>NC_064250.1:61564943-62764943 GCF_003254725.2 Canis lupus dingo
CCACTGGGCCCACCTGCCCCCCTGGCAGGGCCTGAGAAGCGAGGACCCGGCACAAGGCATCCCCGGGATTGTGTGGGGTTGGCGTGGGTGAGTGGAGACTGAGCTAACTTTGTGTTTTGTGGAGGCCACTGAGCCACTGCTGCCTAAATCCTGGAATCACTGCCGTGAACACAGGTCTTGTCTCCCAGTGTGTCACCCTGGCCAGAGGGACGCTGCCCTGCTGGGTCCCTTGCTATGTAGTTCCCCACTGCTGGCAGGATGAGGGTGTGGGGCACACCTGCTACCCTCTCCTGGGAACACAGTGGCCACAGGTAGCCACTAGCCTTGGGTCTTAGGCATTGCCGGTGCTGGGGAGACACCTGCCTGCCACAGGGACAGGTTGGAGGGCTGGCAAGTGGCATATACTTAGATGCCAGCTTCTAGTTCTGAGACAGAGACTCATCTTCCCCTGTGGACTTGAACCTGGCAGCATAAATGTGCCGGATGCTATCTCCAGCCCACGAAGAGGGAAAACCCACTGGGAGACAGGAGCCAACCCTGAGGAGAGCAGCACTGAGTCCAGGCGAGCCTGGATTAAGCTTTACCTGACGCCCATTCCCCCCCACCCCGGCCCCTCAACATTTCAGTTGTATCAACTGGTACATTCCCGTTTGTGCTTAAGCTAGTTTTGAGTCGGTTTTTCCCGTCATCAGCTCCTAAAAAAAGTTCTAGTTGATACAGACTCTCAACCCCTCATCCTGGCATTAAGGCTCCTTGACATCTGTTTCTCTCCTCTTCTTTCCTCACCCCCCACACTCACTGCTCTGCACTCCTCCACTCAGCACACAGAGCCAGTGGGCCCCTTCCAAAGGCATGGCAGGCACTCCACCCTGCGGCCTGCTCCCAGCACTCCCCCTACCTGGAGAGCCCGCCCTACTTACCTAAGTACTATGTATGTAGTGCTCGGTACTACATCGAAGTACAGGATTGAAGTCCTTAGCACTATCTGAAGAGGACTTAGACACATAGGCCGATTAGATTTCTGCTAATTGCTAAGTACTATTCGCCTACATATCTGCTTAACTTTCAAGGCCTCTTCCAGGAAGTCTTCCTGGAGGCCTCCTCCCATGTGTTGCCCCAACTGCCCGAAGTTTCTCCTCTGGGCTCCAGAAAATGCACCTGGCTCCCCCAGCCGGTCCATGAATTCCAAGTATCATCCGTTGGCTTCGTTTGGTAGCTTCCCAGAACCTATTGTTGTCCCACAGAACCAATCCAGCAAGGGCCTTGAGCCTATGGATGTCTGTCCCCGGCTGCAGCTGTGCCCTGTTCAGGAAGGAGACAGAATGATCATTGCCCACCCATGTCCTCCTTGGGTCTTCGCAACAGCCCTGTGAGGTAGGGGGTTTTGATCCACTTTCAGAACGGGGCCTTGAGGCTCACAGCAGTTCAGTTGACGTGTCCATGGTCACACGTCCTTGAACTGGAGACCTGGGGCACCAAGCCCACCCGCTGACCCCCATTGCTCATTCCTTGCACCCTGGTGGCACGGGCAATGTTCCTCCGTGGAGAATCCAGCAGCCCGCTCACCATGTGGGTGTGGATTCCAGATGCAGGCCGGCCCCATCCTGCCCACAGGAAATCCCGGGGGTTTTCCTGAAGGATCCGTGCCTCTCTAGGTGAACAGCCTAAATTCGTGGAAATGTTTCAGAAGGGCGCTTTTCCTCTGCTCGTTTCCATTTCCTTGAAAAACACAGACTGGGAGGTAAACAGTCTCTGTGGCTGCAAGTGAGCAGGGACAGATTTCCTTCCGTGTCCCCAGATCCGACCCTTCTGTTTCCTCTGCCCCACTGCTCCCCCACCCCCACAGGGAGGCCCAAGAGGACCAAACTCCAAGGATGGAGGGTGGCCCCCAGGGACAAGGCACAAGCACTCCAGATGCTTCTGTCTCCCCATCAGTCAGTGTACGTGGCCTCCTACCCTCCTGACTCTCTCCACAACCACCAGACCAGGCCCAATGCCCTTCGAGAAGCAGAGGTGGAAGGTTCCTGAAAGGAGGTGGGTGCTGTCACGTTGAAAATGGAGGCTCGATCCTAAGGAGAGAGAGAATTCGTGGGCTTGAACTATCCTTTCGTCTTCCTTTCCCTGAAATTTGCTCGTAAACAACACATTGTCAGATCCATTATCAGCTTCTTGGAATTAAACGCCCCGTCAGGAAGGGTTTGTACGAACCTCCCTAACGGCAGAGGGCAACTCGAGAGGAGTTACTGCCTGCCTGTTTGTGCTTTACACCTTGCACTTGCAAACTGCTCCCAAATACGTTTCATTTTCTGAGATCTTTTGTTTTTCTCCCCAAGGTCCTGGGGGGTGTGGGAAGGGATGCATCCTGGTGATTCCTATGCGTGGACCGGAGGGCCCAGCCGTAGGGGGACCTGCGCTCCGTCAGCTGCACCTTAGGGGTGGACTTGGTGGGTCTGTGGTGGGATGACGGATTCCAATGCCCCCATGCTCTGTGCTCATGTGGCACCGCCCCCTCCGCCGTGGCCTCACGGGAGCAGAGATTTCTCCACCCCAGTGGCCATGGGGCTGGCCCTGTGACTTTTTTTTGCCCAATGGCAAGCAGACAAAAGTGCCAGGGAGCCAATTCTCAGCTCAGGCCATAAGACACTGTGTGTCTTTCCACTTGTCCTTCAGCCATCTCTGTGAGGAGTGTCCCTGGGAGCTTCTGCCTCTTTGTCCTGGGCCCCCAGGGTGAACATGGGGGATGGGGGGGCAGAGCTGCTCCTGTTAAGCTGCAGATATCTCAGTGAGAACAAACGATGACTGTTCCAGTTCCTCGAATTTGGGGATGGTTTGTTACACAGGCTTTCATGGCAATAGCTGACTGATGCAAGTACTTGCTAGAAATTCTGTAGACAGTAGGTGATTAATAAGTGGCACCATCCCTGGCACCTTTATTTCCTGCAAACTTGCTGAGCATCTGTGTTTTTTGCTGGTCACCATGATATGTTAGGTGCTAGGGATACAGATAATGCCAAAAAAATCAATAAAATAATAGTTAGCATTTATATATTAAGCTTTTAACTAGGTTCTAGATACTGTGCTTAGCTCTGCATGTATACGCTCTTTCATTTTCCCATCATTCCTGTGAGGAAGTAGGGGAAGCAGAGACTGTGAGCACCCTGCCTCAGACCACAGAGATGGAAGGAGCCAGTCCCTGGCCTCAGGAGACACGTGGTCTGGCAGAGAAGGACGTGCTAATGGCAAACCCACGTGCATCCCTGTCCATTCGACTGAACTGATGATTATTATGGTCCGGGTTTGGGGTTTGTGGTGAGGCAGCAGAAAGCAGACACCTCGGGGTGGGAGGGTGTGTCCTGCTCCTTTCTGGAGGCAGAGCCTTCCTCTGGAGACTGTTGGGAAGTCAGCGGACAGTGAGGGTAGGACCTGTATGGAGGCGAACATGTCGGGAAAGCCCTAGATGCTGAGGAAAGCCACCCTCCCACCCTTTGGAGCTGTCTGCGCTGGATACTAGGCTTCCATGCCTCTAGGCCCGGCAAGTCCACAGGTGTGTTTTGTGACCTTGGCTCTACCCCCTGCCCTCTTTTGCCTCAGTTTTCTTGCCTGTAAAATGGGCTGGAGGTTGCAGTTGGGTGATGTCTGTGGTGGCTTCCCTTTCAGAGATGCAGGGGGCCCTGGATCCCTGTGTGGAAGGAAAGTTGTTCTCCTGTTCTTATCATCTGCAGGGACTGGTATCATCTGCAGGGGGCAGGGGACCGGTATCATCTGTAAGGGGCAGGGGACTGGTGTCATCTGCAGGGGGCAAGGGACCGGTATCATCTGCAGGAGGCAGGGGACCAGTGTCATCTGCAGGGGGCAGTGATGATGGAGAAGTAGACACATCCTTTCAGCTGTGTTTTAAAAGCCATGCAACTGATCTCACTGTGATATTTATTTGATTAGAGACCATTATTACTGTGTCTCTTTTTCTTGAAAACTGAGCTACACATAGAGTGGGTTTTTAACATCCTCATATGCTGTGTGTGTGTGTGTGTGTGTGTGTGTGTGTTTCTATTTTGCAGGAGTGGTGGTGGTGGTGTTTGCAGGTGCTGTGGGTTTAGCTTTTTTTTTTTTTTTTTTGAGATTTATTTATTTTAGAGAGAGAGGGCAAGAGAGCCAGTGTGTGTGCACGGGGCAGGGGTGCGGAGGGGCAGAGGGAGGTGGATAAGAGAGAACCCCAAGTAGACTCTCCATCGAGCTAGGAGCCCGACTGTTGTGGGGCTCGATCCCACGACCCTGGGATCATGACCTGAGCTGAAATCAAGAGTCCTGTACTCAACCAACTGAGCCTCCCTGGGCGCCCCTGTGGGTTTAGCTTTCCAAAGGGAAGGATCACAGCCGCCACAAGAGCTCCCACTTCTAGAGCAGCTATTGTAAGTCAGGTGCTTGCATCATCTCGATCAATCCTCATAATAGCTCTGAGGGGTTGGATTCTTCTATCTGATAAAGGAGAAAACTGAGCCCTCACAGGGTGAATCTACCATGGTGCTTTCTGTTGTTCAGGAGCACCTCCTTTCAGCTTCTCCTCCTGGGAGAATGGGGTGTTCTTCATGGCCATGTGATCTTGGGCACGTTCTTAGTGTTTTTTTTTCTTTTAATTTTTATTTATTTATGATAGTCACAGAGAGAGAGAGAGAGAGAGAGAGAGAGGCAGAGAAACAGGCAGGGGGAGAAGCAGGCTCCATGCACCAGGAGCCTGATGTGGGATTTGATACCTGGGTCTCCAGGATCGCGCCCTGGGCCAAAAGCAGGCACTAAACCGCTGCACCACCCAGGGATCCCGTTCTTAGTGTTTCTGAGCCTCCGTTATCTTATCTATAAAATGGGCCCCAGGAGCCCTTCCTTGCAAGTTTGCAGTGAGGATCACATTGAGTAATGCAAATGTCTCAGTGTAGCTGGGACACAGAAGTCACTTGGAAAAGATAATTATTGGGCAGCCCGGGTGGCTCAGCAGTTTAGCGCCGCCTTTATCCCAGGGCGTGATCCTGGGGACCCGGGATGGAGTCCCACGTTGGGCTCCCTGCATGGAGCCTGCTTCTCCCTCTGCCTGTGTGTCTGCCTCTCTCTCTCCTCTCTGTGTATTCTAATGAATAAATAAATAAAAAATCTTTAAAAAAAGGGAAAAGATAATTATTTTATTTAATGCATAATTAATTATGTATTTACTGGAAATACATTAGTAAGTCTTTCTCTCCAGATAAAATAATTCTAACCACCCCCGACCCCAGAATGTTTTATTTTGTTTTCGTCATTACTCCTTTTGTTTAATGCATTTCAAACCACACAATCATTGGACGTTGCAGCTTGACATCACTCAGTGCCTGTCAGTCCAGTTGGTTTTAACTTTTTCTTTGGCGGTGGGGGGAGGGGGGGAGTCTAACCAGAGGACACTTTTTCCTAACCAAGCCTTGTGAGGAAGGCCAGTGAATAAAGCACAGAAGAGCAGCGTTGTTTTGAGTGAGGCAGGGATGGTGGGTGGTGAAGGCCCAGAGTCCTCTGATGGGCATCCCTCCTCCCTCAGGGGGCGTGGGGGCCTCTTAATGCCTTGGAGATCCCTTGCCTGGTGCTCCGCAACTGCAGGTATGACCCACCAGTCACCATGAAATCAATGTAGAGGTCGCCACTTACACAAGATAGAACAGGAAATGTCTGAGTGCCTAGCATGGAATTAGGGTGGGTGTTGGCTTGGGCCAGTTTTGTCACGGATACATAAACACCTACATGTCCACTGGTCCGCAATGTCAAAATCTACTTCTCGGGCACCTGGGGGGCTCAGTCGGTTAAGCGTCTGCCTTTGGCTCAAGTCACGATCCCGGGGTCCTCTCTCTCCCTCTCCCTCTGCCCATCCCCTGCTTGTGCTGTCTCTCAAATAAATAAATAAATAAATAAATAAATAAATAAATAAAATCTTAAAAAAAAAATCTATTTCTCACTGTGAGTTGCCATCAAAAAGGTTGGAAAGCCGCTGCCATTCACTGCAATCTTTTCATTCCACATTTGGGGAGAAAGAGCCCTGGAGAGGGAAGTGACCTGCTTAATGAAGTAAGGCAGTTAACATGACTCTCTGGATTCTCTGCCCTGTGCCCTGGGTCTCCTTAGCACGTCACACACTGGACTGGTTAACAGTGACCGAACTGTTAGCGTGCTGCGTGCTGCTTCTGCGGGGGCCGGGAAGTCGGGGCAGCCCCCCCACCCCAACCGGGACAATAAGGCTGTTAGCATCACCGGGCAGAGGCCAGGGACTCAGACCCAGAGCCTGCTGCTCCTGAGCCTGATGCCTGGCAGTGAGGGGCACTCCCCAGGAGCCCCAGGCTGGTGGGGAGGTCAGAGCAGGGAGGAATGAACCCTGCCCCTCCTGCCACTCCCCCCCAGGCCGGCCAGGGCCCTTCAGTGTGTTCATGGGGCTCTCAGAGGAAGCAGAATTCCAGGGGGGACGCAGCTGGGGCAGGGGTCACCCACGGCTGCACCCCGACCCTGTTAGTCCCAGAAACCTTAGGAAGGACAAGAGAGTAAGGGTGACCCTGTTTGTGGGACGACCTTGAACCTCTTTTAATTATACTGTATGTAATATATATTCATACTCGTGTGTTTAATATACACTTAATATGTACTTAACATATACTTCGTACCTTTGCCAAGCCAACTACCTATCCTAGGTCTCGCAAGGGATGCTGCCCGAGAGCGCAGCAGAAGGCAAGAGGCCTGCCACAAAGCTAAGCTGCTTTCGTGGTTTTCTTTTTAATATTCGTTTACTAGACATGCCCCCCCCAACCCTACTCTCCTGTTTGTCGCCACTGTCCCCGTGCTCCAGGCCCTCTTTGGGTCTCTTTCCATCTCTGCATGCATCTCCCTGGATGCCCCAGTCTTCTCTCTCTGGAATTCTCTCTGTCTCTGTGTCTCGGGTGGCTGTCCTTTCCTCTCTCTCTCCCCATGTCTTCCCTCCTTTTTCACTAACAGGCCCAGAGCTGGTGGCTCTGAATTCCGGGTTACCACAACCCCCCCTGGCCCCCCACCGCCCACTGCCCACCGCACCATGAGGACCAACAGACCAACCGACAGAGGAGAGGCCTTCTTGTGCGAATCTCAGGGCAAGGTCTTCTCTGCTTTCTGCAGGGTCGGAAGGAGACCCATCCGTAGCTGCTGTACCCACGCGGGCAGCAGAAATCAAGCGCGGTTAACCATGGGGGGGGGGGGTGGCTTTTGAGCCTTGATTGCCCTGCTCCTGACCACCATCCATATCCCCACGGGACAGGGCAGAGTATTGCGGTGACCTTCACACTAAGGTACCAAGCAGTTCCCCCACCCCGCAGCATTCCCAGGATCCTCCCAGGAGGGAGGCCAATACTGTCCCCACTTTATTGATGGGGAAACTGAGGGCCAGAGTGCTACAGGAAGTGATCGCCAAAGGTCACACAGTGGCTCACAGTGGTCAAGATTCAAATCCCCCAATCTTGGGGGGACCCTCTGGGGTCTCTCTGTTTTTTAAAAAATATTTTATTTGAGAGAGAGAGAGAGAGAGAGAGAGAGAGGGAGCACAGGCAGGGGCAGAGGGAAAGGGAGAAGCAGCCTCCCCACGAAGCAAGGAGCCCGATGTGGGGCCCCATCCCAGGACCCTGGGGTCATGACCTGAGCCAAAGGCAGACCCTTAACTGACGGAGACACTCAGGTGCCCCCCCTCCCCAATTTGGGGTCTCTTGACCCCAAACCCCGATGCTGCTTCCCTGAGGCCTCTCAAGATGCAAACTTCAGGAAAATGGCAAAGCAAGACCGAGGAGAGGGAGCAGGATGCACGTTGCTTGGAATTTTGACAGTCTTGTTTCTCCTGTGTCGAGCTCCTCTATTTCTCTGGCCTGAAGTGAGAAAGTCCCCTCATGAGGAGAAACTAGATTGCTCCCCGCAGGTTCCTCCTCCCTTGGATTGTGAGGGGAAGGTTCCCAAGGCAAGAGGGAGAGGGAGCAGGTGGTGGGTGAGCTCCCCGTGCTGTCGCAGCATCCCCTGGGGCTGGGCTGGGGTCTGGGGCACCTGGAGAGAGCTGAGGCTAGCAAGCCTGACATCCGCAGCCACACACATCTCCCCTCTGTCCTCCAGGCCTCTGGGCATTCTGTGATCTTGTGGGGGGGCCCCGAGGAGGGATGGTGAACAGGGAGAAGCACCCCACCTCTGAGAGCTGCATGTGGGTAGCTGGTGCTCAATGAGAACACCCCAAGGGGGGTCAGGGAGGCCCTCAACAATCTGAGGGACCGGGTCCACCCCGCCCCCCATAAAAACTCTCCCTTCACTGCCAGCTTTGAAGGCTCAGGGTGAGACTATTTGAGGAATTGAAGCTGGTGGGCTCGGCCGGCCGGTTGTAGCGTGGAGGCGGAGGCGCTAGTCCACAGCTATCCATTCTGGGGTGACACTCCCCACCAGCGGTTCAGGGAAGAGGTCGGCCTCCTCCAGCCTCCCTGGAAGGATGCACAGTGCACAGCTCTGGGGAGCACCACCCCCTATACTCTGGTATATGGCAGCCTAGTCTGGGAAGGGACGCTGATTCTGATTTTGCTCCAGGCCCTGCAAATTATGTAGCCGGTACTGCCTCTTCCTATCACCCCGTGGAAGATCCCTATTGTGCACTGTCACACCTATTCTACAGATGCACAAACTGAGGCATAGAGAGGCGAAATGATTGGCACAAACTTAACCAGCCTGTAGGCTACAGAGCAGGGCTCCTCTTGCATGGGCCTCCGTTAAAAAGAGTTCATTTCAGGGGCGCCTGGGTGGCTCAGCAGTTGAGCATCTGCCTTCAGTTCAGGTTGTGACCCCGGGGGTCCCGGGATTGAGCCTGCTTCTCCCTCTGCCTGTGTCTCTACTCTCTTTCTGTGTCTCTCATGAGTAAATACATAAAATCTTAAAAAAAAAAAATAGAGTTCATTTCACTGGGGTGGTGACCCTCTTGCTGTGGCCACACACCTGCTGGGCCCGGCAGTGCACAGGTGACAGGTGACAGGTCTACCACCTTGAGTGGCCTTTCCCTCGAGCTCCCAGAGGCTGGGGATTTGGAAGCTCTCACCAGTCTTCGGAAAAACGTCCAGCTTTTGACAAAGCCGTGAAAACAGCCTGCAGTCCACCCACTCCGTTTCTTTCTTGTTCTGGAAGATGAGTGAGAGGGAAATGGGGGAGAAGCGAAGATGAACAAATGTCGTGGGACGTCACCGGTACCTCCCTCATCAGTCCAAGTGAGGCAAGGAGGACACAAGAAAATGTCAGGAAGGAACAGCCCCCCCCCCCACCCCCACCCCAGGCCTGGGGCCTCCGGATGGCTCTGTCCACGGAAAGATGCAAGACAAGCTGATCCCCACCGCCTAGAACAAAGGGAGGCTGCTGTATCTTAGTCATCGCTAATTCCTGGCAAATAACCGGCCTGGGGAGCAGGACTGCTCGTAAAGTTCCCAGCTCCTTCAAGCTGGAGGCAACTTATTCAAAGGGAAATGAGGACCACATCTGTCGAGGTGATGAGGCAACCTGGGGGCCTCTTGCAAGCTCATAATGTCTGCGCCAGAATCTCAGATGCACCTGCCGTGGGCTCGTGGGCTCGGTGCTCTCCCCAGCATGATTTTTATTCCTTTGGAGTGGTTTGTAGAAGGATGCTCAGAAGGGTTTATGTGAGCCCAGGAAGGTGCATATGGTTTTTTTTTTAATTTTTTTTAATTTTTAAATTTTTTTATTTATTTATGATAGTCACGGGGGGGGGGGGGGGGCAGAGACACAGGCAGAGGGAGAAGCAGGCTCCACGCACCGGGAGCCCGATGTGGGATTCGATCCTGGGTCTCCAGGATCGCGCCCTGGGCCAAAGGCAGGCGCCAAACCGCTGCGCCACCCAGGGTTCCCTGCATATGGGTTTTTAAGAAACGAATAAAGTCCCCTACTACTCCCGAGGCAGAGCGCATCCAGGGGGAGTCGTGGGCAGGAGGAAATTGCACGTGGTTTTCTCAGCCTGAGAGAGGGGCCTTCGGAAATAGGTTCCCAAGGAGAGGAAATGCTCTGTTAGCCCTGAATTCTGAGGTGGTGGCTGGCTGCACACCTAACACTCCCGCAGGTGAAGGCACGGAGGGAGCCTCGGGTTCCAGGTGAGCTCTGGTCTCAGGGCTGGAAGCCCTGCAAGGGTAGGAGAGAAGGAGCAGGAGATAATGTCTTGCCTTCTCAACCTCAATTTGCTCCGCTGCAACACAAGATGCGGGAGGTAGGACTAGGACGGTCCCTCCTAACTTGGACACTCGATTGTGAACGTAGAGAGAAGGAATGGACAGCAAGGGGTTACTCACGTGTGTGCATTCCTTTACAGCTTCTGAGGCTCCTTGATGACATTGCCCATTTCTTTTTAAAATATTTATTTATTTATTTATTCATGAGAGACACACCAAGGCAGAGACACAGGCAGAGGGAGAAGCAGGCTCCATGCAGGGAGCCGGATGTGGGACTCGATCCCAGGACCCTGGGATCATGACCTGAGGGGAAGGCAGATGCTCTCCACTGAGCCATCCGGGTGTCCCCATTGCCCATTTCTTTATCACCTTAGCAGACGTACAGAAAAGGACGTGAATGTAAGCGGCCTGCATAATTGTACCCGTTGTAACTGTGAGGCAAACACCTATGCAACCGACACCCAGCTCAAGACAGAATGAATAATACGATCATGCCGGGATCTGCGTGTGGCCTTCCCGCCCACCACCTCCCACGTCCTACAGGCTCTCATCGCTTTGCTTTTATGAAGATCATTTCCAGTCTCCATTTTCGTTTGCCACTCACGTCTGCATCCCTAGATAATAAAGTTGAGTTTTGCCTGGTTTTCAACTGTATACAAATGGACGCATACAGTATGTGTTTTTTGGGTCCGCCTCTTTTACTCCAAATCACGATCGTAGCATTTGTCTGTTTATCCAGATGAAGGGATGGCGCCCTGGAGAAGTAAAGCAACACACCAGAGGTCACACAACTTGTCTTAGCAAAGCTGGGCGGGAAGCCACACCACCTGGCTACGCCACCTTCCAGAACCATCACCTCGGGTTGTGACTTTCATTCCCAGCACAATGGCAGGGTAAGAACCTGAGGACAAGAGAGGTGGCCCTTGCGGCCAAGTGGGGGTCACAGGCTCTGGGAAAGAGCCTGTGCCCCCCGCCCAGGGGCTTCTGAGCTGGGGTCCTGGGCCTGGAGCTGTTCTCCCATCAAGAGTACAAACGAGGGAGAGGAAATTCTCCCAGAGGAAGAGCAGGGTGCTATTGGGCTGGACAGCCAACGATGACACATCTTCCATCCATGCTTTCCTAAATGTAGGTCAATCACTTTTAATTTCTCCTGCTTCACTTCTTAATATATAAGTTGGGACAAGGTATCAAAGTAAACCCCTGAGGACCTATGGTCCACCCACAAGTCTCATTTCAATGGTGAGCAATCTAAACTGATGGAAACACTGATTTTCTGCATTTCTTCTTCTTCTTCTTCTTTTATCTTTTATCTTTTTTTTTTTTTTAAGATTTGTATTTATTTATTCATGAGAGACACAAAGAGACAGGTTGAGCTGAAGGCAGATGCTCAACCGCTGAGCCACCCAGGTTGCCCTGGAGCTTTTTTTGCAAGAAAGCCTAGCATTTTCTCCTCATAGGCTCTTGCTCCTGAGACTGACATGAACATAACATAAAATTGCAGCATTTTATAGCAGCTCGATGCTGGAAAGACTGACTTTCCCAGCCCCTGCCTCAGGGCTTTCGTGTCACTCTTGCCTTTTCTCGGCCCCTTGACTTCATGCCACAGACCTCGAGAGGCATGGAAAACACCCTCGTAGTTCCCAGCGGTGGCGGGAAATGGCTTGCTCATATTGTCTTGAGTGGGGCTTCTGGCAGGCCAGTTACGTCCTCGGCTGCAGAGACGCTGGGGTTTTGGAAGATGTGAGCAGCTGGGATGAGACGGAGGGAAGAGGGATACTTGCCTGGAGAGGAGAGATGATGAGATAGGAGAAGCAATAGCTGAAGAAATTGGGCTGGTGGAGGGGCACCTGGGGGACTCAGGGTTGAGCATCTGCCTTCAGCTCAGGGTATGATCCCGGGGTCCTGGGATCAAGTCCCACGTCGGGTTCCCCACAGCGAGCCTGCTTCTCCCTCTGCCTGTGTCTCTGCATCTCTCTGTGTGTATCTCATGAATAAAGTTTCAAATAATGACAGGATGGGACCGGGCCCTCTCCGGGTCCTTCCCCTGCCCCATGGTTGGGATGGTGGATGGTGTTCTCTGCTAACTGAACTGCAGACTCTGGGGTCGCACAGGGCAACAGAAGAAACCTTGCAAAAAACAAGCTTTGTAAAGGATAAGCCTGTCAGGCTAACCCGACTTCCTTCCTTGAAATCACGACATCATGAGTGAAGGAGGGACTGGGGGTGCACTGAGCCAGGGTCCCTGGAGGCCCCTGCCCTTGGCATCTCTCTGACCAGGTGGCAGATGCTGGGCGAGCTGTGGCCTCGCCTGGTGCTGGGCAGGGGGTGTAGGTGGGCCTCTCATGCCTCCCTGCTGGGGTTGCACCGGTCATCCTAGAGGGGGGCACCTGGGGGGCCCTGGAGAGGCGCCCTGGTCATCCCTGAGACAAGCCTGGCTGTGATCTGGGGTGAAGCCCCGGCGGTGGCATCAGGGGCTTGTGAGGCCACCCCTTCCTGGACAGAGGCCCAAACCCAGACTCGGAGGGATGTGGCCGCAGCCGCACGGGGAGCAGCCGCGGGGTGAGGATTCAGACGGAATCCCTCAAGGCCCCATGCAGGCCGGGCGCATTTACCCGTGCTGCCCCCACGGCATGCTGAGCCCCGAGAGCAGGACGCATGAAGAGGGGACTGTCCCATCCTCCGGGGGGATTGCTCACGGTGGTGATGGAGCCATGTCCCCTGAGCTCTTGGGGCTCCTCCTTCCAGAACCCAAGAGCCCAGGAGGAGGGTCTCCAGGACTCCGAGACTCTGCAGGCCAGGAGAGTGTCCCCAGCTCCCAGGACACCTGCTGGTGGCTCGAGGCGACACGTAGTAGGTGGAGAAGCCGGGATCGCAAACCCAGACAGCCTAGTGTCCAGGTCCAAGCACCCAGGTGTTGCTCGAAGGCCACCCCTCCACCCTCCTTTCTGGGGTAACCTCACTCAGCATTCCTGTTCAGAAGCAACCCCTTCCCAGGCCCCATGAAGTCCCTGGTGGCCTGTCACAGGCACACCCCCCCCCCCCCCCTGCTGCTCAGTGTAGGCCCCTTGGACTCTGGTGCTTGGCTCCTAGGCCGAGTGACGAAGGGCTCTGGAGTCACCCTCACAGTGGTGCCCCAACAAGCCCGTTTCTGGCAGAGTTCTCTGGAACCATCTTTGCTTCTCCGGCTTTTCCTTTACCGCAGCACACTGTCCAGCTTCCTCCCAACAAACTTTTTTTTTTTTTTTTTTGCCGGCTTGTTAGAATTGGGTTCCAGAATTCAACAGTCCTGTGGATCCAACCATCCTGACAATGGTTTGCTTCTTGTGTCATGTGCTACATTGACTGAGCACCAAACCTGTGTCCAAACAGTCCTGGATTCAAGAATGAGCTCTGCCACTTATTAGCTGTTGGGTTCCTGAGGAAAGTGACCTCACCTCTCTCATCTGAAAAATGAGGATATGACCTTGTGGTACAATTACAAGGATGATGCTCCTGGAAAAGGAAACAGTGGGTGCAAGGAATTGGAAGTGACTATTTGCCTTTGATCCCAGGGGTGGGGTGTATAAATGGTCCTAATTCTTCACTCCTTCCCGCATCCAAAACCTTTGCCCTGTGACTGTGCAGTCACCTTACCCGGCAGGAGGAGGGTCCTTCCCGACCTCTTCACTCTGGGCTCAGTCATTCACTTGGCCGACGTCTTACAGCAGATGTGGCTCAAGAAGACACTTGAGACAGGTTTGCAGAGAAGAATTTGCTCAGTTATGCTGTGACCGTGGCCTGCAGATGGATACACCCAGGAGTGCCTACTAGTCCCTGGAGGAAGATGAGAGGCCGGTGGCGCATAGCCATCCCTAACTGAGCCCAGCCCGAATCAGTGGACCCCGGCCCACTGCAGACTTGCAAGTTAGTTCAGCTGAGACCAGCAGAGCCAGTCAAATTCAGCCCAGATTAGCCAATCCCCCCCTTGTGAGTCATCACAGACATGTGAAAAATAATGCATTTTATTGTTATTTTAAGCCACTGAGATTTGGGATATGTTGTTATGTAGCAATAATTGACTCATCAGCTGATACCCAGAAGTGTGCTGCCACGACCAAACTTCAAATATGCAGCATTGGTTTTGGGGACTGGGTGGTGGGAATGAGCAAACTATTCCAGACAGTAAGGAAACCAGTGCCGGAGGCTGGACAAATGGGAACCCACATTAGGTAGTGCTGAGTCGTTTGGTAACTCTGTTGTCTATAGTAACTTGGGAAATAAAAATTTATCTAATGAACTCGTGGACTTGGACAAAGAGATTTCCAAGCAGAATATTGAAAGCATGAGTTGGCCCTCGTGGCTGTGTCTGGCAAGGTACTGAAAAAAAAGAGATGAGCTCAGAAAATGACTGGTTGGTTTGCAAAGTGAACTAGAAGGACTATGGAGAAGTTAGCATCTATTCTGTTGGTGTGGTTTTGGCACAAACAATAGAACGGAATCAAAGGCATAGTGAATCCACTAAAATCTTAGCAACGATTATATGGACAACAGGGCTCCCAGCCTGAATTTTTTTTTTAAAGATTTTATGTATTTATTCATGAGAGACACAAGAGAGAGGCAGAGACACAGGCAGAGGGAGAAGCAGGCTCCCTGCGGGGAGCCCAATGTGGGACTCGATCCCGGGACCCTGGGATCATGCCCTGAGCCGAAGGCAGATGCTCAACCACTGAGCCCCCCAGTGCCCCTCAGCCAAAGTTTAAAGAGAAGCTGTTCCAAATGCAAGCAGATGTCAAGGTAAGAAGTGATTTGATTGCTTAAAGGATGGATCGTCCGGTGCCTTCAGAAGTGACCTGGGAGGGTGACAAGCAAGAGGCTGGCCTGGGAGCTGTGGAGAACATGGAGGTGGGAGCCTCTCCTAGAAGCCGATCAGGGGATGTCACCTGTCTTCAGGGCTGGGGTAACAAGAGACATTTCCCCACCGGGATTTAGAATAGGCAGGGACCAGGGACTGCTGTGGGCCTCCTGCTTTCCCTCTTTGAATGGCGGTGTCTATTGCAGGTATCTTGTTCTCAGGTCACCCATAGGTCTCTGAAGCAAGAGGAGCTCCTTTTGGACTTGATGCAGATCACCAGACAGCAAACTTTGAGCTCGATGCCATTGGTTGTTCTGGATTCTTGCTATCGTAGTGAATTTTGCATGTGGGAAGGACCTGGATAAGATGGGGCCATGAGGGTGGAATGTGGTAAATTTAACTGCATTGTGGGGTCCCATTCTCCACCCTTCCCCATTCTTTGCCATGCAGCAGTTTTGCAGCACCATCCTAGTGTGGGCAGCAGACTCGTCTCTGGAAAGGACTCTGGGCTCGGCCCTGAGACTTGCTTCAGATAACAGGACGTGAGCAGACGTAACACAAGCAGAGCCCTGACTCAGGCTTCCCGGACGGACGGGTCTTGCCCCTTCACCTCCGACAAGGCAGCGGGAAGGCTGGGCTCAGGTGGCCTAGTCTCCATGGGGCCGGGTGCGAGGCACGTACAGCACAGCCAGGCAGCCAGCCCTCAGACTGTTGTGGTCCATTCGAGACCCAGAGAAGCACGCAGCCAACTCAGCCTACGTCAGCCCATCCTGGCCAATCCATTTGCATGGAAAATAGTGATTTGCTGTTTTAAGTCACAGAATTTCCAATGATTTTTTTATGCAGCAGCAGCTAATCTGATACAACTACAAAGTGAGTTTTTTCTCCACGGGAGGCTGCTGATCATGCATGAAGATCAAATGAACCTTTTCTGGTGTTGTAAGAATTCTTCTAATACCAAGCATGGCAACAACAACAAGAGCATCTACTTATTGGACTCTTATTGCCAGGCCTTGTATCAAGAGCCATGTAGGTATGAGCTCATTGAATTCTTTCTTCTTTCTTTTTTCTTTCTTCTTTCTTTCTTTCTTTCTTTCTTTCTTTCTTTCTTTCTTTCTTTCTTTCTTTCTTCTTCTCTTTCTTTCTTTCTTCTTCTTCTTTTTTTTTTTAAGATTCTATTTATTTATTCATGAGAGAGGCAGAGATACAGGTAGAGGAAGAAGCAGGCTCCCTGCAGGGAGCCTGATGTGGGATTTGATCCCAGGACCTTGGGATCACGCCCTGAACTGAAGGCAGATGCTCAACCACTGAGCCACCCAGGGGCCCCATCTCATTTAATTCTTACAACCATCCTAAGGGGCAGCTGTGATTATTCCCATTTTACAGATGAAAAATGGTGAGGCTCAGAGAGGTTCAGAAAGCAGGTCTAGGTCACGCAGCTAATTGGTGGTAGAGTCTGGATTCAACCCCAAGCCGGCCTAACTCCAACACCTGCCTTCAGAGTGCTCTTGTCCTACTTCTGGCTATGGTACGACCATGTTCATTATAATCTCAAAGAGGAGAAAAAAAATCTTGTAAAAAGAGCAAAAACAACAATGACCTTGTTCTGAGTATGGTAGTAACTATTTTTGTGTATGTGCTTAGCTGCACTGTAATTAGTTGGTTTGTGTGAGGTGATTAAAAGGGGGCCGAAGAGAAAAGGTTTCTTTTTCTCCCCTTTTCCTGAACATCAAGTTGCCGTTTTGTTTGCTTCTTCATGTTTGTGGTGTGTGGAGAACAATGTTGTCCAACAATGAATGGTGATTTAATTTTGCCAAGTTGTTCCAACAACGACGACGGCAAATATAAAGCAGGCACAGGTGCTGCAATCCCTGGGGTTGGCTTCTTCCTCTTTAGGCTGCCCCCGGGCTCATGCAGCATTGCTGGGTTGTTCTCCCCATAGAATCGAATATAGGAAATTTTGCAAACAGGTGTCGAGTTGTGGCGTGAGGAATCGCAAGGGCAGCCGCCAGCCCTTCGGCGGGGGACAGAACCTTGGGGACCAGGCTGCGTTCAGGGGGCATGGGTCCTCCGGGAGGTGGCCTGGGGTGCTGCCTCTGAGGGGCAGGGCGTATTTCTGACCTATCAAGGGCACTGAGGAGCACAGCCGGCTGGTGGGAGGAAGGGAGCTCCTCGGTTCCACATGTAAGGAGGATGCCCGAGGAGAAGGAACAGGACCAGGGAGAAATCAGAGGCTGGTCAGACTCTGGAATAATTTTAGGTGAAATCTAAGGGGAGGAGTCACCTACCCTAAGTCCTGGGATGAGGATGGGGCAAGACAGGGACTGAATGCAGATCCAGGGGTGCACACTTCCCGCTTCTGCACGCTGCCTTGGGGAGCCACCCTCCCCTGGAAGCTCCTGCCCAGGCCCTGAGCAGAGGCCTGTCCCCCAACCGGTATAATGGCTGTGGGCACCTCAGTCCTGAGTGAAGCTGGGGAGGGGCAGGTGACAGCGGCCCTCTCAGCGGTGGTTGCAGCACGGACTCTGTAGCAGGTGCCACTAACTAGCCATGCGACCTCAGGCAAGCCACTTAGCCTCTTTTATTTTTCAACTTTTCATTTTGAGAGACATCTAGATTTACAAGTGAATTGCAAGGAGAGTTCCCGTATACCCTTCTCCCAGCTTCCCCTGATGTTGTGACTTCTCTCTCTCTCTCTTTTTTTAAAGATTTTATTTATTTATTCATGAGACACACACACACACACACACACACACACACACACAGAGAGAGAGAGAGAGAGAGAGAGAGAGAGAGGGAGAGAGACAAGCAGAGGGAGAAGCAGGCTCCCTGTGGGGAGCCTGTGCGGGCTCGATCCCAGGATCCCGGGATCACGCCCCGAGCCCAAGGCAGACACTCAATCGCTGAGCCCCCCAGGTGCCCGGGACTCCGGTTCTTCTGTAAACCCTGGCAGGCTACCTGGTGCCAGCCAACCCCAGATATCGTCAAAGAGACTCAAGGGGGACTGACCAGGGGCAGTGGTGATAGGGACTCTGGAAACAGGCCTGGGTTCAAACCATGACTTGAACGGGATGGGGGAGGTTATAGTCCCATCCTCCTGTCCTCTAACAAGGGCCTACTGGCCATGCCTGGCTCTGTGCACTTCTAGGCGCTTCCACGCACTGTTTCATTGAACCCTCCCAACCACGTCCTGGATGGTGAATGTCTTCATCTCCATTTTACAGATTAGGGGACTGAGGCTCAGAGTGTTTAAATGGCCAAGGTAAGGGAGCCAGGACACAGGCCCAGACCATTTGGATGTGTCTGAAACCCAAACCTCTAGTTGCTTCTCTAGTTGCTGCTGGGTTTCTGAGCATCAGCCCTGTTAGTAACAGCAGCAACACCAGTGCTGGGCATGGTTCTAAGCACTTAACATGAACTCAACCGGTTAATAAAAGCTTTTTGTTTTAAGTCACTCACTTCTTATAATAACTTTTTGAGGCAGGTACTATTATTATCCTTATTTTACAGATGAGGTGCAGAGGGGTTAAGCGACTTGTCCAAGGTCACACAGCTGGAAAATCACAGAGGCTTTGAATCCAGACTGTCCAACTCCAGTGTTTGCACTCTTCAGAACTGAGCCACACTGCTGCACACTCATCATTTTTTGTAGTCAGGATTTCACAGGCTCAGGTTTTGAGGGCCCCACACATCCTGGGGGTGGCGGTGGACAGGACACAGAGCCGCATCAGAAATAGCAGAGACAGGAGCAGAAATAGAGAGAGCAGAATAGGAGGAGGAACAGAAGCAGAAATAGGAACCCAGAGAGAGGGTGGGCAGCAGAGCATCGTCCGGGACAGCCTGAGACCCTCCTCTCCAAGTCACGACACCACCTGGGAGCCCTGGCCGGATGCCTGGCAGTGGGGAGGCTCTGGGTGGGGGGAGCGTGGTGGTGGGCATGTAGGGTGGTGCCCCCTGAGACCACCCTTGGGGAGCCTGCCGCTGCCTCCAGGGTTTGGAGGTGCCCCCAGGGAATGTCCCAATGGCCCTAGGTGGGCATTTCTACAGAAGCTCCAGCTGAGGAGAAGAGGGCAGTCAGGGAGGTGGGCGGAGAGGAGGGGAAGCTGGCACGTGCAAGTCTCTGTTGGCCAGGCGGCGTGTTCAGATGAGGACAAGTCTGTATGAACGGGCACGGGGCCCACGGGAACCCAGCCCGACAGCACAGAGAGGGCTTGGCCTGCCCAGGAAGTCACGGCACGGTTCTGCATCATGCTAGGAGGGGCAGGGAGCCTGGGTTTGCCCCATCAGGGTGGAGTGGACAGGGGTGTGTGGGGACAAGATGGGGAACTGCCACAGTGAGTCTGCTGCACACCCTGGCTTCCCAGCTTGCAGCCCCACCAGATATCACTCTTGGCTTTGAGGTGTGGAGGGGACTCTGATGCAGCTCATGGGCTCTGGCACTCACACTTAGCGAAGGAAACAGCCAGAAAGGTCAGCCACAGCTGTGGGGACAGGGACAGACTTGGGGGCTTTAAGACAGGCATCAAAAAACAAAAAACAAGAAACAAAAAACAAAAAACAAAAAACAAACAAAAAAACCTGAGGAGGGCAAATAATTCAGCACTTGGAGTTTAGTTTGGAGTGGATGGGGGGCAGACATTCAGGCAAAGCTTTAAAGAACTAGACTGAGGGGCACCTGGGTGGCTTTGTTGCTGAGGCATCTGACTCTTGATTTTGGCTCAGGTCATGATCTCTGGGCTGTGGGATCGAGTCCTGTGTCTGGCTCCGTGCTGAGTGTGGAGCCTGCTTGAGATTCTCTCTTTTTCTCCCTCTGCCTTGCCCCTCTGCTTGTCCTTGTGCACTCTCTCTCTAAAAAATAAAAATAAAAAATAAATAAAAAAATAAAGAACTAGACCGAGATAGGTCTTGAAGAATAGGAACGAGGCCGACAGGTAGAGGGAAGAGGGGTGGAGTGGGTGTTTGCTGACTGCTGAATGGCCTCCCCGTACCCACACATTTTGCCATGAGAGTCTGCAGCTCCCTCCCACCCCCCAACCTGGGAGGCCCTTGGTACTTGCTTCGGCAGAGAGAATGCAGCAGAAGTGTGCCAGCCCTGAGCCCAGGCCATAAGAGGCCCTGCATGCTGCCACTCACTCTCTTGGATGCCGGCCTCAGCGTGAACAGAATGGTCTAGCCTCCTGGAGGATGAGATACCATGTGGAGCCGAGCCAAGTTGCCTGGTTGTCCCAGCTGAGGTCCTGGCACGAGAGAGAGCCTGGCCCACAGCTTCTCGGCCCACTGAACACAGATGCACACATGGGTGAGAGAGCCAAGGTCAGGACTGTCCCCTCTGACCCACATGCTCAGAGGCTAACGCTCTTACGCCACTGGGTTTTGTGGTTTCTAAGGCAGCTTTACTGTGACAATGGAGAACCAGTATGGTGCTCAGTAAAGGCAGACCAGATAGAAAGACAGGACTTGGGGGTGGAACATGGTCAGGTGCTTGGGGGTGGGAGAGTAGCCCAGAATCTCTTATTTAAAGGAAGAACTGAATGTACCCCCAAATTACCCTCCAGCCAGTAGCCCTGAAACCTCCAGGGCGGGCCGATGTGGCTGGATGTTGAACGGTGGATTGATTGAGTATCTGCTCACCTGGCTGTGTGATCACAAACCTGACACCGTCTGATGAGCCGACTGGTGGGATGTCTGCCGGGGTCACTAACAAGGAGGCCAATGGGTAGGATGTTTCCTCTGCCAATTTTGTCCTATTTGCCAGTGGCCAGGCTTTTGGAACTCTTACCAAAAGGCTGCACCCACATTCTCAGTCGATCCTGGTGGAAGATTGTCTCCTAAGTGTTGAGCCAGAATTCCTGAAACGCCTGGAACCTGCACCTTTCAGCTCTGCTCATTGGTGACTTTAGGCACCTCACTCATGACTTCTCTTATGGCCTGGATGTCTGTGTCCTCCACCAAATTCATGTGTTTGAATCCTAACGTCCCATGTGATGGTGTTAGGAGGAGGGCATCTGATGGTGTTGGGAAAACTGGACAGCTACCCGCAAAAGACTGAAACTGGACCTCTTTCTTCCACCATGCACAAAAATAAACTCAACATGGGCTGATGACCTAAATTGAAACCATAAAAATCCTAGAAGAGAACACAGATAGTAATTTCTCCAACATTGGCCATGGCAACATTTTTCTAGATACGTCTTCTGAGACAAGGGAAACGAAAGCAAAAATAAACTATTAGGACTAAAAACAAAACAAAACAAAACAAAAACCCCAAAAAACTATTAGGACTACATAAAATAAAAAGCATCTTCAGTGAAAGAAACAATGAACAAAACTAAAAGACAACCTCCTGAGTCAGAGATATGACATATCCGATAAGGGTTAGAATCCAAAGTATATAAAGAACTGATACAACTCAACACCAAAACCACAGACAATCTAATTTAAAAATAGGTAGAAGACTCGAACAGATATTTCTCCAAAGAAGACATCCAGATGGCTAACAGACACCTGAAAAAGGTGCTCAACAGCACTCATCTTCAGGGAAATGCAAATCAAAACTACGCTGAGATAACACCTCGCACCTGTCAGAACGGCTGGAATCAAAAACACAAGAAACAAGTGTTGGTGAGGATGGGGAGAAAAAGGAACCCTCGTGCACTGTTAGTGGGAATGCAAGCTGGTGCGGCCACTGTCGAAAACACTATGGAAACTCCTCTAAAACTGAAAAACAGAATTACTGTAGGATCCAGCAATTTCGCTCTTGGGTATTTATCCAAAGAACACAAAAACACAAATTCAAAAGCATATATGCACCTCCATGTTCACTGCAGCGTTGTCTACAATATCCAAACTCTGGAAGCAATCTCAGTGTCCATCGTGAGATGAATGGATAAAGAAGATGTGAGATATACAATGGAATATTACTCAGCCATAAAAGAGTGAAATCATTCCATTTGAAATGCCATGGATGGAGATAGAGTAACATGCTAAGCAAAATAAGTCAGCAAAAGATAAATACCATATGATTTCACTGACGCGCGAAATTTAAGAAACAAAACACATGAACAAAGGGGGGAAAAGAGTGAGAGAGACAAACCGAGAATCACTCTTAACTACAGAGAACAAACTGGTGGTTGCCAGAGAGGAGGGGAGTGGAGGGATGGGTGAGATAGGGGATGGGGATGAAGAGCACACTTACCATGATGAGCACTGAGTGATGTATATAGAATTGTTGAATATATTGTACACTTGAAACTAATATAACACTGTATGTTAACTACTGGGGAATTAAATTAAATTAAAAAATTAAATAAACTAAAAAGTGGGGTCATTTGGGAGGTGTTAGGTCATGAACGTGGAGCCCTCATGAATGGGATTAAGGCCCTGATAAAAGAGACCCCGCAGAGCTCTCCTACCCTTTCTGCCATGCGAGAACACATGAGAAAATGCCTGCCTGCAAACCAGAGGAGGGCCTCGCCAGAACTGGACCACGCTGGCACCCTGACCTCCGACTTCCAGCCTCTAGAACTGTGAGAAATATGTTTGCTATTTATAAACACTTCGTCTGTGGTATTTTCTTACAAGAGCTCAAGTGGACAAGCATCTCCTTTGTGTCCACTGCATGATGTCCATAAGGGCTTGGTCATGTCTACTGCTCTAGGTGTTTGGAGTGGGTGGAAGGTCTTACCTGTAACCCAGATGCCATAGGAAGTTGGAGGCAGGACAGGCAAGGTCTGGGGGTGGGGTGGGGTGGGGTCTTAGATATGCTTCCCCCTCTGCAGGAGTCCCCAGTGCTGCTGGGGGTGGGGAGACCTGCAGGCATGGAAGGAGCCCGAGCTGGGAGTCTGGAAGCCAGACCCAGTCCTAGCCCTGCCCCAACAACTGTCACTCTTGGGCAAGACCTTGCCCCAGGGACTCAGTGTCTTTGTATGTCAAAGGGAAGCTCTGCAATCCTGTCCGGTCTCCAGCCTGCACCTTTGGTAGGCTAGCCCCTGAAGATTCGGATCTGAAAAGCGAGGAGGCTACCTGTGTGGAATGCTTATGTATGTTGGGAACTCTTTGCACCTGCTCGTGGGTATGATTCTCCAGGAGTTGGAGGTGAGGCGTTTCCAAGACCATGCCCATATTCCACAGCTGGTAAGTGGCCAAGGCTGAACCAGAACCCCAGCCTCAGGCCCTGTGAGGATGCTCTGTGCCACAGAGCTGGGACCCCACTCCAGCAAAAGCATAGGTAGGAAGTAGATGAGAGGTGAGCTAGTTCACTGGGAGGGGCCAAAAGGGAGGCCCACATACCAAGGAGGGAAACTGGAGGTGGGGATGGGTGGTCCTAGGCCTCTGCTCTGTGGCTGAGGAGGGTGAGGAAATGCTTTCCTGTCCTGACTCTGGGGATCCAGCTGGAAATGGGATTGCAAGGTAGGCTCTTCCTTCCCCACCCAGGCAGATCCCCCTATCCAGGACAGCCACTGCTGACCCCTACACCCAGGTCAGACCCCTCCCCTCAACCTGGCTCACTCCCAGGCTAGTTACCTGTGTGAGCTAAAGAGCACGGGCCTTGGAGTCAGGCAGCTCTGAGTCAGGCTCTGGCTTTCTGACACTTTGCCTCTCTGTGCCTCAGTTTCCTCATTTGTAAAATGGGGATTAAAAAAAGCGATGACCTCCCAGGGTTGGGGGAAGGACAGGGTCCTTGGGCGTCTGTGTCTGTGGTGTGGACTCAGGGTGGGGGGGGGGCAGACGGTAGGAACAAGGGGCCCTCAGGAGTCTCCCCACAGGCACCCCTAGGACTGGTGTCGCCCTCCCCTGCTTGGGTGCCTCGCCCTTAGGGCCCGTGAATGATCTTATTTGAAAAAGCCCAATGATTTCCAAGGCTCCCCTTGCCGGGCCGCATTTTGCACTCCTCCCATGGTCCTGCTTTACTTCTGCTGAGTCCAGGCCCCCGCGCCCCGGGCCCTGCGCTGCTCCCTCGGGCACCCAGCGCTGGCGCCCCCTGCTCCAGCTCTCCCGGGGTTTGCACGCCCGCAGACACCCCGGCGCTCGCGGAGCCTCGGGAGGCGACGGGGTGCGGGGTTTAGAACCCGCGGAGCTCTGGGCTCCGCAGAGGCCTCCCCCCGCTGCGCCTCGATCTGCTCAGGTAGGGGTTCGGGCCCCCCGCCCGGTCCTCAGCGCCCCTGACGCCCGGGCCCAGCGACTCCGCTTCTGCAGAAAAACCCGGGGCTGCGAAAGGCACCGCCCCCGAGCGGGCTCCGGAGTGGCAGGAGGAACAGCCAATGACGGCGGGGACAGAGCATTACATCATCTCCGCGGGCTCCCATTGGTGGGGAGCCCGGCCTCACCGGCCCCGCCTCCCAGGCTCCCGGAGCCCGCGTGCCCAGCGGCTGGGAGGTCTCCCGGGGCAGCGGAGGACGCCGCGTGGGCAGGTGTCGTCTTCCTCACGTGCAGGAGAGGTTCCTGCCCCAGCATCCTCCCCCACTGCCACCCTTGCACAGGGGCCCCCGTTCCCCCTCCGGGACGCCCTCCCGCAGGGCTGGGGGCACAGCGGCCTTGCCTGGCTCGCTCTCCTTGGTCCCCAGAGCCGGTGTGAGAGTGCTTAGCATTAGCTCAGTAGTCCCTAAAAGGCGGACACTCAGGCTTACATGTTATTTTATTCATATTATAAACATTCGCAGGGCACAGACGTTGAGGCTGGGCGAGGATGACCGAGGGTCCAAGGTCATAGAAGTGGTGAGTGGGAAAGTCAGCTTTGGCACCCAGGCTGGCTGCTCCAGGGCTCTTAATCCGGGTGCGGGGGACGCAGAGCCGAGCCTCACCGTTTGGTTTAAGCTCCCCAGCCCCATGGGCAGCTCTTGGCAGGAGCCTCCCCTGGCCCAGCTTGTCCTAGCAAGCTTGGGTGGCCATGGGGAAGGTGTCGCTGGGATTTGAGGAGGTCAGTCCTGAGATGTCGGAAAGGATTTCAGCCTCTCTGCCACCCCAGGGATGGTGGCGCATAAATCACAGCGAGCTGGCTGGCGTCAGGTCAGTTGTGGCAGTCGATGCTGGCACGTTGCTGCCTCTCCTCTCCGCCTCCTCTCTCTCTCTCTCTCTCTCTCTCTCTCTCTCTCTCTCTCCATCTCTGTCTCGGCTCTAGTGCCAGCTCTTTATGGATGCTGTGAGTGATCCGGAGAAACCTGTGCCTCTGATCTAGGCCTTTGCGTCCCCTTCACCTGTACCAGGAAAAAGATGGGTTGGAAACCCTCAGACTCAGAAAACCTTTGGAGCCCAACCCATGCCCTCCACTCGAGCTCTCTGGCATTTAGGCCCAGGCCCTACTATTGTGAGCCCTCAGAGGTGCTGTCCCAGTGGCACTAGGGACAGGGTGCAGGTGTCTGAGTGCTTAATAGGACCAATGCCTCTGACCTTAGGGAAGCTTCTATGGAAGCTTGGTGACTTCGAACATGAAGGTCTGACCATTTCCCACACCTTCTTGGTGGGCGCTGCAGAGAGAAATGCAGAGAGATTCAACTCTGGAGGGTGGTCTTGTTAAAGAAGCATCCGGTCTGCTCAGTGTGGCCCCGGGCAGGCTCACCACCGGTCCTCGGTGGAAGCTTCCTGTGGGCAGACTTCAGTTGTACCTACAGAGAGCTTTGAAGCTGAGCAGAATGAGCTCTGCTGTGATGGTGAGCTCTGCCTCCAGAGCCAAGCAAGCAGCCCGCTTTCACTCATGCAGCCAAGCTGACCTACGCAAGGTGCGCTGCAAAGAGCTTTGCTGGGAGGACAGAGGAGAAGGAGGCCCTGCAGGGGAACAGGTACTTTCACAGGTAACTGCAAAGCTGTCTGTGAGTGAGAGCACAGGGAGTGTCCGAGGCTGCACAGGAGCCTGAAGGATGCTTTGAAGACACAATAAAGCCCTTTGCTCAGCCTTAATGTGGACCGGAACTTTGTCAGACAGGCTGGGGAGAGGGCCAGCATTCATTCATTCATTCATTCATTCATATTATATTTTCTGAATAAATATAGAAGGGCATATTGTGGGAGAAATGTATCAGGGAGAGACAGGACTGGGCACTTTTATTTTAAAGAATTTTTATTTTATTTTATTCTTTATCTTTATTTTTTATTTATTCATGAGAGACACACAGAGAGAGAGAGGCAGAGACACAGGCAGAGGGAGAAGCAGGCTCCATGCAGGGAGCCTGATGTGGGACTCGATCCTGGGTCTCTAGGATCAGGCCCTGGGCTGAAGGCGGCGCTAAACCGCTGAGCCACCCGGGCTGCCCAACTGGGCACTTTTAAAATCCAGAGTGCCCTTCACCATGGGTACTCAGAATTAATCTCCATGCAGAGGTTCCAGGCCTCTCCCTTCTTGGCAGGCCTGTTGATTGCGTGCTGCCCCCATCTCTTCCCCTCCCCACTGCACAGCCAGCCCGTCCAGTGTCTGCGAGCCACTCTACAAGGATGTGACTCCAAGGAGGCTCTGGGAGCCGTGTATCCTAGCAACCGCTGAGGCTGGCATCAGCAGGGCGAGGCCCAGACTCAAGGCTTGTTCTAATCCCCCAGCCTTCCATTAATGGTGCATTTCCCACAGGAATGAGGGTGGGGAGGAGGGGGGTAGAGAGGGGGGGATGAGTGGCATCCCTTAACTGAACATACCCCGTGCCTGTCACCAAGGCCAGTTTACCACCACTCAGAATGCCATGAATCTAGGCAGTGATTGTCAATGTGAGTTAACATCATAAAAGGACAGAGAGTTGGAAATCATGTTCCTTCTCATGGGAAGGCCATAACACCACCTATGAAGTTATTCCTGCCAAAAATGAAACCCGAATCTAATCAAGCCTCTAGAGGTAACTCCCGGTTCCAGAGAGACAGCTAGATTTTTGTCTGTAGGTTACATCAATAAAAGATTACAAGGAAAAGAGATAAGAGGAGGGGAAAAGGAAAACCCCACCAAACAAAACAGAAAGGGGAACTTATAAATTAACAGAGAAGCTCCAGAGATCTATCAGGCAATAATCACAGACAGACTTTATTTGAATCCTGAGTCATACCAACAAGCTGAAAAAAAAAACAATGACAATAAAAACTGAGACGTTCATGAGACCACTGGGGGACATTTAAACATCGACTGAATATTTAATCATGTCAATGAATGATTTTTAATTTTTGAGGGGTGTTAGAATGGTATTGGGACTACACCTAATTGTTGAGGAATACATACTGAAATTTTTATGGATTAAAGCATATGATGTCAAAAAAAAAAAACATACGATGTCTGGAGTGTGCTTTAAAGTCATACCTGGGGGGTACCTGGAGGGCTCAGTTGGTTGTCGGCCTTCAGCTCAGGTCATGATCCTGGGGTCCTGGGGTCGAGCCCCGCATCAGGCTCCCTGCTCAGCGGGAAGCCTGTTTCTCCCTCTCCTCTGCCTGCTGTTTCCCCTGCTTGTGCTCTCTCTCTCTCTCTCTCTGTGTCAAATAAATAAATAAATAAAATCTTAAAAAAAGAAGTCATCCCTGGTGGAGAGGAGGACATGGAGGATTAGATGCAATGAGGCTGGTCTTGAGCTGATATTGTAGCGGCGTGATGACGGGACGTGGGGGTCATACCACCCTATTAATTTGAGTCATATGAAATTGCTGACATTGGACCTTTTGTTTTTTTTTTTTCCTTCCAAATGGCATTTTCACACGGTGCAAACGAATCTCTCGGTATATGTTTGGTGTTTTTCATAATAAAATATATTTTTTAAGAGCAATAGGAGAGGTCCATGACTGCTTTTCCAGAAGTCTCTGCCCTGGGAGAGAGATATCCTAGGCTAGTACTAAAATTATAGCACTGTCATGAGAAAAGTTGAAAACAGCTCTCAGAGGCATCTGTAACCCTCCATGAATTATTTTTTGTTGAGCTAATAATAATAGTAATAATAATAATCATTTATTGGCCACTGACAGCAGATGCTCAGCAACTTGCCTGGGTGTTTGAGTTGTAGAAGGTGGCTTCACTTGATGTTGTCATTGCTCAATAACTAACAATAAAAAAATTAAAGGAATCTAAATAAGCAGCAGACTGGGCTTCAAATGGAAATTCTTGCTTGCTTAGGAAGGCGCCTGGGTCATTCCTAGAGCATAGAATAGTCTCGTGGGACCCCTGGAAGACCCCACAGTGGGGGCAGAAGCAGGCCTGGGCCTTCAGCCCTGGGACATCCTGTGATCTCTGCAAACCTAGTCTTTGTGGCCACACATTCAAGTCCTGCCTGTTTCTTGGACGTGTGGTTTCCTGAACCTGGAGGCAGCTCAGGTTTTCCATTAAGTCCCCTCTCTGGTTCCTGTTCCTATCGTGACGCTGAGTCGATCACTGGACCAACCAATGAGGTTTTATTTGTTTATTTAAAAAAATTATTTATTCTTTTGAAGTAGGCTCTACGGCCAATGTAGGGCTCGAACTCACGACCCCGAGGTGAAGAGTCATATGCTCCAGTGACTGAGCCAGCCAGGCGCCCCCCCCAACCCCGCCCAGCCCCCTTATTTGTTTTGTCTGTTCTTTGCTGACCACTGTGCTGGGTGCTGTAGGCGAGCGACATGGTTTCTTGTCCTAACAAGCTCATGAATTGAATCTTGACTCTGCGTCATAAAAAGCTTCGTAGCAAGTGTTTAATCTCCATTTGGGCCTCAGTTTCCTCACTGGCACATTGAGGGTAATGACGGTTTATACCCACACACAGAATTAAATAAGATAAGGCAGGCCAACTACTTAGTGTCTGGGATGTAGTAGGGCCCAATGAAGGGTTACTACGACGATGACTACAATTATTATTCCATGAAGCCCTGAGTGTTTAACAGTGGATATAAACCATGTAGTTTCAATGATAGATGATATACGATATCCTAGAGGACTGGTGTCACAGGGGCATCTTGTACTAAACCTTAATGGATAAGAGAGTCAAAAAGTACTAACTGCCCCTAAATATTCATCCTTCCCCTTTTTCTTTTTTTTTTTTTTTAAGATTCTATTTATTTATTCATGAGAGACATACAGAGATAGAGAGAGAGAGAGAGAGAGGCAGAGACACAGGCAGAGGGAGAAGCAGGCTCCATGTGGGGAGCCCGATGTGGGTCTTGATTCTGGTGCTCGGGATCAGGACCTGAGCCAAAGGCAGACGCTCAACCGCTGAGCCACCCAGGTATCCATTTCCCCCTTTTTCTTAATAACAAAGTTGAGACTACATTTTGCAGCCTTTCTTGCTGCTAGGTTTGGCAAAAGAAGTGAAAGCACAAGTTTTACATAGGACTTTCGGAAAGTCAGCTGGGAGAAGAGTCCCTTTGTCCGGATTTCTTTTCTCCGCTGGACTGGAATGCTGTGGTGAGGGCTGGAACGCCAGCATCCACTTTGAAGTGTGAGTTGACCTTGCAGACAGGAAATGTGCATTGAGGATGATGGAGCATGGTGGAAGCCTGATTTTTTTTTTATTTTTTTAATGACACCATGGAGCCACTATAATATCCCTAAACTGCCTATCTGTTTACTTTTCTGTGTGAAAGAAATGAACATCTATCTTAAGTCGCCCATTTTTTTCCTGTTAATACTCAGCTGAACCTAATTCCAGGGGTGATCTTCAACATATTTAACAACCAGAATGGCATGGGCACTGACCAATCAGAACGAACTCTGGCTATAGTGCTAGAGTTTCAGATGAAGGGCTGGGAGTAGCAGGGGAGCTTGTAGCAGCAGGTATTCCATATTATGTGTAGCAGCACATAATATGGAAGCATTTTAATATTTTAGCCACCAGTCCAGCTATCTTAATACATACCAGCCAAAAATTAGCTGAATACCAGCCCTACTTCTTCTTAAAAAAAAAATATATATATATATTGACCTTAAATATATATATATATATATATATATTTAAGGTCAAGAAGGGCAGAGGGAGAGGAGAGACTCTCAAGCGGTCTCCCTGCCACAACCCTGAGATCATGACCTGTGCTGAAATCAAGAGTTGGATGCTCAACTGACTGAGCCACCCAGGGGCCCCCAGCCCTGTTTATTCTCAACTGATTCAATGAACAATGTTTGAGACTCACTAACCAGACAAAAAGGCCTTCAGGCCATGGACATAACTTGAGTGTAGGTTCAGTGGGTGAGTGAAGCACGGTGAGTTATGAACCCTGAGAACTCTGCTTCAACCTGACTTGATGGGAATCTTTTTTCTTTATTCCCCCATTTTTTGTGTTAAATTTCATGCATATGAAATTTTAATCATTTTTAAAGTATAGAGTTTAACAGTCTTGAATATATTCGTAACGTTGTGCGATCATCACCGCTGTCCCTCTTCATAACTGTTTCATCTTGTAAAACTGAGACTCTGTCTCTGTGAGACGCTAACCCCTCCTTCCCCTCCCCTAGCCCCTGGCCAACCCCATTCTACCTTCTGTTTCTATGATTTTGACTATTCCAAGTACTTCATATAAGTGGAACCGTAGAGTATTTGTCTTTTTGTGACTGGCTTATTTCACTTAGCGTAATATCCTCAAGGTTCATCCACACTGTAGCACGTGTCAGCATTTCCTTCCTTTGTAAGGTTGAATATGATTCCTTTGCACGTCTATGCCACACTTCGTTTATTTCTTCATCCATCAATGGATGCCTGGGTTTCCTCCATGTCTTAGCTGTGGTGAATAATGCTGCTATGAATATGGGTGTACAAACTGATTATCTATTTGAGTCCCCACGTTCAGTTCTTTTTGGTGTCTACCCAGAAGTGGGATTACCGGATCATAGGGTAGTTCTATTTTTAATTTTTTGAGGAACCTCCATACTGATTTCCGCAGTGGCTACACCATTTTACATTCCCACCAACAGTGCACGAGGGTTCCAGGGATTCCGCATCCTTGCCAACACTTGCTATTCTCTGTTTTTGGGCAGTTGCCAACCTAATGGGTGTGAGGTGGCATCTCATTGTTGTTTTGATTTGCGTTTCCCTAATAAGAAGCTATGCTGAGCATCTTTTCATGTGCTTATTGGCTATTTGTAGGTCTTCTTTGAAGAGAGGATGTTCTCTATATGTGTTAAGTTATGGAGAGGGGCTGGAAGATAATGTCTGAGGTCAAAGGAATCAGGTTACAGAAACTTGTAAGAAGTAGATTCAGGAGTGTTCCAGAATTCGAGCATTTGGGTAGTTTTTGGGTGCTCGAGGCACTAGATGGCCATGGGAAGTGAGGAATCATGGCTCTGTGGTGCTGGTGTGTGTGTGTGTGTGTGGGTGTGGGGGGTTGGTGACCATTGCAGTGTAACCAGCCATCTCTTTTAGTCAAAGAAGCACAAGTCCATCCAGATTCAAAGGGGAGCAGGCACAGATGCCCTGTCTCCTGGGAGGAGCATCAAGGTCACGTTGCCGAAACATATGTTAGGTGGGACGTATTGTTGCGGCTCTCTTTGCAAACTACAACCTGGCAGAGAATGTCCTTCCTTTTCAACATCTGTCTTGTCAAGAAGCCCCTTCTCCTTCCTCCCAGTTTCAGCCTGTTCAGAACTATCAGGAGGTTCTCACTGCTTTCTAAATGGGATACACGGTGCGCACCTAAATTATTTCTGGAAACCAACTATATCTTCGGTGGAAAATGTCCAAGAAAAAGCTTCAGCATTGAACTAATTAGCTAATGTAATTGAAACAAAGGGAACAGTGCAGGCTCTAAATGTGACTCGAAATGAAGAGAAATGGATTTTTCCGTGGGAGGTGATATAGTTCCCATCACTAATCAAAATTACTGGCTTTATGGGCTATTTGTTTACCAGGATTTCCTGAGCGCCTACTGGGTGCCAGGCACTGTGCTAGGTCCAGGCTGAAGATGCAGATGACCAGCTCCTACCTGCAGGATGCTTAAACTTAGCAGCAGAGGGGATCCCTGGGTGGTTCAGTGGTTTGGCGCCTGCTTCTGGCCCAGGGCGTGATCCTGGAGTCCCGGGATTGAGTTCCACGTCGGGTTCCCGGTGCATGGAGCCTGCTTCTCCCTCTGCCTGTGTCTCTGCCTCTCTCTCTGTATCTCTCATGAATAAATAAATAAAATCTTTAAAAAAAAAACTTAGCAGCAGAAAAGACAAAAAAAATGTAGACTCTGATGTGCTCAGTGGTCTTAGGTGGGAATGCAAAAGGGGCCCTGGGGACACAGGAGGGTTGGGTTCTAGGGTTACCTTGGGCTGAGTTTTGAAGGAGTGTGAGAGTACCAGGAATTCAGGAGTAAAGCAGATCCTGGAAGCTCCTGATGCTTGGTCTTCATAATCATGGCTGAATGTTGGTCTGTATCATAGGCCAAAAGGCTATAAATATATATATGATTATAAAGGTAATAAATATATATGATTATATAATAATAAATATATAAATAATATAAATATAAATGATAAATTATACTATCATACCATGATTGATATATAAAAATATATAATATATATTATATATAACATGTATAATGTTAAAATATAACATTAAATATAAAATATAACAAAATATAATATATATAATGTATATATGTTATATATAATATGTATTTTGGTTTCTGGTACTCACCATAGTCTTAAGGTAATCAATAGCAAATCAGAAATGCATCAGAGACCAATTATACAGCAATATAGGGCCATTCGGTGAAGGGGCAAGCAGCCCCCCAAATCTCTACAAGCTCAGAGGGAATTATTCAGTCCTATTTAGGACAATAATCAATGTCCAAAATTATGGTTCTGGGCCATCTAAATTTTAAATTATTTCTTAGATCTATTGTTTCAGGGAGGTACATTGGATGATTACATTTTAAAGTTTTTTGTCGTCTTAAAGGAAAGTCAATCATCCTTATATAAATTTACAAAGAACTTGTGTACATGTTCTTTGATCTAATTCTCTTAACAGCCACGTCAGGGAGTTCGTCCCCATTTTGGGGATAATGCTCAGAAAGATCAAGGGGCTCGCTCAAAGGTCATGCAATTAAAACCAGAGATGAAAACTCCAGCTTAGTTCTAATGACATGTTTTACTTTCTTTGTTGGATAATTAACTTCTGGAGAACAGCTGCTTCTTCCATGATGCCAGATAAATGACAGGTGAGTGGATCTGAGTTAGAATCTTGGAGGGGAGAGTACAATGATCTTTTATCATTTAGACCTCCCCAAGGTCACTCTGAGTTCTGACATCCACCCTGGCAGGAGGAGGAAGAAAGAGTGCGGGGAGGTTTCCTTGGCCAGGTTGGGGTGTTGTGTACATTGTGTTCCCTGTGTTCTGTTGGCCAGGACGCAGTCACGGGGCCCCGTGTCAAGGCCAGGGTGTCTGAGAAATACGGTCCCCAGCTAGCCAGGGGCTCCCCAGCACACGGAGAAAGAAAAGCATGAGTGTTTGGTGTTCCAATGCTGGTCGTCTCTGCCATAAGCCAGTACTTAGAGAGCACTTACTGTCTACCAGGCAGCCTTGTGACAGCTCCACCTGTATTAATACCTTTAATCTTTGAGATACAACTCTCCGTGGATGGATTACTTTTTGTCCCATTTTATGGATGAGGAACCTAAGGCACACAAAGGGGGCAAATATCTGGGATTCAAACTGAGATCCTTGCTCTGGACCCTGGAGCTTACCTGTCCCCACCTCGTGCATCCCTCACTGATTTCTCTGAGATGCGGCCTGCATGTGCCTTCTCCTCTTCATCCCTCTGCCAGCGCTCCAGGTTACACCCTCTTCATGTCTCATGCGTGTCCCCATCCCCCAGCTCGTCCCCTCCCATCGACTCTCATCTTTGTTGCCAGTGATCATAAATGTCAAGTGTGGTCCTGTCTCCGCTCTTTCTAACCAGAGTGTGGGTGGTGTCCTCAGGGTGAAGTCCAGACGCCCCTCATCTCTCACTAGCCTGCGTGCTCCAAACACTCTAGGCTCCAGCTCCTCTGAGCTTCTTACCAGTCCCCACACTCACCAAGGAGCCCAAATGTGAATCCCTGCTTTCACAGTGTTGTTCCTTCTTTCTGGAATGTTCATCCTTCCTTGGATTTGCCAAATTCCCAGGCCCTCAGGACAAGGCTCATGAGCCGCCCACTCCCTACTTCCCTTCCAGACTTCCTCAGGCAGGTCCTTCACTCTGTTTCTGTGCTCCCCGAGTTTGTGTCCAGATCTCAGCCCTTCCCACACTGCCTTGCTGTTGGCTCTTTACTCAACTGTCTCCCTCCTCGGAACAGGAACAACTTAGGGTCAGGACAGTATCTCATCCACAATCTTTCCCATGGGGTCCTGAGCAGTGGCTGAGCTCTCACATGGCCACACTGTCACTCTGGGGGCAGGGAGCCTGTTCTCTGTGGCCTGTTCTGCCTCTGCCTCTGCCTCTGCCTCTGCCTTGATTTGACCCTGATTGGCTCCCCTGTGAGGGGAAAAGCATTTGTCTAGTTACTGATTCTTAACCCTGGAAACTTTGTAAAAATTACTGATGGCCGACCACTGCCCCAGTGGTTCTGATCCCCCTGCTTCCCAGTGATGCTAATATGTGGTCAGGGTTGAGAACTACTCTGAGTGCTTCTCTTGCTCTGATGTGTCCAGGGACCACTCCCCCACCGCCCCCAACCCAGGGATCCTACTGGAGGGCTGGTTGGAATCCAGTAGGTGTGGGGTGGGCCAGGTATTGCATTTCTCATGCTCCCAGGTGAAGACGACAATACTTCTGGACCGTGGATTACAATGTGAGTAGAGAGGCCTTGGATGATCTGGCCATCCCTTGTCTGGCATTCAATGCCCTTGGGATGGGAGGAGGAAGCCCCCGGAAGGCCTGCATGTCAGAAAAGACCTGAGGGGTGAGTTCGGGGAGGTGGCTCATACCTGAGAGCGGTCGTGGAGGATGCACGGGCTGGCCCCACCCCACAGAGAACCCCTGCCCCTCCTGCAAGCTCCATGCTGACCAGTAGCTCCTCACATGGGGCTCCAGACTAAGCCTGTGCCTGTCTCTGTGCAGGGTCAGGGCTCTGGACTGGGGGCAGGCAGAGATGCCCGGGGCTCCTGCTCCTTCCTCCTCCCCACCTGCCCCTCCTCCCCTCCCAGCTCCTTAGGATTTCTATCCTCTTTAGGCTTCTCCCACTCACTCCATCCTTTGATTCTCATTGTCACTGGCCCACGGACCACAGACCGGCCTGCCTTTCACAAAATCAATTCCATTCCATTATTTACTAATTGCTTAGTTATTATTTTGATGGATGGAATAGGACACTCAGCCCTCAGGGCTCCTGTAAAACAAATTGACTTCTAGCCCACGCCACTTGGATAATAATAGATCTTCATGCGGGAAAGCCAGGTCTGCGCATTGGAACACCATTGCGTCCTGTATCCCCTGCTCCTGGGGACCGAGTGCCTTCACCTGACTTCAGGTGGTTCTCACAGGGTGGCTGCCCCATTTGATCACCTTGATAACTAAGGTCAGAACTCTCCCTGCGGGTTCCCTGGTTGCTCTAGGGGCTGAGGCCTGGAGCTCCAGGTAGGGGAGAGGGGAGGGGGGAGGGAGACCGGGTCAGGAGGGGCGGTATCCAAACCAGAGGGAAGCAGACAAACCAAGGGAAGGCTTATTCAAATCCAGGCCCTCCCAGGTCCCAGCTCTAGTTCCAGGTCCCAGCTCAGTTCCACTGGGCTGTCATGTCTGTTGGCATCATTGCCACCCACCATCAGTCCGGGAGCTTTGGCAGGATCTGAATTTTATTCATTCTATCATCCCAGGAGCCAGAGTGGAGTTTGACCGAATAGATGATGTCATGTACATGCCACTGAAGGGGAGGGTCCAAGGATTATAATTCCAGTATCTGTACCCGGCCTGGCATCTGCCATTCGTGTCTGCATCTTTCCAACAGCTCACACGTGTGACGCGTACTCCCCATGCTGGGTTATGCCCTGGCACACTGTTTATTCATGGTCAGGATTTCCACTCAATGAAATCCTCTGGGATTTTGCAACTTATATAACAAACTCTCAGGGAGCATTCACTAGGAGCCAACACTGTTTTTGGTTTACTGACTCATTGATTCCTTATAACAGCCCTCCGAAGTGGGTACAATCATTATCCACACTTTGCAGAAATCTGAAACGTGGAGGGGTTAAGTAAACCTGCTAGTAAGTGCCCTTCAGCAAAGCTGCCTCTCTGGTCTCCTTTCCCAAATTCTCTGATGTTGTATGCCTGGCCCTGATCTTCACAAAGTAGCTTCCAAACTTTTTCTCTTATTACGTAAAATGCAAAATTCCTCAGGTACTTCCTTTGCCTAAGCCAAATGCCAGAATCCAGCAAAAGATATTATGCAATTATGATGAATGTGCTAGCCTCACTTTGCCAACCCTTTTATCATAAGAATAATAGCTAATGTTTGAAGAATACCTACAACTTTATGCCACAAACTTCCAAAGGTCTCATAAATGCAGAAACCAAACTTCAGGCATGTTAAGAAACTTCCGAAGGTCACAGAGCTAATAATTTTTTTTTGTGTGATTTTAGAAAGGTTTTTGTTGCAATTTAGTTGAGATACGATGTTATATCAGTTTCAGGTGCACAACACAGTGGTTCGACAATTCTATGCATTACTCAGTGCTCACTGTGATGAGTGCAGTTACCATCTCATCCTCACCATAATTTCCAGACTTTTGGATCATGCCCTCCACCAGCAGAAATTTCTGAGCATCCATCCCTCCAATACGTGTATACTTAAGTGCCTACCAATTACGTTCAAGCACTGCTATTAGAAATTACTATCTCAAGGCCCAAGATAGACGTAGCGCAAGGGCCATCATTTAAAATGATGGAAATAATCCTACTTTTCAGATGGTCTTCTTGGGAATTCCAAATTGGGGGTGAGGGACAATAGCTTGTCAGATTTGTCGCTGGTTTTACCTCAATGCAGCTGAAAGTAGGGGTTGTTCTTGGAAGAGAGGAGGGTCGGTTTGGTCATTTGCTTGTTCTTTTCCTGCACTTAAGTGATTAGTACTGTAGATTCTTCACTGGAGTTTTTTTTTTTTTTTTTAAAGATTTTATTTATTTATTCATGAGAGACACAGAGAGAGAGGCAGAGACACAGGCAGAGGGAGAAGCAGGCTCCATGCAGGGAGCCCGACGTGGGACTCGATCCCAGGTCTCCAGGATCAGGCCTGGGCCGAAGGCGGCTCTAAACCACTGAGCCACCCGGGCTGCCCCTTCACTGGAGTTTTTTAAAGCTATCTGTCCACTTACTGAGAGTTGACTTAATGAAAAGTAGTCAGTTGCAAGTCCAGTTACCTGGGCAAAGCTGAACCACCCAATGAGACAGGTACTACCATGAACCCCTCCACGCTGTGGCCACCTGACCCTGGATAACTTAGAGGTCAGTTTATAAATTAAAAATCAGTAAATCTTCATTTCTTTCTTAATTTTTCCATAGAACTGAATAACAATTCTAATACTGTCTTCCTGTGCTCAGATGAATCAACTTTTCAACCTTGGGTCTCCTTCCCCCGCCCCACACTTCCAATTATAGTCTATATTTCTGCTCCTTTAATGTTTAGTAGCATTTCTTCTATGGTTTTCCAGAGTTTTTACGCATGATTCAGCCATTTTTATGCAGATTAAATCTTTGGTTGAGCAAATAAACATTTAAAAATATCCACGGATAATTATTTGATTAAATAAATACATGTTCAGAAACACAAACAGTTCCCAAAAACACTTTTATGTAAGGTATTAAGTTCAAAATAGGTGATCCTTTTAGTTTTATACATGGCAGAAAATTCTAAGCTTGATTTTTAAGAGATCAAATAAACAAATGCTCTGAAGAGCTTATAATTCTTTTAAACAGTCCCTGCTTCCCTGTTACTTGTTGGGTCAACATTTGTAAAGCAACAGGCATGGGTCTTAGGGAGTCACTGGCTCAAGAGATCATGGGATTAGTGGGCCCAGCTGGCCATGTAGCTCCCAAATGAGCAGAGATTTAATAGGGGAAGCGCTTGGGTCTCATTGAGGTTAAAGGTCACACAGTTAATGGTGGAGCTGGATTAAAAGTCAGGTCTTTTGATGCTGCAGCCTACCAAGCAAACTCTTTATTCTTTCATTTTAGGCAGCTATTTCCACAATAATGCTGTGTAACAAAACAGTCCCAGGGGCACCTGAGTGGCTCAGTCAGTTGGGCCTCTACCTCTCGATCTCAGCCCAGGTCTTGATCTCAGGGTCGTGAGTTCAGGCCCCACCTTGGGCTCTGCACTGGGCATGGAGCCTTGTTAAAAAAACAAAACATAAATAAAAAACCCAAACCCCAAAACAGCACTCCCAAACCCAGGGGCTTAAGATGGCCATTGATTATGATCATATTCACAGGTCTGTGGGTCCAATGTACCTCAGCTAGGTTGGGCTAGTATCCAGATACCAGGCCCTGGGCTCCAGGCCTCAGCCCCTGTTTGAATTCAAACCTGCTTTACATATTGTTCGTCTTCCTGGGTCGAGTGGCTACTGAGGGCATTTGATCTGCTCCACATGTCTCATTCTAGGGCTCAGACTGAAGGGGCATGTTGTTCCATGGCAATCCCAGAGCCCAACAGAGCGAGTCCAGCTGGGTGAGTACATTTGAAGCCTCTGCCCACTATATGGCCATGGATATTCCAATGTCACCGGGTGTGTCACATGGTGGGCCAGCCCACGTCAGAGGTGGGGGAGTAACCTCCATCCACCAGGAGGCTGTAGTAAGTGCAGATTTAGATAGAACTCTATGATGGGAGAGAGACAAATTGAGACCTGTAACTCAAGCTGGGCACCTGGTTTATTACTTTTTTTTAAAGATTTTATTTATTCACGAGACACACACACGGAGAGAATGAGAGAGAGAGAGAGAGAGAGAGAGAGAGAAAGAGAGGCAGAGACACGAGGCAGAGGGAGAAGCAGGCTCCCTGCAGGGAGCCCGACATGGGACTTGATCCGGGGCCTCCAGGATCATGCCCTGGGTCAAAGGCAGCGCTAAACCGCTGAGCACGCGGGCTGCCCTGGGGACCTGGTTTAAATTAAGGATATGCCACATTGGTCCCAGCAGCTTGAAAGATCATTATTGCCTTGGACTCATATCTACTGGAGATTTTTGGATAATCTGAGGAAGAGGAATGCTTGAAGTGAAGGAAAGAAGGCTTATCTCTTCACTCCTTTTTTTGCTGAGGTATTTGAATAAGTGGGGTGATCTTCTCTGCCTCCCTGATGTCCTAAAGGGGTATTATTCAGCCTCTGAGTGGAAAGGTGGTTCTGGCGGGTAGTCCTGGTGCAGGGCTGGGGAGCCCATGTGGCATCTCTGCAGGGGTCCCCTGAGAAGTCCAGAGGAGGCCCCAACTGGCATCATGGCACTGTCAGGACCCCTCCAATAGGCTGAGCTATGCAGATGGATGGGCAGAGCAGATGTGAGGTCACAAAAATGGGATGCGACCCAGTTGCCCTCGAAATACCCACAGGTACAGAGGTAAGTCTAAGCCTCTCTTCATGTGGTTCCCTGGAAATGCCCCAGTTCTCACGGAGGCCAGCCAGCCCCTTCTCTGCCACCAGAAGCAGTGATGCGCCTTCGCAGGGGCCAAATCCCCAGCTGCCTGAATGGGCCTGGACTTGCGGTGGCCGCTGGCCTGGAGCATGGGACCGGGGCTGGGAAGGATTGCAGTTCTGTCTCTACCGGAGCCTTTGGTTTTCTTTAACTTTTTGTTATGAAACCTTTCCAAACATACAGAAAAGCAGCGCTGGTAGTATAATGGACTCCCAAATACCCATCATTTAGACTTAACATTCTGACATTTGCTTCATCTGTGACTAATATCGCCATAATACTATTATCATGCCGACCTCAGTGTTTCATTGTTTAACATCTTCTGGCACCCTTAATTTTGCCCGATTCTCTCAAAAAAGCCTTTTTACAGTCATGTGTTTGAGTTAGGATTTTCCACACATTGCACTTGGTCGGTGTGTCTCTTTAGAGTCTTTGAATCTGTAACTTGCCCCTCCTTTTATTTTTTTAAAAAAGATTTAACTAGGGTAGCCCGGGTGGCTCAGCGGTTTAGTGCTGCCTTCAGCCCAGGGCCTGATCCTGGAGACCCAGGATCGAGTCCCACGTTGGGCTCCCTGCACGGAGCCTGCTTCTCCCTCTGCCTGTGTCTCTGCCTCTCTCTCTGTGTCTCTCATGAATAAATAAATAAAATCTTTAAAAAATAATTAATTAATATGAGAGAGAGACACACACACATACACTTGTGGGAGGAGGGGCAGAAATGGTGGAGACAAATAGACCCCTGGCTTCATGCTCAGAGCTGGGGACCCACAGAACAGGGGAGCTGGGCGGCTGGGTGGGCTGGGTAGGAAGGGCTTGATCTCACAACCCTGAGATCATCAGCTGAGCTGAAACCCAGAGTGGGCTGCTTAACCAACTGAGCCACACAGGTGCCCCGTGCCCCTTGCCCCTTCTTTAAGAAAGCCATTCCTCTGTCAAGGACACATGACCATCTGCCCTATAAAAATTCCAGCCTCTGGCTTTGACCAGTTGTGTTCTTGCAGTGTTGTTTGCCATGTGCCTCTCTCCTCGATCTCTCTGTAAGCTGAAATACCTAGAGGCCAGATTTAGTGTTTGGAGGAAAGACGGTCTTTTTGAGTGATGCTGTGTCCTTGTGGGCATCACGTCAGGAGGATGTTCTAGCCACTTGTCTCATTTCGAGTGATGTTAAGACTGACCAATCGGCCTGATGTACCATAGAGCTCCCCACAAATCTTCTACTTTCAGGGTTAGCAGCCATAGACTTGACAGGCCCACTACTTCATTAGGAGTCTCAATGGTGAAAGTCTGATTTCATAATTTCTTGTGTTTTTTTTTTAGCTCTAACCTTTCTATAAAGAGGAAGGTTCTCACATCAACTATTTGGTGATCTTGATGATGAGTTTTACAAGAAAGGCATAATAAGTGCTTGATTCTTTCTCTTCGATGATCAGTTTTCCAAGTTACCCTGGCAACTTGATATATAACCGTTATGATGTAGAATTAGGTTTATTTCTTCCAGTTTAGTGTGTGTTTTAAAAAAAATAGAGAGAATTTGACTTTTTTTTCATTTTTATTTGCTTGGTCTTTTTTTTTTTTTAAGGTTTTATCTATTCATTCATGAGAGGCAGAGAGAGAGAGAGAGGCAGAGACATAGGCAGAGGGAGAAGCAGGCTCCCTATGGGGAGCCCAATGTGGGACTCGATCCCAGGATCCGGGATCATGTCCTGAGCCCAAGGCAGACAGAAACTCAACCACTGAGCCACCCAGGCCTTCTTATTTACTCGATCTTAAGTCAAAACCATAAAACAGGGTGCATTCAGAAAGATCGCTTCTAGCTATGGTTGCCTCCCTTGTTTTTAATAGTTTTGGGGAGTCCTTTATTTCTTTTTGAAAATATAAACAAACATATACATATGTATATATGTGTATTTCCCTCTGTTCTAAACAAAAAGTAGCAAATGATGCACTCTGTCTTGTATCCTCCATTAGCAATACGTCTTGAAAATTGCTCCATAACATCATTTAGAGATAATCCTCATTTTTTGTATAGCTGCATAGTATTCCATTTATGAATGAACATAATCTTTTCACTCAATTCTCTATTGATAAATATGTGGGCATTTCCAGTTTTTTTCTTGTTGCTCTTACAAGTAATACACCAATGAATGGCCCTGTGCCCTAGATCATTTTTTATTTCTTTCAGTGTATTTTGGGACAGATTTCTAAAAATGGGATTACAGGATCAAAAGATAGATGCATATATAATTTAGTTAGATATTGCAAAATTTTCAATAGAGGTTGCATGTTTTTGCTTCCTATAAGAGTACCTGTTTCCCTAAGGCTTCTCCAAGAGAGTGTAATGTTAAATATTGGAGTTTTGCCTATGGGAGAGGTAAGAAGTGGTATCTTATTTTAGTTTTAATTTGCATTTCTCTGTTTTCATAGGTTCAGTAGCTGTCTGCATGTTTTTTTTTCCTGGGAACAGTCTATTCACATCTTTCACCCATTTTTCTACTTCATTGTTGTTAGAGATACTAGCTCTTTGTGATATAGGTTAAAAAATAGTTCCTTGGCTTAGCATTTTTCCCTGTATTTATTTTTTTTATATGAACACATTTAAATACTTTTTTAATATATAGTAAATTTACCATTTCCTTCATTGCTTCTGGATTTCTAGTTATAGTTAGGAAAATATTTTTCTAATTCCAGGTTATAAAGATTATTCATATTGTTTTCATTTTTATGACTAGACTTCTCATTTATCTGGAGTTTATCCTGGTTTACAGTGCTGGTCTGGATCCACTTTTATCTTTTTCTGTATGGCTATCCAGTTGTTCCACATGACTTATGAAATATCCTTCTTTGCCCCTACTTACTTGAAATGCTGCCTTTATCACATATTCATTTTCCATAAGTACTTGGGTCTATTTCTGGATTTTCAATCCATGCAGTGTAAATAGATATATCCATATTTATGCACCAATACTACACTGTTATAATTATAGAGGTTTCAAAATATGTTTAATATCTTATAAGCCTATAACTCCTTATTACTTTTTTTTTCTAGTTTTATTTTTTCCTGGCTACACTTACTAGCTTTCTTCCATATGAATTTTATAATCAACCTTTAATGCTCCAGGAGAGAAAAAAAGATGGTATTTTGGGAGGGGAGAATCCCATTAAATTTATAAATCAACTTATGGAGAATTGACATTTTTACAATGTTGAACTTTTCCACCAAGAACATGGTATACACATCAATTTGCTCAAGTGTACATATTTGCATTTCAGGAACTTTAAAAATTTTCCTCCTATAGATTTTACACATTTCTTGTTAAGTTTATGTCTAAATATTTTATTTCAAGTTTTTCTGTTATACATGGAGTCTGCTCTTCTGTTTCTTCTAACTTATAATTTTTTTATATTTATGAAGATAACTGGTTTATGTGTGTTGATTTTTTTATTTCTTTTTTTTAAAATTTTTATTTATTTATGATAGTCACAGAGAGAGAGAGAGAGAGAGAAGCAGAGACACAGGCAGAGGGAGAAGCAGGCTCCATGCACCGGGAGCCCGACGTGGGATTCGATCCCGGGTCTCTAGGATCATGCCCTGGGCCAAAAGCAGGCGCTAAACCGCTGCGCCACCCAGGGATCCCTATGTGTGTTGATTTTTTAAAAAAGATTTTTATTTATTTGAGAGAGAGCATGAACAGGGGGAAGGGCAGAGGGAGAGGGAGAAGCAGGCCCCCCACTTAAGCAGGGAGCCCAATGCAGTGCTCAATCCTAGGACCCAGGGATCGTGACCTGAGCCGAAGGCAGATGCTTAACTGATTGAGCCACCCAGGCGTCCCATGCATGTTGATTTTATTATCTTACTACTTTACCAAATTCTCATTGTTTATAGCAGTTTTTCCATATTCTTTTGGTTTTTTCAGATATATATATGTATATATATATGTCTATATGTATATGTATATCTATATATATATTCATATCAGGAAACAGATTGTTTTTCTTCCTTTCTGATTATTATGCCTCTACTTGCTTTTTCATATCTAATTGCATTGACTAATACCTCCAATGCATGTGAAATAGTCACTATGTACTATTTTCAATGTGCTCTTTGTTTTTATTTGCTGGTATTTTATTTAAGATTTTTCTGTGTTAATAGGTGAGATTGGTGGGGCCCATTTTTTTTTTTTAACCTTTCTGTGGTACCCATAGCATGTCACCTATTGGTGACAGCATGAACTACAAAAAGGCTCATGAACGTTGCTTTGCATCTTCTCTCCCTTCTTCAACCCTGGCTGGTTGGTTGTTGCCTTCATAATATACCCCCTCTTTGCCTCCTTCACTTCATTATCCTTTGTTTTTTCAGTCTTTTCCATTCACCCTCATGTTTGCTTTCCATTCTTTCTCCTTCCTGGATATCGAAGAAGTTTGGTGGTATTGGAGCAAAGAATATGCCTCAGACTCACATGGACCAACCTGGCATCGAATCACACCAGTTGTCTGACTCTGGGCCGATTGCAGAATCTTTTAAAGCTTTCTCATCTGTAAAATGGGAATTATAATAATGCCTTACTTTACAGGATTGCTCATAAGAGTAACACAGTTAAAGAGTGCAATTAAAAGTATGATAGCCCCTCAAGACGCCTGTTCCTTCCTCTTGGGCACAGACTCAGATAATGTTTTCCACTCTTCCTTGCAGTTGTGTATGGCCATGTGCCTGTGTACTAGCCAATGGAATGTGATCAGAATCATGTGTGCCACTTCCAGTTAAGAAACTCCCCACATGTAAGTGTCTGTGCTCTTCTTCCTTCTGCTAGTCTGATACAAATGAACAAGGTGAGGATGATGGAGCTGCAATGTGGAAGGGGGCTGGGCCCCTGAATCACTATGTAGAGGAGAGTCACTTACTAGTTAAGAAACACAGTTTTGGACTTTACGTGAATAAATAAGAAATTTCTAACACATCTAACCCATTGTCTAGTTTAGAGTTTGCTTGTTATGACAATTGGCATTACCCTAAATAATACCATGCTCAACAAACACAACTTCTTCCTCTTGCTTTCCCCTCTTCCCGTCCCTCATGACCCAGCTCAAAATGTTAGCTCCCTTGTGAGACTTTTTCCAACCTCCTCAGGCAAAATTAATGAGTCACTCTGTCTCTGTGCTCCCAAGGCCCTTACAAGCCATGACCCAGTCACAAATTGGGTTGTGAATTCTTTGTTTACATGTCTTCTCAAGGGACCTGGCCCAGGGCTGGTATTCAACAGGGTCAGTGGATTGTGTGAGGAATGAGTACATACCTCACATACACTTTCCAAATAAAGACTGAAGGCTGGATAATGTCTGCAAAAGGGTGTGGCAATAACACATTGACCTTCTTATCTAACCTTAAGTTTCAAAGCAAACCGTTGGCCTGGTTATACTTCTGAATCACTGCCAGGGACAGCTCTCAGTAAAGGCTCCTGCTTTTACACTGGTACAAATGATGTAGGTTGCATAGGCCCTTCATTTCCTAGCATATGAGGTTCAAATCTTGACTGTGTCTGGAACTGGTTCTGTGGCCACACATGCATGCACACACACACACACAGTGGCTCAGAGAGCTGTATCTGGGAGTGGGGAGACCACTCTTGACCTGAGGGTGGGCCTAGGAAAACTGAGATGTAGGGAACTGAGGTTGGGAGAGGCAGCCCTACAGCTTCTCTGAGGGCTCAGGTAAGCAGATTCCTACGATGCCAGAAGCACAGGCCCGGGACTCAGCTCCCCCAACCTTGGTCAGCTTAGTTTATCAGTGTGGTCCAAACTCCCCAGAGAAAGGCCACATGAAGACTTTCTGAGACACTGTGTTTGGAAGAGATTCAGGGGCTTACTGCCATTCCACAAGTCATACAAAATTAAAACAATACTGAAAATACCATAGTCTAATTGAATTCTGATGTTTTTCATGATTATTACTTTAATAGTGCTTTTATAACATTACATGTCAAAATCTTTTAAAAATGTTTTCTTTTTCCTCATTTATTTTTGGTACCCTGGTTTGCTATCATCTTTAGCACCTGCTGGGCCTCCTGTTGTAGGATCCAAGAGGCAAGTGACACTCATCTTGAAGCACCTTGAAAATTGTGCATCCCTGGTATCCATGGGAGTGGAGCCCAACTCCTGCCCATGTGGGTAGGTGCTAATATTTCCCCTCACATGTGACTGGATAGGAGCCAGGTCTCAGAGTTATATCACCTCTCTTTAGTTTCTTTGATGCCTGGAGGAGGCAGGAAGTCTTACAAGCTGCTGAGTGTGGGGGTGAGGGTGTGACAAAGGGCACTGGGGATGGCTACAGGCAGGGAATGGAGAGGCTGAGCTGAGAGGAAAGCAAGTAGGGAGGGGCTTGTGGAAAATGCCACCTGTGTCATCTCTTGGCCTCTAGGTGTGGGAGAAAAATGTGGAATAAACCCAGGTGCTTCCTGGTGTAGGAGCCTCACAACAGTTCCTTGGGACAGCAGCTTGATGGGATGGGGGAGTGCTTGGTACTGGGACCAAGGAGCCACCGGTTGGCCTTGGAGCCTTTCTTCTGATGTCTTAATAGGAGCAGTAAATCAGAATATTTAGAAAGAATGGACTTTAGAGTCAGTTGCCCATTTCCAAATATGGGCTCCACTATGCACTAGCTCCATGACCTTGGGGAAATCATCTAACATTTATCAGACAAGAGTTGGTCCAAACTGGAAGGGATCAAAAAAGCCAACTAGTCCAGCAAACTTAGTTTACATGTGATGCTGCTGAGGTCCTGAGTGGGGAAGGAGCTCTTCAAGAGTCCCAGCTAGTAAGAGGTAGAGTTGGAGCCTGAACCAAGGACTTCTGACTCACATCCAAGTACTTCATCCAGCATATCACTGTGAACATTGGGCACAAACAATGTCCAGCCATCAATCCCCCCACCAATTTAACCATTTATACTCTTGATCATCCATCATCCACCCACAAACTCACTCACTCCTCCATTTAACCATCCATATAAATATGCCATCCACCACCTATCTTCCATCCATCTATCCATTCATTCATCACCATTTATCCATCCATCACACTATCCAACTATTCCTTATTCGCCCATTTACCCACCATCCTTTCCATCATCTATCTACTGACTCACTATCCATCCATCTTTCCATCCAACTACCACCACACCATCAACCCAAGTTGTAGGGTGGGTGGAATGACTGTTGGGTATGTAACCAACAGTATTTGCCATAGGATATGCATAGAAACTGCAATTATTACTTTTAAAACCTGTATTTCTAATTCAATTCAAAGTGGTTGCTGAATTGCTATTAAGTTCACAGCATTGTGTTAGCATTGCTGGCTAGAGGTAAGAGTTCAAAAAAACACCCCATTAAATGCAGAACATTTCCTCCTAAAGAAATATGACAACTAAAAGCAATTCAAGGCCCTGGATTGGATCTTGGACTGGGAAAATAAAATGACTATAAAAGACATTATTAAGACAATTGATAAAATTCTAATATGAACTGTGTAATAGATCATAGCATACTGTTGAAAAGTTTGATTTCCTGATTTTTATAACTGTATTGTTACATATGAGCATGTCCTTTTTCTTAGTAAATCCACACAGAGTTATTTAGGGATAAAGAGGCACTATATCTCCAACTTACTTGCAAATGATTTAAGAAAAATATTTTTTATACATGTAATATGTATATATAAACATCACAATATATAATGTAAAATAAATTGATATATAAAATATATAAAAGATTATGTATATTTTGGGGATCCCTGGGTGGCTCAGTGGTTTAGCACCTGCCTTTGGCCCAAGGCATGATCCTGGAGTCCCAGGATCAAGCCCCACATTGGGCTCCCTGCATGGAGCCTGCTTCTCCCTCTGCCTTTGTCTCTCCCTCTCTCTCTCCCTCTCTCTCAGGAATAAATAAATAAAATCTTAAAAAAAAGATTATGTATATTTTGATATATTATATATATTATAAATAAATATATTGGAAAGCTAAAGCAAACAAATGGAACAATTGGTGAACTTTGGTGAAAATTGGTGACTCTTGGTCAAGAATAGAAGGGAGAATCTTGTACTATTGTTGCAAATTTTGTCTGTTTGAAATGACATAAAATAATTAAAAGTCAGTCCCCAAATTTACAGTACCTTACCGTTAGATGAGTGAGATATCTGTGAGAAACCTAAATACATATGAAGAGGACAAGACCTATTAATCCATGAGTGTTCATGTTCTCTTTTCACTCCAAGCACTGTACATAATGAAGAAAAAAAACATAGGAAGGAAGGGGCCAGGAAGAATTTGTAGAGAAGGCTATGGGAGCTGCAGCTCACCCAGGTAAAGAGATCTTAGGAGTGCCAGAAGGAGCTTCTGAGAAGTCTGCTATGGGTTATGAATTTGATTGTTTTCTAATCATCAAAAAACAAGGATTGAAATGTCTTTTAAAATTACTTTTGATTGCCAGACTTTCTTTGAGTACAACTTCATGCAAAGACTGATTCACGGGGAGCCCTGCTTTTTATCAGGTTACAATATATAATTATTCTCCATCAATTAGTACTATGGCAAAGAGACCACTGGAGAATAGGTTGGTTAGAGAAACTCTACCTCCAGTAGTCATTGGAAGATGTTGGGGGTAGAGCTTGAGGTGCAAGTGGCAGCTGGGTGGGCAGAGAGGAAGAGGAAGCTTTGGGAATCCAGGTGAGAAAGGGGAAGACCTGTGTTAGACTCTTACCTACGTGTATTTTACTTAGTCCATTCAATGTCCCTGCTAACTACTTTTCATGAGTTCTATTTTACAGATAAGGAAACTGAGTCATAGAGAGACTTGTCCACACTGCTGGTAAGTGACAGAGACAAGAACTGCATGACTCCAAAGACCTATGATGCCGTGCTGCCTCAGGAGACAGCATGGCCTGAGGGGACAGTAGGGAGAGATGAGAGGGGTGGGCCTGAAGGGAAAGGCCTTGAATGTTAAGAGTATTGGTCCAGACTTCACCAACATAGATTTCCAGAAGACACTAGCAGGAAAGGAGCCTGGTGGATGAGGGATGTTAAGAATTGGGACCGGGACTTTATGGTCTTATCCAGCCACAATAGCAGTGGTGACAAAAGAAGTCCACCTCTTACAGGACCTGGTAGCAGACCCGTTATCTTGATCAGGTGTCATCAGGGTAGGAACTGCTTCTTTCACCATGGCAACAGATACATTTAAATTCAAAGAGGAGAATATGTGATTCTATGTGAGCAGACTCCAGTTTTGAACTTGCCAGCTGCCACTTCCTGTTCTCTCCTGCCACAGGATGGGGCGGTGGGGGGGGAAGCAGGCCCCATCTCCTCCTTACAGAATGAGTGATTACACACCAGCTGCTTATTCATCCAGCTTCCCTCTGCCTGGTGACTTGGATGGCAGCCCTGACTCAAGACCAGGCCCTTCCTAGATGGGTATAGGAGCTGAGCATGTGACACAAGGAGCCAAGAGAAGGCTGAAGTTTGGAGGAATGACTCAAGGGCAGAATGAGGGGAGCAGCACTTTTGCAGAAAAAATTTTGGAGTTTTTCAGCAAAGTAGAAGTAGAATTTTCCTGACTGGGCCGGGTCTCCCTCTTCTTCTATCAGCTGGAGGAGCACTCTGATGAGGCTCTACAGGATGACTGAGCCACAAGATGGAAGGAGCCTGGGTCTCTGAAGGACAGTGAGGAGGACAGCTAACTAACCACCCTGACTGCCTGCCCAGGACTAGTGTGAGCAGAGTAACTTCTGTTGTAGGGATCTATTACATGTGTGGGCCTATTTGTTACAGCATTTAGTATACTACCAATACACAAGCTGAATCATTAAGGTGTTATGCAAAGAGCACCCTATTCCTAGCTCGACCACCAATGCTGTCTGTCATCTTGGACCAACCACTTTTCTGGGCCTTGATTCATTACCTGTGAGAAAAGAGGATCAGTTGGGTGATTTCCAAAGTCTCTTCTATTCTGTAATTCTTTTTTTCTAAAAGGTGAGGAGCAATTCTTGAGAACAGAAACCCAGCCAACTATTTGACAAAATGCCTCACAATGTCCTTACTGATAAGATGGTAAAATGGAGCCTTGCAGGTTGTGGGTGGAGATAAGTCACAGCAGGTAGATTAATGATGCCTAAAGAGCATTGGTTAGTAAATCAATAACAACCTGGAAAGAGGTCTCTAGTGACATTAATAATTTGGATGAATACAAAGAAAGGAAACTGAATAAATATATGGAAAACACAAAGCTGGCTGGCTTATCGATGGATGAGGCACTCAGGGTTCAAATAGTCTCTATAAGGTGAGAGCTTGTGACAAAGGCAACAAAGGGAAATGAAGGAAAGTAATGCAAGCCCTGTAGAACTCAAGTGCTGGGGAAAGTTGTCTTGGCAACAGGCCTTAACAACAGGCTGTGTAAAAGTGACCTGGACATTTTTGTTGACTATGTGTTCTCCTGGAGCCAATACTGGGCCATGGCTGCTGAAACTCCATCGCATCTGTGGACCACACACTGGGTCTTAGGAGGGGCACGGGAGGAGTCAATCCTGAAGATCAGGCCACACCTGGGGCCTTTTTTGCCAGTAAGGGGATGACTGATGCTTTAGAATAGAGGTCAGAAAACTCTTTCTGTGAAGGGCCAGGTAGTAAATGACGTTTTAAGCTCAGCAGCACAAAAGCAGTCATAGCCAGTAGTAGTAAACGAATGAATGAGGCTCTGTTCTAATAGAAGTTTATTTGCAAAAATAGATGGGAGGCCAGATCTGGCCCTTGGGCCATAGTTTTGCCAGCCCCTAGTTTAGTAAAAGTACAGACATAAATGACCAGTATGGTAAGGGTTCTCCATGGAGGTTGAGGCATATAAGGATTGGTAAAAGAACTGGGTGGGATTAAGTATGGAGAGGTAGACATTCCTAATCAGTGGTGCCAGAGGAAAAAGAATGAAAAGAAGTTACAAAAGGCTTGTTTTCATTCATGTCAGGGAAGACCCTATAAAACAACAAAGGGGTAATCCTGTATCATCAGAGGTATGCAAGCAGGAGATGGGGGATGGAGGAATTGGGCTTGGTGTTCTTTAATGTCCAGTTTTGCTCTGGAGGGAAAGGTTCTCTGCCTCCCATGATGGCCGTGTCTTCCCATCTTTCCCAGTACTCAGTGCTGAGCTGGTCCATCCTGCCCATACAGCAGGACATAGATAATACATCAGAGATACAGCCACAGTCTCTTAGAACCCAAGGCTCCAGGAGTCAGGGAGACATTTGTAGAGCTGGCTTGATTGGAGACTTGTGGTGAGCCTGGTGGGGGCTGGAGAGGCCTCTGGCTGCAGATATGCTTCCCTACCCTCATGGGTGATAGAAAGCTGGCTCTTCAAATGGGCAGCCTGGCCTGGGACTGAGAGAGCATTTAGAGCTTAGTTTGTCACTCCCCTGAACAAGATGGTGGAGGGGATTTAATGAGTTAATTTCTCTGGTCCTTCTGAGCATAAGCATCTTGGGGCCAGGACATAGCCACCAATGACTACAGATGGAAACACAAGCCTCCATATCAGTTTTGGCTGGCCCCTGGAAGGAAGGTTGTAACTGGGACCTCCAGGTTCCTTGAAGCAACATTCTGGATCCATTCGCTTCAGTTCTGTAAAGTTGTAACTGAGCTTGGAGAGGTCTGACCATTCAATCTCACCATAAACCTGTGAAATGTGGTACCATCCAGGGGATTTTGATTGCTAGCAACAGAAACCCCAACTCAAATGGCCATAGAGAAGCAGAGAAGTAACTGACTCATCACCAAGGGCATGAGGCCCTCCAAGTTAGTGAGGTGGCCACTCAGGTAAAGGAATCCCCAATCCCAAATGACTTACATCAATGAAGAAATGCATCCACAATTTCAGCAACGATATTCAGTAACATGGGACCCCACCTCCTAGCCACAGCAGATGGGACCAGAGGGAAGCGTGAGACTAAGTGCAACTAATCTGTAGCCTGGTCAGCAGCCAATGAAATAGTCTGGAGGCGGAGCTCTGCCCATTCGGGGTGCCAGCAATTAAGGGATCCAGGGTGAATCTTGCTCTTGAGAATTTGATTTAGAGAGTTGGATAGAGTATGGGACAATCCATGAGGGATCTGAAGACAAAAATCCAACCAAAGGTAGTGAATAAAAGGAAATGAGCCAGAAAGATGCAGGAGCCAGGAGGAGTGAAGAGCAGATAGAGCCAACCTGGAGAGGATCAGCCATCTTTAAAGTCATAAACAGGGGATTCTCTTTCCCTGGAGCTGAAGCAAGTCTTTCCCAATCTCCATTTTGTTCTAGTCTTTTTTTTTTTAAATATTTTTTTTTTACATTTTTAAAATTTAAATTCAATTTGCCAACATGTAGTATAATACCCAGTGCTCATCCCATCAAGTCCCCTTGAGAGAAAGAGCATGAGCAGGGGGAGGGGCAGAGGGAGAGGAAAACAGCCTCCTCACTGTGGGGCTTGATCCTAGGACCCTGATATCACTATCTGAGCAGACATCAGGTGCTTAATGGACTGAGCCGCCTAGGTGCCCCTGTTTTGGTCTTTAGGAGCCTGGTTGAGTGGCTCACCATGAAAGTCATGCCAAGTGACTGGCCTGACTGAGTTGCTGTATTTGCTGCTGCCACAATATCTTTATATATGACCTACCACCAGCCTCTCACTATGACTTGGAAGGTCTTGAGGAGAGAAGTGAATCTCTCGGAACTCTGCATGATTCTCTTGCAGGGTCATGATGTGGCATAGGCCAGAATTTCTGGGTCAGGTTCTCTTTCCCAGGGTATCTCAAGAGGAATGAAGGGGTGCTGGAAATGACATCCAGGTCTCTGGTCTTCTGGACCTCCCAATGACATTAGACCCATTGCCATCTCTGGGCCTGAGCGAGTTGGCTGTCAACCAGGGCCAGGTAACTTGGCCAATAGTGCCAGGAAGGTATGCTCAACCAGGAAGATAAGTGTAGGTTGCAAGCAGAGGGAAGGGGGAAGCAGGGAAGGCCCTGTGGGATCTCCAAGGCATAAACATATGCTGCCTGTGTCCCTTCTCTGTCACTCCCACCCCCGATTTCATCAGCAGCACCTGGAATTTTTCAGACTAGGGAGACCATCCAGACCCCATAGGCTGAGGATGTAGTCATGGGAGCCCAACTAGACTGAATCTGCCATTTACTGTGTGAGCTGGGTGAGTCACCTAACTTCCCTGGGCCTCCACTTCCCCATCTGTAAAATGGGGATGATAGAACCTACTACAGAGGATGGGAGGATTATAGGAGTTTACATATGTAAAACACTTGAAATGATGCCCGGTATATAGTACTCGATCACTAAATATTAGCCACTAATTAGCCTCCCTCCTAAGAGCGAGGGATCAGGGAAAGGAGTGGGGGAAGAGGGGTTTAGAGAAAAGAGAAAAAGATGCAGAGAGAAACATTGAAAGAGGAAGGGAACAAAAGAGGCAAAGAGGAAATGTGGGGCCCATTTGGGTGCCAGCTTTGTCCACTCGGGGGCTTGCTTAGGGCTCCTTTTCTTATTCTTCCCTCCCCCATATAATCTCCCTGGAATTCTGAGGAATTCTGCTTCCAACCCCCAGTAGTTGCCATGGTGATGGAAACCTGGACCCAGTGGAAAGTTCTCTGCTTGGCAACGAGGCTGCAGCACCCTGCCTTCCGCCTGCCTGCCTGTGCGTAGGCGGCCAGCTACAACTGCTTCTAGATTTGGGGCCAGCATGGCCTCTCTGTGGAGACCTAGCCCTTCCCCCCTCGGAATCTAGGATGGAGGCCTTGGTGTGACTGACACCAAAGGCCCTCAGAGAATATCTAGCTCATCCCTTTTTTACAGCTGGGACATTGGGCCAGAAGGGTGGCTTGGATGATTTGTCCAAGGTCGCACAGGCCTCCTGACTTGCCCAGGTCCTCTCTCCAGGGCTTAGCCGTGATTCGGGCAGTCATGGTGCACCTGAGGACAACACAGATGGGAGTAGCTATGTGATAGCTCAGCCCCAGAGAACAGGCAGGCTGCTGAGAGCCAGGGGTACACAGGAAAAGAATGGGAGTAAGAAGGTCATAAAGCCAGCCTTTAGCAACTTCCCTCTAGGCTTCCCTGTCAGGGTCTCACGGTCTATCTTGGCTCCTCCCTCTGTCCTTGGCCTTCCCCCTTGACTGAGCCTCAGTCCCCAGCAGGAGGCCAGCTGCTCCTTTCAGGGTTGGTAGGTCGTGGCTTAATGAGGAATCTCCTACATTTCACCTCCCCAGGTACTTACTTGATTTTTTTTCCTGCGGACCCCATTTTGTCAAAACCCCTGTCCCTTGAGTAAACAGTCTTTATTCAGTAGCTTTGAATACCACAGCCCATTTTTGATCATCAAAGCCTTGTAGAACCCAGGCTTTGACTGCCCCAGAAGCAGAGACTTGGAGCTTGTGTGGTTGTGTGGCACATATGTGAGACAGTTCCAGGAAGGGAAAACTGACACTAGTTCAGGGCTTATGGTCCCCACCTCTCAAAATTTGGCAGGAGAGGGTTCCTGGTTTGACTACAATAGAATTTCCCCCAGTTCCCATAAGTTCACTGCAGCAGGTGGGATGTGAGCTGTCTTAGAAGCCCTGGCTATTGACCAGATTGAGATGAGGCTGGGTTGTATTGTGCCTCACTTCATGAGCCTTGACCGTGTAGACACTTTAGGTTGATGCTGAGAACCCAGCTCATGGAAAACAGGGGCACCCCACCTCGTTTCTGATAACATGACTTGGAGACGTAACTATGCCTTGGAGCAAAGACCTTTCTTTGTGCAGTGTTAGTGGCCTGAGAAGTTATAACCCAAGGAATAGGATAGGCTGGAAAATTCCCTTAGAGAAAGAGTTAGTTCAATGTCTTCATTACACAGGAGTGTGAACTATAACCTAGAAAGGGGAAGTGATGGCATAGGCAGGTGATGGGTACGAGGTCCAGGTTTCATCTCCATCACTCCTGAGCTATGTGGTTACAGAAGAATTGCATCATTTCTCTGACCCCCAAGTCTTCCCACCTGTAAAATGAGACCCAGCATATTAACCACTGTTAATTCCTCCACAATGTTCCTTAGGGGAAGGACCATGCCAACCTGTTATTTCTCTCCACCATACTAGCATGGAGAGCCTGGCATAGTAGTCCTGGCTATATCAAAGGGTAGAAACAAACATGAGAGCATTCCTTCCCCAGACTGTCCACCACTCATTCATTTCATTCATTAACTCATTTGTTCAGCCAAGATTTATTGTCATTTCCTATGTGTGGGAGACAGACGAGGAGCTTAAAATTGGCTGATGGGGTTTGGACAGGTGGTCCCCACACACTGGAATATGTGAAGTACAGGACATTATGTGAACACAGAAGAGGAGATCACCCTCAGTTTTGCAGAGCCCAGGAAGACATCCCTGAGAAGTGACAACTCGGCCAAGTCCTCAAAGATAAGATTTAATAAAAGCAAAAGAAGCAGAATTAGAGTTTCAGGGAAGGTAAGTGTAAACTGCATGGGGAGGGAGTCCTCTGGGGCCACACAATTCCCTTCTCCCTGCCTCTACTTCTCAAAGAGAGATCTCATCCAGAGCAGAGACTAGTGAGGTGGTGGTTCAGGACCACGGAGAGCACCACAGCAACCTTCCAGGACACCATTTTGGTCTGGCTAATCCTGCGGGGGCACAGTCAGGCCAACACCTGAGATGAAGAAGGGCGGGGTCTATGGGGGCTTGGGAACTACCAGGCTGCGAGCAGAGGAAGGAGAGTCTGGGGGACTCCCTGAGGCCTAGGGTGCCAAGTGTCACTTCTCCTATTGGGTAAAGGCTGTAGTCACAGACCAAGGGGAGCTTGGTGAGCAACTCCTAGGTCTGGGAGCCCAGGAACTCCTACTGGCCACAAGGGAAACAGTAAGATGATTGAGACAAGTAGTTCTCAGTTGTTTAGGATCAGAAAGCCCCTTTAGAATCTGACAAGTAATAATAAATTTAGAAACATAACATAATAAGTAAATAACATAGCATATCAGAAGGTGGTAAATGCTGGGTGGGGGGGGGACATCTTCCCACCCCCAATAACAACAACAACAACAACAAACTCTCAAGTGAATCTAAAATTTTGGCACAATTCAAGGGGCTTTTTTATTTAGCACACCCAAAATCTTTACGGATATAGTTAAGAACAAGTCCCTCCCCAGTGTACAATCCACTATGCATAAAAGTAGGGAAGGGGCGGATGAGGAGGTAGAGAGGAAGCTGGGCTGAGTCTGCCTGGATCCCCAAGCCCAATATGAGAGGGGACCCCATGTTCCCTGACCAGCTCCTAGGGACATCCTCAGGCTCTCAGCTCCTGACTTACTTGCAGTCTCACCCTTCCATTATATTTTTTTAAAGATTTTATTTATTTATTCATAAGAGAGAGACACACACACACAAAGGCAGAGACATAGGCAGGCTCCCTGCATGAAGCCTGATGTGGGACTCGATCCTGGGACCCCAGGATCACGCCCTGAGCTGAAGACAGGCACTCAACCGCTGAGCCACCCAGGTGTCCCTCCATTATATTTTTTAGTTGAACACCTATGTCAGATCAGTCATTATTCTAGATGTTTAGGATATATCGGTTAAGTCGAAAAAGTAATGTCTATATTCCCATAAAGCTTAAATTCTAGTGAATGGAGACAGATAATAGATAATAAAATATTGAAATTATATAGTGTTAAAAGTGATAAATGCTATGGAAAAAGAAAAAGGAAAAAAACCTGGCAGGATAAGAGGAATTGGGAGCACCCAGCATGAGCTCGGAAGCGGGGAGGCAGTTGCAGTGTTAAATATGGAGGTTACGCTGAGGCTTACTGAGAAAGTGACTCCTGAGCAAAGATGTGAAGGGGTTGAGAGACTCAGCCATGCACACGTGAGGTTTGAGGGACAGAAAGGGGCTCCAGGCAGAGGGAACAGCCCGTGCAGAGGCTGTGCTGGAGAAATAGCAGGGAGAAGTCAGGGAAGAGGTAAAAGGGGTGAGTGGGAGCAGATGGTGGGGAAGCTTGCACAAGGTTGTAGCCAGAGCAATGGAGGGAGCCAGCAGATTCTGGAGTGATTCTGGGGGTCGAACCAACGGGATTTGCAGAAGGATCAAATGTGGAATGGAAGAGAAAGAGAAGAATCAGGGATGACTAAAGTTTTGGCCTGAGCAGCTGGAAAGATGGAGTTGCCATCAACGGAGATGGGGAAGGATGTGGGCAGAGCAGGTTTGGGAGGACAGACCTAGTCTGGCCATGTTCTTTTTGAGATGTTCGTTGGACATCCTGCTGGAGACACTGAGGAGGCATTGGAAATCTGATTCTGGTTTCCATAGCTCCCAATGGCTGAAATGGAACAAGCCTGTCAGAGGCTGCTTGAGCCCACGTCCCCATCAGGGCTGGCCCATTTCCTCCACACATTTCCCACCATTGCTTCCAGGTCTCTAGGGGTGGGTCACTGCCATCTGCCAGGGCAACCCCTGTATGTCTGGATAGTCCTGAGAGAGAGAAGTTTTTCCTACATGGAGGAGACTTGGGTCCCAGGGTCTCAGGACCACAGGAGAAACTCCATTAAGAGAGAGCTGTAGAGGACTGCAAGCGTTCTTGATATCTTCCCAGGGTCTGACTGCAATCTTTTGTGACTAGTTTTCCCGCAAGCACCTGGGGAGCTTTCCAGTGTATGCTCCCTTTCTCTTAAGCTGGCTCTGGTGGGCTCTGCTCCTGCCATCGGAGACCTCTGCCCAGCCAAGCCAAGTACTGACACTGGCTGTGAAGATTCAGTGAAAGAAAAAATGTCAAATGCTTAGCCCGTGCCTGGTGCAACCAGGTGCTAGATGCAAAGAAATCGTCACCTGTGACAGAGATGATTACCTGTTCCCCAGAAGCATCCAGAAAGACAGTGATCTGGGAAGAAGACCCTTACATTCTAAGAGGTGGGTAGGAGTTAACCAGATAAAGAGGGGGATGAAAGGATTTCCTGTCCCCAAGCCATCTCTTCTTCATACTGAGCGGGCTCAGCTCTCACCACACTTCCTCTGCCACGGCTAGCATGGTTCTGCTCCTTAGTGGCAGCTCCCAGAAGAACATAGCATGATGCAGAAGTATGTGGGGACTAGAGCTAGGTGTTCAAATCCAGGCCCCATGCTGGCTGTTGCGACCTAGGACAAGGTACTTGACCTGTCTGTATTTCTGCTTCCTCATCTGCAGACAAAGGGGTAGCAAAAGGGCCTATTCTGTAGACTGCTTGTGAAGATAAAGTTGCATAATGGCTGGCAAGAGTCTCGAGTGCTCAAGAAATGCATCTATTATCATGGTTGGGGCTTGACACTGCACTGGCCTCAGCTTCTGCTCAGCCCCGCATACCCTGACAGGCCTGTCGCAGGTCACAAAGCCTGCTCCAGTCCCTGAGCTCAGGTGGCTCACTTTTACAGAGAAGGAAATGAAGGTGACTCAGGCCAAATGCCATTTCTGAAACCCGACAGCTAGTCGGGGGCAAACTCAGCCGTAGAGGACAGACAGGCAGTTGCTGTGGGATCCAAGTGAAGGTGTGGTGGGAGCTCAGGGCAGGGAGCAGGAAGCTGAGGAGACAGGCAGGGCTGAGTGGGGGGAGGCAGGTTCCAGCAGGAAGAGAGAGAGGAAACCAAGCAGCCTCCCAAGAGGCAGGGGAAACTGGCCACGGACACCTGGCTGTCCTTTTACGTCCCTGCAGGGCTCTGAGCCTCACCGCTGCCCCTGGGCTGCTGCAGAGAAGCCCTCTGCTGAGTCATCCAGAGGCTGGAACAGTCGTGGAACTTCCCGAGTCTTCTGTAGGGCTGGCCGGTGTTGTTCCCCTGCTCCTCTGAGCTTCCACTTTGCTCTGGCCTGGCCTCCAGCTGATTGTGTACCCTTGGGAAAGTCACTTTACCTCTCAACCTCTGACTGTCCAGAGGGGGTTCCCATCACCAGAATGCAGCCCCCAGGAAGTCAGGGACTTTGATAGCCTGTTTGCTATGTATTCTAGGGCCAACAACATGTGATGCTTGCAGAGCTTTTGTCAAGTAAGTGAGTGAATGAATGCCCAGCCTTAGTCTGAGGGCAGTAGCAGAAACCAGATGAGCAAATAGGCAGCAAAGACCGACTGGGTCCTGTGCTCCAGATCCACACACACTGGCAAGTAGACCCCCGCTTCAGGATGCTTCCAGGCCTCAGATTATCCTTAACCAGACCCAGACTTATCACCTGCCCTCCCTCCCCCGCTGCTGCCCATGCATTCCTAGCCCCAACATCTTTGCCCCTAACCACGGAGAAGGAGTCCCCTCAGTGTCCTCACCCTCATCTCCTCACCTCCTAAATAACCTTCTATCCTACCCACTCTCTCCATCTGAACTCCATCACCTTGCCAGACCACATCCTCTCTCCCCTCCTGCCTTCCAGAATGACCTCCCAACTGACCTGTGTCCAGGCACACCCTGACCCACCCCATTTCATTCTCTCCACTGCAGCCAGATGGGTCTTTCACTCCCAGGGCTCCACACTGTCCTTAGGACGGAGTCCAAATTCCTCAGCAAGGCCTGGATGGCCCTTGGAAACTGGAATCCTGCATATGTCCCACTTCCTCCCTCTCCTTCTTATTTCATAACATTCCCCTTGTGTTTCAGGAACCACCATGCTGTTGTCATGCCTCTGTACCTTTGCATGTTCCATTCCTTTGGCCTCCCTCCTCTGTATGATAAACATTCATCTCTCAAATCCCTCACAAAGTCCTAGTAAACCCATCCTGACCCCAGAATTGTATAATTTCTTCTCAGATTTGTACAACTTATTGTGAACACAATTTATGTCCCATTTCTCATATTGTTCCTCAAGTATTTGGAAGTTTCTGATCCCGAAGAAGTATTCCTAGAATAGTCACATGGTTTGTTCAGATTGAACATGAATATATATGAATATTAAAATGTAAACAGTGTCTAGTTTAAGTAGCTGTTCATAAATATGTAATCTATGAATGTATTGAAGGATAGAAAAATGAGCGGATAAATGGAAGGATGGAAGAAAGAATGATCGGATAGATGGATAGACGGAAGGAGGGAAAAGAGGAAATGTGGATGGGTGGATATATTGAAGGAACAAGGATGAAATGAAGGATGGACAGCTGGGTGGGAGGAAGGAAGGATAAAGTTAAAGGATGGATAGATGGAGGGAGGGAAGGAGGGAGGGAGGGAGGGAGGGAGGGAGGGAGGGAGGGAGGGAGGGAGGGAAAGAGTCAAGTTTGGATGCTTAGAAGGAAGAGTAGAGAGATGAAAGAGAGGAAGGAAGAGAGAAAGCATGAAAAGATAAAAGAGTAGTTGGATGGAATGGATGGATGGAAGTAAAAAAGTGTGAAATGGATGATGGGTGGAAGAATGGATGGTTGATAAAGGATGGAGGGATGGGTGGATGGATAGATGAGTGGATGGATGGGTGAATGAATGGTTGATAGAGGATGGAGGGAGGGATGGAGGGATGGATGGAGGGATGGAGGGATGGATGGATAGGTGGACAGATGGATGGATGGATAGGTGGATGGATGGATGGAAGGATGGCCGGATGGATAGATGAGTGGATGGATGGGTGGATGGGTGGATGGTTGAGTAGATAAAAAGATAAAAAGGGATAAAAGGATGGAAGAATGTAAAGGAAGATAGGAGGAAGAATGGAAGTATGGTTAGGTGAAACGATCAATACTTAGCTGTGATTCATGGAGAGATGTAAGAGTTTTGGCGCCACTTGAGCTGGTCAGCTTTCTCACTAGGCATCCTGGGCTCCCAGTTGGCCCCGGCATGGGACATTTACACTGCACATTTCGACCATAGGCAATAAGCTAATCATCTACTTGTGGTTGTTAAGAAAACCAAGAATGCTAGAGATCATTAGGCTCAGTATGTTCAAGGGAGTGTCAGAGGAAGTGGGGCTCAGAGGGCGTGGGCAGCCCGCCTAGGTCAGAGCCAGCTCCCGAGGTATCTGACTGGAACTCAGCGCTTCCAGCTCCCTCCAGAGCTCTGCATTCTACTCTTTGATTTGCTCGAAGCTTCTCCCCAGAGGCTCATTCTGAGCAGGCCCTGCCTATCCACCAACTGGGGGAGAGATTTTTTTTTTTTTTATGGAACAAATGAGAAAAGGAAATGATCTCAACCTGGGGTTGAGGCTGGGGAGGCCAGACCGAGGCAGCTGCTTTTCCACACTGAACATGACCCTGGGCACATTCCTGAGTGGCAGGAAGAGGATCTGGTGCAGTGCCAGCTTCCTGGCCTCCTGCCAGGGCCATGGCGTAGAAAAGGTTTGGGGGAGTAGCAGAGAGCGGTCTGGGTGCCCAGAAAACGCTCAGGGAAGGTGAGCTGCAGGTCAGAGCACCCCTCATCCAACCCAGGACAGGGTCTGAGCATGGAGGCATCCATGGTCCCTCTTCTCCATTCCCTACCCGTCCTCTGCGGTCAAGGTCCAAAGGCTGAACCTCTATCTGTGTCCTCAGCCTTGTTCCCTTGGTAACACTCACCTCTCTCTCCAAGCTCTTTACCCATGGATTTCATTATTGAAGCTTCCAGAAGATGCTCGGACACCTGTGCTACCCATATATTGCCCTGTATCCCTGCATCCCATCGTGGGTGGCAGTGACCAAGGGGGCCTGGGCCTGGGAACCTTGCTCCTTTCTCTAGTCCCCTTCCATGCAAAGCCCCAGCCAGGGACACCCGGCGGTTACTCCCCTAACTCTTCCACCTTCCCCTCTCACTGGAGTGGGGGTGCTTGGAGTTTCTCCTCTGCAGACCCTGACCCAGAACCCAGCACAAAAGGCCAAGTGAGGTCACACCATTCAACTACCCAAGGGTGCAGATTCTGGAAGGTACTATCAATGAGAGGTAAAGACTTCGCCTCTTTAGCCTCCCTCTCTAATTTTTTAAGTTCTGCTGCATGTTCGTTTTCTTTACGGCAGCCGAAGAACGAAAGCAGATTTTTGAACCAGCAATGGTTTTAGTGTTTTCTTTTTCTCCTTTCTTCCCTGGGAAACAATTCAGGGCTTTCTTTTCATGGTTCATGACCATAGAGACTGAAAAAAAAAAAAAAAAAAAAAAAAAACCCTCTGCTTTGGAAAATCCAGGGAGAGTCCAAGTTTCCTAGGGAGGCCGGCCCGGCTGGTGGGGTGTGGGCTTTCTCGCTTTCTTTGGTGCAGACGTGGTTGGCCGGTCCCTGCCGGTCAGCCTCAGACACTCAGCCCTTTGTGGGCCTCACGCCCGCTGCGGTTTTTAATGTTGTTATGTGTCAGAGTTAAGAATCTGTGGTTTTTAATTGCACTTCAGGATACCACCCGGCTCTGTGCTCAACAGCTGCGCCCCTAACAGGCCGAGCGGAGGGACTCGAGGTAAGGTTTGGGGCTCTGGCGCTGCTACGTCACGAAAGAACACACAGAAATCTGTATTTGTTCAACCAGAGATGTCCTAGAAACCTTTGCGGAGAACTAGATAGGAATTCTAATTTTGAAATATTATGTTTGTGTAAATTAATGTTTGAGTTGGACAAATATATAGAAAAGTATGATAATCCTGTGCTTTGGAATGCTCTTTACTGCTTCAGAGTCCACCCTTCTTTGGGCTTCCTTGTGTCTCTCCTTGACCCTGGTGATCTCTTTTCAGCACTGGAGCCAGAGCAAGACTTGAGGCACACACACCTTTAGGACAGGGGTCAGAACGGTTTCCCTATAAAGGGCCAAATACTAAATATTGGAACATCATGGGTGGTACAGTGTCTGGGGTGGCAACTCAGCTCTGCACAAAGTAGCTATGGGCCATGGTAAACAAGTGAGTGTGGTTGTGTTCTGATAACTTTATTTACAAAAGCAGACCGAGGGCCTGATTTAGCCGTTGGGCTATATTTTGTCAATCTGTCTGTAGAAGAAGGACACACATAAATGACCCATATGGTGAAGAGGCTGAGGTATATGTACCTTAGTGGGAGAATTGCCTGAGGTTCAACATGGAGAAGACTCAGAGGGTTTGACATCCCCCCCTTAAAAGGTCAAGGGATGGAAGAGGGACCACTTAGTGGTCTCAGAGGCCGGCCATAATGAGGGCAAGTGACCAGGGCTTCATTTTCATTCATGACAAGACAAACTCCATCAATAACAAAAGGGTGAGTTCGCCATCATTAAGGGCATGCAAGCAAAGGCTGAGGCATAGGAGAATTGGGTTGAGTGCTCTTCAATGCCCAATTCCTGCTCTTGGAGTTGAAATTCCTCTGCTTCTGCTCAAAACTCTCCATTTCCCCACCCCTGGCCCCTGCTTTGCTCAGAGCAGAAGCCCAAGGCCCCACAGAGACAGACCAACAGCTCAGCACATCCTGCTCCTACTGCCTCCCAAGCTTCTCCCTCTCTGTCCACTGCTGCCCTGTGGGCCCTGGGGTGCTTCCTGCACCCCAGACCCCCTGCCCCACATGCCTCTGCTTTGCCTGATGTGTTTCCTGGAATTCTGTCTCTGGACCTTCCCACAGCCATGTTCATACGGCCAACTGACCTGTATGTCACCTCTGCCCTGCAACCCCAGTCCCCCACCCTATGCTACTGTCCCCCTCAGCACATACCCCTACTTGATAGGCCATTGAGTTTACCTATTTATCTGGTTGGCCTGTTTATTTAGTTCACCGATTCGGCTGTACTCCCCAACCAGCATGGTGGCTCCGCGAGGCAGGAGCTGTCGCTGCGGGGTCACTACTGATTCGCAGTCGGCACTCAACAGTTACTGAAGATGGCAGCTTGTCTCTCACAAAGATGGTGCCACCACACCTCCCTCTGCCAACCCCGCTCTTCTTATGGTGTGATACCGACCCTCACCCTTTTGTGTGGCAGGGGTCTCTCCCCACCTTGAATCTTGGCAGGCCCGTGACCGTGTCAGAGGTGACGTTATGTGGCTTCAGAGATTGGGTCGGAAGAAAGCGACAGAGCTCTGTCCGGTTCTCTTGGGCTGTCCACCCTTGGAAGCCAGCCTCCATGGTGTGAGGAAGCCCAAGCCACACAGAGGCCACAGGTGGATGCTGCAGCCCGTGGCCCTGCGGAGATGCCAGCTGGTGGGCAGCCTCGAGCACCAGACACAGGCACGCAGAAGTCTTCAAAACCAGGTCCGGCCCCAGTCGCTGCAACCACACGACAACGGGTCGACCCCCAGAACTGTGGGGTGTCGTCGTAAAACGTTATTGTTGGCAGCCACTAAGTGTTGGGGGTGATTTGTTAGCTAAAGAACATCCAGGGACAGCAAGCTGGCGTGGCGTTTCTGACCCCCTCGTGCTCACCTCCGTTCTGGGACCCCACTTGGTGCTGATCCCTGGCTGGAAACCAGCCCCCTCACAGGGGTCCTGCTGATTCCACACGTTTTCCTGGACCATGGCTACCTCTTGCACTCTCTGGAAGCTTGCCCTGAGGCAATGAGGTAGGGTCTGCCCTCTTCTCTGGAGCCTGTCAAGACTGCAGGGCTCCCTGCCAATGCTCTTCAGGCCTCGGAAGGCACGAGGACATGGCTCTCCCCAGGTGGGTGCCCCCCCAACCCTAGGGCGACCAGAAAGATGCCCCTGCATGGAGGCTGAGGGCTCCTTGGTCATTGTTCTTTTTTTTTCTTAGTCATTGTTCTTGTTACTGGTGCTCCAGTAACACCTGCGGTGGGCGACAGAGGCACAAGTTTGCTTTTAACTCCCAGCTGCCTCCGTGTGATCCAGGAAAGCTCACCCATCACCGAAGCCCGGTTAGGCCCCATTAGGCCCCGGGGCTAAAAGCGTGAGGCCAAGAAGAGGAGAATATCCTTCCATCCCTCTCGCTGCTACCCCCCCGACACATCCTGTTCATGAACGTTCTTTCCAAGACGATTGGCAGTGCCTGTTCCATTCAGATTTCACCCGACAAATGTCCCAGTGCCCATGCAGGATGTGGTTCAGCATTGTGGTCCCAGCCAGTGACCCCCAGAGAGCCCACAAAACAGGTGTTTTCCTGAAAGTCTGGCCTATTCTACGAGCACCCAGTTCCACTTCTTTTCTTCTTCCAGAGTCATCCTGGCCCAGGTGGGGGCAGGTTCCGTTGCATGTGCCAAACGTGCTCAGAGCCAGGCCAGGGCTAGGGCGGAGAATACAGGCTCCAGAGTAAACCAGACCCGGGTTTTCATTCACTTTGGGACTTTGGCTAAGTCCCTTACCCTCTGTGATCTCGGGGACATAGTCTTTCTGGAGCGACCTTGGGATTCAGTGAGGTGACGTGTAAAATGTGTTCTTCATGGTGCCTGGCACGGTGTAGGCTTGCAGTCCATGGGAGTTGTCACCTTGGTTATGGGACTCACTAAGGCCATGGGGCCAAAGCCCAGGCAGCCCCGTGTCCCTACTCCTGCGCTGCTCCAGGCTGACCGTACCCTGCCTCATGTCGTGCTTGCAAGTGCACACTCCACCTTCCTGGGGCTTCGTCCTCTCTTCGCTGCCCCCTACACCTCTGGAGAGACAGTGTAGGGAGTAAACTTAGGGCCACAAAGCCGGATCCCCCTGGGACTTCCTTCCTGGGCTTGCAAATCAGAATAAGCTCCCCTTCTCTGCCTTTGCAGACCTCTCCTTCTTTTCTTGTTTCCCCCAGACAAAACAGAAGGAAGGTTCCAGGAAAGGAGGAGGTGTCACAATTTGGCCTTTGACCCAGGGTCAAATGGATCAAGGCTTGGTTGCTGGAAGCAACACGAACCCCCGGAGGGCTTGGAGGATGTGACTCTGCCCCTTACTAGCTGTGTGACCTTGGGCAGGTCCCTTTACCTCTTTCAGCCTCACTTTTGTCATCTCTGAAATGGGCATAGTAGTACCAACCTGGGGGCACTGGGTGCTTCTGCCTTGCTCTGGGGCTGCCTTGAAGTTGGTCTCCCTCTTCTCTGGAACCATAATCTCTTACCTCCTCCCCCAAAGAAATCCCATGGTGATGATGTACAGGTTTGCTTGCCTGTCACTTTCAAGCACCTTGAGGCCTGGGCCCCTCTGCTGTGTTCCCTGTTAGAGGCTCCATGCCCAGTGCAGGACTGTAGAGGAGAAACCAACCTGCGTCAATGGGGCAGATGTTGACCGATGTATGACCTCACGTCTCCAGGTGCCCCCAGCTAGCGTCCCACCCAGGCTGAGGTAGGGTCAGGGGCAGGCCAAGGAAGGGTGCTCTTAGCTCCCCTGGCCTTTGGAGAATTTTGAGACAGTGGCCCAGGGGCCAGCCCAGCCCAGACCATTGCAGGCGGCACAAACTGAGAGGATGACCAACTGCCCCACTTCCCAGAATCCTAGATCCCCGGAGGGACCTCAGCTAGAAAAATGTTTGGATTCCACAGACCTGAGATGTTTTACTTTCCCAGAGAGTTTCATCTTGTAATCTTTGTCACGCTCATTGTCATCGTCCAGTAAGCTTGCGTAACGGTGTTGATACACCGTGGCTGTTCCCAGCGCTCAAGATGCATGAATGCACCTACTGCACCACCTTTAGAACAGGGGTACGAGTCATTAACCTGGGACCCGGAGCAGTGGGGTAACATGCCCAGGTCATGTAGCTAATGGGCACAGTGGAGCTCTTTGCTTCTTTCTGAGAGCAGCATGGGAGCACAGGCACAAAGTGGTCCTAGGCCCACCAGAAGGCACACTGTAAGTTCTCTCCTATGCCACCCAGGACCTGGTGAGCCTCGGTTTCTCCATCTGTAAGTGAGGACAGTAATGGCCAGCTCGGCGGAGGCACAGTGCCGGTACAGGGAGGAGTCCAATACCCCAAATCCGGCTTTCCCTCCTTGCTGTCTGCCATCTGGCCAAGGCTGGCTCAGAAGTCTGTGCTGATACCACTGTGCTGGAGCAACATTCTGAGGTGGAAGGGATGTAAGAGAAGGGCCAGGGAGGAGCCTTTGAGTGCAGGGCTGGCTGCCCTGGGGGGTGGGGAGGGGCAGCCCAAGTGTGTCATCCTCAGGTGGGGTCATGTGCCCAGACCTCCTCCTGTGAGGGTAGAGCCTTGCCTGGGCCCTTTGATGAACACTTGGCCAGGCTCACAGCAACCCCAGGGCCTGGCCCTGAGCTGTGGGCTGTTTGCCAGAGAAGGGTGATCCTGGGTCAGAAGGCCTCCCCAGGATGGCCCACCCCCACCTTTGAGGAAATCCACTCTGTTCCCTAAAGGATTCCCCGTGTGAGTGTCCCGCCGGCCAAGGTACACAGGGCCTTTGTTTGTGGAGCTTGGGGTGTGGGCAGGAGGGGTGGCTGGGGCTCGGGCCAGGAGGAGCACCTGGCCTGGCGGAAGCCCATTGGACACCTGCCCGGGAGTCACACATATCCCTGGAAATCAGTTTCTGATCCCCCAATTCCCACCCCTGGCCCTTCTGGGTCCTCCGTGTGAGGGGAGGCCTGACGGGGACCTCGGGGCAAGAGAGGCAGAGCCCAGAGCACAGTTTGTCCTTCTCCTCAAGGAAGGGAGCCAGGGAGGGTGGCACTGGCTGAAGGTCACACGGGAGCCCTGGCTGCTGGCCACCTTGGGCCAGGCCGGTCGCAGGAGGCCTGTCATGCACCGAGGGCTCCAAGGTAGCCCTCTGACACTCTGCAAAGGAGGCGACCGCCCGTGGGCAGGACGGAGATACCCTCGGGGCTCAAGCCGCCAGGGAGGGAGCCCTCACTGGATGCACCTCCTCGGCCCTGGCGCGTGTCTGCAGGAAAGGGATCCTGTACCTGTGCTCTGGCCCTGGGACGGGCGTTAAGGGCGATTATTGACGAATCGCAAGCACTAGAAACGAGTCCACGACTTCCTTAACCCTGTCTTGTTAAGGGTTGGGTAAGACAGTGAGACCTTTCAAAACGCCTACAGTTTGGGAGGTTTTCCACCTTCCGGGCCTGGTGCTGAGGACTTCTGGGCGCGGGGCTGGGCGGCCTCCCCCACCCCGACTCCCCCACCTCCCCGAGGGCTGGCAGGAGGTGGTGACGACCGGTGTTCGAGGGGCAGGTGGACGCCTCCCACATGAGCCCCATGCAGAAGACGACCCCCCGCCAGGTCCGTCTCAGCCAGCCCCTGCTCTGTGACCTGGGGCCAGAGACCCCCACCCCGCCTCATCTCCCCATTCCTGCCCGGGGCCTCAGTGTCTCCAGCGGAGCCTTGGTGGGGGGTGCTGAGTGAGCCCTCTTGTGTCCTCCAGCCCTGCCCCTGCATGCGAAGACATCCCGCTGGGTCCTGGGGAAGCCCCTCCGAGGTGGGGAACCCCCCTGGAGCCGCCAGGGTCAGCAGCCTCAGGAAGGAAAGAAAATGCTCTGTAGGTTGTCATAACAGAGAGGGCCTCCAGGCACCTCCTGTTTACCCAGGCTGAGTAAATACAGCCAGGCCCTTAGCAACGGGCACAAAGGGGCCCTTGTGCCGCCCGTGCCCTCCCTCTGCTCCCTCCCTGAGCTCAGCCCGGGCTGGGAGCACTGAGGCTGGGAGCACTACTGCTGGGAGCTCTGAGGCTAGGAGCACTGAGGCTGGGAGCGCTGTGTGGCTGGGAGCACTGAGGCTGGGAGTGCTGTGCAGCTGGGAGCACTAAGGCCAGGAGCATTGTGGCTGGGAGCACTTAGGCTGGGAGTGCTGTGGCTGGGAGCACTACTACTGGGAGCTCTGAGGCTGGGAGCATTGAGGCTGCAAGCACTGCAGCTGGCAGTGCTGAGGCTGGGAGCGCTGAGGCTGGGAGCACTGAGGCTGGGAGCACTGAGGCTGGGAACACTGCAGCTGGGAGTACTGAGGCTGAGAACACTCGGAGAGGCAGGGTGGCCTGGCTCGGGGCCACCTGCTAGGGGACAGGGCGACTGCAGGACCTGCAGTGTGGGGGCTCCCGGGGTATCACCGGGGCTGGGTCCTCCAGGGCAGGAAGTGGCTAGAGGTGTCAGGGATGGAGCAGGGATGGAGCTTCCTGCACCCAGGAAGCAGGGGCTTCCAGTCAGTCTGGACCCTGGAACCCTGCAGAGCACATTAGGAAGCTGCCTCCAGCCTCTGTGTCATCACCGTCAGGGACTTCAAGAGCCCACCTGTCCCACCTGCCCTGGGCACCTCATCCTATGGGACGTGCCCCAGGCCAGACAGACGGAAATGCTTCCTTCAGGCCAAGAGGCCGACAAGGAGCTAAGAGTCAATGATAGTTGGGTTGTGACCCGTAGAGCACCAGGAACTCCCAGCGCTCCCTTTGAACGATGAGGACTCCCTCTTCTGGAAGCCTGCCCCGTGCCAGGCACCAGGGGAGGCGGGGGTGGGCGGGGTGGCCCACACACCCTCTCCCCATAGACCCTCACTGTCTAAACGGGGCATAAGGCAAGTGAAGACACAGGGCTGATGACTGGAATATGTAAAGTGTCACCACAAATCAATAACAGGATGAATGGCCTGGTTGAAAAATGAGAAAAGCAGTGAAGAAGTAACTCATAAAAGAATGGCTGATGAGCAACTGGGGGAAAAAGAAAACACAACTTTACCAGTAACATAAATGGAAATAAAAGAAACACAGATTTTTTTTTTTTTGCCCCCTTCCCATTAGATTATCAAAAGATTAGGAATGTTTGTCTGAGTGTGCACAGCAGTGGGGGAAGTGGGTGCCTTCAGATGCCAATGCTCTGCTGCTTACTGACTCTGAGCAGCCGCCTAAATTTCCCCGGGGGCCTCACCTTCCTCATTTGTACGGTGGGAACGACAGCAGCCACCGGGCAGGTTCGCGGGGGGCGGGGGTGGGGGGATTAAATATGTCATATGTAGAAAGTGCTCAGGACAGTGCCGGGCAAGAAAAGGTGCTGAATACACGGTAGTTATTTATTTGTATCGTTGCCATTGGTTCAAAGCATAAGTTGGCTCAACTTTTCCAAAGGCCCATTTGGAAGCGTGTGGCCCACTTTTAAACGTGCCCGCGAGATCCAGCTCTAAGCAAATAATCAGACAAGCGAGCAAAGGGTGACACACAATCATCAGAGCATTGTGAAGACAAAAAAATTAGAAATCACGTAAATGTCCATGAATAGGGAACAGAGGAAGCTAGATTATACTCCACCTGTCCGATGGAATACTGCCCGGCAGGCAGATCGGGGACGGTGGACATGACCCTACGGACATGGAAAGTTCCTCACGCTACATTGACGCGGCACAAAGGGGGTCATGTGACACCACCTTATACCAAGAGATGGGGTTTCCGTGTGGTTTCGGGGTGGGATCCGTGTGTGGGGATATCCGCCAGGGTCCTCGCAGGACTGTCCTCCTGCCATAGCCTGCATTTTCTTCTTTGTCCCCTTTTGCATTATTGAAACTAAAATATGCACAAACAAGTGTAGGGTTGTTTGCAACGAGTTCATCAAAGCTGGGTTTTGTTGTGGTTCGTGATCGTTCAAAGGACCGAGGGCTGAATGGAAACGTGTCCTGACGCGCTGCGTCTGGGAGTGGCCCAGCGCGTGGAGTGACTTCAATCAGGATTCTCGGGGTGGGTGTGGGGGGGACAGGAAAGGTGTGGTCAGTCCTGAGGGGGGCGGAGGGGAGGCTCCATCGAGGGCGGCCACAGGGTCAGGCCGGAGGACACTGCTGGGGGGGTCAGGATCCTGGAGGAGGGGGTCCAGGCGGCGGGGGACGGGGGCGGGGGTGAGAAAAGTAGAGGAGGCCAGGCCGCGGTGGGCGGAAGGCCAGAAGCAGGGTGTGCGGGAGCTGGCGACAGGCGCGGGCCCTGACCCGGCGACTCTGTCCTTGTCCTCACTGCTCTGAGCCGGGAAGCCTGGCGGGGACCAGCTGGGGAGGTAGGTGGAGCCTCACACCGGGCCAGCTCCTCCGTGGGTCTCCCCCAGCCCACTAGAGCCTGGGCGCCCCGTGGTGCACACCGGGAGCTGGTCCCTGGGCCCCTGCTGGGACTTGGTGAGGGCCTGTGGTCAGCAGGCTTTCCCACCCCGGAGCCGTCCCCCGGCAGCCCCATCAGGAACCCCGGGGTGTCGCCAGGGTAGTGCATGGTTATGGGAGAGCCTGCGCTCCTGTCTCCAGCCGCCTCGAGCCCCGGCCATGTCCCTCGTTGGCCACAGGTGCGCTGCTGATGTTTGGGGCTCAGCTAATCCTCTGCGGTGGGCTTGTCCTATATCCTGAAGTATGGTTAGCAGCACCCTTGGCCCCGGAGCACCCCAGCCAGACACAGCCACCCAAGTGTGTCCCACCTCCCCCGGGGTGGCACGATCGCCCCAGTTGGGAACCAGGGCTTCCGAGTGACCTCCGCGGCCCTCAGCCCCTCTCCAGGACTGGACACTCCCCCTGGGGGCAGGGTCTCCCGAGCCCCAGCCGGAGCCTGTACTTGGGGACGGTGAACGGGAGCTCCAGCGCTCCCTGGACCTCCGGCCAGGTTCCGGGGCAGGGAGCACACACGGCCCAGGGAGCACTCCCAGTCCCCCTGCCGGGGCCCGCCTGCCCCGGACGCGGGAGGCCTCCTTGCACCTCCCGCACCCCCAGCTTTGGGCTGCAAGTCGCAGTGGTGGAAAGAAGCGAATCCTCTGAGTGACACAAACCTCAGTGACCTTTTTGGACAGGTGGCCCTCCTCACCTGCACGCGGGGCGGGCCTGCTGCTGACGCGGGTGCCGGGGCCTCCTGCCTGGCTCACCGCTGGCTGTCTCGGGGGGCAGCCGCCAGATGTAGCGCCCCATCCTCGACACCCGAGGCATGTAGGGGAGCTGAGTTCTCAGAACGGAGGCCAGAAGGGCGCCAGAGAAGGTGTGCCTCTTGAGGTGCAGGGGGGCCAGCCAGGAGGGTCCCGTGCGGGCACCGCCGGTGCGCAGAGAGCTGCCCGGGGTGCTGCCAGCAAGTGCCCTGGGGCCGGGACCCGCACGCAGGAGCCTGTGCCTCCATCTCACACTCTGGTTCATAAAGATTTGGTCACACTTGATGCTGTGACGGGGTCTGCGGGGCCACAAGTGGAGCAAGAGGCCACTCTGGGCAGGCAGGGAAGCCGTGGCCTAAGCCCTGGCTACCAGGGCTACCAGGACTCCCAGTGCTCCCAGGGCTCCCAGGGCTCACGGGGCTCCCAGGGCTCCCAGGGCTCCCAGGGCCTCAGCTCCCAGGGCTCCCAGGGCTCTCAGGGCTCCCAGGGCTCCTGGGGCTCCCAGGGCCTCAGCTTCCAGGGCCTCAGCTCCCAGGGCTCCTAGGGCTCCCAGGGCTCCCAGGACACGCAGGGGCAGGGAAGCCTCTGGGAGAAGGCCTGTCACAGGTCCCCAGGGGGGAAGGTTGGATCCCGAGGACCAAGCACCCCCGTCCGGGCTCAGCCATGACTGTCTGTCCCCAGACTCTGTCAGCAGAAGGGCAGACATCCCACCTTCCATCCAGAAGGTGCCAGGTAGGCAGCCAACCTCTACCAACCGTCTTTACCAAGTGCTGCCACCTCAGGGCTCCTCATCTCCAAGCAATCCTGGGGTTGGGGGCCATGGGGGCCTGGGGGCCTGGGGGCCTGGCGGCCGTGGGGAGCGGTCACACCACAGCATGTGGGCTTCTCTGTGACTTGCCGTTTTTCCAAAGTGGAAAGGGATTGAGAGGTCCATGCCTGCAGGGTGGCAGGTCTTGATGAGGGGGCCGGCGAGGTGTGAGGCCCCCCGGGTTGCTGCCACTGCATGTGGCCTGGGAGGAAGAAACAGGCCATGGCACCAGATATCGGCCTTGGAGGACACGGGACGTTATGGCCAAGACTCTGGTGCCTCGGTGGCCACGGTGGGGTGAGCGGCCCTCTCCTCTCCCGGCTGCGCCTATTGTCTTTACGGGCCCACTGCTCTGGAATTGGGGGGGGTCCCTCTCCTTCCTTCCCAGGGAGCTCTGACTGCTGTGCCTTCTGCTCTCCTGTCCTCGCACTGCCCCCTGGGTCGGGGGGACACCCAGGGCCCTGCTGCCCTCCATTGGGCCATCAGAGTCCTGCTTTGCTTCAAAACAGGCGGAGTGCGGGGAGGCCCAGGGCCCGACTCTTGCCTCGCTGCCGCCCCGTGCCCCTGTGCCGGATTCTGGCCTCCCCGCCTCCCCTGTAGCTCTCGGTGGCCAATGACCCAGTTCCAGGCTGTACAATATAAGGGAAAGTCTGTGGGGGCAGGAGTGGGAGAGCTTCTATGTCTTCATAAAAGAGACAGGTGTGAAAGGAGAGTTCGCCGAGGCCACCTTTCCTCCTTTCGTGCTGGAATGCAGACATGACGTCCAGAGCCGCAGCAGCCATCCTGCAACTCTGCGGCACCAGGTTAACGCTGAGGATGGGGCGGAGAGATGGAAAGAACTGGGTCCTTGAGGGCCTCACTAAGCCCCAAACTGCCCGGAAGTCCCCTGTGCCCAGGGTCCCTGTTAGATAAGCAACTACTGTACGTGAGGTACAGCTAGATTCCAATTCACAACCGAACATGGTTGGGAGGCGGGGACGTGTGACTTGCTCAGTGTGAGTGTGTGTAAAGGACACGGTGGCCATTGTCACCGCTGTGTGTATGTGCTTACACACGTGAGTGGATGCCAGATGTGTCAAGTATATGTACACGAGACCTCTGGGGTCAGAGTGTGATTCAGGTCCGGGTCCTGTGACGTGGCCCGTGTCCTTGGGGCTCTCCCGACCCACGCCAAGGTGTGGTTTCCTTAACTAAATGGGGAATAAGGATGACTGACCACATGGGCAGCTACTATGTCAAGCGTCAAGATAACCAGGAAGAGGGGCACGAGCCCTAGCTCCACCTGGCAGATGGGGAAACCGAGGCTCAGAGAGGTTAGGTGATATGCCAAAGTCATGAGGCAAGCTGTGGAGAGGCTGGGAGCTGAACCAGATCTTCTGCCCTGTCGTGTGGCCTTGCACAGCACTCTGGGGGTTGGAGGGCTGCATGTGTGCAGGGAATGTGTGCACGGGGGCACGTGTGCAGGGTGTATGCAGGGTCCATGCAGGGGTGTGTGTGCACGTGGTCACACAGGCTCTCCCCGACTCCCAGGCTCCAGCGAGGCCGTCCCTGTGGAACAGGCTCCGGCTCCCTCCCGCTCCCTCCACTCCCTCTGCGCTCCCTTCTGCAAAACAGCTTCATCAGGGGCCTGGGCAACGGCTCCCTGGGGAGGCCGCCTCCCTCCTGTTTACCACCTGCGTAGGCCTCACGGCCAGGCTCCAGGCTGCCGGCAGCCAGTGTTTCCAGGCCCCAAACCCCTTCCCTCTTGCCATCTTCAAGGACCAGCATTGGTGCAGCTGCTCCTGAGAAAAGCTTCCCCTTCCTTTGCTGCCAAGACCCCCAAACAAGGGCAGCCTGGCGGGAGGGGGAGGGGGCCCGTGTGAGACAGAAGGAAGGCCAAGGAAGTCAGAGGCTCGTGGCAATGGTTCCAGGCTCCTCTTCCTGATCCCTGAAGACAGAGGTCCACTGGGACCCCAAGCTCCAGCGGAGGCTGCTCGGTCATGGCAAACATGCCAGGGAAACCCCCCTGCTCTCACCTTACCCCGAAGGGTGCCTTTCCCTTCCTCCCTGCCCTGCCCCTGCCACCGTGTCTCTGGTGGAAGGACGTAGGGGCCCCTCAGCCCCACCTGGAGTTCAGGGCGGTCCTACTCCCGGGCCCACCCACCTGATTTTCTCACAACAAACACACTGTCCTGCTGTCCTTCCCACCAGGGAGCCTTTGATCCAACTTGAGCCCTGAGTCATTAAAAGCAAGTGCGGCCAAGGAGAGGAAAAAATTGCTCCTCTGACAGGACAAAGCCAAACACTGTCACATGCCAGGGCCACTGGCTTCCTCCCAGGAACTTGGAGAGAACTTCTGGGGGAAGGGGCAGGGGCAGGGTAGGAGCAGGGAAGGAGGCAGAGGAGGGGTGGCCTTGGCCAGGGCCTTGTAGTCCAGCTTCCTTCCTGCCCTGGCCTTGACCGGGCACCCGGGCCCTTGGGGACGGCCACCTTGCAGGGTCGGCTGTTTCTGGAGGCCTGGCACAGAGCAGGCCCGAGTGAGGGGGGCCCTCTGAGGCCCCTGCGGCTTCCCACAGCTCACTAAAGGGTTTACGAGGGGCCGGTCCCCAGACGAGTGAGCAGCTGGGGCTTGGGAGGGGTGACCCGCCTGACATCATGGCTCAGGCGCCCGTGCCTGTTCCCACATTCCCGTGGTCCTGTCCCCTGGCTTCCAGAAGACAACCCAGAGGTAGAGACAGCATCCTTCAAGAGCCTTGCCTTCTCAGTCCCCGGCTGGAGAAACTGAGGCCCAGGACTGGAGCTCAGGGGGGATGGGGGGCGGGAATGCAGACCCGGCTCTCCTTGCATTGAGCCCTCTCTTGTTGCCTGTGGGGCTGCTGCCCCGAGCTTTCAGGGTAAGGCCCCGATTGGGTTTTATACCAAGCGGATACGTCACGTAACCTTAGTATCCTCCCTCATACAGATGGGTGAGCCGAGAGGGCACGACAGACCGAGGTCACACAGCTGACACGCCGTATAGTCGGGCCTGGAACCCGGGGCAGCTGACGCCAGTGCCCGTGGCTGTGGCCCCCCATGAGGACCTCCTGCTTTAAGTGCTTTATGTGTGTCTCAGTCCCCGTGTTTTCTGTGGGGTCTCAGCAGAGCACCCTGTTGCGTGGCTCAGCCTGTGGGCCTCTCGGTTGGGCGCCAGGCACCCCCAGAGCTCCCCTTGCCCACCGGCTCAGGGGCTGGGGAGGGGCAGAGAATGGACGTCAGCCCTTCTCAGGGGAGGAGAAGGGCAGGAGGCGGGAGGGCGGGAAGGGTGGGGACAGGGGTGCCTCGGGTAATGCTCCACCCCCTGCCCCAGCTGTCCTTCCTTCTGGCTCCCTGGGGGCAGGCCCCGAACTGCACACTTTTCTCGGTCCCCATAGACTAGTGTCTGGAGCTCTTGGGTGCAGTTCCCAGCTCGCCTGTGACCCGTCCCCCTGGCACCAGTTGGGAACAGCCATGCAGGAGGCCCCATCTGGCTGGATTCCCTAACCAGGGGCACAGTGTAGACCACACAGCCCCTGAGGACCTGGGAGCCCCCCGAGGAGCGGGCAGGAGACAGGGCTCGGAGGGCTGGGCCTGGCCCACCCTGGCCAGCGGGGTGCCCACGGGCAGCAGGGGGGCCTGAGTCTCCTGTAGTCATCACCTGTCCCCCCGCCCTGACCCGAGGCCCTTTGTGGGGACAGACAGTGAGAAGGGCTCTCCCCTCCGGAGACCCCAGTGGAAAGAGCGAGGGGGACACAGGGTCCTGGCTTCCCGGGCTGCCCGGCGCTCGGCCGCTGTGACCCTGGGGACGTTGCTTCGCCACTCCCCGGCTTCGGCCTTCGCCCTGTCACGGGGCATGTATTAGGTTGCTCGTGCTGCCGTGACAAAGTCCCACGGACCCCGATCGAGCCACAGACGTCTTGTCTCCCGGTCTGGAGGCTGGAAGGCCCAAGTGGAGGTGTCAGCAGGGCTGGTTTCTTCTGGTCGGGGCCGCCTTCTCCCCACGTCCTCACGTGCTCTTCTGTGCGCACCTGTGTCCTGACCTCCTCCTTTAAGGACGTCAGAGCAAGGCCACCCGATGGCCGCATCCAACCCCATCACCGCTTTACAGACCCCATGTTCAAACACAGTCGCACTCGGTTAACCTGGTGGAGGGCGGGGAGGTCGCTCGGGCCCTTCCACAGGGCGCACTGTGAGGACGGGCGGCCACAAAATGGAGTCACAGCAGGGCTGGGCGCTGCCGCCTGTCCCGGGTCCTACACGCGTCCCCGCGATCTCCTCACAGCTCAGAGGGTGCACCCTGGTGCCTGCACCCTGCAGTGATGGAGGCTGCGTGGCTCGGTGGGCCGTGGGTCGGGACGTGGCCTTCCAGGGCCTGTCCTGCCCCTCTACCACAGGAAAGGGCAGGTGTGCACAGTGTTCGAGGCCCGACGGAGAAATTAAGGCGCCGAGGAGCCATTCGGGGCACCCATGGCTGTGCCCTAGCAAGAGGCTAAAGTGCCCGAGGGCCGGAGGCCCAGTCTCAGGGAGGTGGCCCCCAGGGGGAGCTGAGGATGAGGAGGCCACCACCTCCTCTACCTCGTGCTCTTGGCAGCCTGGTCTCGGGAGGTGGGAGACCGGAGGTGGGCCTGGCCTGAGCAGGGGGAGGGGCCCCGTGGCCCCCCGTCCAGGGCCCGGCGAGGCCCTGCTGGCCCAGCCTCCGCTTCCTGAGCGGGCCGCCAGGACAGGCCGGGCTGCTGAAACCCTTCCTAAAAAGGAATTGGGCTGTGATGGCCCAGGCTATTTTTAGACAATTGTGTTGAAAAATCCCCAAAGAACATGTAGCATCATGCGTTGTTTTTTTTTTTTTTTTTTTTCCTTCAGGAAGAAAAGAGAAAGGGAGTACGTGGATCCCTCCTTCCCCTGGGACGGACCCCAAGGTGTCCCCTCCCTGGAGGGACCGTGGCCAGGGCCCTGCAGCTGTCCAGCTCGGGACTTGAGGCCGGAGGTGTGGCTCACAGCGGCCCCCACCTCACCCTGGGCTCTCAGAGGGTACGGGGCACATGGGGTCACCCTGCATTGCAGGCCAGGAGACTGAGGCCATGCTGTCCTTGTCCCCGGACTCGGGCTTCACGGATTTATTTGTTTATTTATTTTTAAAGAGAGAGCGTTAGCAGTGGGGAGGAGGGCAAAGGGAGAGGGAGAAGCAGGCTCCCCGTGGAGCAGGGAGCCCGGTGAGGGGCTCGGTCCCAGGTCACTCGGATCGTGACCGGAGCCGAAGGCAGACAGACGCTTAACAGACCGAGCCCCCCAGGAGCCCCCATATTTTAAATTTAAATTTAAATTTAATTTAATTTAACATCTACATATTTACTTATTTAAGTAACCTGCACACCCAGTGCGGGGCCTGAACTCACGACTCTGAGATCGAGAGTCACATGCTCCACTGACTGAGCCAGGCGGGCGCCCCAGGCTTCACTTTCTTAAAAAGCAGCTCTCTTGAGGTTTAATCGACACTCAATACACTGCATATGTTTAAAGCGTACAATTTGATATGTTTTGACACCCATGAAGCCATCACCGCAGCTGCGGTAGTGAACACGCCCATCATCCCCCAGTTCCTTTTCCCCCCCGAGACCCCCCCTGCCCGCCCCTCACTCCCCACCGGTCTGCATTCCGTCACCATAGATGAGTCTGCATTTTCTAGACTTTTCTGTAAACGGAATCACACAGTACGTTCTCTTTTGGCTTCTTTGACGCATTCTCATTATTTCAAAATCCATCCTCGTTGCCCTTCGTCTCCAAAGCTCCTGCCTTTCTCTTGCCACCAGAACCGCTGTGGGCTGTGCCCCTCCTTGTCTGTCCATCCATGTGCGGATGACCGTCTGAGCGCTTTCCACTTTGGGGCCATCATGAGGCAAGCTGCTCTGAGCACCCCTGTGCAAGTCTTCGTGGGGACGGGTAATTCCTTTTCTTCAGGGTAAATACCTAGGAGGGGAATCCCTGGGTAAATTCTATGTTTAATGTTTTAAGGAAACTGCCAGACTGCTTTCCAAAGTGGCTGCACCATCTTGCAGCCCCGCCAGCAGTGTAGAAGGGCTCCAATTTCTCCACAGCCTAGCCAACACTTGGTGTTGTCTGTCTTTTCGATTATAGCCACCTTAGTGGGTGGGAAGTGGTGTCTCCTTGTGGGTTTGATTTGCATTTCCCTCATGACTAATGATGTGGAGCATCTTTTCCTGTGCGCGTTGGCCCAGATCTCTCTAAAAAAAAAAAAAAAAAAAAAAAAAAAAAACACTTTTAATTTTGGAATAATGTTAGCTATGCCGAAAAGTTGCAAAGATAACACAGATACCCACATACCCTTCACTCAGTTTCCCCTAATAGTAACCCCTTATATTACCTGCCATATGTCGCCACTAAAGAGCCAACACTGCTACATGAGTATTGGTTAAATTTCAGACTTTATTCAGACATCACAAACCTATAACACTGGGTCTAGGATCCCACCCCGGGACCCACACCACAGTTGGTTGTCATGTCTCCATGGGCTCCTCTGGCTACTGTCAGTTTCTCAGACTTTCCTTGTTTGTCTGGCTCTTGACAGTTTCGTGGAGCATGGGTCAAATATTTTGTAGAAAGTTCCTCAATCTGGGTTTTTTTTGATGTTTTCTCATGACTAGTCTGGGGTTATGGGTATGGGGGAAGCAGACCCCAGAGGTGAGGTGCCTTCTCATCCCATCCCATCCAGTCCCATCCTATCCCATCCCACCCATCCCACCCACCCCACCCCACCCCACTCCACCCCACCCCACCCTATCCCATCCCATCTCATCCCATCTCGTCTTATCCCATCCCATTCCATCCCACCCCACCCAGGGTACATGCCATCCACATGACTTACTGCTGGCAACCTTGGCCTAGATCACGTGGCTCAGGTGGTATCTGGCTGGGTTTCTCCACTGTGATGTCACTCTTTTTCCCCTTTCCAAACTCTGCTCTTTAGGTCTGTGTCACTGAGTCCAGCCCACACTGTTCAAACTCTTGAAGCCTCACTTTTCTTCGAGAGTCTTCTGTGCCTGACATTTCAACACTGACACTTCACTAATCCCCAACCCTACCACTGACCCTTTGGGAGAGGTCCCAGTAGCTCCTAAACTTGGTAATGTTTAAGGGCTCCTACTAAGGATCAGGGGTCATTTAGTGAAGCCCTTTCTTGCCCTTTTTACAGACACAGAAACTGAGGCCCACAGGGAAGTGACTCATCTGTGATCACACCGCCATCAGAAGGGAAAGGACCTCAGGGCCCTGGACCAGAAGGATGTCCTGGCCTGGAGTAAATGCCCAGTAGGTACTTGTTGGTAGATGAGGTGAGTCTATGTCAAATGCACAGTAATGCACAGGCGATGAGGTCTCTCTGTGGACAACATGGACCTCCATGCAGACACCTGCCACTTCCTAGTTACCTGTACCAAGTAGGGAGTCAAGAATGAGTGATGCTGAAGGGTAGATGAGCCCACTCTCCCCTGCTGGGAACCCCGGACGCCTCCCAGGCTACCCATACAACTGAAAGGCTAGCGGAAGCCAGACACGGGGCCTCTTCTGGCTACGGACGACCCCTGAGTGGTCAGTTAGGAGCTAGAACCCCCAACGGTGAGCAGACACAGTCACATTCACAGGTGGGAGAGTCGAGGGGTAGGGCAGTTCATGTATACACATCAAGGGCATTGAAAATGATGGTGGCTCTGGGAGGGAGGCCGTGATTCAGTTGGATCCGGTATGGAATCCAGGTCGTGCCCTCCGGCAAGTCACTTGATCACTGTCTCAGTTTTCCCATCCATAAAATGAGGGCAAGCTCTGCACCTTCCTTTTGTATTATGTTTAATTACTTTTTTATTTTTATCTTTTTATTTTTTTAAAACATTTTTTTTTTACAATTTTATTTTATTTTATTTATTTATGATAGGCACACAGTGAGAGAGAGAGAGAGGCAGAGACATAGGCAGAGGGAGAAGCAGGCTCCATGCACCGGGAGCCCGACGTGGGATTCGATCCCGGGTCTCCAGGATCGCGCCCTGGGCCAAAGGCAGGCGCCAAACCGCTGCGCCACCCAGGGATCCCTTAAAACATTTTTGAAATTTAAATTCAATTTGCCAACATAGAGTATGACCCAGTGCTCGTGCTCGTCCCATCATGTGCCCTCCTCAGTGCCCGTCCCTCAGTCACCCCATCCCCCCACCCACCTCCCCTTCCGAAACCCTTTGTTTCTCAGAATTAGAAGTCTCTCGTGGTAGGTCTCCTTCTCTAATTTCCCCCACTCAGTTCCCCTCCTTTCCCTTATTATGCTTAATCACTTTAATACACTTCAGCAAGCTCAGTGCATATACATACATATATGTTAATTTTGATGTGCACCTAGAGATGATCACTTAGTATTTCAAGAAGTCTAATCAGGACGACACACTCCAGGCTGGTGGGTTGGCACCTGAAGGACTCTAACCAAAAGCCCTCGATCCGACAGCAGCTATGACCTGCTTAGCATTATCTTACCTTCCATCAGGTCCAGAGGGCTTGGGGGCGTGCGAATTAGTATAAGGGGTATGAAAAGTGCTCGTCTTGGGAGATGGTGAAATTAGTGGCAGTAACGTGTGAATGACCCCACGATTAGTGTGGATTGGCTGGTAACAGTGTACGGGCACCTCTGAGGTGACCAGAATTCGGGAGGAGCCCAGGACCAAAGACTCCACCTGCTTCTGTGTCCAGATGCCCTTGGAAGATTTTGTTGCCCGAACTGACCAGAAGGGAAGCCGACTTCTGAATCTCGCCATCAGCACCCGGTTGCGCCAGCCTGGTCCAGGGAGGGCTTCTCGGCACCTGAGATGCTTCAGAGCTGGGATGCCACCTGACCCAGACCGGGGACCCGCTCTGGCACCTGCTTGCCGATGGCACCATCTGCCTGTGTATGTGTTTGCCGGGGGCTCAGCGGGCAAGGTGAGCTCGTCACTCAGGCGGGTGACGAAGGGCCTCCGTGTAGGGCTGCGGGCAGGCCGGGCCCACCAGCTGGCTTTCAGTGGGTTTAAAGACCGACTCCTAGAATTGTGGGGGTTTAAATGAGGTAACCCACAGACAGTGTGCAGGGTGCTTCCTGTACAAACCCACCTCCCCCCAGAAGTCTACCTCCCGGGGGACCGTGCTAAGTGCTGGGGTGGGAGGCGTGTGAGTTTGTGAGTGGCTTGGAGTGTGGATGCTGGAGTCAGGTGACCTGGGTTGGAATCCTATCACAGCGTCACCCAACCTGGGGCAAGGTCCTTCACCTTCTGAAGAAGCCCTCGTTTCTCACCTGTCCCAGTGTCTGTTCCAAGAGTATCCAGCTCCTCGGGTTGTCAGTACTGGAGGCGTTAACCCGAGCGCGATGCTCAGATCAATGCCTGGGCCGCAGGACGGGCTCGGGACGTGAGTTACTGCAGTAGTCGTTCCACCGCGTGCCACACGCCTATGCCAATGACTCCAGCGGCCGACGATGGGGACGGGTTGAATCACTTACAGGGCATTGGATGATGGATGTTTATGGTGTCTTTAAATTGTCTACTGAGTTCAGTGACAAGCAGATATGAAGAGACAAGCTCCATAAGTACTATCTGCGGTAAAATTTCCACTTCGTTATAAAATACCCTCATAGGAAAGTGCTGGAAGGCAGCCAGCCGAAACGCCTGAGAGGACAAACAGTAGAGGGTGAAATTTAATGACTTTGGTCTTAATACGTCTGAGATTGACCGTGGTGGGCACGGTTGGCAGAAGGACAGCTCCCGGAGATGTCGGCGTCCTCATCTTTGGAAACTTGCACATGGTACCTTCCAGGGCAAAGGGGACTTTACAGATATGATTAAACCAAGGATCTTGGTATGGGGAGAATCTTCTGGATCATCGAGGTGATGACAATGACAGGTCCTTACATGTGAAAGGAGGAGGCAGGAGCGCAGGTTGTTGAAGGAGATGTGAGTCACTGCTGGCGTTGAAGACGTAAGGAGGCTGCGAACCAAGGAACACGGGCTGCCCCCAGGAGCTGGAACCATTCCAGACGGAATGTGGCCCTGCTGGTACCTTGATTTTTGTCCTGTGCGACCTAATTTCCGACGTCTGATTTCTGGAACTCTAAGCTAATAAACGTGTTGTTTTAAGCCACTACGTCCGTGGCAATTTGCTACAGCAGCAGATCGGGAGATTAATACAGGGGGCGTGTATTTTACAGTCATAAAAGAAAAGAAAAAGCTGTTATTTATTTACGCATTTATGCGTTTATTTTTTACAATGTTGTGGGTGAACTAGCTTCATTTCCCCACGGGGCTGTGTGTACCCACAGCGTCGACAGGGACGGCCCAGGTTCGCGATGTTAACCGAAACGAGGTGTAGTCTGTAAACTAGTTCCACGCACTTGAAAGCCAGAGAGTTCAAAACACTGTACCGAAGAGTCTTGTCTCTGAGTTTTACCCGGTTTCTTATTTAATATCACTGTTTTCAAGACCACTGTGGACGAAATAAAAATATTTATTAAAGGGAACTCAGTTATCTTGAACAACCATATGTATATATGTATGTGTTATGAACAACCTGGCTGAATGAAATAAAGCTGACCCCGTATTTTCAGCGTAGAGAAGCTCTTTCCTCTTCAGGTGGTCAGATGGGCAAATCCTTGCTGCCAGCCGTCGGATGGGCAGCCCCCTTTGCGTGCTGGGGGAGCCCGGCCACTAGCACAAAGCACAGAACCCCAAGCTTCTTGGCTGTGGTTGGCTCCCGGGAAGTCTGCACACAATCCTCTTTGAGGCAGAGAAGCCCAGGCTCCAGCATCTCTCCATGGGGGGCCCTTCCCGAGGCTCGGTGTCCCCACCTCACAGAGGTGTCCCCTGACCACCAGTCTCATGTAAACCTCCACCTATCACTTAAAGTTTCTGGTGGAGGTGGGGTACCTGGGAGGCTCAGTGTGTTAAGGGTCTGCCTTTGGCTCAGGTCATGATCCGGATCATGATCTCTTTCCCTCTGTCCCTCCCCCTGCTTGTTTTTTTTTTTTTTCTCTCTCTCTGCAATTAAAAAAAAAAAAAAATTTGCTCTGGCAGGTCCTGGCATGTGTTTACATCTGTTGGCAGCCCACCTCCCCAGTCCCCATCCAGATCAGGGCAGGAAGACACAGGGGGGATCCTGTGTCCAGGGCAGGGGTAGCTAACAAAGGAAGGGTGGCCTAGTTACTGCTAGGGTGGGGTTCCATATTGGGGAGCCCCGGGGGACTTGAGGGGGTCCGCCTTCCCAGCAGCTGTACCCTCCTGGGTGCTGCCGAGGGGCAGTAGGGCTGGGGGTGGAGCTGAGGCTCAGTCTGGGATTCTCCTTCCCACCATGACCTTGGGGAATGGACCCACTGGGGGTACGGGGTGGGGAGGGGAGGCTTGGCTCTGGCCTGAGTAATTATAAACACCCCGGGGTGGGGGGACGTGGGGGGACGATCAGAGCATGTACACTCCTGCTCGTTTTCCACATACTCTGAATCTCTGCAGTGACCTTGTTCTGCCCATTTGAAGATGAGAAAACTATGCTTCGGGGAACATGAGTGACCCAGTGACCCTCCCCATGGGTCCACGGAGAGCCGGTGTCCAGGCCCGGATTCAAGGTCAGCAGACAGCACAGGAGGGCAGAGCTGGGTGTCACCTCCCTGCTCAGGCTGGCCGGGTCCAGGGCGTCTGGATGACCCTATGGGGCAGAGGAGGCATAGCGGATGGGAGGCCACCAGCTGGGCCCCCAGGGCCCCCAGCCAGGCCCTCACCTCCTCCTCCCCACGGAGAGGGACTCCTGGCATGCTGCTGCAAACAGCTGTGTGTGCGAGGGCGAGAAGAGGGCCGCACGTCCCCTCCTGGCCGCCCAGGCCGCCTGGCAGGTCCCAGAGCCACTCACATCACCCGCTTGCCAGGCAGGGAAGGAAGGAGCATGTCCTGTGGTGTCCCCCCAGGACCAGGCCCCAAGCTCCATGCACATTACGTTAATGCACCCAACAGCCCCCTAAAGGGAAGTGTCACCCACTTTGAGACAGGGGCTCGACACCCTTTTCCATTGGAGGTGACGTGACCAGGAGGAGCTGGAATTCCAGCCAGATCCATGTGACCCACAGCCCAGCGGTCAGTCACCAGGAAACCCTATTGTCCTCAGGGTCAGGGGCCAACCAGCAGAAGGTGGGGGAGGCAGGGAGGGCTGTGGAGGCCGTGGGTGGCCCAGATGGGCGGCCGGACCCCCTGGCTCTGGACAGACTCGTCAAAGGCGCCCCGTGACGGCCTGTCACCTCCCCGTAGCCAGCCCCACGCAGGGCCTGACCCCGGGAGGGGTCCTGCTCCAGCCTGGCCCCAGAGCCCCAGAGCCCCAGAGTCCCAGAAGGCGGCCCCACGGGGCAGTGTGCCCCGCCTGGTCGCCCCTCGCCCTCCGCTGCCTGCTGCCTCCCACGTCGGTCCCGGAGTCAGGCTGGCCGGGGAGCCTCTCCCCGCCGGACCTGAAGCCCAGGGAGGGAGGCGACTCAGTCGGGGTCAACCCCAGGTGGGGTGGGTCTGGGTCTCCCAGGGCATGGCGTTGAGGGGGGCTCCCCAGCTGGGCTCCGAAAGACCTTCTGGAGAAGGAGGCCTTGCTTGTCGGGACGTTTGCAGGATGTCCTTTTCCGGGTCCCCCCAGCGGCAGCCGGCGGGGGCGGGGGCGGGGGCAGCTGGAAAGGAGTGACCACCAGCGGGGAGGAGGGCTGGTGGTGGGAGCAGCTCGGGGCACAGCCCCCTGGGGCCGCCCCTCTGTCACAGTGGGGGGGACATGGGGACTTGCTGTCCGCATGGCCTGACCTTGCCCCCCTGCACCCCGGAAGCAGCTGCCAAAGGTCTTTGGGGTTAGCTGGCAGTGGGTGGCTCTGAGGGGCAGGAGGAAATAGAGAGGGGAAGGGAGAGGGGACCGGGGAGGGCAGGGGAGGGCAGGAGCGGGCAGGGGGGCAGGGGGATGCAGGGGAAGGCAAGGGAGGGCAGGGGGAGCAGGAGAGGGCTGGGGGATACAGGGGAGGGTGGGAGAGGGCAGAGGGGGCAGGGGAGGGCAGGAGAGGGCAGGGGGACAGGAGAGGGCAGAGGAGGGCAGGAGAGGGCTGGGGGGTGCAGTGTCGGGCAGGGCGGCCTCAGAATCCCCTTCTGCTGCCCCCACACGTCACCCTGCTGCCCAATCTAGTGAGTACTGTGTGTGGGGGTGGGGGAGTCCTCTCTGGGGGGATGGGGACTAGAGTTTCCTGGGGTGCTGTGCAGAGAGGCTGAGCAGAGCTTCGAGGGGGGGCAGACAGGAGGGCAGGGGGGATGACGGGGCAGGGAGGGAACTGGGGGCCGCCTCCTGGGGCAGCTCCGTGGGGTGTCACGGAGGCGACAGGCACGCCAGGGCCCAGGAAGCCTCGCTCCCGCTGGGGACACGGGAGCTAGAGGGCCCCAGCCCTGGGGGTGTGCAGGCCCCGGCCCCTGCCCGCCCCCGGGCCCTCGTCCCTGGCAGGGGTGGCTCCCTATGCAGGGGCACCCCCCTCCGACCCCCTCCCCGGGGTCCACTCGCCCTGACCCCCCCCGATGCCCTCCCGCAGGCCGAGCGCTCTCCTCACCCTCCCCTGCACCCCCCACGGGCCGCGAGGAGAGGCCGCCACCCCAGCGGGCCCCAGGGGCAGGTGCTCCCCGGGAGGCACCCGAGCCCCAGCTGCACCCGTTCCCCGCGGCCCCTGGGCAGTGACCCCTTGGGAGAGCCGTCTACACTGAGGTCTTTCTTCCCCAGCCTTGGCCGCAGCCCACACCCCGCGGCCCAAGCAGCGTGTCCGGGTCACCTGGGGCCCGGCGGGGTGGGAGCAGCAGAGGGGTAGTTCTCAGGGCGGCGGCTGGAAGCGCAGGGTCGCAGCAGGGTCAGCCCGGATCCCCTTGGTGTCTACACCCGGCAGGAGGCGGGCCCCGCATTACACCCTCATCTTGGGCCCTCGTCGCCGGCCTGGCCAGCAGCTCGCCCCGGGCCGTCTCACACCCAACCTGCCCCCACACACGGCCGCTGTCCCCGCGGCCTCCTCCGGGCTGGGGACGGGACCTGGGCCTCGCCGCCTCGCGGCCTCTGGGGTCCGACCCGTGGGAGCGCGCCCTCTGGCTCGGTCCTCAGGGTGGTGGCCCGCGACCACGGCCGCCCTCCTCCCCCAAGCCAAAGGGACTTTGCAGATGGGATCCCACGAAGAGCCCCGAGGTGGGGGCTGCCCTGGGCTCTGGGGGGGGGGCACTGACCCTCCCTCCGACGGGCAGAAAGGACGGGGGCAGAGGAGATGTAGCGACGCCAGCCCCAAGGTGCCGGGCCGCGGGGCCGCAGCCAGAGGATGCGCGTGACCTCTCGAAGCGGGTTCTGTCCTAGAGCCTCCGGGGAGGACACGGCCCCCAACACACACCTCCACACTGTGGGAGCGTAAACGTGGGCTGTTTGAAGCCACAAAGTTTGTGGTAATTTCTAAATCTTTTGCAGCAGCCTCAGGACGCTAAGGCACACCCAGAATGTGGGCCAGGGGGCCCTACGTGATGCGGCCCCCGCTGAACCCTCTGGCTCGCGGTCTCCGCCCTCTCCTGCTTTACCACCCTGTCCCCCTCCTGCCTCTGAGCCTTTACACTTGCTGTTCCTGCTTCCTGGGACGCCTTTCCGCCACAGATCCACCTGGCCTGTTCTGGCCACATGATGACTTATTGGAGCCTTTTCTTTCCTTTTCTAAGAATTATCTACTTATTTTAGAGAGAGAGCACATGTGTGGAGGGGAGGGAGAGGGAGAGAGAAATCTCAAGCAGATTCCCTGCTGAGCGGGGAGCTCTACATGGGGCTCTATCCATGACCCCGAGATCATGACCCGAGCTGAAAGGAGGAGTCAGATCTTAACCGCCTGAGCCCCCCAGGTGCCCCTATCAGAAGCTTTTCTAACCACCTTCCATAAAATCAGAACTCCCGACACCCCCCAGTACCCCCCACGTGGATCACTATGTTTATATGGCATAAGATGCATTATGTATTTCTCTATTTCCTTCCACAAAAATATAAGCCCCATTTATATGTCCTGCTTACCCTCGGTGCCTATAGTGAGTGCCTGGTGTTGTAAGCACTCTGGGTATTTGTTGGATGGATGGATGGATGGATGGATGGATGGACAGATGAATTTTACAGATGGGGCGACTAAGACCAGGGAAGAGGAATACATCAAACACGGTGTCTCCCACCTCCTGCCGCCCCAAACTGCCTCTGCTGGGCAGCCTAGGACGTTGTTCAAAGGTTTATCTCCTAGGCCCAGGGTTTCAATCCTGGTTCTGTCAGGTGACCCCAGGCTGGTGTCTTACCTACTCAGCTTCTGCTCCCCGATCTTGAATGAATGAATGAATGAATGAATGAATGCTTTCCCTTGGTTGGGAAAGCCCTGCAAGCTAGAAGACCAGAACTGGGACCAGGAGCAGGAGCAGGAACAGGAGCAGGAGTAGGACCAGGAGCAGGAGCAGGAGCAGGAGCAGGAACAGGAGCAGGAGCAGGAGCAGGAGCAGGAGCAGGACCAGGACCAGGAGCAGGAGCAAGACCAGGAGCAGGACCAGGACCAGGAGCAGGAGCAAGACCAGGAGCAGGAGCAGGAACAGGAGCAGGAGCAGGAGCAGGAGCAGGACCAGGAGCAGGAGCAGGAGCAGGAGCAGGAGCAGGAGCAGGACCAGGAGCAGGAACAGGAGCAGGAGCAGGAGCAGGAACAGGAGCAGGAGCAGGAGCAGGAGCAGGACCAGGACCAGGAGCAGGAGCAGGAGCAGGAACAGGAGCAGGAGCAGGACCAGGAGCAGGAACAGGAACAGGAGCAGGAGCAGGAGCAGGAGCAGGAGCAGGAGCAGGGAGAGATTACGGGGAGCAGGAGGGGCTGCAGGGCCAGGCTGCAGGCCCCCGGAGCACGGACTTGACTCCAGGAGAGAGCTGGGGAAGCCACAGCACAGGTTTGGGGGGCAGAGGCCAGACCCACTCCTCATCTTATGAGGGACCCTCAGGGCTGTCAGAGGATGGGCTGCCAGGCCAAGTGGAGGTGGAGAGGATGCTACAGTGGCCCAGCCAGAGGTGCTGGGGCTGCCGGTCGACAGGGTGCTGGGGACACTGGACATGTGATCTGGAGAGAAATGACAAGACTCTGAAAGGTGCAGGGTGGGGAGCAGGGGGGATTGAGGAATAGGACTGCCTGTGGGATTGGGGAGAGGTCTTGAACGGGTGGGGGTGAAGGGGCATCCTAGACACTTGCTCTGCTTGCTCACATACAATGGAGACATATAGGCTCCCATGATGGGAAGGTCTGGGGCTCCAGAGCTCAGGCTAGGACTCTGGGAGCCAGCCCCCCCTTTCCTGAGTTGGCCTCATTCTCAGGCAGACTGCCCCACAGGTGCCTGCAGCCAGCAGCAATCCTAGGCTGCATCCTATTAGGATGGCCAACCCAACAGAGAGACAGATTCTGCTAATATTTCCATAACCCAAGTCCTGGGGGTGGGGTGGGGGCTCCCATCAGCTGAGCACGGACCACTTGCCCGAACCTGAACCACTAACACTGGGGGCGGGCTGGCAGGGCTTCCCCAACCCCCGCCCCGGCCCCTGTGCTGTCTTCCAGGCGTGTGGGGGGGGGGGTGTCGGGGAGGGGATTGGGACACTTTGGAGGGGCTGGAGGGCGGGCAGGCACACAGGAGCATCCCCAGGGCGCTGCACAGGCTGGCGTGCATGGGGTTTTCTGAGGGAAGGCCCGGCCCAGGGCTGGCTTGGGAGATAAGGGCCGCTAGGGTGCCCGGAGCAGCCCCAGCCTCCTGCCTTCCTGGTCCTGATCTGGGCAGGCCTCTCGCTCCCGCGAGCGGCGGATGGCAGGGCTGGGCTCTGCCCCTGCGGCCCCGGTGAGCTGCCGCCCCACTGGACGCCCGCCCTCTCCTGCCGGTAGCTCCGCTTGAGAAATCCCACCGAGGCGCATCCACAGCCTCAGGTGCCGCCTGGTGACGTCAACGCCGAGGCCAGGGTGGGGAGCAGGTGCTGTGCCCGTGGCCTTTGCTACCACTGTCACACCCTAGTCCTCAGCTGCCCCATCACCTGCCTGCCCAGAGAGTCAGGACGGCTGTGCTCAGCTGGGCTGGGGGGGGGGCCTTGAGGGCGAAACTCAGCTCCCCCACCTGCATTTCCTGGGGTCCCTGACAAGGTGAGGGATTGGAGGTCTGCTCAGCTTCTCTCTGGTCCTTGCCCTTTAGTATCCACTTCACTGCCTGGAGTCAGCCTCCGGCTTCACATCTGGCCCCCACCCCTCTTGGTGGCAGGAGGGCTGCTGAAATTCCAGCCTCACGGGGGTGGGGGGTTAAGTCCAGCAGGAAAGCAAGAGCTTTTCCTGACAGCTCCCCCGCTAGTGGGCCCCTTCAGGTCACATGCTCGTTCCTAATCCTCTTTGCCCACGAATGCAGATGTCCCCGGGCCTGTCCCCTGCTCCCGACCCAGACGACTTGGGAGTGGTGGGAAAAGTGACTTCCCACGGGACACTCAGGGCTAGGTCCCTGGCGCCAAGGGCTGACCCAGCCAGGGCAGGTGTGGGCGCCAACAACTTCCCCACCCCCCGGGGACTGAGCCTTACCCCCTCGGCTCTGTAGGCTTCCAGCAACGACACGGGCCGCGAGTCCATTTAAAAATCATTTTATTATTAACATCATCTTCCCATTTAGCCAAGTGTCTGTCATGTATAAGGAATGTCGGTAAATATTCCATTTGAAGCATCTTTGTACATATTTCCATCGATAAATAAACTCTGAATTCACATAAAAAAGTTAAACTTAAATAGCTCCTATTTCCTTCTCTTGTAACAGGCATATAGTGGTGAAATAGAAACATTCTCGAACTCAGGCTTTGCTCTAAGTGAGGACAGGAATTCACATGGTACAATTATTGACAACAGAACCAAGAAATTGTCAGCTGGTGTCCTGGCTTTGGACGAGGACCGAGGTGGGAAACAGAAAATTCACATTTGGTTTTCCGGGCCGCGGGTGGGGCAGGCGTGGTGACGGGGAGGAGAGATTTCTTTACAGCTCTGATAAAAATAATCTGCTCTGCCACTGAATTTTAACTCTGAATATATTCTTCTACATTTGCTGATTAAGTCCATTATCATTTGACTTTACAACGCAGATGTCGACTAACGAAATATGGCACGTAATCCGTTTTGAACGTCAGGAGGTTCCAAGACTATCACTGGGCTGGCCAGGAACGACGACAGAAATGCGCGAGGAGAGCGAGCGATGATCGGGGCTTGTTGGGTTAGTTCACTGCGGTCAATCGCACGTCCGTCCGGCCGTCCGTCTGCCCGTCTGTCCGCGGCCTCGGTGCAGGGGGGTGGGGGGGCGCCCCAGGCGGGGGCGGGGGGGACAGAGCGGCAGTGAGGCTGGCAGGTGCCTGCTCAGAGCACCCGGGGGATGATGGTGAAGGGCACCGCGGGGCTGCTGGCTTCCAGCTCCAGGGCCGTCAGGAAGCACTCGGTGGCCGCCGCGTCGTTGCCCTGCGCCTGGAGGACCTCGCCCAGGCCGTTCCAGACCTCGTGGGCCGTCGAGTTCACCTGCACCGCATCCCGGAGGATCTTCTCCGCTAGACTGTAGCGGCCCAGCTGATGGAGGATCAGGGCCTGCGGGCGGCGGAGAGACAGACAGACAGACAGACAGTCAGAGAGGCCCTGCACCTGCAGGCTCTTGCCTGTGCCTGAGCATCTGCAGGTTGTGGGGGGGCTGATGTCCATGGGGCTGGGCACCCAGAGGTGCCAACGCTCCCCGCATGCAGGGGCAACGGCTGGGGCGCGGCTTGCCCTGTAGGAGGGGGCCCCGCTCTGCCGCTTTAGAAGGACGAGACCTGCAGTCTCCTGGGGTTCAGGCGGGCCCTGAAGGCCCAGGGTGGGGGGGCCCGTCGGAAGGGACGCTCTGTACCGACCCATGCTCCTCACCTGAAGAAACGTTGTTTGTGGTGTTAACATTGCAATGACTGGAACAGGACTGTCCCCCCACCAGAAACCAGCCCCTGCTTTCACCATGCCCACTCACCCCAAGCTCGGCTGTCACCTTACACAGCTTCATGTTATTTTATTTTGCTTCAAAGATTCATTTATTTGAGAGGGAGGGAGAGAGAGGGAGAGAGAGAGAGAGAGAGAGAGAGAGAGAGAGAGAGAGAACTCGAGCAGGTGCAGGTGCAGAGGGAGAGGGAGAGAGAAGCAGGCCCCCCTCAGAGCACAGAGCCCGACCCGGGGCTCGACTTCACGACCCTGAGGTTGTGACCTGGGCTGAAATCAAGATTCAGATGCTTCACCCACTGAGCCCCCCAGGCGCCCCCACCTCACACAGTTTTAATTAGGATGTAGGCAACGGTCCCCCGATATTTTACTGGAACCATGTTCCCGAGCTGCTCTCTTTGAGCCAAGGACAGAGCCTCATTTCCTCGACCTCTCCCTCACCGGCCGCCTCGGGATGTGCCCACTCTCTCTACTACTGTAAATCACGCTGTGATGAACATCTTTCCAGACAGTGGCGCTGCGCCCTATAGAGCAGCCCGGGTCAAATCTGTCCTACAGTCCCCTACCCTGTGGGCGAATGGGACCCTACCTCTTCTGGGTATGAACAGACAAAGGAAACTGCTCGGGAGCAGGACCATGGGGTGGGCGCAGGCTTCTCCTGGATGGGGCTCAGTGGGACCAGCTTGACGACCGTTGGGGGGTTCCTCTTTTAGAGCAAATGTCCCCACAGTGGCCTGACTGGGTTGGAGGATATGCCTCTTTATAGGGTTCTCCAAAGGCTCTGCAGGTGAGATCCCCACAGGGGCAGGGCCTTCAGAGCCACAAGCAGGGTGTCAGGGGCTGGTCCCCCAGCCCCTACCACGGTGACTTCGGAGGCACAGACCCGCCCTCCTTACTAAAACCTGCATTTATTTATTTATTTTTAAGGAGCCATGGAGGTGAACTGTTTGCCACGTCTCTGTTTACACCTTGTTAGAGGACGGCGATTCACCCACGATCACAAGTGTCTAGACTGTTGTTGAACTTCTGAGATTTCTTTCCTTTGAACACAAGTTTTTGGTTTTTTAAATTGGATTCGTTGAACTTGTGTTGGCTGGTTTTGTGGGTTTTTTTTCTTTTTTTCGTCACTTCAAAGCTCTGCAAGTTACCCTTTCAAAGAGCTGACACGTGTTCAATTCCACCCTGCTCAGGAGCTGTCTGCTTTATCTCGGCAGACAGGAACCAACGTGGGTTTCTTCTCCTGGGCTGGACACTCGCTGGCCGGCCGCCCACCTCCCCACTCCCGCGAGGCACTGCCCCCGGCCAGAGTGAATGGTCACCTGGGACACGGGGGCTCTCCCGCGGGCGGCAGCACCTTCCCTTCGCACAGGGACTGTGCCGTTTAGGCCTCCCTTAGCCCATGTTGGCTTCCAACAGTGGAGGTGGACATGAGAGCCTCTCCTCCTTCTCTTTGCTTTCATATATTTGTTGACAACTGAGCTCTATCCCTTGCCAGACCAACTTCGGAATCATTTCTTTCGTGCCCTTTGAGGGCTGAATCGTGCACCCACCAAGTCTCCAGGGGTGCATGGAGGAGCCTGGCATGTGCAGGGTCGTGTCTTCCCTCCCAAGAATGTGGCCCGCCCACCGGTCCCTCGTACCTCATCCTAAATCTCCCAGTGAGGCCTTGCACTTCCTTTTTGTGCCCCCCCCGAGCTGCCTTCTTGAGCGAGGAGGCCGAGGAGGAGGCTGGTGCAGCAGGACCTCAGTGTCAGCTCTACTCTGGGAGGAAAACCGAAAGGAAACAGTATTCGTTCCCTTTCTTAACGTCTCTCCGTGCTTAAACCATGGCCACGCTGGAGTCCAGATCCTAAATCAGACCTGTCAGAGCCAGGGCTCTGGGCAGCAGGGTGGCCCCCTCCCTGAAGCATTAAGACAAGAGCAGTGGCCTTGCAATTAGGATTTCATGGTGCCTTTGGGAATTTCTCTCGGCCTACGGGCCTTCCCGTTCTCCAGAGGGAACTTCTGGGTTTCAGCTGCCTTGCCCAGGCTGGTGAGGGTCAGGTGTGCAGAGACCACCAGGGACAGGTGCCATTCCCCACCCGTGCGTGGGCAAGGGAGCAGGGGCAAACGCCCAGCATGGACCTGGCGGCTTCCTGGCCGGACGGTGCATAGTGGTAACAGCAACACGGGCTTTCCCGGTGTTTATACTGCACCAGGCGCCGTTCCCGGGGCTTATATCCTTTAGTTCATTTAACCCACCCAGGGAGACCCCGAAGTAGTTTCTCCTGGGCACGGCTGGGATAGGCCCTCACCTGGCTGCCCGGCCTGCTGCTGTTTGCTGAGGAGAAAGATCCCGCCACGGAGGAGCACCCATCACCCAGAGGGGAAATCTCCCAACGCACACACCCCGTTGGGCAGGTGAGCAAACTGGCTTCTACAGCCCTGTCGCTGGCCCCGGGCGCACAGCTGCCTCCTGCACATCCGAATTCTTAGGGCCTGAAATCCATTTGGGTGCAGAGCCCAGGGTGGGCCAGGAGTCAGGGGTCATCTCCATCTCCTGGCGCGGTGCTGTGCACCCCCCCCCCGGCCCTCCTTCAGAGAAACTCGCACTCCTTGGTCCTGGAGGTCAGGTGGGAAAGGGCGGGAGGCCTTCCCGAAGTTCTGAGCAACGGAACATGAGGACCAATGAGCTCCTGCCTCCTTTTCTTCCAGGGCAGGTTATGAGCTTGAGCTCAGTCTAGAACATTCCAATTTAACTGACGGAGAAGCAGGAGGGAGGGAGGGGGGTCTGGGTGATGGCAGCAAGCAGAGCCATGAAGATTACACAAGTTGCCTTGTACCCACCCCTTCAAGGTAGGACCTCCTCAGTGCACCAAATTACCGAACACACGCAGCCTTTTTCTGAGTGGCCCTTCACACCTGCTGCACGTGCTGGGCCAAGGGTGGACGAGGGGCAAGCCCCTGGTGAGGTGGAAAGAGGCATCCTTGGTTTCTTGGCCGCAGGCTTAGAGCATAATTTAGGTTCCGCTGGGCTGGGCTGCTGTCAGTCAGCCCCACGCTGCTTCCTTCCCAACAGGCGTGACGCTAGGCACCCGTACTTGGCTCTTCTCACGTTTACCACTTCAGATGCAAAGAGGCAAGGTCCACAAAGGCCCAGGATCTTGCCCAAAGTCGCAGGGCCAATGAATATGGGGCTGCAGGCTAACCCAGGTCTGCCCAAGGCCCAAACCCCCATGCTGCCCCCATCCATCTGGCCCGCTTACTTGCTCACTGCTGCCTCTGTGGCTTTAAGAGACGCACCCGGAACCCCTCAGGCACTGACCCAGTGACGCCTGAGCAAATGGGCATCTGTGGGCTGGGTCTTCCCTTTCATTTCTCCAACCATGGAGAACTGGCTCTGTCCCTCCTCCCCATGCTTATGACCGAGACAGAGGTTCCTCTCCAGCCAGCCAGAGGTATTCTCCAACTCAGACTGCTGCTGGGGAGCATCCTAGGCACCTGCCCAAGGGCTAGGAGGGCTCCCTGTCTCCCTTGGGTGGCCCACAGGCTGGCTGTGACCCTGAGGCTGGGGTGGATGAGGGTGCTGAAGGTCTGCGGGGTCTTGTTAGCCAGGGAGTGGGCCAATGAGATGTGGAGCCCAGAGGTCGCTGGTCTCAGTGGCAAAGACCTGCCCCCACCCTGCTGGAGTGGGGACAAGGACATTGGTCTTTTTGCTGGGAAGTCTGATCAGAAGATGGCAGGCTGCTCAATCTGGTTGCAGCCTATCATGGGGACTCCAGGGTATATGGCAGGGGGCAAGCCTACCCACCCCCAAATGCCTGCAGAGAGCCAGCCGCTGGGCTAATCTGACCTGTCACCCTCAGTCCTGGGCAGCTGAGAGTCTTCATGTTGTCCAGAGCTGCAGACTTCTTGTGGGCTCGGAAATTTCCAGCCCATATACCTGGACTTCTATTCCTAATGTGGGCACAGGCTCCCCTTTCCAGATGACCTTGAAGCTTCCTGAGCAATCTGTTTAGTGGAATTAATTCCTAAAGCTGGAACTGCTCAGGGAGACATCGGATGCTTGCCAGGGGCCGCCAGCTCGGGCTTTTGGCAAAGGAATGAAAACTCGGCCTCTGCCCAGGGCCCCAGCAAGCCAAGAGCAGCTCTGACATCAGTCACATAATGGGATCAACCAGGACCAGCTCTGGCTGGGGTCTGGGCTATTGCTTGGTGCCAGCGTTGCAGCCGGGCTGGCCAGAGGTGGGCTGGGACCTGGCTGTCAGGACGGACACACCACCCAAGCCCCCATGTGTGGGGAGAGGCCTTCCTTGGCTTTGTTGTGCACCTACGCACTAGAACCTGGCCCCCTTTCTGATTCTACAGGCCCTGCTTCCTCTCTTCTCCGACCATCAAAGACCTAACTCCTGAGCTGGCTTTTAACTATCCTCACCACTGGCTGGATCCAGCTTTCTCTTAGTACGGACCTCGGACCTCGGAGAGCCCATGCACTTCTGCAGGATGCATCCCCCTGCCCCCTTCCACCTCCCCAACCTCTGTCATTCCTAGTCTGGCCCCTCCCGCTGGAGCTCTAGCCCATGTGCTCAAAGCCCTGCTGATAGCCATTCCCCCAAGAGCCCAGGCCACACTGCCCCCCACCCTTAGGCAGTCCTACCCAGAGGCATGGGTCCCGCTCCCAGCCCTCAGGCTGGCAGGAGACCGAGATTTCCAGGGCTGACCTATTTCACGAGCAGAATAACTCACCTTCTCCCCCATATCAAAATCCCAAACTCCACTGGGTGATCGCCCAGATCCCTGCCATGCGCTGGGGATACAGAGCAAGGCTCTCAGAGCTTGGGGCCCAGTGAAAATCCTAATGAGACGGAGCAGCTGTCACGTGCCGGGTGCTGGGTGCGTCTAAGACCCCCAAGACACACATGCAGGCAGCAAGTGACAGGGCTGAGATGTGAACTCGACAGCTCGTGCCTGCTCTTGACACCAGACCCTTTCCTTCTCCCGGGAGCGGCTGTGCCAACGGGCTTTCACCACCTGCCTCAACCCCGGCGTTCCTCAGCCATTGCAGGTGAGGAGGAGCCGGGCTGGCCTTCCCGAAGATGGGAATCACTGAGAGCTAACTTATTTGTCCCTTTCTTTGGGCACAAGCGAAGACAGCCTCCCAGGCCCGTGATTACTGTAAACAGGTGTTCTGTACAAATAAGATCTTGGTGCTGCACCAAATTGGAAGTAAATGAGGGAATTAAACCTGTTATTTTTTCAAACGAGGCAAAATGGACTTGGCTGATTTGAAGACAAGTAGCCTCTTCCTCGCTCACGTCTTGTGTGTGTTGATAACTGATGCCCGAGGACTGAAGACCTCGCCACGTGTCGGGGACACCTGAGCAGGAGAGGAGCCTGTTCGGCCTTCCTGCTCCAGCCCTGGCTCTGGAGAGCACCCGAAGCCCTGGAGCAGATGACGCAGAGTGAGGCTGCAGGACAACAGCCCCTTTGGGAGATTTCAGATACCCCCATGGTGCTCTGCGCACGCGCCGGGTCAGCCCTTGGCCGGGCTCAGGGGCATGTCGTGGACCACTGCCTGTCCCTGCAGAGGCACGGGCACAGAGACATAATGTCCTTGCAAGGAAGCATGCCCCCAGCGCCGAGCCCCCGCTAAACAGCAGCTCTGCAGCTCAGCTCTAGCCGGGGGTCAAGCAGTGGTTTCTCTGTGGCTGTGGCTTTCTCCAAGGCAGGATGCTCTGGAAATCAAACGTGCGGCTCCCTCATGCTTGCCCTGCCTCACTGGGCTCGGGCTGTGGGCTCCGCCTGTGGGCATTGCTCTCGGCTTCTGGAGCAGGGGTCAGCAGGTGCCCTTGCCACGTCAGAGCCGGCCGGGGTTTTGCAGAGGCTGCTGGACCTACCAAGGCCAGGGACGGGGAGGTCGTGCAGTGTCGGGGGTGGCACCGGAGTATTTAAGAGTCCTGTGTCCCGTCCTGGGTCAGAAGTTCCACATCGCACCACTGCGGGGGGTGGGGGGAGGTGGGGCAGCATCATCAGGAGGTTCTACCAAAAATACAGATAAACCCCAGAGGACAAATGTATGGATCACCAGGCTCCACTGAGTTTTAGTGGGCAAAGTATCATAACCAATGCACTGCGTGTGCTACCGACAGCGAGGCGCTTCCCTAACTGTCCCATGGGAGCTCTGTCTCCATCCCGGCCGCCCGCTAGGCCTTGCCCCCAACGCCTGGAGGGCAGGGACCCGGCAGGCCGCGGTCACCTCTGTGCTGTGAGGCGTGGCGCCGAGCAGGAGGGCTGTACTCAGTGAGGAACGGGAACGGGTAAATGAGGAGACCCTGAGTATCTACGAATAAGAACCATGTTTAAAGCCCCCGCTGACCCAGTCCAGGCCTGTCTGGCCCAGAGCCGGTGCTTGTGCCCAGCACCCGTGAGCCCGGGGCCTGAGGCCAAGGGCTGTCCCTGGGAGGAGCAGACGGGAGCTCATGCCCACATCTGCAGCTCCCTGGGCCGTTCAAGCCAAACCAGCACCTCCAAGGCTTTGGATAAAGATGCATCAGCCTCCCCCTGGCGGGACTTCTGTTGTCAGGACCCTGGGATCGTGATGGCAGCTAGAGGAAAGCCTGCTACCCCAGCCGGACACCCCCTGGGACAACGACGGAGCTGCCGAGCTGGCTGCAGCCTGAGCTGTGGCCGCGCTGGTCAGAGGTGGCTGGTGATGGGATCGGCACAGGGGCGAGGGGTAATGAGGAGCTCTGCAGACTGCGGCTATGGTCACCGGGCCGCCCAGTGCAAGGACCGGCCTGGCGCTCCCTCAGAGAGTGGGGAGTGTAGGTTAAGAGCTACGTCCGTGACTTGGGCCACTTCTGGGTTCCAGATGCTTTGTCTGTACAACGGGGATAAATACCAACTCACAGGAGTACGTGAGGCCCAAGTGAGACCAAGTTTGTGAAGTGCTCAGTACACCTCTGGCGAACGGTCACCATCATCGGTGTGATCAGGGGAGGGGAGATGCCCTCAGTTACGAACTCAGATGCCCACAGTTACGAAGCTCTTCGCTGCCAACTCCACCCCCCCCCCCCCACCGTCCCTCCGGATAGTGCTCAGGAAGCTCGAGTACCATCTGATCTGATTCATCCATGCACGTCCAGCCCCCAGGGTGGGACTGGCACGAGAAGGTTCTCGGGGAATATTTGGTGAATGGATGGAAGGACAGACAAGTGGATGGTGAAGGACCCTGTGTGATGGCGAGGAAAACAGAGGTGGCCGTGGCTTCTTGCCAGTGCTTTCAGCTAACATGCGCCAAAGTCTAGGCCTCAGGTCCCCCTTGTCCACTCTCCCGTCAGAGCCCACTCACTCACTCTGCCTTCCAGGGACATCGGTGATGCAGCTGTTCGGGGGGTGGCGGCCGCCCGACGGGAACAGGTGCTCTGTCCCCAGTGCATTGCCATGGCCTCCCCTCGGGTATCTGGCCACATACAGACCGGACGCCTCTGAAGAACCCAGCAGCCACCAACAGATTCACAGACAAGGAAACAGAGGGCCAGAGAGGAGACGGGCCTTGCCCGCGGCCGTGACCCTGCTGGATGCAGAGTGGGGCTAGGTCCCCAAAGGTGCAGGGGCGGGGCGGAGGGGCCTGGGGTGCTGCCTGGCGCGCACCCCACACCTGAACTCTGCCCTCAACCCCGCCTGCTCTGTGCTGGCCTGCCGGGGGCCAGTGCCTGGCACAGTGAGCGCCTCCTGGAAGCCCACGGGGGCCCCAAGTGGGCGGGGTCCCCGGGTGAGCTCCTGCCCCTTCCCAGCAGCTGTGCACTGGCAGGGCTGGAGTCTGCATCAGCAGCAGCAGAGGCACCACGGAGGAAACCAGCATGCAGGGCCCCCCGGTTCTCGTCTGTTCCTTCCTGAGGATGCAATCCATCAGGCAGAGGCAGGGTGTTGTGGCCGGGCTCACAAAACTACGTTCCTGTTAGGTGAGAACACGAATGGGCCGCCGGGCAGGCCCACCCTGAGAGGGCCACAGCAGGCAGCGGCTTTGCAGAGACCTTCTGGGGCAGTGGCAGGGAGGGCGCTGACAGGCTGCCCTGCCTCCCTTCCTGGGGAGCGGCCCCTGCTTCCTTGGCCAGGATCAAAGGGGCTGGCAGTTTTGAGCACCCGCATTTGCGGGCGCCGCTGAGGGGGTAGCCTGCGTCCCGCCCTGCTTCCCAAGATGCCTTGAAAAGGAACTGAAGACGCACTTGGAGGGGCGGGGGCGGGCTCAGCTTTTCCACCTGGATTCCAGCGGCTCCGGGTGAGGTCCGCTCCACACCCGGCTCTGTTTTATGTTTCATTTCTGTGTCCTGAGAGCTTGGCAACGCGCGCTGGCTTGCCAGGGGGCCGAGGGCGTGTGCTGGCCAACTGCGCGGGCCTTGCCAGGGCCTGCCCAACGGGCCAGGGGCTCCGAGGGGCCAGGGACCCCAGGTTCCCCGGCCGAGCCGAGGGCATCACCGCCCTACAGCCCTTCCCCGCGTCGGGCCCAGACGTCCAGAGTCGGGCGGGGTTCACACGCTGTAACTCAGCCCCCTTTGCTAGGCCAGCGAGAGCGAGTTGGGGGTGCCCTGGAGGAGGGCCTGCGGAGGGTCAGCCGCTCTTCTGCCACACAGGCTGGTATGGGCTGGCCTTTCTCGTTTTGGCCATTTTACTGAGTTCTGGCCCAGTTTCTGCAAAGGCGAAGGCCGGCCCTTCCTGGCAAGCTCGGGCCCGTCTTACCACAGACAGCAGGCTCGTGAGCACCTCCAGGTCCCAGCCACCCCACCGGGCCTTCACGCAGGGACAGAACATTCCCAGCCCAGGGCCACTGCCATCCGGCACCCGGGACGGGGGCTGCAGAGCAGAGAGGGGGACAAGGGGAGGAGGGAGATGAGGGCTGAGCGGCCCTGGGGAGGGGCCCTTGGGGACAGGCTGTGCAGAGGAGCTGAGCCGAAGCCAGGCCTCCAGGTGAGCAGGCCTCACACCACCGACGACAAGATGGGGCCAGAGATGGATGCTCTGCGGCCACAGCGGGGCAGGCCTGGGGAAGGCCTGGGCAGGACCCTGCCCCCCTCCCGGGGGGGCTCTGCCCTCAGGGTGAACTGGATGCCGAGTGTTCCAGGAGGGGGAGGCAAAGACCCCAGCCCCTGCCCGCCCTTCCCAGAGGCTGCGGGCACCTTTGCTCCTCAGGGGAGCTGCGGCCATGGGAGGCTGTGCTCTCATGGGGGGCCTCTTTTCCAGGTCAAATGTTTTATTTGAAGAAACGTGCCTTCTGGAGCCCAGGCCTTTCTAACATTGACCTCAACTCATAAGGAAACAAAACCCAATTTTTCCCAAACCAGCAGCCAACCATCCATGGAAGCAGAAGGCCTTGGGATGGTGGTGGTGGTGGGGGTCCAGGCCTCTGCTTCATGACGCAGGAGCCCCTGTTGCAGGCCCTGCCAGGCAGCCTCCCACTGTGCTCACACCCTCCAGGGACGGGGAGCTCACCACTGCCCTGGGCTGCCCACACCACACACTGAGCCGTCTGAACCGTGTGGAGACCTCACTAGGCGTTGTGTCTAATTCCCACTCTTTGATGGTCCTTGAGTCCTCTGGAGTCACGTGGCAAAAGTCCCCTCCCCTTTCCACCTGATAGTCCTTAGAATTGGAAGAAAGCTTCCAGAAGCGCTCTCTCTCTGCCTGTCTCTCTTTCTCATGCAGTCCAGGGTGTTACAGGAACAGGAACCCCAGGCCTCCCTACCCCCACATCACTGAGCAGAGCACCCAAAGGGGACCACACTGTGGGTTCAGAAGAAGGAGCCCTTAAGCTCCAAGACAATGTGAGTGTGGCTTTTACTTTTCATGACTCGTCTGCCCGGCAGGATCTTTCAAAGTTTCTTCCTTCCAGAATGGTTTGGAATATTTTGGAGGAGCTGAAGCTGCAACAACAGAGTGACAGGCTGGCTTTCAGGCAGGAAACGGGCCAGCAGTGAGGATGGGGCCAGTCTGGCCAGAAGCCACAGGGCCTGCCTGGCCTCGCGTGGATTTCACGCAGGAATCCCAGTTTGGCCCCATATTTCCTCTGGCCTAATTTCTTTGAAACTGGGTACTTCAGCCTCGGTGCCAAAATATCTGCATGCTGTGGTGGCTTTTAGAGAACAGTCACTGGGGATCATCAGAGCACTTGGGAGGGCCTACCGTCAGCCAGCCCGCCAGCAGCTTCCAAGCACCGAGGACTCACAGCCTGGTCCTGGTGTAGAGTGATGCCCAGAGCATGGTCAGGATGGCAGAGCAGAGCCAAGGCGTCCCCAAGGGCCAGTCTCCTGGGTCATGGGTGGGTAACAGGAGGCCCGAATGGGCAAGCCCTCCACCTAGATCGCAAATGTCACTGCGCACCTGTGCACCATGTGCTGAGGGCTGGGAGCTCAGGGGCACAGACTGCCCCTCCCTGGGCTGGCGGGGTTGCTGTGCTGTGGGTCCCCCCGCAGATGGAGAGCCCCTTGAGCCAGGCTGGGCCCGCTGTGCATGCCGAAGGCCCAGCGTCCAGAACAGTAAGGCCTGCTGGAAGGAGAAGGGAGGACATTCCAGAAGACGGAACACAACCCTCCCACCTTTTCTTTTTTAACAAATGAGAAAATGGAAGCTCAGCGTCCAGGAGGTGACTGGCTCACAACCACACAGCTACTTCTACCTCTAAAGCTTCGTGCGGACAGGTGTGGGGGCAGCTGCAGCTGGGAGGGGCCTTACCGATGGCAGAGAGATGTAGAAGGGGTCCTGGGTGGGCAAGCACCTGGCTCAGGTACCCAGCCACGCAGAGGCCACACTGGGTCTAAGAACCCGGTTCCCAAGGACCAGCTTACGCTCCTCCAGGTCAGGGGATCAGGGTCTCCGGGGGTGATGGGGGCACTTAGGGGGCCGGCACATCCAGTGGGGCCAGGCCATGGGCTCTCCAGCCCCAGGGAGCACCACGGGGCCCAAGAGGGGCTGATGGGGAATAATGCCCACCTTCCCCAGCACCGTGCGCCTGTAGCCCAGCCCCTTCCCATTCGGCCGTGGTGCTCCTCTCACAACCACCCCCACCTGTACTGTCTGCTGGCGGCTGAGATCATTTAGACACTGGTCACACTCCACATCAGAGACGGAGGGTACCCTGCATCCCCAGCAGTTCCGATGCCCTAACTAGGGCCAGGCCATCTGGCACTCTGACTCCCCATCTTTGCCTGCTCTTCCTGATAAGGAGTGGGGAGGAGACTGAGGGAAAAAAAAATGTCTGAGTCCTTCTCTGACTTCAGCGTTGTAAAGGCTAAAAAGGCATCAGCTTCCACCCTCCCTCTGAGCTGTCCCCAAGGTCCAAGCATAGCACCCCCCAGCCCTGGGAGGTGAATGGCTTTGATCTGTGTGCTAACGCCTGGGGGTGGAACCTGCCCTGGAGGCCAGGCCGAGAGCACCCACTGGGAAATACTGGCCTCTGGGGCGAGCTCGCTTCCCACTCCCCCACCGCCCCCCCCCGCAGCCCGGGGCCAGGCACTCACAAACTCCACAAACTCGCATGTACAAACACCGGCACCAGTGACTCTACAGCTGTGCAAGGTACACTGACCCACTGGAGAAATGTCAGACGGGGCAAGTCCCGTGCACTATCCAGGGACATAGATGAGAAGGTCTGTCTCGGTGCAACTCAGGCTGAAGGTGTGGGGGGGGCGGGCAGGGTGAGGAACCCCTGGGGTCCTTCCCCCAGAAAGACACAGGGATGCCGGGCATCCTCCTTACTCTGACGCCTGTAGCAATTCTTGGTAAAATTCTAGATGATTCTCCACCATCCCTTCCCCCAATTTGCTGTTTGAATTGCACGCCCCCCCGCCCCCCTTGGTGCAGCACATGTTAGCTCAGAGGCCCCGCGTGGACGTGCATATCGGCTACCACTTCTAGGGGAGAGCACAGCCACAGCGTGGCCCTGGTGCCATGGGACCTGCCCCGTCCCAGCCAGCATTTTCTGTGGGTGCTGACGCGCCTCCCTCGCTCGCACTTTTCCATTGGTAATGGGCAAGAGACTCCTGTTGACTAATTTCAACAGCTCCCTGGTTGACTTATTTATGTATTTTTATCTACCTTCCCCAACAACAAGTCGGGCAGAGACAACGGTGCAGGCAGCCTGGAAGTCAGCGCTTCCCCGCGGCCCCATGGCCCGACTCATCTGCGCAGTGGAAAGTTCGGTGCTAATCACTCCCTGGAGGCAGAGGCCCAGCCTCCCACCCTCTGGGGAGGCTGCCCAGCCAGTGAGGTAGGTGTGGGCCTCTGGGATGCTCTGAGTCAACTTCAGGCCCAGCTTTCCCCTGGGGGCTGGGGACCCCGGCTTCCAGGGGAGAGACTGGTGGTGGTGCAGGCACATGCTTCGCTCCCCAGGAGATGATGGACACGGAGGGAGAGACACGGCCCAGAGCTGTGGTGGGGGACGTGTCTGCCAGGCCCCAGCTGGAGGTTCTCTGTCCTCCCGGGAATATCCATACAAGTGAGCTGAGGCGAGAGCTTGCTGGGACCCCCTGGGCCCGGCGGTGAGAGAGGCCTGGAAGTGCCCGCCCCATTCCTGAGGTCCAGGCTGGGCTTCCTTCCCTGTGACCCTCATCGGGCCTCTGATGGGGCAGGGGGAGGGTGTCACACCTTCCCAGGGGTGTCCCTGCACTTGCTTCTCACCATTTACCACCAAACACAGCACAGGCCTGTCCCGGCTCTTCCCACCAAGAAGTCCTGGCCTTCCCTGGGGCAGGAGCACAGGGCTGGGGGGCATCCTGCCCGTGAAGGGCATGTCACCCCAGCCTGCTCTGGGGCCCACCACCAGGCACCCACCTTCGGCAGAAGCTTCTCTCTCCCTCACTTTTCCAACCTAGAACAAAGTAATGGAGCAAATGCTCAAGATGACAATTCTAGGGTTTGGAAAAATCTTGCACCCAACAAATAATTTTTGGGATCACCTGTTGTACCTGTGGTTTCAGGCCTTAAGTGTTGAGTAGAGAAACAAGCACAAAACACTATAGGGCAGAGTCTCTTTCTGCAGACTGGATGGGGGAGACTGCTCCCAGCACGCCAGGAAGGGATGGGCAGGGGCCTTCCTGGAGGAGGAGAGGCCTACGTAGACCTGCAAGGGTGGTCCTGGGGACCTGGCTTCGGGCTGCGCTGCATTGGTCTTGGCCGAGCTGAGCGCCGGGCGGGGGGCCGAAGGCAGCTAGGCCATGCAGTGCAGCGTCTCTCTGACACCTGAGAGGCAGCCAGTGGCTGGAGGCCCGGGGCCCGGCGTGGAAGAGCATCAGGGGATGGGCACCCTGGCAGTACTGGGAGATGAAACCCCATAAGCCCACAGTGCAGAGGACTGTGTGCCAACTCAGGAGCCGGGGCAGGGTTGTGGAGACTCACCTCTGTATCCCCAGAGGCCTGTGTGGCCCCAGTGGACGCTTACTGGCAATGGCATTGGGGGTGTCCTCTCCCTGCTGTGGGCTGGTCACCCCCTCCTGTCAGGCCTAGGTCCACCAGAAGGGCGTGGCAACCTTGCCCAGCTGCCAGGCCAACTTGCACCCCTGGGCTCAATGGTTGGTGTCCCCAGCGACTGGCTCAGGAGCAGAGGGTGCTGTCTGTCTGGGTGGAAGGGTGACAGGTGTGCTCCTCAGCCCAGATGGCCAGCAAGGCTTCCAGACCCCAGCCCGGAGGCCACCTGGGGATGCAGGCTCACCTGGGCTCCACAAGCCCCTGCCAGGAGGATCCAAAGCCAGGGTGCTCCCCAGGTCTGAGTGTTCCCTGATGGGGGCTCCTGGCCCTGGGCTTCCTGTTACCCCTGACCCCCGGCACAGTCACACCGCTGTTTTCTGGACAATGCACTGAGACACGGACACGGGTGATTCACTACCCGCCGCCGGGGACTCGGTCATTTTGGCAGGCGCCTCCCCATCCTTGCCAGGGTCTGGCACGGACTATTTTTTCCATGTTTAAACAGAAACAAACAAAAGTGATAAGATACTTCTGATGGAGAGAGCTGGAAGTGACAGGGCTCGGAAAAAAAAATTTTTTTTCCACAAATGACAAGAGAACTTAGAGCATAGACTCCAGGCAGGGAGCTCAGCGGCCTGTGCCCTGCCCCTCCCTGCACCCCTGCCCCCCAGCATTCCTGCTGCACCAGGGCTGAAGAAAGCTACCATCTAGTGAGGAAAGAAAACAGGCAATTTGCTCAGAAGTGGGGAGTTCTACTCCTGGGTTTTTGCCAAGACTTGCTCCCCGGGGCTCCTAGACCCGGTCCTAGGACTTGGGAACAGTGACCGTGCAGCCCGGCTGGGGCCTTGTGGGGAACAGCTGCCATCAGGGAACTGCACGGCCGCTGCGGAAATGGGACAGAGACTCAGCCCAGTGCTTTCTTTTCCGACACAACTGAGCTCTTAACCATGAGCCGCTTCAGTATGGAACAAATCAGCATCCAGGTTAGCGTCATTTCCTTAAAAGTCCCCCATCGGTCCTAAGGGGACAAGCGCGTTGCTGCGCCCACTCCCCCAGACAGAGGCCCTGGGCCTGAGCGAACTTGCACCAGCCACCTGCTGTGGGAGGAGCATTGGGCCTTCTCCCCAGCCCAGGGCCCAGGCACAGGGCTCCAAAACAGGTGCGAGAAGGGTGGAGACGACCTGAGGTCCATCCACTGTGGCCTCCGGGGGGACCTCTTCGCTTCACACACGGCTCCCACAGCCACACTGTTTCTAGGCCAAGGAAGGCCTAGAAGGCGAGCAGCTGTCGGTAGCTCGTACATGCTAGGCAGGTGCTCAGAGCTGCGCTCGACCTTGACGGCAGCTCTGTGAGGGTGGAATGTTCACTTCTGTAGGATAACAAGGTCCAAAGTCATACGAATGGCCAATCTGGTAAGGCTGGGGCTCAAATGTAAGTCTTGTGGCTCTGAGCCACCCCCGCCTTCTTGCCACCTGCCCCGGGCAATCTTGAGTCTCACTCTTGCACCCTGAGTCCCCCTCAGCCGTCCTGTCTCCATCTGGGGTGGCAAGGTGAGCTCCGCTGTGTCTGTGCCACGAGCACCCTCTATGCCGGGAATCCTGAGTCGGGGACACTGGTGTTCTTCTGGGCGCATGTGCACTGAGCCCCCTTTGCCTCCTTCCCCCCATCAAACCGGCTAGATCTGTGAGTCCGGTGCTGCTCTGCTAAACTGGCTCCCCGAAGGAAAAGAAAAAGCCGTGATTTGTAGCGCTTGCCAGTTTCCGTGGTATAAATACTCCCACCGTGGCTGGCGTCCTGCGGGCAGAGCTGGGAAAAGGTGAGCAGCGCAGCCGCATCACCTGCCCGGAGTTGCTGCCAGAGGGCCTGGTGCGGCAGCACAGCGACCATGGAGCAGGCAGGAGGTGACACCCGTGCCCTGAAACCCGCCTGTCCTGTCGGCCAAAGCACACAGCTACCTTGATGGTTGGAGGGTGGGTGGGTGGGGGCAGCAGCAAAAACATGCTCTATTCTTCAGGGTTAAGGATGCAGACAGGGAGATCTGTGATCGAGCAACTGGACTGGGGGAGGGCTGAAAGCGTCACGGAATCGCCCTCGGAACTCTGGGAAAATGGGGCTGGGGGCCCTGTTTTCTTCCATTTGGTCTCCAAAAAAAAAAAAAAAAAATCATTCAGCAACACGGAGCTCCGAGCCTAAGATTTCTCTAAAGCCAATTTTCTTGTCGACTGGGCTGTGTCCCATGTCGCACTTGCTGGTGGGTGTGTGGGCGTCCGTGCCGTGTGGTGGGGGGGGCTGGGGGGACTGCTGTCGGCAAGAAGGATGGGACTGTAGGTCGGCTTTCTTTGATCATCCCAAAGGCAGAAGCAGGTGTGTCACCTCCGTGGAAGATGCCAGGCAGCAGGTAAAGAATTTAACAGCTTGTGGGAGTTCTAATTAGATTGCCAATTATAACTCGATTGACCTGCCTGGCTTTGAAAGGCCTGGAAAAATGCATGTTGTCCTTAGGAAGAAGAAGGTTTTTGCTTCTGGTTCGTTCTGGGAGAGCCCCGCGGGGATCGCTTGCTTCCACTTTGGTTCTAGCCCCATGCCTCGGGCTGGACTCCCGCTGCCCCGACGCGCAGGGTGAGAGAAACTCTGTGGGGACGTAGGTCCCTACCCGGGGAGGGGCCACTTTCCACAGGAGACATATGCTTCCTCCTTTCCTGATGAAGACAGACTCCGCGTCATGTGCCATAGGCTCCCTTGCAGGGTGGGCCAGCGGTTTCTGCTTCATTTGGAAGGACATCAGCCAGCGTGGCAATGACGGGTCTAATCAAGACTGACCTCTTGGCAAAGCCAGATCCCAGGCTCTGTGGGGTGTGTGTGTCTAAGACTCCTTGCCCAAAAGGCCTTGGTGGTTATCATTGATGGTCGTCCGCCCTCCCTGGGGACACCGTCACCTGGGAAGAGAATCTGGTCTCAGGCAGACACGGGAGGGGATGTTTCACGTCTGTCCTAGGAACCAAGGCACGTGCAGTCACTGTTAGACGCCGCTGAAGTCCGCCTGGCTCCCACGACGAAGTGATCACATCTGATTCTCCCATCATCATCCCTTCTCACGGAGAAAGACTCGGAGGCCCAGAGAAGTCCCAGGCCCCCAGCTCCTCCGTGTGGAACCATGTCCGTCTCCCACACCCTTCCTCTGCATGGCGGTTTCACGGGCCTCCCATCAAGCACCGCGGGGCCCAGGGCCAGCTGCCCCGAGCCGGGAGCAGAGTGGAGACTGTAGAGGGCCTGTGACGCTGGCAGGGTCAGGCCCTCGAGGCAGCTGGGTGGGTGGGAAAACTGCAAGTGACCACAAGGTACATTTCCTCACTAGCCAAACTTCTCTCCTGCTCTGCAAGTGTTGGTGCTCCCTCCTTGGGTTCTGCCCTTGGCCTTCTTTCTTTCTCCCTCTCTGATTCACAGTCCAGCTGGGAATGGGTCTCATGTCCTCTCATGGCTTCAGCTGTCCCCTCCAGGCCACCGCGGCTTCCCAACCATGGCCCCTGCCCTGGAAATGCTTCCAGACCCAGGCAGCCACACGACAGGCTTACAACCTCTTTCCCCTAGCTGCCCCTCCTCCTGCGCATCCTCGTACCGTGGAGGTGGTCTCATCCATCCAGGGACCTGCCCCAGGTGGCTGCGAATCACACGAGAACCTTCCAACTCCCTCACCACGCCTCACTGAATCTGCCTTCTCAAAGTCTCTTATCTTGGACTGTCTCTCGGACAGTTACTAGCTGGGCCCCGGCACTCGGGTCTCTTAGCTACCGCCTGACTTATCCTCCACGGCTTTTAGCACCATCTCTCCAAAACGCAAACCTGATCATGTTACTTAGTTTTAAACTGTTTATCTCTCTTCTCTTTTCTTAAGATTTTATTTATTTGAGAGAGAGCGAGAGAGAGCGCACGCGCATGAGCAGGGGGGAGAGGGCTCCGCTGAGTAGGGAGCCTGACTCAGGGCTGCATCCCAGGACCTTGAGATCATGACCTGAGCCGAAGGCAGCCGCTTCACTGATGAGCAGCCCAGACATCCCTAAACTGTTTTAATCTTGAAGAATTTCAAGCATGTGGAAAATCAGAAAGGCTAATGTAATGAGCATCTCCATACCTATCACCTAAATTTAACAACCGTTAACTTCTTTCACACTTGCTTTATCTATTTTTGGGGCAAGAGTTAGTATCTTAAAGAAAATTACAGGCACTGTGACACTTCGTCCCTAAATACTTCAGCCGAAATCTCTTAAAAATAAGGATGCTTCCTTACAGAACCACCCCTCAAAAAATTAATAGCACCTCCTCCCCATCACCTAGCACCTGGCCCCAACGGTCCCATACAGATCTCCAAGAGCTGCTTTGTTTATTATGGACTCAAGCTCCATCCGTCCCCAGCTTGGGAAGAGTCGGCACCTCCACTCAGCTGCTGACACCTGGGCCCTGGGTCACACCTTCGGTGGAGCCGTGTCTGTCCTCCCCCCTGCCCTCCCCATGTGACCAGATAGCCTGTGGCCTGTACCTCCATCTACGGGAGCCCCTGGGACTTTTCCTACACAGGCTCCTGTATGTTTACGGCTCCTCTTCTAGACTCGAGGCTCTAGTCCAGCATCTGGTACGGAGCCGGGCTCTTACACACATTGTGTCATGTAATTGTTGTGACAGTTACCGAGGGGTCACCATGGTGAACACGCGGTAGAGGCAAAGCCACAATAGCACCCGACGCAGACAGACAAGGTGCCCATGTCTGGGTCCCTTCCTGCTCCCAAGCCTCCAGCTGAGGATGTTCTGAAAGAGGCTTAAGAAGAGACAACTCCCGCAAAGATATTTTCAGAGATGGGGGGGGGGGTCCCATAGATACTGAGCAGGTGAGGCCAAGGAGGGATGAGAGTGTCAGTTGGGAAGCCTGGGGGTGGGCATGGAAGAGGGCAAGTAACCGTTGGGAGGGGGGTGTGCTATAGGTCCGGGAACGCTGGCAGAGGGGCTCTCCAGGGGCCGGGAGCTTTCAGGACGTGGGAGCCTGGATCTGGGAGCTGGGGGGGCCTCAACCCATGGTTCTGTCCTCTTCCCACAGCAGGCTGCTGGGGTCCTGGGGAGGCCCGTGAGGGGCAAGGTCGCCTCTGGACCCCAGGCGGTCTCTCCCCCAGTGCCCCAGAATGGAGCCTCTGTGCACCCACATCCCAGTCCTTGGTTGGCAGCGATCGCTGGCTTCCCGGAGCAGGGGGTGTCTGAGGACCCGGCCCAGAGCATGCTTCTGTGATCTGTGGGGGGGGGGGGGTAGGGGAGAGAGCTGGGCCTGCCTTGGCTCCCAGCCACCACCTTCCTAGGCCCCGAGGGTCTGAGACTTGGTGATATTTGGTATTTTGTCTTTGGGACGTTTGTCATTCCTTTCTCCTGAGTGACCCCTCCCCCCTGGCAACAGGAGGGGTGCCAAAGGCTACCCTGGAGACCCCGCTGTGCCCATGGGGGCTCATAAATCAGTGCTGACACTGCTGACCCAGATGGATGGGGCACGGGGGGAGAAAGGGGTGCCACACGGCACGGGGGCTCCTCTAGGCCAGGTCGGAGGCCAGCGGGGAGACCAAGTCTGGACTCTGGTTGGGGGCAAAAGAGAGAGGATGCAAGTTCCGGGGATGCGGTGTGACCAAGAGGGCCTGGAGCCCTACAGCCCCTCCTCCCCCAGAGAAATGAGCGGGGTTCTCTGGGGCCAGGGTCTGCCCATCTCCTCTCCACCCCCAGCCAGCACGAGAAGGCAGGTGCTATGGTCTGTATCGCAGACAGAGAATGTGGTGGGCATGGAGCCTTGGGAAGTGAGGGCGTCGGGATTCCAGGTGGGTCTGCCACTCATGGCCCCGCGGCCCCGGCATCAGCATCCCAACCTGTGGAAGGCGGGTGCTCAGACTGGGGAATTTCCTTGGTGTTCTAAATCCCACAATGCCTTCGTGCTCAGGTGAGCATCAGGTCCAAAGACATCCTGGCTGCTTTAGGGCCTCATCCCTGATACTGAATGAAGAAAAGCTAGAAGCAGTACCTGGGAGAAACTTCTGGGGTATCCTCCCAGGAGCACTCAGTGGGGAGTCTCTGGGACCAGCATCAAACGACATGGAAGCCATTGAGGCATGGGACAGGCCAGGGGACACGAGCCCGTGCAAGTGGCCCCGAACCCCACCTTCTTGTGGTGGCAGCCATGCCCTCCTGTTGACCCCCGGGGCAGGCAGCCTTGGGGAGGCAGGTGCTGAAATCCAACGAGGTCTGAAATAAGGCTGGGGAGTTGGGGGCAGCGATCTGGGAACACTCAGAACAACGCAGAGAAGGGCAAACTTGGATCCTGCCGTCTGGTCCAAGCCAGGGAGCCGTGACTGTGGCCAGGCGGGAACGCGATGGAAGTGAAATGCCAAACGGTCCTGGAACAACGGGGCAGGATTTCTAAGAATAAATGGTTTGGGTAGAGTATGTCAGATTTTAAATAATTTTAGATCATAGTCACTAATGAGACACTAAATGGCGCTGTCTGTGATTAGTCATCTAAGACTCTAGCACAGAAAACAGAAATCAACACAGAATTAATTTTCCCCCTAAGCTGCAGCAAAGGAAGGCCCAGTGATGGCCTGTGTTCGGGGCCTGCGCCGGGCCCGCGTTGCTTCTGGGTCTGCGATTTCAGCCCTCGATGGAAGCACAGGGGCCCTGAGGCCGTGTCTCCCCGGCAGCGCTGAGAGGACACCGCAGCTGTAGGAGGGGTCCGAAGAGCAAGCAGAGATGGTCCGTAGGGAGTACCTGTGCACCGACGATACAGGTTGCGGTGGGAGAGCTTTCTGGGGGGTTTGGCAAGAATGGGGGTCGTGAGGCAGACGCAGAAGCCCCCCATTCCCAGGGGGACACTCCTTTCACTCCAAGGATGATACACACACCCAACCAACAGAAAGCGCTTTAAGCTAAAAATTACGTATTTTCAAATGAACGTGAGGACGAAGCTTGAGTCATAAAAAAACCTTTCAGTTACCTGGTTCTTCCCCCAAATCATCTCCAGTCCCTCCCCTTACTCGGATGGTTTGTGCCTCTACCTACCCCAAAACAGGTGCGAACACTGTGCAAACCCAGCTGCGACAGCATGGTTCTCTCTTCCCTCCCAGGAGGAGTCGACCCTCAAAACCAGAGTGAAAGCGAGGGATGTGTCTTGATACCGTGGAAACCAGGGAAGCTACCTGAATCTGGGTTTGGGGTAGGAGTGAGGGTATAAGCAGAGTCTCCCTTGGCCTGGCACCAACATCAGAAGTCGCGCCCTGAACAACACAGCAGGCCTGCCGTTCACAGAGGGAGCCACATGAGATGGGCGAAGGACGCATCCTGAGTCACCATCAAGGGATGAGGGAGCGTCCTTGGGGAGAGGTGATGGGGGTGGAGGGATGCCGGCAACTTCACAAGGGAATTTGTCTGAACAGAGGGCGTGAGGTTTCGCTGTTTTTCTCAAATAAAAAATGATATTTAATGACATTAGTATGGTGCACGGGGGCCAGAGGACAAGGCTGCTCTAGGCCGGGGAGACAAGCTCCCCACCCCCCTTGGCACTCCCAAGGGCAGAGGCTGTCACCTTCTTGGACACTGGCGGGGACCTGGGCCTCTGGAGAGTCCAGGGCCTGGGAAGGGGCTCTCTGTGTTGGAGGTGGGGCTACCGCCTGGATCTGTACCACCCCAATCCCATGGCACTGCTGTGTCAGCATGCCTGCCTTGGTGTCCCAGGCTGCCTGGGGATGGCCGTTTCAGCCCCCCAGGCACCTGTCTCTGGGTCAGGCCGTAGAACCTGGCATTTGGCTTTGAGGGTGAGCGCCTCTGGGGAGGAGGGGCGGTGAGAGGGCACCAGGGGTCCCTCCAGGAAAAGTACCATTCTTTAGAAGTTACCATTTCAAATCTTAGCCTGAAACTAGGCCTCTCATGGGCATGGTTGTGGTAGGTCAGCTTCTAAGGGGGTGATCTTCTCTGACCGAGCTGAGGGAGACAGATAGAGACCACCAAGGGACACACATGGGCCTGGGAAGGCCACGGCAGACCCCAGCAGGGCGGCCTGGATACTGTTCCCCAGCAGTCTCTGGCCTGAGGATGGTGAGCCCTGCAGTCCCAAAGAAGAACATACTTGGGGACCACAGGGCAGAGTGCATGAACCTGAAAGGGGCAGTCGCTGCTCCCCACTCCAGGGTCCCAGGGCTGCCCCTCGGGCCTTCGACCATATTGGGCCTCCGAAGCAGGGGCTGCAGGTCAGCCTGGGGAGCCCCACCTTACAGCACAACACACTCCCTTTGAGATCTGGCCTATAATACACTCCCATCCTGTCGCATTAATGAGCTGCCTTGGCCTCCATGGTCTCACACAAAATTACGTACCGTGTCCCCCAGCCCCTGTCCACGTTGGAAGGGACAGTGCTAAGGCCAAGCCAACAACATCCACAGGCCTCTGCACAGTTAAGCTGATTATTTAAACACAATCCTGCTCCAATGATATTTGCCCAAAATCTATTCAAGGGAAATAGCACCCAGTGCCCTGGGGGGGGGGGGGGAGGTTCGCTTGCAAAAGGGTAACAGTGGCATCTGTCAAGGTCAAGCTGGCCTTTGAACCAGTTTTCCCCCTCTCCCTGACCCACAGATCTACCTGCTGCCCCTGGTCTGTGCCCTTCCCCCAAAGCACAGATCCGTGAAGCGAGCACGCTATGTTGGTTCAACAGGTGCTTCAATGGAGGGGAGTCAAGGGGCTGGGGACCCCTCTGCTGGTGGGTGGGCAGGTGTCAGGAAAGGCTTCTCAGGGGCATGGCACTTGAGCTGGGCTCCATGGCAGGTTCTGCTTTGTTCAGGACCACGGTCTGACCCCCACCCTCTGTGCCCCAGCCCAGCAGCCCTACTTGGCCCCCTCCCACACCCCAGCCCAGCCAGGAGACATGCTTCCTGTCTCTGCCTGCAAGGCACACGCCCCCTTCCTATATCTTTCAACCCCAATAAGCTGGGCTACAGGCTCCAGAGAAACAGAAAGGAAGACATCAAGGCAAAAGCATGTGCTTTTGGCCAAGCACGTGCCATCATCTATGCTTATTTCGGCTCCTCCGGCTGCTGAAATTTGGTTCAGAAGGAAAGCCACACCCGTGGGCAGATCTTTTGGAAAAGAGATGCCTGTCTTGCTGTCAGGGCTTCCATCATAGACGCGACCCAAATTACAGAGGACAGCAACATTCACAGCTAATGTTTATGGCATGCTATGTGGCCTGAATTAACTTTTTTTTTTTCCCCAAGATTTTATGTACTTATTTGAGAGAGAGAGAGAGCACAGAGGGAGAGGGAGAGGGGGATGCAGACTCTCCGCGGAGCAAGGAGCCCAATGTGGGGCTCGATCCCAGGACCCCGGGATCATGACCCAAGCCGAGGGTGGACGCTTCACCGATGGAGCCCTCTGGGTGCCCCTGTATTAGCTCATCTAACCACACGGTAACACCATCAGGGACACTCTGGTTAGCCCTAACGGCTGATGGCATGGACGGACAGGTAGCTGAGGGACTTCTCCCAAGCCATGCTGCTGGTCGGGACAAGGCTGGGATGTGAACCTGGAACCCCGGCAAGTGGGACCCAGCGCCAGGCTCCCCTTCCCTCACCCCTGCCACCTCTGTGCTGTGCTGTCACTTGAGCTGTAGACGCCTGGGTGACTCCTCAAATGTCCACACTTAGCATCGCCCAGCCCTGGTTCTGCTCCTAACATACGACGCGGCCTGGGGTGGGTCCTGGAGAGCAGGTTCCCCAGCGGCAAAGTCACGGGTGAGGATACTAGGGACAGAGTCTTGTCCACTGAAGGGTCCTATCAAGCAGCACACGGATGTGGAGGGAGGGAGGACAGCTAGACGGTGCATCAAGTCCTTCTTCAAAGAAAAACATTGCTCTTCTCAACGTTAAAATCCTTTTTCCTAAAGCCCAGGAAGTACGTCAGATGCAATGAATGGATACAAGCGCCTTCTCGCTGGACTAGGCAAGGTTAGGCTCCTGCCCACCATTCCGCCGGGAGGAGGGAGACGGAGACTCTGCAGAACACCCTCTGCGCGGTGTGCCTGCACCCCAGGCCCGGTCACCAGCCTGACGGACAGATCAGACAGACAGATGCACAGACACAGGCTGCCCGCTTCAGGGTCACCCCGCGAGCTCCTCACCGGCTCACCGCGTCCCTTCTCCAACAGATGCCCAGATTCAGAAGTATGCTTCCAGCGTATGAAACGTGAGACACAAGCAACATCCCCCCAAATCTCGTCAGACAGACGGACACGTGAAAAGACGCGTGCGAGAAAATGAGCCGAGTTCAGTCACTTGGCAGGGCAAGCTGCCCGCGGCCAGCCTGAGCCCCCCAACCTCAAACCCTCTCTTCGTCCCACGGCTTGGCCTGCGCGGGGATCAGGCCTTCCTCCAGGAAGGACTCGCACCTGGAAGGGACTCCGGGTCCCCGAGAACTTCTCTGAGCACTGTCGCCAGCCAAGTTGGGGCAAATCAAACCTCAGGGCTGTGAAAACAGCTTAAAATGTCATGAGGGCCCATAAGCCCCGACCTGCCGCGCTGGGCGCCGAGGTCCTCCCTCCAGACCCGCTGCCCGCGTCTCCCTAACATGCCCTCTGCCAGCGGCCCGGCCCTTCTGCCAGCCGCGTACTAACGTGCTCACTCCCTTGGGACAGAAGTATGACGCCACTTCTGACGTTTTAACGTTACTCCAGACTCCTGATGTTTCAGAAGACCTAGGACCTCGGAGCAAAGCCTCAAAGATGGCCTGTGATGAGACCACCCGCACGCAGCCACCCCGACTGACCTCGGGGGTTGTCATGCCCTAGGATCCTCCCACAGAAGGCAAGGCCTCAGCCACTCCTAGGGTGGACAACCTGACCCAACCTGGCACCCCCAGCCGCCTCCCTTCTCAGCCACCTTCCCCTTTCCGTGGGGAGCTCCACCAAAGGCCCCTCCCCACGACTTCCTCCGGCTGGCACAGGTGGAGGACTGTACCGCCCTCCCCACTCTTCTATCCACCCTCCTCTGGGTGCCTCACGGCCTTCGGTCCCTTTCTAGGTCTTGTCCTGGGAACGTCGACATTCAAGAGGATGGCCCCTTGGTGCTTCTAGCCTGTATTTTCTCCTCTCTGAGGAACAGCTCTGCATGATCACGGTCTCTGTCGTACACGACGGGCTCTGGGTGAAGGCTGGTCCCTCGGGATGACATGCCAGCCCTCCCCCTGCCCCCCTGTGCACGTGCGGGCTCTGGCTCACCCCCAGCCTCGTGCTCCCCTGGGCTGGGTGCCCCTGCAGCTCATGGCCCTCCTGGGATCTCCACCTCCTTGTCCCACATGCTGTCCACTGTGTGGAGCCCTGGATGACCTCCGCCACCTGCCTGTTTCGCACCTTTTCTCACCCTGTCGAGTGCTCTGGAGGAAGGCGTGTTTCCCACTAATCCAGTCTAACATACACTCATTTCTCAGCCATACTTTCCCCTCCCAGGGAGCCTTAGCAGCTCCTCTCCACACGGCCTGCTTGGCTCCCTGCCACGTGTGTTCCTCTCCTCCAAGTTTTTGCCCCTTTTTTGCCCTCCAATCTCGAGCACTGCCCCCAAGAGTCCAGGCTGATGTTACCACATGTTAAGCAGATGCCCCTGTTTGCAAAGCCTGTCCCGGTCCTGGTAGTTCTGTCCTCGGCCTGGGTGGTCCTGCCCAGGGAGGCTGTGCTCCTGCCCTGAGCCTCCGACAGCCCTGCTGCCCCCACTCCTGACTCCAGATCACAGGACAACTGGTGCGGAGACGGTTGCTCCGTGTTGCATTAATTCATTCTGGGTGCTGGGAACGAAACGGGGTATGCAAATGTATGTAAATGTAGTCACTTATGCAAAAATGATTTGAAAATATGCCTTTAGAGTCTCTGGAAGAAGGCTGATGACTGAATGCCCTCCCTGGTCAACCACGTTACTTTGTAATTCGTTATCCCTTCTGCTCACGGCTCCCCCCCACCTGCCCACTCTCAGCCCTCTGCCTCCTTGTCTGGTGCCAACTCATTATTAATGTAAACACATGATGTCTCCTCTCCCCTCTCTCTATATGTGAATTTAAACACATTGATGAAGGCTCGAACTATGAGAAAAGTGTTAATTTTCACGGCGGTGGAATGTCCATTTCTTTCGTCAAGTCTGACCTTCTATTAACTTTAATGGGTAGCGCCTGCCTCCCAGGCCTCACTGCCTCCTTTGCCGTGTTACGGGGCGTGCGCTCCTGCTTACGTACCGGCTCCCCCCGCAACAACCCTAGAAGTGAGCGAATCATCGCTCTTCTCCGAACCAACGAGCTCCTGACCGTACTCAGTTCTCTGCCGTCGCTGGCTGCCACCTGGGCTCCACCTGCAGTGGTCGCCGCTTCCTTCCTCCACAACGCTCCCTCCAACTGTCCCTCCAGCTCCCCTCCTTCCTCCCTGAGCCTAGCCGTGCCACCGCCACCGGCACAGACACACTTTCCATTGTTTTATTCTGTGATGGGCCTGCAACCGGGTCCTTCCCCGGAACTCCCTTGGTGGGTTCTCTGGTGGTTTCCCTGTCTCCAAGGCCTTCTCACTTGGCTCTTCTGAGCCTCGCCCTGACCTGGCCCAGCCCCTGGCTTGCACACTCCTTGCCCTGAGTGCCAGGCAGGGTGTCAGGCTCTTGGCCGTTTCCAGCCCCGTCCGCCACAAAAGTCTCGAGCCCCTGGCTCTTCCCTGGAACTCAGCCTGGTAAAAAAGGGCATTGGGTCTCTCTGCTGACCCCTCCCCTTAACTTAGGGGCCTGCAAACCCGTCTGGTTTCCATAGGGGCAGAGGTGGGACCTTCTGTGTCCTGATAAGAGGTTTCCGTTCTACGATTTGTCTGGTGCTAAAATGACCCCCGTGCATACATCTGAGGACACTGGGCAGCAAGAGGGTGATGTGCCCTTGGTCCCCAAGCCAGGAAGTGACAGAGCTGGGATTCTGATCTCACACCCCTTCCAGCCTGGGGCCTCATCCTTGGCTTTGAGGGTATACTGCAAAGGCCACCTTCGTCCTTTCTTAGCCCCCAAGCTGTAGAAACACAGCTTTCCTGCACGGCCTGGGGATGGAGGCAGGAAAGATGTGTTGGGGGCGGGGGCAGGGGCATCTGGGGAACACAGGGCAGGGTGCATCTCTTACACAGTCACCAAGAAAGAGCCATCCAAGCTGTCCTTTGGGAGTCACACTGATCACAGTCACCGCTGAGCGGTATGAGAATCCAAGGATCTAAACTCCTTAACATTTGTAGGCCTGCTGGTCTCAACCTGTCTCCAGTCTGGGCGGTTTCTGAATATACTGGGACGCATTGAGAGAAGTCTTCAGCGTTTGATTACTCTTTTCTGGGGGCAAGGATGCCCCCGAGCCAGAAGAGGCTTAACCGTTGCCTGAGGGTCAACTCACCTGGGCCCAGCTCACAGGCTCCCCTGGCTGGGTGCTCAGCAGCTCCTTTGGAAAGGAAAGCGCCTGACATTTGTTGGGGAGCTCGGGTGTCTCGAAAACCTCCAAAGGTGAAACAGAAAACTTTCCCAGTGCGATTTTCCTATTTGATCTTTTGTCTCATGTGTTCCCCTCAGGGATGAACAAGAAATACTTGTCTGAATAATTCATAGGCCCCGAGGTAGAAACAGGCTGCTCCCTTTTTCTTTCTTTCTTTTTTTTTTTTTTTTTGCTCCTTTTCAATAAAAAGGCTGGGTACACAGTGTTGGTGATAGCTCTTCTGCGACGCTCTAGCGAAAGCGCAGAGATCTGAAAAGCTCTTTACAAATCACTCTTACAATAGAGAGACAGAAATTAAAAGCCATGTAATATTTTTAATCAAACAGACTAATGTTTGGATAATATGTAAAATTATTTATAAAGCTGTACTGAGCTACAAAATGCTCATAAAGGGAAGGTGGAAAAAAATCAAGGAGCTGTAATTATGGTAAGGTCTGATTTATTTTTAAAACTGAAAACCAGTAGTTAGTTATTTTTGAAACTGCTGAGCCCCTTGCACATTTTGCACTATGACTATGAGAGATGGAAGAGATCAAGGGCTTTGGGGTCCTTCCGAGAACGCTTTACTTCTTAGGTACAAAACTGTACACTCCTAGAGCTGGATGACACTCACCGTCCACCTTGGTTGCTTTGTTTTCATTTTATGGAAAGAAAAACGAGTGCAGATGGCTTAGGGTCTTTCTCCCCAAAGATAAAGAGTGAGTGACTGACCCCACAGGGTTGGTTCTCGGACCCCCTGTCCAGTGTTCGCTCTTCGTACGGCACACTAACCCTGATTACGGACACCGGGCTCCCAAGGGCCACCTCGGTTTCACTCTAAGGTTCCTTCTTCCTGCGGGTGATTGAATCCAACATAGCCTTCCACTGAGAAAGAAGCACAAATCCTGGCCCCCGGCCCTGGCACGCAGGCCCAGAGAAGCCGTATGGCTTTCCATTGGCCACTCAGACTTTGGTGACTTCTTAGTTACAGTTCAGGCTCTCACGGGAAGACAAAAGACCACCGGCTTTGTGGGGGCAGCTGTGCTCAATACACGTGCCTGACGCAGAGTGGTGACGGGAACTCTGCAGACTATTAGTCTGCCCCCCACTAACCGAAACCCAGGCAGAGGGACAGCTGGCTCTGGGCTGGGAGACAGCAGATCAGGGGAGCAGCCCCAGGCTTCTGGCCTGGGCACCTGGGAGGGGTGCATGTGCACTTCTGGGGGGCCACCACACTTGCACGCAATGTGGAAACTAGGTGACCTACCTGGATCCTCCCTCCTCGGATGGGCTGCCCCTGCTGGCCAGTGGCCTCGGAGACAAGCTAGAGTCTCCTTGGGGTGTGGACAGCCCTCGAGCAGCACAGAGACTAAGGTGACAGAGGCAGTGCCCGGGGACCCGGTGAACCCCCCACCCCCACCCCTTGAGAGAACGGGACTGCTAGGGAGGGCTGTTAAGGCTGAGCACTGCCAACACCCAGGGCCCCGGCTATGTGAGCCACATGGCCATGGCACTGCTGGCTCTGTGCAGCATGACAGCCTGGCAGGCTAAGTGCAGGGCCTTCCAACCGCAAGAGGGTTCAGGGGTCATGAGCCGCCTGCTGCTTCCAAGGGGTGCTCCCAGTCCAGGAGGAGGGTCCCGGCCCGGCTCAGAGACTCACCAGTCGCTGCATGCTCTTCACGTGGGTGGGGCTGATGGATAAGGCTTCTTCGTACCACCGCCGGGCTTCATCGAGGTTTCCCCGGAGCTCAGCAACCTGGCCACGCATGTACAGGACGTTGTGGGACATCGGGAAGAGGTTGGCAGCTTCCTGAGTACAGGCCGTGGCTTCTGCGGGCTTCCCGATGCCAATGTAGACCTCGGCTGTGGGGAGAGAGCAGAAGGCAGATGCTGTTCCGGTTCGCTGTCCTTTGGAGGCTCTGTGAAAGGCCGTGATTCTGGTTGGGGGCATTTGCAGCCCCCCTGGGCCCCACAGGACTCTGGAATATGCAGGACCCCAAGCCAGCCAGTCCCCCAGCTCGACTGGAGACAGCTGCAGGCTGACACTACTTCTCGCCCCCTGTCCTGAGGGGACTCGTCACTCCTGCTATTGGGTCTCGGAGAGGACATGTGTCACCATCAGCCAGAGGGGACTTAGGGCTGTCTGCCTCTGCCCCCCTATGAGGACATGCTCACTCAGGGCCCACCTAGAGTTCCTGGGGATCTGGGCCGCCTGCCCTCAACTCTGACACCTTTGGGGATAAGCCGAACGAAGGGCAAGTAAAGTGATGCACACAGCACCCAGGGCAACGGCTCTGCCCTCCAGCCTGTTCTCCTGATGCTGGGCAGCGTTCACAGGGAGAGGCCGTGATGGGATGACAACCAGTGAAGGTCACCACACCCCGTGACTAGTAACGTCCAGCACAGACACAGTCTGTTGAATACCAAGCTGTCACTTTCAAAAAAGCAGGAAAATGACCCTCCGCCCAGGAAATGACCCTCTGAGGCCTCAGCGCTCTCCTATGGGGTCCTGAGTTGCTGCAGCTCTGGCCACCTGCCTGTCTCCTGGGCACACTCAAGTGCCCTGTGATCCTAGCACCACCATTTTCCTGGTGCCAGGCCTGTGTCTTCAAGGACATCGGACACTCCTCCTCCATCCTTGGCCATATGGGCCCGGATGACTGCCCGGAGTCCTCCTCGGTGGCTGGTATGCTCTGGGCCCTTCTCCTACCTCTAGGGCAGCCCTGGCTCATGGGTTCCTGCCTGGACCACTGGCCCTCCACTCCCAGCAGCCAGAAACGTCTGCACCTACACTTCGATTTACCCACAGGGTGATGTATTACGTATAGTAGGATGCAGGCCAGAACAACACAATGCAAAAATAGAAAGGTTTTGCTATTTTCCCTGTGTGGCCCTCCCGAGCCTCTTCTGGAGGCCACTTTGGAGTTGCCTCGACTAGGGCAGGGAGGTTTACCCCATTTGTGTCCCGTGATGTATGTGCGCCCCTCTGGAATGGAGGCTGTGAGCCACGTGAGCCCAGGGACCGTGTCTGTGCCGCTCACTGCTATGAGAACAGCGCCCGGCACAGTCAGGGCTCAGGAAACACTTGCTGAATGAATGAATGAATGAATGAATGAATGAACGATAACAGTCAAAGTAACAGTAGCTAACATGCACTTTGTGCCAGGAGGTGCTCTCAAGTCTCTCTTTTTTTCAATTTTAAAGATTTTATTTATTTATTCATGAGAGACACAGAGAGAGGCAGAGATACAGGCAGAGGGAGAAGCAGGGCCGGGATCACGCCCTGAGCCAAAGGCAGATGCAGACCACTGGGCAGCCCAGGTGTCCCTCTCCTTTCATCTGCATATGGTCCACAGGATCCCAGTGCCTGGCACCATCATACAGATGAGGTAACAACCCATCCCAGATCCCAGGCCAGCTAGAGGCAGATCTTGGCTTGGGGCCTGAACAGTGTCTCCCCTGCCCCCAAGTAACGTTCATATGGATCCCTTGGCCTGGAATTTGGAGCCCTCGGTGGTGCCTGGCTCTGTCGCCCTTACTAAGCTGTGTACCCACTGTCCCCGATGCCCCGGGCTCCCTTGAGGCCTGCTCAATGCCTACCCGCCTGGGCAGCCATCTCTGACCCAGGCGTCCCCTCCGAGGGAGGCCAGCCTCTGTACTCTCTGGGGGCCGTGGCCCTGCATGAGTTTCTGAGGGGGGCCTGGGTTTGCTCCTGGATGGCAAGCCTTCTATCTCCCCACCTCGGGCTTCGAACCCTGAGGCTGGCAGAGGGCAGGTGTGTAGCTGACTGACCTCAAGCACCCTGGATGGCCCTTCTCCTAAAGCAGCCCCTCTGTCCTGGAGATCACGTCCACCAATGACAGACTCCTCAGGCTTGGTCGGGGGGCCTCGGGGAACATGGGCCCGTACCTCCTGTCTGTTCTTCCAGCCTGTGGGCCGCTTCCTGGACAGGGGAGCCCCCAGGGTGCTCACAATGCAATGTGACAGGCCGCCCCCTGCCAGCTGAGGCCCAAGGGCAGCAATGCGGGCGCAGCACCGGCCTCACTCACCTCCCGTGGAGGTCCAGCTCCCCAGGTGTTCACTAAGCACCCATGACACGCGGGGACTCTGCCTGAGTCTGGCCTGGGGTTTGGGCCCTGGAGCCCACCCCCCTCCCGGGAGATATACCCCATCCCGCCGCCACCCCATCCCTGGGCCAGACCTGCTGCAGATTTAGGTGACCTGAGGGGGCCGGGGACACGTGACTCTGGACTTGCTCCCATTTTCACAGTGGGCTCGTGTCTGTGTCTAAGGTCCACAGGGCCCAGAGCTGACTGGGGATGACCCATGGGGCCGTTGCCACCTAAATTACTATGGAAAAGGGACCAGCTTGGAAGGGGGTACTGAAGGCTTCTAGAATTTTTATAACAAGAATCAAGGTCGGGGCCGGGGGGTGGGTGGGGCTCAAACAGCAGCATGATAGTGTGCCTGTGAGCCCTGTTCTAGGAGGGTCCTCCATGGGACCATGGGTCTTCAGGATCCCCAGCCATGCGTCTGAGGCTACTGCTTCCTTCCTGAGGAATTGATCGGAAGACGAGACCCCGCTGAGCCACGATTATGCAAGTGGGAGAAAGAGACCAGGCCTCCTGGGACTTCTTTTCAGGGACTCAGAAGTTACAGGAGGAGCCAGTGCCCCTGGCGCAGGGTGGGGGGCACACAGATGCGTGGCCTGACTGCTCCTCAGTGGGTCCATTTGAGCCCTGCCACCTTTCGACCCCCGCCCCAGCCCCATTCAGTTCCCCATCTTACTTCCATGCCTGTTTGTGCTGTTCCCTCTGCCCCAAATGCCTCCCTGAATGGGTATCTGTGAAGACCGACCCTCCCTGCTCTAGGCCCCAGCACACTGTACCCTGCCCGGGCCTTCTCTGCACGCCCCCATCTCTCGCCTGCCCTGTGTGTGCCCCGGGAAGCGCTCACCCAGTCCACCTGTCCTGCGTGACCTGCAAGCGTGCAAGCCTCCCATGCCGGCCACGTTCCTGGACCAGCCCGGTTGAGTCCCCTCTGCCCCTGCGTGGCATCACACCTTGTGCAGAGAGGCCCTTCTGAAATCATCTGCGGAACCATCTGGGGACATCATCTGAAAGGGCTGAGCTCTGTGGTGTAGGCCTGACAACTAAGCTGCCTCCTCAGGGTTTGGGGAACCCGGAGCCAGTGGTACCCACAGTCCTGCACAGGCTCAGTTTCCTCATTCACTTGTGCTTCTGACATGGGTTAGCTGCAAGGAGAAGTGGCCCAGAGCCGTGCAGGTTGCGCACTGTGCACAGTGACCGGGCATGGCAGGGCCGCAATCCAGTCTGAACTCTGCAGGGCAGGCCGTGTGCCCGGCGCAGGCTGCATTTGCCCAGAGGGCTCCCAGGTGGCTCCTCACACAGGTGCGTCCAGCCAGCAAAGCCTGCTCCCCGGGGCTTAGTCTACTCAGAGGGGACACCTGTTTTGAAATCACGCAAAGGAGCCACAGTGTAAGGTGGAGATGGCCCGAGGGCTGTACCCATAATGGAGCTGACAGACCTTGCACCCACCTGAGGTCTGGCAGAGACGGAGGAAGGAAAAGACTCGAGTGCTCCCAGGCTTAGATGTGAGGCCTGCAGGCAGGCAGGGAGCTAGGCCAGCTGACTCCCCGAACCTTTAAAATCAACTCCTTTACCCCAAACCTTGCTTCCCTGATCTGTGCTTGGAAAATAAACCCTAGCAGCTTGGCTGTGGGACAGCCCTGCCCATGGTGGGCTGAGGAGCCCCCAGGGTGAGCACAAGGTGCCTTCTAGAAGCAGCAGGTGCTCCCAGGGCGCACCACCCTGCTTTCATGAATTCACTGTCATATAACAGTGTGCCTGAGGGCCTGGATGAGCTTCCCACTGTGGTGCTACATCATTACAGCCTGGGGGCGGGCGGGGGCAGCACCCTTGTCCACTTGCCCTGGAACTGTTCTTTGCTTTCTCTTTGTCTGAGGGAGGTTGGAAGTAAAAGAAGGCAGGAGCTTTGCATGTGTGTGTAGGTTCTAACCTGAGCTTCTCTGGGCTGGGCCCTGGGCTGGGCCTGCAGCCCCTGTGGCGACACAGCCCAGGCTCTCCTCAGTGAAGGCCTGGCCACATGCCTCTGCCAGGCTCTTGGCTGCACCATTGATGCTTATTTCTGGGTTTCTGAGTGGTGGGGTCAACCTGTCCAGAGGGACTCCTTCCCCAGGTGCTTGGTGGGGTGGCAGGACTAGCTCCTCATCCTCTAGCTGCATTTGGGAGACGTCCATCCCCTCCAGGCCCTGGCCCAGCTGCTCTCCCGATGCCTCAATCCTTCCCCAACGCCATCCACCCCTTAGGCTGACCTTGACTCTTTGTTCAAAGAGAACACAGAAGCCAGAAGAGCAGACTTGGAGCCTCTTCTCGCCACCAGATTGACAAGCCCTCTGGTGTCCTCTGTGCCCATCCTTTCCACTCCTTTTCTGCTGTAGGTGAGGCCAGTCCCTCTGCCTGGGCCCTGGACCCCACCATTCTCTTGCTCTCTTCGGGGATTTGGACCTGCACATATCCTGTCTCTCTCTTAGGGACAAGGATGTGACTATCCCTGCAGCAATCGAAATGCTTCTGTGCCAGCCAGTTGTGAAGCCGCCTGATGTGAAGCCACATTCCTCCCCAGTTCCCCCTCATGTCTCTCCTGTGTTGCACTGGGGTCTTCTCCGTGAGGACCAGGCGCCCCCGGCCTTGTCCTCCTCACCTGCCAGCGCCCTGCAGCCACCTCACCATGCTCTGTCCCCAGCACGCCCCCAAAGCCTCACCTGTCAAGGCCTCCGACAACTCCCACATGCCACATCTAACAAGTGATTTGTCAGCGCCAGTTTGACCTCCCAGCAGCACTTCCTACCAGCCACATCCTCCTTAATAACAGTGATTTTAAGAGTTGTCAAGTGCTTGCTACCCACTGAGCACTCCCTGTGCATTACCTGGTGTGACTGTCACCACTGCCCTTGTTTTGCAAACTAGGGCTCATGGGGCAGAGGGGGAACCTGCCCAGGTCGTGCTGCTGGGACAAGGTGACACGGGGATCCTCACTACTCTGACATCAGAACCCAAGTCCCTGATTGTGCTGCACAGGCCCCTTTGGAGGGAAACCCCTCTGGCTGCCACAGTGTCACCCCTCCCGTCTCCCTCCTGCCTCACTGACAGCCTCCTTTCTCTCGCTTTGTTCCCCAGGACCCCTGTCCTGCATAGATTTTAAATGTGGGAGGGGCTTGGGGCTTGGTGCTGGTCCTCTCTCTTCTCATTATACCCCTGGGCTTTAAATCCTCCTTCCCCAGTGTCTGTGTCTAGCCTGAACCTGGAACAAGGCTTGACCCTCCAGCCGCCTGCTTGCTGTCTTCACGGGTGTGTCCGCAGGCCCTGAACCCTTCCAAGTTCAAACACGACTCCGGTTTCCCTTCCTCCCTGACTCCAACACGTTGGTCCCCCACTTGCCCCGCCGCCTCGTGTTGGCTTCCCATTGCCTAGAACGGTGCCACCAGCGGCTCACTGAATCAGGCCCCAGACACAGGACTCTTCCCTCCCACCCCTCAGCGTGGCACCCATCGAGGACACCCTTGGGCCCGGTGCCATAGTGTGTCTTGGGGCCACTTCCCTCCACCTCAGACACTGAGCTGCTCCCTTCCAACCTCCGTTCTCTGTTCCCATTCTCGATGCTTCCTTTCTATTCTCTATGTTGGGCCGGCTAGCCCACCCATGTGTCTGACCTTTTCACCCTCATGGTGGAAGCCCATCAGGAGCATTCCAACACTTTTAGGATGAAGTTAAAGACCTTAGCATGGCTGCCAGGCCCCACCCTCTCCGCACGATCTTGCCTAGCCTCAGGCCATGTCCTTTCCTTCCCTTCAGGCTCCTGCCACGTCTCCAACCCTCTCCAGCCTCCCCACCATCATCCCAACCTCCGCTGGTCACTCTGCAGGCCCCCGCTCCCCATGCTCACACTTCTCCTGGCCCCTGGCCTGTGGAGGACCTCTGTCACCAGTTCCCCCAAGGGACCACGCTGCCCCTTCCTGGCCCATGGCACCATGAGAATTAAGTGCTTCTGTAGCTGTTTTGTTTCATGTCTGTAAACTCCACAAAGGCAGGGACTGGGACATCTTCATGACCACTGAACTCCTGAGCCTCGTGCCAACTGCGGCCCACACACACTGTGCTGGATGGCTGAGGGCCTGCTCCGGGTCACAGCTGGAGCCACACTCCTGGGGTCTGAGTTCTCGTTCCCCCACTTATTAGCCATGTAATATTAGGAAAAAATGTGACAGCTGGGTCTCAGTGTCTTCACCTGTAAAGTGGGGTAAGGTATTCAGACCTCATAAGGTTATTATGGAACAGAACAAATGAAGATGTATAAAGAAAGTCCTTGGGATAAAGTCTGACAGGGATAGTTTATCCCTGATAAAGGGATAGACCACTAATTAACCCCCCTCCCTGCTCTAAATTGATACATAAATTCCATTTTTAGGGCAGGAACAGTCAGTCTAGACTGGCCCTGCATGAGGCAGGCCTGAGCCCCAGGCACCGAGCCTTTCCTCCGGCAGGTGCTCCCTGTTTAGTGACCCACACACCACCTGGCTGGGCACTGTCTTCATTTCTCATGGAGGCTGTGCCGCAGGATTACCCCTAGACCCTGCGGATGCAGCCTTGTGGAGTCAGGGAGGAGCCTGGGACGGGCGAGGGGGTAGGCTGGGCCCAGGGCCAGGGAATTCGTGAGAGTATCATGGCTTTAAATTCCCAGCAGAAATCAGAAAATCTGATCTTGCACATCTAAGAATAGCCGTTGGTTTCAACTGTGAGAGTGCCAAAGTGAAAGCTATAATTATTAGTACGTAACAAGCAGAAATTAACCACCTACCGCAAAGTCATTTTTAGCTGCCATCCCAATGTGGAAATTAAAAGATGGGCACTAAAAAGCTGCCTGTCTTGGCGAAGCCTCCAGTCCAGCCTGGAGTGTCTGTGAATGTATGACTCTCCGACGGCCAACCCTGAGGTCTGCATGCCAAGGAAGTTGTATGGCTCCTAAGGAGATGGGTTTTGTGGCACAGTAAACATCAAATGCTATGATGTCACTCCCTTGACTCTGACTCCTTCCCCAGTAAGACCACAGAGGCATTTATTTATATCTGGCCTGGGTTTCCCTCCTGCAAAATGGGAGGCGATAACCCCTACCAACAGCCCCAGAAGATACTTGGAATTTCCAGAGAGGAGAACATAACATGGGTAAATATCATGTGATGCCCAGATGCCACACACACACACACAAAATCGATAAATGTATTTTTAAAAAACTAGTCCCCCCCAAAAAGGACAAGCACAAACACTAACAAAGATAGGAGAAAATATTTATAGCTCATATCACAGACACGAGGCAAGTTTCTTTGACACATAATAAATGCTTACAAATAAAAAAGGAAAGCTCAGTGAGCAAAAGCCACCAACACAGACCACTGAAATGCCATTTTTCATCTATTGAGTGGCAGAGGTCTACAGGTCAGAGAATCTGTTGCATTGACAAAGACGCAAGAAAATGGGCCTTCGCTCAGAGTTGGCTGGGCTGTACACTGGTACTACTCTGTGGAAGCCAATGTGACAAAACTTAGCAAAATTAAAGAGTATACACCCTTTGATCCATCAATTCCATTTTTAGGAATTTATCTTACACACAATATATAGAAGGATACTTACTGATGCATTGTCTGTAACAGGAGAACATTAGAAATGCCAATCAGTGGGGTACTGGTTAGATTACGGTGAATTCATACAGCAGATTTATACCACGCCGCCAGTCAAAAGCCTGCGTCAGCGTTATGTGTGCTGCTAAGCAGTGACCTCCGAGCGTGTGCGATTGCTCTGGAAAGCACATGGGGTCTTTTTAGTGGTTGCTGCGGGTGATGGTGGCTGCGGCTCCAGGGCAGGATGGAGACTTTTCACTCTCCACCTTTTGTACCTCTTCAACTGTGTATCACATGCAGATACTGTGTATTCAAAAATAATTTAAGTGAAACTGTTACATGGGTCCCAACAAACTAAGGGGCCAAACCTGGACACAGCCCACGGCAGTCGGCCACCAGGTGTCCTGGTGAAGAGTCTGAGACCCTGGGGTTGGAGGGGGCCAGGACAGGGGAAAGGGTGTGCCCTGGGAGTGGGTCCCCCTCACTCAGGGATGGAGGGACCCTGTGTGGTCAAATGTCATTGGTCTTCCTGGATCTGTGCTCCCTGCTGGGCCATTGGCCCCTTCCCTCACAGGGCAGCTGCAGTTCAAGTCTCTGGCTCATGATCTCTTGGCCATTAAAATGGACACACCGGTGGCCCAGGGAGCTGCTCATGCAATAGGCTGGACATGGAAAGCTGTCTCCAAGTGACCTCACCTGCACGCCTCAGATCTGGGGCTGCCTCACCGTGGACTCTCGTCATGAGCTCCCACCAGACTCAGTTCACCAGAGAAAACCACCAGGAAAGACCCACAAATCCACAGAAACGCCATGGCCTGGGGGGTTAGGCCTTCATCTAACAGTTTCTTCCAAAGCCTGCAAAATTTAGTCTGGCAGTACTGCTAGACCTACTGAGGGCACCATATATGGTTCAAAAGTCGGGGGGAGGGCATGTTTTGTCACTGTCGTCTTGCCCCTTGGAGCAACAGAACTCACACCACAAGTGGTAAAACCTTACAGTTCAGAAGAAGCTGTTTATTTTCTGAGTTCATTCTCAAGTTACCTCTTCAGACCATATGAATGAATATATACTATCCTAAATCTTGACTTAAACCAGGTCATTGCTTTGAAGGAGTCAATATGCCACAAATCCTAGACAGATTCTAATCGACTCAATTCATTCTTACGACAGAAGTACTCTGCATATTCTGTCCAGAGTTTATAGGGCAGGTTTGGCAGCCATTTTCCAAAGTTCAACCCCACCAGCCTAGAGCACGTTAAGAGCCACAATGAGAGCTTTATTCTGTGCTACGGGCTACGCCAACAAGAAGCAGATATTACACCATCACGTGCAAATCCACGGACAGCCCCAGCCTGAATCTTAGCTACCAAGTTCCTCAACGTCCTAATAAGCGGCTACAAGATTTCCTCCCAAGAGTCATGTGGAACATGCAGAAAGGAAGAGAGTCTGGATAACTCAATAAAGGGCAGCAAGCCAGCAGGAGAAGCTGTCCCGGAACCTAGTGACCCTCACTCAGGTCACTGACTTTTCCAAGAAGCGGAGAAGAGGAGCAAAGCCTGTGACTGGGTCGAGGAAGTTCATCCCAGCTGAGGATGGGCTGCCTTCAGTCCTGTTGGGTTTGGTTAGACTCTGGCCCTGCAAAATCTCAACCTCAGTTGGGATCTGAAGGACACCTCGGCCCCCGATGCTGGCCCTGCAGGGCCGGCCAGTCTCTCCTGGCCCAGACATAGAAGCCTTCTCAGTCCCTCTCTCTGCTCTCCGCAGTCACTGTTGGTGAGGGCGGCTGACCGAGCCAGGCACCAGGCCCTAGACCGCGGACTGGGCTTTTCTGCGGGCGTGCAGGGCGTGGAGAGCAAGGCTTTCCTGCTGCCCCCGCGCCCTGCGCGCCAGCTCATCTGGGCCCAGCGAGAGGCCGCACGCTGGCAAGCGTCTGCGCAGGAAGAATAATCAGCACATTCATGAATCATCCCTCTTTTGTGCTTCTGCTTGGAAGAATGTAATTTGCTAATTTATGGTAGCTGTTATGGCTCCATTAAAGATGCCAACACAGGAGGGGCCGGCTGAGCTGGGCTCTGTGACACGCCAAGGCCAGGTAAACAGGACCATGTTTTTGTGTATGAAGGTTGGCCGGTGGTTCCAAACACGGTTCAGCATCACACAATTAGCCTTGGCAGAAAAAGGGGTAAATAGGCGGACAATGGTGGATAATGAGCACTTTCCCCAGCCAAACCTGGATTTCCTCGGTGTGCCCTGAGGGTCCTGCCTGGGGAGGCCCCGTCGGGGTCCTACAGACCCCGTGATGACACTTGGCGAATTGAGGTTACTGTTTACACATAAATATAAATTTGTAAGTAAATCGGCAGCCTCTGTGAAGTGGGGTTGTCTTTGCTACGGTGCCTGTGGGTGGGATTTATTGGGGGGGATTTTCAGCCACGCGGCAGCAGCCATGTGGAAGTGGAGGTGGGGTGATCAGATCTGCTTTCTGGGCTGATTTCCAGTTCTGCAGCTGCTGCTCCCCGCTCCCCGCTCTGTGTGTGAACAGGGGTGCTGGCGGGGGAGGGGGTAGTGGGGGGCGGGCAGGGACACTGAAAGCGCTGCCCCCTTCCCAGGCTTTGACAAGACATCTGAGTCAGCAACACGACGATGTTATACGCCACTGCTGGGAGGCGCCAGGCACTGCGCTCATCACCCTAGGAGGTGGATGCTACTGCCCCCCCCCCCCACAGATGAGGAAGCCCCCGCTGAGCTGAAGCTTTTAGCTCCTGTCTACACAGCTGCTAGGGAGCCGTTGACTTCCAGACTGAGGAGCCCAGGATGCCCTGCCCCTCTGGCCGCCACAAAGAGCGCCTGGGAGTCAGTGTGTGGCTCCTGCTGTCACGCACACCCTGCACCCCACACGGAGACCTCCCCAGGTCCCTCAGGGTCCAGTGGGAGAGTCTCTGCTGGACGTCCCCCCTGTGCCAGGGTGTCCGGTCAGGGGACGGAAGGGGAGTCACACAGTATCCCACAGTCCTACAGAGAAGTAGCGACATTTTGGTGTGTGACCGCAAAGGTGGTGACCTCTCAACATCCCTCAAGACAGGGGTCGTGGGCTAGGTGGGCCAATGGGTGTGGGTGAGGCCCCCGGCGGGGGCATAGCAGTACCTGCATGGAGCCAGATCTGCGCCAGCGTCATCCAGGGGTGCAGCGGGCCCTGCTTGGGGGCGCTGCTCTGCAGAGATGAGGCCACTTCCGACAGCGCCTGCTCCACTCTCGAGGCTGCCACTGAGGTGGCGTGGACGGAGCCTGCGGGGGGGTGTTCGAGAAGACGGCATCAGACGTGACAGGGCAGGCCCGCCCGACCAGCCACCCCTCCGCCCCCTCCCACACACAGACACACGTTCAAGACGGACAGCACACTCCGGTCCTCGTGATGTTGCCAAGGTTTACGTCCATGGAGAGATACAGACTATCCTCGTGGCCTCGGACCTGAGTTTCCACCCTTCGCTCTAGCTCACCTGCTAGCTGATGGCTAGAGCACCTGCTGTGGGATGCAGGCCCTCCAGGACCTTGGGTAGGGCAGCGCGGGGGTCGGGGCAGCACAGGGGCTGAGCTGGCCACACGGCCATGAAGCTCAGGCTGCAACATGGCACGCATGATGTCCTACGAAGGGAGGTGACAAAGCACCCCAGGGCAGGGGGTGGGGCCTAGACCTACAAACCCTCCGGGGCAGCAGCGGGAGGGGTCGTCCCTGCCTCCCGGGGATGGAGTCCATTCTCAAGACAGACCCAGCAACCCGCCAATCCTCTCTATGGCCTTCGAGAGGTGGCCTGCACCCTGAGATTTGGGACCATGTTCTAGAACAGAATATAAGGATGGGAGGAAGAGCATGTCTTTGCCCCGAGTAGGAGCAATGTCTGTTATCAAGGCGGGGCAATCGTGGAGGTGCCCGGGCTCTGGAGTTGTACCTGTCTGACTCTGGGGCCAGGCTTGTCGTCCTGAAAGGCCCAGGAGAGGAGCAGACCCAGCACATCCACTAGTCAAAGCAAGCGGGTCAAGCGACTTCTACTCAGACACCAAAAGACTCATTGGTCTTCGTGTTGTCCTAGGGGTCCTGGCGGTTGGAGCCTCCTCCTTCCACATGGCTTGCTCCTCACCTGTTCCCCACAGTCCCTCTTGGAGGTGTGGCTTCAGGGCTGAGAGCAGGAGTCCCAGTTATTTCATGCTGCAGCCTGCTCAGACTCAGATCACGGGCCACGCTCTTAATATCTAATCCATCGTCAAGTGCGATATGGAGGCAAACAGTCCGACACTGGGAGTGGCGACGATCAACTCACCCTAAGGTTTCAACTAGTGATAATATGGAAAGACGACTGCTGACCACTCAAATAGAACCGAGCTGGTTATAGTTGGGCAGAGACAAAACTGCGAGCATAAAAATAATTTCTGTTGGGGCTTCGGAATGCACCGCAATTTATTCATTTTGAGGGTATTTGCAGCACGAGGCTGGCCATCCATATTGTGTTTTGACTGTTCCAACTTGAAGGAGACATGGGTGCCTCTAAATACACTCAAATCCTTCAAGCGGGGGCTTTGGCGGAGGGGGCTCACGGGAGGCGGATGGGAGCCGGGCTGGGAATCTGCCTGCTGCGATAATCCAGGCAGGGCGTCCACGGGGATGAGCAAGGGCAGAGAGCCTCTGGGGATGGACGGTGAGTCCTGGAGAGGGAACGCGCCCCCCTGCCCTTCCGGAGGAGGCACCTGGAGGCCAGGTTAAAAGACACCAGCCGATGCCCTTGTGATCCAGAGCTCACGGAGGTCAGCTAGGAGCTGACCCTTTAGACAGAGTATGTCTGACGACTTAAAAAAAAAATAAAATCGAAACAGCAAAAATGATTAGACTGCTGTCGGGTTTTTTTTTTTTTGTGGGGGGGGCGGTGCAGGCCTTGGTTTGTTCTGGACTCTCTATGGACAAGAAATATTTGAGCTTTGAGCACAAGGATGGAGCTTTCCCTGAGAATTTCAGTAGCAACTGCTGGCTAAATAAACAAGGCCGCTGTTGGTATACTCTGACGTCATCAACGTGGCTTGCCTTCCTATCGGGCACCTAGAGCAGAGGTACTCATCCGTGGCTTCCTATCAGAACTACTCGGGTATTTAAAAGACCCGTGAGGCCCCCGAAAGCCCCAGACGATCCACATCACTAAAGTGACAGTGGTGGGGAGGCCAGGCCTCAGGCTCATCACCCAGGTGAGGCAGCTGCGCACGGCCTAGGGGGGACCCACCCACCTTGAGACGGAGAGAGCGGTCCTGTCATTGACATTTGGTTGCAGAAAAAACCTGGAGGCAGACTCTGCGCATGCCTGCTTCCCTGCAGCCCAAGACTCCGGGGAACAGAGTTCCAGGGAGATCCTCGTGGCCTCAGGATCCTTTTCTAGGCTCTGCAGAGCTCCTGAGACTCCTTCCAGGGATTCCGCTTATGGGGGTTCGTTATATCTATGGGTACTTGCTGCATCATGTATCACAACTGAGGAAGGCTTAAAATATTTAGTCGTTAACTCCTTTACAAATAACAACGATGAATGAATGCCGAAGGAAGACTCTACACATTTTCTACTAGGTTCTGTGGGTCCTTATGCTAACGGAGACCCGTGACTTTCGAGGGGGGCTAATTTTGCTATGTGGATTCACTATTTTATTTGGTCTGCAAACAAGTTAATTAGAACTATTGGTAAAGTCTCTTCTCTTTGGGACGGCGAGACACAGCTAAGGTGGCTAATTATTCACGTGATCGTATGTTTCACCGTGAAGAAGGCCTGGCACGTGGTGACAGCTGTGGGTATCAGTTTTATGAACGTGGCAAAGGCAGATTTCAGGAACTCCGGCCAGAACTCTACATATATTATTTCATTTAACCTTTAAACAACTCTGTGAGACAGCTTACTATGTTATCTAGATAACAAAATTGAGATTTAATGAGGTTATGGACTTATCCCAAGTCACACAGCCAGTGGGCGGCAAAAGCAGGACTCGGCCAGTAGTCTTAACTACAAGTCTAGCCTCTGAATCTGGCTCTGATGCCACCTCCTCCAGGAAGGCTGCTTGCTGTGAGCCTTCTGTTTCTTCTCCCTGCCACTGTCCTGTAGGAAGGTGGGCCTTGGGTCCTTGGTGCTCCTACAGCAACACCCCCACCTCCCCGGGGGACAGTTGTCCATGGGATGGACCCACCGTTTTCGGAGTTATTCTGATGTGTGGTTCTAGAAGACTGGATTCTCAACCTTGAGTTTACTTTGGTGACCTAAATTGGTTCTCATATGGGGGTAGGCCCCACATGAGGTGCTTTTAGGGTCTAATAACGCTGGGCCCAGTAGAGCCAGCAGGCGAGTGCTTGCAGAATGGATGGGAACTGTCAACAGATGTGTCAGTGTCTGGAGTCTGGAAGACAGTGGTCCCCCCTTCGTGCTCTACGCTCCTGGCCTCCCAATGGCTCAGAGGCCAGAACCTTCACTGTCTCAAAGGCCTTCTTGGCATGCCTGTCGTCACCTCCAGCCACGCAGACTGCCCATGACAGTGGCGCGTAGTAGACTGAACACCGTGCCTCGCTCCATGACCTTCCCCCATGTCTAATATTAACTAAGCCATTTAAATATGGGGGGGGGCAGAACTGCGACTTTCCCCTCCAAGTCGATCCCCTTTAACACATGCTTCACAAGGGCAGAGACCCTTCCTGTTTTGAACCAGGGATGGGTAGCTGAGCACTCGTGCAGTTGTGGACGATGCCACATGACTATAACCACGGCAACCTCACTGAATAGTTAACATCTACTTTTCCTGGCAATAATGCAGTAAGTCAAAGTCTTCCATTGGATTAGAATTTAGAGGAAAAAAAGTAAGCATCGTTATGAATCAGGATGGATAGATCTAATGGAAAAATAATAATAATAAAAAAGAGCCTGTGAATTACTGTCCCCTAGGACTGAAATGCTAAATATCAAAATAGATTTGGATTTCCGTAGGTACGCAACTAGAAACGCTAGTTCTAACCAACATGTATATTTTTAAAAAGGCAACCCTTGTCTTTCTCACCAAAGCAAATGTATTCCCACAGTGTATGTGGGGGTGGAAGGGATTATTGCCCTAGGGGAAATGGACAAGTTGAGGCTTAAAAAAAGGAACTGGAGGGAGGAATATAAGATATGTTTCTAATTGGAAATCCAAGACGCTGGAGGAATAAGCTGCCACATAATCAGGTTCCACAGGTAAGCCAGGGAGAGTGTCCGGCTGCTGTGCATCTCTTATTTATCACGTTAATTCGAGACGTGCTTATCACCATCCTAACCCTGTAGGCCGAGCACCTGCTATGCTGCACCGAGTTCCTCAGGCACAGGGCACAGAGGCTCCGAAAAGCCACTGTGAAACCAGCCGAACCAAGAGCTGACCGGAGCCGGGGCGGGCGTGCCCTCACATCTGGTCCCTGTGCTGTGACCTAATTGTCCAGACGGTTCAGGGGGCACCAGATGCCTTGGGGCTGAGAGCCGTACATCCTCCGGCCAACTGCTCTCTCTCCCCTGCCACCCAGAAGCCCGGAAGAAAATGTTAGCTTGGACACCTGATATGAAGGCAAAGTGCCACCTGAGGAACTGTTGTGAGCCCCACTGCCGGGGCTTCCGTCTGGGTTCCCCTTGGACCACCACATATGGGGCTGGGGTGGGGAGCGGAAGGGGGCCACAGAGAGGACCCGGAAGCCGCAGTGGATAGGCCTCTCTCCCGACGGCTGAGAGGACCCAGGACCAAGGCCACCGACTTCAGGTGCTCAAGCCTGTTAGAAGACCCTGTCGCCAACAGGCCTTGGTGAGCTCAGATTGCTGAGGCAGCCGGGGCCTTTCCAAACACCCCTTTTCCAGAGCACACTCCACCTGTGGTTGACTTCACGCAGACCTGCAAGGTGGCAGTCGCATGTGAACCCCACCTCACATTCAGAGGGGTCTCAGAGGCGACAGTCCCATCAGACAAAAGGCGTGATAAGTGACACGGCTTGGTCATGCTCTGTAACGCACATGTTCACAGGCAGGCCACTGAGCACACGGCCAATGTTTATAGTTCAGCTGTCATGGGTGCGCGCCCCCCTCCCCTCCTAGCTTCCTAGACTAGATCTTAGATGAGACTCTGCCCACCTGGGGACTGGGCGGGCGTCGGCATCCAGAACGAGGGGAAGTGTTTGTTACATGACACGCGACAAAAATCCTTTACTGCACGTCTCGCACGCGTTTGCCTGGGGTTTGGGCTGCCTTTTGCTTCCCAGCCCCGGAATTACCTCGGATGCCTCACATGCATGACTGTGGAAGGATGGAGTGCCCGGCTGGGCCCCAAGTCCCATATTCTCCCTGACTAACCTCACGGCAGCACATACCTGTGCTCCCCACGTTTTTCTGAAAAGAACCAGAACCGCTCCAGCCGCGGGCACGCAGGGATCCCGCCCCCCCGCAACCCCCACCGCCCTGGGTAATGAATCTCTGCACCTATTTCCTCCGTGTTCTGAAATGATTCAATATTACCTGTCACTAGAGTTTATTCAATATCCAGTTCTGAGAAGCCGTGTGCCCTGCCCCCCAAAACGATTCAAATAAAAAGGAAAAGGCAACAGTTCCAACCTCTTAAAGACCCTGCATACTGAATAGCAACCCGAGTGACTAAGCATTCTTGCCAGGGAGCTCTGCTTGCGATTTTCATTTTTAACAGGGGAAGAAGGTCTGTTTCTCGAGATGGGGCTGGAAAGCAAAAATCAGTCCAACACTGCAGACTGCTGGCAGCCCGGTGACCTTCTCCCACCTGCCACCTGTGCTCAGAACCAGGACATCCTCGGGGCTGGGGGAGACAGCAGCTCAGTAGCTAGTGAGGAGTGCCTCCTATTTTTTGAAGGGGGAGGAGAGTCCATGCTCACGTCAACCCCCCAAGTCAGGCATATTGTTCTATACCTTTTCTTTTTTTTTTTTTTTAACATTAAACACTTTGGTCCTCCCTTCCCTTGGGTGTGAGGGCAGTTCCCATGTTTGCTGGAGGCAGTCGTGCTTCTCCAAGGAGGCTGACTTGGAGCTGGGGGGTGGGCTCCTCCCGGGCCCCTTTTCAGTCCCCCCCGCAGCCGCCACATCCCCTCTTCGTGGCGTGTCTACCAGTGCGACAGGAGCGAGGGGCTGTGGCGCTCTACGGGCAACCGCCGTTCCTACCCGATTCCCACTGCCAGGGAGGCCTCCTGCTTGTGGGTCCCTCTGATAAATAACTTTGGTCCCCATTCCACGAGATGCTTTCCTTTTTCACGGAGTGGAAAAGAGGTTAAGACAGCCAAGTAAGTCAGGACAGCCAAACCCACGGTCTCAAGACGAGATCACAGTTTCCAAGTGACTTTTAACAGAATCATCAAGCACATGAAACCTGACAGGATGGGTCTTCTCCTGAAGGGGTCAAGTTCTCTCCGGGGAAAGCTTTAGGGAAGGATCCCGCTAAGGCAGGGAGGGACTGGGGTGCACAGCCCCCAGTGGGCATGCGGGGTGGGGGGCAGGCATGCTGCTGGCAGGTGCTCACACGGGAAGCGTGGAGGGCAGCCGTTCACAAGCATGTGGGGAGATGCCAGCTGTCAGAGTGAGCCGAGCCATGGCTCTGGGCCGGAGACAGTACCTTCTGGAAGGCTACACCAGGCAGATGCTTTCATCTCCATTAGAAACCCTCGCTGTTGCATATTCATGAGGCTGTGTGTGCCTGGACTCAAGTGCCTGGGGGAGGCTGCTTCTGGGGAAAGCCTCCCCGGCTGGGGTGATGGTCTAATTACTGGACACACACTCCTTAAGCTCTGACTGCCATTTATTACTGACTTGCCAATCTCCTAAAACTCTCCTCAATCTGGTTTAAAGAAAGACACCACAGAACTAGCTGGGGGGAATTCATTTTAATTGCAATAAAAGAGCAAGAAAAGGTTCATCCTTGAATCATTAGGGCTGAATTCTTTTGATGGCCACCCCTCAAGGGTGGTGGGGTCATCACTAGAGTAACTGCTTCATATACAGATTTTAAAAACTTGACTTTGTTCCTTTAGGCAGGGGCAGGGGTGAAAGGTACACCCCACTGTCTAGTCACTTCCTCATTATGAGAGGCATTTCTAAATGTCAGAAAATGCAAAGTCAACAATGAAATGCTAGCCATAAGAAAAGGGGCAAAAAACAATGACCTTGAATTTGTTTCTCCACCTTATTTCCTTTGAGAGGTGTGTTTGGTCTTTAACCGGCTTATTCTCTTCCCCGGGTTATGGGCTCCTCAACAGAGCAGGGGTTTCACTGGAATCAGGGATATGGGAGGCTGAGAACCCACATCGTCGGCATTCCTGATCTCAGCATGATCTTGAGAGGCGAATAAAATGCACATTTTCCTCCAAGATGATGATGGGGAGAAGGGAGAGTGCTCCAGGATGGGGGCGCCTGGGGTGCCCAGGTCTAAGGAGCAGCGCACAGCCCACTAGAGGGGGGGTGGGCAGCTGCATCCCCAAGGGGCTCCTCCTGTCAGGTGGCCACCTCCCGGGGGGAGCCACAGCTGCCCGCTGTCACTCGGGAGAGGGCACCTGGCCCGGCCTGGAGGTCAGGGTGAGCTCCTGGCAGACCACAGAGGTGTGCGTGAGCTAGAATTAGTAAACTGACATCCTTAGAGACAGGGAAGCGAAGGCGGATGGAGATGAGATGAGTTGCCGGGGTGCTTCTGCAGAGCCTAGCTGTCCTGATCTTGGAGAGCTGGAAAGGTGGCCATGGAAGAGAGCTAAGTCCCTTGTGTAAACGCATCAAGCCCCACGGGAACTGATCAGGGCTGCCTGAAGATTTGAATGGGACCTGATTTCTGAAAATCAAATCTTTTCCACGTATCTAAGGAGCCGGACTTGAAAGAACCCTGGCAGTGAAACTTTTTTTTCCTTCCCTGAAGAACCGTAATGTATTGACAATACCAGACGTATGTTTCTACTATGGACTTTTATTTATTAAAAAAATATTTTATTTGTATAGACACTTTTAAAAGCCAGAAATAAAGTCACATCTGAGCTGAGCTAGATTTCAGATGGGAAATCAACTCCCTGAGAGGAATATTTGCTCTAAGCAGCAAAGGCTCAGATCATTCGAATGTATTGGATCACTATATACATTAGCATTGCCCAAAATGCAGTCCCCGGAACACTGATTCCACAGGATGGGTAAAATGATGAAATTAGCTTTTGGGAACAAGAGGTCAAACTTCAGAGCCTTGAATTTTTTAAACTGCAGGACTTCTCAGAGCCTTTACGGTGCTACCGTGAACTGTCAGTCTCTAAAAGGGAGATGCAATATTTCCCCAAAAATATTTGACTACAGAGAATCAGCAGCTAGGAAACATCCTTTGGAAAATGTGATAATTCACTCATGCTTTAAAAGAATACCACCTAAAAGTACTAGTCCTACACCCAGAGAACTGCTTAGTTTTAAGTTTTGGTAGATGCAGGTTAAATTTTATGGTGTCTGTTTGGCTTTTCTTTTTTTTTAGGAAAATTAATTATTAGAATTAATTTTCTATGTGGCAATAATAGTTGAACTGGAAAAAAATTTTCAAGATTCAACAGGTTCTCTCTAGCCCAAATTCATGGATGACCTGCACTAGGGAGGCTGAGTGTCTCATACTTCCAACTGGCGCTAGTGGGGCTGTGACCAATCCACTGCACACCTGGCTTGGACATCTTTCCTGCACTGCCTCCTTCTGTAATCCCTCCCAGAGAAGTACTGCCTCCCCAGCACCGAAACCCAGGCTGCAGGGGTGGGGACGGGGAGGGAACGCGCTAGCATCTCAGGAGAGACGGGCCCCAGGTGGCAGAGTGGGCAAGCGGGTGGCAGCTTTGCGTCCACATCATCTCAGCATTCCCAACGACCAACAACTACGACACACGTTCCATGGTGGAGGGAAGCGTGACTCTGGAGACCCTCAGAAAAGTTAATAGATTGGTAAACTACTTACTAACTGAAAAAAGGGAGGGAAAACCATGAAAGTATACTTCTGGAGAGTTGCCTTGGAACAACAAATCAAATCAAAAATTAAAACCAAGAAACGAAACATTTAAAAAATCAAAATTAAGGCTAAAAAAGCAAACAGAGTTCTAATAACCTTCCAACTGTAAGTCTGGCTGTCTCAAATTAGATTTCAATTCAAGAGTGACACATGTTTTTCCACTAACAATGTTTTTTGGTTGTTTTTTGTTTTGTTTTGTTTTGTTTTTTTTAAACCAAAGAAAGGCCAACTGGGCATTCCCCTCTACGTTTAAATGTTCACCCAGCACATGAGAGCTGACCAATTCATGTAATGTGTTTTGTTTCCAGGGCAGGAAATTCCAACGGGAAGGGAAAAATAATCAAACAAGCAGTTTTCAGATCTTTCCACCATTAACCGTAATCATGATCCGGACAGCGTGTAGACTTCGGCTAGTTTTCGCTTTTATGAAATCAAAGGATTGGAGGGAGAAATTCAGAGAATGTCAGGCCTTTGGCTATCTGTCCTAGTGAAAGGGGCTGGCATTCAAATTCATTACAATTTTAATCAAGAAATTTTACATCTATCAGTAATGCTTGGTATGCTTTCCCTTTCTTTAACTAGATGTTGTATCTATGGGGGAACAAAAAGATTCTTGGGCTTATCAGTCTTGGTTGAAACACCTGGGTACAGGGCGAGGCACTCCCTAAGGGTGGGAGATGACTCATGGTTTCACAAGGAATAAACAATTGAGCCCTGCTTGGGACACAAAACATGCAGCACAAAGCCCAGTGGTGCTCACGGCCCTAACAATTTACTAATTAACCTGGTGTCAGGTGTCTCACCGAAGAGTCAGGACTTAAGCCTTCAAAGGTTGAAAGGAACGCAGAGCTCTCTGGCATGTGACCAGATAAACCCAGGCAGGGGGCTAGAGGCAGGGGAGTTTGTTGTGCAGCAGGTGTGGATGGACCCGTGGGAACATGTCACGCTGTTCTAGAACAGTGGGTAAGGTCCCACTTTCAGACAAAAAACTGGGCAAAAACCAATGCACAAAACAACTTTTCTGGAAAAACCGTAGGTGGCAATCACCCGTGGGCATTGTATTAAGGGAAAAAGTCTATTTTAAGAAACTGATTAAAAACAACGTAAGCAGTTTATAAACATTATCTTCGTCTTGCATTTCATAAAGCTGGGATTGCCATGAAAGCAAAGTTCAGAACACTTACTATGCAGAGAAGTAAAGCCAGAGTGTTTCTTGGTTTGAATGATTTATTTTAGATGATAGCCTCATTTCTGCCCCGACTTTGTGTGTGCATGAGGTTAGCCCGGCAGGGTAGCCATCAGAAAGATGAGCACATTAGAGAAAGTAGTTCTTTCTGACAGCAGCTCCCCTTAGGAGCTTTTGTTCAGCCTATAAGTGAGCATTTGGGATAGAGATGAGCCCTTATAAATCGTGGATACAGAGATTAAATTTTCTGGCAGTGCTTCAGTAAAATGGAACATCAAATAAATGAGTGAAAGAAGGAAAGCCTGGCCCCTCCTGGTGAGACCCACATTGAGGTCCCATTTAAGGATGTGATCAACCAGTGTTTCATTTTAACATAGGGATGTATTTTGTTTTGTTTAAATGGACACAGGTCCCCAAACACCGTAAAACAGACTTTCAAATTTCCATATTTAAAAGCAGGATTAGAAGAAAATAATGTCCAATTTCTCTGCATAGTTCCCTAGGTTTTCACACAAACCCAGTATCTTCCTTGCACATGGAAAACAACTTTAGAGCACCATTTCTCAAGATGAAGTACGTAACCCGTCGGCCGTGGAATCCTAAGTGGGTATTCTATAGATCCACATGCCTGGGCTCCAGCTTGGGCTTGCTGAATCATCAACGCCAGGGGTGGGGCTCCGGAGATCTGCAGTTTTCAAAGCTCTTCATGTGATTTTAGTGCACAGTAGAACTTGAGAACCACAAATTTAAAGGGCCTATGGCCATTCTCTTTATGATAGCACCTTGATTGCTATATGCTTCTTGAACTAATTTCTAAATAGTCAGAAACATATAGAAATAAATTATTCGCCAAATGTTCTAATTTGCCTTTTTTAAAAGAGATTTTTATGCATGTAGAACAACTCTGGGAAAGCATTCAAGTAGCTGAGAACTAGAAGCAATTGTCTAGAAAAGCTTCTATTTATTCTGCTCAAAACAGGTCTCCTTTACTTTTCAAAGAGGAGCCTGGAACTAGGGCACCACTGTCGCCTTCTCCCCACACTGCTTTGGGATTTCCAAATTGGCAAGATTTTTCCGCAGATAAATCTGATGGAGTTTCCTATCCAGCTTATCAGTTAGGAAGATTATCAGAAAATGAAACATCAGGCAAATGAAGCAGGTCTAATGAGAAAGGTAAAAAAAATAACCCAAAAAACCATAAACCATGTTTACACAGAGAGGGTTCCTGGCGGGGGCCCGGGTCTCTGAATGAATGAGCAGCAGGGGGCCACACAAAGGTGTCAAGTTTGGGATGAGAACGAAGATGAGGAGACATAAACAGGTGGAGAGGAGATTCGGTTCTTGAAAGAGAAGAGGAGGAGGAGGAGGAAGCTGACACTAAAAAAAAAGTGAAAGAGAAAAAAAGGATAAAGGCAAAAAAAAAATAAAAAGCTTTAGAGACACAAAGGAAAAAATAAACTAGCTTTTAATATACTCACATACGCTGCAAAGAAAATGAGGTCATGTAATACACAATCATTCCTCTACTGGACAATAGAATATGAGTGCTTTTTGAAAGAAAACAAATTTGTTGTTTTTTCCACTGGTTATTTAATTAATTGTTCTGCAACAACATCATGTGATAAAAATAACTCAGATTTACCTGGGCACAGACTCGGCAGCATGATCCACTGAAAGTAATGCATCTTTAACCTACAATATCCGGGACAATCCTAGAGGAGACCGTTTTTCAGTCGGAAAGGTGTAGACCTCGGCTAGTCCTAATTTTTTTTTTTTTTAAACGAGAAGCGCTTATGTATATAGTTTACTTGAAAGTTAAGGTTTTCCTAGGGAGAGGGCGATGGGGTGGGACCATGTTGTCATGGTCCCAGCGTCGTGACAATGGGGTGTTGAGCTTTCTAGGCTGATCTGTGGTCTGGTGCACAGGCTGGGCACTTGGGAAGGGAAGCCGTTTCTGCCACTTTCGTGTCTCACAGCTGGAGAAACACCCAGAGCCGGAGAGACCCCTGCGGCTACAGTGAAAAATTGTCCCAGACACAGTGGACCCAACTTTCAAGCGAAAAGAATGGTTTTTGCTTGGGATAAGGGTCTGGTAATATCTACCAATGATTAAAGATAAATCTCCTTACTCCACATCCTGTTTTGAAGGCAAAAGGAAGAAAAAAAAATTTTTTTTTCATCCTCTATTTAAGGAACTACCAACTTATCCCTAAGAAAAGACAATGATTCATAGCTTTAACGCTAAGACTGTCACTCTATCTGATTCCTCTTTTTCCATGGCTGGGACCTATTGGTGTGTATGTGTGTGTGGGGGCTTTTCAATTTGCCGCATCCACTTAATGAAACCAATTCTGTTAGCTACAGTGGACCTGGTCAGGCCTGAGGGCAGGGCCAGTGGAAAGAATCCCTACAAGACTTATGGGAATAGTGCAACCACAACAATAAAACGGCCAGTGGCCAGGCCTGGGAGGCCATGCCATCCTCCTATCGTTCAAGGGCACCGGTGCAGCAATCCCAACTCCGACACCTGGGCCCCTGGAGCGAGTGGCTGGGTAGATGCACCAAAGCCCACTCGGGAGAAGGGAGCAGCAATGTCCTGACTATGCCACATATGCCCTCGCCTGGATACTACAGCCTCTGAGAAGGTCTAACCTGGCTGGGCAGACAAGGGCCAAAGGGGAGAACTCGTAATAAGTACCTCGCTCCTGTGCTGCCACAATCTGTATTCCCTGCAATGTGGCATTCAAGCCTTGGGACTGCTGGGGAAATTAGGGTCTGGGCCCAGCTGGAAGGAAAGGGGGTCTGAATTTAGAAGGGCTGTCCTCACAGGATCCTGAGGAGGGGGCAGGGCAGGGAGAAGGGTTGTCTTGGGCAGCCACAGCAGCTGTTCTGGATCAGCCCAGAGCCTCCCCTTCTGCCGCCGTGTCCCAGCCTCACCCCGCAGTGGTGAGTTTCCACAGTCTGATCCTCCCTTTCTGACAATGAGGGGGTTCCACAGTGTCTCTAGGAGAGCTGCTGTGCTGTTCAAAGTCACAGGCACCTCCCTAAGTACTGCTGGTCAATTGGGGAGGGGGGGGTCAGGCCACTCCACCGATCTGCAATTTCTGCTGCACCCGACACCCCACACTCCTCTGACCTGGGAGCCTGGGGGCCCCGGGATCACACTTCTCAAGCTGACTTTACATTTGGTAAAAGGGAGCCTAGTAGAGGAGTACAGTCTGCAGGCAGCTGTGAGCATGGGCCAGGGCAGGCAGCACATCTGGCTGTTACAGGGTGACATCTCTCCTGTCCCACCAGAAGCAGGACTTTTTGGGAGATGGCTGTGCACACGTCAGGGCTGCCCCGCAGCTCTCTCTAGAAGGGCTCCGTCAGGGCTGGGGCCTGCCATGAGGTCAGGAGAAGGACCTGGAGGCTCCTTTCAGGAAGCCAGTGGGCAAGGCATACCCGATGGGGACGAAGGCTTACACAGGCCCTCTGTGGGGTGGCGGGGGGGGGGGGCAGGGGAAGGTGCAGAAGCAACAGAACCAGCTTTCAAATGATGCTCTGGAATCCCCTCTGAGGCTCTAAGTGGAGGGAACGTCTTAACATCCTCCAAATCGCCACCGAATAGCCAGCGTAACTACTAGAAGCACTCGTCTGGGGCTTGGGAGTCACAGAGGCATCTGTGCTCCTCTGTACTTAGGCAAATGTGGGAACCCAAAGGATGAAGCGTGCACACCTGCTCGGAGGCAAGTCATGCAGGCCTTCCCGTCGGGATGGGACACTCAGAGGCTCAGCCGCACCTATGTCCCTAGAGGGCCTTTGTGTGGGGGGAGGGCACATGGGGGGGTGTTCCTATGTTCAACTGATTAAAAATCGAAACCTGATTTCAGCAAAATCTGAAACTTAAGAGAGAGAGGGAGAAACGGAAAAGCAGAGGGGAAGCTTCATGGGGATGCGAACAATTTAATTTTAGTTCTGAATTTGAGGCTCTGAGAGCAGGGCGGGGTGGGGTGTGGTGGGGGGGATAGAAAGATTTCAAAGGACCGTGTGGGGCAGGCACCCCAGCGTCGCCCACTGTGAACACACTTGCAAAGACACGGGAGGAAATGCGCCTCCGCTGAGTTTAACCTCTTTGTGGGGGGTACATTTCTGAACCCCATCCCTGGCCAGGTTCGCCCCTCGCCCCTCGCCCCGGGGGTGGGTAGCAGGCCCCACGCGCTCACCGATACCGCTCTGTCCCCTCTGGTCTAGTATTCTCACCTGTCTCAGGATCGCTGAAGTCTGGCAAGGTAATTGTGTTAAGCTGTCGTCTGTCAGCAATGGTTCTATCTAAGAGGCTGCTCCCACGTCCAGAATCACTGCAAAACACAGCTGCAGAGATCAGTCATGGGAAGGGGGGCCGGGGGAAAGACACAGCATCAACCATCACCCACTGACCCGAGGCGTGGTCCCACCTTTGGTGCCTTTTGGATGTTCCCAAAAGGTGTCCTGCACCCTGGCTCCGCCCGGGCGGGGAGCCCTTACCCTGTTCACCTTCACAAATATGCTCAAACCACACCCCCGGCCCCTTGCTAATTTGAGCCTCTCTTGTGTCATTATAAGACACGCAACCAAAAACCCGAACCCAGCTTCTCTGTGCGCCTCAGGACGCAGAACCGATGGGCCTTGGAAGTCTCAGAACTCATCAAGGCCCTCAACCCGTCATCTGCGGATTGTCTTACCAACCGGTGGTCGACAGCTGAGCCCTCCCTGCCCAAGGAAGACCCCTGGGGCACTTCTACAAGACCCTCATGTCTAGACCCCCCTCCAGATCAGATCCATGTACTTCGGGGGGTGGGTACTCAACATCTTCCCCAGCTCCCCAGGGGGGCCCAAGGTATAGCTAGATTTGAGAACCCCCGGACCTTTGCTTTTCAAAGGGCAAACACAGCTGTGGCCTGGTTGGAGTCTCTAGCTAATGGATGAGGGGGAAAGGAGTTGTGGGATCACCTGGGGGTGGACTGCACCCCCCCAACCTGCCTCCAATGCACATGCCATCCAGCTGGCCCAGTGACCCATAGCTGGGGAAGGCTGGGCCTTGAGAACACGCAGCAGGGTTGGGGTGCCTGCCCCCAAGCCAGCACTGCCACTGGCTACCCGCACCTGCTTCTGGAGAGCAGGCTTGGACCCTTTGTGTGGCAGGTCATGTGGGGAAGACCACACGAGGCCTAAGAGGGGTGAGACACAGGCAGGGGACCTTGGCTCCCACAGATTCTCGTTTTCTTTTGTTCTAAGCAGCCTGTAAAGCAAAAACAGTTACATTCGTTTCCCCTCTATCACGATGTTCCATCCAAGGGGCTCCAAAGAGCAGCACATCTATCTCTTGAGGTTTGAGTCTACAAACGCTATTCTTTGAATCTGTTTTGTTTTGTTGATCTGGGGGCTCCAGGCATGGGTTGTTTTTTTTGTTGTTGTTGTTAAGAAGTTCAAATTCTATAATAAAGGGACACAATTTCCTTCCTGTATGCAGCTGTTGCTAAAAGTGGTACAAACAAGATTTGGTATGAAACTTAATATGGTTCGCAGGCTGTAATTTCCACGTCCAATGATGTCATTAGAGAAATCCACGGGAAACAGACGGAAACTTGCTTCAGTACAGACTATGTGTCAGCCTATACTTATTACATCATTGGATACACGGTTTTGGGTTTTTTTTTTGTTTTGTTTTTTGGAAACTGTTCTATTAATTATTTCCACAATCGGGAAATAACTGACTCTGAGCAGAAGACCACAAAAAAGTATGTGCAAATGTTAATTGCATTAGTGACTGAATATTCCTAACACTGGTCTGTTCATGTGTTTTTAATATAAATATTAGAAAAATATTACGAAGAGTTATGATCTGAATATCGCAATGGCTCCCCACCCGGGAGCTTTTCAGATGATATCACCTCAAAATACAGTGATTTTGTATTTTTTTTTTAAAGATTTTATTTATCTATTCATGAGAGACACAGAGAGAGGCAGAGACACAGGCAGAGGGAGAAGCAGGCTCCCTGCAGGGAGCCTGATGGGGGATTCAATCCCAGGACCCTGGGGTCATGCCCTGAGCTGAAGGTAGATGCTCAACCACTGAGCAACCCAGGCACCCCAAAATACAGAGATTTTTTTTTCCCCATCACCTTGGGGATTCCAGGACACCCTAAAGTGCTGGTGTTGCAAGGAAAGGCTTTGCCTGGGCTCTGATGGAGCGCATATGAGGTCAGAAGTGTTTGCTTTGGCCGTGACCCTCCTGGCTTCCCATCTTATCAGCTCTCATCGCCTGGGGTTGGCTGCCCCGAGTGCTGTTGGGCCCTGGAGGCTAGCCAGGGGTCTAGGACCTTGTCCTCTGTCTGTCCTTAACACTGAGGTCACTTTGGTTCTACTGTCCCTGTGCCTCAGTGTCTCCCCTGTCAGATGAGGATAAGGATCATCTCCCACATACAGCACTGAGCTGAGCTTGGACAGAGCACCGAGAAATCTACAACCTTTAGGTACAGTCCATGGGCCTCTGTAAGCACATCTACCTACACACACACCCCCGAGGTCAGTGCGGCTGGCTCATTTCTGAAGACCCCTTGTTCCTAGCCTCCTGGTGTGACGGTAGGTGAGAGGAAGCAGAGTTAAGGGCCTCCCACCCTGGCTGTTAGAGATGGCAGCTACAGCCCAACTCTGAACTTGCGAACCTTCCCCACTGGTCATGACACGGGACCTGCTCCCCCTCCACCAGCTGAGGAACTGGGTGCAGTCACATTCCTTAGTGGTTCTTCATAGCTCCTTCGGAAAACCACACATAAGCAACAGTTCATGATTCAAAATGGAGATGCTTTGGTTCCCGCTGTGACTGATCGAGAATTTTGCTGGTTGCTTAAAGCCATTTTTAGTTCTACACTGCTAGGGCGTGGAGTCTTAACCACTCGAGATTTGCCTTTGCAGGAGCAAAGGAGCATCCCTTTACTGGGATGTGGAGGAAGAGGCAGAGGGGGCCCCGGCCAGCCCTTGGGTCTCCTTGCCTCTCTCACTTCGGCCAGTGTCTCTCACCAAAGCCTTCCTTGCTCCCTATGGACCCTGCTTGGCCCCTGCCATGGGCCCCTCTCCCACCTTGCCTTCCAGTGACCTCACCTCTACTATGCCTGGCCTGTGGCTGCAAGAAACACCTCTGGAGGGGGGCAGCAGGAGAGGAAGGAGGACCATTCCTGGTCAGTGGTGCTAGTAGAGGGCTGATGGAGGGGACGCTGGCAGAAGTCCCAAATCCACGGTACTGTTGATCTCCACACAGGTGGGACTGAGCATTTAGAGTACATGCTAGTGGTGGTTAAAGTTACACTGGACACTAGAAGCTTCTCTTGTAAATCTTCTACCTTCTATAGCACACACAGGTTGTTAATCACAAGAAACAAGCTGGTGGTGGGCTGGGAGTCAGAGCCCGGTGGTCTTTGTTGCAACCCAGTGCCTTACCAGCTTCTGAACTAGCATCTGACACACAGAGAATACTGGATGGAAGAGGAGCCCTGGGATGAGGGAAGCCAGAGGGGGCCGGGGTAGGGAGGAGACGCCTATTCCTTTCCAGGCCTCCGATGGCCAACTAACAAGCGTCAAAGCAAGCTCCCAGTATCCTTGACCCTCAATTCTCATCAGTGAAATGGGTGTGAAAGAATAGGACACCTGCCTGTTTTATGGGGCTGCTTCGAAGATGAAATGAGAGCACATTTTGTAAAAAGAAAGCTTCCCCAAAATGCTGGCGACTGTTAACCACTATTGGATGGGGTTTCCAACTTCCAACTGAGGTTAAAGAAAGCATCTTAAAAAAAAAAAAAGAAAAAGAAAAAGAAAAAAACTTGAACTGCTATTTGTGAGTAAGCGTAGGACTGAGGAAGAAACAATTTTCTTCCAATTATGTGGCTCTGTGATGGAGATGGTCCACGTGGCAGTGGCGAGGGGGAGGGGAAAGAAGTGGTTAACAATAAAAAAATAAATAAAAAGGCAAAGAAGTTGGCTGGCAACTCCGAGAGGCAGCGTGCGTGGTGCAGGGAGCTCGGGCGTGAGGACAGACTGAGCTGGAGTCAGACAGAGCTCTACTGCTTATTTAATTGGGAAAACTTAGGCAAGTTATTCAGCCTTGTTTTCTATAAAACGGAGAGTAGCGGTCTTGCAAGGCCACTGTAGGCACTGAAGAGAAGGGGCAGCACAGTGAGTCCCCAGCTGAAACACTGACAGTCAGTTCAAGGGGGCCGCGGGGACCCCTGGTCACAAGTCACACTGCCCTGGGCCGCTGAGCCAATGTGCACGAGAAAGGAAGGGGCCTGCTCCTCTGCTGACAGAGCGGAGACGAAACCCGAGACGGATGTCTGTCCTGAAGGCAAGTAAAAGTGCAGACCCAGCAAACAAATCCAGGCTTCTGAAATGACACACACCTTTGCCAAATGCACACCCCAGAGAACGCCACCCACCGCTCTGCTCACGGCAAGAGACGCGTTCTCAGACTGCAGGTGGGACGCTCTTTGCAAGTTGTCTAAGGCTCAGTTCAGCGACTAACTCTGGGATTTTTTTCCTTCAGGCAAAAATAAAGAGGGAACGAGCTGCAGAGAGCACGAAAGCTCGGTCCCTTCTCCACGTGGCCGGCTGTGGCTGCTCTCTGGGAGGGGGTGGGGCCGGTGGGAAGCCCTGGCAGGTGCAGCAGAGGCCTCTCCACAGGGGAGCGCGCTCACAAACGGGGAGTCCGCGTGGGCCTTCTGGGGAGAAACCAACCACCTGCCACGATGCTCCCTGCCCAGTTTTTCTTTCTTTTTCTTTTCTTTTTTTTAAAGCACTTCTCATGCACTTGTTCATGCAACTCTACCCTCTTCTAGAACCCCGTGTGACCCGATCACAGACTCGAGGCTGTTGGACCCAGAGCTGCCCTTATGTGGAGAACTTTTAAGTATGCTGCCCCTTGTCAAGACGCAGCCCTCCCCTCTTTCTTCTACTCCAGGGTCATGTCTTACCCGACCCAATGGGGGAGGAGGTTTAAATTTGTGCAATGGGAAGGCCTATAGGAGAGACATTTATTTATATCCCAGAGAAAATAAATAAAGTTAAAAAAAAAAACCCACAATTGAGAAGCTCCTTAATCAGGGGGCTGCTCAATTACCACCCCTGCGCCCCTCCCCCAGGGCTTCGGGAATCCTGGCAGAGCAGGCCGCAAGCTCATGGGGGGCCCTCTGCCCACCCCTGTGCCCCATCCAGACTCCACGCCCCGAGCCAGGGTTCCTCCCTGCTCTGGCCCTGAAAGATCCTTCAGGAAACGGAGGAAGTATGGACACAGCCCAGGCATTTGGTTAAGTATTTTTAAAAAGCTTTCCAATTCTGCTATTTTTTTCTCCTCACATTCAATATTCTTGGTTGCTAAGTGGGAGGAAATGTAGGGGAGGTGGAGAGGTGTGGAGAACTGAGGGAAAATTGGCAATATGAAGGCTGATGGGTTTATTTTCTCATCTCTAACGGGGGGTACGGGCGAAGGAACGCTCCAGTGCGGAAGCCACCAGCCTGGGCAGCGTCTCCGGTTAGCGGCACTTGTGGCCAAGACTCTTCCCGAAATCCTGCTGCTTCTGACGGGCCAGGAGCGGGGGGCTTTTTGGGAACATAACATGGGCATTTTCTATTTCTGCTTGCAGACTTAGGAAAGCAGAATTTGTTTAAAAATTAAAATGATCTTTATTTTCAGAATGCAGCTGCCAAAGGGAAGAGGCCGGCTTCACGACTATCCTGCTACCGAGAGGAAGACGCAGCGTGGGGCGGTCACATGCCGCAGGTGACGCCTGCGAAGGGGGTTCTCAGCTCATTCTTGTGACTCTGGCTTTGCTGGGGTCGTGGGGCTGCCTGCTGGTTGGGGTGGGGAGGGGTGACAGCCTGCAGGCTGGCTGCTCTCTGGCTTCACTGCCCACAAGACCTGTCTGTGGTCACGACTCTGTCTAATGTCAGTTCACCAGGACCCATCCTCTCAAGGGGAAGAGGCTGATTTTGAATATATATATATATATATATATATATATATATATTTTTTTTTTTTTTTTAAGATTTTATTTATTTATTCATGAGAGACACAGAGAGAGAGAGAGGCAGAGACACAGGCAGAGGGAGAAACAGGCTCCCTACGGAGAGTCAGATGTGGGACTCGATCCCAGGACCTGAGCCGAAGGCAGATGCTCAACTGTTGAGCCACCCAGGGGCCCCTGAATATTTTCTTTTAACTGCAGAAACGTTTGTAAAACAAATCCCCCCAGGGAACCTCTCCTGCACTCTGCTGCTCCCCTAACGCCCTCAAGCCCATCCCACCCCCTTTCCTCTCCCCAGGCCCGAGGACTGCAGACCACAGCCACCTGCCTGTCACCTCCTAGGGGACAGTGTGGGGCAAGTGACACCCTCAGTTAGTACACATCTCTGACTGGAGTTGAACATTTTTAGGCTCCTGACTTTTAAGAGCTAGTGTGGGCTGTCCATACATCTTGCTATGAGCTTGAAGAAATGTGCCAAGAGTATGAGTAGTTGTTTGAAGGCACTTATATTATTAGGTCCCTTTTCATTAAATGACATCCCCCAAGGGCAGGACACACTTGGTCATTTAAACAAATGCCAGGAAGAATGGCCCAAGACTTGAAAATGGGAACCAGGGGTTACTGGGTGTCTTTCAGGGGGGTCCACCTGTGGGCCTTTCCCCCAGTTATCTGCCTGGGTCAGGGGGGTGCCCTCGGTGGACTCTGACTGACTGAGGCTGTTTTATAGCTCCATCTGTAGGCAAATGGTTTCCACCCTGTAAAAAGACCACTCCAAACAATATCTTTCATTGTCCTATGGGATATTGTTTTTGCATTTCTCTACAAATGCATTTCAGTGTAACTATTCTCCAATTCTTCTCCAGATGAGTTTTAATGTCTTACTGGCTTCCTCATTAGTTAATGAGGTAAGTAAAACCTTAGATACATGCTTATTTTATATTCATTTGAGTCATGATTTTAACTGTTTGAAAATTATACTTTATCATGCCAATAGCTATTTCCACTCTCCTTAACAGGGCCTGGATTGTGGTCTCTGCAGGTCCTTTGAATACTACTGTCAGACCCCCACCTGGGGTACATAATTACTAGTCTATCCATAAATCACCAGCAAGATGATTAAGACTTGTCCAAGGAGTTACATAAATGGCTGGTTGAGAGGAATGGGTGGGAGATCACTTGTGCCTTGGGCCTGGTGGGTCATGTGGCAGCCACAGCAAAAGAAACCCACAACTTGGGGGCTTCGTCACCTGTGGGAAGGAGATCCCCTTACAGATGGAGCATGTGAGGCTCCTCCTGTCCTGCACTGCTCACCACAACCCAGGGGTGCACAGGGTGGCTGGGTAATGCCAGCTTGCTAAATGCCCATCAGAGATGGCACCCAGCAGGCAGGCACCCTGCAGAAACCGTGCAAAACAGCAACTGTTGGCCTCTTACCTGGGATTGGTGAGGTTGTAGCAGGATTTCCATATTTGTAACATGTGCTTACAGGTGAGGAGTGCCTCATCTGGGCCCCGGCAGAGCGACTCCAACTTTACTTTGGAAAACAGGAGTCTACAGTGGGAAGACAAAGGGAGAAAACAACATGGCTCAAGCCAGAGCATCTCCAGCACAGCCCAACCCAGTGGCCTGGCCTAGACCTGAAAGCTATTGTACTCATTCTAGAGGGTGTTGTGCAGAGGCTTGGTCTGAGGGACGCGGTGGCAGCAGGGCCAAGGGTTCTGGAACTCTCAACTCAATAGATGGCCTTGTCAGTGGAAGACCAAATGTGAACATTTGTGTTTGGGTTAAAGGCTCATTTTATCGAGAACGCAGGGATTTTATTAAGAGCTTACTTCTTTAAAAACAAAACAAAACAAATCTATTTGTAAGATTCCAAAAGTTCACTAAAAGAAAATCTTGATTTACTTACAAAATCACACAGGAGACTCGACTCAGTTGATACAAAGGATCTACAAATAACCTTCCACAAAGATCCTCATCATGGGAAGGTGAACCAGTCCTGTAGGCCTCGAAAAGCCTGAACCGAAGGCACGTAAAGAAGGGGTCATCTGGGTCAAGTCTGCTCCTCAGAGCTTCCCAGCCCTGCTACTTAAGGGCGAGGACTTCACCTCACTCCATAATCACCAACTATCTCTTCCCTATTTCTGTTATCACCAGTGGTTTGACCCTCTGTTGTCCACAACTTCTGTGAGCTAAGCTTTAGACCCTTGTCTCCTTCTTGGCCTCCTGGTTATCCCATTCCCAAATTCTACTTATGCCCTTTCTGGAGACATTAGCTCCACTGGTCCCTGGGCTAATAGTACTGTCCCTGTGGAGGGTACTGGCACCTTCCTGGTGGTCTTCCTGTCTACCACATTGGTTCGCCCTAAGAAATTGCATTATGAAGATCTCTGAAAATCATCTTCAGTCCTAGCTCAAGAAACTACAATGATTCCTTACTGTTTGTAACGATAAGTCAAGCTTCCTTGTTGAATACTCAGGGCACCCTATCTACTGGCCACTCCTGTCCCACCACTACTCGTTCTGGGACAAGCATCCCTCTGGACCCTTTACTCCTATCAATATAATTCACTGGCCAAAGGCCAGGTTCCTTTCCTAGCTCTGCGAACATATATGCTGTGTCCTCAGTTTTAATCTGTATGAATCTACCACTCTCCTTAATTCTTCCTAAATTCTAAACCCAGCAAAAAACCCCACCTCATCAAACAATGCCCCGTTTACGTCTCTACTATGTATCACATTAGCTGGTGTTCGCTGTTAATAATAATGCAAAGAAGGAAGGGGGGGACAGCTGCTGTCTCTTAGAGACCCCACCCTCCATGACCAGCCCTGGGTATGGCCTTCACCAACAATACCGAAGGCATCTTTGTAACAGCCCTCGGTAGGTGGTACTTAACTCCCTTCCATACAAGAACACCAATCCCTCACTTCCATGGTGCCTAGGACTGTTCTCTTAGGCCAAGGTGCCTTAGAGCCACATTTTCTCATTGACTATTTTCTCTGCAAACCACACAAGACTGAGGAATGTATCTCCAGTGATTTAGTCAGACACATAAGGGGATTCCTCAACCATGCATGACGTAATGACCTCATTCTAAGGCACTCTGGAAGAAGAAAGCCTCTTTTTTCTCAGTGGAAGACAGAAAGAGGGTGGTCCTAATGAATCACTCCCCAAGCTCTGGAATGGGTTAGTACCACCCACTCCCTCCAAATGGAACACAGGGTGCCTAAGGGGGTGCTGGTGGCCTTCAGAGGGCTCAGGGCTGCAGCTTCCTCAGTCTGGGTCTGCAGACGCCCAGGGTGATGGCAAAGGGTCAGGTGATGACGGGGATGTGGTCCCTGGTCTACAAGCAGGCGGGCATAAGGGGTGAGGCCAGATGTGAGGGCAGGGCTCGACTTCTGCTCAAAAACATCTCAAGGAGTGGAAGTTCCCTGAGGGGAGAGAAGGAGTCAGGTGCCAACTCCTGCTGACGTCTTCACCAGTCCAGAAAGTGGTGGGAATCTTTTCCCACCAGAATCTCCCACCAAACTTGGGTCAACTGGGGAATGTGCTACAAAAGGAGGACGAGCTGCCAAAGGGTCACCTTTCAGCATATAGTGGAGACCTATTCAGAGGCCAGAGACCTTCCTGGGTCTGGATGCAAGGCAATTTTGGCCACGGGAGGTCCTCCTGGCCCAGGACCGTGATGACGTTCTCTGGGAGGTGCACTGAGCTCTTCTGGCCCTCACAGTGAGGGCCATGAGGTGGTGGGGTAGGTGGCCCTGCATGCGGTGGCAGTCTGGCTCCAATTGTCCAATTGTCCTTTAACTGTACCCAAAGCGCCAAATGCCAGAGCTCATCTCTAAACCTCAACTTGGGGGAACAGTTCCATGCAAGTCTTCTTGGCTGGAAAAAGAACTTCTAATTAACATGAAATAACAGCTTTCAAACACTTGAGTCAGGATATGGAGTTGAAAAGGTGTGGGCTGAATTTAAGAGACCCAGACAGGAAGAACAATAGTAGAACTGCTGAGCAGGAAGGATGGGAAAAGCACCTGGATGTGAAGCAGGAGGAACAGCAGGAGACAGAAGGGGCTGGAAGACACGGGCAGGGGAGCGAAAGCACAGCCTTGCAGCTGCTGTCAGGTGCCTCTAACATGACAGGTGGAACGCCCTGACAAGCCGGACCCTGGTGTTCCCTTGGGTGCACGTGTGAGAGCAGGACATGGGGGTACGACTCCCCTCACCACCTCCCCGAATTTCCAGGCTTGTCTGCAAACAGAGAACAATATCAAAAGCAGGACAAGGGATGCCTGTCATATTTGCCGAACCCTTGCTCACACATTTCAGGAGTGTTCAAAAACATCTGGCCAGGCATAGGCTGTGAAGAGGACGCAAATAATGATCGGCCCTGGTTTGCTACACTTGATGTATTACAGATTCAACCTACGATGAGAAGTTGGGAAAAAAGGGGTGCCCAGTGGCTCCATTGGTGAAGCATCTGCCTTCGGATCAGGTTGTGATCCTGGGGTCCTGGGATTGAGCCCTGAGTCAGGCTCCCTGCTCAGCAGGGAGTCAGCTTCTCCCTCTGTCTCTGCCTCTCCCACTGCTCCTGCTCTCTTTCTCTTTTTCTCTCAAATAAATAAATAAATAAATAAATAAATAAATAAATAAATAAAATCTTAAAACAAAAGTCATGAAGAAGCCCGGGACAAGTCAGCATCGACCACTACTCCGGCACCCAGCAGATGGGCAGAGGGCCTGCAGGCGGGCAGTGCTGGCTGGTCCCATCAGCCGAGTCCAACCTGGCTGAGTGGTGCTTCTCTTGCTAAGAAGCCACGTGCTGGGACAGTGCCCTATCCCTACCCTGTTTACCTGGTTCAAAGTTCATCAGCCTAATTATAGTTTTGGTTCAGAGACTCACTGCAACTTACAGGAAACTAAAGAAGAATAAAGAATTGTCGACAAACAAATCTAGGTCACTGGTAGCCCAGGTCTAGCGTCTCACACGATGCTGCTCCTGCTCAAATGCTTAGCCTCGGTCTCCTCACCGCCCATCGTGGACGTCTCCCATGCTAGCCGTGATCGACTTCCTCTGTGTCACTTTCCCTCATGACCCTGGGCCTTTGTGCACGCTTTTCTTTCTGTCTGGAATGTCTTTTCCATCCGTTTCTGCTTTTTAAGCATCTACTCATCTTTCAGGTCAAATGGCTCCTTCCGCCTTCCCGGCCCCCCTTAGTAAAGCCAACCTTAGGGACTGGGAGCTAAAGCTCCTGAACGGAAATGCAATTCCAGAAAATATGAGAGCTCTCAACTGTGGAATAATAAGCGACAAGCCAGGGAAATGTCTGCTTTCAAGACAAGCAGAATAAGAACAACAGCTGCTGCCAGACACTTTAAATATTTAATCGCTGATTCTTATACCAACCCTGCAGGTTAGGTTGAGAGTAACTTGCCTGAGTTCACACCGCCAGTCACTCACTGCTAGAAAAGAACTTCAGACCAGACCCACTGAACAAGAAACATAGGAGAGTCACTTAAAATGTTCTCACTGCATCCCGACATTAATGAATATGGACAGCATTTTCTAATCCATTGCCAAATATTAAAAACCCTATGACGTGCAAAGATCTGTGTTACACGTGTGCAATAAAAAGTGGGTATAAAATACAGTCCCTTGCCTTCAAAGAACTTAGAGTCCAAGCAGAAGACAAGACCTGGCCACAAATATGAGGCAGGATTCCCTGATTTGGGGACAGATCATGGCCCTGGAACTTGAGTGGGGCCGCAGAAAGACAGGGGTTGGTTTCAGGGGGGATTGTACCTAGGACACATCATACGTGCTTCTGCAAAAAAAAAAAAAAAAAAAAAAAAAAAATGCTCACATTTGCCTGTGCTTTTTGTGATTTGCCTCTTTCACCCAAAAGCCCAGTGAGTATAAAATCCTAGTCATTGGAAGGACTCGGTTAATTGAGGTTTTACTTTCTATCAAACCTGAGAGAAATAGTATTTTACCCTATGCCTGGAATTTCTTACAACTCCCAAGATACCTCTTGAAGTAACACCTGTGTTTGGCGTGGTGTAGATGTAGAAAGAGGGCACAACCCCAGTGAAGCTCTGGGGCGTGTGGCATTGTGACTTTTCCCTACGTGTCTTAGGGAACACATCAAAGTGGCATTCTATCAGAGCCAGGTTAAATGTCTAATGATCATCCCCAGGAAGACTTTCCTGACCCCCTGGAAACTGCCCCCAACCCCTAGACCCTCACTTCTAGTGTAACATTCCAGTTTAACTTTATTCTGCCCGTCCCCTGCCCCCTGCCCCACAGAGCCCCAGACCTCAGCCATCACTCCTTGAGCTCAGGGCAGACTCTCGCATCGCCCCTGTGCTCAGGCTGCTGCATCTACCCTGGAAGTCCTCTTCCCAGGGCCTCTCCCACCCGCAGCTGTGCCAATCCCATGGGCTGACATCTTCCATGACCCCTGCCTCAGGCAGGAATCTATGTCCTTCCTCGCCTCATATGTATAAAATATTTTTAAATAATCTGTTAGAATGCTGTATTTGTACAGCTGGCCACCTATATGTCCACGTGTCCAATGATGAATTCCAATTTGTTCATCCTGTGGCAATCCTTTTAAGAGTGCCTATTACACCCCTGAGGCCACCAAGGGGAATAAGACAAGGCACCTTCCCTCATGGTCTAGTCACATGACATGTGATGAACGGACACATGGACGAAGTTCTGTAGCAGCACAAAAGGAAGCAGACTCTGCCTGCAGATTGTGGGAGGCCAGAGAAAAGTGGGACCCTCACGGTGTCGGGGAGAGGCACTGGGTGAGGCCTTCTGGGCAGGCAGGTTGAGACATCACAAGCATAGGCAGGGAGGTGGTATCTGGGATCTGGGATATAAGGCTGGGGCTTGACATAAAGGAAAAGGGCCTTTCTTTCTTCTTTTTCTTTTAGAGAGGGAGGTAGATAGGGGCAAAGGGAGAGGGAGAAAGAATCCTAGCAGGCTCCATGCCCAGCATGGAGTCTGACACAGGGCTTCATCTCATGACCCTGAGATCAGGACCTCAGCCAAAATCAAAGAGTCAGACGCTGAACCCACTGAGCCACCCAGGAGCCCCAAGGGTAGATATTTCTAAATTCTGACATCTAAAGTGCCTTACAAAGCTTTCTAGTGAAGAACTCTCAATGACAGTAAAGGAGAAAAGTTTAGAGAAATACTAAATTAATGACTCCCTCCAACCTTATCTGGCAGTAGAGAAAAAAAAAAAAAAAAAAACAAAAAAAAACAACGCACTCCTGAAGGGCACCAAGGAGGAAACATGCCTATCAATCCACAAAACCCACACTAATTAGCCGATCTGTAAATGCTGCATTCAAGGCAGCTGATTCAGAACGAAAAGCACAGGAACCTCGAACATTTGGTATTTTGTGCTGGTCTGTGTTTGAATGCTCTTGGGCTCAGTGTGCTCTTTGTTTATCTGCTGGATGGAGGCAGGGATGCAAAACAGCTGTGAAGAAGAGCACGTGGGTTCTGTCCGGGTGGGCCAACGGCCCTGGGAGCCTTGAGAACCATCCCTATGTCTCACTTCCGGGGGCCCTGACCCGAGAACTGAGAGGGGGCTGGCTGCCAAAGACCCAAAAGAAAGTGAGAGTCTGTCACCAGGTAAAAGACACAGGTCAGGCAGAGGGGGGTGTGGGGAGGTGCAGGTATGTTGAAATGAAATTTTAAATTGAGAAGACCGTTGGCGGCCACAGATCAGAATGGTAAGAGAAATCAAAAGTCATGCCAAAAGCATCTGGTGACTAGGGGAAGATGAAGATAGATGGAAATTTGAAGCCAGATGAGTCAGCCGGGAACAAAGTCTGAAAGGATCGAGAAGCCCATTGCTGGTCAGAGAGGTATATTATCAAATAAACCAAATGGACCCCTCTGAGGGGAATGAGGGGCTTCTTCCAGGTTCCAGTGTGGCTTTCAAGAAGGAAATCTACCTCAATTTCATTGTCACCAACATTTCTGATGGCCTACTGTGTGTTGGTCCTGGAGCCTCTCCTGGATGGGCTTCAAAGCAACCCAATCCCAGAAGGTGGTGTTCTCTGCAAAAAAGCAGCCTCTGATCCTGGGCTGAGTCACTGTCACTGAAAATCAATACCGTGACTACTGGCCTGTGAGCAGTCGAGCCCGACACAGCTCAGCAGGGCCCCTTCACCACCAGAGGGGCTGGTGAAGCTGGGTTTACAGACACGTAGGTCCCACAGTTGAGCCCTCGAATGGTCCTGAGGATCTTCTGACAGTAGCTGGAACGAACTCGTTCATGTGATGGCTTCCACTTGACATCCAATACTGCTCGGGGACTCACTAATGGTGAGTGTTCAATAAATGTCACCTGGGTGAGTGATCCGTCTACTTAACTGTCACGCAGGAAATACACAACTTATTTGACCATTTGGCTTACCTAATTGCTGTATTGACACATGGTTCGTTGGCTCATTGGAAAGAAATACATGTACTTTATATATATATGTGTGTGTGTTTTCCAATTAATCCAAAACTGGACAAGGCCTTGAGATGTCCTGTAATGCTTCACTACTCAAGAGTGTGGGCTGGGGCCAATGGTCTCAGCAAGCCCTGGGAACTTGTGAGAAATGCAGGCCAGCCACCCACTCTAGAGCCAGTGCACCAGAATCTCTATGTAAACACGGCTCTTGGGTGGTTTGTGCACATGTGTAAGTTTGGGGACCCCCACTCTGGCTCATAACTCTCCATCCTAACCTTCCATGGGCTGGTTTTTGTAAAGACCTCTAACGGAAAGAGTTCCTAGAGTCCCCACACCTAGGAAATTCTACCTGTGTTTATTTCTCTCCAGTAAGAATTTTGGGAGAACTTTATGCTTAAATTTGGTGGGAATTCCAAACAACCACTTACATTAAGCCAATGAATGAAGGGACCCCTGCCCATGATCCTGAATGGAATGCTTCCATTCCTTCTGGAGGGATTTCCAGGATGGCTTTCTGATGGCTGTGCCGTTAACCCTGTCCAGCTCCTCCCTGGGAGCCCCTCCGGGGGAGGGTCAGCATACCAATCCAGGGGGCACATGCACATCATCACCCACGTAGAGGGCACCCCCTGTGTGGGCAGAGCACCAGGCAGACGGCCGCTGCCACTGTGCGTCCCCTGCAGGGATGGAAAACTCAAATGCCGTCCACAACCAGGCAAGCAAACAGGAGCCGAGCTCAGGATGTCAGGGAGGGTTGGAGTCGTGCCTGCCTACCCAAGAGGTAACTAAACCCGAACATTTTTAAAATGGGCGCTGACCTAACGGGGTTCCTCCGGCAAATGCCACCGTGTAGGCCGCTGGACAGCACCCCCTGGTTCACCAGCTTTCCAGGAGTCAGATCCAAGCGCCTGGTTTTCTTTACAAAAGCCCAGGGCAGCACACGCTGACCCCCGGTGGGTGTGCCAACACGACCACCGGAGGGGGTCTGGCGAGTAGGGCTCTTCCCATAAGCGCGTCTCCCCAGGGAGAAAGGCCTGTCCCGTAACTGACCTCCTCAGCCCACCGGCTAACTTCTGTCGGGACCTTTGAGCCACGGAGGAAGTTCTCACAACCCAACCGCTTTCACGGTCCTGAGTTGCTCGGGAAGACGTCGCCTCGTGCACCGGCCTGTCGGGGAGGCCCTTGGGCCTCTCCCCCATGGGCCACCCATCGCCCCAGCTGTTAGCCCAGCCCAGGCCCCCAGGTCTGCTGGCCCCTGGGGGAATCGACGCCACAACTGGTTTGACAAACTCAGGTGTCAGGAGCAGAGCCTCGCTCTCCAGAACTTAGCAGCCCCTCATCCCCAACGGGGCGGGGGCCGCGACCCAGTGGCCTGTGAGGAATCCGCTGCGCCTGTGCGTCTCCGTATCCTAATCCGGCCTCCTCTTCATGACAGGCAGGAACTCCTGTTAGAGCCCCTATCGGTTACATTTCGCTTCTCGTTTCAGTCAAAGTGTCAACAATCTGGAATACTCCCCCATCCTTCTAGCGGTATTTTTAGAACAAACAAACAACTGACATATTTAGCTAAAATACATCACCTCAAGAAACCCCAGTTTGGCTCATTTTTTGCTCCCACTTCGGCTCCTAAGCTCAACTCGGACTAGTGACCGGAAACCAGAACCCAAACTGGAAATGACACGGACACAGTGAACTAAAGGCACCCCTGGAATCACACTGCCCGGGCTCAAAGACCTCCCTCCTACCGCGGTTGAGTTTGGTATTTGGGGGAAGGGAGCCCTTTCATGTCGTGCTGTCCACAAAGTAACAGAGAATGGACATGTACCGTCAGGACTACCTCTCGAGTGCTGTCTCACTGGGTGACGGTAGGCACCTGCCTTCTCTGCTGTGCTAAGCTGGTGAACAAGTGCCTTTGGCATAGTCGCCAACTAGTCAGTAAATATGTGAACAGGAAATATGTGAAGTAAGTTTTCCCATTAAACCAACTGGCTGTGAAAAGAAGAACCTCTTCTCTCTGAACCACCAAGCCATTGGTCATTTCCAAAATGAGGGCAGGAGTGAACCAGAAGCAATTCCACTAACCTGCCACTCCCCAAAGGCCACCTCTCTGCAACATTGCCCTGTCTTTATTTCTGACATAGCGCCCATGTTCTCTAGTCTGAGGATGGGAGCTACTCAAGTGAGGGAAGGAGACATTCAGGTCTGTTTTAGTGGATGATGGCAGGTGCCAAGAGAATGGGAATCCTCCAATCATCTGGACCTAGAAGGCAAAGAGCCCAGGCTAGACGTGACAAAGACAAAGGAATCCAGGAGGTTCTGTAGGATAAAAATGGCACCCTCCACTCAAGGTCCAGATGGGAGCCGGAAAGAAGGAAAAACCTGTCAGGATGCTGGGAAGCTGAGCCAGCTCTTTGGGACAGAGGTGGACAGTGCATCCCTCTGGGATTGGATGCCAAATGGAACCTAGAGCCTGCTGCTGTGGATCCTGACCTGTTTTACATTTCCCACATTCTTTGACTTTACGTCCCATGTGTTCTCCTTGAGTGCACCACGAAGGGTTTGGTTTGGTTTTTCTTGGCTTTGTTTCAGTGGTGGGCTGCAGACCAAAAGCAGGACCCCTGTCCCTGGGGGCTGGGGCTCTCCTGGGGAGCCCTGTTGTCCAGTGGTGCCTATGACAGGGGCCACGGTGGCAATCTTTGTTTCCTCTGAGGTACTCAGAATGCGCTAGAGTAATTCTGCATGTGGCACTGTGAGCTGCACGAAGGCGAGGATGTAGCTCTCCTCAGCCTTGGGCTCTCTAGCCTTTAACTAGGGAGGTGTTCAAAGGACAGTGAATCAGATCATCTGTATCTGGTTCAGGATTCCCACAAGAATTGTCAGGGAATAAATGTGGAAGAGTGTCTTCTTTATCTTTCTTCTTACGTGTTCTTGTTTTTAAACAAATAGTCAATAGCAAAACATTCATGACCTTAAAATGCAACAAGACCATCATGGACGCACTGGCCTTCTGCTGTATTTGGGCTGCTGGATGTGTTTTGCATAGCTGGCTTGGGTAACTAGCAGGTGATTACAGGACCCACATGCAGCAAGCAGAATCATTATTTTATATAGCAAAATTGGTAGATGACAACCACAGTGGACAACAGGAGAAACACAGGTAGACACACGCTATGAACGATGGCTCCCAGACTACTCAGCCTGGTCACTGGTTTCAACCATTTGTTGCGCAAATGTGTATTAATGTTTGTAGCATGTCAACCACTGGACTAGGTGCTGGGGACCCAGAGGTTTCAGCAAATACCTTGCATGAAGTCTCAAGATGGTATTCCATACTTTGAATTGTTGAATGAGATACTTAGAAGAGCTTGAAACCTTGTAATGAAAAGTGCCAAAGTAAACCTTCTGCATGCCACCATTGGGGAAAGATGGCTCTGGTGTGGCTGCTCTAGCCTGGTCTCTCTCAGCCACCAGGCCTCCCGTGAGGCTCTCTCCCCTGGCTAATGAGAGAGTGCATGTCCTGCTTTCTCTCCAGCATACTCTGAAATGGGGAACTCTCTGGAAAGGAAGCAGCGTACTCCCATGAGGACTTTAGACTGGGTGACAAACAGCTGCATGCATGCCTGGTACTGGTCACGTGGGCTTGGGGAGCAGAGGTAGGGCCAACACAACTCCCAATCTGAGGACAAAGCCATCCCTAGTCCTGGAGAAGGGAGGGTCTTCTTATAAACAACTTGGGCTTCAAATACATTTCTCTTCCATTTCATCTTTTCTGGGTCTTCTACCCTTGCCTCATAAACCCAATTTTCAGTTTCTAAGCCATTTTTCACTGCCTTTTCAGTATTCTGTCTCTCTTAACAAGCATCTACATTTACTGAAGGCAACATCACGGACCCTGAACCTCACAGAAATATTACATACATGCGCCGGCAGAGGGGGACCCTGCTCCCAGTAGAGTGGTGGCTTCGTGACCCGGAGGCAGAGCATCCAAGAGCAGAAGGGCCCTCGGCCATCTCATCTCAACCTCCCAAGAATGCTGGAAACACTCCTACCATACACATGTCAAAATGGAGAGGTTGGAAAGCTATTTTTTTTTAATTACGGTAAAATAAACAAAACATAAAATTCACCATTTTAACGTATACAGTTCAGTGGCACTAAGTCCATTCACATTGTTGTACGATGACTAACACCATTCAACTCCAGAATGTTTTTCCTCTTGCAAAACTGAAACTTCATACCCATTAAATGATGACTCCTCATTGTCCCTTTTCCCCAGCACCTGGCAACCCCTATTCTACTTTCTGTCTCTGGGATTTGGGCTGCTCTAGGAACCTCATATAAGAGTGAGCACACGGTATTTGTCTTTTTGTGACTGGCCTATCTCACTGAGCATAATGTCCTCTAGGTTCATCTATGTGGTAGCTTATGTCAGAACTTCCGTCCTGTTTCAGGCTGAATAATAGTCCATGGAACACATATATCCCATTTTGTTTATCTATTCATTCATCAATGGGCACTTGGGTTGCTTCTACCATATTGGCTATTGTGCACAACGCTGCTGTGAACGTGAGTGTACGACATCTATTTGAGTTCCTGCTCTCCATTCTCTTGAGTACTTACCCAGATGTGGGATTGCTGGATCATATGGTAATTGTTTTTAATTTTTTGAGGAACCTGCTATACCATTTTCCACAGTGCCTGCACCATTTTACATCCCCACCAGCAGAACACAAAGGTTCCAGTTTCTCCACATCCTCACTAACACTTGGGAGTGTCTGTTTTGTGTGTGTGTGTCAATAGTGGCCATCCTAATGGGTATGAAGTGGTATCTCACTGGGAGTTTGATCTGCATTTCCCTAATGATTAGTGATGCCAAGAATATTTTCTTGTGCTTATTGGCCCACTGAATATCCACTTTGGAGACAAGTCTAATTCTGCTTTATTTTTTATTTTTATTTTTTAAATGGGAAAAACTGGTGTATTGAGATTTTTTTTAATAATAAATTTATTTTTTATTGGTGTTCAATTTGCCAACATACAGAATAACACCCAGTGCTCATCCTGTCAAGTGCCCTTCTCAGTGCCTGTCACACAGGCACCCCCACCCCCCACTCTCCTCCCCTTCCACCACCCCTAGTTCATTTCCCAGAGTTAGGAGTCTTTATGTTCTGTCTCCCTTTCTGATATTTCCTACCCATTTCTTCTCCCTCCCCTTCTATTCCCTTTCACTATTATTTATATTCCCCAAATGAATGAGAACATACAATGTTTGTCCTTCTCCGATTGACTTACTTCACTCAGCATAATACCCTCCAGTTCCATCCACGCTGAAGCAAATGGTGGATATTTGTCATTTCTAATGGCTGAGGAATATTCCATTGTATACATAGACCACAGCTTCTTTATCCATTCATCTTTCGATGGATACCGAGGCTCCTTCCACAGTTTGGCTATTGTGGATATTGCTGCTATAAACATCAGGGTGCAGGTGTCCCGGCGTTTCATTGCATCTGTATCTTTGGGGTAAATCCCCAACAGTGCAATTGCTGGGTCATAGGGCAGGTCTATTTTTAACTCTTTGAGGAACCTCCACACAGTTTTCCAGAGTGGCTGCACCAGTTCACATTCCCACCAACAGTGTAAGAGGGTTCCCTTTTCTCTGCATCCTCTCCAACATTTGTGGTTTCCTGCCTTGTTAATTTTCCCCATTCTCACTGGTGTGAGATGGTATCTCATTGTGGTTTTGATTTGTATTTCCCTGATGGCAAGTGATGCAGAGCATTTTCTCATGTGCGTGTTGGCCATGTCTATGTCTTCCTCTGTGAGATTTCTGTTCATGTCTTTTGCCCATTTCATGATTGGATTGTTTGTTTCTTTGGTGTTGAGTTTAATAAGTTCTTTATAGATCTTGGAAACTAGCCCTCACTATGACCAAGTAGGATTTATTCCCGGGACACGAGGCTGGTTCAACACTCGTAAAACAATCAGTGTGATTCATCATATCAGCAAGAGAAAAAACCAAGAACCATATGATCCTCTCATTAGATGCAGAGAAAGCATTTGACAAAATACAGCATCCATTCCTGATCAAAACTCTTCAGTGTAGGGATAGAGGGAACATTTATCAGCATCTTAAAAGCCATCTATGAAAAGCCCACAGCAAATATCATTCTCAATGGGGAAACACTGGGAGCCTTTCCCCTAAGATCAGGAACAAGACAGGGATGTCCACTCTCACCACTGCTATTCAACATAGTACTGGAAGTCCTAGCCTCAGCAATCAGACAACAAAAAGACGTTAAAGGCATTCAAATTGGCAAAGAAGAAGTCAAACTCTCCCTCTTCGCCGATGACATGATACTCTACATAGAAAACCCAAAAGCCTCCACCCCAAGATTGCTAGAGCTCATACAGCAATTTGGCAGCGTGGCAGGATACAAAATCAATGCCCAGAAGTCAGTGGCATTTCTATACACTAACAATGAGACTGAAGAAAGAGAAATTAAGGAGTCAATCCCATTTACAATTGCACTTAAAAGCATAAGATACTTAGGAATAAACCTAACCAAAGAGGTAAAGGATCTATACCCTAAAAACTATGGACACTTCTGAAAGAAATTGAGGAAGACACAAAGAGATGGAAAAATATTCCATGCTCATGGATTGGCAGAATTAATATTGTGAAAATGTCAATGTTACCCAGGGCAATTTACACGTTTAATGCAATCCCTATCAAAATACCATGGACTTTCTTCAAAGAGTTAGAACAAATTATTTTAAGATTTGTGTGGAATCAGAAAAGACCCCGAATAGCCAGGGGAATTTTAAAAAAGAAAACCATAGCTGGGGGCATCACAATGCCAGATTTCAGGTTGTACTACAAAGCTGTGGTCATCAAGACAGTGTGGTACTGGCACAAAAACAGACACATAGATCAATGGAACAGAATAGAGAATCCAGAAGTGGACCCTCAACTTTATGGTCAACTAATATTCGATAAAGGAGGAAAGACTATCCACTGGAAGAAAGACAGTCTCTTCAATAAATGGTGCTAGGAAAATTGGACATCCACATGCAGAAGAATGAAACTAGACCACTCTCTTGCACCATACACAAAGATAAACTCAAAATGGATGAAAGATCTAAATGTGAGACAAGATTCCATCAAAATCCTAGAGGAGAATACAGGCAACACCCTTTTTGAACTCGGCCACAGTAACTTCTTGCAAGATACATCCACAAAGGCAAAAGAAACAAAAGCAAAAATGAACTATTGGGACTTCATCAAGATAAGAAGCTTTTGCACAGCAAAGGATACAGTCAACAAAACTCAAAGACAACCTACAGAATGGGAGAAGATATTTGCAAATGACATATCAGATAAAGGGCTAGTTTCCAAGATCTAATTCTGCTTTAGAGAGAAGTTCCTTTGCCCATTTTTTTTTTTGGGGGGGGTTGTCTTTTTTGTTGTGGAAAGTTGATTTTAAATAAGCTACTGCACCACTAAACTTGCTGCACTTTGATCCATGGTGTCTTTGAGGCTGCTACTACCCACACTTCTTTGCCCAAAGATCCTCCTTTCCAACTTGTATCTGGAATGGGGGCAGCCCTGGGTTGGATTGATTACCTTGCACTCATCCCTCCCAGACATCATTCAGGTATCCATGGATCATTTCTCTGAATTAATGAGAACAACCTTTCTTTGTGGCCCAACTTTCTATCAAGTGCAAATTTAATGGGCGTGTTCATTACTCCATCACTCAGCTCAGGCATAAAAGTAGCTCATAGCACCAAGCCTCTCAGTAATCAGTGCATCAAAACATTACTCAATATCATATTTCAACCTAAACTGAATAAGTGAGACAAGAGTAAGAAAGAGTCTTATTAGCCAAGTAAGGATTGTTTTTAAACCAGATGTATGCTCCCCTCAAATAAAGAATGGTCCTAACTATGTTTTCCAGTCTGTTGATAAGATTGACAGGGAACACAGCATAAAAATTCTGTTCATGTGGATTGCTAGCTCCAAGAAAGCATAAATTGTCTTTCTCTCATTCACGGCAGCATTCCCAATACCTAGCACAGCACCTAGAATGTGGTAGGAACTCAGTGCTTCAAAAACAGTGGTTAAGAGCACAGATGTTGAGGCCAGACTACCTGGGTTCAAATCATAATTCTGCCACTGACAAGGTGGGTAATTTTGGACAAACTAGTTTACCTTTCTGTGGCTTGATTTCCTTAACAGTAAAATGGGGATAATAATGTTATCTATCGTGGTTCTCATGATGATTAAATTAGTTTAAAATAACGTTAATTGCTGAGGCACCTGGGTGGCTCAGTCAGTTAAGCATCTGACTCTTGATCTCAGCTCAGGTCTTAATCTCAGGGTCGTGATTTCAAGCCCCAAACTGGGGCCATCACGGAGCCCACTTAAAAAAAAATGTGTTAAGTGCTGCTAAAGAGTTGCCTATACGAAGGCAGTATATAAATGCTAGTGGCTATTACTGCTACATGAGTGAATAAATGTTATATATATTCACTTCTTTCCACAGTTAGTTCCTGTTGGCATAAAAAGAAATGTGATCACGTAACAGGATCTGCTCTCGCATGTATGAGAGTAGATCGTACACAGAAGTGTCTTCCGGTCAGGTGACACAGGACTTGTTTCACTATGTTCTCATGTATCAAAGTTATGGGCCGGAAAACATATTTAAAAGAATTGTCCAAACACCTTATTGATACCACTTGGATTTGTATCCTTGAGAAGTTCAAAAAATTACTTTTTTTATGCTTCGTGTAATACTGATGGTTTAAATAAGAGAGATTAAAATTCAAATCAATTAAAAATCTGTAATTAGTAGAGTTGCACCATGATTTGTCTTAGGGGAAGAGACTAAACCCAGCGGTGGCTGTCCTTAGCGGCCACTAGAAGGCTTGCTGAATTAGAATAAAACATTTTAGTTACACTTCAGTTCTCAGATGCCACTGTAAGTATGATACTATCTGATATATTTTCCAAAGACAAAAAGCAACAAATTGTCAGCTCTCATCCCAATATTTTATCTGAAAATGAATCACCATGGCAGAAACACAAATTCTATGAAGGTCTGATCAAAGCACTGGGTAGCAGACTGCCACACTGTCCTTAGGAGAGACAATTGTTCTAAACATCACCTGGCACCTACTTCTACCTTTTTGGGCCAATGAGGAAAACTACTAAATAAAATTACTGTATTAATCAATTAGGAAATTTTTGCAAAGCTGTATTTCAAAAGAACACATACCAAGGCTCCTATACCAAGTACAGTAGATAGCCAATCTACCTGAATTTACAAACACTCTTCAATATACAAATGTGTTCCTTGTTAGACTTTATTTTGGGGAAAACTTGCAATGCGTTAAAGACATTATATTAATAAATAATCAGCAAATAATTTCTCATTCCTTTGGGTATTTAATAGTTAAAAGGTTAATTTTTTTAAAAGATTTTATTTATTTATTCATGTGGGACACAGAGAGAGAGGCAGAGACATAGGTAGAGGGAGAAGCAGGCTCTTCTGAGGAAGCCTGATGAGGAACTTGATCCACGGACCTGAGATGAGGCCCTGAGCTGAAGGGAGATGCTCAACCACTGAGCCACCCAGGTGTCCCAGTTAAAGGGTTTAAAAAAATAATTTTTCAACAGAAAAAGAAGTCATTTCAGGAGGAACAAAATAAGACAAGACACATATAGAAATTGTAGATATAAATCCAACCATACCATTACTTACATTAAATGTGAATAGATTAAACACTTAAGACAAAAGGCAGGAATTACCAGACTAAATAAAAAAGCAAGATCTGGGGGGATCCCTGGGTGGCTCAGCAGTTTAGCCCCTGCCTTAGGCTCAGGGCATGATCCTGGAGTTTGGGGATCGAGGCCCACGTCAGGCTCCCTGCATGGAGCCTGCTTCTCCCTCTGCCTGTGTCTCTGCCTCTCTCTCTGTGTGTCTCCCATGAATAAATAAATAAAATCTTAAAAAAAAAAAAAAAAGCAAGACCTAGGTGGCTCAGCTGGTTAAGTATCCAACTCTTGATCTCAGCTCAGGTCTTGATCTCAGGGTCTTAAGTTTAAGCCTGGTGTTGGACTCCACGCTGGGTGTAGAGCCTATTTTTTTTTTTAAAGCAAGACCCAATCATATGCTATCTGTAAGAGAAGTAGTATTTGAAGAAACAATGGCTGAGAATTTTCTAGAAATGATAAGCAATACAAACAATTCCAACCCACAGTCAAAGAAAGCCCAGTGAATCCGAGCAGGAGCCACTCTTAGCTGTTTCGCGGGGAGGGTGTATAGCGCCGGCAACAATGGCGATTGGAAGTAGCCAGAGAGAAAAGACAGATGACATTAAAATGATCTAAAATTAAAGAAACAGTTCACTTCTCAACAACTAGAAGAGGAGCAGGATCATTTGTGCTGTGAGAAAATGTGAGCCTAGAATTATAAATCCAGTTGGAAAATCTCTTTTGAGAGTAAAGCCAAATACATTTTCAGACACAAACTGAGAAAGTGTGCCAGCAACAGACCCTCACTAAAATTTCTAGGATAATCACTAAACAACCAAACAGAATGCTTTTTTTTTCCAAATCTGTAAGAAAAAAAAAAAAACGTAATAAAAACATAATTAACATAAAAGAAGGTAGGAAGAGAGAAGATAGCCTATGAAAGAGAGGGCAGGACAAACAGCACAAAGGTATGAGATATTAACACAAATGTACCAGTATTTACAATAAATGGAAATGAACTAAATGTTCCAGATAAGACTGTCAGTCTGTGTTAAAAAAGAAAAAATCAGCTGTATATAATGAGTATAAGAGTGAATCTAAAATATAAGAACATAAAAAATTCAAGGTAAGAGAATGAAGAAAGATATTCCATAAATGCTCAAACTCATGCACACCCACACACACTGCATATGTGTATCTGTAGATGGACACACAAATGTAGATAAGTGTTGTGGATGTGTGTGTTAGCATACAAACTAGATTTTGAGGCAAAATGAATTATGTAACTTATTACATAATGATAAAGGTTTGAATCAACCAGGAAGACATAGCAATTCTAAATTTATATGCACCTTATAGCACAGCTTTAAACTATATAAAGCAAACATTGCTGTGACTCTGTGGTGAAATAGGACAATCCACAATCCCAGTGGTAGATTTCAACATATCTCGGCTCAATAATTAATCAACTAAGCAAACAAAAAACATCAGTAAGAATAAAGATCTGAGTAGCATAATTAATAACTTCATCAAATAAAATATATAAAAATGTACCCCCAAATACAGAAAACATTCTTTTCAAGCACACGTGGAGTATTTATAAGAAGTGACCACATGCTGGGCCATAAAACAAGTCTCAACACATTTTAAGTTCATATAGATTACAGTCTCTGAGCACAATTCAATGAAGTTATTAAAAGCCCATTAACAAAAGATAAGTGGAAAAAGTCCATACATTTGACAATTGCATGGAGCCTGCTTCATGGAAAACAAAGTTCTAAAAGAATTAAGGAGTCAAAGAAGAAAAATGGAAATTTAAAATAATTTGGCACGAAGTAATAACAATTGCAGATATTGAGATGGTGGTTTACAACTAAAGCAGCACGTGGCGGAAAATTTTTAGTCTTAAATGTTTATGTCAGAAAGACAAAAAATTAATGAACTAAACACCTAACTTGAGAGACGAAGAAGGAAAACTCAGATAAGAAAGAACAAACTCAGAGGAAAGAGAAGAAAGGAAATGTTAGAAATAAGAACAGAAAATTTATAGTTGAGACCATTAAAAAGCTGGTTCTTTGAAAAGATCGATGTAACAGGCAAATTTCTGGCAAAACTTTAAACAAAATAAAAGAGAAGGCACATTAAAAATTATTACGGGGCAGCCTGGGTGGCTCAGCGGTTTAGTGATGCCTTCGGTCCAGGGCGTGATCCTGGAGACCTGAGATCGAGTCTCATGTTGGGCTTCCTGCATGGAGCCTGCTTCTCCCTCTGCCGGTGTCTCTGCCTCTCTCTCTGTCTCTGTCTCTGTCTCTCTGTCTCTCATGAATGAATAAATAAAATATTTTAAAAAATATTACGAATGAAAAAGACAACCACAGGTGCTGTATGACAATTAACAGATAATTAAAAAACATGAACAACTCCATGCCAATAAAATTTAACATTTACATGAAATGGACATATCCTGAAAAATATATGCCATATATATTTTAGCTTCTATGTTATCCTTGGCTTAATAAAAGAAGTAGAAAACCTGAATATCCTGGAATCATTTTTGTAAAAGCATCAGAAGTCTTTCTATAGAAAAAAGACCAGCCCCAGATGGTTTTACAGGCAAATTCTACAGAAACTTCTTATTCTAGAAACAGATAATTCCAATCTTACCCAAATGATTCTAAAACACCCAAAAAAGAACTACTCCGACTCATTTTATGAGCCTGGCCCAACCGTGATGCCAAAACTGGACAAGTATACAATGAGGAAGGGAAATTACAAGCTATTTCACACATGAACAAATATAAATGTTCTAAAAAAAATTAGTAAACTGAATCTACTAAAAAAAGCTAATTGGTCACGATCAAGTTGGGTTTATTCTAAGAATGCAAGGTTAATTTAACATTTAAAAATACCAATTAGTATAAAATTCATAGATCAAAGGAGTAGAACCATATAGTCATGTCAACAAATATAGAAAAAGCATTTGATAAAATTCAGTATCAATTCATGATTTAAAAAGATGAACTCTTAGCAAACCACAAAGAAGGAAATTCTCTTAACCTCTTATTAAATAGTACCAATAAACAAATTTGTAACAAATACAATTCTTAATGTTCAATGGTTAAACATTGAAAGAATTTTATTCAGGTATATTGAAGGTCCTACCTAGCCCAGTATGGCCAGTTTTAAAAAAGTTGAAGGATTAGAGATAAATTAAATTTTAATTATTTCAGATAGAAGTCATTGTTGGTATAGAAACTCCAAAGTTGGGGCAGCCCTGGTGGCGCAGCGGTTTGGCTCTGCCTGCAGCCTGGGGTGTGATCCTGGAGACCAGGGATCAAGTCCCACATCGGGCTCCCTGCATGGAGCCTGCTTCTCCCTCTCCCTGTGTCTCTGCCTCTCTCTTTCTGTGTCTATGAATAAATAAATAAAATCTTAAAAAAAAAAAAAAACTCCAAAGTTACCTACATGTAAATTGTTAGAATTAACAAGAGTTGAGTTGAGTTGTTGGGTCAAAAAGAATATACAAAAATCAGCTGCTTTCTTATACAACAGCAACAAGTAGATCATAAATTTGATAAAGAAAAAAAATTCTGCAGATGCCTGGGTGGCTCAGTGGTTGAGCGTCTGCTTGTGGCTCAGGGTGTGATCCCAGAGTGCCACATTAGGCTCCCTGCATGGAGCCTGCTTCATGGAGGCCCTCTGCCTGTGTCTCTGCCTCTCTCTCTGTGTCTCTCATGAATAAGTAAATAAAATCTTTAAAAAAGAAAAGAAAAGAAAAAAAAATCTGCATACATACATTTTTTCAGGTAAGTAGGAATAAATCTAGTAAAAATGGGCAAAATATAAGAAAAACTGTAAAATTTCATTAAAAAGTATTTTTCAAAGACCTAAGTAATTAGGTACAATGGCTATGGATTAGGAAACTGTCATAAATATGTAATTCTCCCCAAGCTGAGCTATTAGATTAAACGTAATTCCAATAGTTTTTTTTTTTTTTGTGGAATTTGACAAACCTGATTCAAAAATTTGTATCAAATTTGTGTTCTCAAAGACCTGAGAATAGTGACAACACTCTTTTTTTTTTTTTAAGATTTTATTTATTTATTTGAGAGAGAGAACAAGCAGTGGGGAGGGGCAGAGGAAGAGAGAGAGAGAGAAGCAGACTCCCGCTTGAGCAGGGAGCCCAACGCGGGGCTCTATCTCAGGACCTGGAGATCATGACCTGAGCTGATGGCAGATGCTTAACTGACTGAGCCACCCCAGCACCCCACCATAACACTCCTGAAGAGCAAGAAACAGGGATGGACCTACCTCACAAATAATAAAGTTGTGAGAATGCAGAAAGTGGCAATCATACATTGATGGGCACCCCCCTCCCCACATATATGGGCATTTAAGACAAATGTAGCTCTGTGGGGCAACAGGAAAAAGGAGCTTTTCAGTACATGATGCTGGGACAATTGGGTATCCATATGGGGAAAACCAACACTGAATCCTTCACACCCTACATACATAAGACAGTTATTTCCAGATGGACCCTTAGATTTAAGTGTGAAAGGTAACACAGGAAAACTCTTAGAATATAACTTAGGGGACTATCTTTGTGACCCCAGAGAAGGGAAAGTAAGGTTTCTTAAACTAGATGCAGAAAGTACAATCCATGAAGGAAATGATTGATAAATTCAACTACTTTGAAAATAAGAACTTCTATTCATCAGGAAACTAGTCATGGATTAGAAGATTTTTTATAACACATGTAACCAACAAAAGGACTTGTAACCATAATATTTAAAGAAATTTTATGAATTGGCATAAAAAAGTCAACCCAATTAGGCAAGAGGAGAGACTTTTCCCCGTGCTTCACAAAACAGGAAAGCTAAATGGCCAATAAACAAATACAAAGCTGTTCAAGCTCGTCATGCCACTTCAACTCACAATGTGACACCATGAACCAGCAACCACACTGCCAAAAATAAGTCTGAAACACAGGGTGTTGGTGCCTGCAGCCACATAGGCTCACAACCCCTTTGGAAAGTGGTTTTAAATGATCTGGTAAAACTGAAGATGCACATATCCTCCAACAGTCTCCCTCCTAGGTGATGCCCAGGGAAGTACCTGCACATGTGCACCAGGACACCTGCAGGAGTATCTACAGTAGCTTTTTTCGTAACAGCTGAAAAGTGAAAACCACCTGTACATCCATTTACAACAGACTGGAAAAATACATCATGGTATATCTTTTTTTAAAAGATTTTATTTATTTATTCACGAGAAACACAGAGACATAGGCAGAGATACAGGCAGAGGGAAAAGCAGGCTCCCTCCGGGGAGCCTGATGTGGGACTTGATCCCAGGACCCTGGGATCATGACCTGAATCAAAGGGAGACACTCAATCACTGAGCCACCCAGGTGCCCCATGTCATGGTATATCTATGAAAATACAATGTATTGGTGTAAAGGAATAAACTGCTGCTGCATGCAATAAGGATGAACTTCAGGAACATGTCAAGCAATGAAAGCAAACACATATAAGGATATATTCAGTGTAATTCCATTAAAAATGTTTAAATATGCAACATTAGACATTATTATTTGGGAGGGCGAACATATATGGTCTAGAAACACAAGGGAATGCTCCACCTAGAATTCAGGATATGGGTAACATCCTATGATGTTAGAGAGGTAAGGAGATAGGATAGACAGGGGCACACAGGAAATTCATAGGCAATGTTAATCTTTTTCTTAAACTAAGAAGTCAGCATCTGTATTAGTTGTATTATTATTTTAAATATATGTAATAAAGATCCTTTGGCTTTTACTCAATATTTAATAACAATTTTATTTATTTTTTATTTTTTTAAGATTTTAAAAAAAGGCAAAGGGAGAAGCAGGCTCCCTATGGGGAACCTGACGTAGGACTCAATTCCAGGATCTCAGGATCACGGTACCAGCAGAAGGCAGACGCTCAACCACCAAGCCACTCAGGTGCCCCAATAACAATTTTAAAGGATTCTAAAATACCATATTTGAGAACACTGGAGAAGAACTAGTCATAGGGATAATACGAATTCCTACCAACTAGTGAGTGGTTACCATTACAAATGTCTACATGCACTAGCTCAGACAGCTGAATGTCCTGGAGGGGCAGCTGGCCTCTCAAGTATTACTGATCCTTACTGTCACCGGGAAATGATAAAAGTTGGTGTTTAAGAGGGACCAAAAGGATCTTGGCATCAGGCTAAGAGGCTTGCTCAATCAAGTCTCTGTTCAACAGTTTAACTGTCCAACGGTTAAACAGGCCTCAGTCCAACTGTGGCCGTGGCTTCCACCTCCAATGTGGCAGGTGCCGAGGAAACATCAAGCACGCCCTCAGTCTGTGTATGGCGGATGGGACACAAGACACACGAGGCACTCCCGGGCTTCCGAGAGTCCGTGGTTGTGCAGGAGGCAAGCTTGTCACAAACAAACAGATACTACTACTTGGCATTCAGGGACAGGTGCCCGCATCATGTTGTTTGGGTTGTTGAAATGTTTTACCCGGGCTTGGAACAAAACCACGAGAACCAACTACATCTGGCCCCAACTTTTAATAAAGTATTCTTAGGGAAGAAGTTTCCCATCACATAGGAAGAAATACAAATATTTAAAAAGCAAACAAGTCATCGGCTGCTCTCAGACCTGTTGCCATATGCTTTGCTTTTTTGAGCTTACAGCTTAACATTAAAATAACAGGCTCACATTCCTCAAATATCTCTACTGCTGTTCCTTACTGATTCTACTTGAAAAGACTGTCAGCTGCTGTCACTTGGAAGTATTACCATATTAGCCACCACTGTTTACTGCTCCCTGCGTGGCGTGGCTATTAGTTTAATAAGCCTCCTCTCAGATGACACCGCAGGCTGTCTACACAGGAGACACATGCGGGAGTCTAACATGTACTGAAGGTGTTAGGGGTGGGAGGCAGGGAACGCTGCTTTATAAATGTCGATGAGGGAAACGGAATTCAGTTGCATCAGGTTGTCCTTTAGTGGGGGGTAAAGGACCGAGGCCCCTTTAGAGTGCTCTAACCACGTTAAGATCCCCTGGGCTAACCAGCCTTGGATAACACCCAGAAATACACTCGGTGTGCAAAAGAGCAAGTTGGAGGCCTGCGAGAAGCGAAACGCTGCAGCAAAGCTCTTTAATTCACTCGGCACAAATAACCGAACCTACAAAAGAAATCTCTAGTCAGAGGTTTTCGGGATTATAATGAGATTTTTTTCTCGATGGGGAGAAGAGAAGTGCCTTTTTCACTTGAAGACAAAGAAATGTTTGTCATGGAAATGTGTGAACCAGTTTTCCAAGGAGAACTGCTGAAACGCGCTGATTAAAAACAGTGAGGTGATGAGGCAGAGAAATAAAGCCAAAGCTGATCCACTTACAATTTGCCGCAGCGCTGATTTGCCCCAGTGAGGAGAGCTGCCCCAGCCTACATTCCTGTCCTCCCGGGCTCCCCCCCAGTTGCCCCCGCCCCACCACTGACCCTGCCAGCTCAAGCGGAGTGTTTACTGTTTCTGGCCACTGTGTACTGGTTACCAGGCGACCCCACTGAGGATAAAATGGGAACCAAGGCACCCACACGACAATGTCCTTCTCCACAAAGCCTACCCAACATGCTTGGATTGAGGGATTTAGAGGAATGCTGGGGAGATATGCAGACAATCGTGCCCATGGCAGTTTCTACTGGCAGTTCTTAGGTTAGGCACAGATGTGAACTGATTTATTTAAGGAATTCTACTTCCCAGAGGACAAACCATGGCACCATGAGGTCAGGAACCTCGGATGGAAGCTGCCTGCAACAGGGTGGCCACCTCGACCTAGCGGAAAAGCCTCTGGTCAACGAGGACAAACAAGCCAGGAAGCATGTTCCGGAGGCTTCAGTCACTGGAGCTTGTTCAGTCTAACCTTTGCCATCTCCCTGTATATCCACATGAGCACTTACTCAATATTCATTTTCAAATTGACTTTATGACAACTCGTTTCCACAATCAGTAGTCTCCCCCTGACCAATAACTTCCAGAACTCACGCTTTGATCCTCAGGTGTATTTTTTCCTGAAGTGCATTTGAAAATGTAAAACTACTATGATAAAAATGTTCACCCACCGTCCATGTAGAATCAGCTAGTTCACCAATGGTCCACACTGGGAAAGACCCGATAAAGACCCCATAAGTTATCTTTAAACTTAACAAGGGCAACCTAACAGGCTACATCTGTTTCCAAAGATCGTGGAAAAACAAGAACAAGGGAACTTTGGACTATGTATCCTCAGGATATCCACAAAGGACTGAACTTAGATAGAATGAAGGAGGGAGGGGAAGAGTAAACAAAAGGCCAGGAGCACTTACATAAAATTCTCTGGATATTCACTCAGGGCCATGTCAATGATATTCAGAGCATCGTGGTAATGCTTTTGTGCAGAAAGTAAGAGGGCAAGGAGGTGCAGGGAGTTGGCATCATCACCTTGAAGTTGAAGAGCTTGGCGGACGTACCCCAGAGCCTCTGGGATCTGGTTTAAAACAAAATCAAAAAGAATTTTAACAGGTGCGCAAACATGCTCAGGTGCAGGCGCGCACGCACACACACGAGGAGCTACCATCTCAACGTCTGATTCTCTGTAAATATCGAAAGTCCTTTCACCCTGTGCCACATTTAGATTTTAATCTTCATGACAGCCCTGGGATATCAACCACAAACACGCAGACAGATGTCCTCTTCAAGCGGCAGTGTGACCTGTGGAGTGATGCAAGAGGCTCTGCTTCTCTGTAAAACTGCCAATACCCACTCCTTTGTGTTTCGCTAAAACACAATTTCCCCTTTCCCACAAAAGTGATGTACTCTTGATTATACCCAAGATAATTTCCCTCTTGGTGGAAGCACATACAAGTTGCCAGAGGTTGTTAGTGGAATTAAAGTGACTTAGCTGAACTTGTCTCATTTTTTTAAAGTGTATTACCAAACTAAAGTACCTAACAGGTTACTACAAAGCCTTAAACAGAGCTTTCCAGACGACCTGACACCTGTGAGCCTTTCCAGGTTCCTTTGTCCTGGACATCTCCATTAGACATCAAGGAAATATGCAAACAAACAAACAAACACCCCACACCTTTCCAAACTACAACCCAAAATAACTCCATCCAAGAAACAAATTGCAATGCCACATACAAAGCAGATGTATCCAAATTCAAAGAGGACCAGATACAACCTTAACCTTTAAAATGCAAGGGTTGTTCAAGACTTTCTTCAAAAATCATCCAAGCACTGGGGTTGATAAAATGCATACATAATGGATATTTGAACACCCGAGATTCCATGCAGGTTTAACAGTAACCAGGGAGAATTAGAACCTGACACTGGATCTCGAAATAGAGTCTCGAGGACTGAACCATTCTTACACAACCGCCCCGGGGACTCCTTCCTGTCCTCTCCCCACCCAACTCCCGTCCTCATATGGGACCTCTCTTCTCAGCACCCCTGCCTCTTTCCAGTTCTCAGTAACCTCACTCTCTTAGGAAGAAGCCAGAGCCTCCCAAACCTCTTTGTTTTCCTCTATGAGATCCTATTTTTGATGGCTTTAAGTTATGAATGCTGGCTGCAGGGGCTCTCTGCCACTGACCCCTAGCATCAGGGCTGTCACAGCCAGGGGAGGGCTCATCCAGCCTGGCCCCCCATTTACAGGGAGGAAGCCCAGGAGTCCAGGCATGTGACAAGGTTTGAGCATTGCCATCTAGCTATTGAGTGACCAAGACAAGAGAGGCTCTAGATCTTTTGATTCCTCTCCTGTCTCCTCCTCCTGCTCAGATGACATGGGCTCTAAAGGTAAGAGGGCTATGGCCCTGGGCCCCTGGCCAGCACGGACACACTTCCACAGAGGTCCGGTGTCCTTACGCTATGGGCCTGCAGCAGTGGCAGCTGCACCCGAGGCCCCACCCATGTGTCCTCTCCTCAGGGTGACGCCCACGGTGTGAAGAGCACCCAGCCTGCTGTGACAAGGAGGCTCGAAAGGCAGGTACACTCATGGTGTCCATCTGCAGGGGTGACCAGAGCCATCAGGGACAAACAAATACAGGGTGGGATAAGACGTCCTTAAGGGAGAGCTGACTTGAAGGGATTCAAAGCTTCGCTGAATGAGCATTACTGGCTGCCTAACACATGCCAGGCCGTGTTCCAGCTGCCGGGACCAAGAGATGAGGGTGATGGAGGAGGGCCCCTGCCTTTCTGGAAGTCTAGGGAAGAAGACAGATCCTGAACAGGAGAGCCGAGCAGGGGGAAGGGGAAGGGTAGGCCACCGCAGGATGGAGGCTTCACGCAGAAGGTGCAAGAAGCTCCCAGTGGCGGGGGAACCAGCGCACAGCTGTTGAAGTAGCAGCTCCTGTGGGTCTAGCTGAGAGCCCCACCAGCCAGGCGACAGGGCCTGTGCAGAGGGGGCGTCTTGGTTTCCTCGGTCCCCAGGTCACCACTGGAAGCCACTCGGCCATGCCATTCCCAGGCCTGCAGGGAGTCAGAGGCACGCCTGTGGCCCGGGCCTGCCCGGAGATGGCGTGTCCGGGGACCTGCCCTCCGCTTCACCCTCCAGTCAGCACTCAGGAATGTGCTGGGGTGACCACCAGTGTCTTGCACCTGCTTGGGCGGGCAGGCCTGTAGCCAGAGCCTCAGAGCAGCTGGGAGGGGATGGGAGGGTCTGAGAATGGCAAAGGCAGTTTTTGGAAGCTGCCATGAGGAAGACGAAGGCCAGCAGAGCTGCGTCTCCAGCAAGGAGAATGCTGCAGAGTCCTGTATGTGGGGGAGGGAGCCCCCGTGAGTGCCTGTCTCCCACACCTCCTGCCCACACCTGCAGGACCTACCACCCATTACCGGTACCTTCCGACAACCAGTGGCTAATGCCCCATGGTGCAGCTCGGCACTAGGTCTGCCACCAAGGGCCACAGGCCCTTGGGCTGTGACTCCTGGGTTCAGGGCACGTGCCGTGTGCTACATCCCACGATGCCCTCAGCATCTTCCAGGTCTGTGGACTTCATCTCCCAAAGCAGAGCCTGGGACACCTGTGTCTTCGCAGCAGGTGCTCAAACTGACCAAAACCACCAGTGGCTGTGCTGTGAGGAGTCCGCTCCCTCCCAGAAGAGGCCCCGGCTCCAGGTCCATCTCAGGAGAATGAAAGAAGACCAGCTACTGCCTCTCACGGAGGCGATGGAGGAGCCGCGTCAAGATGGGACACCCACCAAGTTTAGGAAACACGAGAGATACTGACCTGTCTGGAGATGGCAAGCTGCAGAGCCAGGTAGAAAGCTGCTTGGTGATCTGTAGGTGACAGGCTGTGGGCCCTGAAAGAGTACAGATGTGGCCATTAGTATGCAGGACAGGCCATTCTCCCCTTCCTAGCCAACAGTCATTCACATTTGCAGTTTGACGTCAAGGCTACATATTTAACTATGTGATGTTTCATTTAAACTCTTTTGTCCACAAACAAATGTCACGCATTCCCCCCTCATGACATGGACTGGTATGACACAGAAGCACATGTCTGTGCTTTGTCTAGCACCTGAAATGGCAGCCCTTGATGCCTGGCTTCGAGGCGGAGCCTGGAGGTGAGGAACCCACAGCCCCTGGGATCGGGCGCCCACCTCTGGCAGACGCCTCCCTTGGGCTGAGCGGGAGAGGCCCACGTGTCATGCTGGGACACAGGTGAGGTTACGAGTGTACTTGGCAGGGCGATAGCTGCTTTGGTTAAGTTTTGGCTTGGCCTTAACGCTACTTCATCCAAATTTCTGGATTTCAGAGAAACCATATGAAAATCAAAGACCTGGCTTTGCTTGTAAAATGAGGTTTTGGTTTTTGATGAACCATGGGAAGAAAAGAAGGATTCTCGTTCAGTCTTTTGAAGCTTCTACTAAGTTCCATGCAATTTACTAATGTAGTCTGTGTAGCTGTGGCACGTAGGACTCTGCAGCCAGATGCTAGGCTTGGTTTTACTAACTTGCCTTGGACAGTGGATGGGAGGAGGCCGCCCTGGCCTCCTACTTGATGGCAAACATAGTCATTCTTGCATTTATGTGGAAATCACTTGCATTTCACCAAGCCTAACTCAAAATGTGACTACATAGGGAACACAATTCTGCATTTAAGATTCTGGGAGGAAGAGAAAAACTTTAACTTACTTTAAAGGCACCATGGGAGAGACACTTGGGGGGCTCAAGGCGTGATCCTGGAGCCTGCTTCTCCCTCTGCCTGTGTCTCTGCCTCTCTCTGGGTCTCTCATGAATAAATAAATAAAATCTTAAAAAAAAAAAAAAGGTACCATGGGGCAGAATAATTACAAATGGGGAGGGGGGCAGATGGTAAACAACCCTTTGTGCTCTTCTGTCAACACTCTGTGATTAAAGGAGGATCTTTTACCAGCAGAAAACAAATTTGAGATAAAAAAGGAAGCCAAACCATTATGGATTCAACTGCATCAAACATGCCAAGGGTGGCTTTCTGTGGTAATAAGGCCTTTTGCTGAAACTGTCTGCTGTGGAGAAAAAGGCTCAAAAGCCTTCCAGGTATTTGGCATCCAGAAAATACTAAGTCTAACAATTAGGGCATTGTTTAGGCAAATATGGTAGGTCCAGTATGGGACTGGGGAAGAACGTGGTGGTGGGGGTGGGGTGAGGTCAGTCCTTTTATTAATCTCAACAGCAAAGCACCTCAACTCCCATTCCTGGGGAGGCTTCATTAGTGACCTTGCCTCAGGACACAACCTTAGTTTAAGAGGCGGAAACCAGTTACCTGTGTTGCCCTTTGAAATGTCTTATTTCTATTGAAGGCCTACTCAGTGGACTCCAGTTTTTATTATTTTACAGGTATTGGTTTTCCATGAATTTGTACATCAAAGAATTTTTTTTCCTTCAGTGTTCATAAAAAAGTGAGATCAGAATGTCATCATGGTTTCTCTCTTTCCCAATTACTCAGGGGAAATGAATACAAAATTAATTATGAAGAGACTTTGAATTATTTAGCATTCTTTATCTTATCTTCTTTCACAATTGATAAAGTCATGTTTCTACAACCCTCAAAAAAAAAAAAATTCCTCAGGGCTTTAATTTTCTCAGCCCCATTTAGATTTGCCACAAATGAAGTTAAATCAAATCATGGCTGCCTCTGCCCAACACCAACCAAGGGAGATGCTGGCAATGTCCTGTTGAGTTCAGGGAATGGGTGGAGGTAGTCCTGACCAAAGGCCCCACCCTGGCCTCATCAAATAATGATTAACTGCTAGCCACAGCACTGTGAAAGGAAATCTGAACGGAAAGTGATAGAAATCTCAGCATTTCTGGGGTGTATCAGGACAAACACTGAAGAACTGCCAACCTGACCAATAATGGATATCCAACTGTCAGGTTTCTAAGGAGACACAACCTAAACATACACATTTGAAAAATTTTACTTCAATAATTCCACTAATGAATTAAACTGACCACTTTAGCCTATGAGAGAAACAAAGAGATAAAGATAATGCCCAAGAAAGCCAGAGAAAATGCAGTGAGGAGATCATGTTGTAGACTCCAGAAAACCTGCTTCAGTCATGCAGAAGAGCTTTAGCAGCTGGGCTTCCCATGGCACAGCCATGCCCACAGAAAACCTGCTCAGCAGAAATCAGCAAGCAATGCAGGCGAGATGAAGGACGTTAGTGATCTTAAAAATTGCAAGCCTGCTAGACTCTGCTTACGGATTTTTTTTTTTTAACGTAGGTTCCTCACTTGGTATGGAGCCCCATGCAGAACTTGAACTCATGACCCTGAGATCAAGACTTCAGCTGGGATCAAGAGTCGGATGCTTAACTGAGTCACCCAGGTGCCCCTCTGTACATGGATTTGAAGCAGCCTCATAACTCCAATCTCCTACAGTGAGCACCTGGTGAGGCTGTTAAGAGAAACCCAGAGACCTAAAAATGTCAACACAGGGATGCTCACAAAGCACTTCCCTTGTCAAAGCACCTCCATCTCCATTAAGTCAATTTCTCTCCCATGAGGAAAGAAAGGATTATCAGACTGCTGTCTCCCTGATGTTGCCCATCTAACCACCCACCTACTCATCCATTCATCCATCTACCCAAGTCATTCATCCATCCATCTGTCCCTCTATCCAGCTGTGCATCTGTCCACTCATCCATCATCCATCTACCTACCCTAGTCACCCACCCATCCACTCATCCATCCATCCATCCATCCATCCATCCATCCATCCATCCATCCAACCACTCATCCATCCACCCAACCACCTATCTGTTCATCTACCATTCATCCATCCATCCACCTTAGTCATCCATCCATCCACCCTAGTCATCCATCCATCCACTCATCCATCCATCCACCCTAGTCACCCATTCACCCACCCATCCATCTAATCATCCACATTATGCAATACTTCCTGTGAAGCCAGGACCTGTTCTAGCCACTTGGGAAGGCTAGAAGTGAAAAAATTATACAAGTGTCTTTCCTTCAGGAGCTCCCCCAGCCCCACAGAGGGGGAGACCCAAAGTGACCATTACCGTGCAGTGGGAGCAGGCCCTGAGAGAGGTGTGTTAGGCTGTTATTGGAAAGCACGGATGGGCCACTCAGGCCACCCAGCTAAAACTCAGAATGCACTGAGATCACTCCAGTGCTCTCCTAGACTCTGGTTCCAACATCCTCTAGAGTTGACCCAAGAATACAGAGAAGACTGACTAACTTGAACTTGGCCCATAAGACACATACCTTGTAACAATAATAACTACAGTTTATAAAGCATCTACTATTAAGAATCCTAAGAATCCAGCAAATCCAGTTTATAAAGCATTTACTATTAAGAATCCTAAGAATATCCAGCAAAAGAGTTCAAACCAGAAGTGAAATCTGCAGGCCTGGTCTCCCTACCATTTCATCCTGCTGCCTTGTTTGGCCAGTTCTTGAGGTCTCTTTAGTCCTGATTACAGTGGACATGGGATCAGTGTGTTATTAAGAGAAAAAAAACCTGATGAAAGTTATTACTCAGGAACCTCCCTTTAGTTACACCCATAAGATGACCAACTTGTCCCAGTTTTCCCAGGATTTTCCTGGTTTTAATATGGAAAGTCTCACATTCTGGAGAACTGCCCAGTTCCTGACAAACTGGGATGGTTGGCCACTCCATGTACACAAAACATACCACATTAACTTCAAATCAAGCTAGGAGGGGGAGAAAAAAGGAGCGAGACTGTACACCCTGTGCCACTTTGTGTGACAAACATGAATGATATCATGTCACCCCTTCCTTTGGAGGAGCCCAGATTTTTGCACATGGTTAGGTCAAGTTGCTGAAGCATGCTCTCAACTCTTTTCAGGCTTGCTTTCTCTGGAGGATGTGAGAGCCCACAGAGGTAGCCACTCAGATGAGTTGTGCATCTTCAGGAAGCTCTGTAGACGACACTGTTTTTCCTCATGACACTTCTGTACCAGGCAAAGGAGCTGCTGGTTCAGCTGCTTGAGCTGAGTGCTGAGGGTCTCAGCATTAAAATGCAGTCATGCACCTGAGATGTCTTCAAAAATCACCTTTGTGAATCCACTAGAGAGCAAATCTTTCTGCATTCCGACTCTGGTCATAATTAAGAGGCAATTTTCACATGTTCTAACTATAAACCCATCCCTTTCTTTTTTTAAAGTAGGCTCCATGCCCAACTTGGGGCTCTGAGATCAAGAGGTGCATGCTCCAGACCAAGCCAGCCAGGAGCCCCAACCTCATCCCTTTGGAGTTAACGCAGTTTTCTCTTTAAACGAAAAATTGTCAAATAATAGTAGACTTCATAGTAGAATTGTGGGGAGAAGATTTACAATACACAGCAAATAAGTACTTCTCAGCCAAGTGGTTTTTAAATACCCATTTACATTTAAGAAGTAATGTAAATCATTTTTATCTATTTCAAATCATTCCCTTATAGATTTTTCTTTTTAAAGTCTACGATGCACTAGAATAGTTTCAGGTAATGAATGCACTTGAAACAAAATAACTTGACTCCTACGAAAAATATTACTTATTTCACACAAACCTAATTTAGGTTAGCTTTCCCTGATACGTAGGTTAGCAGGGTTTTATGACTCTTTATTCTCAAATGAACTAGTATTTCTAAAAATCTCTTTGAATTGAAACCTAAGTAAAAAAGGAACAAAAAGGAATTTCAGGCCAATGGAATGGCTGTTATATAACATGAAGTTACAAATTCTGGCAGCTCAAGACAGACCACCACCACGGCTGTTTTTAGAGAGCTGGTAAGATGTGCTGATTTAAGGAAAGTGAAGCAGATGTGATGACCGTTTTCATAGGCATCCATGTGTGGGTTTTATAAACCAGGGCTGGAGGACGTAAAACTCCAAATCATTTGAAATGGAAATGCTTTCCACACTCCATGCTGAAGAACGTTAACAAAAGCTTAGCACAGGGATAGGAGGTCTGTTTGCAGATGTCAACTGGTACTTTGTGCCATTAACCAGTTCGGGGCTGGCAAAGCGAAGAAGTTGTCAGCAAGCCTGCTAGGCAACCAAAAGAAACCAGACAAGAGTCCCTCAGTAACTGAAGCCAAGGGATCATGATTTCATGAAAACACAGGGACACGTGTACTGTGACACATCTGCAGGCAACCCCAGTTTTAAGGAAAGAAATCGAACGAGGGTTATTAGGTATTGAGAGGGCCTCACGAATTTTTCAGGTAAATTACTAAGTTTTGAATACGATTCCAAGAGGTCAATGCAATTCAGATATATTTAAGGTGGCAGGATCAATACCCATTCAAGATTTGACATCATGGGGCTATCCTTTCAGGCAGTGGTTCATTTGGGTGATTTATTATACCTGCAGGAAGAAACAAATTAGGGCAGCGTGGCAGAGGATACAAGGAAGGCTGAGCGGGGGTCAAGAGACCTCAGCTCTCTCCTGACTGCAACAGCTCTGTGACTCTGGCAACTATCTTCCCTCCTGCCCATCTTAGTCCCTTCCTTGCAGTTACGTACTGCTTGTTCTGTCTGCATTGTTAGCACAACGACAATCAGGTTTAAGGAGGGACAGGAAAGAGCAGTTCAAGCACTATCTAATTGTAAGGTACGCTCCTAATTTCATGAAAATCGTAATGAGGGAGACAATCACAGGTTTATGGAGCACAGCAGAGGTGCGGGGTCCTGAGACTTGCTGGCCTGTCTTGGCATAGCATTTCAGAAACTATCCTAAAAATCTGGCTTTTTTCATTTCTTCATATAAAAATCTGGAGTGTGACATGTAAAATAAAAAAATAAAAAAATAAAGAATGATCCCTCTCCTAGATGCTGACAATTGCCTTTAATAAAAGGAATCATCTCCCTAGACATGCAGTATTACATCCATCTTCTTAGAGCTGAAATCATTTCATTAGGAATGAATAACATGTCCCCAAATGGAAAAACAGAGTAAGGGTGCAGGTTTACGTGGCAACAAGTGAGGCAGCAAGTTTTGATACTGTATGTTCAGTGCTTTGAGATGAAAGACTCCCAGGGGGAAAACACTGTTTACATAATCTTTATAAATATCTCTTCTTTTTATACTTATCATACTTTGGTGTCATTATGCACAGCCGAGTGAAAAGATGAACTCCCACTCACCTCTGAAATGCAAGAAGCGCCTTTCTCTGTAGGACCTCCTGCATCCCTCGCAAAGAAGCTAAGAAAAGGGTTCAATTAGTCAGTGGCATGGAAGATCAGGAGAGTTTCTGACAAATACAAAGCTCATCATAAAAACTATATATTCAACTGGATGAAAAGCAACACATTTCTGGCGCCTGTGTGCTGTAGGCCTATCTAGGCGCCAGCAAATGAAGCCTAAACCAACCCCAGACACTTGCACTCAGTGAGCACAACTGTGAAGCCATCACTGCCAAGGGGACAGTAGGCGCTGGCTGGTCACCTTGATGCCCTAGGCATAGGGGTTTGTTGTCAAAGGCCAGGTGGGAACTCTAGAGGGGAGAACATCTGCTTTCTCAAGCACAGGCATGTGCTCCTGGGTAAGGACTGCTTCTACCAGGTGGCATACAAGGGGTTCAAGCCCCCGTGGGGCTTCAGATCAGATGGCCTTCAGAGTGCCTTCTGGTGTGGAGAAGCTATGATCCTGGCCAAGGGAACTAGCTTGATGCCATAGAAGGCCCATGTAAGTCACACTGGACAAAATCTTGATGTAAACACAAGGGATACAACAGGCAGACCCAACACTGATACTAGACGATCAGCTGAGAAGTGTGAGGCCATCTTGCCATGAGCCCACATTTCCCCTGGATCGAGCATGTGAGAAATGGCTCCCTCTGGGTCTGTTGGGGGAACTGTAGAGGCACTTTTTACTGGGAGCAAGAGCAAAAGTCTCAGAGGAACCACTTACAGTTGGAATCGAGGAGGAACCCAGGAGGCCCTAACACTGCCCCACCTGCCACCACACTGAGAATGGCGGAAGTCTGTCCCAGAGGGCCAGATGCAGCCACGGCCACCGCTAACCTACACCAACAGCGATTAAACAAGAGAGAACCTCAGGTGGCCCAACTGAGCTGTGAATGCAAGATGAAGATCAACACGGTCGGGCAACTGTCCCAAAGTTACAAGGCTAATTAGGTTAGGGTCCAGGCTAAGACTCTATATGGATAAATATATGGCCTTAAACTTATCCTGCACTGAAAGTCTACTATAGTTAAAACAACGCACTCGGTGTTGCCAGGATAGCATGTGCACATGAAAAATTAGCCAAAAAAGCCATTATTGAAAATCAGCTGATATGCGAAACTTCTCTAAGGTTCTCTGATATTTTAGGGCAGAGGAAAGGCAGCTTTGGGGTAATTTGTAAAAGAAACAATAGCAAAACTGAAAAGAAAGAAAAGGGAAGTGGATACTAAAAAATCAGGAGAGTGTTTTCTCTTGGGGGGGCGCTGTGATGGGGAGGGGGTGCATGTAAAGTTCCCCAGGTGGCTGGCAAGGGTGGTGACTAAAAGGTATCTGCTGTATCCTAATTCATTAATGACACATTTGTTTTTGAAAAAAAGTTTTTGCATTCATATCATATTGAACTACAACATGCAAAAGAAATACTAAGAGTTCAGGAAAATAATTTATCAATTTATACTTCCTACAAACACATAACTGAAAACTTCATTAATTATACAAAACATAATTAAGATTTTTTTTTTTAAAAGCCAGAATCGCCACATTGTGTCTACATCCAAAAATGCATGTCACTGTGTGGGTGTTTGGAAAGCTGCTGCACTGCATGTATACATATCTGTGAACTGAAATGTACTAAAAGAGAGGGAGCATTCTGAGGAATTGAGGGAAGCTTCCTGGAGGAGGCTGGTCCTAACCTCTCCCACATTCCTGTGCCTCAGAGCCTGCATCTACTCCCACAGGGGCAGCCCAGCCAAGTGCTGGGGCGGGTGCAGGTGTGGGCTGGGTTAGGGGATTGTCTCTCAAGGCCCTGCTCACCTTGACCTCACAGTGGATGCCCTTTACCTGTTAGCCGGCATCACCAGCACAGTGCACCTGGTGCACAGCACCTGTGTCCCACCCATTCTGGACACACAGGGTGGCAGTGGTGGCAGGTCCCCATGTGATGGCACGCCCTGAAGACCCAGCTTACTCGTTTGGGCCTCCTGCCACAGTCCTCCGAGGGGACTGTGAGGACCCTGTAGGACAGACTCAGGCAGCCCAGCCCTGAGGCTCCCAGTTTCCATAGAGTGGGACCTCTCTCACCGTCGGTGGCCTGCAGGCTGTACGTGAGCCCCAGAGCTAGGTAGCCTTTGGCCTTGAACTCTGACGTTTTCTCTCCTGCATCAACGACGGTTTTGGCAAACTTCTCGGCCTCTTCCAGCTGAAAAACCAGACAAGTTAAAAACAACAACAACCTGCAGAGTTTCTGACATGAGTTCCCATAAGCATCTGCTGCCAAAAACAGATTTCTGATGAGTCACTGTGAAAATCACTCCCAAATCTTCCAGTTCCACTGTGGTGATTCTGTTTTCTGTATTTGAGCCTCTCTGACAGTCCTCAGGCTCCCACCTTGCCTTGCTCCTTCAAAGGTTTCCTTACTGCTTTTTACCTTCTTTTCCAGAGTCATTTTCATTCTTGGTAGGGTTCTAGCTTTTTCATCTCTATTTTTCAGTAATTGGTTTTGTAGTTAGGCTTTGGGTATTCAGAAGTGAATTACACACACACACACACACACACACATATATATATGAATATATATGAATATATAATAAATGATTAATTTTATTATAAAACAACAATATAATGCACTAATTATAATTATATACATAATATACATATGTGTTACATATATACACATATACATGTATATGTATATAATAAACTCCTTGACACTCTTTGTGTCTGGGTCCTTCCTTTTTAAATGATGACAAAAAGAATACATTTAGGCTTGGATTCTCTTTCCTACAAGCTGTTAGAATATTCAGAACTCCCATCTATTTATTTTACAACGCACAGCCCATGGACCTCACATCAGCAGGTTCCAATGAGAAAATGCACACCTGTAAACTACACCCACAATAAGACCTTTTGCATAAGTCACTAGAAGCCAAATGATAAGATTTGTTCCTTCAAATATGGCAAATGTTGATGTCATTGAAGCCAGATGAGAGTACCTGGGAGTTCATCATGCTCTACTTTTGTGGTGTTTAGAAATTTTAATAATAAAAATGTTAAAAATATATACAGGAAAGATTTGTTATGTTCATCTTAAAAAAAATTAAAAAGAGTCCGGTTTATTTTTGGCCTTAGAGATCTATGTGATAGCCATGAACAATGCCAGAGCTGGAAGGGGCGCGACATAGCCAACGGCTGGAAACTGGCATATTCAGAACTGAAGGGTCTGGCCCGCTCCTTGCCCACTGCTCGAGGCTGCCCGCATTGTTCCCTGGCTCAAGGCACCAAAGTGTTGAATCCTGCATGGACCACACGACACCTTCGCAGCTGAGTTTCAGGTGAGAGCCTGCTCTTTGAAAAAGTCTTCTTCCTTCCACATTTCCCTTGGTAAAATTTAGCAGAAGTAGAACACTTTCTCACAGGGCTTACTTTTATCCTGCTGGGTGAAAATAAATGGAAAAAAACAGGCAGCAAGGGCCCTAATGGTAAAAATCCTTAGCAAGGCACCATGGTCTTTTGAGCAAATTCTTCTTATAATTAATCTTGATATTGAAGTTGAAGAAAAGAAATTAAAACTGGATCGTATGTAGTCATTATCCATACCACCACCTCAGTGGTTAGTCTGGGTCTTTCTATATTCCACTCAAATGGTATAGTTTTGAGGTACTAGGCTGGTTACAAAGCAGACTATTATTCCCAAATTCAAATTTGAGCAAGAATACCTGAAGAGGAAAGCCTCTGTGAAGGAAGACAGATGAGCATGGTTGGTTTCCACATGAGCTCAAGTAGAGGAAGACTGCTTCATAGAAAACTCAGCTCTGCTAGGAGCGAGTCAAGTGGTGACATACACCTGTACAGTCTCACATCCCTTGCGTACAGTAAGACTTATGTGAATACGAATTCCGATTCTATTTTATCGATTCTACTTTGGAAGCACATTCCCGTGACAAAGAACACCGGGAGTATCCAGGGAACATGATTCCTTGGGGTCCTAGAATGGGTGGGAGGCCTCGGGGCCAGAGCTCTGAAGAGCCTTGTTTTTGTGCAGCTGATGAATTGCTACTATGTTCTCTCAGTGCCTGGATGTGGAAAGCACTGGCAGTCCTGCCTGTGAGCACAGGGCCCCAGCCCTACTCACCCAGTGAAGGGAGCCCATGCACAGCTTGGCGGCGAGGAGTGGGATGGTGGCATCGTCGGGCTTCAGACGGATACACTCTTTCAGTACCTTCACGGCACGAGCAGACTTGGCAAAAGGAGATTATTTCTGTGAAACTCAAAGTTTTTGAAGGAAACCAAATACTAGGGCCTTCCCTGAGGGGTTCTGGTTAGGATATCCTCTTAATGAGGTTTTTCAATCTTGAGCCCAACCCAAGGATGGTGACAACCAGAGCTTGGGACACTTGAGTGACAGGGGAGTAAACTGTGGTTAGAACAAGCAGAGCTGCTTCCCTGGAATCACCCTCATTTTCTTCCTTACTTGTGTAAACATTTGTAAAAATAAGAAAAAAAAGAGACAGTGAAGGCTAATTATGAAAAATAAACTATATAATAGAGCACACTATACTAAATTTTCATCTCTACTTGGTCCAAATAATCTCATGTCTCAGATCTGATAAATCACTAAATGGCTTGAATTAACAAGAAGAACAATGGCTCCTGCCTTTATTACATATGTACGGCATGAAGGGTGCTATACCATGCATCTCGTGGGTATTGCCTAATTAATCCATACAGTTCTGTGAGGGAGGTGCTGTTATGCCGCCACTTGGCTGAGGAGGAAATGGAGGTACTAACTAACCTGGCCTGGGTCAAGTTGTGAGGACAGCTCTAGGCCTCAACTACAGCAGTCGGACCCCACGGCCCACCGTTTCAACCAGTACCACACACTACTTGATGTGATACACTCTAAAGACAACTGATGATGCCCCCCCCTCCAGGAATACATTTATGCTTGCAAGTGAGCCAAGGGTCTGTGTGAAGAAGCAGGCTTGGTTTAAGCCCTGTCCTCACATGACAAAGTTACAAGGGCCAGAAAGAGACAAGTATTTCAGAATTTCTCTTCTCAACGGTATGTCCATGCTGGCTCCCATATCATTACATTTGATGGTTCTTTTATAAATGACCACAGGACAGGTTCATATAGTTGGTTTAGATTTCTACAAGGAATGATATCACCCCTTGGAATCTCAAGACAGGAAGCGCTGACCGAGAGGGTGCATCACCAGGGGCGACTCACTTTTCCCGCTGCCATGAGAGACAGAGCAAACTGGTACCAGAGCTGGAACTCCTCAAAGGCAAACTTCATGGCTCTTTCCAAGCACTGGTTAGAGGGAAGAACAAAGGCAGACATGTGAGCACTGCCAGGGCCACAAGTGGACAAGTGTGAGTTTGTGTCTACACATATCAAGTCCTACAAAATCCACCTCTCTCTTTTTTTAAAGATTTTATTTATTTATTCATGAGAGATAGAGTGAGAGGCAGAGGCCCAGGCAGAAGGAGAACATGGGGAGCCTGATGCAGGACTTGGGCCCAGGACCCTGGGATCACAACCTGAGCCGAAGGCAGACACAACCACTGAGCCACCCAGGCATCCCCAAATCTACTTCTCTTGAATGCTTAAAACATAATCCTCCCCCAAGCCCCTCCTGAGGGACCTGCCAGAAGCCAGGACCATCCACAGTTGACTAAAACACAATCCTTGACCTCAAGTAGTTTTTCATCCAATACAAAAGAAAGAGGCAGGTATACAAGCAACTGCAACTCAAGGACCTGACTGCCAAGTGCCCCAAGAGTGGGAGAGTAATCGCAGAATTCAGAAATGGCACCCTAGAAAAATACTACTTAGGTTGGGCCTTGATTAACGAGAAAGAAAAAAAAATGCAGCTATTATTTGGAAGAGGGGGGTGAACAGAGACGTGGAGGTTAACAGGGTGTGCTCTGACTCTACGATGGCAAGTGACCCAATATAAACCTAACTTAGGGCACATGGGCAGGAATGGGTGGAATCAGGCTGGGCCCACGTTGCTGAGAGTCTGACATGTCAGCTGGGAGTCTGACATGTTCCATCTCCCTCCTCCATCCCAGCTTTGGTTCTCCTTCCTCTGTATCCCTCAAGTTCATAACTGTATGTTAAGTCACTGTCTTCACTCTTCTTGCCCCAGCCCAGCCATATCTCACTATGGGAGACAATCAAGGGCAGAAATCCTGACTCCTCTGTCCCCTCAGTGCCTGCTCGGATACTCTACAAATACACTTTACTCTCTGTCAGTGAGGGGCCTCTGGTTTCTGCCCAGAGTCATAATGATCACATCAGAGGTGAGGAAGATCATTTGGGGGTGGGGAGGGAGGAGAGTTGTGCAACCAGAATGGGGACAGACCAGGAATAAGGTACAGAGAATGGTCCAGGGATGTCAGAACCAAGGGACAGAACCAAGAAATGTGTCTGAGTTAGAAGCAGCAAAGACAGGACACCCAAGGAAGAGGGTCGGATAGATGGTGAGGTGTAGGGACTAAAGAAGGCCTTCAAAGTCTTTGGCCCATATACTTAGGAGCAAACCCATGGCAGAGAAGACCCTTGTGTATGCACATGTGTGGATGTATGTTTTTATGAGAGAGAAAGAGAAAATTTCTAGAATAAAAGGAGAATGGAGAAGAAAAGTTTATTAATGAGCTTATGGTAAGCAATGTGGTGAGCTTGAAGTGTTATGTGGTGACTTACTGGAGATAATTAGAGATAGTCTGAGGCCTCAAGAGAATATCTAACAAAAGACATACATTTGAGCTGAAAGAAATTAAAGGCATAAATAAGTGGAAACACATCCCATGTTCATGGGCTGGCAAACAATATTGTTAAAATGTCAGTACTACTCAAAGCGATCTATGGATTCAACACAATCAATCCTTATTAAAATCCCAACAGCAATTTTTTTTTTAATAGAAATAGAAAAACCCATCCTAAAATTCATGGAACAAAAGGGACTCCAAATAGCCAAAACAATCTTCAAAAGAACAGAGTTGGAGGACTCACATTTCCTCATTCCAAAGCTTACCTCAAAGCTACAACAATCAAAACAGCACAGTACGGGCATAAAGACAGACCCCAAAGAATTAAAGGCAGGGACCCACACAGGTATCTCTACATCGAGGTTCATGGTAGCGTTATTCACAAGAGCTAAAAACACAGGAGGGACCCAGGTGTCCATCAACGGATGAACAGGCAGACAAAACATGATGTAAGCATACAATGAATATTATCTTGTCTTAAATTCATTTTTAAAAAAGATTCATTTTTTTTTTAGAGTTTGAGAGGAAGAGAACACACTTGAGCTGGGGGGAGGGGAGAGAAGCAGATTGAGATCACGACCTGAGCCGAAATCAAGAGTTGGACCCCTGACCAGCTGAGCCACATAGGTGTCTCTATCTGGCCTTAAAATGGAAAAGGAGGGAAATTCTGACACGTGCTACAACATGGATGGACCTTGAGCATGTTATGCTCAGTGAAATAAGCCAGTCAAAAATATATGATTCTACTTGTATGAAGTACTGCAGTCAAAATCACAGAGGCAGAGAGCAGGATGGGAGGCTCCGGGGTGAGGGCAGTTAGGGTTCCCTGGGGAACGAGTTCCAGTTTTACAAGAGGCAAAGCCTTTTGGGGCTGGGACAGTGCTGATGGCTGCATGACACTGTGATTATATTTAACGCCAACCGAACTGCACACTTTAAAATGGTCAAGGTGGTTAGATACATATTTTACCATAATAAAAATACCTGGGGAAAAGCACATTTGTGAAAACAGCTGACACTGTCAGAAGAGGTTGGAGAACATCAGAGGAGTGCTCCCAGGGAGGGCGGCTGGGGCAGGACCTGGGAAGCATCTCTACCTCGGAGCCAGGAAAGGAGACACAGATAGGGTCTCAGGCAGGCTCCAGAAGGCAGAGGAGAGCCCCCTCCTGACTGTCCCACCCAGTCACTATTCTCTCTGCAAAGATGGGATGAAGTGGGTATGGGAGCAGAGACACACAACAGGGCTGGGAGTTTTTTTTTTTTTTTTTTTTTTTTTAATTTTTATTTATTTATGATAGTCACAGAGAGAGAGAGAGAGGCAGAGACACAGGCAGAGGGAGAAGCAGGCTCCATGCACCGGGAGCCTGATGTGGGATCCGATCCCGGGTCTCCAGGATCGTGCCCTGGGCCAAAGGCAGGCGCCAAACCGCTGCGCCACCCAGGGATCCCAGGGCTGGGAGTTTTTAAAAAGGCCACACAAGCTTTAAACAACAACTGCAGGGTGCAGAATGCTGACGTCAGGGTCACCTGGGAGGCTGGGGTGTCGGGCACTAGCGTCTGTGGTACCGGCTGCCAGCTGTCCCTAGTGATGCTCCGTGGCCAGCCGGGAGCGGAGGGGGTGATGATGGGAGTCTCGGGATTAATGGATGTACACGTGGGGGAGTGGGGTGGCGGGGAGGCGGCTGGGGACCCTCAGAGTGGGTGACAGACTGCAGGAAATGACAGAGGTGGTGTGAGGAGGTGGGAGAGAATTTCGGGGTGGTATTTACAGAGAAGGTTCCCCCAGATAGTATGCTAGCTGGTTTACTGTGAAAACCTGCCCTCACAGAAGATTAGAAAGTGAAGCAGTTAGCAGTTAATAAGCACAACCTGTATGCCTCGTGATACGATGGGATGGGCACCTGCAGATCCCAAGCAAGATCCCAAGTAAGATTAACACTTGGCCCCTCACTCGGATCGGCAGCTACCTCCTTAGCCAAAATCTGGGGGGTGGACATGTGACTTCATCCAGGACAATGTGATGCCAGCAGAAGCTGCTGGGTGAGGCTGAGGGCAGGGAGGTCTCTAAGAGGAGGATTTCTCAGCTGGTGCACACCGTGCCCTCCCCTGGGACCACACTCCGGGCTGGAGGTGGGGCTGCCAGGCACGGTGGAGCTCAAGGATGAGGACCACTCTCTAGAATGGCTGAGCAGAAAGTGAGAAAGCGCTGGGTTCCTGAGGCCATGATGTGTGGCGGCTGTGACTGCAACCTTCCACCAGACTTGCTGTCCTGGGAGGATAAATTCTCTATTTGGTTAAGTCACTCTGGGCTGGTTTTCTTAATAACATCTGGCTACACTGCTCACTTACACAGACACTAAATGGCAGAGCTGGGATCCAAACCTGACCTCAAAGCCCGCTTAATGGCTCTGCTCTACCGATAAGAACAAGAAGCCTTTAAGAAGCCCTCATAGTGCCTTTAAGAGGCATCCTGCGAATAAAAAACGAAAGCCTCTCCCTTGAAAAGATCAAGTAGGCAAGACGGGCAGAGGGGAGACCTGATCCGGGTGTGGGCTGGCAAGAAGTAGGGGGGGATGGATGCTTTGGAGAGAGCACCAATGAGGAAGAGCCAACAGTGCTTGGAAACTGAGTTGGGGGATGAGGGATGGTGGGGAAGGAGGAACCAGGTATGATGATCACATTGCTGGAGTGAGGCAAAGGAGCCAGTTTGTGCAGAAGGACGGAGATGACGATCAAAAACGAGGTTTGTCTTAACAGCTCTACGTAACCAGCTCATTGCAATAAAGCCACTAAGTACTTAAATATATACACAGAAACATTTAAATGTTTAAACGCTTTTCTTCCTCCTTTTGCTAGGAGGAATGATAAATATCAACTGTTTTCCCGATAAACAAAAGGAGCTCAGCCGCTGAAACAGGCTGTTCTGAATCAGAAAGCTAGATGCTATAAATAAGTGTGCATCCTTATTTTCTGTTGTGCCAAAGGCTAACATACTCATTATACTCACTGAGAAACACTTCCTGGAAGCCTAATTGGTATAGAGCTCAGTCCCTGTTCTACCAGCCATGGTACCAGGAAAATACCAGCTCTCGGAAAGAGCAGACCCAGAGGATCCTAGGGCTATCAGGGAACTTGGGAACATCCAGCTGAAGTCCCCAAGGAAAGGACATTTGTCATCTTGGCTTCCTCTCACCTCAAAACTCCTGATGTTTTGTTTTGGGAGTTGGTGTGTGTGGGGGATACCCTAGATAGCAGGAGAGCAGCCTCTCTGCCTGCCAGTGAGAAAGCCTTGAATGAAGGAAGCAGGAGTGTGTCACGTGACCCAAGCACAGCCAAGCAGATGCTCCTGCCAGAGTGTGGGGTCTAGAGCTGAGACAGGAGCACCTGGGGTGTTTGCCGTTCCCAGTGGCTGGGCCTAGGGGCCATAGTAGCAGCAGAGTTGGTGGAGGCCCTTGAGTGAATGGTGTCCTCCCAACCGGGGTCAGGGCCCTTGGCTTCTTAATTTCTGCTCACACCCATTCTTCAGCCTTCTGTGGATCCTGTGAGCAGTACCCACGGATGAATGCCTTTTCTGCTTGAGTGAACGAACGACTCGGGTTCTGCTACCTACAACCAAGGCCCTGAAAGTACACCTGATCATATGCTTCAGGCTCTTACAAACAGTCCCTGCCACCTAGCCCACAGGCAGTCATAATATTTCTGCTTGAGAAGCTTCTAGAATAGGGAATTCACAATCTGAATAGTAGCTAGAAGTCAAGTCAGGCACCCTCTGTGTGGATTCTGGGCAAGCCCTTTAACCTCTGTATCCAGACTCCTCACTGCAAAATGGGAAATATAATAGTAATTGATGTAGTGGGTTATCAGGAAGATTAAATTAGTTAATACATATAAGCAATAACAGTACCTCAGATGGGAGCTGGAGCTACTCAGCACCAGATAAAGGTTAACTATCAGCTGTTTTTTAAATTTAACATTTTAAAAAATATTTTATATATATATTTCTAAGAGACACACAGAGAGAGGCAGAGACACAGGCAGAGGGAAAAGCAGGCTCCATGAAGGGAGCCTGATGCAGGACTCAATCCCAGGACCCCAGGATCACACCCTGAGCCGAAGGCAGATGCTCAACCACTGAGCCACCCGGGCATCCCCCCAAATATAACATTCTTATATTAAGAAAGAAACTGTATGATATCTATCACTTTATCTAAAAGAAAAATTTGAATATGAAAGTTCAAATCCATCTCAGAAATAAACCACTTATTCTACAAAATGCTTCCTTTTTTAAAAAATTTTTTAAATTAATTAATTAATTTATGATAGTCACAGAGAGAGAGAGAGAGAGAGGCAGAGACACAGGCAGAGGGAGAAGCAGGCTTCATGCACCGGGAGCCCAATGTGGGATTCGATCCCGGGTCTCCAGGATCGCACCCTGGGCCAAAGGCAGGCGCTAAACCGCTGCGCCACCCAGGGATCCCCAAAATGCTTCCTTATCTCAGGATTCAATATGAGATCCTTGAAAATAGGGCACAACTTTACAAAACCTGACTAGAATGCACAATTTACTATTTATTTCCTTAACAAGTGGTATGGACTGAATGTCTGTGTCCCACACTCATGTTGAAACCGAATGCTCAATACGATGGTGTTAAGAGGTGAGGCCTCTGGGACATGATTAGATCATGAAGGTGGAGCCCTCAGGAATGGGCTTAACACCTTCATAAAAGAGGGGAGATCCCTTGCCCCCTCCCCCATGGGAGGACACGGTGGGAGAAGTCCACCGTCTGCAACCTAGATGGGGACCCTCACCAGACACCAAATCTGTTGGAGCCATGATCTTGGGCTTTGGTCCTCCAGAACGGTAAGAGATAAATGCTTACTGTTTACAAGCCCCCAGTCTGTGGTATTCTGTTGTAGCAGTCTGAAGGGGCAACAAACCTGCGCACTGACTGTGCAGTCAGGAACCTTTTTTTAAAAAAATTTCTTATTTATTCATTTGAGATAGAGAGAATGAGCTGGGAGAGGGGCAGAGGCAGAGGGACAGGGAGAATCAGGCTCCTTGCTGAGCAGGGAGCCTGATGCAGGGCTTGATTCCAGGACCCCGGGATCATGACCCGACCTGAAGGCAGATGCTCAACCAGCTGAGCGAGCCACCCAGGCGCCCCACCAGGAGCTGTTCTGACTGCTTTACAAGAACTGCCCCATGCTGGTCCTACCAACCCTACAAGGGCCAGCAGGCATAGTTATGGTCCTCCATTTACAGATGGGGAAATGGGAACGCAGATTAGAGTCTGGGGTCCTCCGCGTGACTCTGTAGGCTCTCAGTGAGGTGGTGGATGAGGCAGGACCTGAACCCAGGCGGTCTGGTTCCAGAGCTGGAGCTCCGAACCACAACCTTCTGCTGCCTCTGCAACTTTAATTACAGACATGCCACTCACGCTTCACTTATCAGGCCCACTCATGCTGCATAAAGCAAACTATAGCTAAATAAAAGGCCCCTAAAAATGCCACATGTTCCCTGAACTATTTTGGAGATTCAGCAATATTTTTTTACCGCTAACAGGGTTCTTGCTCCCACGGCCTCATTGGGATCCACGAGGCCACACAGCACAGAGGCCTTTCCAGCTTGCAGAATGTTCAAGAAACCTCACAGACCTCATGAAACCCACCAGCGCCACAGCGTCAAAGGCGCTCAGGTTGTGTCAGGCAGGCATGCCCCCTCTGCTGCCATGTCTTTCGCTGACCTCTGCCAGTCTGGACCTCCTTCCTATAACTAAAACAATCCACAGCCCATGGTAAGTCACAGGTGTGATATAAGGAGAGTCTGGAAATACAAGTCAGCAAGTATAAATTAGCCCTTCACCCCCAATTCTGAGGCATTTGAGCTCCTGACGGCTCCGTCCTCCAGGAATGCTTGGCATCTCACACATGGTGATGACACGCTGGCTCTGAGAAGGTGCCCAGATAGCTCCAGATGCTTCTGAAAGCTCGATGCTAAGCATGGGCTTGGACACATAGCATGTCCTTCCCTGCGCCCTGTACACGTCGGGAGTACACAGCCTCTCAGGCTCAGGTCAACTACCTCAGGAACAAAAGGATGCCCTCTCCTGACGAAGATGCATCTGAGAGTCGCAGGCCCGTGGGTTGGCCCTGGAGGCATTTGCTACCCACAGCTTGGGCTCCTTAGATGGGGCCTTTGCTCACCTGGGTCTGACCACCTCTTTTAAACACCCTAATCAGATCTCTGTATGGCTCAGCGGTTTAGTGCCTGCCTTCAGCCCAGGGCATGATCCTGGAGTTCCAGGATTGAATCCCACATTGGGCTCCCTGCATGGAGCCTGCTTCTCCCTCTGCCTGTGTCTCTGCCTCTCTCTCCGTGTCTCTCATGAATAAATAAATAAATCTTAAATAAATAAATAAACATCCTACTCATCTCTGTGAGAAAGGAAAAGTTTCCAATTTTAATGGAGTGGGGGAGATTGCAATCAGAACACATGCTATAAAATAAAACAGAAGTGTTCACATTTCTGTAATGGCTCCAGTCTGAAAGAAGGACTGATGGAGCCGACTTCTGAGAACACATGGGTGTCCATGCTCTGGGGGCAGCAGCTGCATGAGGCCAAGTGGGAGCAGTCACTGGGGTGAAGGTGCTGGCCCTGCAGCCCACTGCCCAGGCTTCACCCACACTCCCTACTCACCAGCCAGTTTGTTGTGGGGCTAAATGAAATGGCAGATGTCACAGGCTGAGAAGAGTATTTGCTACAGAGCCAGCGCTATAAACATGTTACTGTTGATGGTGCTTTTATGAGGAATACAGGAGTAGCAGATAGCAATGGGGTAAGGGTTTGACCCAGAGGGAAAATGAAGAGGAGAAAGAGGAGCCCCGGCAACGGCACGCAGGTGCCGGTGGATGGCAAAGGAAGAATGGAAAAGGAGAGACGACAGGGAGATTCCAGCCCTTTGGCACTTGCAGTGTCTTGTGTAGAGGTGGCAGGGTGGCCTGTGCCGAGGGACATGGGGCAGATTCCTGGGTCACACACATCAGGCGGCAGGTGACATCCCCAAGCCACCTACCTTGCAAGAAAAAAAGGGGGACGTGGTGGAGGTGTTATTTCCACCAGGAAAGACAGGTCTGTTCATTGTAATCACACTCTTGCCACATCACTAAGTCTCAGATAATGTTCATTTAATGCCACGAATATTTGGTAGGACAACAATAATTAGGCCCATTTAGGGAGGCCTAAATTGAGAGAGGTTGTCAAAATGCCACTTGCAAAAATGTTCTTTCCTTTTGAGAGCAAGAGTTCATCCTTTCCAGTCTCTTGTTTTGGCTTTTCATAAACCTAGCCACCTCTGAGGGGGCTCTGGGAACGAGAAGCTCTTCTGGCACAAGGAAGGGATGTGGCAATTACCTTCCGAGTACCCAAATCCCAATGACATGAGCTGGGTGCGTGGCAGTGACAGCTGGACAATACCACGAGCAAGGAAAAGCCAAAGCCTATTTTTGGAATTCAAGAGTGAGATTCAGCAGCCAGAACCCATGGGGGAGGGGACAGGAAGAAAATAATCAGATATCCTGCAAATTCAGCCTGGAGCTTAAGTCCACAATCCATCAGCACTGAAATAGAACAAATAACACAGGGAACTGTCTTCATTATTCACCTCAGTGGGCAGGTTGGCCGTATCCTCAAAGTTCTCATATCATAGACCCCTCATCTGATTAGGAAAATTTTCTTTTCTACGTCATATATACTTAATGAGTTTGTGGATAAATGTAATCCTTGGCAGGTGTGTAAAACTATGGGTTTTAAAAAACTGTAACGTGGTATATAAGACAATATTTCATGCCTTTACTTTTAGCAGTAAAAAAGTATCCAAGCAGTTGGGACATTCGGACCACTCACTATCTGAGGCCACAGAATGACACAGTCAGAGAGCGTGTTGGGACCTTGGGCATTGCCCAACCTCATCCTTACTCTATAGATGTGGAAACTGAGACCCAGAGAGAAGAACAGGACCTGCCCAGGGTCACACAGTGGCAGACCTGACATTAGAGCTTTGGTGCTCAGTTCTGAGCTCCCATTTCTAAATTAACTAAAAATAAAAGTACAAATTACAGTGGAGTTTGAGAGCTCTACTCTACCAGAGTCTGGGTCCAGGAAAAGCTTGGAAAACTCATGCTTTTGGGACTCTTGGCTACAAATCAAATTTCCCCTACCCAGGTTTTGAGGAACCAGATGATGCCCAGCAAGCCTTGCTTAATAAGTTTTCTCCTCTGAAATGAGACATAAAGCAGAGCAAACCCCACATCCGTGCCCCCATCCCATTTATCTTTTGGCTTTAAAACACCAATATTGCTCCAAACAGAGGGTTCTCAAAGCTTTACTGCTTTGGCAAAAGCTTAAGTTAAAGGATACCATTGCCTCTGGCCATGGTGGGAGGAGTAGAGAGTGGGCTGTTTTGCAAAGGTCACGGACTTTATTATAGAACTTGAATGCTGGACGCCATCCTCTGGCACACTCAGTGCTCCACCATATGAGCAACTCGAGCAAGTTTTCATAGCCCATCAAGGGTCTCCAGGGTCCTATTCAAATACTGTTCCCTCTGCCTTTGTGCTGATGTAGCTGCTCCTTGTTATTCTTTCATTTTGCAAGAATAACAAACTCAAGAAATGGGTGTTTGGTTCATCTACCACCTCCCCCTTTACTGCCTCTTACCCTGGGTCTTCATCTGTTTTCTGTCCCCCTGTCCTGGCCGGCCTGGGACACTGGGTGTTTGCTCTTGGACAAGGCTGCAGCTTTGCCCACGCCAGGAGGGAGGGAGCAGAGTGAGGAGTCAGGGTAACAGCGGCCCAGGGGAGCGTCCCACACAGAACAGTTGCTCAGTGAGTGCTCAAATGAGGGGTAAACCTGGGTCAAGTGAGGATCCATTCTTCCAGATATCCTTTAAGGGGGCCACCCAAGTGAGAGAGCACTTGGGAAGAGTACCCACAAAATGTTGAGATTCTGGAGCTGGGGCCGTGTCAGAGAGAGTGGAGGTCGGTGCTCTCTGTACGGCCTAAGATGGAATCTAACCTGCTGCCTGTTGGCAGAGAGTCCAAAAGCTAAGTGTCATTTTATAGATGGACATTTGCCATCAGTTTGACGAGAGGAAATATTCACTTTGAATCCAAATTAAGTGAAAAGTCATTCTCCCAAACAATCCCATTCTTCTTATTAGCAGACCCATATTACAGAAGGTTGTACTCACTACTGTATTTTGAATTTAATCAATAAAAATTCTGTGAAAATTTGTTTTCTCTCTTGTCATACCTACACCATCTCCTTGATTTTGCCTCTTGGTCCTCAAAGACTAAAATATTTAGGGCCTGGCTCTTTACAGAAAAGTTTGCCAGTCCCCAAACTAAAGGAATGGGATACTTTGTGCTAAAGGGAAGACAATATAATAGTTGCCTCCAATTTGCTGGCTCATTGTTGAGGCAGAAATGAACTTGCCCTGTTGCTCCGAAGACACAGCACAGGTGGAAGTGACCCAAGACAAACTTCAGATCCATCCTTTCTAAAAACCAGGGAGGAACAGAAAGGTACGTACTACAAACCAAGAGCTGTGCTGGCTATTTTATGCTCTATTGTCTCATCAAGCTTTGTAACCATTTCTGAGGTGGAAGCCCAGAGTGGTGAACCCTTCCCCAAATCACACACTCAGAAATGAACACTTTCCAAAATCACAAGCTAGGGAAGAGTAAGTGCCAGGATTTGAACTCAGGTGTGCTTTGACTCCAAGGCTGGTTTTTTTTGTTTTTTTGTTTTTTTTTCACTATTCCGTGAACGTGAAGAGTCAAGCATCATCTTATCTGCCAGGGTAATTACAGAGTGGTGCTTACTTGAGAAAGCAGATTATCAAGACCACGGATAAGAACAGTAACATGCACTTTGCATACACTATGTCTTCCATCTTTACAATAACCCTCAGAGTTAGGTCCTATCAGTATCTGTATTTTCCCCATAAGGGGACAGGTTTATTTATTTATTTTAAAGATTTTATCTATATATTCATGAGAGACACAGAGGGAGAGGCAGAGATACAGGCAGAGGGAGAAGTAGGCTCCATGCAGGGAGCCTGAAGTGATACTCAATCCCTGGATCCCGGGATCATGACCGGAGCCAGGGGCAGACGCTCAACCACTAAGCCACCCAGGTGCCCCAAGGGGACAGGTCTAGACAGGCAAAGGAATCTTCCTAAGTTCATATTCAGCATGTAAAGCAGCAGAACTGAGATTTAAACAAACATCTGATATCAAAACATGAGCTATTACTGGGAGGGCAATACTATCCAAATGATCTACAGTGTCGACACAATCTCTATGAAAATTCTAACAGTTTTCTTTGCCGAAGTGGAAAAGCCAATCTTCAAATTCATGTGGACTTGCAAGAGGCCCCAGAGGGGCAGAACAATCTTGAAAAAGAGCAGAGATGGAGGACTCATATTTCTTGATTTCAAAGTTTATAACAAAACTATGGTAATCAAAACCACATGGTTTTGGCATATTGAAAAACATATAGACCAATGGACTGGAGCTGAGATCCCAGAAACAAGCCCATGCACCTCTAATCAACTGATTTTTGACCACGGCACCTGGTCCATTCAAAGGAGAAAGAACACTCAACAAATGTTGTTAGGACAAGTGGATTTCCACATGCAAAGAATGAAGTTGGATCCCTACTTAAATACAAAAATTAACTTAAAATGAACAATATGCTAAATATAAGAGCAAAAACCATAAAATTCTTACAGGAAAACATAGGAGTAAATCTCCACAACCTTGAATTTGGCAATGGATTCTTAGATATGATACCAACATGAGTATGAGCAACATGCATGAGCAACAACAACAATAAAAATTGACATAATAGACTTCATCAGCATTAAAAGCTTTTGTGGATCAAAGGACGTTATCAAGTGGAAAGACATCCACAAAATGGGAGAAATACTTATAAATCACATCTGTTAAGGGTTTATCATCCACAATAAATTAAGAACTCCCATAACCTAACAATAAAAAGACAAACCCAAATTAAAAACAGGCAAAGGTCTTGAATAGATATTTCTCCAAACAAGACATAGAACTGGCCAAAACGCACATGAAAAGATATTCAACATCATTAGTCATTTGGGAAATGCAAATAATAACCTACCATGAAATGCCATTTCACATCTACTAAGGTGGCTACGACAAAACAAAGCAAAACGGAAGTAACAAGTATTGACGAGGATGTGGTGAACTTGGAAACCTTGTGCCTTGCTGCCAGGAATGGAAAATGGGGCAGCTGCTGGGAAAAATAGTTTGGTAGTTCTTTAAAAAGTTAAACACAGAATTACCATATGAGCCAGCAATTCCACTCTTGGATATATACTTAAAAAAACTGAAAACAGGAACTCTAATATGTCTACGCCAATGTTCATTGCAGCATTATTCACAATAGTCAAAAGGTAGAAACACTACACATGTCCACCAAGAGATGAATGGATAAACAAAATGTGGCATATGCCTACAAAGGGATATGATGTAGCTGAAAAGGAATGGAGCCCGATACATGCTAGCTGATGTGTTATCACAACAGAGTGGAACCCTGAAAACGTTAGGCTAAGTAAAAGAAGCCAGACATAAGAAACAAGTACTACATGGTTCCATCTACATGATGCAAATTCAAGAAGCAGACAGAAAGTAGGTCGGAGTTACCAGGTTTGCAGGATGGGGGAGGACAGAAAAGGGACAGACAGTAAAGTAAAAATCTTTACTGTTTGATGGGTAAAGAGTTTCTGTTTGGGGTGATGGAAAATTTGGAAATAGTCATGAAAGTTGCACAATATTGTGAATGTAACCAATGCCACTGAATTGTACACCTTAAGAAGGTTAAAATGGCAAATTAAAATGCATTGAGAGCCATAAAAAGAGAGCAGCGATCCTTAATTCAAGAAATACTTTCGTAATGGTAGAAATGTAGGTGCCAGTGGCCATGTCAGTAGCTGAGATTCTTTGGGGAAGGCCTGCCATGCAGGGTCCTCATCCCTGCTGGGTGACCCCAAAGCTGGACAAGAGTTGGGATCTGTACTGTGCTCTGCCCCACACAGGGATCAGCTCTTCCTTGTTACCTATTTCCCAGTTACATGACCTTTACCCTTTGGGTCCCCCGGGGAATATATACTCACTGCATATCCAGGGAGTTTTTCTCAAAAATCAAAGGGAAGGGAGCAGGATGAGAAGGTATGTTGGCTTTGAAGCACTGATTTAGCAAGTTTTCCTAAGCACGTACCATGACCTAAGCATTCTGCCGTGATCCCTCTGCGGTCTTCAGATCTATTGGTTGGGTCACACCAACACCTCCTAGGGAGCCCGGCACCTAGGTCAAAGCTGGGCTTCGGCGGTCCAAGGGGGGCTGCACAAAACACCAAACTCTAGTAGGAACTGACAAATGGTAGGCCTGTTAAGCAGACTCAGACGTGCAAGTGTTTCTCACAATGCTCCCGGATTGAATAAGTGTTTGGGTTAGGAATGTGTAAATGTCCCTTTGGTACAAGCACTAGCCAGACAGTTCTACCCACAGAACTATAATGTTGTTGAGATTTACCACAAACAAATGAATCGGAGTTCAACGGAAAAGATAAAAATATCATTTGTCTTTAAAGCTGCCGTATCTATGTAGAGGGGACACATTCACCCTTCTGAAGGGACCCCATAACATTCTGTCAAAATGGAGCCATTAATAGTCAGATTCAAGAAACAAACCTACTTGGCAGTTTGGGTTCATTCTCAAAAACAGAGGAAGCAATGCTTGTTGCTTTACTTTTAATAGCACAGGTTGTCATGCCAACTAGCGCTGCTGTTTAAATTGAAGGGGGAAGAAAGAAGTGTTCCTTCCTACACAAGCCTTTCAGCGAGGCTCACAATTAGTCTTTTAAAAACACGAAAACTCATCACGCTGGAGATATGGTAAACATTGTGCTTATATTTAAACCTGTCAGAGTGAGGATGTGATAAACCTCTGGTTTGTATTTCCTTTGTACGGTGCTCCCTGCCCAGTATCTGGCTGCGCTGTGTCCTACAAAGAAGAAAGGCGTTTTGTGGGCATGCACTGAGGCAGCCCATCTCGGGACAGGAGAAGAGCCCTCCATCTGGAATAAACACAACTGATGAAAGAGAGGACAGTTTTCTTGTGAGAGTGGCTCTGCTCCCCCGAAGGCACGGTTCCTGAAAGGCTGGGTGCTCACAAGGCTGCACGACACACTGATGTCAGTGATAGGAGGAGAGAAGATGACAAGACAAGTTAGGTGCTGTGGCGGAGGGACCCTGTCCTCTCCCCTGTCTGTGCAGGAGTGCGGAGGGGCCCAGCTCAACCCTGGAGGCGAGCTAGCTGGAGAGCATGCTGTGACTGATGCTGGCTGGGGACAAGAGAAGGCAGGAAAGTCTGAGGACTGCGGGGCGGGGGGATGTAAGGGGTCTTCTCCCACAAGAGCCTGGCCTTCGTTAACTTCTGTTTATAAAAGGTTCCAGCTGGCAGCAAGGAAGGTCTGTGCGGTGTCATGAAGGCAGGGAAGACCTGCTCACCAATAGGCTGAAGGGTGATGTGGCCAGATCCCATCAGCGAGGGGCAATAAGCAAGTCTGTACCAAGATGTCGGGGGCGGGGGGCAGATAGCCTGGCCCTGTGCTTTCTGTTCAGTGTCCCCTCTCACCTATCCTCCGTGAGGGTAAGCCCTTGGCTCCTGGCTCCTCAGGGCCTCATGCCCTCGTACCCCCACGGTCTTGAGGATGGAGGTGCCTCTCTGCCCTGAGACGTTTTAATTCCTGCTAGCTCCTGAAGAGCCAATGCACGTACCAGTCATTCCTCCTCTCTCAAGGGCACCCCAACCCCAAATGCATCTGCAACTCACCAGTCTGTTCACCTGCAAGGAGCATGCCTTGTGCTAACCAGTCTTCTCTATTCAGTTGTCTTTTTTGTGTCTTTCTGCTTGATCTCCCAAGCTAGACTGGAAGTTTCTGGAAGCCAAAAGACCTTTCTCTGTACCTTGTGTTGTTTCCTGTGCTCCTGGAAACTCCTGGGCCAGAGGGAGTGGGAAGAGTGCAGTAGCTGGGCTCCGTTCTGAGCACCTAACATGGTTTAGTGAATAGACCCCATGATTATCTGAGACAGGTATGATTATCATCCCCACTTTACAGAAGGAAAAACTGAGGCATAAAGGGTGATCCTTGCCAGGATCACACAACCTGTAAACGGCAGACCCAGAACCCAAACCCAAGCTCCCAGACACAATGCCCGGGCCCTGGGACACAGCAGATGGCTACCTTGGCTTTGAGGGCTCATGAGACAGAGACAGGGTGTGTGGAGTGCCATTGGAGGGGAGAAAAATGAGTGGGAACATCTACAATATGACACATATCATACTATCCCATTGCTTGGAACTTACATAAGTGTACATGCTTCTATTCATAAAGAGCTACATGAAAAAATGGTCTCTACTAGGTCAATGGATAGACAATCTGCTCTCTCAGGAAGGTGGGACTCTAAGTGACTTTTATTTCCTTTTCCATACTTGTAGGTATCGTTTGATTATTCAAGGAGTCTGCAAGGTGCTGCGTATTGCAAAAAAAAAGATAGCCGATGAAGTCACTTTCATTATGGGAAGAAAAGGAAAACGAAACAAAAGAAAAAGAAAAAAATAAAACAGGGGTAGGGGAATGGGAAAAGCCACAAAATGTTTCTGCAGAGAAGGGTGGCATGCCACTCCTGTGCCTCGGAAAGATCGCTCTGGAGACAATGCGGGAAGTGGAGACAGAGAGACAGGCTGTGCTACCACGATGAACGACGTGACGATAATCACTCACACTTAGGGGCCCACAGAAGTAGGATCGGGAGTTTAAGATCCAGCTGCCCCCACAGCAGCACTACTCACCAGTCAAATGATCACCAGATACATGGTTGAACAGACTGTGCTAGATCTAGATAATGGGACATCACTCCACCACAGAAGGAGTGAGGTTCTGATATGGCCCACAGCATGGATGACTTTGAAAACATGACGCTGAGTGAGAGAAGCCAGACACAAAAGGTCATTTACTGGATGGTTCTAGTTATAGGAAATACCCCAGATGGGTAAATCCATTGAGTCAGAAAGCAGATTGGTAGTAGACAGGGACTGGGGGAGGGGGATGTAGGACAGCTGCTTACTGGGGATGGATCTCCTTCTGGGGTGCTGAAAATGTTGTGGAATTCAACAGAAGTGATGCCTGCACAGCAGCAAATGTACTGAGCGCCACTGAATTGGACACTTTTAAGATGGTTACATTTATGCTATAGGAATTTACCCCAATTAAAAAACAGTACAGTTAGCCCTTTGACCTGAAGCCTGAGAAAATGAAAGGGCAGACGAGAAGAGGAGAAGAAGAAGGAGAAGGAGAAGGAGGAGAAGGGGGAGGGGGAGGAGGAGGAGGAGGAGGAGGAGAAGGGAGGAGAAGAAGGAGGAGAAGAAGAAGAAGAAGAAAGAAGAAGAAGAAAGAAGAAGAAGAAGAAAGAAGAAGAAGAAGAAGGAAGAAGGAAGAAGGAAGAAGGAAGAAGTAAGAAGAAGATCATCCCAGCAAATGAAGGAAGCAGGACACTCGGGCCTGGGACTAGGGGAGAGATGGTCCATGCTCAGCCAAGGGTGGCCCTTCCAAAACCAAGCACCCAGACGCCACTGCCTCTGGACACCTTCTCCTACAATGCCTGTTTTAGTTAAAAGATCTGAGACAAGATGAGCATCACATGTTTGGTGGGGGGAGCTCCAACTGCCAAACTAAGTAGAAAGAGCAAGAAAGGTTGAAGCCATGTATTCAAATGCTCTACTACTGGATGCAGACCCTGCGTGGAGGCCTCCCTAGTACCAGCCACACCAGACAGCAGGTGCCTGCTGCTTGGCTGCCTCCCCCGGGGCTGGAGGCTGCTCATGGGCAGGGACCATGCCTCGCACAGGGATGTATCCCAGCCTAAATCACAGCCCCTGGCTCACATCCATGTGTTACAGAAATGAATGTCCTCCATTTTCCATATCTTATCAGCTGATTTATAGTTTTAATAGGTAAAAACACAGATACGGTATAAAGTTCAAAAGCCTCCAAGGAATGTACAGTGGTAAACTGCCCCTTCCCCTACTCTTGTACCCCACCACCTGTGAGGCAACCTCTGTTACTGTCCCCGTCGCTTTAAATGTGACCAGTGCAGAGAAGTTCTGAATTGCAAAACTTCCAGCAACCAGTCAGACTACCTAGTGATTCGGGCATCAGGTCATCCCAAGATGGAAGCCACATGTGATACAAAGATGAAAGTCACTGGAGTGAAAACAGGTCCCAGGATTCTGTGCTGGGAGGAGGCACATGCCAGGCTTGCAGAGGAATGCTGCTAAGGTGACAGCCGTCCCCCTAGAGTCATTCATGGCATGACGAGAAGTCCGCGGGCAGGGGCCATCAGGCCAGCCAAGCGTGCCAGCCACCTCAAGTTCCTCACACCTGTTTCTGACGTTGGCGAATTTCAAGCTGAGCAAAGGCCACGCTGCTACATGATGGGATGAAGGTAGGCATGCCAACCACCGCCAACCTTGGCCCCAGAGAGATGCTTTCTTTAGTGGTTTATCTGGGGGGAGAAAAGTTCCCCTGAGAAGAACTCAGCTGTGAGCTGGGTGGCACTGTCCCCAGAGGCAGACTCCATGGTGGCCAGAGCAGCTAGGAACTAAGTAGCTTGGAGGGGAGGGTCCTGGGAAATCGAAGCACTCCCAGTGGAAAGAACGTGGGCAGAGTCCCAGGGGTGGACCAGGTGTGGCAACAACATCTGGACACACTGCTTTATGTAGCCGGCCTGCAAGGGGCTTTTTTGGAACACTGAGTAACCACTGCCCTGTATAGTCACCAAACTGAAGACTAAAAAAAGACCCGAGCCACGCAGGCTCATCTGTCCTCCAAGGCTCCTGCCTCATGTGGCGATGCACCGGCAGGCGAGGGGGTGAGCCGGGCGCGCATCTGATTCCAGCCAATGTGTTACTATATTTCATTCCCTGTCCTCATGCCCAGGGACTGCTGCCATGTGGATAAATTTAGAAAGAAAAAGATAAATAACATGGAAAAGTCCATTTGAACAAAATGAATTGTTTTCTTTCTTTCTTTCTTTCTTTTTACACCGCTAAAGAAAAGGATAAACCGATCGTGTTACTTATTCAGCCCTGACCATGGTGGAATTTGGTATTCTGGGCAGTGGTTCAATAATGCATGACTGCAACCCAAGATGAACTAGCTTCTTCTGAAAATTGTAAAACAGTCAAGCTTCCATCCTCAACGTTTTTTAGAAGCTGAAGGAACAAAATGACAGTACCTCACACAAGATCTGGAATCAACTCAGGTCTCTCCTAAGCGAGCAAAAGTCTTTAAATGAAGACCATGTTTATTTACACGGATCCCTATATCAGGTCCCCTGACAATAAACTGTGCCTGATGGTGCCATCTCACCAGGAGTCATGCATCGCTGCTTTAGATAAAGTAAAACCTGCTTTGTAAGGAAAGTACAGATGGGAGACTTTTGGGTGATGGTAGAAATTACCCTGCAAGAGAAACTCCTTGAGGAATGCTTGCCTTCCTTCACACACAAACCCACAGCCAATGGGTTTATGGGCCATAGGTAGGAAGTCACAACCAGTGAATTCCATGATCCAATCATGTAGCCCAATTCCCATTCCACAGAGTGAAGTGACGGGCCAAGGTCACATGGCTACCAGTGACAGAGGGGTCAGGACCAGGTCTCAAGGCTCCTCCCAGGGCTTCTTCTACGAGCACCACCCCCCACCTGGAAGTACCAGACTCAAGGGCTCTACCTCCGACAGCATCTCATACTGGCCTCTTCTTCCAAGGGCTATGGTCAGTAAATCATAGACCACGGACGCACTCTGCAAACTGATGAGGCGGTCGCTCTTGTGCTCAGGTATTCTGCTCAGCACAGCGTCCCGGTTGGCCTGAGAACATAGAAGAGAGAAGCAGATGGTGAGCCAGCCCAGGCACACAGCTATTATTTCGTGTAGAGAAGTTGGCTAGGCCCTCCAGCCCCCGGCAGCTTGCCCAGGAGACAAGGGCAGGAATGAGTAAGGGGCTTGTCGCCTTGGGTTGTATATTCAAAATCCCCAGGGCACCTTAGCACATGGTATGGGGTATTATCCAAACACAAAGGCCTGGAGGTATGGTCCTGGAGGATGCTTGGTACCTGTCAGCAGACATCTGGAGGAAGCTTTGGGAGCTTTCTCCTGGGCGCGGGCTCACAGCCAGCCCCGCTGCAGACACAGCCAATGCTCAGGCGGCAGTACAATCACCCATCAGGTGGGGTCCTGCTATGCCTCCCTTGAAGGTCCTGCTTCTGCTAAAGGTTGGGGGAGAGGGGAACAGCCCCAGCCCCACACTGCCATCATCAAATGGTGCCATTAAGGTCCCTGGGTCCTGTAGAGACACATCATCATACTTTCCCTCTATCACTAAAGCAACATTCAGATCCCTGTATGGCACTTTTGTCAGAACAGACAATAAAGACTAAGGCAATCTTGTTTAGGGAAGCACAAAACAGCTGTAGAAGAGAAAGCAAGAAGCAAACAGATTTTTTTTTTTGTTGCTTTAAAGGATATTACCAGAGGACTCAAGAGAACACCTTGCCTATTGCATGTCCCCGCTCCTTGGCACAGAAATACAGCAGGCACATTCAAGCTTATTAATCTCATCTATCTGGAAATCAAATGCTCTTTACAACAACATGTTTTCATTACTTTTGAAATTTAATTTCTCTACAGACTCTCCAGACACATCAGATGTATTAGGGCTGCTAACCACTCTAACCATTTTGCTTTCCTCCCTACTAGGGAGTTCAGAATCAATTAAGTTAGATTTTGCCTCTCTTTTCTCCCCCTGCTAATTAGCAGAAGTCTCCAGATCTGTCCATCCCTAGGAGGACAGAAAGGGCCCCTTTGTTTTTCCTGTGAAAGTGGTATGTGAGGTACCAGGGTCGCTGGTCTAGGCAGGCTGACAGGCATCTGCCTGCCTGAAGTGCCCACACACCTGCTCTCTCACTAATGAGATGAAAGGCCTTCTCCATGTGTGAGTCCAAGGCACTCACTTTTAGCCACCCATCAGTACTTACTCACTTTAGAACTCCTTGCTCTTAAATGTCAAAGACAAATAAGAATATATAAGACAGGCCACTTCCTACCAAGTGAGTCATCTCTTATGGATACAAGCCTGCTTTTGAAGATTTCATTCTAAGGTTTTCTTGTTAGAAGCGACTTTGAGCCAACCAAAAGAAGCTCTAAAGGAAATAGGAGCCTGCTGTAAGGAGTTGCATTTTATTTACTTGCTATAAATGTTTCAAATTTATTAAGGCCAATGCCTAGAAGAGAACAAAACAAAATACTACTTAAAAGAGATTTTCAAGTTATGCCAAGTATATTTTTAAAAAAATTTTTAGAGAAAGTCTATTGATGCCTTTTGATTAAAACCTCAAACAGATTCACAAATAACAAATACCCCAGAACACCATCGCAGAGGTAGTTGTGCAAATGTAGTTCTGATCACCCCCTCTCTCCTGGGCAAGTTCATTTGAGGCAAGAAAGCCATACAATGCCAAACGAAATCATACACGTGGAGACACTATGGACAAGTTGATGTTTTCTAAGATAAAGTCAGAATCAACGAAGAATACAATTTTCTCAGACACTAAAAAAATCCCACAGGAATTCTCATTGAGAATTCTGAAATTGAGCATATGCGTTTTCTATCTAAAAACTGAAAAATCAAGAAGTCAAGGAACATGAAAAAAAGGTTTCCAAAGGAAACTTAATTTAGACTTCTACCTACATAATTATGGAATGATTTACACAGAGAGCATAATCATTTTGGTTGGAAACCCAGACCTTCACATTTACTGATGATGTCATTAGATTTCACCATCCTCTGAAGAGAGTTTCCAGAAATTAAATACCACAGAGCCAAATCTGGTGGTCTCAAAGGGATCTCAATTTTGAGTATTATTAGTTTCTATCATTTCAATTAAGGAGAGGAAAGTTGGAGATGTCATTCCCAAGACATCTACACTTTGAATAGGCATTTTAGAGATGTGGCTATGTTTTCCAAGTTCTAAACTGGAACACAATATTTTCAATCAGAATTGTCCAAGAAATCAAAAATGTGTGGTCGTCACTCTTTCAGAACTTCCCCAACATAACCAACCAAGTCTGCCCAAGGGAAACTAACTGCCAAGTTGCGAGGAGCCCAGCTTAGGATGAGGGAATGTGAGCTTGGGGGCCAACATAAGCTCCCCACCACCACCAAGAATGGATGACAAAGCGTGGTGAGACTGGCTCATTGGAAAAGCAGTCACTGAATGCCACGAAGTGCCAGCCTGCTCACATATATGCCTTCCCTGATTGTGCCAAGGCAGAGTAGAGAATGTAAATGACACCATTCTGAGTTAACAGCTGACAGTCAAGGAAAGATGAGTCAAGGGGGGCAACCTTACATCCCTCAGAGGAAGTAAGGCCAATGACGTCAAAGAGGTTCCAAATAAAAAGCAGTGGTAACTCAAGCAGTCTTGCTCTTGTAAACATTGCTGGGCCACTTCACAGAACAAGAAAATCCAAAGCTCGAAATTAAGGCAAGAATACTAGCCTCCCTGGGATGCTTAGGTGGCTTAGTGGTTAAGCCTCTGCCTTCGGCTCAGGTCATGATCCTGGGGTCCTGGGATCAAGTCCCACATCAGGCTTCCTGCAGGAAGCCTGCTTCCCCTCTGCCTGTGTCTCTGTCTCTGTGACTCTCATGAATAAATAAATAAAATCTTTTTTTTAAAAAAAAGAAGAATGTTAGCCTCCCTGACTCATCCCAGCCTCTCTTGATCCCTCCTCCACTCAGCACATGGACATTCTTCTTGTGCTCCATTTCTAAATGCTCTTCAGTTGGATGTATTTCCTGCCACTGCACACTTGGGGAAGAAGGAAAATACCTTTCTTGCTTCAGTTACATTTTTTTTTCCCTCCTCCTTCTCCTCCCGCCTGATGGTGAGGTGGGAGATATGGGAGGAGGCAGTGTGATCTAGTAGGAACAACAGACCATTTCAGGATGCACTCATTCCGCTCCAGTCCTCAGGTTCCTCATCTATAGAACGAGGGAATGGGTGTGAGGATAGCTCAGTCCTTCCAAGTGCCAGGGGCCTCGCCATTCTGCTCAGGTGCTCAGCACATACCACCTACATGCCAAGGTGATAACTACTGTGACACAGACTGCTTCCCACAGTTTCAAGCCAGGGCGGTCATGCCTAGCAATACGCAGAGCAGAAACCCAATAAATGGTGAGTAATGAAATTCTAGACGTAAACTTTGATATCCTGGCCAGACATTAAGAAAACATTCCAAAGCAATCTGATGGCCTGGCAAAAACTCTCTCAAGACAGTGGAGCCAGGTAATAGGAGAGAGCTCTTGCAGTGCCTGGGGAGCAGGCGGGAGGCTGGTCCAAGAGGAGGAGGCTGCTTCATCAGGCTCTTGCTACAAAACCACCAGTGATTTATCCCTGAAGTTTCCCTCCCACCCAGGCAGGTGGAGAGGGCTCAAAAAGGTTATCCTCTGGGGGCTTCCTCCTCTTTCTAGGGTTCCTTTGGTGGTCCTTCTAGCTGCAGCTTACCTATCCACAACTGTGGTAGTGTTCCCTCAACACTCAGTGGGCAAGCGAATGAACTCAGATGCCTGTTTGCTGCTACCATAAGAAAAGCTCCATGTTCCAGGCTGAGATTAACCTATGAGGGATACTTCTAACTAGTCCAGGAATTAAGAAACAGCTCCCTCCTTTAACCCGTTGTTCCTCCCACCATTGACCGGGGGTATCCCCTTGAGAAAGTATTCTTCTCCCAAGAAAAACGTCCACTGTACAGAGGGAGTCACCATATTGAAAACAGGACTGTAGGAATGGGCAAAAGAAAAATGTAAAAGGACAGTCTACTTACCATTGATTCACTAATCAGCAGTAACAACAGGGCTTCTTCAGTATTTTCTTGAGGACAAAAAATGCTGTGTGAAGAAAATCAAATTTTATATATGGCAATTCAAAATAATATAAAATGCATGATAATGGACAGCACTGAATATTAAAATCTTCTGGATTTTTATGCAGGAGCCACAAAAACATTGTCTCATTTGGACACTTGAATTAATTTGCTATGTTTGTGGTAATCTACAGAATTTATACATTCTAACTGTGCATTTTAATAGCAGGCAGCAGAGCGAAATAAAGCTATAAAAACCACATTAAAAGCCCAAATAATATACACAACTATTATAGAGGCAGAAATTTAGATTGCTACAAACTGCCATTATCTCAATGATAAAGCTTTCTCCTAAACCCATTATGGGGGCATCATGTAGACACTTCACTAAGCAGTACTCTTCTTACCTCTTACTTGCTAACTGCCATACCTCATATTGTCCTTACGGAATAAGAGATTGGAAGCAATTTTAGAGTTTGAATCATTTCTAGAATACTGTAAGAACTTGGCAAGCCACCTTAATTAAACACACATGTTCTATTATAGTGTGGTATGCAAGAGCTAGCTGTCTTATTAATCTATTTTACTGAAGTTGGCCGAGCTCTAACATCTGGGATTAAAAGAAAAAGCTTTTAAGCTCAATGTTGCTCAAGATTAGAGAACAAAAAAAAAAAAAAAAGTCAAACATAACCCCAATCTCCATCCTGTATAGCCTATTTTTTTTGTATGTGTGCTTTGAACATTTTTAGAGACTTGCAGCATTTTTCCCTGTTCTAAAAGCTCTTGAATCCTTTGAGTAGAATTCAGAGTGTTATCACCATTTGAGCCAAACTTGATTCTTTTTTTCATGGAATGGAAGAAGAGTGCAATAAAAATGATCTTGGTAAAAAAAAAAAAACAAAAAAAAAACAAAAAAAAACAAAAAAAAACTCCTGGGTGTTTTGGAGATTATTAAGTAAAGACTAAACTTACATCTTCCCAGCAGTGACATCACAATCATTTAATTTAAGAGATGGGATGATTCGCCCTCACCTCAAAATGGCAAAAAATGAAAAAAAAAAAGGCTTCCATATCATCCACAGCATCATAAATACTTGGTCTCTTTGAAGTGCTGGCAACTTTTGTATGGCATCAAAGGACCGTGAAGAGAAAGACAGAAAAAGCACAGGGCCTGGTTCTCTTTTTACAACTCTGACGTCACTAGAGGTAAGGAAACCACCTGTGGAATGGTTCCCATTGCTCTTGCAGGGCTGCAATTTGATGAAAAGGCTGACCTAGAAATGAGGAGCAAGATTCTAGGATTTGCAGTGAACTTCTTTAAACAGATAGTTTGAGAGGAGCTGGGTTTTTCAAAGACGGAACTCTTCTTTCCCCTTAAATTCAGAAATAGAGTCTACAGCCTTTCAATAAAGAGTACTCTCGTGTGAATGTGTGTGTGTTGGGGGGGAGGGTCCACTCAGCAATCATTTCCTGATATTCTGGCCTTTGCTTACATACAATTGGGACCTTACAAATAAAGCAGTAACATTAACCTTTTTTTTTTCATGGCTAGCTAGTTCTGCATTGTCCAGACTAATTGAAGAGAAGAGAGAGCCCATGCTAATTGTGACTTAACACCAGCCAATTCAGTCCATGGATAATCCCCAAATTCCATCTGAGCCATCTAGCCTGCTTAAATGCTAAGTTGTGTTATTTTTACCAGAGCTGCTAACAAGTAGCACATTAACTGATTCTAATTCCACTTCCTCTACCCTTCCTTTTGAGGCAGGTGAGATGGGTATTCTCAAGCACTGCAAGCTCTCAGAGCTGGCAGAAAGAAGTGAGGGGTCGGAGGGGTAGGAAGGGTAGTTTTAAGAGACATGCTGAAAAACTAAACCCCAGAGTACCCCCTTCCAATGCTCGTGGATTCTCCAGACCTACTTCTGGCCATTCCTCCCCTGTTTTCCATTGAAGGAGCTCAGGGTGGTGGTGGGGCCAAAACTGTTTTTCTTTTGCGACAATCTCCTCTAGGGGCCCAAGAGCCTCAGGGAAGATATTGGGGTACCCAGGCCTTAACCCTGTGAAGTGGAAAAACTGGGGTCCTAGATCCACAGCACACCAAATAAGATGGAATGGCTACATTCTCAGCCCAGCCACCCGACTAACTCATGGGCTGACCTTTAGGCAAGTTGCTTGTTTTCTTATTTTGGATGAACTGATTCATTGTCTGACTCTATACAATGGGAACAAGGGCAAGAATCTTCAAATATAAACAGTGATCATGACCTTGCCCAGGCTGCCAGATAACCCCCCTTTCTTAAAATTTTCCCAGCTGGATGAAAGATGTCACTGTACATGGTAGAAACAATCCTACAAAAGAAATTAATCCAATTTTATCTAACTGCAGGTTATCTTTCTGTCATCGTTAGCTATTACACAGCCAATATCGAGTTGGATGTCTGGAAGTCAATGGCACCATCCAGACATCAGTGCAGACTCTAGTTAGATCCAAGGAGGGCCCCAAACACCTCCAACCCACAAGCAAGTTATGTGTAAGTGACAACAGCAACCCTAAGGCCCAGCAATGGTCTCTTCAGGTTCTTAAAGATTTATTTATTTTGAGAGAGAGAGAAAGCAGGAGTGGGGAAAGAGGAAGAAGCAGAGAGAGAGAAAGAATCTCCAGCAGATGCTCCCCAAGTATGGAGCGCCAATGCAGGAGCTCAATCCCATGACCCGTGAGATCACGACCTGAGCTGAAATCAAGAGCTGGACGCTCAATCAGCTAAGCCTTTGCCTAGGTACCCTTGCCTTTCCAGTTTTACTATGCCTTGTCTGGGTGTGATACCACTAGAGAATTCCCAGAGATCTACAGTCGCTGAACCATAGCCGATGGATAAGAACTTAAAGAATCAAAGCCAACAGGGCAGCCCAGGTGGCTCAGTGGTTTAGCGTCACCTTCAGTCCAGGGCGTGATTCTGGAGACCCAGGATCGAGTCCCGCGTTGGGCTTCCTGCATGGAGCCTGCTTCTCCCTCTGCCTGTGTCTCTGCCTCTCTCTCTGTGTGTCTCATGAGTAAATAAATAAAATTTTTAAGAAAAAAAAAAAAAAAGAAGAAGAACCAAAGCCAACAATGGCTGCAGCTCTGCCCCACCCCCAGGTCACCTGTGAAACATGCAGAGGCAGAGAGTACATCAGTCTAGGTTTGTATGGAAGGATAAGGGTTCCAAGAAAGGAAAAGGACTTAAATCAGTCATTAGGAGTACCTGTTGATTATGAAGGATCAGCTAACCCAATCTGAGGATCACTCAGGCACAAAATTCCATACAGGTCAACACCCCCTCAGGACATGAGGGTCTTTCATTCAGATCAAGTCCACTGAACAGTGTTTATTTCTTGATCAAGGTACCAATTACGTGAATGTGTTCACTTGGTAAAAATTCATCAAGTGTTACACTTTTGGTTTGTGTATTTCTCTCAATATGTGCTATGTGTCAATAAAAAGCTTACCTAAAAAATAAATAAGCAGGGGCACCTCAGTGGCACAGTTAGTTAACTGTCTGACTCTTGTTCCTGGTTATGTCATGATCTCACGGTCTTGAGATTGAGCCCCAAGCCTGGCCCTGTGCTCAGCATGGAGTCTGCTTGAGATTCTCTCCCTCTGACCCTCTCCTTTCTCTCTCTCACAAATATATAAATAAATAAATTTTATATATATATATGCAAAGGTCAAAGAATTCTTCACAGAAAGACCTAGAAGGAAGGAAGTAAAGAGGCCCACGGCATGTGACTCCTTCTCTCTTTCCTATCTAGGATTGTCAACATTTGATTTCCTTTCAAAGTTCAAGATGGGGAGAGAATGAGCATCCTGTTTCCATTTCAGGTCCAGGATACAATGAGAAGGAGTGGAGTTTTCTGACAGAGTTCGTTTTTCTGTTATATTCCATTATGACCAGCTATTCTGAATGGTCCTTGTGATCTACTGGAGCTGGAAGGCTCTGTGCTTTCTAAAGTCTACTGTGTGCTTGTATTTCTCATAAGAGACCGAGGAGGGGAAAGTGTTTGGGACTACTGGCCAAGATGGGGTTTCATTCTCATCTGTGGATTCCCTTTTTCACCTGCTAAGCCATATAATTGAACTGGTGATAACATCCTTTTTGCCATAGAATTGACTAATCAGATAGTCCTGGTCATCAGGGAGCCCCAAGACAAGTATAATCCCAGCACGCTTTCTGTCTTTACTAAAAAACTAGAAGTATCATTGTGAACTCACAAAACGAGAAAGCTAAAAACTGATGGTGATAACAGAAAGAATAAGGATCAATGGGGAAATTAAGGAAATAGTGAATTAAAAAAATGAACAAAACCAAAAGTTGGTTCTTCAAAAAGATCAATGAAATTTGACAAAAGTTGGCTTAGCATCTGAAAATCAATTAACGTAATACATTAAATCAACAGGATAAAGGACAAAATGTACATGATTATTGATAGATGCAGAAAAAGCATTTGACAGAATTAAATACCTTCTCAAGATAAAAAGAATTCAACAAAATAGTGATAGAAAGGAATGTTCTCAACCTGATAAAAGGTATTTATGAAAACCCATAGCTAATTTCACACTTAATGGTGAAAGACTGGACACTTTTCCCCCTCGTAACATCAGGTATCAAGTGGTATCAAGGATATCCACTATGCTTGCCACTTCTATTCAACATTGTGCTGGAGGTTCTAGCCAAAGCAATTAGGGAAGAAAATGAAATAAAAGGCATCTAGGTTAGAAAAGAAAAAGTAAGACTACACTTATTTACAGATGACTTGGGGGGCTTGATCTTGTGGAAAATCCTAAGGAATCTAAAACACTATTTGTTTTCTTCTTTTTATTTTATTTTATTTATTATTTATGATAGTCACACACAGAGAGAGAGAGAGAGAGGCAGAGACACAGGCAGAAGGAGAAGCAGGCTCCATGCACCAGGAGCCTGACGTGGGATTTGATCCCAGGTCTCTAGGATCGTGCCCTGGGCCAAAGGCAGGCGCCTAACTGCTGCGCCACCCAGGGATCCCTAAAACACTATTTGAACTAATGAACAAATTCAGCAAGACTGCAGTATACAAGATCCAATATAGAAAATCAATTGTATTTCTCTATACTTGCAATGAACAAACTAAAAATGAAATTAAGAAAATAATTCCACTTATGATAGCATCCAAAAGAATAGCATAAAACACAGTAAGTTTCACAAAGTAAGTGCAAAACTTATACCCTGAAAACAACAAATAATTGTTGGAAGAAACTAAATTATATCTAAACAAATGAAAAGGCATCCCATATTCATGGATCAGAAGACTTTTTTTTTTTTTTTTTAGAAGACTTAATATTGTTAAGATGGCAATACTCCTCCAAATTGATCTATAGATTCAATGCAATTCCTATCAAAATCCTAGCTGCCTTTTCTTTCTTTTTTCTTCCAGAAATGGACAAACTGATACTAAAATTCATATTAAAATGCAAGGGATTGGCAGATAGGGGGGTGACAGCTCAGGGATGCTAGATTTCTTTCCAGGGTTATAAAAATGTTCTAAAGTTGGTTATGGTGATGGAAGCACAACTAAGCCCCTGAACTGTATTTTTTTTTTTTTTTTTGGTTTTTAAATTTATTTACATGATCTCTACATCCCATGTGGGGCTTGAACTCATGAGCCCAAGACTGAGGCACATGCTTTTGACTGAGCCAGCCAGGTGCCCCCTGAACTGTATACTTTAAATGAGTGAATTGTATAGCAGGTGAATCATAGCTCAATAACATGGTTAAAAAAAAAATGATTGCATCTGTGTGGAATGAAATTGTGACTCAGCACCCAGTCCTGTTATGGGAATCTCCCTTTAACTAGTAACTGCACTTTCTAGATCTGCATATTGCCTCCATAATTCTCCTTAGACAGGAGAAAGTTGATGTCAGAAGAGTGACAAAGTCTCAGTGGTTCACCAGATAAAGGAGAAGTGGCCAACATTATGAGCTTTTCTGCCTTCAAGAGGTAAGGCCACATTGGAATAACACCCAAAGAGACACAGAGCTCTACCCACATGTCCAGCTTGATTAGGGAAGGGAACAAGAGCTGAGTTTCTCAATATACCTGGCACCTTATATACCTGTCTATTAAGCAGCATAGAAAGCAGGTGGAAAAAAAAAATCTCAGGCCTATTTCTAGGATTTAAATTTCACTTTAAACATGAGCCCCAAACCTGCTACTAAATAGTTCATAATGAGGGGTCAGCATTTTTAAAGTGAGAGTTCAGGACGTGCTAGAACAGATGTTCTGTGAATCCAGATAAGGACTAAGAAGTAAACACAGGCTGTGAATTCAGCAAACTCATCGTCAACAAGGCCATAAAAAAGGGGGATTAAGTTAAAAGGCGGATTAAACACAAACTAAAATAAGCCTAGGGAAAAAGTTAAGAATATGCTCATTTGTCTGAATCCATAGGAGAAATGGGGTCTGAACAAGAGGAGGATGAGGGAGAGAAATGCTAGGGTCAACATAAGGGGATTAAGAGGAGCCTGCCTGCTGGAGAAGTGCTGCCCCCTTGGAAAATGGGACAATCATTTACAGAAGTCACATACCCAGTCAGCATCTAGTCACCACCACCCCTCCCCGCAGATCTAACAGCACTTGCTCTGGGGCCCCAGAAACAGCAGCCTGCAGTCTCTCTCCCATTTTTCCAATTTGACAGCCATCAAGGGAAGTTTCCGTATTTATTCATACATGCCTCCTTCCCCTCATGGAGAGATTCTGAAGAGCCATCATGCCTTGTCCTTGCAGGAACTGGCAAAGATATGAGAGTGAGGCTCGAAGATGAGGAATCAAGAGTGAGTCAATAATCTCTGGTCTCCTGGCTCTCCTCATGGTCTCTGCCTGCCATCCCCTAGTGCCCCCAACCTGGGGAAGGCCCATGCTGAGGATCTAGTGGTTCCCTAGCTCATCTTCCTCCAGGTTGGTCAAGTCTTAGATTCAAAACTTAAAAAAATTAAGAAGTTCTAAAAAGACATCATCTTCCAATCACAAATTATTTAATCTTCCTTCTTTTTATGGCTAATTCAGTTGAAAACTAATTTTTAAACAAAAGGATCAACGACTCGATGAAAAAAAGAAGGTTAAGTCCAACTTATAAACAGCATTGTCAATGATTGCTGGGTAATGCTGGGGTTCTTATAACAAACAGAATGAGAATCCAAAAGACCAATGGTGATGGCTGAGAATAGTAGCCAAGCACTAAGATGAGAGAAACTTTCCTACTTACAATGTGCCCACTGGTGCATAGATATTCACAGATGTTATGAAAAATAATGAGGTATGTCCATCAAACTAGCAAATGAGACCTGTCTGTTTTGTTCCTCTTTCAGCAGAAGAATCTGCCCTTGAACATCTACTCATCTTTGAGTTTTCCCAAAGCTTCCCTCCCATCCCCCAACCCACAAGTGAGGACACCAACTATCATACTTCTCCCCTGAGTAGACTCGAGCTTTCCGAGTGAGGGTGTAGGTTTTTGTGTTTGCTCCTTTCCGGAGAGGATCGTCCAGAGGTGACTGGCAGGGTGGATCCTCCAGAGGGTTCCAGTAGCTCTGTTCACACATACCCCGCAACAAGATCTCCGCCAATTGCCTGGCTATTGTCTGGGAATACAAAAGAGCAAAGGCACAGCCATGAATCTATTTTGTATCATTCATTCACTCATTCGTTCATTCAGTAAATATTTTTCAGTCATTGCTTTGTGCAAGGCACTATTCCAGGACTCATGGCTAAACGTTTTTACTTCTCTGATGAAAATTGTATCAGTTGATGGCAAAAAAGAAAAGGAAAGAAAATACACTAAGGTATTTGGACCATCTTAAAAGACAAGCCTATACCCTTCACATGCCACCCTACCTCTGTGGCACTCTAAAGCGCTCAAGGGTTTTATGCCTGAAGCTACTGAAACTTTAGTTAAGCTCCTTCCTGAAAGTTCTTATAATAGGTGAACTGCAAATATTTTTTGTCACCTCCCAACAGATCCCTGCTAAAACCCAAACTTGGGAAAAAGCCGGTGCTCAACCTAGATGATGTCATTCTTGGGGGGAGAAAAATCTCTTCATTGCTGATAAGATGGTATCCAGGACAGATTTTTGGAATGCCTTCCCTCTTTGAAGTGCCAAGGGCCAGTACCACAGTGGCCCCATTCTGGGACTCAGCACCGGAATGTCTGCTCCAGTTACACCCTGGGCCTCCCAGCCCAGAGGCTATACTGCTGGCCTATGCAAAAGAGAAAGCAAGGTGGCGAGTGTGGCGACTGATCAAGACCTCTTTTCAAAGCTGGTTAGGTATCTCGTTTTCTTCGCTGTGAAAACCCAGACCATATCCAGGTCTTGTCATCCTAAGTAAGACCCAGATTACTATGCTCTTCAAACTCTATAGTAGAACAGGATGCTGGATGATGAATGGGAGGAGGGGGGATGTGGCACCTACTAAGAAATATTTTGTTAGCTGATGCGTATCAGTTCACTTACCTCATAATCTTCCACTGGTAAAGAAGAGGAAGAATAAAAACAAACAAAAAAACCCCACAAAATCTCCCTGAAAACAGAAGCAGGGCACCTCGGGGGGTAGGGGTAGGGGGTGGTCCATGCTACCCCACAATCAGCCAAAGGTGGCAAAATAAAACTTCAACCATCGAGTTTTTCCACAAAGTTTTCACTTTCTTTGGAAATACGCAGGCAAAGAATGCTTATCTTCCCTGAGAGTGAGACTTTTAAATAAATATGTTCCAGAAGAAACTTTGCTGGGTTTTCATCCATGTGAAATCTCCTAAAACACCACAAGGAAATTTAAATGCAACCAAATCACTAGCTCAGTGGCTTCTGATAACCACTGGGTAAAGGCAAATTTTCTTGATTATTCCCAAGCAAGACCCACTGGCTTTAATGTCTATAAAAATGAGAAATTAAATGCATTCCTATCATCCCCAACTGAGCCATCTGTAAAGATCTCATAAGAACACAATTTTCAGGACCTAAACAGTTCCTGAACTGTTTTCTTAAGCCCTTCATTACAGTTTCATTTCGATCTCCCTGCAGTCATATAAGCTAATGACTTCTGCTGGAAGCATCGACTGGCAAAAATAGCCTCCACTCACCATAGTGGAGAAAAAAAAAGTCAAAGGAAAAAAAAAATGAACAAGGAACTTCATTTTCTGGATATACCTGCCATGGAGGGATTCTAAAGTTATAAAAATCTCTGCCCTCCACAGTTTGCTTGTCCATTACAAGATAGCTTGTGCTAGATCTCACTTTACCTACAAGTACTAACCTTCCAGAGAAACTTTGAAAATGAGGTTTAGATGTGATTGCATATTTTAAATGTATCACTTCACCACTGCACTGACGATCAGGAAAGATGTCTGCTGTGTGCACTGACAGCTCAAACGGAAGTTCAGAACGGGAGATAAATATGAGAAATGACCAGCAGATCACCAATATCGATCAGACCTTTTACTTTTTTATACTTGGGTTTCATTTACTTGCAGTGAAATGCTTATAAATTGTTGGTAGCTATCAAATAAAGTCAGAAGGAAAGAAAGGAAAGGAAGGGAGCCAGAAAGAAAGAAGTCAAACTTTTATGTATAAACTTGGTCATTAAATCCATTTTGGGGATGCCTGGGTGGCTCAGAGGTTGAGCATTTGCCTTTGGCTTAGGGCATGATGCTGGAGTCCCAGGATCGAGTCCTGCATTGGGCTTCCTGCATGGAGCCTGTTTCTCTCTCTGCCTAGGTCTCTGCCCCACCCCCCACCCCCACACACCCCCTTGTGTCTCTCATGAATAAACAAAATCTTTAAAAAATTTTTCATTTTGTATGTATTTTTTTAATTGTGGCAAAAATCATGTAACATTAAAACTCATCATTTTAACCATTTTAGTGTCTGAGCTAATGGTGCTTAGTCCATTTACAGTGCTATGCAACCATCACCTCTCTGGTTCCAGAATATCACTTCCAGAGGAAACCCTGCACCCGTGTAGTGGTTACTTCCCATTCCCTCCTCCCAGCCTCCAGGAATAATAAGCCTGCTTTGAGGAGATCTGCCTGCTGGGGACATATCATGTAAATGGAATCATGTAACATGGGGCCTTTTGGGTCTGGCTTTTTCACTCAGCATCAAGGATCACTCATGCCGTAGCCTGGGTCAGTGTCACGTTCCTTTTTGTGGCTGAATAATACTCTGTTGTGTGGACATACCACATTTTGTTTATCTAGTCATCAACTGATAGAATTCAGATGGTTTCTAGCTTCTGGCTAGCATAAACAGTGCTGCTACGAACATTCACGTGCAAGTTTCTGTTGGAACACCTGCTTTCAGTTCTTCGAAGTATTTATCTAAGAACAGGGTTGCTGTAAATGTATTTGTAAATCCTTCTCGGCTATGGTTGCACCCCAGATGGAGTTTACAAAGCAACTTTTCCATCTCACAGGAGTGTCATAAATTTGCAAAATCAGCTAATTTTAAGGAATCATATAGTTACGAGCTGCATTAACTGGACAAGTTTGAAGATGGCCACTGTAGATCAAGAAACCAGTAAATAAGACCCACAAAGTACTTCTCAATAGGGAAGGCAAAGAATGCCTCATGGAAATGAGAAACTAAGGTTTTCGGGTACTGTCCCAAACCTACTTCCTTGGCATTTCTGAGGTCAGGGACCGGGATGAGCATTTGTTCACAGTTCCTCAGATAATTCTGATGCACGCCATTGGTTAAGCACTCAAGGAACTGGAAGCAGTTCGACCTTGTTACTTGAGGCTCATCAGCCAAGGCCAAAAGCTAAATACCTACTTGCACCTCAAGTCCAACACAGAGCAAAAGTGACCCCGCCACACTGTCACCACTAAACAGTTTACAGCTGAAAATGCCCAGGGGCAGCAGCTCTGGTCTACCCAAACTTCTCTAGAAGCCTCTTCACTCTTCTCAAAAAAAGAAAAAAATGCTTGAAGAAACCTCTCTCCACTCCTGACGTGTCTTTATTCAGAATCCCATCTCATAGGATTTTTAGAAGTTAAAGTACATTGATTTGAATATCATAAACCTCAGGCAATCATGGAAGATATTCTCGAATTCTGTGAGGAATACCGTTGACGTAAGCAGCTGGCATATGCCTACAGCGTATTCGGATGCACTCACACCTTCTAGTGGGGGAGAAACCATTAATCTCCTTCATAAAATATATATGCTTTTGAGACAACAATATGAACAAATGCTCCATACTTAAGCAATTTTGGAAGATTGGCTTTTTAATCAGCTTTTAAAACAATTATAAGAACCCTTGCCAATACAACCAGTTACTTTATTGTGCTTCTAAATCTTAAAAGAAACTGTTCATGCTGACCAGGCAAGAAGCTTTATGAAATGTTGGGAGTAGGTCAATTTGAGAGAAAAGACACTTGTCAACAATTTTTATCCATATTTTTTCAGGTTTTTTTTTTTCCTTAAAGAACTCTACAAATTGAAATATCTGGATTGAACCTCTTAAGGCACCCCCAAAATCACATCAATATATAAATAAATACCAAAGACCAAGTGAGGTCTTGGTGGCGGGGGCATGTATAAAGTTGCTCATCTTGTCTCACCCCTAATTCTAGGAAAGCCTACTGCTTAGCCATCTGCGTCCACAAGTTGGATATCTGCATCCTAAAACCCTGGAGACACCAAAATAAAGATACAGCCTCACTTCCCATGACAGGAGTCACTGAGCCTTGCCCAACTGAAAATGCTCCCGTATATTTTAAGGGGTCGTGACAATGGGAGGACAGTGGTACACTGTAACAAGACAAGAGTGGAATCTTATATGGGGTTGTTATGTCAGTTGTGAAAGGGGTATTTGCTTAGTCTCCGGTAAACACCAGGCCTTCACCCAGATATGTATGGAGGTATCATTAATAATCCTCCCAGGCAGGAAAGTTTAAGGATTCAAAGGAAGAGAGAGAACTTATGCCAACAAGACAGTCAAATTGCTGATTTGATGCTGATGAACAAGTTTATTTAACTAGCTTTTATATTTCTCCTCAAAGTTTTAGCACCAATGCAATTAGTCGAACAACCAGGTACTCTTCAGGATCCAATCTGCTTTGCTCAGGCTGGGTTTTGGTATGAAATCATTAACATACAACCAACCCCTTGACCACAATGGCATCAGGCAAGGCTTATATTCTCCCTGCCTTACAGGATGCACTTGTTCTGTTTCAGGAGGTAGCACTACCAAAGTACACAAAAAGATGCTCAATGTCACTAGCCATCAGGGAAATGTAAATTAAAAACCACAACGAGACAGCACTTCATACATACTAGGATGCCCAGGACTAAAAAAGACAGACAATAACAAGTGCTGTTAAGGATACGGAGAAATCGGAGCCCTCACAACGGCTGCTGGGAATATAAAATGGTGTAGCTGCTTTGGAAAATTGTCTGGCAATTGCTCCAAATGTTAAACGTGGAGTCACCATGGGATCCAGCAATTCCACTCCTAGGCACCTGAACACACCCATGTCCACCTAAAAAGTTGTGTAAGAATGTCCACAGAGGGATTACCCATAATAGTCAACACAGGGAAACAATCCAAATGTCCATCAACAGATGAATAGACACACAGAATGTCTTATATCCACGCAGTGGAATAGTACTTGGTCACAAAAAGGAGCGAAGTGCAGATCCATGCTACAGCATGGCTGAACCCTGAGATACCATGCTACGTAAAGCAGGCCAGTCACAAAGAAGACCACCTAGTATGTAATTCCATTAACATGAAATTTACAAAACAGGCAAATCCATAAAAGCAAAAAATAAAACAGTGGTTGCCAGAGGCTGGGGGGAAAAGAGAGGATGCGGGTTGATAGCTGATAGGCACAGGGGTTCTTTGGGGGGTGAGAATGTTCTGAAATTAAATATTAGTGATGGCTAAACACTCTTGTGAGTACACTAAGATCAGCTGACTTTAAATGGGTGAACTGTGTGATGTGGAAATTACATCTCACTAAAGTATGTGTGTGTGTATATGTATATATATACACACACATATATATTTCTCTCTATATATACATATATATTTCATATATATATGGAGGGGAGGGGACAGGCAGGGAGAGGAAGTGGGGAGATAACACCCGAGGTGCCCTTCTGGCCTCAATCAAATCACCCATCGCACTCACCATTCGCAGGTTTTGAGTTGTTCTCGTTTCTACTGCTCTGAGGATCTCTCTAAATCTCCCGACGCCTCTTGTCAAGTTCCTGCGTGCACACAGAATTTGACAGGGTTTCCATCTGGCGTGCATTAATATTAAATATTTTATACACATATTTCAATGCATTTTGTCTACATAAAAGCTGTTGGCTAGATTTTAAGCAAACAATTAGTCTGCATATGCCTGTCCATCTTTGTTCGACTCTGAAAAATTTGGCCTGGTCTTTTGTGCTCCCACAATCAAATTTTCTCAGAGAGAAAAAAAATCAGTTCTGAGGCAAAAAGGAAAAAAAAAAAAGAATGAATGAATGAATGAGTGGAAGGAAGGAAGAAAAAATATGGAAAATATCTTGTAAAGTTTATCTTCGACCTCACAATGGTTCCATAGTTTTCCTGCTTTCCTGATGATGCTAAATCTCTTTTCACTTAAAAGGTCCGTGGCAAGAGGGTTATAGGAATAGTGACATGGCACCAAATGCAGTGTGGTATAGGGTTCCTATAACTCGCCATCTTTATGGGCAGGACAAAGAGAACAGGTATGAAAACTGAGGGGCTCTACCAAGCAATCACTCTGCATCTTCGAAACATGAGTCACTATCTCCAAAAGCCACCGAGCTGACCCTCCTCCTCCCAAATCTGCATCAACAAGAAGCAAATGGTCAAAGGCCCCTTCTGAGAGGGAGCGAATGCATGAGAATTAGAACATTGAGCTTCCCCACGAGGATCAGAACACATCTTATCTCACCACCCACACCTCACCGGGTCACGTTTGGTGACACATTGCACTAAAGGACAGATCATTCTATAGCGACATCCTGGTCACTATATCCAGGCCCCCACTTGTCCTCCCTGAAAGCCGTGCCCAGCCTGTTCAGCCAAGAACGCTTCCTAGCCAGACCCTTTACATTGAGTGCTCCACCACCTATGACATAACTCGGTGATATTTATAACTTGCTCATTAGGACACATCTCATCTTTCCAAAAAGCCGCAGAACAGGTCAGCCGGTGCAGACCTGTCAGCCAGCCTCTGCGGGCTGTGGCAGATGCTCTAGGTATTTGGCTCTCTTCTTGGATGACATTTTAAATCGTGCAAAGCTATTTAATCAAATTGAATATGGGCTCTGCATGCTGCAGGCCCTCACAAGGGCTATTAATTTGTATCTTATACCTACCCATCATCCTAGGACTCTCATTCACAAGAACAGCAGCCCCGGAACTTTAAGATAATAGTTTATTGGCATGAGTACATAAACTCCCGGATTCCTATCACCCACACATATCAGATGGTATCAGATCAGAAGCTTCAGGGTGGCATAAAAAAGAGACGCTAGTGCTCAGGACTCCAAGCAGTGCTGAAGGAACTCTAACAGAGACATGAATGAAAATCAGGTAATGGGCCCCAGGATATTCAATCTAGTCTGCTTTTCCCTTCGTTTGTTTTTATGGGATCCATGTTCACAGGCAACAAAGTACATTTGCTTTGGACTGAAGCTCAGTGCTCTTAAGTAACAGGGGGAAGCAAACAGCTATAACTAACCAGGGATGGGCATGGACACAGCGTTCGAATTTTTTGCCCCAGAATCTCAGACTAAGCTCCTACTGCGTGCACAAGGGAGAGCAGTTGGACTGTGTGTCATAAGGGTGGGGCTAAGGGGACATAATTGGAGACCCATGTTCACAGGGCTGTTTTCCCAGGGTGGCAAGGAGCTCTGAAAAGGCAGCATCAAATCTATATACGATAAGCCAGGGCACCCTCCAAGATAAGAACTGGGCATTGGGACCATCTCTCTTCGCCTTCCCGACAGAATGAGATACTTATCCAGTTAGAGAAGCACAGAATTTTCTAGCTAGCTGCAAGACAACCCAATCTAGTCCACTGTGACACAGAAGCGAAATGGCTTGCTCAGCTTCACGAACCCAGTGAAAGAGTGAGCTGGAAGCTTTCTATTAGATTCTATCACCTTCCTGGGCAAAAGAAATATCAGCTGTAAGACAGAGGAGGTGCCGCTCTGGAAGGAAAGAACAAAAATACCAAGAGGAGAGCTCAGGCCTGCGGTCTTGATCATATATATGCAAATTACTTCATATATACATAACGCAAATTTTTACACGTCCCGGTGATCACGGCTGATGAGATACTCCCGGGAAGTGGCTCAAAATTGGAAAGAAAATCCGACGGTGCAGGCGAAGCAGTCTGGTGGCCGAGGTACTGCCCCGGGACCGCTGCCTTGAGGGAGGGAGGGTGGCTGGAGAGGTTGGATTCTCCCGCGCGGGCCCGACGCCCCCTGCTGGAGGCCTGGGGGAAGTGCCTGGGACGTGGGGGGGCTGCCTCTGGGGGCCTACTCACTACGCAGGTAGCCTGGCCTTCAAGCAAATATAGTTTCTTTCAACTGTTCCCTGATTATTTCTGGAGAGAGCCTAGGATTCGGAATCAAATTCTCCCTCCGGCTAGGGGAGGTCCTGCTTGTAAACAAAGAATCCACAGTAACCCCCCAAAGACCTGACACCCCACTCAGCAAATGAATTCAGGCTCCCTCAAGGACAACCACGGATGGGTCTGACAGCAAGGAAGGAGGGGAAGGATTTTAAATATCAGAAGAGGAAGAAAGTTTCTCAAATACAAAAGTATCTCATTCTCAGCGGCGACTCCTGCACCATTCAAACATTTTGTTTAATCTTATAATTTTATTCAACCAATCATTTCCACTATGACAGCCGGGGGGAAAAGTTTTTTTTTTTTTCTTTTTTTTAAGCTAGATGGATAATGGTGATAGAAAGGAGCAAGAAGGGTAAATTAACTTAAAAGAATTATATTCAAAGTGCTATGAAAGACTCCTATTTTGAGGGAAATAAAAGCCACATGATTGCTTTCATGTCTCTGAACTATTAGTTTATTCTTTAAATGTTGAGCTCATTACATATCCAGAATGAACTGTCGCTTAAAAACTCCACTCAAAAATGAAGACAAGGGAGCCAAGGACTTTCCCTGGTCCTGAGGGTTTCCATAGACCCTTCGCATTAGGTCATTTATTCCATTTCAACATCCTTGACTGAGAGCGCGATGATGTCAGAATTCATTACGGCAAACTATTCTCAAAACGAGTGTTCCTGCCAGCTTCTGAGCAGCGGGCACTTTGGCAAGCTGTCAGAACTTGGGGTTCACCTCCCGCATCCTGCTTGGGTAAGCTTCCCGAGCCGAGTGCGTTTCCCTCCACGTGGAACAGTTCCCAACAGCTCAGCTATTACCAGGGAGAAAGGGCCTGCACAGTCCCTTGAGCACCAGCTGCCGGTCCAGTCCATGAGCAACCACAACCCTGCTTGCACTTGCCAACAGCACTGTCTGTCCCCGACCCTGCAGGGGGACCCTGGGCCACTCCCACCGCCTTGCTCGCATTCAAACCCTGGTAACCCGTTGCCCTGTCCTGACAAGAAAGCCCACCCACTTTTCACAGGGACACATGCTACTCCTGGTGACCTACTTGCATTTTTTTCCCACCTCCTTTTTCTACCTGGTTTCATCCTCCTCCTCCTTCCTTCCAGGTCTCATCTACTGGCCCTGAGGACACAGGGGGGGTGGGGGTGGACTCGCTAGTGCTTGGCTTCCCTCTTGACCCCGTGGGCCCCATGGCAGCACTTCTGTAAGCTGGTCTCTGAAATCTGCACTCTCATGTACAAGCCCATGGCAGCGCCTGCCCTGCTGGCTGTGCCTCTGTGCCACCAAACCAAGGGGGAGCTCTCTGGGGAAGGAAGTCAGACCTCTAAAATCAAAACCAAAATGGAAAACCAGGGCTGGGAGAAACTCGGAGACTTTGAGAAACATTTCACCTTTTGATGGGCGGCCACTCAACAGCAAGCTCAATACACTTTTTTTGTTGTTATTTCTCTTTTCATTTCTTGGGACTAAGTGGAGGAGAGACAACTCTTCCCCTTAACACAGGCTTCCAAATTATTTTCTGACCTTGGAGTGTGGCTCAGGCCACCAAAGCACTTCAATTCCATATCAACTGTCACTGTGATGCAAACTCAAAGTTCTGGGGCAAATAGAATACTTTTTTATGCTGTTTAGTCAAACTCCTGGATAGTAAGGACAAGGTATTTTTGTCCTTCTCTGTGATCAACTACAGAACAAGTCGACACTCATAGATCTCTCAGCGACTAGAAATCGTGGCTCTTCCCAGGTCCTTTCTTACCAAGTGGCACCCCTGAAGCTCTTAAGCAGCAGGTCATGTCAACAGTGACTAAGTACTATTGTACATTGGGTTCCAGGCTCATCCCTGGGGACACACTGGTGAGCAAGGGACATCATCCATCCCTGGGGACACACTGGTGAGCAAGGGACACCATCCAACCTCAGGGAGTTGAGAGGCCTCCACATCCCCCATAAGAACGCAGGCACCAGGGATCCCTGGGTGGCGCAGCGGTTTGGCGCCTGCCTTTGGCCCAGGGCGCGATCCTGGAGACCCGGGATCGAATCCCACATCAGGCTCCCGGTGCATGGAGCCTGCTTCTCCCTCTGCCTATGTCTCTGCCTCTCTCTCTCTCTGTGACTATCATAAATAAATAAAAATTAAAAAAAAAAGATTAAAAAAAAAAAAAAAAAAAAAAAAAAGAACGCAGGCACCATGTTTGCTCGTTGACATACCCCAAACCCCTCAAACAGAGCCTGGCATACAGCAAGTGCTCAGTAAGTACTTTTTGAATGAATTTCAGATCGATTGTGAGCAGGAGACACCAAGACCACAAGGGGGGATGCATTTTCTTCCTGTTCCTTGTCCCCTTTTTTCTTACTGCACTGGATTGGCAGGCAGCCCAGCAAAGCACCCTCTTAAACAGAATATGTCCCATACGCCGTTGGTGGCCTTGCAGCATGGGTGTCTGTGGCAGCACTGACACACATGTCTGGACCGAGTGACGCAGCTGGGCATGCCTGGCCTGACAGCTTTCAGAGGACTGCATGGATAAGAAAGATCTTTGAAGACCTCTTTAGAAAGCGTCCAGACATTTCTGGGCAGCTTTCCTGCCCATGTGCCTTTACATATGCCCCTCTGTCAGAAGTGGCCTCGGAACTCTTAGTTACCCTTCCAGGCCCAGATCAAAGGCCACCATTGGGAGCTATTTCCCCAGCTTCCTGTTTCCTGGGTGCTCCCAACAAGCGTGCACACATTTTGGGCACAGAGAGCACTCAACACACTGATTTTCATTCATATTTACATCTATTGGCCCACCAAACTGTGATCATCTTAGAAGCAACAGCCCTCTTTGTCCCAACAGCTACCCAGAGCCAACCAGGCACCCAAGTGACACGTAGGGAGCTGAGTGCCCTCAAAAGAAAGCAAAGGCTTAGAGCCATCTTTATTCTGAAATCTCTTTCCCCAGCTCCTTGCTAAGAAGCATTTTCTCAACTACGAACGGAACAACACTTCTGACGTCATAAGATACAGCCCACTAGTATGTGAGACGTTGTCAACACAACCCCAGAAAAAAACGGAAATAAACCATGTTGCTCTAGGGCACTTTCTCTCAGTTCTCGGGCTTGAGAATTGCTGCCTCTTCATTTCTATAATCTTAGCATCACCTATTTGGAAAAAGCCTGAAATCAAAACCAGATATCCAGGTCTGGAAAGTGGGAGGAGGAAAAGACATCGTTCACAGTCCCAAAGGGCACTTCTGGCCGGCTGTCAGGGAGCTGTTTTTCCCAGAATGGACTCCAGCTTCTCCCTCTGTCACGCACCCTTCGCCTCGTATCCAATAACATGCATTTGTGAAGACAGATGGCCGGCCGCAGTCAGAGGCCAGGGATCAAACCCACAACCTTGGCCTCGTTAGCAGAGGACTCTGTCCCATCACCGGAGCAAGCCAGCTGCCGCCTAGATATGGTGACGGGGGATGTGACAACCATCCACGCTGGGATGTGAACAAGCAGGCCAAGCTTCCGGAAGTCTCATTTCAAACCTAATGAGAGTTGTACTAGGCTTAACAACATTTTTTTTGACTACCTCAGCAACTGAGGCTTCCCTGGGACAAAAGCAGAGTAGACTAGGTGCTTTGGTCAGCTGGTTAGACAGCAGGCAGCATGCTGAGCAGCCACCGGGTACCAGGCGGTGTCTGGGCAGCCTAGGTACAAGTCCAACAGAGCAGAAAGAGCTATCCCCATGTGGGGGCAGGGACATGTAGACAGGTCCTTCCCGTGTGGCATGCTTGAGGCTCAAGATGCAAGCCAGACCCTGAGAGACAGCAACCCCACCTCCCTCAACAACCTGCTCCTTGACATTCGCCCAGGGCCCCAGCCCCGCTCTCTGAGGAAACAGAGTATGGACAGGCCTCCCTCCTCTTGTGTTCTTCCTCCCTGACTTTTCAGAATGGGTCAGAGGATGTCGATCCTCCTTACAACAGCATACACTGAGTGCCTACTGTGTACCAGGAAAGGGCCCAGGGGCACAACTGTGAGCCAGCCAATAAACATGCATCCTCACAAGCCATACTGCAACTACGCTCAACTTCACCTCGGAAGCCAAATGGTGTTCACCACCAGGCTGGGCCCCTCAACTTAATAACACTTGTACCAAACAAACCAGAACTTGCCTAACATGGAAGGCCTGGAAAGAAGCCATAGATGAAGCCATATACTTGTCTATATCCCTACACTTGGAGAGACAAAATAGAATATGGTCCCTGGAGCCAGATGGTAAGGGCTCAAATCCCAGCTTTACACTCACTAGCTGACCTGGGGCCAGGGCCTATGCCTCAGCTTCCTCATCCATAAAGTGGTGATAACCAATGTGCCTCCCCACTCATTTATTGGTTCTAAGAACTACACGAGTTAATACACACAGTAAGTGCTTTTAAGAGTTCCCCATTATTACCACTATTATCCTCAAGACTCTGCCATTGCTCTGAACAGTTTTGGAATTCCAGAATCTACCTTCCAATCAATTTATAGAACAAGAAAGTCTGTTTTACTGCTTTGGTGACATTTAATTTTGGCAAGGAAAAAAAAAAAAAGGTATTCCCTAGTATGATTCGTTCATTTACTTTGTTATTTACTGAGAGCTTGCCATGTCCTCAAAGACAAAGGTAGCAGCCAACATCATGTGAGGCTGACGGGAGCTCTTTCTCTGGGGCCCTGTGGTTACTCCCCCAGGAAATGAGGGAGACATCTCCTCAGAGTGCCCACAGGGAGGAGTGCAGAGTCTCCAGCGATGGCCAGAGGGAGGGGCAAATGCAACACTGAAAAGTTGAGGACCTGAGGGTGTTGAAGTAAATCCTGGTTTCATCTCTGTTTAACAGAGCCAACTGCCAGAGACTGTTCTGGAACCAATCAACAAGGGCCAGGCCAATACTAAAAAATGTTACTGGGTGGCTGAGCCACTAAAGGTAGAACTACTAAAGTCTCACAAGGATATAATACAGAGCTGACCGGAGAAAAGTTCAGCACTGACATAACCGACTTCTGCTGAGACAAGCGTTTGCCTGGCTTTCCTCCCAAGCTGGCAAACATCACATTTAGCATGAGGGGGACAGGAGTGGTTGGAGTTCCAACATGACCTGCTTCCTAGGAAGGGACACAACCACATACAACACTGATGAGCACTGGGTCAATTTAATATACATTTATATTTTGACAAAGAGGTGGCAAAAAGCCAATCTCAGACGTAGAGACACTGCTAACAATACGACCTCAAATACTGATCAACATTGAGCAGCAAAGTCACATAGATGAAAGGACTTTTGACCTCCTGTTCATCCCATTGGTTGTGCTCCGGAGAGAGGAAAAGGCACGAGCGACTTTGAGGGGAGGACAGTCCTTCCAAACATACCACAGGGCTAGAGCCTGAGCGTTAAGTACAAGGGTCAGCGGGCAACGTCCACTTCCCTTTCAATTAGCAGAAACACAACCGCATTTCCAAAATAACGTCTGGGGACAAGGAAGAAAAAAATCCAAAGGACCAGTTGAAAAAAAAGAAAAAGGAAAAAGAAAGACCTTTAAAGGTACAGGGGTCACTGGACCAAATGCCTGTGGGAGCCAAGCAGGCAGCGACGTGGGCAGGAGGGGCAGCAGCTCTAGGGGGGCGGTGCCCAGGCCCCTGGGGTGCCTGAGGTATCTGGTTCAAAACCAGGCAGATGCACCCAGTAGAGGGGAGGAGGGGCTTGGCTATCAACTGGGCAGATAAAAGCCTCCAATATTTTTCTCGGGGGACTAAAGCATCACAGTCTTGCTCGGCTCGAGGCAGCACAGGTGCTGTTTGGGATTCTCATTAAGTCTCGTGAGTCATGCCAGACAATTTGCTTGGGCCTGGGAGAGGCTAGTCAGTTGGGGGCAGAAAAAAAGGGCAAAGGTTGAGAGTGATCATGAGAATAGGAGGAGGAAAGGAGAATGGAATGTGAGACATCTAGAACCAGAGGGAAGGGAAAACAGTGCCAGATGCAAGGCATGTGTAAGAAGGAGCAAAACCTAGGCAATCGGGCTTCGCCCTGCTATGCCTGTTTCCTCACCGAGAAAATGGGACCATCCCTGCCCTCAATGCCCCAGTAAGATGACCCATGTAAAGCTCCTGGCCCTCTGTTCAGAATCACATCAACCTTCCCAGTCCCCAACCCTCCACTGCCTCCCCCACCTGACCCTCCACGCCACGTGTAAACATCCACTGGGCAAAAGCCAAAAGCAGCCACTGGTATGTTTGAGTACCTCTGGTTTAGCAGAAAATGCTGCAAAATCAGAACTAGGTTCGATCATATGCTATGTCAAAATCTCCTTCTCAACCCACAAGCATTTATTTGGCACCTTCTGTAGTTTTCTATGTGGGGAAACAAAGGCTCAAAAGATTAGGTAACATGTCCATGGTCAGCATCCAGCCCACAGGAAGAAGAGCTGGTATCTGAACTCAGGGCAGACGCTGAAGATGAACAACTGGAAACTGTGACTCCTTTCCGTGACACAAAGACAAAGTCGGGAGAGAAGCCAGAAAGGCTGGGAGCAGCCAGGCCCAGATCAAGTGTCCACCTGGACACGCTTGTTTCCAAAGAAGGGATGGGCTTCAAGGCCCCTCCCATGGGGGTGGGTGACACAGGGACAGCAGGGAAGCTCTGTGAGTGGTCTGAGCAGACCTCCAGAACTCTGGGTAAATAAGACGGGGACAAAGAGAATTAACAGTGAAAATAGGATGACAATACAGAAATGGGCCTGTCCACTATCATTAGGACAAGCTTATAAAGCAAATTCTTCCATCCGGGAGCACCCGCTGTAGCTGGCCCTTCCCAGGCAGGATTCGCAACCAACCACCCCAGATGGTGAGCTCAACAGTGCCCTTGGGCCACCTATCGGAAAAGAGCTCCGCCAAGCACAGGAGCAGAAGAGTGATCTAGGAGGAGCATATTTAATTTGCTCGAGGGAATAAGATGTTTTCAAGCCCCTCGAAGCTGTTCAGAAAAGCTGGCATTTATCAATAAACCACTGGCAAGATTATTTCTTATGTATTTATTTATTTATTAAAAGATTTATTTATTTGAGAGCTACAAAGATAGCAACAGAGAGAGAGAGAGAGAGAGAGAGAGAGAGAAAGAGAACATGGGCAGAGGGAGAGGGGGAAGCAGACTCTCTGCTGAGCAGGGAACCCAACACGGGGCTCGATCCCAGGACTCCGGGATCATGACCTGAGCTAGAGGTAGGCGCTTAAATGACAGATACCCCCAGGAGACCCAGACAAGACAATTTATACACATTTCACTCCCTAATCAAGAAAGCACCCCCTCCCTGCCTCGCCCCAGACACTTTTGGCTCCTTCAGGACAGAGACTGGGTTCTCACGTGCTCCAAGAAGAACAAGACCCAGCTGCATACTGTGAGGATAACACGAGGTAACAGTAAATGTGAGTGAATGTGAGCTCCACCATCACCATCTCCTGATGCAACACTAACCACTAACCGATTCCATGCCATCCCCCCAACCCCATTATTCCAGATGGTTCTCTCACCAACTTAGTGAGGTGCACAGGGTTTCATTATCTTCTACTAACAGGGCAGGAAACAGAATGCCTGAGCCAGAAAGGAAGAGGCCTGCCCAGCAGCTCCATGAGGGAGCAGCCTCTGGATTCCCAGCACCCGGATCCTATCTGTCAGGCAGTGTTCTATCTCAGCTTTGACTGCCCGCCCTCCCCCGTCCTTTTTCAACCTTTTTATTGTGTAAAAGACACAGAAAGCCACGTAAAAGAAAGCTGTGGCCTGGGGAATTCTTACCATGCAAACTCCCTGTATTTACCACGCGGGCTAAAAACAAACCATCTCCCATCCCAATCACCCCATCCCAATGAACAGGCTCCCCTCTCTACCCAAAAGTAACTGCTACTCTGGCTTTTGGAATAATCACTTCATTCCATTTCCTTATGGCTTAATCACTAGTCTACACGTCTACACTAGAGTTTAGTCTTGGCCACTTTTTTCCCTTACTCAAGGAGTCTTTAAAATCTCTTCATCTGCAGGTGCTTTTTCTAGCTCTTTCTGTTCTCTACAATTTATCTGTTAAAGAATCTAACCCGTTTGACCTGTAGAGTTTCCCCTTGGCCAGAAAACTGCACAGCTTCATATATTCTTCTGTTCTCTGTGTTTCTTTCACTTGGCAGCTGGATTGCAAGGCTTGACCAGTCCAGGATCTGTCCCTTTTGCTCAAGACTTTGCCAGTGGTGGGTTCTTCTTTCAGGAGCCACATCAAAACTGGCTGTCACTTTTTTTTGTGTGTGTGTGTTAGCAGCCCTTGATGCTCAATGGTTAGATACATGAATTCACTGGGAGTTGCAAAATGGTGATATTATGATCCTCTCACAGTATTTTCATTCATTAGCTGGAAAAATCATATGGGAAGGTGGCTCCTTTCATCTAATATTTGGTTTTCCAGTTCTCTTTATTTACTTTGTTAGACACTAATTTAGAGCTCATGAATTTAAACATATTTGATGAGGCTATTGCAACTTTCATCATTCTTGAAATTCAAATTGTCCCATATTTGGCCTGAATTCTTTTAACGTGATCCTAGAAATCTTTTGAGCTTCCTTGCTATCTGGTATGGAAAGATGTTCCAAGCTCATCCTATTCATTTCTTATTCTAGAACTGGAATGAGGTTTCTTTTATTGGTAAATGATACTTCAAGATTGGTCGGGCACTGGGGATGTTCACTGCACCTGGGTCAGTCACTGATATGGACCTCTCTCTCTCTCTCTCTCCCTTTATCACATGCACACATGTGTTTATGTGCATATACACACATGTACATGTGTACATATGCACACATATACAATACCACATGATTTCAATCATTTCCAATATTTCCAATTTAATCACCTGAATTCAGGACTGATCGTTTGTTTTTGACTTCTCCTACCTTAAATCTATTTTGCCTTTCTCCCACACCAAGATCCCTGGCTCTCAAGGACACAGGGGATAATAGACCATTCCATAAGTGTTCATTTGCTTTATTCCATGTCACACAAAAGTGGTTCAGAACTGCAATGCCAATAATACTATCATCATTTTGATTACTGAAATGTTAAAAACTTATTTTCTGCATGTGTTATTAGCATTCTCCTTGCATTTTGAAATATATGATCCTACTCTGTTATGAGACACACAAAAAACAGAAAACCATGACCCATCAACAGAGAAAAGAGCAATCAATATAAACTTACTCCAAATAGGCCCACATGTTAGATTTAGCAAAGACTTCAAAGAAGCTATTATAAGTATGATCAAAGATTTAATAGAAACCATATATAAAGATTTTTTTCAGGATCAGATGATGATAATTCAAAAATGGGGACTCTCAATAGCGAAATAGAAATGATAGAAATTAACTAAATGGAGATTTTTAGAATTAAAAATGTAAGTACGATGAACAATTCCCTAAATTGGCTCAACAGCAGCTTTGAGATGGCAGAAAAACCACTGACCTTAAAGATAAATGAATAAAAATTATCCAGTCTAAAGAACAGAGAGAAAAGGACTGAAGAAAATCATAATTATAAAACTGTTAAAAGACCAAAAAAAAAAAAAAAAAAAAAAAAACCAGAACAAAACAAAACCTTGAAAGTAACAACCGAATTAATCACATAGAGGGGAGCAATAATGAGATGACAGTGACTTCTTATCAGACATAGTGGAAGCTATATTCAAGATGCTGAAAGAGAAGAAACTATGACCAAGAATTCTATACGCAGTAAAACTGTCATTCAGAAATGAAGGCTGGGCAGCCCCAGTGGCCCAGTGGTTTAGTGCCACTTTAAGCCCAGGGCGTGATCCTGGAGACCTGGGATCGAGTCCCACGTCAGGCTCCCTGCATGGAGCCTGCTTCTCCCTCTGCCTGTGTCTCTGCTCTCTCTCTCTCTCTCTCTGTCTCTGTCTCTCATGAATGAATAAATAAAATCTTTAAAAAAGAAAAAAAGAAATGAAGGCAAATAAAGATGTTCCCAGATACAAAAAACGTGAGAGAATTCATAGCTAGCAGACATGCCCAATACGAAATCTTAAAGGAAGTCCATCAGACTGCAAGGAAATGACAACAGAGGGTAATCTGAATCCATAGGAAAAAATTATTTAAGAACACTAGAAATGTAAATATGTGGGTAAATAAAAAATATTGTATAAATACATTTTTAAATCATTTTGAACTTCTATAAAAATAAGATTGTTACAAGGGAATAATTATTTTTCCACATTGTTCTGCTTATATCATATAGACACTAATAGCACAAAGAAGGGATGAAGCTATATTAGAGTAAAGTTGTATATTTTACTAAAATGAAGTCAGTATGAACCTGAAGTACAGTGATAATTTAAGATGTACATGATAATTCAGAGAAACCACTGTAATTTTTTAAAATACAGCTATAAAAATCAACAGAAGAATTAAAATGTAATATTAAAAAGTATTTATTTAATACAAAAGAATGTGATAGAGAAGAATAAAGAATTTAAAAAGATGCCAGACATATAGAAAACAGCAAGATGGCAGACAAAACTCTAACCATATCAACAGTTACGTTAAATGTAAATGGACTAGACACTCCAATTAAAAGGCAAATATTTTTATACTGAATAAAAACAGCAATATCCAACTATAAGCTATCTACAAGAAATATACGAGAGAGGTACATTACTCCAAAGACATCATTTTGTGTCACAGACACAAAGAGTCTGTGTCTAAAAATATACCTCTATAAACGGCAACAAGATAGCTAGTGTGGTTATGTTAATATCATGTAAGATGGTCCTTAAGTGATGAAACATTACTAGAGATAAAGAAGTATTTATGAAGAACCTACAGCTAACATCTTATGTTATAGTGAAACCCCAAATGTTTTCTTCTTAAGCAGATGTCTGCTCTTACCACCTCTCCTCAACGTTACCACCTTTCGTCAGTGCAATAAGGTAATAAATGGAAATAAAAGACCTACAGTTTGGAAATGAGAAGTAAAACTTTTTATTCACTGATGACATAATCCCATATATAAAAATTCTAAGTAATCTATTTAAAAATTACACTAATTAATTGTTTGGCAAGGTTGCAAGATATAATATTGATATACAAAATCAACAGTACATCTTATATGACAGCAGAGTAATCTGAAAGTGACATTAAGAAAATAATTCCATTCACAAGAGCATGGAAATTAATAAAATACTTAGGACAAACTTAACAAAAAATGTAAAACTTGAACAATAAAAACTACAAAACATTTCTGAGAGAAATTAAAGAAAATCTAAATAAATGGAGAGGTACTGGATTAGAAGATTCACTATCACTTATGTGGCAATTCTCCCTAAATTGATCTAGAGATTCAATGCTAACCTTATCAAAATCCTGGCAGGCTTTTTGTGTAGAGATTGACAAGCTGATTCTAAATTGTATATGGAAATATCAAGGACTGAGAGTAGCCAAAATAATTTTGAAAAAGAACAAAGTGCAGAACTTACACTATCTAATTTCAAAACTTGCTGTAAAGCTACATATTAAAGACAACATGGTATTGGCCTAAAGGTAGACATATAAATCAATGAAACAATACAGAGACTCCAGAAATAAACCTTTAAATTTAGGTTCAGTTAACTAATTTTTTTACTGAAGTGTCAAAGCAATTTAGTGGGAAAAGAGACTTCAACAAATGTGGTCAGACAACTGAATACCTAGATGCAAAAAAATTTACTTAGACCCTTACCTCACACCATACACAAATATCAAAAAAACAGATAATAGACCTACATATAAAAAGCTAAAACCATAATATTTCTTGAATAAAACAGAGGAGAAAATCTTTGTGATCTTAGATTAGGCAAAATTTTCATAGATATGATACCAAAAGGATGAACCATAAAAAAAAAAAACTGATAAACTGGACTTCATCAAAATCAACTTTTCCTCCTTTAGTGACATCATTTAAAAAATGAATACATGCCCCAGACAGGCAGAAAATATTTGCAAATTATATAAGTGATTAAAAAAACTTGTATCCAAAATATATAAAGAACTCCTACAACTTGATAATAAGACAATCCAACAGAAAACAGGTAAAAAAATTTGGATAGATGTTTCACCACAGAAGATAGAAGAAGAGCTAAGATGCAAACAGAAACTGCTGAACCTTATTAATCATTAGAAAAATGGCAAATTCAAATCACAATGACCATTACAAACCCACAAGACTGGCTTTGATATAAAAACTGGCAATCCTGAGTGTCGAAGAGAATGGAAAGAAGCTGGAATGCTCACACATTACTGGCAGGAATGTAAAATGGCACAACCACTTTGGAAAACAGCTTGTCAGTTTTCTTAAAAAGTTACACATAAACAATCATATGACCCATCAATTCCACTCCTGTGAATCTATCCAAGGGAAATGAAAACATGTGTCTACAGAAAGATTTGCACATGAAGGTTCATAGCCGCATTACTCATAATAGCTAAAAAGTGCAAACAACCCAAATGTTCATCAATTGGTAAATGAGTCAACAAAAAACAGCATAGCATATCCACGCAATGAAATAGCTATTTAGCAATAAAAAGGAATGACCTCCTGAGATATGCTGCAATGTGGGTGAACATCAAAACCATGCTAAGTGAAAGAGGCAGGACACAAAGGACCACATACACTAGGGTTCCATTTATGTGAGATTTGTAGGAAAGGCAAACCAAGAGAGACAGATAATAGTTCAGTGGTTGCCTGGGCTACAGAGTGGGAGTGGGAACAGACAAATAGGCAGGTACCCTTTTTAAGGTGATGGAAACATTCTAAAGCTGAAGTGTGATGATCACACCACTGTCAAGACTTACTAAGAACAATTGAACTGGGATGCCTGGGTGGCTCAGTGGTTGAGTGTCTGCCTTCGGCTTAGGTCATGATCCAGAGGTCCTGGGATGGAGTTCCGCATCAGGCTCCCCACAGGGAGCCTGCTTCTCCCTGTCTGTGTCTCTGCCTCCCTCATGAATAAATAAATAATCTTAACAACAACAACTGAAGTGTGTATTTACAACAGGTGAATTTTTGATGTATCTATTAAACCTGAATGAAGCTGCTAAAAAATATAGCAGCTTGCTTTATGATCCTTCCTGGCTACCTCCCCCCACCCCACCCACATTTACATCTACCTTTTTGTTCTTTTGTCTCTTGGGTCACTTCTCTGTGGATTTCTATTCATGCTCCCCAGTTTCCCCTCACTGTGGGGCACAGTCCCAGCAAAGAGCCCCGTGGTCCATTTCCAAGTCTTCAGAGGGGCCAGGCTGCTCCAGCCCATTGGATCTTAGTTGGCTAATCCTAGTTGGCCAGACAAGCTGTCCAGAAAATACTTGTTGGCTCTTCCAGGGTCTCTTGTTCTCAGGCCCATGAGAGGCCCCACTGCTTCCTTCTGCTTTCTCCCACCCAAATGCAGGTAACATGCCAGGCCATTGCTGTCCAGAGGTCTGTCACATGAACATCAGCTTGTACTTTGGAGTTCCTGAGTATACCTTGTCAGCTAGCCCTATTGTCAATGCTGGTCATGGGCTTTGGTTTTGCTACCTGGTTAGTCTTTTATGTGGATATATGAGAAGATTCAAAAACCATCCTGCTACTACTGTCATCATGCTCCCAGATTTCTCAGCTGCCAAGTCTTACCTTTCCCTCTAGGGAATGGACAAATCCTTCACTCTGTGGGCGGACCAGACCTTGGTATAAGTGCTTACTACATGCCAGACACTATCAAGCACACTATGATTATTAACTCACTTAACCCACCTAATAATACTGTGATGTAGGTACTATTACTATCCCCAGTTTATGAAAGGGGACACTGAAGCACTGACAGGTTAAGTAACTTGCCAAGGTCATAGTGCAAGCAAATGTCTCTTATAAAATCTCAAGTCTGCAAACCACTAGACAATGCTGCCTCTAATGAACATATAAAGTGTTTCTGGCCTGAAAGATCTAGCATTCACCCATGACTCACATCCTTGTCCCCCTCAGTCCTCTTTAAGATGGGAAATTGTACCCCTCCTTCAAGGACCAAGTTCAAGTGTCAATTCTTCTAGGAAACTGGATGAACTCACATCAGCAGGTGGTTCCTTCTTCCTCCTCTCTCTTTTCTCTGGCCCATCCTTTTATGATAGTGCTTTGTCACCAGGTGTTATAATGATCTGCTGACATCTGTGTCTTCTTCATGAGCTCAGAGAACATTTTTTATTCATCTCATATCACGGAGCTTACCCTAGTGACTGGCGCCCAGCAGGCTCTCAATAAACATGCATGGAACTGAGTGGGCAATAGTTGGTTCTTTTAAAAACTAGCTCAAAATGTACTTGAAAGCAACATAACTGCATCTTTAAAAAAAAAAAAAAAACCTGTAATTCAGAGGTTTTACCAAGTCTGGCTAATGAGTTTTTCTGGGGTATTCTTCAGAAGAAACACAGCATCTGATTCTTCCTGATATTTTAGCTGCTTATTCCCAACATGCAGAGATTGTTGCTTCTGATGCTAATTTGCCAGGGAGATTCAAAGGAGAACCAGCTACTATACCCTCCAACCAAGCACCTGCCAGCAGAGAGAGGATAAAGGAGAAGAACTAGCAGAAGGAAGGGACTATGTGTCTGTGCCAGGCTTAATTACCACCAAAGTCACCTATGAATAAACAGGAAAAATTCAAGCCAAAAATAGGGAGGAAGGTGGAAAAAGAAGTCAAATGTCAATTGGGAAAAAAAAAAAAAAAACAATTCATTAATTTTTAAAAAATCCAGTAATTTTATGCAGGATTTTGCTATGAGAACAACATGCAATCTACAATATGCAATACAACTGCATTGTAGATTTCCTTGTTGGTGTACAGATCGATGGTGGACATTGCCATACCAATATAAAGGCAGATACTTGTAAGAAAATTTATAGCCCCTCTCATTTTCGATAGAAGGTTCTAGTATTTCCTAAGAAAAGTCAGAAATTCTGCAAAGACGTCTTAGTCATGTTCTGGGCTTTAGCTCAATCTCTCTCTTTGCAACTCCAAGAGTTGACTAAAAATACCTCTGGGGGAAAAAATGGAGAGAAAAACAATGATTTAAAAAGAAATAGGTAGGAAGTATCCCTTGAAAAAAGCTGGGGCCCTCATCCCCTCCAACCCTGCTCTCATGTGAAATATTAATGCATCTGACACCCAGACCAGGGAAGGAGAACAGCAGGTTAATGAGTCTGCTCTGGCCTAGAGCCAGAGGTCTCCCTGCCTTACTATCTACCCGGCTTCCAGGGCGAATACATCTGGACCCACTCTGTGGCACAGATGTCACCAAATTACTGGGACAGTTCCCCGCAGTCTGACAGGCTCACAGAGGGTGAAATTTGGCTGCCTTCTTGACCAGACAGGATGCAAATTCCTCTTTCCTGACACACATGTGTCATTTCAACCGTCTGCCCTTCAGGGGCTGCACACAAAGCCCACAAATACTCTCATAGGCTGCTAGGTCCAACTTCCCCCCACAAAGTTTCAAGTCGAAGAGATACTGGCTTAAAAAATTCAGGTCTGGGAGGCCCTGGGAGCAAACTTTTTTAACAACTAAGCCACTGGAGACGATCATTCTCTTTCCTGCTGTGGGAACTCTGGATGCCCATCCAGATGTGTCCATGCTAGGCTTAAGTGAGGAGGCCTATAATCACTGAAATTCCACTAAGCTAGGAGTCTGTCAGGGCCTTCTTGAGGACTTTTCTTTTCTCTTTTTAAAGATTTTATTTATTTATTTATTTATTTATTTATTTATTTGAGAGAGAGAGAGAGACAGAGAGCATAAGTGAGGGGCAGGGGGCAGAGGCAGAGGGAAAAGCAGACTCCTTGCCGAGCAGGGAGTGCAATGTGGGACTTCATCCCAGGACCCTGAGATCATGACCCGAGCTAAAGGCAGACTTGACTAACTGAGCCACCCAAGCGCCCTGAGGACATTCTGATAATTAAGCCACCATTATTCTAAATACCCTTCAATCACAGAGATAGGGCAGAAAGCAGTGGTCCCTATGATTTATCCAGAAAACGTATTATTTCTGATCGAGGTCAAGGAAAGTATTTTATATCTGTCCCCCTCCGCCCCTCATTTAACAGAAAGGCATCATCTGCAGAAAGACCTAGATGAACAGAGCACATCTCTCTCTTTACCACTGAGAAGCAGTAACTGGGGCAGTGAGTTCCACCTAGCTCTCAATAAACATATGCTACGCATTACCTAATTTTAAAGGAAGCATGCAACCATTAGGCATCTGTGAGCCACAGCCATCTCCACTGAGAATGAGAAGTTCATCCACTCATTCGTTCATTCATGTATAACTCTATACCAAACATTGCTCAAGGTACAGATTCCTCTCCAAACAAAACGGAAATTTCTGCTCAAGTAGAACTTATAGTCTAGTGATAGGAGACAGACAAATTAGATAAGAAAAAAAATTACAATGCGAGTAAAGGGTTAACAAATTCTTTTCCTCGTCTGCTTGAGAATTTGACCTGAGGTTAACTTCCTAGTTCTGTTTCTCTGGAAACCTAATAAAGATAAAAATGTCAATTATGTTACTAGGCAACACTGCTTATGATAAAAATGACCACTGATTGATAACTTGCATCTGGACTAGAAGGAACCACACATATCTGTTGGGTACATCATAGCTTGCACTTCCTCTAATGTGAGGACTTAAAACTGAGCATATCCCTCGGGAAATCCTGAATACTTGGGACAGATCCCACACTTACTAATTGTGAGGCTCATTCTCTACCAGCTGAGCTGTCACTTGAGGAGGGAGGGACAAATAGAACAACTCCTGGGTGGCCATATGGACTGCTGAGAGCATGATTCACATAGAAGAGAAATCCCTGACACTGCCTGGCTGGCAATTTATGATCTTGTTCTAGATCTTTCTATTTAGATCGGTGTCAACTGTGGCCTATGAAAGTCTTGTGAGTCAGAATGTTTAACTGAACCTAAGAAGACCCTGGTAAGCATATTCATAGTATACTTGAGGCTGGTTAAATGTTAAGGAGAAAAATAAGGCAGATAAAAAGAAGAGGTAAGTTGGCCAGGATGCTTTTGAAGATCCCTTCAGGTCCATATCATAAGCACCACTCCAACCCCACCCTGACTTAGTTAGCTGTCATGTCTTCGGGCTCCATCACTCCCTCAGGAAAACCGCCCCTAACCGCCAAATCTAGGCCAATCTCGTTTTAAAATGGACTCTCACAGAAATGGGTACGTTCCTTCCTGAGCACTGTCTCCGTGCTATACATCCAAGAATATAATGATCTAATTTCTCTCTGAGAGCAAGAAGCATGTCTGGCTGCTCACCATTTTATCCCTAGCACCTGAAGAATGTCTGGCACAGAACAGGAGCTGAATAAATGCTGGCAGAACAAGTGAGTATCACAACATATCTGAAGCCAAACAGAGGTGGGTAGTATTCCTCATACCACAATGCCTGTTCCTGTGTGTGTCTACTCGTGCTACTCCCATCCAGAGCACGACCCAGAGTTGCTCTGCAACTATTGCCATTGCCATCGGCAATTCCCAGGGGATCAATCTCCAGTCATATCAAGAGGTATGGGGGATATTAAAGAATTAAGTTAATTTTGATGGTTAGACACTGTATCGTACAACTCCCTCTTTGGGGGAAAACTTGCAAAATGAAAGGGTAAATTTTAAAATGTCAGCATTGTCTTCTTCTTGTTTCTTAAGGCTTCACCCACTGCTCATTATTATCTATTTTCCTGCTGAACTAGAAAATCCACGGGGATCATTTGCTTTCTTGACCCCAGCTCCTAGCCTGTGAATACTTGACAGATGGATAAATAAGTGAGTGAATAAATAAATAAATAATCTCTCCCTCTCCTCCTGCCCCCATTAAAATAGAGCATCACTACCCGAGAGAAATCTCTCATGAAGAACTAAAATAGGGCAGCCCCGGTGGCCCACGGTTTAGTGCCGCCTTCAGCCTGGGGTGTGATCCTGGAGACCCAGGATCAAGTCCCACGTCAGGTTCCCTGCACGGAGCCTGCTTCTCCCTCTGCCTTTCTCTCTCTCTCTCTCTGTCATGAATAAATAGATAAAATCTTAAAAAAAAAAAAAACTAAAATAAACTCCTGTACCAGTTCATCATTCAGAGAATTCCAATTCTAAATGGTGGCTAAAGGAGGCAGTGCACAGCTGGTCAAAACCAGGCAGGGAGGGGGCCATATGAGATGCAATGAACTGCCGGCAAGCTCACTGGTCCCTCCTCCTTCACCCCCAACCTCAGCACTTTGGAAGCCTACAATGACCCACCCTGTTCTTTTGCCAAAGACAAGGGCAGACCAGTATGGATGCCCCCACCTGGTTGTGCTCATAAAGCTCCCAGACAACACAGGACCCTAAACGTTCATTGTTAGTACACTGAAATCAAGTACCCATTCCCTATGATTCAGGCCCCATAATTCATCACGGAAAGTGGTCTTGGAGTTTCGTAATTAAAATTGACAAAGGTTCCTTTGTTTCCATACTGAAATTTTGATGGCATTAAGGGATTAGCCAGAGCTAGTCTACGTTTAAACAAAACAGAAAAGATTTGGCTGATGCTTTCTGTTACATAAATAATTACATCTAGACTGGCTTTTAAAGGTCCTTGTTTCCTAGGTATAACGTAATCCTGCAAGCTCTTGGTGCCCCACCTTCAAGAACAGGGTACTAACCAGGCATGGTCCTTATGGTCCAAGTGGTGATAAAACAGGATGGGGGGTCAGGAGAAGGAGATACAGGTCCCGGCTCTGCCACCAACCAGCTGCATGGCCCTGAAGGAGATCGCGTTGCCTTATTTGTTGACTGTTTTGCCAACCAAAACCAAGTGTAAACTCCACAGGGGCAGTGACTGGGCCTCACTTGCTCTCTTAGAACAGCGTTGGGCACTAGTAAGTAGCCTAGTAAGATTCTCGAGAAATACTTATTCAGCGATACTGAATGGGATTTCTCTCTTAGACTCCACATCTATAAAGGGTAGCGAGTAAAACCAATGTGTCTGACAAACCTCTAGGACTTCCAGACTCTGTACCCCCTCCCCCCCATCAGTCCAACTATTACGGCAATTTTCCTTAAGAGTGAGATGGCTCAGCACAGTGAGCTCGGGTGACCAAAAGCCTAGACTTCTGCACCCAGTCTGCACCTCTCCCCTTCCAATGGCTTCAGCCACACGGGACTCCTTTCAGATTCTGAAACACATCAAGGTCCTGCCTGGCTCAAGGCTTTGCACACGCTGGATCCTCCACTTGGAATCCTACTTCTCCTGGTCTCGGCAAGGTTATTACCTCTTTCTCACCATCCAGTCCTGGGCTCTGTGTCACCTCCTCAGGACGCCTGGCCTGACCACCCTACCTAAGCAGGTGCCCTCTATTAATCTGCATTCATGGCACCCATTCATTCCCTGACACGTATTCGAATTTGTAATCGTATACATTATTATCCATTTCCCTTGGGAGACAGCATGCCTCCCACAAACCTTGACTGTATCTCTTCTATTCAACAAAGTAGTGCCAAGCACAGTACTTGACACACAGGAGAACTCAACAAATCCTTGGATGCCTGGCCAAACCCACTGCACGCCAGGTCCCATGCTGAGAGGGTTATATAAAAATCCACAGATCTCTATATAAATGCTCATCCCAGCCAGCCTGGTCTCATAGCCTGCAGAATGTACCCGGTGCTGCTCAGAGCTCTAACGGCGTACCTCTACCCACTATTGGGGAGGTGGCCCTGGCTCTCCCCCATCTATTTGCATTGACATCACTCCAAGCCCACTTCTCCTCCAAAGCTTTATTCCCCTTTACAGGTGGTGTAGCCATGTCCATACGGCAGCTTTCTTCTTCGCTTTTGCAGCAACCTGGACTCGCCCTGTCAACATGCACAAGCTATCCTGAAATTGCTTGTTTTCATTCTTAATTCCCTATGGGACTGTGAGTTGCAGGCGGGCAGGACTCTGTCCCTCCTCTTCACCCCAGCCTAAGAGATGGTCGGGGACCTGATCAGTATGCAAGGAAGCCTCCTCAAATGAATGAACAAATGACCTCCCTGAATGAATGAATAAATGGGGCCCAGAAACAAGTGCTCACCTTGCTCAGTTAAGCGATCAGGTGTTTGCCCATCGTTTACTCCTTCATAAAACAGTACTGCATTACTTACGTTTCTGTCTTAACCTTTTCTTTTCTCCTACCGTCTCCTAGAGTGCAGGCCCATTTCCTTCCAATCTCTGAATCTCTCAAAAACTGCCAGGGACCAAAAGTTGATATGTATTAAATGCTTCCTGGAAACGTGTCTGAATTCTCTCCTGGTCACTGCATTTGACTTATGATGTACAGAGTCATGTGCAATTTAAAAAGTGAACACATCTTAGTGCTGTGGGAGGGAAGACTGCCTGAATGCTCGAGTGTACAGGCCAGGGTCAGGCTGCTCCAGTGCCTGGGGAGCCAGCATGGCCCCCCATGTGTCCTGGCCGGACCCTCTCCATGACCGCAGGGCTGTGGGAGCCCAGCTGCTGCCGCTGCTGTCCCTGGGGCCAGAAGCACAGGAAGCGCCCTCCTCAGCAGCCCCTGGTACACTGTGGACCTCAGTATCCCCTTGTCAGCCTCCTAATTCTAGTCTACATTAAGCAGGGCTGAACAGTCACAAAGGCCAACAAAATTACTGAGCAAGTCTAGGGATTTTTAAAGCCAATGCACAGTGGTGATTAGTGGTCTTATTTGATGGACTATAATAACAAAACTCCAAAAAGCCCCTCTACACCACTTTATTCCCCAGCGTGGCACCAAACACCACAGGGCAACTCAGAGTCTGACCATCCCCCTGACTTCCCACCATCTTCATGTCAGGGTCTCACAGGCAGGACTCTGGCATGTACTCCAGCAAGAATACAACCCCCAGGCACATCTCCCAAGGGTCACTGGGCATTTGCCTTTTTGTTTTAGCTTAACCCCCTCCCTCCCTGAATTAAAACCAATTTGGAATCAGGGCAAAACACTCTCTGCCATCCAACTACCCATTTTGGTCAGCCAGTGCATCTGACATGAAGCAAAGTTACTTGACTTCGCTACCCTTTGTTTATAAGAGATGGTCAAATATCCTTAAAACAGCACACAGTCAATAACTGGCATCCCAAACCCAAGCTTCCTGGAAATCCTGGCCACAAGGACTCAAGTGGGGAGTATCATTTCTCTTCTCCTTAGAAGGCCGAGGGGCACCCGGCTGGCTCAGTTGACGGAATGTGTGATTCTTGATCTCGGGGTTGCGAGTTCAAGCCCCACACTGGGTGTAGAGATTACTTAAAAATGAAATTCTTAGAAATCTTAGGGGAAAAAAAAGGTTGAAGGGACCCCCAGGCTGGGGCCATTTCTGGGCCACTAGCTACACTGTCTGGTGGATGCCCATTTGAACCACGTCAGACCAGTCAGCCCATCTCCCTTCTTGGGTGCACATCGAGGCGGCTGGTCATGAGCACCATCCCAGCTAACTGATACACCTCATGAGCAGGGCTCACCTAAACCAGTAGTCATAAATAACAAATGCCCTTCCCCAAAAAATGTGTGGTGTGAGGCTCAGCAATCAAATGGGTGATGTCTGCTTTGTGAACTTCCACTTCAGCTGGAGGCTGACCTTCACCTGGTGCCACCTCCTGCCAGAAGGTTATCTGGCATCATCATCCCTGGAAATGACAAGGTGGCACCTGCTGCCTGCCTGACGCTTCACAAAGGGCTTCCACGTGCATTTTCATACTTGTGCCTCTCCTCAGCTCTGTGACATAGGTGGGGTTGGACCCATTTGACAGATAGAGAAACTGAGACCCAGTGAGGAGGACTGGTTCCAAACCCAAAGCCTCTGCCTCCAACATGCTTGCTGCCCCTCATCTGAGTGCCTGCCTGGGCAAGGCCGCTCTAAGACCCCTGGAGATTGCGTCCTGGCCCTCGGAGGCTAACACTCTCTCATTTTACCCTCTGCAGAGCTGAGCAAGACGGTCTCTTTCATCCTTAGCAGGCCTGCTCCTGCCATCCAAAGGGATAGGAGCACGAGACATGGAATAGATGTGGCTGTGTGGGGCTGGGAGGTCACCGTGCATTCTTTCCCTCCAGGGGGAGACAGGCCGCAGGAGGGGCCTGGGGGGCAGGGGACAGGGGAGGAGATAGATAATCTGTGGGATGCTCTGGATGAGACACGAGGAAAAGTGTGATGAGAAAACCCCAACCTGCCCCAGCAACATCTCGTCCTTGGGTCTGGTGCCTCCTCCCAGAGGGGCAGGATGATGACAGCCCCCTCGTTGCTGGGGGCCGGCCCCAGCCTCTCCACACAGCTGGACTCTCCCCCGAGTGGAGCGGCACTGGAAGTGCTGAGGGCAGAGCCTGGTGACCATTGATGACGATGACATAAGAGCCTTGCTCTGGGACTCAGGTTCTTTCTGGGAGAGATTCAAGTTCACTAGCTTGGCACACACTCTTGGAAAAGATGGGAGGATTATACAAGAATAAGATTAATTACTAATCATTAAGTCCTCTGGGATGACAACTAAAAGGCTGAAGACATCACAGTACGTTTCTAAAGAAAAAGTGCTTTATCAATTCCCATCTCCCATTGTGAAGCTCTTCTACAGCCCATTTTCTCATCCTTGCAAATCAGCCAAACCCTTTCCACAATATCTTTTCAGGTACATATCTTTAAAGTGCAGAGGGGCGTATGGATGGCTCAGTGGGTTAAGCATCCGACTCTTGGTTTCGGCTCGTCATGATCTCAGGGTTGTGAGATTGAGCCCCGTGTCAGGCTCCACGCTGGGCATGAAGCCTGCTTAAGATTCTCTCTCTCTCTCTCTCTATCTCTCTCTCTAAAAAATAAATAAAAATAAGAATAATAAAAAAAATAAAGTGTAGAAAAACAAAAAGGAGCAAACATATCCGAAAATGGGATGTTGGAAGCCACTGGTGCTTAGGGGCAGCAGCCACCTCTAGGTGTCCCCGCCCCCTCCACAGAGATACTGGCTGTGAACATCCGTCCACTGACAAATGACCTGGGTGTGGCTCTCAAGCCCCGAGAAACCCACCGCTCTAAGTCAGACGTCTGGCAGCACCAGACATGCCCCAAAGCTCCTGTTGCTCCCTCTTCTTTCATTCATATTTTGTGGTCTCCAAACTGGCCTTCATCTCCACCTACCCCAAAGTAATGTCTCATGACTGCTGCAAAGGACATTGCAGTTGGCAAGGACTGTCTGGAGTGGCTGGCCAATCCTATCCCTGGCCTTTGGAGCCCAAAGAAGAGAGTGAGAGGACGAGAAAGGAGGAGAAAAGCCTTCCAAGTTAAGCAGTGTCTTCACTTTGGCTACATCAGTGGGAATCTCCTTGAACTTGAGTAAAAAATGAAAAGAGAAATGAGCCGGTAAGCAATTGCTGGCATGTAATCCATCATCTAGTGCAAACCTCTCATCATTATTATTTTTTAGTTGGATTCCAGGGGCCAGCCAACATTTCAGGGCAGGAGGTTGGAGCCCAAGAGGACTAGCTTCTTCCTCTTCCATGAACAGGCCTCGGATGAAAATAAATTACCCAGCCCACCTTTACCAGTCCTACAGGGGGCATTTTCAATAGAAGGCATTGGTTTGGTGCCCCCAAGAGCTCCGAGGGAGCACATTCCTGCCTCTGGACTTGCATCTGGGAGTCAACCACATACATTTGCAGGTTAGAGGGGGAGACAGCAAGGTTGGGGCTCCTCTGGGATGACTACCATTTATTGTTAAGAGGGAGAAGAAACAGGTCACTCAAAGATGCCCTGCTTGCCCTCTTCTCCCTCTATTTATAACATCACAGGAGCTAGAACTAAAGCGTCAGTGTGGAGGACATGCACTACTGCTCACATGATCTGATCAGTGGCAGATGAGATCAAACTTGAGGGCATCTTCTCTAGCCAGTCCAAACCTTGGGGCATTACTGCGGCCTTTTGCATGTCATGCCGATCTGAACCAATGTCCTCTGGGGCCAAGCAGGTCTTCTCCACCAACAATTTAGCAGGATTTGGAAAACAAGCTTTTACCCACAACTAATGAAAGATGGGTGCCTGTGGCTCTGAGTCGTCAAGCAGAAGAAATGCCCCTTCCATGAGGTCTGCCCCAAGGTTTGACGCTCTTAAAAATGAAGAGGGCGCAAACCCCTGTTCATTTATGCAAAGGCTGGGACTCGTGTCCCCTCTCTCGTTTAAAGCACTACGTGATGGTCCCTAGAGGGAGGGGAACAGGCCTGCGAGGAGCTATGGGTGAGAGGCCGGATACCTACTGTGGGTCTTCGTGCACGTCTATCCTGCAGCACAAGGTCAAAACAAGGGACAGCTGAAGAAATTTGGAACAGATTCATCGCATTTCTTGTAAGAGCAACACACAAAGGAAAAGCAATGACCAATTTGTCAGAGAGCATCCCTCACGTTCACATTATGAAACTTTCATACACCTTTTCCCAAGGCAGCTCGGGTGGAAAATGTGCCTGTGTGACGTCACAGCCACACTCACTTTCCTACAAACTGTTGGAGGTTTGGCAGACCAATTCTCTGAACCAGTGTGCTGGGACTTCCAAGTCACCCCCCGACAAAAGGGGTTGTTGGTCTGTGCAGTAAGGACCACTGACATCAAGGAGGGCAGCATATGGCACACTCCCATTACACACCCGCTGGCCCAGGACTTCCAGCCTGTGACTCATCCTCACCAAGGAGCCCTCCTTCCTCCCTTCTCCCACCTTCAAACCTCATGGCAAAGTGGGAGAGCCGGGGGAGAAGAGACAAAAGAGCCTACATTTGTTATTTAAAAACAAATTAAAAAAAAAAAAAAAGATTCCAACCATAGTTCATGTTTAAAGTTGCTTTGTTACAACAGCTAAACCAGAGCCAGTGTGGTCAGGCTATTTTCCTTCTTTAGGAACCTGATTTAAAAAATGAAGAAGGCTTACCCATTTTTGAAATAGAGGACATGAGCTCTCTGAAGTCCTGTTTCTAGGAAAAAACCTAGTTCTTGATCGTGGGGAGCAGGGCCAGGCTTAGGGCTTCTGTTTTGAATATTGGTAAGTATTACCTAGAAGGGGAGAAAATCGGAAAACTAATGAGATCCACATCCAAGCCTAGTTCCTTCATACCGCATCTCTAAACGCACTGCCCAACCTGACGAATCGGCTTCCTCACACCCACATTGGTGCCCAGGGACTGGTGCAGACATGAGTGCAGAGATCAGGAAAGCCAAGAGAATGACACCTCCAAGCTGGGGCACGGGAGGCCCTCCTGGCATGGCGGGTGCTGACGGGTGCAGGATGCCAGGAGAAGCATTGAGGTGGAGGGGCTCTGTTGGATGCCAGGATATGGACAGAGTCTGAGTGAGAAGGACACAGGTCCCAGGATCATCCACCAATGATGGCAGAGGTCACTGACGGGCGGACTGCAGGGCCAGCCCTACAGAAGCTTGATGAACTCTGAAGAAAGCTGAGCTGAGAAGCGCTGTGATTGGCATTGGCCCTGAAATTCCCCAGGGAGGGTGAACTCTCTAGGCTTCAAAGTCAAAACCAATGGAGTCTCAAGGGGAGTGTGGAGAAAAACAACCTGAGCTCTCTCTTTCTCTCCCTCTCTCCCAAAACTTGATCTTTTGTCAACGGATAACAAGGTTTTAAAGGTCTAAATTTTTGGCCCCACGAGAAAGACTGCCAACTGATCACGAGAAAGATCTTCAAGTTGGGGGGGGACAGTCATAGCGAAGGGTAAACACATATCTATTGTTTGTTACAGGGGCCATTCTCTTTAAGCTGTCAAGTCAAATGAAGCATTTATCAGACAGAAGCTGCTTGCAGCCCGTTTAAAAAACCCTACACGTGCTCTCCAAACCTGCTGCCCACATTTGCTGAAGTCAGAAGCCCTTCAGAGGCCCAGCTGTAAGCCAAAGCCCAAGCATTCTAGAGGTCTCACAATTATTCTCCATACAGCATTGAAGCAATTGCTAGATCTCTAACTTTCGAGCTTCGGGAAATAGCAAAGAAAGCACACAATGAGCAGATGTTGTGGGATGAAATCCAGGTGGGCAACCCTTGGATTTGAACTCCATCCCAGCATCTTATCAAAACTGCCTGGCTCCCTCCCGACTTAGCACTTGGCTCTGCAAGTGCTGAGGGGTAGGTGTTCCTCCTACCCCTGCGAACTGTCATTTTGGCTCTACTATAGGCTCCTCCCTAAGGCATCTTCCCAGTGCTGCACATGCACCAAGTGTGGTCTCTTGTAAGTCTCTCTCAAGATGATCTCATCCATTCCTCCAAGCTTCAGAAATCGTCCACATGCTGCCAACTCCCAGAGTCATCCTCTTTGCCACAGACTTTCCCTCTGAACACTAGACTCATATGTGCAACGGCTTCCTTGACATCTCCCCTCGGAGGCCCAACACTTAAACGTTAAAAAATTAGCCTTCATTTGCTTTCAAGAATCGTTTTAAAAACAACAAAACAAAACAAAAACCCACCACAATTACTTTAAAGCAAAAACAATTCGCCACAGCACAGAAAGAAACTTTTAAAATTGTCTGGAAATTCTACCACACAGAAATAGCCAGTTAACATATGTTGAACAAGAATCCAGGTACCTCTAAACATATGAATCAAGGAAAAAAAGATAAAAATCATTTTACGAAAATTGAGATTGTTATGTACGACAGTTTTAAATCTGAACCATTACATTTAATTTCGATTAAACTTAACAAGAGAAACTAAAACGTGACCAAAGGAATCACTCAATTTCAGAAAAATGTGGGGTTTTTCTATAGGTAGTCATTAAAGGTCTGGGCACTTGTCCTAAAGATAAAAGCAGATCTTATATTTATTATACGTGTGTGTGTGTGTGTGTGTGTGTGTGTGTAGAGAGAGAGAGAGAGAATAATGATATAGACACAGATACATCTTAACAAATTAAGTTTTTTGATCCATAGAAGTAGGATGTCTTCCCATTTATTTAATTTCTTTCAACACTGATTTGTAGTTTTCAGGGTATAAGGTTTGCACTTTTTTATTATCCCCACATATTTTAATCTTTTTGATGCTATTATAAATGGAATTGTTTACTTAATCTCATTTTCAGATTGTTCATTGCTCATGTAGAGAAATAAGAGTGGTTTTTAAAAAATATTTTATTTATGAGAAAGAGAGAGAGAGAGAGAGGCAGGCAAAGACACAGGCAGAGGGAGAAGCAGGCTCCATGAAGGGAGCCTGATGTGGGACTCGATCCCAGGTCTCCAGGATCAGGTCCTGGACCGAGTGCGGCGCTAAACCACTGAGCCACCCGGGCTGCCCCAAGAGTGATGTTTTGATATTGACCCTATATTCTATAACTTTGCTGAAATCCTTTACTAGTTAAAATAGAGTGTGTATGTGTGAATCACTTAGGGTCTCCTGTATACAAGATAATGTCATCTGCAAATAGATACTTACTTCTCCCTTTTTAATCTAGATGCCTTTTATTTCTTTATCTTGCCTAATTGCATTGGCTAGAACATAAACTACAATATTGAATAGAGGTAGTGAGAACAAACATCCTTGTCTTGCTCCTGATCTTAGGGGGGAAAATCGTCTTTCACCATTATATATGTTGTTAAATATGGATTTTTCATAGGTGCCTTCTATCAGGTTGAAGATGGGAACTTCCATTCCTAGTGTGTTGAATGTTTTTATCATGAAAGGGTGCTGCATTTTGTCATGGGCTTTCTCTACATCGACTGAAGTTATCACTATCATGTAGGTTTTGCATTTTATTCAACTGATATATTACATTAATTGATTTTCAAATATTAAGTCAACCTTGCATTCCTGAAACAAATTGTGCTCAGTCATGGTGTATAATCCTTTCTATATGTTTTTGGATTCCATTTCCTGGTATTTTGTTGAGGATATTTGCATCTATATTCATAAGGGATATCAATCTCATAAAAAGAGTTAGGGAATATTTTCCTCCTTTTCTGTATTCTGGAAGTTTTTATAGTAGTGCTGTCATTTCTTTAATATTTGGTATAATTTAGCAGTGAAGTCAACTTGACCTGTAGTTTTCTTTATGGGAAGGTTTTTAACTACAAAATTAATTTCTTTAATAGACACAGGAATATTTGGGTTATTTATTCCTTTTTGAACTTCAATAGTTTGTGTCTTTCAGGGAATCTGTCATTTTCTTTAAGTGATCACATTTACTGGCATAAAGTTGGTCATAATTTTCCCTTATGATCTCTTTTTAAAAAAAAAGATTTTATTTTTAAAGTAATATCTACACCCAACACATGGGGCTCAAGCTCACAACCTAGAAATCGAGAGTCACTTGCTCCACCAACTGAGCCAGCCAGGCACCCTTCCCTCGCAGCCATTTAATGTTTACGTATCTATAAAATTGTCTCTTCTTCTTGGGTGTTGTTGGTAATTTATGTCTTCTCTCTTTTATTCTTGTTCAATCTTGTTAACAGTTTACAAACTTTATGGATCTTTCCAAAGAATCCTTTTTTAGTTTCACTGATTTTCTCTGTTTATCTTCCTACTTCACTGATTAATGTTCTGATCTTTATTATTTACTTCTTTTTGCTTGCTTTGGCTTTAATTTTTTCATTTTCTAGTTTCTTGAATTGGAAATTTTGACCACTGATTTGAATATTTTCCTAAGACATGCATTTAAAGTTATAAATTGTTATATTGTTTTAGACTTGTAGAAGCTCTATCATTAGGTACATACACTTTTAGAATTATATCTTGTTAATTGATACTTTTCTTACATAACATCTCCCTTTATCTCCCGTAAATATTCCTTGTTCTAAATTCTACTTTCTGATGTAATACAGTCACTGTGGCTTTGTTTTAATGAATTGTTTTCATTGTATATAATTTTACATTTTTTCTACCTATATATTAATTTTAAATGGTTTTCTTATAGATAGCATATATTAGGCCTTGCATTTTCATCCAATTTGAAACTGTTCAGACCATTTATTTGGTTATTTAATAAATAGTTATTTAATGTAACTATTGACATGATTGGAACCGTCTTGCTTGCTGTTTCTTTTTTTTTTTTTAATTTTTATTTATTTATGATAGTCACACAGAGAGAGAGGCAGAGACACAGGCAGAGGGAGAAGCAGGCTCCATGCACCGGGAGCCCAACGTGGGATTCGATCCCGGGTCTCTAGGATCGCGCCCTGGGCCAAAGGCAGGCGCTAAACCGCTGCGCCACCCAGGGATCCCTCTTTTTTTTTTTTTTTAATCATCCCATCTGTTCTTTGTTCCTTTTTTCTCTCTCACTCTTCTTTTTTTGTATTGATGATTCCATTTCATTTTCACTAATGACAGTTAATTATGTTTGTCTATCTGTCCATCTGCTCTTTTTTTCCTCTCTGCCCCCCAACAGTATGCAACATAGCTCTTTAGCTTATCACAGTGTATGTTCAAATAATATTACATCAATTTATAAATATTATAAACACCATATAATAGTATACTTACATTTCTTCCCTAAACTTTTGTGTTATGGTAGTCACACATTTTACTTCTATGTTATATATTCCATAATATGTTGTTAGCATTGTTGGTTTAGGTGATGAATTATAATTTTAAAAAATTAAAAATAAGAAAAAGTCTTTTATATGCATGCTCGTTGTCACCATTTATGATGATCTTCCTCTCATTGTATGTATCTGTATTTTCTTCTGCTTGAACTTCTTTAACATTTCTTGTTATACAGGTCTGTTGGTAATGTGTTCTTTCAATTTTTGTTTGTTCTATAAAAAACAAAATCTTTGTCTTTTTTCTTCAGAGGAGTTTTGAAATTTTTCATCCACTACTTTAAAGGCATCTCTGTGATATCTTCTCACTTGCATTGTTTCTAATGACAAATCTGCTTTAACTATTAGCTTTATTCTTCTGTCTTTAAAGTTTCTTCTTCTCTGGCTTCCTTCAAGATTCTTTGATTTTCAATAGTTTACCTATAATATGTCTATATGTATGTTTTTATTTATCCTGCTTAGGGTTCTGAGATTCTTGAATATATGGTTTGCTGCATTTCAGTAATTTTTAAAAACTCTCAATTGTTTTCAAATTTTTCTTTTGCTTCAGTTTCTCTCTCCTCTACTTTTGGGACACCAAATACATATTTTTTCTGTATGTCTTGGATGCTCTGTTTTGATTTTTTCCCCACTCTTTTTGTTCTTTTTGTATTTCTATTTGAATCATCTCTATTAACCTATCTTCAACTAAAAGATTTTTTTCTTAGCTGTGCCCAGTATTCTAATATGTCATCAAAAACTTCCTTTATCTCAGGGCACCTGGGGAACAATGTGACTCTTGATCTCAGGGTTGTAAGTTTGAGTCCCATATTGAGGGTAGAGATTACTTAAAAATAACATCTTTTTTTTTTTTTTAAAGATTTACTTACTTATTTGAAAGAGAGAGAGAGAGAGAGAATGTGTATGAGTGGGGCAAGGGGCAGAAGAAGAGAATCTTCAAGCAGACTCCCCGCTGAGTGTGGTCCTGACATGGGGTTAACCCCAAGACCCATAAGATCAAGACCTCAGCCAAAACCAAAAGTGGGACACTTAATTGACTGAGTCATCCAGGTGCCCCTAAAATAAAATCTTTTAAAAAATTTTCTTCATATCTTATATTTTATTATTTCTAGGATTTCAATTTTATATTTTCATAGTTTCCATCTCTCTGTTGCAATTCCCATCTTTTTATGTATGTTGTATGCCTTTTCCACAATATCCTCTGACATATTATTCATTGACATTTTTAAGTTCCTATCTGATAGTTCCAACACCTTGGTCATTTTTAAGTTTGGTTCTGTTTACTGTTCTTTACAATAGTTTGCTTATTCCTGTTTCTGTGTGTATTTGTGTATATCTCATATTTTTAAATTCAATGTTGAAGATTGTGTGTGGAGAAATAGACTGAGGTAAATATTTATACCTGAAAATGGGCACTCTTTTTCATCTATAAGGCAACAAATGTGGGGAACTTGAGTCAATCTAGTCAGTAGTTGAAGTTGGGCTGGGTTTTGTTGTTTCTAGAGATACCTTCAATGCACCACAGACTTCAAATTCCTCAAGCAGTGGGCTACCAACTTGTGCTTACTGTGGGACCTGGGATGACAGAGGGTTTTTCTCAGTGTTTCTGTTCCATCCTATTTTCAGCAGTCCTTGTAGGCTTGCACTACAGAGGGGATTTCCCTCCAATTTCATGGCCCTTTCCCCATGGCATTCTGCCATTATGCATTAGTTGGTACTGTGTTTGTTACATGGCTGGTGGTGGGAGGGGGAAATTCTTGGATTTTCCTGGTCCAGCTTCAGTCTCAGAAAGAGTCTATATAGCTGGAGCTCAGGGATGAAGTTCATCCTCAGGGGGTCCTTTTTGGGCACCTCCCTCCTAACTCCCAGAATGCCTTCTGGGACAAGAACCACCTAACTTCCACTTCCAGGAAAACTCTGAGCATGATTAAAGCTCCTAGAAGTCCAGATTAACCCTAAAATATAAATCTCTAGTTATCTTAATAAATAACATCATCCACCCAGCTGCCCAAATCAGACACTGGGGCGGGGAAAGGAAGAGGGGTTGTAGCAAGGCTTGATACCCTAACACTCTCAAATTTATTACCACATCCCTCCTAATTATTTCTCAAGTATGTCTGTAATCTATTCTATTTCTACAACCATTACCTTCATGGAAGGTAATCACTTCTTATAAGATTTCCACAATAGCCTCCTAAATAGAGTCTCCATGTCACCTCCTGTTCCTTTTCTTTCCCACTTTCTACAAGCAGCCTGAATCACTTTCTATAACACAGTCTGGGTCATGTTGCCCTTGTGATCTTCCTCACCCTTCAGGCATCACCTTGATTATCACCTTGTTGGAAGGCCTTCTCTGGCTACCTAACATCATGTAGGCCTGCCTCTGTTATTCCCTCTCACAGCAAGCAGCCTATCCTAATCCTTCACTGCACTTATTAGTATATTTTTTTACTTGATTATTGGCTGTCTCCCTCTGTGGTGCAGAAACTTACACAAAGTCAGGCCACATCTATTTCATTTACTAATATGTTCAGTGTCTACGGCAGTGTTTGGTACAGGGTAAGCATTGAATATATATAATAAATGAATGAAATACATAATGAATGAATGAGTGAATTTGCAAGACCAATCAGAAATGCAGAAAAAAAGCAGTAAGATAGTAACCTACTGTGCACTAGGTACTATGTAGGTACACAGGCTCTCTCATTTACTCCTCCCCAAAAAGAGATACACACTACTACCCCCTCTTCACTATAGAAGGAAGCGAGGCTTTGTTCCACTGTGTGGGTTGCCCAAATTGCATGGCTGGCAAGTGTTAGAGTTGGTGCTGAAAACTCAGGTCCCCCAGACTCTGTAGTCCAGCTCCTTCCCCTTGTCCCATCAGTCTTCGTTTACTTGCAAAACAAAGTCCAAAAGACTAGAAGTCAGAGCTCCTAGGATGAGGGTTTAGGTTACAAATGGGAAGAATGGGAAAGACACAAGGGGGGAGGGAGACAGAATAGCTCGGCTCAGGGTTTACCCTTCAGTCTAAGCACCTTGGATTTCATCCCTTCTTCACATCTCTAACACATGGGCCTGGGCAGGAGTATTGTTTGGCAGTGGCGAAGCCACTTGTTCTGAGGATAAACACTTCCCTGCAAGAGGACTGCCAACAAGCATCCTTAACAAGTGCAGCCTGCTTTGGCAATAGCATACACTTAATGACTAAGGAAGCATGATAGCAAGGAGGCAGAGGTCAAAGACTTTAGGTCAAAACTCCCAGGTTTAGGGGCATCTGGGTGGCTCAGTCAGTTAAGCATCTGACTCTTGATTTTGGCTCAGGTCATGATCTCAGGGTCCTGGGATCGAGCCCTGCATCAGGCTCCATGCTCAGCATGGAGTCTACTTAGGATTCTCCCTCTCCCTCTGTCCCCTCACTCCACTCATGCTCTCTTTCTCTCTCTCTCTAAAATTAAAAAAAATAATAAAAAATAAAAAGACCCAGGTTCAAGGTCAGGTTCTAATACTCCTCACTACTTGTGGACTTAAGACAATTCTTTCAATCTCTCAGACTTTCACTATCCTCATCTGTGTAATGGGGATAGTAATATATACCTGACACTATTGTTATGAATTGTAAGTGGGAAACTTAGTGAGCATATAAACATTATAATCCTTAATGGAGATATATTAAAGAGTTACCTTCAAGTAGGAACAAAATAATGACATTTTCTACCACTTTTATTTTTTAATATTGTTTAGAAAACCTGGAGATAAGGGAAAAAAACCTGGAGATAGGGTACGAGAGAAATTCAAAATTCAGTTCAAGGGTCCTCTCTTTTAGAAGCCATCCCTGCACTAGCACGCTGGTCCCCCAAGACCCTTCTCTGGGCTTACAGAATCCTCTGAGAGGTTCCCGCCAAAGCACTGCCCACACTGGCTATGGACTTGGGTCCTCATGAGATCATATGTTTCCTAAGGACAGGCTCTGAGGCTTATTGACTACAGTGCTCCCGGTGTTAAGCACACTGTAGAACATAGAAAGCACTCAATATTTGTGTAAGCGGATTAAAAAATTCAAAAGCATTGCTATATGGGAAAATATATGAAAAAAAAATAACGATCCTATTCACAAAGCAATACAAACAGAAAAGATGTGGGAATAAAATAGACCTACTAAAATCTCTGAAACAAAGTATTGTAAAATGGCAAGAGATATCATGGTCATGGATGAGTGAAGACTAAATAGAATTCTCCGAATTATATATAGGGTTCATAAAAATCCAACCAATCCTAACAGGATTTTTCTAGAACTCAACAAAATTATTCTAAAATTGACCTAGAAGTATCATCAGAAAAGAATAAGGGATATTCTGAAAAATAGGAGTAATATGTAGTTAACAATCCTTTCAGATGTTAAAACCCATGATAAAGTAGTTATTGAATGATGTCATACTGGTGTGATATAAGATTAGCAGAACAAAATACAAAAGCCAGAAATTACTGTTGTATCTAAAATTTTATTGAATGACTTGAAATATATAACAGCAAATATGAAAAAAATAGAGATAAGATCACCTTAAAGTGGTAGCAAAATTTGAGAAAAACATTAGAGTCATATCTAATATCACACAACAAAATAAATCCTGAGAACATTTGGAAATTAAAAGTTGTTTTTGAAAATATGAAAAAGGACTGAAAAATTTTTAAATACTAGAGGGAGCTTATCCCAATATTTCAGCTTTAAAACAATGAAATAAATGTGACTGAAGAAAATCAGATTCAACTATATACAGATTTTTAAATTTATGAGCAACTTAAAAATGGAAATTTACTGAGAAAATATTTAGAGCAAATATGATTAAAGGGTTAACATATTTGTGATATAGGCTTTATTCAAATTATCAGAAAAAGATTTCACCCAAAAACTGGACAGAAAGTATACACAGAAACAAAAGGGATATAATTAGGTTAAACATAAAGTTACCATATGACCCAGCAATTCCACTCCTAGGTATATACCCAAGAAAAAATGAAAACATTGCCCACACAGAATCAGGTATGCGAACATTCGTAGAAGCATTACTATAATGGCCCAAAAGTAGAAGCAACCCAAATGATAAATGATAAATGATAAATGATGAATGGATAAACCCAGTGCAGTACATCCATAAAATGGCATATTATTTGTCAGTAAAAAGAAATGAAGCCCTGGCACGTGCCAAAGAAGCCAGCCATAAAAGACCACATTTGTGGGATTTTATTTGTATGAAATGTCTAGAATATACAAACCCATTCAGACTAGGGGAGATCAGGGGTAAATGGGGAGTGAGTGCTAGTAGGTACAGGGTTTCTTTTTGGGGCAACAAAAATGGTCCAGAGTTAAATACTGGTGATAGTTTCATGACTCTAAATATATTAAAAAGTACTGAATTGTATACTTTAAATGGGTGAATGAGATGGGATGTGAATTCTAGCTCTATTATGCTGTAATCCAAAAAAGAAGTGAAACATAACCCATAAGCGAATAGATGGGAAAAACTTCAACCTGACTGACAAAGAACTGCAAACTCAAACCTCAAGCAAGGGACCATTCCACCTGGCAGCCCAGCAAAAATGACTTCGGCAGGATAGCAACCCCGTCGGGAGCACAAAGCAACCACTATCCTCCCGAACTGCCAAAGGGAGGAGATGTCAGGAGGCCTTGCGGAAAGCAAATGAGACATAATATGTAGTTAATGGGGATGTCAAAAATATGTCCAGGTGTGGGAACCCACCCTTGGGAAACAAGGCAGGCCAGGAGGGCGCCACCCGCAGGGAGCCCAGCGGGGGGTCCCAACCAGCAGAGGCCAGCCACCTCTCCATGAAAACACGGCAGGCTTCTGACATGATGGTGAGTGAAAGAACACGGACACAGAGCTCCATAACGCCGTAATGGTACGAGGGCCAAGACTGAACGAGAATGTGCGAAAATTAAAATAAGCTACTGTTCTTCTCTGGCTTCCAGACTTTTCTAACTCAGCTTTTAAGTGCGTGCAGTCGGCAGACGGCAGGCCTGGGTCAGAGCACATTTAGTGGCTGGCTGGGCAGTCTCCTGATGTTTTAAGGAAGCAGCTTGGGAAGAATGAACAGTTCCCTGCTGCTCTGGCTCCAGTGGGGAGCTGGGGAAGGGAGGGGGGATGAGAAGGAAGGGAGAGGGGATGAGAAGGAAGAATTTTTTTTTTTTTTTTGTCTTCCATTTTACAGCTAAAAGCATGGCTGTGTGGACTCCCAGAGTCACACCCTGCCTCTCCCATGGGCAGCACTGAGTCCTTCTCCTGAGACATCATCTAGTCCACCTAGGTGTCCAGCACCTCGGCCCTGTGACTGCAAGCTTGTCCTCTAGTGAGGAGGTAACACAGGCAGGGCCCGGCCTTGCTGACCAGGGAGCCCCTCTCTGATGGCCACAGAGGAATTCCGGGGGGCGTCCAGCAACACACGGGGACCAGCTGTGTCTCCTCAAAACCTGAGCGCTAAGGCCGCCCATAAAAAGTCTGCGGGGATCCCACAACTTAGCATTAACTTCTTTTCTAAAATAGGGTGTGAAGAAGTGAACTGTCGGCAGAAGGTAAAGTTCCACCCTGGCACGGCGTCTGCTCAAGAAAGCCCTAACCAGCTGGTTGGCTGATGCCTGCAAAGGACAGAGACAGGATGATTTCATTTGCCAAAAGCAGGGCTCATATTATGATATTCAAAAGTGAAGTCATCTTTATTCCTATCATGGCACCACGAGAAGCTCCTCGTGGGGCAGGTAACTTTATTTACTGTTGGCACACTGCCACCATCTGAAGATAAACAAATCAAGGACAGCCTCTGTCATTTCTAATTCTATCTGTTCTAATTCAATTTTTTGATTAAATCATGGTATATGCACAATTTTAGAAGTATCTCTTATTCCCCTTCAGAGAACAAACTATCAGAGAAAATTAGGTGACTCCCATAACCCTAATATAACAAGGACAGCACTAAACAAATATTTCATCGCCCTGCTTTTGTGTATTCAGTTTTCTTTGGCCCTGCCTCCACCTTTGGACAAGGGGTTGGGGGGACAAGGACATGTGGAAATGTCCCATGCCACGTGAGGAACCCTGGTGGCTCGCTGGCTCTTTAGTTCCAGACAAATCAGGTGGTGTGAGCCCCAACATGAAAATGGAAAGCTGAAGCACACAGAAACACACGAATGGACCAAGGCCCAACAGTCAGAGGCAAACACAAGTCCAGGACCTAGATATGATACCAGGACTCCAGGCAAGCTGCTGTCCCCATTATCTTCTGTACAGGAAAGGGAGAACCAAGTCCTCCTGAGAAAAATTACTCCATAAATATTCTGTTAGAAATTATTTAACATTCTGGGTGCGTGAAGTGGCTCCGTTGGTCAAAGTCTGCCTTTGGCTCTGGTCATGATCCCAGGGTCTTGGATCAAGTCCTAGGTCAGGCTTCCTGCTCAGCTGGGGGTCTGTTTCTCCCTCTTCCTCTCCCCCCTACTTGTGCCTTCTCTCACTCACTCTCTCTCTCTCAAATAAATAAATAAAATCTTTATAAAAACTTATTTGACATTTTTAATAAAACAGCATGTTTAGAGTATTCCAGATTTTTATTGATCTGAAATCTTCTAAGATTAGTAAAGAGTATACTGCCAGGTGACACAGATACAGACCATATAACTGTTGCTAATCACACACTAGGAAGTACTGAGTTAACCCACTTTCCCTCACCATAGCCTTATAGCTATGTTACATATGAGGATCCTGGGGTGGCACAGAGAGGTTGAGTAACTTGCCCAAAGTCCCACAGCTCAGAGGTGGCAAATCCAGGATCCCAGCACTGACCATCACTTTACCACTGTGCTCTGTTCCATCTCACAGCTCAAGTTAGCTGCCTCGAGGGGCAGCCATGGCCGCCTGCCTCCTGAAGAGTTATTGCCCATCAAACACTTCCCCTATTCAGAGAATCTGGCTGCCTCAGATACATGATTTGGGGGCTTCAGATCATGAAAAGATATTGACCATGACACCCCAATCTGTCCCCAAAAGTTCTTCCCCAATTTTTTCTTGCTAGTGAATGAAGTTAAGAACCAACACTTATAAGTAAAATGTCAAAAGGTCCTGGCCAACAGAATTTTCTTCACTATGGAATAGCTGGGAAATGGAGGGAAACCACTGAAACCCATGGCCTGTGCTCAGCAGAACCAAAACAGGAACAGAGCGTGTGGGGCTTTCTACAGTCAAGGCCTATAGACCCAGAAAAACAAAGCACTATTTAGCTAGGCTTGTCCCAGCCTGCCTATTTCCCTAACAGATTCTATTCAGATTTCCCCAACAGATTCAGATTCTATTTCCCTAACATTTCTGTTTTCAATTTAGCATAATTCTTAAAAGTCTATTTAAGTTCAAAATTAAAAAAAAAAAAAAAAAGTCCAGGCAGGTATCTTCTGCATAGCACCCCCACCTTGCCCTTTAAAGACCTTGAACATCCACCATTCTCCGCAGTCACTTAAGGAAGACCGCTTTCCCCCTAGACTTCCCATCAATCCACAAATGGTTTCTTGAGCACTTACTACAGTCAAACAGGCATTTGGTTCGCTCAGTCTCTCCTGGTACTAATATCCCAGCTTGCTGAGGCCTCAAGCGGCTTCCCATAAAGGAAAAGTCATGCTGGAAAATCAGAGCCAGAAAGGTGAACATCACCTTTGACTGCTAAGATTGCACCCCAAGCTGAGGCAGCTTCCCCACGCTACCCAGCACTAGGGCTGGCTTGGCTGAACACTTACTGAGCCCTTCGTGCAGGTAAGGGTATGAGGAATGACACAGCGTGTGCCTGTGTGCAGGGTTCAAGGTAATGACATGAGTGAGCCCTGAAATGAGTGTCGGCAGAGTTCTAGTCCTAGCTTCAGCCCTGACTTCTGTGCATCCTCTCTGTCTGGGCCTCTGTTTCATCTTCCAATCTGATATCCTCTGACCCTTGTCTCCCCAAAAACGCATGCAAAAATCTCTTTTAAGTCCTATGATTAGGGGCACCTGGGTGGCACAGTCAGTTAAGCATCCAACCCTTGGCTTTGTCTCAGGTTGTGATCTCAGGGCAGCAGGATCGAGCCCCATGTTGGGCTCCATGTTCAGCGTGAAGTGTGCTTGAGATTCTCTCCCTCTCCTTCTGCCCCTCCTCCTCACACACTCTCTCTCTCTCAAATAAATAAATAAAATTTTTTTAAATGCTGTGATTATAGCATTTTTTAAAATGCCGTGATATAACAGTCTGACCAAAGAACCAACAGTGAATAGGTGGCTCTATGTGAGCACAACGGCAAGTACACACAGGCCTGCCAATCCCCAAGTCATTAAAGACCCGTGTAACAGATGCACCTCCTCTCTGCCAGCCAGGAGATGCCAAGATGACAGGGCTGGACAACTGGTGGACAGTAAGGTACAAAGCAAGGGTCCCTACATGGCAAGGGCTGTGGGTGCAGCGACAACAGGTTGGCTGCGCTAAGCAGACGTCTCCACTTTCAAGTGCTGGCCACCAAAGACGCACACAGTGAAGACAATGTGGATTCTGAAAGCAGGCTGCGTGATCATTTTTCTAAAGATCATACCATAAATTATGAATAACCAAAACTTCCCTTTCTCATAGAAGCCTTCCGATAGGACATTTTGGCAAGATGGTCAGGTATCTTCCTGAATTCCTAGCTGTCACGACCCGTGATTTATAACCCATGCTGGTGCCACCCAGGTCCAAAGCTAGTCCCATTATTCCTCCCTAGTCTTCTCTGTGGCTCTCATCTGCACTCCTGGCCCGTTACACAGAAACTCTGATCCTCGTCACACACATCAGCACGCTAGAAGACTTACGAAAACAAAATCACTTCCGTCTGTACACTTACAGCAAAACAAAGCTAACCAGACTTCGGCAGCCTCCCCCATTCTGATCCTTAGGGACAGAGAGCATCCAAAAATTGATGGGAAACCACACGAGTCATTTTCAGTTTCACGGGATTTCTAGTCATTTTAAATAACCTCACAGAACACATCTCTGGGTGTGAAGGGGAAAATATTAATGTCAAGCCTTGGTTCGAATGCCAGGAAACTCTGCCATGGGCAGAGATGGCTGGAGCCCATTGTTATCAGCAAAAGTAAGTGACATTTACGAAGAATCCAGTATATTTCTGCGTCGGGACGGGATGCGGGAAAAAATCCCTTTATTTACAGGATCTTTTACAGTCCCTACCAGAAATGAAGTAGAAGCTATTATGCTCCTTTTATAGATGGTGAAATTGAGGCAGAGCATGAAGGAACAGTAAAGAGCAAAGCCAAAAGCCAGCGATCCTTCCAAATGGACAAGTTGTGCAAACCTGGCTGGTGTGCCTGATGGGGCCTCTAACCTCCTCTGCCCAAGGGTGTGAACTCAGGGCCTCCTGCTCCGGTGGCCCCCTTGTCAGCTGCTGGTTCCACCACAGGTGACTGCTGACTGCTGGCAGTAAACCCTCCCTGAAGATCTCAGGGGATCCACACCTGCTCCAAGTCGGTCAGCCAGGAGTCCCCAGCAGCCTTTCCATGTAGCTACTGAGGTAAAGCCTCCCAAACCCCAGATGCACATCATGTTGGCATATTGTCCAGACAAGTACAAATGGAGCTCAACCTACTTTGCACAGGAGAACGTGAATGACTAACCAGCTCCGGGGCGCACTGTCATTTCTGCTCTGGGGATGTTAAAACGCTTCCCAAACGCTTTTCCCGAGGTGCTACAATCACCACCAGCTCCTTTGCACTGAAGAACATAAGTAAAGCTTTGCATCCAGAGGCAGATGTGCTGAAGGTTTTCCAGAGGATGAGCACAGTTCTCTAGAGTCGGACTGGAAATTTTTAAAAATTATCAACTGGAACGAACACACGGTCCTCACTTACCCTTTCTATCTCTTGGAGGTAGAGGAGAGCAATGTCCCCTGCTTTCTCATAACAGGTGATGACATCCTGTTCCCGGTCCACGTGGAGGTTACTGGTAGAAGAGGAAACAGGCAACTTCTCTAAACAAAGTCCTTAAAAAAAAAAAAAAAATACAAAACCTGGTTGAGTTGTTTTTCGTGGAGCTTAGTTTTTCAACATCACTCTAGAGGGCCAGAAGATGGCACGAGAATGGCACCAACTGTCCGAAGAAGCAAATGCTCTGCCTTCTACCCTCCCTCACTGAGAACATTTGACCTTAGTATCCAGGTGGAGAATCTGATCAGGTACTATACCATGATCCCATTCAGATGTCACAGAGCTTCTCATCCAAGGACATTGCAAGGTCCTTGGAGTAAAGCAAAGCTAGGCTCACAGCACAATACTAGCTAAGGAATATCTTCTATCCCAAAAGGTCCACTTAACTGATTGAACATAAACATGATATTAAACGATCTTGGGAGTCTCAGTTACTAGGAAAATCTTCCTAGTATCTCCGGAGCTTCAGAGTTTTGCAGTCACCATAGCACCACAGACCAGAGATCAGTTATGGGCTAAGAAAATACCAGAACTGCTTTGTGGGCATTTCTTTGGAGATGGAGATCCTCCTTGCCAAGAGAGAGCTCAGGGCCGGGATGTATGAAAGCACAAAGGGCTAAAAAACGAAACAAAACAAAACAACCAGTGTTGGGAGGAGCAGCTGGTGCCTGAATGACCACCAACCTGTAGGTCTGCTCTGGGCAACCAGCCGGGAGCAGCAGGCCCCGGGGCTCCACTCACAACCTGTTAGAGAGAGGGCACACTGCAGGGAGGGGGGCTGGTGCCTCCACACAGGAGGGCCTCTGCTGCCGTGAGTGCCCTGGGACACATATATACACACATGGGACACTCATTCCACTCCAGGCAATGGCGCAGGATAGGGTTTGATACTGACAGAAATGGGGTCTGGAACTGGAAGAAGCCAGAGAAATGCCCCCAGAGAACCCACTCATTTTACAGACCAAGAAGCTGAGATCAGCCACAGTAACGCAAGTGACTCGCCCCAAACCTGGCGAGTCATGCAGCCAGCCCATGACACAACAGGAATCTGAACTCAAGTCTTTGGCCTTCCAAACAATAGTCATCCACTTGGTTGCTAACTCTCAGAGCGGATGCCACTCCAGACAGGGCGCCAGACACATCAGCAAATGACCCACAGTTTCATGTGCCATCATTTTGAGAATGGCCTCTTCCAAGCTGCTCTTATCAAACAGTGCTTGTCCCTCCAGGCTGCAAAAATCCACTAGAGACAGCTGTAACAAACAGAAAGGAGGAGAAATCACTTCTGTTCACAAGGAGCCAGCAACGGCAGGCAGCGTGCCTGGGAGCTCACAGATTATGAGTCCATCGCAGAAGGTATGGCTCGAAGATTTTATTTTATTTTTATTTTATTTTATTTATTATTTTATATTTTATTTTATTTATTTTTTTGACAGCTGTTATTGAGGTAACATTGGCATATAACAAGCAAAACATTTTGTCAATATTTCATCATGATGGGTTTTTTTGTTCTTATTTAATTTTTTTTATTAATACCAAAGTCTACAGTTAAAACTGCATCAGGGTTCACTGTGTTCTGTCGTTCACAAGTTTTAACAAATTCATAAGGTCATGTCTACCGTTACAGCACTGTACAGATTTGCTGCCCTAAAAACATCCCATGCCCCTCTAATTCATCCCTACCTTCCTCCTCCTGAGCCCCTGGCCCCACCACTCATCTTTTCACTGTCTTTACCGTCTTGCCCTGTCCAGGGTGTCACACACTTGTAATCCTGCAGCACACAGCGTTTTCAGTACCAGCCTTTTCAGACTGGCTTCTTTCACTTCTTTCACGTAGCATTTAAGGTCCCTGCACACCTTTTTGTGGACTGATCATGATCACTTCTTTTTGTTTCTACATAATATCCCATTTACTCATTAATCCATTGAAAGGCAATTGATTCCAAGTTTTGGCAATCATGAATAAAGCTGCTATAAACATTCATGGGCAGGTTATTGTGTGAACATAGCCTTCAACTGAAATGCTTAAATATGAGTGAGACTCTGTAATAAATAGCTAAATAAATATACTTTGTTTACAAATAGCAGGACACCTGGGTGGCTCAGCGGTTGAGCATCTATCTGCCTTCAGCTCAGGGCACGATCCGGGATCCAGGATCAAGTCCCGCATCTGGCTCCCTGCATGGAGCCTGCTTCTCCCTCTGCCTGTGTCTCTGCTTCTCTCTGTGTGTCTCTCATGAATGAATGAATGAATGAATGAAATCTTTAAAAAAAGAACAAATAGCTTTGAAACAATATTATAGTTAGCTTTGTAAGACACTGCCAAACTGTCTTCCAGAGTGGCTGTTAACCATTTTGCATTCTCATCAGCAAGGAATGAGACTTACTGTTGCTCAGCATCCTTGTCAGCATTTCGTGTTAATCAGTTTTTTGGATTTTAGTCATTCTTTTAAAAAAAAAAAAAAAAAAAGATTTTATTTATTTATTTATTTATTTATTTATTTATTTATTTATTTGAGATAGAGCACAAGCGGGAGTAGAGGAGGGGGAAAGGAAGAGGGAGAAGCAGACTCCCCACTGAGCATGGAGCCCAACTCAGGGCTCTATCCCAGGACCCCAAGGTCATGACCTGAGCTGAAGACAGATGCTTACATGACTTAGCCATCCAGGCACCCTGAGTTTAGTCATTCTAATAGGTGTATGGTAGTGTATCCCTGTTGTTGTAATCCCTAAAGACATACAATGCTTTTTTTTTTTTTTTAAGATTTATTTATTCATGAGAGACACAGAGAGAGAGAGGCAGAGACACAGGCAGAGGGAGAAGCAGGCTCCATGCAGGGAACCTGATGTGGGACTCGATCCCAGGTCTCCAGGATAACATCCTGGGCTGAAGGCAGGAGCTAAACTGCTGAGCCACCCAGGGATCCCCCGATGCTTATTTTCCATCAGTATACTTCCTTTGGTGAAGTGTCTGCTCAGATCGTTAGCCCTTTTTTCAACAGGGCTGTTTGTTTTCTTATTGTTGAGTTTTACGAGTTCTTTGTATATTTTGGATACTGGTCATTCATCACATATCTGCAAATATTTCCTTCCAGTCTATGACTTGTCTTCATTCTCTCAACAGTGCCTTTCACAGAATGAAAGTTTTTAGTTTTGTTTTTTTAAAGATTTATTTATTTATTCATGAGAGACACAGAGAAAGAGAGAGGCAGAGACATAGGCAGAGGGAGAAAGAAGCAGGCTCTCTGTGGGGAGCCCAATGTGGGACTGGATCCTGGGACTCCAGGTTCATGCCCCGGGCTGAAGGCAGATGCTCAACCGCTGAGCCACCCAGGCATCCCAGTTTTTAGTTTTAATACTGTCTAAACTATCAGTTTTTTCTGGCATGAACAACAATTTTGGTATGGTATCTGAAACCACACTGCTTGGGGATTCCTGGGTGGCTTAGTGATTTTGCACCTGCCTTCGGCCCAGGGCATGGTCCTGGAGTCCCGGGATCGAGTCCCACATCGGGCTCCCTGCATGGAGCCTGCTTCTCCCTCTGCCTGTGTCTCTGTCTCTCTCTCTCTCTCTGTGTCTCTCCTGAATAAATAAATAAAATCTTTAAAAATAATAATAAATAAAACTACAGTGCCAAACCCAAGGTCATCTAGATTTTCTATGTTATCTTCTAGAAGTTTTACAGTTTTGCATTTTACACTTAGGGCTACAGTCCATTCTGAGTTAACATTTGTGAAAAGCCTAAGGTTTGTGTCTACATTTTTGTCTTTTGCATGAGGATGTCCAGTTGCACCAGCACCATTTGTGGAAGAAACTATCTTTTCCCCATTGAATTGCCTTCACACCTTTGTCAAAAATCAGTTGGGTATATTTCTGGCATCTCTGTTCTGTTCCTTTCATTTATTTGTCTATTCTTTCCCCATTTCCCCAATACTATGCTGTCGTGATTACTGTACACCATTTTATTTTAAATAGCTTTACTGAGGGATAATTTATATGCCATAAAATTCACTAGGTTAGGTACAATTCAACAACCTTTATTTTATTTTTTGACACATGTAGGGTATTTGTTCATAGGAAGGCCACAGGTTTTGTGCCCCTTGTCACAATGAACCCAGATTCCTGTTGGGTGTGTTGTAAACAGAGGGGCCATTTCTTCAGGCCCCCTGCTCTGAGCACACCCCTCAACAACTTTTAATAAACTCAGAGTTGTGCAACCACACACAGTGTAGTTGGAGAACATTCCCATTGTCCCCAAATGATCCTTCCACGCCAAGGAAGTCAATTCCCACCCTTGCTTCAAGCAACCACTAATTTGCTTTCTATTTCTATACATTTACCTTTTCTGACATTTCATAAAAACAGAACTACATAATATGTGGCCTTTTGTGTTGAGTTTCTTTCATTTAGCAGAATGTCTTCAGTGTGCATTCAAATTACAGCAGTATTCCATTTCTTTTTATTGCTATACAGATAGATGGCATTTTATCTGCCCATTTGCCAGAAATGGACATTTGGGTTGTTGCCAATTTGGGGCTATTAGGAATAATGCTGCCATGAGCATTCATGCATAATTTTTTGTGTGGACATATGTTTTTAATTCTCTTTTAATGGGTATATACTTAGAAGTGGAATTATTAGGTCAGATAATACATTTATTTTTAACTATTTAAGAAATACCAAACTGTTTTCCTGTTTTCCAAAGTGGCAATACCATCTTACTATTCCCACCAGCGATTTATGGGGGGGGGGGGGGTCCAATTTCTGCATATGCTGGCCAACACTCATTATTGTCAGTTTGATAATAGCCATCCTAGTGGGTGTAAAGTGGTATCTCATTGTGGTTTAATGGCCGTTTCTGTAATGACTAATGATACTGGCCATCTTTTCATGTGCTTCTTTGTTACCCATATATCTTTTTTTGTGAAATGTCTATTAAGACCTTTTAGCCATTTTCATTGGGTTGTTTTCTTATTACTGAGTTTTGAGAGTTCTCTATATATTGTGAATACAACTTTTCTATCAGATATGTGATTTGCTAATATTTTCTCTCATCCATGAAGTTTTGTCATTCTCTTAACATGTCTTTTGAAGACTAGAAATCTTAAATTTTGATGAAGTCAGATTTATCAGTATTTTCTCTTCTAAATTGTCCTTTGAACTTCATATCTAGGAAATCTTTGCTCAACCTGAGGTTTCTTTTCTTATATATTCTTATAAAACTTTTATAGGGTTAGATTTTACATCAAGGTCTATGATCCATTTTAAAATAACTTTGTACATGTTGCAAGGTAGAGGTCGAAGCTTACTTCTTTACAGATAGATACCCAAGTGTGCCGGTGCTACTTATCAAAGATCTGCCTTTGCAGTTTTGTGAAAAATCAGATAGACATATCTACATTTGAGCCTTTTTCTGGATTCTCTATGCTGTGCCAAGGAGCCATTTGTCTATATTTATGCCAGTATCACCCTTTCTTGACTACTGTACTTTTATAAATCTGAAAGTAGTGTTAGTGTTCCAATTGTGTTCTCATTTATCAGTTTTCTTGGCTAACCATAGTCTTTTACACTTCTATATAAAATCTGCTTGTCAATATATATATTTTTAAGTTGGCTAGGATTTTGATTGAGATTATGTTGAATTTATAGATCAATTTGGGGAGAACTGGCATTTTAACAATATCAAGCTTTCTGACCCAAGATCACAACACGCCCTTTCATTTATGTAGGTCTTTAACATCTCTTGGTAATGATTTGTCGTTTTCAGTATACATGTATTGCAAACCTTTTCTCTCAGACTTACCCTTAAGTATTTCATATTTACTATAGTGTTGCAAACGGTATTATTTTAATTTCAATTCTCTTTGGTCCATTGCTATAGATTTTGGGGGTCCCTGGGTGGCTCAGTAGGTTAAGTGTCCAACTCTTGATTTTGGCTCAGGTCATGATTTCGGGGTCATAGGATAGAGTCCTGTGCCAGGCTCCTCCCTCAGAGTGGAATCTGCTGAAGAGTCTGTCTCTCCCTCTCCCCGTCCCCACCTAATATAAGTAAGTAAATCCTTAAAAAATACAATAGATTCTTGAATAGTGATCTTGAATTCTGTAACCTTGCTAAGTTTATTTATTAGTTCACCCATCATTTTTGTGGATTCTCTCAGAATTTGTATACAAGACAATCATGTTTGCAAATACAGGCAGTTTTGCTTCATCCTTTCTAATCCAGGTGCCTTTTATTCCTCTGTATTGCCTTATGCCTTATTACACAAGAACCGCCAGCACAATGTTGAATGTAATGGTGAGGACAGACATCCTTATCTCATTTCTGTTACGAAGAAAGCACTCAGTCTTTCCACCATTAAGTTTGATGTTAACTGTGAGTATTTCACAGATGCCCTTTATCAGGTTAAGGAGAAGCTCTTACACATCAACTCTGCTCTGAGTTTATATCAAGAATGGATGCTGGATTTTCTCAAATCCTTTTTCTTTGTTCATTGAGATAACCATATGGCTTTTTTTCGTTCTTTTTTTAAAAAAATATTTTACTTATTTGAGAGAGAGTGAGCAGGCATGAGTGGCAGTGGAGGACAAAGGAAGAGGGAGAAGCTGGCTCCCCGCTGAGCAGGGAGCCCAATCTGGGGCTTGATCCCAGGACCATGACCTGAGCTGAAGGCAAATGCATAACTGAGTCCCCAGGTGTCTCTCTTGTAGTTTTTTCAACTGGTGAATTACACTGACTGATCTTCAAATATTAAAACAAACTTCCTTTCCTGAGATAAACCCCAATTACCATGATATATTAACCTTTTTTATGCTGTCAGATTTGACTAATGTTAAATTTTTGCTTAAAATGTGTTTCATCTACATGCATGAAGCATATCTGTCTGTAGTTTTTCTGTAATGGTTTTGGTATTTGTGTAAATGCTAACTTCATAAAATGACTTGAGAAATATTACCTCCTCTTCAATTTTCAGGAGGAGTTGGTGTGGAATTGTTATTTTGTTCTTAAATTTTTGGTAGAATTTACCAGGAAAGCCATCTGGACCTAGAGTTTTCTTTGTGGGAAGCTTTTTAACTATATATTTAATATCTTTGATCTGGGACTGTTCAGATGATCTCTTTCTTCTTAAGTGACTTTGGTAGTTTTTATCTTTTGAGTAGTTTGTCCATTTCTTCTGAGTTGTCAAATTTATCGACATAGTGTTTTTTATAATATTCCCTGATCTTTTTAATATCTATAGAATCTCTAATGATGGCATCTGTCTCATTCCTGATTTAGGCAACTTGTATTCTCTCTTTTTATCCTGAAATAGTCTGGCTAATGGTTTATCACTTTTCTTGAAACTCTCAATAAAGATCTGTTGATTTCATTGATTTGGTTTCACCAATTTTTCTCTATTATTTTCCTGTTTTCTATTTATTTCTGTTCTGATTTGTATTACTCCTTTTCTTCTGCATACACAGGATTTGATTTATTCTTCCTTTTCTCATTTCTTACGGTGGATACAAAAGTATAAATCTAAGACCTTTTTTCTTCCCTAATATAAGCATTTAGTCACAAATTTTTCCCTAAGTACTCTTTTAGCAATATCCTACAAATATGTTTTCATTTTCATTCATTTCCCAATACTCATTTAACTTTTTATTGCTTCTTTTGAAATACATTGTTTATTTATGATTTTATTTCTCCTCTTTATTTTTTTTTTATTTCTCCTCTTTTATTCATGACCCTAATTAGCCAAAGGAATGTTGAAAAAGAAAATCAAAGCTGGAGGCATCACAATGCCTGACTTCAAGATATATCACAAAGCTGTGATCATCAAGACAGTGTGGTACTGGCACAAAAACAGACACATTAAAAAAAAAAAAAAAAAAAAAAAAAACAGACACACACAGATCAATGGAACTGAATACAGAACCCAGAAATGGACCCTCAACTCTATGGTCAAGTAATCTTCAACAAGGCAAGAAAGAATATCAATGGAAAAAAGTTTCTTCAACAAATGGTGTTGGGAAAACTGGACAGCCACATGCAGAGCCACATCCAGAAGAATGAAACTGGACCACTTTCTTACACCTACACAAAAATAAACTCAAAATGAATGAAAAACCTAAATGTGAGACAGGAATCCATTAAAATCCTAGAAGAGAACAGAGGCAGCAATCTCTTTCACTTCAGCCACAGCCACTCCTTGCTAGACATGTCTCCAAAGGCAAGAGAAACAAAAGCAAAAATTAACTATTGGAACTTCATCAAAATAAAAAACTTTTGCACAGCAAAGGAAACAGTCAATAAAACTAAAAAGCAACCTACAGAATGGGAGAAGATATTTGCAAATGACACATTGGATTAAGGGCTAGTATCCAAGATCTATAAAGAACTCATCAAATTCAACACCCAAAAAACAAAAAATCCACAGGCATCTGGGTGGCTCAGTCGGTTAAGTGGTCACCTTCGGCTCAGATCATGATCTCAGGGTCCTGAGATTGAACCCAGCATCAGGCTCCCTGCTCAGTGGGGAGTCTGCTTCTCCTTCTCCCTTTGGCCCTCCCCCTGCTTGTGCTCTCTCTCTCTCTCTCTCTCTCTCTCAGATAAATAAAAAAAAATCTTAAAAAAAAAAATCCAGTCAAGATATGGGCAGAAGACATGAAGAGACATTTCTCCAAGGAAGACATACAATGGCCAAAAGACACATGAAAAAATGCTCAACATCACTCAGCATCAGGGAAATACAAATCAAAACCACAATGAGATACCATCTCACACTGGTCAAAATGGCTAAAATTAACAACTCAGGAAACAACAGATGTTGGCAAGGATGAGGAGAAAGGGGAACCCTCTTACACTATTGGTGGGAATGCGAACTGGTACAGCCACTCTGGAAAACAGTGGGGAGGTTCTCAAAAAGTTAAAAATAGAGCTACTCTCTATGACCCAGCAATTGCACCATTGGGTATTTATCCAAAGTGATAAATACATAGTGATTCGAAGGGACACCTCCCCCCCAATGTTTATAGCAGCAATGTCCACAGTAGCCAAACTATGGAAAGAGCACAGATGTCCACTGATACATGAATAGATAAAGAAGATGCAGCACACACACACACACACACACACACACAGTGTATATACACACACACACACACAAATGGAATATTATTCACCCATCAGAAAGATGAAATCATTTGCAATGATGTGGATAGAACTAGAGGGTATTCCACTAAGTGAAATAAGTCAGAGAAGACAAATATCATATGATTTCACTCATATATGGAACTTAAGAAAACAAACCAAATAAACATGTAGGAAAGAAAGGAGACATAAAATAAGACAAAAACAGAGAGGGAGGCAAATCATAAGAGACTCTACAGGAAGCAACCTGAAGGTTGCTGGGGGGGCGGTGGGTGACGGGATGGGGTTACTGGATGATGGGCATTAAGGAGGGTGCCTACAATAGCCAAACTGTGGAAGGAGCCTCGGTGTCCATCGAAAGATGAATGGATAAAGAAGATGTGGTTTATGTATACAATGGAATATTACTCAGCCATTAGAAATGACAAATACCCACCATTTGCTTCAACGTGGATGGAACTGGAGGGTATTATGCTGAGTGAAGTAAGTCAATCGGAGAAGGACAAACATTATATGTTCTCATTCATTTGGGGAATATAAATAATAGTGAAAGGGAATATAAGGGAAGGGAGAAGAAGTGTGTGGGAAATATCAGAAATGGAGACAGAACATAAAGACTCCTAACTCTGGGAAACGAACTAGGGGTAGTGGAAGGGGAGGAGGGCGGGGGGTGGGGGTGAATGGGTGATGGGCACTGAGGGGGGCACTTGACGGGATGAGCACTGGGTGTTATTCTGTATGTTGGCAAATTGAACACCAATAAAAAATAAATTTATTATAAAAAAAAAAGGAGGGTGCCTGAAGTAATGAGCATTGGGTGTTGCATGCAACTGATGAATCACTGAATTACACAGTATATGTTAATAAAATCGAATTGAAATTAAAAATTTTAAAAAGGAATGAATAGTTATCAAATACTTGGGGATCTTCCTATCACTGATTCCTAAATTAATTCTATTATAGTCTGTGCAGTAAGAGGCACATTCCAAAGAAAGGTTTGACTCCTGTGCAGCTTTTGGGGAACATCCTCTAAGCCCTTGAATATCCCACCTCATATAAGTGTCTTTGTATTTCTGGGGCCTCAGGCCATACCAGATAGTTATATTTATGATGTGATTTATGGTGAAGGTCTTGGGCCACACTGTATCACACTCTGGAAGTGCTAAACACTGAATAATTAAGGTTAGTTCCAGGAGCACTCCATTTCTACATGACAAAACTCCAGTAAAAACCCAAAACACCAAGGTATGAGTGAGCTTCCCTGACTGGCAATACTCCCTAAGTGTTGTCCCCCATCATTCCTGGGAGAATTAAGTGCTATCCACTTGAGCCCAGTGGAGGAAGGCCACTGAAAGCTTGAGTCTGGTCTTTCCTGGACTCCACCTTGAGCACCTTTCCCTTTAAGTATTGTAACCTGAAGCCTTTTTTGCAATCAACTGAGACCATGAGTATAACAGCTTTTCTGAACTCTGCGAGTCTTTCTAGTCAATCACTGACCTAAGGGTTGACACAGGTCAGAGAACATACTTGAACCTTTCCAACATGTTGAAACTTGTTTCTGGCCCAGATTATGGTCAATCTTGGTAAATACTCCATCACCCTCGAAAAGAATGCGTATTCTGTTGTTGGGTGGAGTGTCATATAAATGTCAATGAGGTCAAATTGGTAGACTGTTTTGTGCCAGGGTCTTCTGTCTTCACTGACCAATCGACTGTGTACTTGTTCCATCAAGGATGGAAACGGGTATTGACATCTCTGAGAGGAACTGTCAGTGGTTGCGTTAGGGCTGAACTCCTCATGGTCTACTTTGACAGTACGACATAACAACAGTACGCCATGTCACATATAGCACAACACCCTTCCAATCGCATCCTCCCATTTCTCTCCTTCCAGTCTTTATCCTCTTATTATGTACATTTTACTTTCACATAGATTATAAGTTCCACCCTACATGGTTATCATTTTCATTGGAATGATCATTTATCTTTTATAGACATTTAAATAATAAGGAAGAACTCATACAGCCATCAATAGAGCTGTGACTTCTAGCGCTCTTCATTCCTTTGTGTGGATTCGTATTTCTTTACTGTATCACTTTCCTTCTACCTAAAGGGACTCCTTTAACATTGCTTATTGTTGCAGTCCAGCTAATGATGGTTTCTCTCAGCCAGTTATGTCTGAAAAAGGCTTTTCTTGGCCCTCATTTTTGAGAGATATTGTCACTAGGTATGGAATTCAGAGCAGATAGTTCACCCCCCACCCATCCCGCACTCTAAAGGTATCCCCTCACTATAGTCTCACTTGCATGGTTTCTGATAATAAATCTACCGTCACCATTATATGTGTCCATCTGCATGTAGTGTGTCTTTCTTTCCGGCTGCTACTAAGATTTTCACTTTATCACTGGTTGTGAGCAATTTGGATTATGAAAGTGTTTTGATTCGGCTTCCTTCATGTCTCTTGTGCTTGGGCTTCATTGAGCTCTTCTAGATCTGAGGATTTATAGTTTTCATAACATTTGAAAAATGTCCAGCCATTATTTCTTCAAAAATTTCTAATCTACACGCCCCTCCCCTCTTAGGGGACTCCAATTACATACATATTAGGCCACTTAGAGTCATCCCATTGCTCATTTATGCTCTCTCCACTCTTTACAAAGAATATCTTTCTATTTCATTATAGATAGTTTCTATTACTTGCCTTCAAGTTTATCGGTTTCTTCAATGTCTAATCTGCCATTAATCACATCCAGTCTATTCTACATCTCAGACATTGTAGTTTTCATTTCTAGAAACTTGACTTATGTCTATTTTTACCTTCCATGTCTCTACTAAATTTTTAAACGGGAGGAATACAGTTCTAATACCTATTTTAATGCCCCTCCACTACTAGATGCTCAATATTCATTCCCTTCCCATTTAGAGCCAAATTTGTTTATGCAGTTGCCAAAAAAAAAAAAAAAATTAAAAAATCACTAAGCGCCTCTCTCCAGTGTGAATTCTCTTATGACCTCTTGAAATTTTCTTTGGAGGCGAATTCAAGATAAACTGAACAAATTTAATGGGAGTATTAGTCGAGTTTATTTATATAAAGTACTCAACAAGGGTTTGCTATTATTATTAAGATATTATTACTATCACAACAAATCGTCTTATATTCCAAAACCAAACAAAACTGGACAAATTTACCATTTGGCAGAACAGCTCTAAAACGACCCAGAAGCGTGCACTTGACTGGAGCTTCCTAAATGTGCTTTGAGTGCTCACTTGTGCAAAATTTAAACCACTAGAAAACAACAAAAAGAGATAAATTGTTTCATAATCTGCCCTCTGCTTGTATGAGAAATAACCAAATAATGTGCAAGTCAATATCAGGAATTTAATATAAAGAAAAAATTCTCCAGAGTGTGTCAAAGGGCCAGGAGAAATAAATGAGTCTATTCTTTGGCATTTGCTCTCACTGCAGTCTGGCCCCTGACCACCAATGCTCCTGAAGATGACCAAGGCCCTCAGGGCCCCGCCAGGCCCCCTAAATCAAAGAAAAGCCAAATCTAATTCAACAGTTTGTCTACCATCTGTATTTGGAGGTCTGAGATATTTGAAATCCAGTCATCTAGGGCTGCGATCCATCCACATGCATAGTTGGTAAGAACATCCAACTCATTACACAATGAAAACTTCCACTGTGGGGAGAGACTGGTGTTTTCCGTGGGCCTGTGTTCTAACTGGGGAGATACGTGGACAAACAAGGATTAGGGTGACACATGGGTCCTTGGCAAGGAGTCCATTCTTAGATAGGGGGCCCTTCATGGTAAACACTATTCCTTTCCTTCTACCAAATGCTATGACATTCTTTCCATGTGTCACTGGGCACATCCCAGAGCAATAGCAGAGCCTTGATTTACCACCATCAATTCGTGGCTCTGCAGCTCAGTTCCAGAATATTTCATTCTCTGTCAAAAGCTACTTAAAGGACCTCTCGACTAGACTATAAATTTTCAAGCGTCTGGGATCAGATCAACACTGTCTGAGAAGCAAGCCCTGAGGTCATTTCCCAAACTGGCCCCCATTAAAATGTCAGATGACACCTTGTCAGTTTGGAAAGCTATCATCAATAATGTTTTTAGTCCCTTTCTTTTTTCCAGAGAAATGCCTGACCAAAAAAGTGAAAAACAGGCTTGACAAATAGCTGGTGTGACAGTGATTCCTGATGCACATCTTGATAAGCTCTGCACCTACCAAATCAAAGCTGCATACAAAGGGTAGAAATCAAATGGTCGCGGGCCCTGCATCATGGTCAACTTTAAAGCATGGATGAAAACAGTGGCAGACTGCATGCTAGGATTTAAAGAATGCTGAGTAGCCAACTGACCCCAAAATGTATCTCCTGCCCCAGGAGGGAATTCCCACAGGTAAGCTCACTTCTGAAAGGTCCTTCCTAGGAAGGGTAATACATTTAAATAAATTAATTATAAGAAAAGCACGTAGATCACACCAGACTGACTGCTTTCGAAGCTCTTCCGTGGACAGTGGCCTATGGTCCTGTTTAATAGGACCATCTTCCTTCCAATCTTGGGGAAAAAGAAAATCTCGGGCACCTGGGTGGCTCAGTGGTTGAACATCTGCCTTCGGCTCAGGGCGTGACCCTGGGGTCCTGGGATCAAGTCCTGCATCGGGCTCCCTGCATGGAGCCTGCTTCTCCCTCTGCCTGTGTCTCTGCCTCTCTTTCTGTGTCTCTCATGAATAAGTAAATAAAATCTTAAAAAAAAAAAAAAAAAAGAAAGAAAATCCCAGAAAAGTGAAGTGACATGCCGAAGGTATGTACAGGGGCCAGAAGGAAACTATAAGAAGGCCCAGGAGCTGGGGCAAATGCATCCTGCCCCAGGTAGTAGTAACCCAAGGGAAGAAACAAACACTACTATGTCTGATGCAGGAGGAGTGCCGTACAGACACCAGCAGACCAGGGGGACATCACAGTTGGGAGGGGGCACTAGGTGGCTGGGGACAGGCTGAGGACCCTGGACACTGTCAAAAGCTCAAACGTATGCAGCCTCTGAATCATTCTATCGAGATGTGGGTAGAGAACTTCCCACGGCACCCTGGACTCCCCGCCCTTTATTTCCCTCCAAGCTAGTCTCCCTTGTCTCTGGAAGGGAACTCCACCTTATTCCCCCAAGGGCTCTGCATAGCTGGAGGTCTGGCTGAGGAAGTGGAAAGCTGTCCATCACACTGCCAAACCTCTGGTGATCACGGAGGGGTAATCACCCCAAAATTCTTGCAGGACTGTTCACATTTGAGAACCATGAATGAGGAGCCTGATCTGGGTATGGAAGGCTGAACAGTTTCAATAATGATAAGGGTTCATTTATCAAGGCCTCCTCTGCACCCAGAGCTCTGCCTGGGGTTTGACATGCACCATTTATAATCCCCACAGCCACCTCGCAGGGAAGGTGTGAACAGCACCTTTCAGATAAGGCTGACCTTTGGGCTCCACAGCTAGTAAATGATAAAGCCAAGTCTTGACCCCTGGTCTATCTGACCACCAAACCCTTCTCATAATATCCAGTCCCACTGAGCTGCTGACAGCATATTCAGCGTCTGATAAGAGCAATGACAATAAAAATGGGTTTCAAATTGTAAAGGCACAGAAGTCAAAGTCTGGAGCCCAAAGGCAGTGATCGCTCCCACCCAGAGCTGTACCAGTTCTGTGGCTCACTGGCCTCCCGCTCCTTGTCTGCATCAGGAAGGGCTCAACTACTGGGATACCAGCTTGAGCTGTATAACTTTAGAGGACTAACAGCCAAAACAAATATTTTGAAGTTTTTAATCGCATTAAAATGAACAAGGAATTAATTTCTTCCAAAGTTATGCAACATGATGAAAGGGCTATAAAATATATGGACTATGTGCTACAACATTAGGCATTGTTTCCACATTTATCTTAACCACATCCCTGGAAGCCAGACTCAGGACAGGTACACTCTGATGCTTTGCTGTAACATGACCCATGAGGGACTTTATAATTGGAAGTACCAGAAAAACTTCATTTATAATACCCTGTCTCTGATAACCCAGTCCTGTGGTATGGATTTCAAAGACAGTAAGACAATTTCTAGGGATCTCAATTTCCAAGGCTGAAAAGAAACTCAGGAAAAGAGATTTGAGATCTTTAAAGCAAAGTCTTGGCAAAGGCAGCTCTAGACTGCTGGCCCTGTGTTGTCACCTCTAAGATGGCCAGGTTCCCACAGGTGTCACATATACTCAACTCAGTGGAAGGACAAGCCACAGTATAGGGTATAGAGAGGAGCAAAAACCAATGGAAACCACAAAATGATGGTGGGGGGAGGGGGGTCAGGGATGGGGGCAGCTGGCCCAGACTTCCTATGAAGTCCCTGTCAATCCAGAGCTTCTCTGATTTTTAGTGGTCTCTAGGCTGGGAGCCTTGGTTGGCCCCTTCTGGGTGCTTTTGGAAACTGTTGTCTTGCCAGAGTCACCATCTTCTTCTTAGAAAATGGGCATGTGGGGAACCCTGGGTGGCTCAACGGTTTAGCACCTGCCTTTGGCCCAGAGCGCGATCCTGGAGTCCCGGGATCAAGTCCCGCGTCGGGCTCCCAGCATAGAGCCTGCTTCTCCCTCCTCCTGTGTCTCTGCCTCTCTCTCTCTATGTCTATCATAAATACATAAATAAATCTTAAAAAAAAAAGAAAATGTGCATGTACACACACACACACACACACACACACACCACTCCTAAAAGAAGATGCCAGATCCTGAATCAGACATTCACCTGCTAGAACAGATTATCATTCAATGACCTTCCATAATTCTGTGAACAGATGAGATGCTAAGTCAACCTGAAATGTTCACTGCTAAGTGTGCAATCTGAACTTATGCTCATTAAGTCACTACTTAGTAACGACATGATAGTAGTAACAACATGTAGTACTAGCTACACATAAGACACTTTTGAGAGTTTGACATAAGTGACCTGACCGTCACAAAAATGCTCTGAGAGTATTCACTATCACTCCATTTTAGAGATGAGGGAACTGATCCCTGTGCTATTAAGTAGCCTGCCCAAGATTATGCAACTAGTAAGTGACAGAGCTAGGATTCCAACCAGATCCTCTTACTTGAGTTTTTGTTCTTAGCTTTTTCATTATATTCTCTCATGTCTCTGATTTATCTGTCTCCATATGTAAAGCAATACTATATAGTGGTTAAGAACATGAGCTCTGGGCCAGATGCTCTGGTTTCCGATCCACAGCTGACTTTCTACAGAAAAATGTTATGTGCTTGGAACAGTACCCAACATATAGTAAGCACCTAAAAAATAGTAACTACCATGATTATTCTCAAGACCACTATTATCTTTAGGTAACAGTAGGCTGGAAGGTCTCCAAGTGGGAGCATTTTACCCATGTGCTAAATTTTCATACATATTTTAATAATAGCTTTATTGAGTGATGCCTGGGTGGCTCAGCGGTTTAGCGCCTGCCTTTAGTCCAGGGCATGATCCTGGAGTCCGAGGATCGAGTCCCGTGTCAGGCTCCCTGCATGGAGCCTGTTTCTCCCTCTACCTGTGTCTCTGCCCCTACCCCTCTGTCTTATGAATAAAATCATTTAAAAAAAAGAAAAATAATAATAGCTTTATTAAGATATTACACATATACCACAAAATTTACCTGTTTTAAAAAAAAATCACAAGTCAGTGGTAGTATACTTTCATAGCCGTGAAACTATTCCCACTAGCTAATTCAAGAACATTCTAATCACCCCAAAGGGAAGTCCCATACCCATGGGCAGGTCCCCCCCCATCCCACGCTCCTCCCAGACCCCGGCAGCCACTTTGTCTCTATGGATTGTACTGTTGTATTTCATATTAGTGGAATCCTACAGTATGAGACCTTTTGTTTCTGGCTTCTTTCACTCAGCATGTTTTCAAGGTTCATGCCTCTTGTAGCAAGTATCAGGAGTATCAGAACTTCCTTTTTTTAATTGAGGGGAAATTCACATAGCACAAAATAAGCCATTTTTAAACATTTAATGGCATTTATCACATTCACAATACTGTTTAACCTACATCTCTATCCAGTTCCAAATACTCTATTCCTTTTATTGCTGAATGATATTCCATGGTGCATGTATAACACATTTACTCATCCATTCATCAGTTGATGGCCATTTGGGTTGTTTGCATTTTCTAGAAATTATGAAAAATGGTGCTATTAATATTCATGGTCTTTGTGTGGACGTATGTTTTCTTATTGTCGTTCTAACATTTGGTCTTTATTTTGTTTCATTTTGTTTATTAAGTTTAATTTTATTTTTTTTAAGATTTTATTTATTTATTCATGGGAGACACACAGAGAGAAAGAAGCAGAGACACAGGCAGAGGGAGAAGCAGGCTCCATGCAGGAAACCTGACATGGGACTCGATCTAACAGTCTCCAGGATCAGGCCCTGGGCCGAAGGTGGCACTAAACCACTGAGCCACCCAGGCTGCCCTTAAGTTTTTTATTTTAATTCCAGTGTAGTAACATTGTTGTATTAGTTTCAGGTGTACAACACAGTGATTCACAATTCTGTACATTTGACTCAGTGCCCATTAGAAGTGTGGATGTATGTTTTCAATTGTCTTGGGTATATATACCTAGGACAAAACTGATACATGACATAGAGTATTATTATAATTATATAATATCAAAATTATATTACTTCCAACCCGTGTTCTAAAAAATCATATTACTATCTAACTGCCACACTTCTGGGTAAAATACTAAGAAGTGAAAATACAAGGGCTTCTCAGTAGACAGATCTGGACTCAAAAACCCTTGCTTTTCATTTATTAGTTCAGTGGCTTTGAGAAAACTGTTCAGGGTCTTGGAGCCTCTCTGTTTCCTCATCAGGTAAATAAGAATAACAGCACTAGCTCATGCCTGGCACACAGTGAGGTAAGTACTTAATAAATAGTAACTACTATCACCAACAAGCACCTTTCCTGGGGGCAACGACAAACCTCATCTTTTTTGAGAGGAGTCTGAAAAAGACAAGAGCACTGAGAAGAAAATAACAATCCTCCATATCCCCACCATTCAGAATTAAACACACTTAACATTTTAGCACACATCCTCAGTCTTAACCACTCATGATGCCATGTAAACTCTGGTCTCAGCTCTAGTTTCTTTTCTAAGAAAAGTAGACTCCTCATCCTAGGAGGTCCCCCTAGAGTGCAAAGTGTAGGCCCTGGGTACCCGAACTACAGCAAGGAATGAAGGCTGCCGGTTAACAGATGTGCCTGTCCTTTCCTCATTTCCAAAATTATCACTGAGCACCACCTGTGTGCAGCACTCTGGGAAGGGATGGGCTTTGCAGAACAGGCCACAGTCTTCTCACTGGAGCAGCTCACCTACAGTGCAACTGAGGAGAAAGACATTTTCAAAACAGTGTAAGATGTGCGGGGACGCACACAGACCAGGCATCCCAGAAAAAGTAGAACAAGAAAGTCAGTTGACTTTCCCTTCAGACTCCAGCCCCCCAACTCTCTTTGGGCTCTTTGAGTCTCTGGTTGCTTCCGAAAGGAGAATCAACGAGGAGCCTATTAACACAACCAACATTAAATATGAATATGGGTCAGTGGCAATAAAAGGGCTCTTACTCTTCTTACACCATCTAAATATAAACAGGAAGCTTTGACTAGCAACCTGAGATGAACAGCTCCACTGCATGCAGCCTCCCACCAGTGGCAGCACCGTGACATCGCTGGGAGGAGGCCTGAGATCACCAGTGGGAAGGCTTGTGCCCACACGACATCCCCCCCCAACGCCCTGCCCTCAAAGCTCCTCCCACCCTTGTGCCCCCGCAGCCACTTTTTCTGGGTTTGGCACACTGGCAAGAGCCAGCACTTAGCGAGGGCTCCCCAGGCCCCACCTCTTTCACCCTGTTCCCTCCACCCATCGACTTTTCTTTTCTTTTCTTTTTTTTTCCACTGTCCCTAAAGGGATCTAAAGGTGAAAGAAAGAAAGAAAAGAAAAAAAAGAAAGAAAAGAAAAGAAAGAAAAGAGAAAAAGAAAGAAAGAAAGAAAGAAAGAAAGAAAGAAGAAAGAAAGAAAGAAAGAAAGAAAGAAAGAAGGAAGGAAGGAAGGAAGAAAGAAAGAAAGAAAGAAAGAAAGGCAGCTTCTCAAGGGAAAAAACTGGCTCCCCTATCTTCTCTGCTCACTCTGCAGCTGAAGTCCAGGCTCCAAGGGTTCCTGAGGGGCCCAAGGTCACATAGGGGCGCTGGCACCCCGAGCCTGGAGCCCCGGGCCCAACTGCCCACCCCCCAACTGCCCACCCCCCCGAGCACTCCGCTAGCGGGGAGGCGCAGTCAGTGATTCCAGGTCAGGACTTCGCCCCCGGGATGCCTAGAGGGTCATGAGCAAGCATCCCCTTCCTAAAGGCCGGGCCTAGGCACCGTCACGTGAAGGCTGGTACATCCGAACTGAGCAGTCCCCCGGGATCACCTTCCCTGGGCGGGGTCCTTACTGGGGGGGGGGGGGGGTTGGCCACGACCAAAGGGAGCCGCTGAAACTGCTGCCAGGCCCCCGCGGGTACCCCCTCCACCCCCCCCCCCGGTGATGCCCGCACCGAAGGCTGCCAGCCCTGGCGGGCCCCCCCCGCCCCCTCCCCATCCCCCTTTACCCCCTCCCCCCCCCCCCCCCCGTGATGCCCGCACGGAAGTCTGCCAGGCCCTAGCAAGTCTGCCAGGCCCTAGCGGGCACACCCCCGCCCCCTCCCATCCCCCTCTACCCCCCCTCCCCCCCCGCGATGTCCGCACCGAAGTCTGCCAGGCCCCTGCGGGCACACCCCCGCCCCCTCCCCATCCCCCTTTACTCCCTCCCGCCCCATGCCCGCACCGCAAGGCTGCCAGCCCCGGCGGCAACAAGCCCCCTCTATCCCCCCTCCCCCTCCCCCCCCCCCCCCGCCGATGCCCGCACCGCAGGGCTGCCAGCCCGGCGGGCACACCCCCGCCCCTCCCCATCCCCCTCTACCCCCCCCCCGCGATGCCCGCACGCTGGCTGCCAGCCCGGGCGGGCACACCCCCTCCTCTATCCACCCTCCCCCCTCCCCCGCCCCCCCCCCCCCCCCCGCGATGCCCGCACCGCAGGCTGCAGCCCGGCGGGCACACCCCGCCCCCTCCCCATCCCCCTCCTACCCCCCCCCCCCCCGCGATGCCCGCACCGCGGGGCGGGGCTGCCAGCCCGGCTGTCACACCACCCTCTATCCCCATCCCCCTCCCCCCCCCCCCCCCCCCGCGATGCCCGCACCGCAGGCGGCCAGCCCCGGCCGGCCACACCCCCGCCCCCTCCCCATCCCCCTCTACCCCCCCCCCCCCGCGATGCCCGCACCGCTGGCTGCCAGCCCGGCGGGCACACCCCCTCTATCCCCCCTCCCCCTCCCCCCCCCCCCCGCGATGCCCGCACCGCAGGCTGCCAGCCCGGCGGGCACACCCCCGCCCCCTCCCCCTCTACCCCCCCCCCCCCCCCGCGATGCCCGCACCGCTGGCTGCCAGCCCGGCGGGCACACCCCCTCTATCCCCCATCCCCCTCCCCCTCCCCCCCCCCCCCCCCCGCGATGCCCGCACCGCAGGCTGCCAGGCCCCGGGAGCGCGGACGCCCGCAGGGGGCCGCTGGGGCGCGGTGGGGGCTCCGGGGGCACGGCTTCCAGAACCGCCGGGAGTCCCGCCGACCCCTGACCCAGCGAGCAACCTCACTACCACCCCGATTTCGGGGCCTGCGGCGAGTCACCCCGGCGAGAGCAGGGGAGGCCGCGGGCGGGCGGGAGCCGCGGGGGGCTGGGGCGCTGGGGCGTTGGGGGCTGGGGCGTGCTCTGCGCATGCGCGGCCCCGGGCGTCCGGCGAGGACGCGGCTCTCGCGCCCCCTGGCGGCGGCAGGCGGCGCGGCAGCCCTGGAGCGGCTGCTGGCGGTGGTCCCCTTCGGGGCGGCCCCGGGGCCCGGAGCAGGTGGTCTGGCTCGGGGCCTATGGGGTGCGGGCTCTGGGACGTGCCCACAGCACCAGGGAACTGCACTGCTTAAACAAGAACCCCGAATGCTGTCTGTGCTGTTCAGGGAGCCGGAAGGTCTCCAAGAGCTCCTGGGAGCGGCTCGCGCAGAGGCCCCCGGGGACCCCGGGGTCCACACGGCAGTCCCTGGAGGTCACCTGTGGGGGCGGTCCTCCCTACACGACACGCCAGTCCCAATCTAGGAAGCAAGCCCTTGACAGCAAAAGAGAAAAAGGGCGCCCCTTCCAGGGGCTGGAACAGGGGACCCCCCTCCCACCCAGCTACCCACTTCTGTCTAGCAGGGTTGCTGTGGGGACTAAGGGCGCTAGGGGGCAAGGGCTTACAATGGTATTTAGAAGGAATTGTCTTTAATGCCGTAGTTATTAATCATTTGCCACTAGTATTCCAGAAGGAGGCACACAGTAGGAGCTCACCAAAGCTGAGGCCCCTCCCTGTCTTGTGGGGCTGCGGTGTATCCTGCAGGGTAGCACGGGCCCCTGCCTGCTTGGCGGGTCAAGGCTCTGCCCAGGGAGCACGAGCACCAGCCCCAGCGACCACAGCTGCCCACTCTCCTGCTCTAGCCCCAGCCTAAGGGAGAGAGCCTGGAGAGCCAGCTCTGACACCCTCCTTCTCCACAGAACAGTCTGTGCTCTGCTCCCGCCCCCAGAGAGCTCGGAGCTTTCCAAATATGGATGCTTTTTTCATTCCCGAAGCATCAGGAACATTTGGGGGAAGAAAATGAACACCAGACATGGTTTGGAAATGATGGAAGCCAAGTGATGGGTAGTGGCACAGTGAGCACTGTCTCAGGAGTAAGGAGTCCTGGTTTTTAAAATATCAAACAAGAGTATGAACTAAGTGATCTTTTAAAACCTGGCCCGCTTTGTATGAGTCTAGGCCCCAAGGAGATCCTAGCAGTAAGGACCCAGATCCTAAGAGTGAAAAATACATCAGCTAGCACATAAGGCAGGAGAGAAAAAACAGCATTAAGCACACCCAGTCAGTGGCTTTTAAAGAAAAGGAGTCATGGAGACAGGTTTTCTAGAGCCCCACCACCTGAAAGGTAGTCCACAGACTGGGATAATCCAACCAGAAACTGAACATAGTAGGAGTTAGAGACAAGATTAATTGTTTCATATCAGGCCCAAACCAAAATCTATTTTTATCTAAAAGGGAGAGGATTTCAGAATACAATGAAGACACTGTACTTTGGCTTAAGCAAGTTGTGTGTTACTCAGGTAGAGTTGATCTACCTGAGTAGATAACCCCAGGATTGTCAGGGAAAAATGTTTAAAGAACCATCCCATCACAAGTAGCCCTGTGTGGCAAGCACTATTCCTGGTGCAAATGTGGGGACACAAAACACAGTTTAGACATGACACAGCCTCAGAACCCAACCCAGAGCAGGCACTCATATTATTTGCTAGGTTAATAAATTAACTAAACATACCATCTAGTTTGAGAGAGGCAAGTGACAGATAAATAATTACACAAAAGCCGAATGCCAAATTGGATGGTACTAACTATAAATAGAAGTGGAAGAGAAGGAGAAATGGAAGTGGACAACAGGGGACACCTGGGTGCTCAGTGGTTGAGCGTCTGCCTTCAGCTCAGGTGGTGATCTCCGGATCTGGATTGAGTTCTGCATCAGGCTCCCTATGAGGAGCCTGCTTCTCCCTTGGCCTATGTCTCTGCCTCTCTCTCAGTCTGTGTCTCTCATGAATAAATAAATAAATCTTAAAAAAAAAAAAAGGAAGTGGACAATAGAACTAGCGGGGCTATAACTGACATGTGAGCCAGGGTGGACTCCTCGCAGGGAAAGGGAGGAGACCCCAGTTGGAGGAGGAAGACAAGCAGAGGCAGGAAGTGGGCCTGGGAGTGGTGAGGGCAGGCAGGCAGGCAGGCAGGCAGGCCAGTGGCAACCTGGAGCAGACCACAGGCGGGACAGAGGAGGGAAGACCAGGACAGGACCTCCAGAATCTGAAAAAAGTGCTCAGCCATGCCTACACCTGTCTTGATTAGCAGGAGCGCTCATCAAGAACCTGAGCTTCCGTCATACAGGAAAAGATGACTTTGGGGAGGCAGGAGGGCTCCACTCTTGATTACCTGAGTGTGGAATCTTCCATAGTATATTAAACTTCAGACTGACTAGTCCTGACACTTGGGCCACTGTTTACTTACTGCTTTTCCCACATTTTAACTTCAATCTACTTAAGAATATAAATCTGCCACAAATATACAAATGAGGGGATCCCTGGGTGGCTCAGTGGTTTAGCGCCTGCCTTTGGCCCAGGGTGTGATCCTGGAGTCCCAGGATCGAGTCCCATGTTGGGCTCCTGGCATGGAGCCTACTTCTCCCTCTGCCTATGTCTCTGCCTCTCTCTCTCCCTGTGACTATCATAAATAAGAAAAATAAAAAATAAAATAAACAATAAAATAAAAAAAACAAATATACAAATGCTTGTATGTTTTAGGGCATGTAAAGCCCAGGGAAAAGCTCTGTGTCATCTGCATCCCCCCCTGCACTTCAGCATCCCAGAGCCCTGGTGGGTGCTCTGCCTCTAAGGATTGCTCCCCTGGTACATCCTGGGGCCTCGGGGCTCCAGGTTCAGTTCTTGCCTTCATCACTCTCTGTATTCCTCTGAGGGAGCTTCAGCCACTGCTGAGTTGTGACCAAATTGATACACAATCAATTCCTAAATCCTGACCAACAAACCCATAGCCTAGAGACCCATGTGCTGAGCAAAGGCCATAGAATCAGACTGGTTCCCTGGACAGCACCCCCTTGCGGTCACAAAGGGATCACCATGTTTACCTCCAACCCAGTCTCTTCCCCCACCCTCCAGGGAAGCTGGCTCATCCTCCTGTAATCCTTACCCCAGTTTAACATCCTTCCTTGCCCAGCCAGTGAAGCTAAACATTTCAATCATCTTGATTCCCCCCTCAACCACCCTCCCACTGCAACTCCCCCAGCACACTGTCTCCTTGGCCTGCTGGAATCCAGGCTTTTGCAAAATCTGTCAGGATCCAGCTAGGACAAAAGAAATCACTCGAGTTCTTTCAGATAAAGGAGCTTTAAGGGTATGAAACCAATGAGAAACAGGATGGTATCACATCCCAGAACTCTGAAACAGCAGGAGGCCACTAACATCCTCAGAGCTAGACAGGACAGAGGGAACAGATGGAGTCACAAGAGCCCAGAAGCTGGGGCTACTGGGTGAGAGACAGAACCCAGCAGAAACCAACTAACTAGGGCATCCTGGAAACAGCCTGCAGAAGTCAGGCCCCCTGGATGTACCGGAAGGGCCCAAAGTCAGCTTACCTCCCAGGTCAGTCTCCCTCACTTTAATCTTTAATTCCTTCTAATCAATTCTCCATTTTGTGCCAGAAAGATCATTCTTACTTATAAACTGAAATCATTCCTTCTGCTTAAAACCTGGTAGTGGCTGGCAGTTTCCTGCCAGGGAAAACCAAGTCTCATCCACCTAGCTGACTTTGTCAATCAATTGCAAATATAGGAAGTGCTGCTTCCCTTGACAGCAACATGCACTTAGTTTACTGTAGAACACAGGATGAGCTGCTGTTCCCAGTGCTACTGTACAAGAAAACAGAGACTAGTCCTCAAAGTCATCCACTCTGAAACCCCTTAACTAGCTAAGCATCATTCCTTTCTGACCAGGGTTGTTTGCCATGATCAAGAGGCTCAGAGCTCCAATGAAAAGATGCTATGTCAAAGAAAGTGGAGAACAAGTAAAGGTTATCAAACTCTATTAATATAAACAATAGATTGAATTGAGTAATCAAAAAAACCTAAAAATAAAAACCCAGGCTCAGATGGCTTACTGGTGAATTCTACCAAATGTTTAAAGAATTAACAGAATACTTCATAAATGCTTCCAAAGAGTAAAAAGGAGAAACACCTCAAAACTTAAGTCTATAACAGCAGTGTTACCTTGACACCAAAACCAGACAAAGACATCACCAAAAAATTACACCAGTTATCTGTTCTGAATATAGAAGTAAAAAATCCTCAACAAAATATTAGTGCATCAAACCCAGCAACATATAGAAACAAAAGTGTGTGCCATGACCAAATGGGATTTATTTCTGGAATGCAAGGCTGATTTAACATATGAAAAATCATCCAATGTAATACACTGTATTAGAAGGATAAAGCACAAAAATCATATGACTATCTCATTAGCAAAAGCGTTTGACAAAATCTAACTTTCTTTCATGATAAAAACTCAACAAACTAACAATAAAGGGAAACTTCTTCAATCTGATAAAGGGCATCTATGAAAAAGCCACACCTTAACATCATACTTAATGACAAAAGACTGAAAGCTTTCCCCCTATCAAAGAAGGTCTCTGCTCTGGTCATTTCTATTAAACATTGTAATGGAGGTTGTAGCCAATGCAATTATGCAACAGCAACAAAAAAATGCATCAGATTGGAAAGGAAGAAGAAAAACTATCTTATTTACAAGTGACATGAACTTATATAGAGAAAATCCTAAGGATTCCACACACATAAAAATTATTAGAGTTAATAATAAATTAGTTCATTATTAGCTATTAAATGAGTTCAGCAAGGTCATAGGATAAGAAACCAATACACAAAAATCACCTGCATTTTCTATACACCAGTAATGAACAATCTGAAAATGAAATTAAGAAAACTATACCATTTGTGATAGCACCAAGAGAATCAAATACTTAGGAATAAACTTAACAAAAAGAAGGTAAGGCTTACACAATGAAAATTACAAAACATTTTTAAAAGAAATTAAAGAAGACATCCCATGTTCATGGATTGAAGACTTAATATTGAGAAGACAGCAATATTCCCCCAAACTGATCTTCAGATTCAACAGAATCCTTACCAAATTCCCAGTAAGGTGTCTTTTTTTTCCCCCCAGCAACTGACCACATAATCCTAAAATTTATATGGAAATGTAAGGGACCCAGTGAAGCCTAAATAATCTTGAAACAGAACAAAGTTGGAAGACTCACACATTCCCCATCTCATAACTTAAACTACAATAATAAAGATACTACTACTTTATTACTATAGTAATAAAGATAGTGTGGTTATTAGCATAAGGATAGACATACAGGCTAGAATTGTGAATCCAGAAATAAACCCTTACATTGATGTTCAATTGATTTCAACAAAGACATCAAAACAAGTCAATGAGGGAGAAAACAGTCTTTTCAACAAAAGCTGCTCTGATCACTGGATAGTCAAATGCAAAAGAATGAAGTTGGAACCTTACCTCATACCATATAGAAAAATTAATTCAAAGTAGATTATAGATCTAATTGTAAGAGCTAAAACTATAAAACTGTTAGAAGAAAACATAGGAGTAAATCTTTGTGACCTCAATTAGGCAGTAGTTTCTTAGTTACAACACCAAAAGCACAAAGCAACCAAAAAGAAGAAGAAAAGAAAAACTGAACTTAATCAAAATTTAAAACATTTGTGTACCCAAGGCTACCATCAAGAAAATGAAAATGCAACCCACAGAATGGCAGCAAATATTTTAAAACTAAATATCCGTAAACGATACATCTATAAACCATGTCTCCTATACCTGTATTTAGCACATACAAAGAACTATTACAACTCAATAATAATAAAAATAAAAAAAGACAATTTAAAGCTGGGCTCAAGATCTGACTACACATTTCTCCAAAGGAGATACACAAATGGCACATAAGCCCAAGAAATATTGCTCAACATCATTAGTCATTAGGGAGATGCAAATAAAACCCACAGTGAGATACCACTTCACACCCACTAGGATGGCTAGAATCAAGAAGATGGATAATACAGTGCTGACAAGCTGTGAAGCAACTGGAAGCTTCAGAGTAGGGCAGCTACTTTGGAAAACAATTGTGTTTCCTTAAAACATTAAACACTGAGTAGTCACACGACCTGGTTATTCCACTCCTAGGTACATATCCAAGAGGAATGAGAAGAGAAATGCACCCCAAATTTTGTACATAAATGTTCACAGCAGCATTACCGATGATAGTCCAAATGTAGAAACAATCCCACATCCATCAACTGATGCATATGGATTCATAAAATGTGCAAAATGTGGTATATCCATACGATGGAATATTATTTGGCCAAAAAAGGAATGAAGCATGGATTCATGCTACAACATGGATGAACCCTGAAAACATATTAAGTGAAAGAAGCCAGGCACAAAACAGCACAATATTATGTGATCCCATTTTTTATAAAATGCCTAGAATAGACAAACCTACAGAGACAAAAAGTAGGCTAGTGGTTGACTAGGGCTGAGGGGACAATAATTAGGTAATGAGAAGTGGCCACTGATGAGTACAGATTTCTTTTGTGGGTGTGGTGATAACTGCATAATTCCGAATATACTAAAAGCCACTGAATTATATACTTTAAAAGGTTGTATTTCATGGTATCTGAATTATATCTCAATAAATCTGTTTTTTTTTAAAGCTGCAGACTCTATTTGTAATATGAAAAATTGAAACAATAAACAGATGTTCCATAGGCAACTGTTCAAAAATATCCACAAGGCACAACACTGTGGAGTCACTAAAAACTTGTCAAATGGAAAAATAATTGTACACACACATATATAGAGTGAAAAAATAGACTATAAAATAGTATATGTAGCATAATCCTAATTGTGTATAAAACATTATATAAATATATATCTTTATATTTTTTCTATATTTAAAGACATATGTGTGTGTGTGTGTGTGTGTGTATATATATATAACTTCGACAGTGGTTCACTAGCTCAAGTGGTAGTATGGTGACTAATTTTACTTTCTGCTTTATATTTTTCTCTATTTTCTGAACAGTCTATACTCAACACACAACCAAAGAATCAAAGTTCACTTTCAGATCAAAGGGACTCTGTCCAGTGTTGGCCAGAAGGAGAGGCAGCTGGTCCCACACCCTGTGGGCAGGAAAGCACAAAGGTACAGCCGTTCTGCAGAGCAGTCTGGAAATACTTCTCTTTTGACCCAGAAACTCCACTTCTGGAAATCTCTCCTAGGGAAATCATTAAGGACAAGCACAAAGACCAGGCTGAGAGGGCGTTCGTCACAGCTTTACTTGTAACAGTAAAAAGCTGAAAACAACCTACATGTCCAAAAATAGAGGCTTTTTAGTTAAATATATTATAGCTTATCCATATACTGAAATGCTGTACAGCTGCTAAAAGTGTTTATGATCTGTAGTGAAGTGGAAAAAGCAGGTCATAAAGCAGTATGTGTGGTATAATTTCATTTTTATATAAAAAAATCACACTTGATAATTATAGAGATCTAAAAGTAAATGCACTAAAATGTTAACAGAGGTTGGCTCTGGGTAGACCAGGTGATGGGTATTTTTACGTTCTTTCGACTGTATTTCTGATTTTTATATAACATCTACATAGGTTGTCTCTCTGAAGAGTAGTAAAATAAAATCATAGGGGAAGGGGCAGGCAATCAACCTCAATGGCATCTAGAAGCCCTACTGCCCAAGGAAAGGAGCATGCTACACGGGACCCCGGGGAGGCGGGGAGCATGGGGACAGAAAGGCTGTCACAACCACCAGCTGCTCCCAAACGCAAGTGTACATGAGGCAGGACTACACAGATCCCCTTCCGTCAACCCTGGATTTATATATTTCAAGGTATATTTCCCCCTTTTGTTTTATTCAGCCTTCTCAGTACTCTTATCTGAGTAGTATTATCCTCATTTGGCAGATAAGGAAAGTGAGACCTAGAGACTTCGATCAAAAGGCTGAAGAATCACAGAACAGAATCACGGGTTCCCAGGTTATCAGACACCTGCCCCCTTGTCAACAGCATCCCCACTCCTAATGAGAGTTTATGTTCCAGCTGAAAGGCACCTCGATAGAGCAGATAGAGGAGGGGTTCTGGAGTCGGTGGGCCTTGATGTGAATCCTACCTCGCCTCTGAAATTCCGCCTCTGGAGTCCTCACAGGGAATGATAATCCCTAGGCACAGGACTGTTGCCAGAATGAGGTGCCATCACACAGGTGAATCAGCAAGCATCACACGTGACTCTGGGCAGGGCTCTAGAAACACTACTCCATTGCGAACCCCCACCTCTCAGGGTGGCCAAGCCCTGAGATGGCTGCTGCTATGAGAAAGACGTCCAGATGCAGACCTAACGTTGGACTTGGGGCAGTCTCCACTGCCCAGCTCTGGTCCCCTTCCCGAGGCCCTCCACCCCTGAGGACTACTCTCCCCAAAGAGCCCCATTCTTTCAGCACTTACCCACAGGATGGTCTGGTGGCAGGGCATCTCCAGTCCAGTCCACAGTGACCCTGTCACAGAGTGGTCACCTGGCTCCTCCCCAATATCCCTTCTCCTTTTCCCCTACAGGGACCGTCTCCAAAGACAGAAGGGCACATAGGCCCCTGGGCCTCTTTGATGAGGGGGCTCCCTTCAGAAGAGCTGTGCTGGGAATGTCTGTCGTGGACGGTCCCTCTGTCCTGGTGGGACCACCCTCTTCATCACAGCCCTCATGCCAGACCTGGGCCAGTCCCGGGGCACAGCTGGCCACCATCACTAGATCAGGGATGGGAATATAAGGCGCCAGGGTCAATGAGACACAGTGAGGATGTGGCCCAGGTTTCTGAGACTTACACCTAAGAGAATCAAGAGTCTGGAGCTACTCCAGCCAGCCACCTGGAGGCTGAGTTGGGATCAACACGGAACACAAGAAATGGAGAGAGAGCATCCATCTTTGAGCCCTGAATCCAGCTGCCACTGGTCAGGCTGGGTTGGGTTTGCTGTCACCTGCAACTGAAAGGGCCCTCACCCCCAGACCGTGGCAGAACTTCACAATGAGTCTTCATCTGGGGTCAGGACCTCAGCTCTCTGTGCACTGCTCCCCCCTTTCCCCCACTCCTGCACATCCACCAGAAAGCCTTGCAGGATGGACCTGGATTTGCCCTGCCACCTCCATCCCCAACTGTCAACAGAGCACGTTCGTTTACTGCATCTGCTGAGCAGCTGGCTGGGGCTGGACGGACACCCTGCCACTTGTCCACCTCCTCCCGGCTCCTAGGTCCCCAGCAACCATCACATCTCTCTAGTGACACTCTGTTCCACCAAGCACACAAGCGGCCTCACATCTTCTCTGTAGACCCTCTGCCATCCATGGAAGCTTCCACCTGCCTATGTGAGTCAGTTCAAGAGATAAGCCCTGGTCACCATGCCTGAGTTGAAGCTTAGCAAAGGGACCAACTGGCTCAGAAGACAACCCCTGGCCCCGAGAGGGTGGGGAGGGAGCGGGGTGGGGAGGGGGGGCTATGTGTGCATGTGACCCCCAGATGCCTTTGGAAGAGCATGACCAGCCTGCAACCAACTCATCACAGCCAGGCTTCCCCAGGCCCAGCAAACTAACATCTCCAAGGATGGAGCCCACATCAGGGGCAGACTGAGAAGCCCCAATAAATGTTCCCACTTTGCTGGGCGGAACGGGGGCTGCTCCTGGGAGCCAATATTGGAGGATGGACAACTAAGCTTTGAAGCAGAAAAATAAAACACCCTGTAGGAAACGCATCCCTCGAGTCACCATATCGGGGGTCTGGCCTCACCTCAACACACAGTGCTGGTATCAGGCCCTAAAAGGAGGGAGCAGATAGACTTTCATTCTCTTCTCTCTTTCATCCAGGGAAGCCCTGATTAAAGATGTGTGCTTCCTCTCTGGTCCAAATACATGGCAGCCTTTTGGGAGTAAGTTCTCAAGTTCACCCACTATCTGAAGAATTTCCAACTCAACGTGTTCCAAGATTTTCCCGTGTCACCCGGATGCCCAGGACCGGGCAAAAGTGTGCTGAAGAAACACCTGAGTGACACCGGACAAAACACCTCATCAATAGACTGCGTCCCTTGTGCTGACTTACCTAAATTTTGCTCTGGTGGGAAGCCCACAAGGAGAAAGAGCAATCCCCAGGTGCCTCTTCAGAAAACATCTGTGGGTGAATGTTGTACATCTCCTGGTCTAACAACTGCATAGGCTATGCTGAAGCCCGTGGGTGTGTGAAGACGCTCAGTTTCAAGCTGGGCAGAGCAAGGCTGGGATCCAAGCCTTCTGGAGATGGGGTCTCTATTTAAAGACTAGTGCTTAACAGCTTCGGAGAAAAGGCAGCACCTCTGAGAAGCCTCCCTGGAGAGCTCCCTGGCCCCTTTGCCCTGCCCACAGCAGAAGGCAGGTGTCTTCATTCCTTCCCTGACATGGTGCTCTGAGACCGGATGCTCAGAAAGCACACAGGGGGCAGCCCAAAGAGAGCCCCAGGGCCCGCTCTACATGAGGCAGGGAAAACAGTCTGTACCAGCTTCCACGGGGAGGTCATTATGTAACCTGAATGCTAGTCTTCGTTGCACCTGCACTCTGGGAAGAGCAGGAGGTCCGTGAGCTCTGCAGACACTAGAGAAGCGGAGATCTTTAAGGATGGGCCCCCGGCCCCTGGCCAGGAAGGAGAGTCCAGGCAGAAGAGACAAGCCCTGGAGCCCAACCACGAGATGGTTTCTCCTCCTGGGCTCTCTCTCTCCTCTTCTCAGCCAGTGGATTTAGCATGTTCCTCATGAAGACAGCTGTCTGAGAACCATGTGAGTGGTTCTCGCCTCTTAAAAGACCACTACTTGAATCAACTGATCCATTCCAGTGTGAATGGCCTTTTGTGGAAAAAACCAGTAATGTGGGGCCAATTCCAAAGACCTCTGACCTTCTGGGTCAGCCTCGGGCAAGACCGGTGAGGCGCAGAGGGAGTGTGTCTTGGGCCCCACCCTCAGGGAAACCTCTTGATCTGCCCTGGCCACTGGGTGCTGTCCATCCTCTAGCACCGTCCACACCTCTTCCTCCCCGAGGGCACTCCAGACCTCAGATCTCTGCTCGATCTGCCTCTAACGTTTCCCTGACGTGCACTGCTCCCAGGTTCACACCCTCTGCCAGACAAGGCACATATACTAAGGCAACTCTAGCCTCTCCCCATAACTGGATGTTACCTGGGGCTCCTGAAGAGGTCTATCCATTTGAGGTCACACCCCAAGGACACAAATAGCTAAATGTTGTTGATCTGCCAGGCACTGTGCTAAGAGCTGTCCATGTACCCCATCCCTCCCTACAATAACCCTCTAATGTAGGTACTATTATTATCTCTGTTTTATAGATGAGAAACCTGAGCCCCAGAAAGCTGAAAGTACTTGCCCAAGATCTTACAGCTAATAAGTGACAAAGCTAGAGATCAAACCCAGCAGTCTGGCTCCAAAGCCCAGGCTCTTCACCAATGCATCAAAGGAGCAAGTTCAAACCCAGGAGCCAAGGAGGAAGAGAAAAACACAGAGGCTCCCGAGAGCTCCCCAACATGGTGCCGCCTCCTCCACCTGGACATGGAGGTCATTCCACTTGACAGAAAGGTCTCCTACCTCCTCCTGGCCCTGCCTCCAGGTTACTGGGTGTCATCAGGCAAGTCCTTTAGGCTCTCTGCCACAGTCTCCCCCAGTGGAGAAGACAATGTCTATACAAGGGATGATTGGGAAGGCCCCATTCACCCATTGCAATCAGCCCTTCTCTGCTTAGTACTGTACAATCTAGAAAGGAAGTTTAACCCCATGCCACTATTTCCAGCTTCATAATATCCCTCCTCTTGGGCACTAGAGCCTCAGGTCGTCCACATCCCCTTTCATTCACCGAGTACAGGCTACTTCTTTCTCTCTACACCCTCCAACAGCTGCCAGCTGGGTGAGAGACCGACCAAGCTCTGCTGGACATGTCTAATCAGAGGCTCATGTGGGGTCCCAGCCTTCTTCTTCCCAAGTACCTGGTGGCTCTGGTCCTGTAGCCACCTCTCACCAGTGGACCATTGGCAGAACTGATGTGTGCTACTTCTGCTCACCCTAGACATCTGCCTCTTTCCTCCTCCACCCCCCCAAGAGCAGCACCACACCAGCACGCCAGCTTCAGCCATACCAATGAAGATAACACCCTAGTGGATGGGGAGAAACTGTAACCTCAGAGGACACACAGCTGCCCCCCCAGCTGGGACCAACCAGCTGGACCGTTGCTGCACTTCCCTCATATTGGAGCCAGAGCATATTTGGTCCCCGTAAGACAACAGGATACATATGAGGCTATTTATAAAGGCCACATCTAGGAAGGCAAGCCACTTGCAGCTCCCACTGTCCTATCTGCAGAAAGTCACCCCATGTCCAGCAGATCTAAATCCCAAAATAGACAGTGGTCATGTGTCCACTATTCCCAAGCTTTCCTATTTGTGAAAAGAACATCTGTGGCCACTTGGTGTCCTGGAGATTTCATGTGCTACCCCAGTCTGTATCCTAGAGCAAAGATATCTACTCACTTGATTAAATCAGTACTACCAAAAGCTAAAGAGTACCTCCATTTCCTCTACTCCCATTCTCTGTTTGCCTGTTTAGGTTTAAGAGATAGAAGGAAAGGGGATGCCTGGGAGGTTCAGTTGGTTAAGCATTGGCCTTCAGCTCAGGTCATGATCCCAGGATCCTGGGATCAAACCCCACATCGGGCTCCCTGCTCATTGGGGAGCTTACTTCTCCCCTCCCACTCCCCCTGCTTGTGTGCTCGCTCTGTCAAATAAATAAATACAATCTTTTTAAAAATTGTTAAAAAGAGATTGAAGGAAGGAGAGTTGGAGGAAGAGTGGGGGGTGTAGCGATCTACTTCAGAACTTCCCTGATCGTGGAAATGAGCTGAACTGTACCAGCTTCCAGGAAGAGACCCACGTCAGGCTCCGCTACCGTGTGATGTCAGCCTGCTCTCATAGGTACTGCCCATAACTGTCAGGGAGTGACTCTAAATCACTAAAATATGCCCAATATGTTATCTACAAAGAAAACATGGCTCGCTGTGACAGGCTAGGAGCAAAGGCGCCCAGGTCACCTGAATTACAAGGTGGGCATCTCAGTAAGAATCCAAGCAAGGGAACTTTTACAAATTTCACTCAACAACTGAGCACCGATTGTGTGCCAAACACTGTGCCAAAGGAGGAGGAGCTCTCCTCCTTTAGGGCAACTCACAGACTGGGGGGCGGTTGGGGCGGGGGTGCTGGATAATGGGAGAGCTAAGTCCAATATGATTACATGGAATCTATAATCTACTGCGCAAAGACAGCACTGAGTATGGTTGACTCTGCATGGATGAGTCCCAGAGGGCCTCAGAGAAGATAGGACATGTGAGCCAGAGGCACAGAATTTACAGGAAGAAATCTGGGCAAGGGGCAGGAATGAGAGTGGAGGAACAATGAAGGCAAGGCTGCCAGGAAGGGTGTAGGCGCAAATCAAGGGTATTCTCTAGTGATCTGGATGTTTCCTATGTGAGGAAGCCTTACCTGGCCCAAGCAGGCTCTGATCCACATGCCGAGAGAGCAGAACAGCTGAGAACGTGGGCTCCAGAAGGAAGCCTCCCTCTGCCTCTCAGACACAGAGCATGATGGGCTCTGACACTGGTCTCAGAGATCAAGTCCTGGCTCAACTGCTTCTGGCTTTGGGACCCTGGGCAGCTTATCTAACCACCCTGTGCTTTGGTTTTCTCATCTGTAAAATGGAAAGAATAACAGAGCCCACCTCATAGTGTGGTGGTGAAGACTGGACAAGACACTCACATAAAGGGCATATGGTGAGTATCACAGTACCCTCGCCCAGGTCTCAGTTCCTTTGTCTGTAAATAATGGGTTTGGAGGATTTAAGAGACAGTAAAGCCCTCGTGATCACTGAATGATCTTGGCTTCTGATTCACAAAGAGCCAAGGCTAACATTATCTGGCCAGGGGAAGAGCTCCCAGCCATGGATGAAGCTCAGTGACACTTCTAGGCTCTGGCTGAAAGCTCCGGTCTAGTCGGACCTCTGGAGGTCATGGAAACGTTTAGGTGACTCGTGAGAGGCCAGCTCCTCCACCTACAGCAGCATGCGGAGGCCCGGGGAGGGGTGTGGGCTGGGTGGATGCCTATGGCAGGGGCAGCTGAGCGCAGCTCCAGCCAGGGCTTGCCTGGGGCGAATGGGGGGACGGCTCTTCCCTTCTTCCCAAAGAAGCCAGAAAACCATATTTTTTAACTGGATCCCAATTTGGAAACATCAGCAGCTAATTCAAAAGCACTGGAAATATTGAGTAGACGACACCCATCCTGCCTCAGGGCCAGTGGGCTTGTGGTTCCCAATGGAGAGTACTCTGTATGCTAGCATTCATCGAACATGTGTCCACAGTCTCTCCTGAAAATTTCTCAAGGACCTTGAGGATGAAAGAAGAACTAGAGAGTGTTGCTACATAGAGTCAGGACCAAGAAACTCTTGAACGCCCCAGAGAACTGGCCTGCCTTTGGGCATCTCTACAAATTAAAGGGACAATTTTTGTTACTGTAAGTCACTCTTTTAAAAAAAAAAAAAGGATTTTATATATTTATTCATGAAAGCCACAGGGAGACAGGCAGAGACACAGGCAGAGGGAGAAGCAGGCTCCCTGCGTGGAGCCCAATGTGGGACTTGATCCCAGGACCCTGGGATCATGCCCTGAGCCAAAGGCAGATGCTCAACCACTGAGCCACCCAGGTGTCCCTGTAAGCCGCTTCTTCTGGTCCCCCCATCACACACTTTGCTTATAGCTAATGTTTATATCATGTACACTATGTGCCAGGCACTGTTGTAGCCTTGTATATATACAATCTCATGTAATCCTCACAATCCAAGGAGAACAGGATAGATGGAAAAACTGAGGTGTAGAGCCGGTAGGAACTGGCAGGAGGGCACAGAGCCAGTGTGCGATGGCAGTGGGAGTTGCATCCAGGCACACGGCTCAGCACCGGTGCTCAGAACCAGCCCTCCACTCGGCCTCTCATCTGGCTGACACACATCTCAAGACCAGGGCCTCCTGGGGTGCAGGCCACTTCCTCTGGCACAAGTGACCCTTCCCTCTCCCGTACACGTGGGGTGTGTGTGCCTACAGAAGGAGCCAGGCTCCTTGAGTCTCCTAGGAGCCAGCCAACACGTCCCAAGAGCCACGAGGCTGGGGGCACCATGGCTGGGGGACCCCTGCTAAGCACGCACGACCTGGGGCCAGACCCAGGGATCGAGTCTCCTGTTGTCCCTGCCCACTTGCAGCCACCAGACGGAGCTGGCAGGGCCACCTGCAGATGATCTGCCATCACCAGACCGTCCTAGAGCCGAGACGAGGCCCTGAGCTCTTGCTGCAGAGCAGGCCCCAGAGCCACACTGGCAGCGCCCAGCAAAGCACCCTGGCCACGCTCCGCCAGGCCCCGGGAGGCTGGAAACTGCCAGCTGAGGCTCTGCCCTTGCGGAACATCGTCCCTGGCCCCGAATCACACACAGAGCCCCCCGAGCCAAAGGCGCATGAGGTGACTGAGCAGGCTGGCCCCAGTATGCCCCGCGGCTCAGATGCAGACACGGCCCAGTGCTCAGGGCCCCTCCGATGGTCTCCCAGGCCGGTGCCTGCTGACCGCCACAACGCCTTGCCAACCGTGACAGCATCTTCCCCGGACACGCGGGTGTTGAGGAAATTAATTAGATGAACCTGGCAGTACTCAAGGCTCCCTGGGAACTGGCTGACTCTGTCACCCCCAACATAAAGCCCTCAAGTGCGCCTCAGGCTGGGTCTTTGTTCCACATCGCGCAGGACAACCAAATCGGACAGCTGGCAGCACACAAGGGCCCAGCTCACAGCCGTGCTGGTGCGTCAGGCCGCCCAGGGGCCCAGCCGCTGTGCCAGCACTGTCAGGCACAAGGCATGGTTTGGACAGTAGGTGGCAGGAGGGAGGAGGAGCTGCTGCAAATGGTCCTTTTCTTACTGTGGCCTTCTGAGTTCAAAGTGTCCCCTCCTCTTCCAGGAAGCCTTCCTGGCCCCACAGGCCTGTGTGACCACTCAGGTCTCTACGGAGCTATCAGCCAAGCCTGGCTTTTATCATGCACTGCCTTGTTTGGGGCTGATATTTTAAAATATTACTTAATAAGCATGTAGTATGTGTCAGGTACCAAGGCCAGTGCTTTGCTACGTTATTTGAACCTTAGAGTAAATCTATGAAGTGAATGTAATTATACGCATTTCTCAGATGAGGAAGTGGCAGCTTGGAAAGGCCAAACGATGCGTGTGTCCTGTGTCTATCATTTTCCTCTCCATGGCACTGCCTTCTCTCACATGGGATAGCAAGTTCCTGCACGGCAACCCAGCCGATGTTCACCCTTCCTTCCAGCCCAAAGCCCCCAGACACACAGCAAACATGGGATGGCCAGCTGTCACAGTGACTGCCATGGGCAGGGACCAGTCAGCCTTAATCAGTCCAGAGGCGGTATTAATGAATAAAACTGGTCAGACACGTGGCCAAGGGGCCCTATGACAAGAATCTCAATGTGTGCTGTGCAGTACCTTAATCACAAAAAAAAATAAATAAAATAAATAAATTCCTTGCCTTCATTGCATATTAATTATCAGGATCCTCTACTGATACATTTACCCCTCATCTGCTTCAGGGATAACTGAAGAACTGAGGGTTTGAGGAAGAAGCGTGTGGCGGGGCCAACCCCTCGGGCTTGCTGGGAGGTGCTGGCCCAGGGCCTGGGGTTGGCCCATGGGCTTCACCCAGAGTGGCCCCAGGGTCAGCCTCCCGGGAGGGAAGGCACGGGCTCACCTTTGGTGGCGTAGGCTTCCGCAATCATGCGCAGCCTGTAAGGAGGGACGGCTGTCAGCGGCAGGTCATCGAGGCCCACCCGGGCATAGATGTTGAGAGCCTCCTTATAATCTCCTTCCACATAATTCAACTTGGCCATGATCAGATTGGATTCTTGTAGGAACTCTGACTAGAAGGAAAAGGAGAGAGAAAAACATTTTCCTACGGTGCTGTGAGTAATGCTCCCTCGGGGACCCGCCGCCACCTGCTGCCACAAAGCCCTACGGCTCTCCACAAAAAAATGCACACAAAAACGTTCAGAGCAGTACTTTTCAGGATGGCCCTTGGAGTGGCAACAACCCAAATGCCCATCCACTGGTGAATGGACAAGGAAAATGTGGCATGGCCTTACGGTAGACTATTACTCAGCCACCAAAAGGAAGTACTGCCCCATGCTTACAACAGGGATGAACCTCAGAAACTTATGGCAAGTGAAAGAGCCAGTCACAAAAGGCTACATATTGTATGCTTCCACTTACGTGAAATGGCCTGAGTGGTCAAAGTTATGGAGGCAGAAAGCGTGTTTGCCAGGGGCTGGGGGGCAGGGGGGGAAGACAGGTGACTGCTTATGGGTACAGGTTTATTTTTGGGGTAATGAAAATGTTCTAAAATAGGGACGATGATTGCACGAGTCTGTGAATATACTAAAAACCACCGAATTCTAGCGTTTTAAATGGGTGAATTATATGGCATATGAACTATCCTTCAATAAAACTGCCATAAAACAAACAAGACTGTAACCCAAATAAGCCAAAGAGAGAGGCTTTTGAAGTTGGTGCAAGAACCAGGACTTGCTTTCTGTCCAGTGGTGAACTCTTCCCACTGAGCCACTCCAGCTCGTTAGGGTAACTGAGCCCCAGTCCGCCCCACAGAGGCTGCAAGCTCTAGCAGTCCTCTGATGAGTCCTCAAGTCCTCGTTCCTCTCGTCAGGAGAGGCTGGCCTCCCCAGTCCACACCCATCAGCCTTATCCCCTGCCCTACTCCCTGGCCAGCACTCATCAGCAGGAAGAGAGGAGACAGCCTAGCCTTCTATATAAGGAAACAGATTTATCACCCTCTCACAGGCCTGCTCCTTGGAACCCAAGCTATGCAAGGCTAGATTTTCCCGCTTACAGAAGCATGCCAGGAAGCTGCACTGTTTTATAACCTGTGACCGCGATGGGGTGGGCAAGGCGCAGGTAACCAGCAAGAGCAGCTGCCTGCCAGGATCCTCAGCTTCCAGGCATTTCTTTCTTCTTCTTTTTTTTCTTAATGAGTATAGTTGCCACATACTTTCCAGATAATAGTGTAGGGATCGGACAACTCCGTCAGTTATGCTATGCTCACTACAAGTGCAGCTACCAGCTGTCACCATACAACGCTGTTAGGATACCACGGACTATATTCCCAGTGCTGTGCCTTTTATTGCCATGACTCATCATTCACTCCATACCTGTATCTCCCGCTCCCCTTCATCTATTTTGTCATACCCCCAGGCCCCTCCCCTCTGACAACCATCAGTTTGTTCTCTGTATTCAGGGGTCTCTGTCTGCTTTTTGTCTGTTTACTCCTTTGTTTTTTAGATTCTTTGTTTTTCAGAGTCCACATATAAGTGAAATTATAAGGTATTTCTTGAAAGGGACAAGGGACAACAGGCAGCACTGGAGAGATGGTTAAATGGGTGAAGGGAATGATGGGAACAAAAGAGGTTTTCTTAATTAAATTAAATTTTATTATTATTATTATTTTTAAAGTAGGTTCCATGCCCAACCATGCGGCTTGAACTCATGACCCGGAGATTAAGAGTGGCAAGCTCCACTGACTAAGCCAGCCAGGCACCCTGAAAGGAACAAAAAATGGGAGGTGGTTTTGAGTGGCCGAGAGAGAGAGAGAGAGAGAGAGAGAGAGAGAGAGAGAGACCAATGCAAGAAATTAGAATTATATCTGCAAAAAGAGAAATCAACACAGACATAAGAGAAAAAGAGCCATGAAAAAAAAAAAACAACAACAAAACACCCAGCGCCAGGGGTTCTCCGCCCAGAGAAAAGGCTTCCTGAGAGAGGAGACTAGAGCTTCCGTTGGACATTAGGCCGTGGGGCACTGGGACCAAGAGCATGAAGCAAATGGGAGGGGGAGGGGAGCCGAAGTGAGTGTGTAACAGGCACAGAGCTTCCAACGGGAATAGTGAACAGGTCCTGGGGATGGTGGCGGTAGGGGTCGCACAACTGTGCGGATGTACTTACCATCATTTGATGAACCGTACACTTAAAAAATGGTTGTGATGGCAAAGTTTGTGTTGTATTTTACCAAAAGAAAAAGATTTTTAATTCAACTCGAAAAAAACTTTTTTTTTTTTTTTTTTTTAAAGAAAAGTAAACTACAAGGCCAGATGGAAAAGATGCAGGAGTTAGAACAAAATTCCAAGTGTAAAGGCACAGGATGGAGGCCCTGGGAGGGCCCTGCCAAGCGAGCCTCGTGGGAGGCAGCACTCGGGGGAGAAGCCACGGACCACGGCCGCCGCTGCAGGCCGAGGGAGAAAGCCCTGGCACCGCGCGTGTGCTGCCCTGCCCACGACAGACAGTCCTCCTGACTCGAACCAGAGCAGGTGTCCGGACTCCGGGGCCAAGCTGGCTCTGCCCCACCGCTTCACTGCGCGGGTGGGAGTGGGCGCCTTGGCCGCACTGGGCTCCAGCAAGCGCCCTACCCGGAGACACACTGACTTAAGGTCATGAAGAGAATCAGCATCACTTTAGCCAGTTACTGAGGCAACGCACCGGCGCAAGAGCGGTGCAACTTGGGAACATTCTTTATAGGGTGGAGGTAGCGAAAATATGGCCACAGGAGAAAAATCTCTCTAGGTAGAGCCCATAGCATGGCAGTCAGTGACACGCCGGTAGTGCCGCAGAGTTGTGAAGGAGCTTCCACATCAGAGCCTCAGGACGACCCTGAGCTATGCTGAAGGAAGAGAAATGTGACGCTCAGAGAGGGTAAGTAACTTCCCCAAATCGCATAGCTTATAAAACTAGAAAGAACTAGAACCCAAACTCAGGAATTCTAACTTGAAAGTCCACATTCTTACTCCTATACTGGGTACAGAGCAAAAAACATTGGCACCTGGTAAACTGAAAAGTTAATTTTTCACAATGAAGTTAGAGGAGTCTGAAAGGGGGAAAGAGACTAGCCAGATGTCAGGCCTGGAGCAGGATGGATCCTAGACCTTTCGCCCCCAGCACACAGCCACACCCACTCGCCTCCTGAAGGGATGCTTGAGCCTAATCACCGTGACTGGGAAGCGCAGCCCACGTGTCCGCTGTCCCTCCACCCCTTCTCACTGATGAAGACCGACAAATATCAGGAGCTGATTCTGAAGAGAAGTGTGGCATGGCCCTTTGAAAGAAATAGGGAAAGAGAGAACATGCATTTTTAAAGGCCCAAATGCAGCACCAAGTGCGTAGTACATTGAGCTTCCTATATTCAAGTGATGCCCCAGGCACCTGGGGGGCTCAGTCAGTTGAGTGTCTGACTCTTGATTCTGGCTCAGGTCATGGTTTCGGGGTTGTGGGATCCAGACCCGCACTGGGCTCTCTGCTCAGCATGGAGTCTGCTTGTTCCTCTCCCTCTGCTCCTCCCCCCACCCCCACTCATTCTAGCTTTAAAATAAATAAATCTTGAAAAAAAAAAAAAATAATGATGCTTTCAAGCCAGCCTGAGGAGCCTGGAGCTATGTTCAGCGGAGACAGACAAACACAAAGGCCATTTAGAAAGGAGGCTTTCTGCCAGCATTAGGAGAAGCCTGTGGCCACATAACTGACAAACGCTAATACTTATTCAAATGTTACCCAAGCCCCCAACAGCTCTAGGGCCAAGGAGGTGACCAGATGACGAGGTCTTCCTAGAACATCTCAGAATGAAAGCTCACAGGCTTAGAATATATGGGAGCTGAGAGGGTCCAAGCTCAGCCCTCCAACAGCCCACCCTGTTCAAACCAACAGGAAACTAAGCCCCAGAGAGGGAAGTGACTTCCTTGGGGTCACACAGCAATTTGGGAACCGGCACAAGCTCCCAAAACAGACACAAAAAGTAAAGCCAAGAAAAACATGGCTTCTCTGAGGGGAGTGTACACAAGCTTGGGAGTAAAATCCAAAGAAGTAGCCCCGGAGGATTCTGATGGGAAGTGAAGAAAGAAGAAAGAGAAATCATCGAGGTTAAAAGCAAAGAGACACAACTGAACAACAACAGCAAAACCCGAATAAAAAAGGGGCAAAGCACTTGAATAGGTATTTCTCCAAAGAAGACATACAAATGGCCAAGGAACACATGAAAAGATGCTCAACATCCCTGATCATCAGGGAAATGCAAATCAAAACCACAATGAGATATCACCTCAAGACTATTCAGATAGCTACTATCCAAAAACAAAACAATACTGAAAAACAAACAAACAAAAAAGCATGGGGCAAGAAAGTGGTGAAATTGTAACTTAGTATTGGTGAGAATGTAAAATGTGAAATGGTGCAGCTGTTATGGAAAATAGTATGGAAGTTCCTTAAAGACTTCAACAGAATTACCATATGATTCAGCAATTCCGCTTTTGGGCATATGCCCAAAAGAATTGAAAGCAAGATCTGGAAGAGAAATTGTGAACCCACATTCATAGCAGCATTATTCGGGGCACTGGGGTGGCTCCGTCCATTAAGCATCCAACTCTGGGTTTTGGATCAGGTCATGATCTCAGGGTTGTGAGTTCAAGCCCCATATCAGACTCTGCACTGGGCATGGAGCCCGCTGAAGATTCTCTCTCCCTCTCCCTCTGCCCTTCCTGTCTCTCCCTTTCTCTCTCCCTCTCTAGGAAAAAAAAAAAAGCCTGTATTAAAACAACATCATTCAAAGTACCAAAAGGCCGAAGCAACCCCAGTGCCCATTGACAGATGGATAAACAAAACACAGTATAAACATACAGTGGACTATTATTCAGCCTTAAAAAGGAAGGGAATTGGGGCCCCTGGTGGCTCAGTGGTTGAGCATCTGCCTTCGGCTCAGGGCATGATCCCTGGGTCCTGGGATGGAGTCCCCGTCGGGCTCCTCGGGCTCCCCGCATGGAGCCTGCTTCTCCCTCTGCCTGTGTCTCTGCCTCTCTCTCTGTCTCATAAAAAAATAAAACCTTAAAAAAAAAAAAAAAAAAAAAGGAAGGGATTTCTGGCACATGCTACAACATGGGTGAACCTTGAGGACATTGTTATGTTAATGAAATAAGCCAGTGGTAAAAAGCGACAGATACTCTACAATTCCCCTAATCTAGGGACCTGGAGCAGTCAGAGTCAGGGACACAGTGAGTAGATGCGGGGTTGCCAGGGCCGGGCGGGGGAGAACGCAGGTTGGGTTCACGCACACGGAGTTTGTCCGCGATGATAAAAAGGTTCTGCAGACGGGGTGACGCTCGGGGCTGCACCCCGGCAGGCGCACAGCTGGGGGAGCTGGGGAGCTGGCGGAGCTGGGGGAGCTGGGGGGGCTGGGCGCAGCGGCCACCGGGAGGCGCCTGCACAGATCACTCCAGAAGAGCAGAAGGGCCAGCCTTCAGGGCAGGGCAGGGTTGGCGCCCAGCGAGCTGGCGGGGCGGGGGCGAAATGGGGGAGGCTCAAGGGGAGCAGGAGGGGGCGGGGCCGAGCGGGCGCGCTGGGTGAGGGACAGCAGGCGGGTCGGGGAGGAGCAGGGCGCGGCGCCTGCGGCCGGGCCCTGGGGCTGACGCCTCGGCCAGGCAGGGGCACGCGGTCCCGGCGGCCGCACCACGCGGCGGGGCCGCTCCCGTGGGGGCCGTCATGGCGGGCAGGGGCTGGGCGCGGAGGGCCTCCCACAGCTTTGCGGGAGGAGCGTCACTGGAGGCCCCCAGGGCGCGGGTGCGCGGCGGCGGCTTCCCCGGTCTGGCGGCGGCTTCCCCGTCAGGCGGCGGCTTCCCCGTCGGGCGGCCGCTTCCTCTACCGCGGCCCACGTGCCGCCCTCCGCGGCCTCCCCCCGCGGCCGCCCTCCCCGGCCCGGAGACCCTCGGTACCTTGAGGTTCCCGCGGTCCAGGGCGGCGGTCAGATGCTTGCGGACCTCGGTCAGCTGGGGCCGCGGGCCTCGGGGGCTGGCGCCCGGCCGCAGGGGCTGCTCCTTCAGCGACTGCTCCAGCTTCGACTCCCCGAGCAGGAGCTCTGCCATGTCATCTACAAAGAACACAGGGAGAAGCTGAGCGGGAGCCGGGCCGCCTCGCCCGCGCCGCCAGGGACCGCAGGCCCCGCCGCCTCGCCCGCGCGCCCGCAAGGCCCTCTGGACCTCGGCCTCGGGCGCAGGCCCGGCGGGCCCCACGCGACAGCCACGGCCGCTCACTAGTAGGAAGGTTCCAGGCTTTGTAGCCGCGCGGCTGGGAGCTCGCCCTTTATCACAGAGTCACTGGACCTAGGAAGCCGAGACATGTACCGACGCGGAGCGCCCAAGCTCGGCAGGAAACACGGCTGTCTCCCGAGTTCTCGGCACCGTCTGTGAGAGACACCATGTATTCTCCAAGAGGGACCGCTGAGGTCTCCTAGCTCGTTTGCCTTCTGTGCTCTTCACACCTGGATCCGCACGGCGGATGCCTCCTAGGATCAGGCTCAGAGACACCGAGAGGGAGGCCGAGACACAGGCGACGGAGAAGCGGGCTCCCTGCGCCGAGCCCCATGCGGGACTCGATCCCAGGACCCCGGGATCACGACCTGAGCCAAAGGCAGATGCTCAACCCCTGAGCCACCAGGCGCCCCTACAATCTTTTTTTTTTTTTTTTTTTTTTTTTTTACAATCAGATTTTTATAAAGAGTAGGTGTCGGGCAGCCCGGGTGGCTCAGCAGTTTAGCGCGGTCTTCAGCGCGGGGCCTGATCCTGGAGTCCTGGGATCGAGTCCCACATCGTGCTCTCTGTGTGGAGCCTGTTTCTCCCTCTGCCTGTGTCTCTGCCTCTGTGTGTGTGTGTGTGTGTGTGTGTGTGTGTGTCTCATGAATAAATAAATAAAATCTTAAAAAAAAAAAAAAAAGGAGTATATGTCAAAATGACCTGTCTCTGCCTAAAAGTCGAAGCTATACACACACACTGACAACTAGGATCGTCTCAAGGAGGGTTTCACTCCTAAGCGCACACTACTGACAGCTACAATTTTGTTACTGTCTGTGTTGTCTTGTTAATTACAATGAAGAGCTCCCTCCCCAAGCAGCTCTTTGGAATCCACACATGTAGATGTTCGGAATAAACCCAGAACAATTCATACACCAGCCTGAGCATGACCTATTTCTTCTGTGATGAGACAGGACATAATTGTATTAAAATATAAGAACAGTGGGGATCCCTGGATGGCTCAGCGGTTTAGCGCCTGCCTTCCTCCCGGGGCATGATCCTGGAGTCCTCAGATCGAGTCCTATATGGGGCTCCCTGCATGGAGCCTGCTTCTCCCTCTGCCTGTGTCTCTGCCTCTTTATCTCTGTGTCTCTCATGAATAAATAAATTGAATCTTTAAAATATGCGTGTGTGTGTGTGTGTGTGTGTGTGTGTGTGTATAAACAGCATAAGAGGTCTGGAAGGATACACCTCAAATGCATGCCAAGCCAGGAAGACCTCAACTGGAGTTAGGGGCCAACATACTTTAGTTTTATCTTTTTAACTTTCCAGCCCCACAACAGAGACCAGATCTGCCTATTATTTAGGTAATCTAAAATTAACTCCAGGAAATGTCACAGAGGACCCACTGAGCTTCTGAGTGGTAGGCCCAGAGCAAGCTGTGAGCTGCAAGGAGAGCCTTCCCAGTCCTCTGGTCAGTGACCCAAATCTACCAAATCTAAAGTTCTTGCAAAGCCTCCGTGTGTGTACTGGGGAGCCCAAAATAGTCCCTCAGGGATGAGACCTCAGTCCTGCAGTGGGCCAAGCAACACCAGAACAGGACTGAGTTAAGTCACTGAACCCAAGAACTCTCCAGGGCGCTGTCTACAAGATGAGGGGAGCACCAGACAGGACCCACAGCAGCATCCTACACCAGGAGAAAATGAGGCGCCATCTGCACAGGGCACAGGGACACACAGCATAACCCAAGTGCACCAGAGCTGCCCACACTGGTCACGTGGGAGAGCGGCAAGCAGCATCCTCCCAGAAGTGTGAGCCCTTAGTGAGAATGAAATGCCACTAATAAAGAAATGCAGGACTCGGGGACAAAGGCTGTATGGGCAAAGGCCTGATAGTGAGGACCAGAGCACTTGCACACTGGATACTAAATGCCTGAGACAAAAACTACGAGAAACCAACACCAGGCAAAAATAACACGGTATAAAAATCGGGAGGCGTTCCAGGTGACCAGCTTTCAGAACACGGGAGTATATGCTTAAAGAAAAAAAAAACATGACTCCAATCTTTTTAAGACTTTATTCCTGTTTTGGGAAACGATGCCACATGGGGAAGCATTTATCAAGAGCTCAACAATTCCTTTAGATTCACTTTCATTTCCTTCTTCCCATCAGTACTTATTAATACTTTATTTTTATTTTTTTATTTTTATTTTTTAAAGATTTTATTTATTTATTCATGACAGAGAGAGAGAGAGAGAGGCAAAGGGAGAAGCAGGCTCTGTGCAGGGAGCCCAACGTGGGACTCGATCCCAGGTCTCCAGGATTACACCCTGGGCCGAAGGCTGCGCTAAAACCACTGGGCCACCAGGGCTGCCCAATACTTTATTTTTAAAATAGCTGCTGCCCAATAGATATAGACGCAAGTCACATGTTATTTTAGAAGTTACAGGAGCTATGTTAAAAAACTCATGAAATTAATTTTGATAATCTTTCATTTAACTCAATATATCCAAAATATTGTTAGTTTAACAAAGATCCATATCTTTAAATTATCAAAATGTTTTACATTCTCTTTCGTATTAAGTTTTCCAAACCTAGGGGCACCTGGCTGGCTCAGTAGAGTGTGTGACTCTTGATCTCAGGGTGGGAGTTCAAGCCCCATGTTGGGTGTAGAGCTGACTTAAAAAAAAAAAAAAAAAAAAGAAAAGAAAGAAAGAAAGAAAGTTTCCCAAATCTAGCATGTACTTTGCACGTATGACAGCTCAATTCGAACTCGCCACATTGCAAGTGGTCAGCAGCTAGCCATGGCTAATGGCTGTGATATCAGCGGGAGCATGATCACTATTTACAGAAGTACGCCTATTTATCTTTATTTTGTATCCCTGAAAATATGTGTCTAGAATGAGTATCGCTTAAGAATAAGTAATAAAAACTTCTGAATGATAGTTTTTGGGATAATTTTTTCAGTCTCATCTTTGCAGTTTCGATTATTTTTATTGAGCAGAATCATTTTACATTATTTTTAGCAAAAACTGTAGCTCTTTAAAAATTGGAAGTATATATGTTGGGACATTGATGGTGGTTATTCTGAGTGGGGAAACTCTTAGCATACATTGACTTTCTTTCCTGTATATTTTAAATTTCCAAAAAATAAAATAACAGGAGATTAAGAGTCGTAGAATTAAATCCCAGTTTGTCACACTGTGTCTGCGGCCCCAGGATTTAACCTCGGTGTTTTAGGGGGCAATTCTAAGAAAACCCCTCTGTACATCCGAGCTGAGGATGCCTCTCTCCGCGTTGTTCCCCGTTATTCCCCCCACTCCAATGACCTCCCTGCTGCGGCTCCTCTGACCTTGCAGCTGAAAATGGCCAGGCAGCAGAAAGGACAGCATCTGGGGCCCCCTGTGTGTGCTGCCTCTCTCTAGCTGTGGGCCCAGGGGGGACTGCTTACCCTCTTGAAGCTCCAGCCTCCATTTATGAAATGGGAACAATACCATGACCACAGCAAGGCTGTGGATGAGAGCTGGTGCGTTCTCAGCAAGGGGAATGCCTGGCCTGCCACACCTGTCAACTAGACCTCACAGGATGAGTACAGGGAAGGGCAGACCAGGCTGAGGGAACAGCAGGGCGTAAGAAAAGCACAAAGGCGAAAGCCCACTGGACCAAGTGGCCAGAGAAGGGGGTGTGGGTGAGTGAGGGGACAAGTGGGGAGCAGAACATGGGACTAACGTTTCTCTTCTCCCCACTCAGGCCCATCCCCATGGAAAACAGATCCTGGCACTTTCCACATGCAGTTCTCCATGCGCAGGCCCAGCGAACCTCCTCCATGCTCCTGGGGTAACTCCAAATGCTGAGAACACCATTCATCTTGATAAAGACATATTAACTCTTCAAGTACTGCTCATCTCACCCCACACAAGCCCTATCCCAGGCCACACCCAGCTGCCCCCAGGAACCTCGAGCACCCCAACCTAGGGCTTACATACCTGCTGCCCCTTCCACACTGTACTGAGAGGCCCGGAGGCAGAATCTGTGTCACTTACTTTCTAGTCTCAGAGCCAATGTCTGGGACAGAGTCAGGGTTCAATAAATGGTGACTTAATTCAAAGAGAGGCCAAGGCACTTGGACTACACCCTCCAGTGTGAGGCCTGGTCTTGCCTGCGGCACGATCTGCCAGTTGTCCCCAAGTACTCATGCTCCTCTTCTTCCTCTAGTATTAGAGTCCCTGAGTTTTATCCATGTACAGAGCTGCCAAGGTAAAGGCTACTTCCTTGGCTCCCTGGGGGCCGGATGCTGCCACAATACTGTTATGGCCGGTGCGATGTGAGCAGAAGTCCTATATGCAGTTTCTCTGCTGGGCCTTGGCAGGGAATGAGCTTACCCTCTAGGTCCTCTTCACCCTACCTCATCAGCTGGAATGGGTCTGTGCTGATGGGAAATAGGGCATCCATTCCGGTCCTCAGGATGGAAGCCATCGTGAGCAACACAGGGCAGCACAACATTAGGAGCCATGGTCTCTAATGCCCAGAAGTTGCCACTGCACCCTGGACTGCTTGTGATCAGAAAGAAACAGTAACCTCTACCTTGCTCCTGCTCCAGTCACTGCTACTCTGGCTTGGTTACAGTGGCCAAACTGTTAACTCAGCTAGGTCTCCCTACCACCAAACAACGGCTATCAGAGAACCCCTTACCAATCAATACTCATTCCCAGCATCACTTATGTCTAGAAGGAAAACCACAGAACCCAGCTGACGGCTTTGGTACAACACTTTGACATCACCTCTTCTGTTTCACTGGTTTTATATCCTAAACTTGCAAAAAATATTTAAACAAAGGACTACATAAAGAGAAACATGAAACCACCATCTTTAGTGCTTTGTAGGATTTATAGCCTTTTAGTTTCTTTTTTTTTTAAGCTTTTATTTATTTGAGAAAGAGAGAGAGACAGAGTACAAGCAGGGGGAGGGGGAGGGGGAGAGGGAGAAACAGGCTCCAGAATGAGCAGAGAGCCTGACTAGGGGACTTGATCCCAGGACCCTGAGATCATGACCTGAGCCGAAGGCAAATGCTTAACCTATGAGCCACCCGGGTACCCCAGCCTTTGAGTTTCTTGATCTTCTGATACTAGGGGAACACACCACAGTCTTGCTGCTGAGATGTGCAGCCTCACTCTGTCGGAACAACCAAGTGAGCCCTGGGAAAGGTTCAGCTGAGAGGAAGAGACTTCTTGCAGAATTAGGAGATGCAGTCCTTCTCCTCATGGAAGTTCTAGGCTTTCAGCAGCCCCCCACATGCTGAAGCTCTACTGGAGACGTGTACAGACCTGGATGCGTGGAGGAGGAGACAAAGCCTTCACCAAGAATGTTCCAGGTACATGCTTATAAGATGGAAAATGCAAGGAAAGTTCTTTCAAGCAGAAGAAACAGAATATGCAGAGGCATGACACAGTCTAGCTGTTTGGGGAACTCCGAGGAATTTGTGAGCGCTGAAACATGAAGGGCAGAGGGGGGAAGAGCGAAGAGTCTCCTGCCAGGTGGGCAAGGATTAGCTCCTCAGGTCTGAAAGGAGCTGTGTACTCTGAGCAAAGAGCTTACAACCCAATTTGAAATTAGTACGGTGGTTGCAAAGTAATTTGTGAAATTTTTAAAAATTTCAGGCTCCAGTGAATCTCCCAGGCAAACTATGCTTACCTTGCTCTCCTTTAAAAATGATGACTTCCCTACCGCTCACTCTCCCAACCAGGAGGGCAAAGGTCTGAAAGACATCCGTGAACCCAGATGTGAGCCCATCACACAGAGACTGCAAGGCTCCATTCTCATGAGGCGGGGGCTCAGCAGCCCGACTGACACTCTGCAGGGGTGGCTGCTCTTGTCAAGGGCCTCTGGGCTCCCAATTCACAGTCCGGAGGTGACAAAACAAACAGATGTCACCTAGCCAGCTGTTACTGCCCATAGTGTGTCTGCTTACATACTAGCACAGTGAGGGACACGGCGGGAAAAGCACTTCAGGACATACAAGAAAATTAATTCCAGGGGTGCCTGGGTGGCTCAGTCGGTGAAGCGTCTGCCTTCAGCTCAGGTCATGATCTCAGGGTCCTGAGTTCAAGCCCTGGGTCAGGCTCCCTGCTCAGCAAGGAGTCTGCTTCTCCCTCTCCCCGGCTCATGGGCTCGCTCTCTCTCTCTCTCTCTCTCTCAAATAAATAAATAAATAAAAATGTTTTTTAAAAAAGAAAATTAATTCTAGCTAAACAATTAGGTGTGAAATAAAAGAGGATAAAAAAAGTAAAAATAGACTTTCACTGCTAGCCAAGATGGAACAAATTTATCCTTCTGTATAAAATAACCACAGACACAAGATGGAATATGTGAAAAAACAATTTTCAAAACACTGGATGTGGGACCACAGAGAAAAGTGATTCCTGAAAAGTGGGTAGCGAACAAGGGGGGAGCTCTGTGATTGTCTTGAGAGTTTCCGGCTGCCCTGCAGGCACAGGGAACCCTTACATCAGGATTCTGCCTCAAGGGGCTCCCGGGGGGCTCCGTGGTTGAGCGTCTGCCTTCAGCTCAGGGCGTGATCCCGGGGTCCTGGGATCGAATCCCACATCGGGCTCCCTACATGGAGCCTGTTTCTTCCTCTGCCTGTGTCTCTGCCTCTCTCTGTATGTCTCACGTGAATAAATAAAATCTTAAAAAAAAAAAAAAAAAAAAAAAGGGGATCCTGCCTCGTGAAAGACTTAAATCTGAGTATCTCTCCCCCACTCGTTTGGCTACTCACACTCGGCAGGCACAGAGGGCCCAGGCACATACTTTCCAGAATGCAAAACCCAGGATTATATGGGGGACAGAGCTCTGGGCTCAGGCAGCCCTAGGCTTACTACCAGCTCCGCTGCTTACTAGCTGTGTGGCACTGGGCAAGTCACTTCACCTTTCTGAGCCTTAGTTTCCTCGCCTGACTACCACGGGGATTAGACATAATGCATGTACTGCATAGAGTACAAAGCAGGAGTTGAATAGATGCGAGTTATGGTTACTATTACTGCCTTTCGTTTTGGACTTGCCATTTCCCAGAATGGTTACACGGGATCTAACCAGTCAGAAAGCTCTGTGAGACACAATCCCTGGCTCAAGAGGCCAGTAGGAAGGTAAGAACATTGTGCGACCTTCAGTACTAGACAAGCCATGTGGGGTCTTACTATGTGCTGCACAGTGTGCTGAGATGCTGACATCATCCCATTAGTCCTCCAAACCTCCCAGGGACCTGCTGGCACCCCCACCTCACAGATGGAGAACCGGACACAAGAGGCGAAGCCACATGCCAAATGTCACAGAGCCAGTCGGTCCTGGAGCTGGGATGTTGAACCTGGGCCGTCTCTCTTCACGGTGGCTCTGGCATGGAGACACTGGCATCCAGAAAAAGGGCCCAGCTTCCCTCCCAATCAGCCGTGTGACCCTGGCCAAACCACTTCATCCTTCTGCTGCAGGGCCCAGCAGGCCATCCCTAAGTCCCCTTCCTGCTCCACTTGCTAGGACTCTCAGGGAACTGGAGTGGGGAGGGACTTGAGGGTGCCCAGGGCTCATTCCACCTTTCCCATGGGCATTTTTCGGGGTTTAAGTGAGGCTGCAGAAACCAGCTCCCAATGGACTTAGCTGAGCTAAATCCTAAAGCCGAACAGAGACCACTCCTAAGGACCCTCCCTGAGCAGAATATGGGCAATCAGCCCCAGCAGGGCACTCTGGTGCTTCACCTCCAAACACACGATCCCCATGCCACAGCTGGGGGGATGGGGGTGCTCAGCCTCCCTGACTATCCCAAGGATGGGGGGCTGTGGCCCTTGCTACTTGAGGTGACTGCCCCCTCCTCCCAGCCTTCCCCTCCTGGGATAAACAGCTGACACCAAGAGATTTGATAGGATGGGGAAGAAAAAGCTTAGGCTTTCTCATGCAGGGAGTACTTGATATCAATACCCCCCCACCCCAAAAAAAAATCTCAACCACAAGAATTTGTCAATAGAGAAGTATTTAGGTCTATTCATACCATTCCTGCCATGGCTGTGATCCAAAGGGAAAAACAAACCCCTTTTCAAGTAGGAGCTGGTTCTTCAGCATCTCGTCTGTTACGCAGCAAACTCAGCCAGGTTCTCCATTCCATGGTCTCAGCACAGCCTCAGTGAATTGCGTCCCTCACTTATCCGGCTTCTTGTAAGACACAGCACTTGCAGTACTTGCCATCCCCCTACCCACCAAAAAGTGACCAAAAAAAAAAAAAAAAACACAGACAGTGCTGGACAGCGTTGGTAGGAGCACAGGTCAGGACGAGTGCCACAGAGGGCAAGTCAGCAACATCTGACCCAGAACGTCCAGTTGTAGTAGCACATCCCCTGCATATGTGGGCCCTCGAGCACCAAGATGCACATACAGGGATGCTGGCTCCATGCAGCCCTGGTGCTAACAGCAAAGGACCAGAACCAACCCGCATGGTCCTCGGCGGGAATCCGTCCAGTGAATTACAGTACCTGCCACGTGATGGGACATAACGTGTCCATGATGCAAAGGAAAGCCATCTACACACAGCCCCCTGCTAGCCCGACTACACAAACCACCCCAGACCCTGCCTCGTCTACAAGCTCTGTGGCCACTCAGGCTGAGCCTGGCTTGGCCGGTGACTTGCTCTGATGGACAGGACACTGTCACGTGACACACGCAGCCACTGGGAAAAGCGCTTACTCACGTCCGCTTCCCTCGCGCATCTGTGCCCACCCTACTTCCCTCTTGCTCCCCTCTGCCCTTCTCTGTTGGGGCTGGCCTGGATCTCAGAAAGGCCACAGGGAACAGAGCTGAGTCACCTCAGCCAGGCCTGGCCTGCAGAGAGCCCAGCCAAGGGCCATCATGTCACGGAACCAACCCGCAGCTGGTGGCAGATGCAGATGAACAAGACCCAGCAAGCCCAGAATGGTGAAAAATAGTAAAAGGTGGCTGTTTTAAGGCCGGAAGTTTGGGATGGTTTGTTACACAGCAATAGCTAACAATGTGAGAGAGAGACACAAAATAGGATGTGCGGTATGTTACCACTGTATATAAAAACAAAAAGTAACAACACACTTTCTTATAAATCTACAGATATGCTGAATGTTTCCCAAAGGACCCCCAGGAAAGTCTTAAGAGTGGCTATGTCTCTGGAAAGGAGCAAGAGGACACAGAGATGACGCAGGTTCCAGAAGTTTCTACTCTCTCTCATATTATTTGATCTTTATTGCATTCGTTACCTGCACAAAACATTAACTAGTTAATTTAAAAGGAAAAGAAGAGGCCCGTGTTGGAGTGTGCTCTGAGTCTGGAACGCCTGTCTGCTGCCCCCGTGGGGGGTTTACCCAGCCTGGCCCATCATCTCAGAACCAGGTGGAGGAGGTCTGAGTCTGCGGTTATCACCGAGGGCTCGTCACCTGCTCTCCTTGGCCTCCCATGTGCACCCTCTCCAGGCCCCCGAATCCTTCCCAGACTGTGGCACTCTGACTCACCTGAGGGTGTCTGGACAGGTTGTGCCTCCCTCCCTTCTCCTGCCAAAATCCAGGCATCGTGTGAGATGCCCTCCAGGGTCACCTTGGAGAAGCTTTCCCCGCTCCCCCGGCCTGAACCCCCACGCTCCTTGCAGCACTGTGCACGAATGCACACCCCAGTCAGCAATTATTTAGCACCTGCCAGCACCCAGCACGCACAGCAGTGAAGGAGACAGAGGGGTTTCTGCCCTTGTGCTGCTTATGTTCCAGAAGGGGAGACAAACCATAAAAAAAAAGCCAGAGAGTGGTTAAGAGATGAGCAGAGAGCTTAAACAGGGTGACGTGACAGTGAGTAACTGGGTGACTACTTGAGACTGGGAAGGCAGATCGGGGCAGAGTCTCCGAGGAGTCTGAGTTTGAGACAGAGTCAGCCACACAAAGCGCTGGCAGGGAGAGCACTCCTGTGGCCCACAGAAGGGCCTCGGGGCCGAAACACAGCTGGCATGTTACAGGAGCGGCCAGGGGGCTGAGCGGCTGGAGCGGTGGGGATGGATCCGGGCAGGGCGGTCGGAGGGGAAGGGCAGCCGTGAACATGCCCGGACATTGTGGTCAGCATTGTGGCTTTCCTTCTAGGCGCACCTGGAAGCCTCTGCAGGGGGCAGGGAGCATGCCAGCAGTGGGTGAAGGGACCAGGTTTGGGCTTTGCGAAGACCCCTCCATCTGCTACGTGGAGAATGCACTTGGGGTGGGAGCAGCCGAGCGATGGCAGGGTTGGAAGGTCACTCTGGGAGTCCAGCGGAGGAGTGACGACCCTGGGACAAGGGGGCGGAGGTGAGAAATAGTGTAGAAGGGGAGAGGCAGGTAGAGGGAGGACACAATCCGCAGGTAAGATAAACAAGACTCACTAACGGCCTGACCCCAGAGGTGACTGTGTCACCTTACCTGGCAGCAGGGACTTTGCAGGTGGGATGAAGTTACGGATGTTGAGATGGGATTATCTTGGATTACATGGGTGGGCATATGGGGGCCTTAGGAAAGGGAAGTAGGTGGGTCAGAGAAGGAGGAGGAGGTGTGGTGACAGAAGCAGGTCCAGTCACAGAGAAAGCTAGGCTCCTGGCTCTAAGGATGGAGGGGGACCGAGGGCCCAGCCACCCGGGCAGTGCGGGGGCCGGGAAAGACAGGGCACCGGTTCTTCCCTAGAGCCTCCAGGAGGAAGATAGCCCCGTGGACACCGAGCCGAATGAGGCCCATTCCCACCTTCCGACCTCCGGAGCTGCCAGAGAACAAGTCGGCATTATTCTAAGCCTGTCCACATGTATTAATTAGTTACAGGGGCGATAGGAAACTAATGCAGGAGGGGTGGGGAGTGGAGAGGGACCAAAGAGAAATTCTTTCATTTCAGTTCTGGGCCAACACTAGGCGGAAATAGGGGTACCCTCTTGCCATCTACTGAGGTGAACAGGAATAAAAATCAAGAGTTCTGTTCTGACTTAAATACCCTTCGATACCCAAGTAGAGAAATCAAGTCAGTGGATGGAGGCTGGCATCAAAGCTGGAGGAGAGCAAGTGGACGGATCCAGTGAAAAGAACCCAGGACCGTGTTTGTTACAGTAACAGATTAGAAGTTTCCGGAAGGAGGGAGTGGCCAAGAGGGATAAAGGCGACTGGAATAAGGAGGAAGATAAGAACACAAACATGACCGTTAGATTTGGCAACAGGGAGGCCACATCACAGGGTGACCTTGACATGGGAAGGCTCAGGGTGTGTGGGGGTACAAGCTCAAAGGAGCAGGCTGCGGAGACAATGGTTCTTTGAAGAGGCTTCGCTGAGACAGCGCAGGGAGGTGGGCAGTAAGGAGAGAGACGTGGGTTTAGGGAAGGTTTTTACAGGCGACCCTAGGGTATCTGTGAGTCCTCCAGGGAATGACCAGGAAACTAACAGAGACAGAGAATTGATCCAGAAGAGATGAGAAAGTCCCAAGGAGGTGTGAACAGAGGGGTTCTGAGGCCTTGGAAGGAACTGGAGCCTCCACACAGTGACAGGAGGGGAAACAGGATGACTTGTTGGTAGGAAACAAGGGGCTTTCCTAACTGCTTCTTTGTCCTCAGTAAAGTAGGTGGCCAGCCCGTGAGCTAGGAGGGACAGGATGGCATCCAGATAAAAGGCCTACAAAGGGAAGAATATGTGAGAGCAGGGATACGAACAAACCGAACTGACCGGATGCATGACAGGGCCTCTGAGGTCACCGACCATCAAGTGCAAAGGACCGGCAAGGTTGAGGCCTTCCTCCCGCTACACACAGCTGCTCAGCAGCACGCAGGGGCAGGTCATGGTCAAGCAGCAGGGTGCAGAAGAGGTTCAGGTCACCCGCCCCTTGAAACCCTCCAGGGGCTCCCCTCTCATCCAAAGTGAAAGCCCAAATCCTGTACCTTCTCACCTTGGCTCTGACCTCCACCCTGTCACTCTCACATTCATGCTCCATCTCCAGGATTTAGCACGTGGTGGGTGTTCTGTAAATATTTCTTTTTTTTTTTAATTTTAAGTTTTTTTTTTATAATTTTAAGTTTTTATTTAAATTCTAGTTAGTTAACACATATGGTAAACTTGGTTTCAGGTGTAGAATTTAGTGATTCATCACTTACATCTAACACCTAGTGCTCATCATAAGTGCCCTCCTTAATGCCCATCACCCATCTAGCCCATCCCCTACCACATCCCTCCAGCACCCTCCCTTTGTTCTCTATCATGAAGAGTCTCTTATGGCTTGCCTCTCTCTGTTTTCATCTTACTTTATTTTTCCTTCCCTTCCCCTATGTTCATCTGTTTTGTTTCTTCAATCCCACATATGAGTGAAATCATATGGTATTTGTCTTTCTGTGACTGACTTATTTTGCTGAGCATAATAATCTCTAGTTCCATGCACACCACTGCAAATGGCAAGATTTCATTCTTTTTGATGTTAGAGTAATGTTCCATTGTATATAGACCATACCTTCTTTATCCATTCATCAGTTGATGGACATCTGGGCTCTTTCCATAATTTAGCTATTGTTGATGCTGCTGCTATAAACATCAGGGTTCATATGCTCCTTCAAATCAGTATTTTTGTATCCTTTTGTAAATACCAAGTAGTGCTCACCCCAACGCTCATAGCAGCAATGTTCACAGTAGCCAAACTGTGGAAAGAGCCGAGATGTCCATTGGCAGATGAGTGGATAACGATGTGGTGTGTATATATATGTGCAGTGGAATATTCCTCAGCCATCAGAAAGGATGAATACTTATCATCTGCATTGATGTGGATGGAACTGGAGGGTATTACACTGAGCAAAATAAGTCAATCAGAGAAAGACAATTATCGTATGGTTTCCCTCATATTTGGAATATAAGAAACAGCACAGAGGATCATAGGGGAAGGGAGGAAAAACTGAAGGGGAAGTCATCAGAGAGGGAGACAAACCATGAAAAACTCTTAACTCTAGGAAACACACTGAGGGTCGCTGGAGGGGAGGGGGAGGGGAATGGGGTCCTTGAGTGATGGGCATTAAGGAGGGCACGTGATGTGATGAGCACTGGATGTTATACACAACTGATGAATTATTGAACACTACATCTGAAACTAATGATGTATTATATGTAGGCTAATTGAATTTAAGTAAAAAAAAATGTTTCTGAAATGAGTGAATCAATCAATAGGTCTCCCTTTCATGGACAGGACCTAATCAAGTATCTCAGTCTCTGGAGACTCAGCTCCCCCACCCACCCACCCAGGGTGCCTGGCACAGAGCTGGGACATGACTGCTGACCAAGACCCAGGCCTTCCCATTTCTACCTCAGGGCTCCCGTTGTTCCCCGTCCAATATCTTTACTTAAATTATGACCCAGTTCAAAGGACCTGCTATTTGGACCTTGACTGAAAGGCAACGATGCCATAAGTCAAAGACTAAAGAGCTCAAAGAAGTTGGCAGAAATGATACTCTGGGAAAATCTTGGTAGCTGGAGTCCAGGCTTCATGCCAAAGCCTCCTCCCCATGTTCACACACAATGCAGATGCTGGAAGGACAGGATGAAAGAGTAAAATGTGGGAACAGAAGACAATACTTCCACCGCGCTGGCTGAATAGACAAGTATACTGGAATGACACGTACACATGCACGTGTACACACACACACTTCCCCTAGAAAACCTAGTTTAATAAGAGCAAAGGTAACTTGAAAGTCATCTTGGAGTTGGTTTGGCCTGTCCCCAGGGCTCCGCAGGGCAGGAAATGACTCTAACAGGGCAGGGGGATGTTATCAGGCCAGCCCAGAAGGCTTGGAAATGGCTCTCTCAGGAAGCCAGCCCCATACAGACAAGTGAAATGCACACCCACACCAAGTCAGCAAGCATCTTTTGAAGATTCATAAGCCCTAAGCCACTCCCTGCCCTCAAAGAGTATGGTCTATAGAGAGCCAGGGACCACCGAGTCCCGGTATGGTGGGGTGGAAAGACAATCAGGCCCACTCAGAAGACTGTCAAAGGTAAGTGTGGTCTGAGCTGGGCCTCAGGAATTTCTCCAAGTGAGGTAGGACTTCCCCAAGTGAATAGTCCAGGCGGAAGGGAGATGCCACAACTGGTGTGTGGGGTCGGGCAGAGGCAGGAAGGAGGCTACCACAGACCATGCAGCAGCTGTAGAAGACTTGAGGGACCCACGTTCCCAGGCCTCTAGGTCCAAGACTCAGTGGAGAGCTGCCTCCCTTGGCCTGGCAGGGGCCAGAGAAAGGAAAGGCATTTACTGCAGGTCTCTGTGCTCAGCATCCCTGGCAATATCACCTCATCAACCCAACACTCCTTACTTGAGAATAAAAAAAAACTGCTTCTTGTTAGGCCTCAAATCTTCCAGGGCCAGAGAAGGAGCCCAGGGGCTGCACCAGTCCATAGGTGAGGAGTTTGGAGGGGCAGAGAGAGGCCAGGGAAAGACCAGGAACCCTCCCTGGGAAGGGCCACTCAGCTAGCATTGACCCTCCAGGTGCACAAGAGACACAGGAAGAGAAGGTCACCAACATCCAGTCAGCCAGATCAGCAATCCCTCAGCCAGAACTCACCAGAGCCCTAGGCGGGCAGGGCCATCCGGTCACCAGAGGGACAGCACCAAGAGTCTTAGGGTCTCTGGTGGGCACTCCCTCCCCTGGGCCTCCACCACCCCGTCTGCTACCACACGCAGCCCTGAGCACATGTATGCCAGGTCTCCAAGTTCTAGACTTGAGCGTAAGCGTGGTCTTAATGATCACTATACTCCAGGTCCTCCGGCAGGGGCGGATGGGGACAGGCACCTGGTACGTGCTTGGTAGGTGTTTGATGAGCAAATGAATCCAAGGTAAGCCCTCAAGGGCAACAGCCAAGTTGTTCACTGAACAACTGAGTACCTACTGTGTGTCAGAGGTGTTATTGGTGCTGGAGATAGAGCAACGTACAAAATAACAAACAAGCCCTGCCCTCGTGGGGCCAGCAGCCCAGGGTCACATTCACTGTTGTGTCCCAAGTACACGTTCCAGCGCCCCCACATCCTAACCCACTCACTAGAGTGCAGAATGAATGGCCACCAGGTGAGGCCTGGGGAGTCTGTCTGGCTGAGGCCCTAGGTCTGCTCTGACTAGTGCGGGACCCTGCCATCGGCTTTGGGCCTCGGTGACAATTCCAAACCACAGAACCTGCCCCCAACCCCCACTGCACAGCTCTGCGATCATCGCTGTTTCTGTTACCCTGCCTGCCTCTTCCGCCTGTAAAGGGCCGAGTATCTGGACCTTTCTACCCTTCTTCTACACAGAGTACTCCTGATTCAGGCAGACTGCTTCAGATGATTGCTGGGGCCTGAACTAACTGCATTATCTCTTTTGCTCCTCAAAACAAAGTCTGAGCTAAAGAGTGAGGCTTGGGGAAGCTGAGTAACTCACCCAAGGCCAGACAAGCAGTAAGTGCCAGACTCGGGATCTAATCCCAGATCTAATGGGACAAAGCCCACTGGTTTCTCCTGCACCAGGTTCCTTTCCTCTTTGGAAAATACCTCCAACTGCCCAAAAAGGTAAACTACAGTCGTGCTTGCCCAGGGCTGAGGGGCTTCCCCAGGCACAGGACCTCCAGTGCTTAAAACCAAGCGAGTCTCAGGCCAACTGAGACAAGGTGGTCACGGGAAAGCCACAGCTCTGCCCAAGATCCCCCTCCTGGCTCTCTGCCAGGCTTTACTCACTAAGCGTACCCTGCCCTCAGCCCCCCAATAACCAGCCGCACCCTGAAGCCTTGTAAGTAATGCTGTCATTGTTCTCCTCTAAGCCACAGGGTGATACTCTGTCCCACCATTTGGACAATCGTGTCTAAAATCTGGTCCTGGAACCTCATGTGTTACAACCACCTCTACTAGTTACCTATCCTGTTTCCTGGGACACCTGGCTCATGATCCTGGGGTCCTGGGACTGAGTCCCACATCAGGCTCCCTGTTCAGTGGTGAGTCTGCTTCTCCCTCTCCCTCTGCTGCTCCCCCTGCTTATGCATACACTCTCTCTCAAGTAAATAAATAAATAAATAAAACCTTAAAAAAACAAACAACAAAAACCAATCCTGCTTCCTGAACCCCAACCCCACTAAAAAGCAGGACTGAAGCAGGACTTGGGCCCAGCCAGGGAATCTGAGTTGCTAACCAGCCCCCAGGTGCTCAGCTGCCCAAAGACTGTGTGACTGTTCTGAGCTGTTAGCTTCTGTGGCTGGTGACCCACTCAGTCTATCTGTTCTAGTGCAGGCCCCATACATAGGACGTACTCATTAAATGCTAAAGATTACGGTTCAGGGGATAGCTTCAGACCTGCCTTCACAATTCACCTAAGGCTCTATTTTAAAATGCAGATTTCCAGGCCCCAACTCAGACCAAGGAAATCACCTCCCCACAGGAGGGATCTGGGAACCTGTAACATCCAGGTTCCCTTAGCTCAGTGCCACTCAGAGCGGGTCCACGGAGCAGCAGCACTGGCATCACATGGGAGCTTTGCTAAGCCTGCAGGAGCCTCAGGCCCTGCCCCAGACCTGCTGCATCAGAACCACTGGGAATGTGGCCCAACAAGCCAACTTGGTGATTCTTTGATCCAACAAGTTTAGAAAACCATTTGTTGGTATAAAGAATAATGCAACTAGAGTTAGAAATGGGTTAAAATTCAGCTCAATGAACATCTCCAAACCTCAGTCTACTTATCCCTGAATAAGAATTATGACCCTCGATCTCGTTCCACATGTGGTTGTTGTGATGATTAACTGGAATCCACGTAAAAGTTCAGGCCCACACATGGCACACAGCAAAAGTTCAAGCAATGCTTGAACAACGTTTTAACACCCGTGAAGCCGAAAAAACTAAGGTGTTAAGAGAATCAAGTGAGGTGCACAAGGTCACTGTGAGGGTGAATGCATGGAGATTCTGACTCCAGCTCTGGCAGGCCTCCAAAGGGACCAAAAGCCATCTGTTCTGCCTCGCTCTGGCACTTGCACCTCCACCACACTCGGTGAGCACGGGCAGACAGATGGGGGCTGGAGCCACACTGTTGGGTTTCCTGTGGCTTGCCGCTGCCCTTTATGTCTTTATGTGGTACCCATCTGACCCATCTGCCAAACTCCACTCGTTCTTGTCCTGGTAGCTGACGAGGATGGTTTTGAGAGATCTCAGAAAACCTCTTCCCTTTTCTTGGCTTCTCAAATGGGAAACACTGGCTTTCCAGAAAGGCCTGCAACCCTCTACCACCTGCCAAGCATGAGGGCGCCCAGAGGGGCAGGAGTCTACCGCAGCGAGGTGAGTGTGAAGCAGGAGCGAAGGCCGTGCCCGCCGGGTGCCCGTGCCCGCCGGGTGCCCGGTGCGGGGCTGGCGGGGCAGGGGTGCCGGATGCAACGCCTTCAGCAGCGGGGAACCACCGAACATCCACCTCGGTGGCTTCCACGGGAAGGCGGTCATCATCCCACATAAACGAAGTCCGGACAAGAGCCCCTCCGGGCGTGGGGCCACATCCTTCTTGCGGCCCTGCGCTGCGGCCCTCGGAGGGTCGGCCTCGCGGCCACCAGGCAGCAGCAGCGCCCAGCCTCAGAAGCGCCCGCCCCGAGTCCCGCGGGAAGAGCCCACTCGGGTCACCTGGAAAGCGCGGACGTCACCCGGAGGCAGGAGGAACTCTTTGCCAGAAGCCCCTCCCACAGCAACGTCCCTGACGTCTCATTGGCTAGAACTAAGTCACATGCTTATGCCTCGACCAATCACAGGCAGAGGTGGCCCCATCCAGGCCCGGGCCCGCCCACAGGGAAGCACGTGGCACGGGGCGGGGCTGGTGACCACACGTGCCCACGTGGGACAAACGTGGGGCTCGGGCAGGGAGGAGGAAAGGAGCTGCGGGGAGAATGCCGGACTGACGAGGGCGGGGGGCGGGGGGCGGTTCTGGCTGGCCCCCAGTCGCTGCCAGCCCCAGGGGGGAACAGCCCGGGCCGGGCCAGAGGCCTGCCTTGGCCTCCGAGGGCACCGTAGGGGCCTCGGCTCATCGGGCAGGGCTCTGGAAGGCCACCGGGGGGAAGGGGGGGAAGGGGCACAGCCCCCAACTGGAGGAACTGGGGACGACGGCGATGACCCTCCCCCAGCTTACTCGGCGCGGGCACAGCGGTTTGTCTCCCGTTCGCACATTCGGGCCTTATCACAGCCCTACACGTTTGTCACTGTTGTTACAGGTCCATAATCCCTTATCCATAATTTCCCAAATCTAGAACTCTCTAAAAACCAAAAGCTGGTTTTGTTTTTGTTGACTTGTTGGGCAACAAAAGCTATTTATAATCTATTTATCCTCTTGAGGACTGTTTGCATGTTTTAATGCAGAAATAGTGACGTGTTTCATGATGAAGTGCTGTCCCTGGACCCGCTGCGAGTGTCACGTACTGGCCGGTATATGTACCATATTCTGGAAAATTCTGCACTCTGAAACACAGCTGGCACCAGGAGTTTCAGAAGAGGGGTTCTTTACACACGAGCTTCCCAAGGTGAAGTACCTCTCTTAGGAAGCACCAGCAACTCACTTGGAGCAACTGAACTCAAGGCCAGAGCTCTGACCCATCTCACTTGCTTCTGCCGCTCGCCAGCTGGTGGCTTTAAGGAAGATGCCTCTATGAGCCTGTTTTTTCATCTGTAAAATGGGGAGCTTCAGACTAGAGCAGTAGCTTTCAAATGTGTTTTTAAAAGCCAATTAGCTCCTCAATCAAAGGAAAGCTTAGGAAAAAGTATCACTGCTCCAGTGAGTGAGGCCTGCCCACCCAGCCGCCAGGCCCCTAAAGCACGTTCCCAGAGGGGTTCCTCAACAAGACAGTTTGAAAACTGCTATCCAGTGTGACTTCTCAAGACCCATCTGGTTCTAACACTGTATGGTTGTTTTGTCTGAGGCAAACATCCTTTTCTGTGACAGAAGGACAGCTGGGAGGAACCTGAACCAGACCTTGACAGACACGTAGGCTTCTGGCCTGCAGAGGGGCCTTCAGAGCAAACAGCATGAGCGCAGGTGGAAAGACAATGAGCAAGGCGAGTGAGGGGGTCCAAGAGGCCAGACCAGCCAGTGGGGGCAGGGTGGGAGCAGGGCACAAGGGAAGCCCAGGTAATGGGAAGACACACTGGAAAGGCTGGCTTACCAAGCAGATCAATGTCAGGAATCCTCAGAACCTAGAATCCCTCTAAGCAGGAGGCCAGGGGAAAGCTGAGCAGTCCTGGTCCCCTGTATGGAGCCACATGGTCATAGTTCTCCTGTCCTGACTACAGTGACCATGAGCCCCAGTGCTTAGCTCCAGAGCTATCAATACATTATTGTCAAATAGGGGAATCTTTGAAAATCCAAAAGTCAGGACATATGGTCGGCCACAAAGGTGTGTCCTTCAGAGGACAACAAAACAGAGTATCTGAAAGCAGGACAGCTGCCCTGGGAAGACTAGGACAGAGTGTCATCAAGGTCTCACTAGTGTCCCTCCCCACCGTCCGGGGACAGTCTGACTCCCAGGAGTCTGCAGTACCCTGGGAACATCCAAGCAACAGTGCCTCTTTCCCATTCGCCAGCAGGCTCTCAGGTAAACCTCAACCTTGTTTCCAAAGAAGCCCCAGGACCTCCAGGAAAACCTCCAGAGGCCTGAGACCAGAGGGCTGTCCAAGAAGTCAGCCCACCTCCAGCGGGGGATGCCACCAGGAGGAAGGCACCAAGGCCACTGGGAATACCAGCCAGTGGCAAATGCAAAAACTTCAGTCCCACTCAGTGGTCTCCATACATTCTGTAACCAAACTTTGCCTCAGAAATATTCTTTGTTTCAGACACCATTTCCCTACCTGTCCATCACCAAGAGGTAATTAAAATGTCTCAAAATCACACCCAGTCAGAACTGTGATGATCCCTTAAAGGAGAAGCTCAGTTAGGTGAGCTTACCTACAAAGACTGACAGGGAAATGAAGGAGAAGCAGACGCTGCCTCAGAAAGGGAGTGGCTGTCTGTTGGGGCTGGCGCAAGCTCCAAAATGCCTGTTTCTGTTACTGAAAAACATGGGAGTCTCGACCAGGTGTGTCATTTCAGGGCTCTCACTCTCTTCCCAGCCAGGTGATATCCAGGACGTGGCCTGCCTCGTCCAGGGTTACACTGAGCCAGCTGGAGGGAGTAAATGCCAGCATTCTGCATGTAGCATATATCGACCCATTTCTTCCTCACAGCCACCTTAACGGAGGACGATTATTAACCTGATCACAGCAATGAAGAACACAGGGTCTGAGAGGCTAAGTGACCGGCTCAGGGTCACCTAGCCAGCCGCAGGTAGAGTCTGGATTAAAGCCCAGGTGCCAAGCCACTGCATTTTGTCACACAGTAGTGAACCTCGCCTTTGGGAGGCTAAAAGGTGACATTCTGGGGAGAGAGGGCAGCCGGGACTGCCCTCCTAGGGCCAGGACTGACCTGTGAGCCAACAGGGAGCTGATGTGCTTTTCTCCATCTCTACCCCCAGCCCAGGCCGGGGCACCTCAGAATCCCCTGTGCCCACAGATCCCCTGGATACCTGGTGAAGATGCAGGTCTGGGGTGGGGCCGAGAGTCTGCCTTCCTCACATGCTCCCATGTGATGGCCAAGCTGCTGCTTCGCTGACCACACCTCAGGCAGAAGCAAGACTTGAGTCAAATTTTCTCCCACCCCACACCGCGCCCTTCTTACCTTGCATGATCACTGTCTTGCTGGAACTCACAGGGGCCTGGCATGTAGCTGCCACAGATTTTGTTGGGGTTGTTTTTGTTCTTGCTTTTTGACATGGATGATTAAAATGGTACCCACAGTGGAGCATGAGGCAGAAAATGGATTTCCCGGGTCTCTTTTCAGCTTGGCATTTGCCCTTTTCTTCCTTATCCACCTCTCGGCCAAACTGTCTAAACTAATTTATCTCAAAGGAGTCAGGCTGGAGCTGTGCGCTCTCAAAGTGTCCACTATTTCAAGCCCTTACTGGGAGGGGCTGCCATGCTCCCATCCCAGAAGCAGCAAATGCTGAGGAGTAGGGATGCCTCTGTAAGCAAGAGCATGGAAAACCGAGCGACTCGGCTCAGAGAGGGCTCCCACCTCAGAGAAAAGCCAAAGCCTTAACCATGACCTCCAAGGCCGCATGTGATCTGGCCCCACCATCCCTCTGCCCTCATCAGCCCTCTGCCCTTGATGTCCCCTCCGCAGCCTCTGGTCCTCTCTTAAATGCCACCTTCCCGGTAAGGTCCTCCCTGGCCACCAGTTAAACTAGTAACCTCTGTGCCCCCCACCCCCACCCCACTCCCAAAGCACTGCTGCCTCTTCCCCTCTTGACTCCCCTCTAATACCACTTATCACCATCTGGCATCCTATAAATTTTACTTAGTGATTTTGATTTATGTCTCCCTGCCCCTTCCCCACTGTAATGTGGACTTCATAAAGGCAGAGACATCTGTCATTTTTGTCTGTTTTGTTCACTGGTACATCCCCAGTGCCTACAACAGCGCCTAGCACGTAGCAAGTACTCAATATTTGTGGAATGAATGAATGAAGGGTCTGGTCTGCATGCTAACGGGTCAGACTTTGTGACTAGACCTGGGAGTCATCAGTTCCTGTGGTTCTCTTAACTCCCCTGAAAACTCAGTCTTTCCCTCCTGCATTCTAAGATGAGGAGACTAAAACTCTAAGTGGTTAGTTAAGCGATTTGGCCAAGGACACAGAGTTAGGCTCAGGCACCGGGTCTGCCAGCTTCCAAAGACTGTGTTCTTTTCTGCCTGTGGCTGCCTTCAAACTGTCTTCCTATGACAAACATGACATTAACTCGCTTTCCTTATTGTAAGCAGCAAATGCTTTTGCTTAAGGACTTTGCCAGATCTGCCCAGAACGTGAAGTCCAGTGCCTGCAAAAGGGTCTAGGGGGAGCTCATGCCCTCCAAGCCAGGAGGAAGTCCCACCAGTAGCCTAAAGAAGCCTCCATTGGCCAAAGGAAGGAAAAGACCCTCCTTTAAAAAGTTCTCTAAACCCCAAAGAAGAGCCACAATAATTCTGGTTGTGTTTCATCTTTTTCTTCACTTTATTTTGTTTTGTTATGTTCCTGAGCAATCTCTTTGACCTTTTCAAGTCTGGGTGACCTTTGGCCTTCAATGACTGCTACAAGTCATGTCTAGAGCAGAAATCTATCTCTCATGAACTCCCCCAAACCAAACCTGCACACGGGCCCATGGGCCACAGTGCCCTGCACGACCCACTCCCCCACAAGCCCCATAATGACTCAGGCCCAGACCCCAGGGACCAGGCCCTGGGAAGGAAGCCAAGCCTTGTGGGGCTGTGAAAGTAAGATGCACCTATGCCACCAAAGTCCATCTACCCTCTTATTCCAAAGACCATCATAGTGAGTCGCCCCTCCTCCCCTACTCATCACTCTGCATCACATTACCTCATCTGTTTTCTTCAAAGCACTTCTTACCATCTGAAGCTATCCCGTTTATTGATTTCCGTATTTGCCATTGCCTGTCTCCTCAGAAGAGGTCCAGTTCGGGAGGCTAGGAGTATGGTCAGTGTTATTCACCTCTGTTCTAGTCCTGGCACAGGTGGGCATGCAAATACCGGTTGAATGGTTGAGTAAATAAAGCAGAAAACAAGTGGGTTCGGAAGGAAAGAACCAAGGGGCTCACAAATGGAGCCACTTAACCCTAACATCAACCTGTCCTGAAGGTATTTTATGCCTGCACAGCTGGGAAGTGGACCCAAGACTGTCCAACTCCAAGAGGAAATGAGAAAATGCCGCCGATAAGGAGAGGAGAAGCAAGAGGACAAGCTGGTGAGCCTTACAGGAAGGCCAAGGTCAAGCTGCCATTGGGACCCATGGCCCTGAATGCAATTTCCTGGAATATTGACTTAGAGAGGACTCAACATTTTCCACCGAGTTGAGCCCAGGTGGGTCTATGCTTCCTCCATGCCCCTAGGGCAGTCATGGCACCCGCATCCACGCAGGAAACCTCTGCCCGAAGCAAGGGACCACAGTCGAGAGTGTGCAAAACCAAGTTCTTCTTTCAAGGCACTAGTACCGTTAAAAGACACGATCATAAACCGCCCTCGAAGAAGACACTTGACGTCCGTCTCCATTCCTGGGTAGTTTGAGGTTAGAAGGTCATAAATAGTGCCATGTCCTCTCTCAGAGCACTATCTTTCATTCATTCATTCTTTCATTCATTTGTTCGGCCAACATTTGCTCACCCAGCCCCGGGCTGCCAGAGATGGAATGACACAGAACCTCTGCCCTCTCACCAGTCCATCGGTGCCCGCAGTTTTGGCGGGCACTAAAAGACCAGCAAATATTAACTGATACTTGCTTCCAAAACAAATAAGGCCACGTGGAGCTGCGCACTGAATGGGATTTGGGATGCAATTTCGATTCGATTGGGTACAAGAACCAATTCAGTCAATGGGACCATAGATTAACTCCAAGCACCAGACTCCTACTCAGGGGCTCTCTCGGACCCCCTTCCTCCTCCGGGCACCAGGCCCCTCGCCCACCCAGTCCCATGCTTTCGCCACATTCCCACCCTGGTCTACAGTACTGTCGCTCAGACTCTTCTGACTCTATTTCCCCTGCCTTCCCAAACCCCACCTCCCTAGGTCCACAGCTTCGACCTCCTACTCGCTGAACCCCGGGACACACGTCTCACCTGCCTTCCCCCACCACCCCCTACACACGCCCCAGGTCTGAGCTTCCGCCTGGAGCCCCCTGAACGTCATGTGTTTACAAACCCTATTTCCCAGGGGTCCGTGTTCGACCCCCGCCCCCCCACCCCGGGGGTGCATTGGGCACGCACACCCCGTGATCTGCTGCACACTTGCCGGCGTGCCCTCCCCCCCCACCCCCCGCCTCCAACTTCCTAGGACCGAAGGCCCCGGGCTCGGCGGGGCGCGGGCCGGGCAGCCGGGCCCTGGGGCCCCCCCCCGAACTCCGCGCGCGGGGCCCGGGCCGCTGGACGCCCCGACCGCGTGACGCCCGGGACCCCGCGCCGCCCAGGCCCGGCCCCGGCCCCGGCCCCGGCCCCGGCCCCCGCACCTCCCCGGCCCCGGCCCGCGCACCTCCCCCGCCGCGCCCCGCGCCCCGCGCCCCGCGCCCCGGCCGCGACCCCGCGGAGCCCCGGAGCCCGGGAGCCCGGCCCGGCCGAGAGCGCGGCGCGCCCGGCGCCTACCGTTGGCGATGAGCTTGGCCGACAGCTGCTTGACGAGCTCGGGGATCCGCTCCCACTGGCACTCGGAGCGGCAGCGCTCGATCTCCGTCTCCAGCCGCGAGCCCGCCTTCCTGGTCGCCATCGCGGCCCGGCCCGGCCGCCCGCCCGCCCGCCCGCAGGCCCCGCAGGCCCCGCAGGCCCCGCCGCCGCCGCCCGGGCGCCCCCGCCGCCGCCTCCCGCTGCCGCCGCGGGCGCGGGCTCCGGCTCCCGGCTCCCGGCTCCGCGGCGTAACGGGAGCGCCGGCTGGGGAAGGGGCGGGGAGGCGGGCGGCGGCGGCGGGCGGCGGGGCCCCGGGCGCCGCGAGGAGCGGCCCCTGCCGGCCAGGGCCGGAGCGGCAGGCGGGGGGGCGGGGGGCGGGGCGCAGGGGTGGGGGCGGGGGGAGGGGGAGAAGCTGGAGGGCGCGGTGGCCTGTGGCCTAAACGGGGCAAGGTCACCCACGGGACTAGCAGGCCTGGGGCCCAGCGAGGCGGGTTGAGCGGGAGGCCCCCTGCGCCTGGCCCGCCACCGCCATCTAGGGTTTCAGGTAGATCCCCCCCCGCCCCCGCCCCCGCCCCCGCCCCCGCCCCCGGGGCCCCCAGCAGGCCCCCCTGCGCCCTAGGCGGCCCTAACCCCGCCCCCGCCCAGAGGAGGCAGCGGGGAGTCAGCCGCACTGCACCTGCCCAGGGGCTCCTTGAGCTGAGATGCCTGCCACCCCCACTCCGGGCCTCTCAGGAGGCGGCCTCCTCACCTGGGGGGGTGGGGGGTTGCCTTGCCTGGGCTCTGCAGACTGAGAGCTGGGACAGGTGTCCAAGGTGTGCAAGCTCTCAGTTATTGGATGACTAGGTAGGGATCGTCCCTACCTGCTGGGCACTTTTAGGCGCTGGGAGCTGGGAGGGAATATGGCACAACGAAACAGGCGAAAGGCCTGCCTTGGTAGAGCTTTCATTCCAGCCAGGGGAAAAAATAAGCAAAATAAAGTAGTAAGTTAGAAAGTCAAGGTAAGGTGGAAGAAACAGAGCAGGGCCAAGTGAGGAGAATAAAGAGTTGGGGGCCAGGGGTTGTGGAGCATGTTGCAGTTTTCAAAGGGCGTTAGGAACCGCCTCACAGAAGTGACATTTGATCAAGAGTCAAAAAGGGTGAGAGAGAGCCGTGGGGAGGACATCTCTGGGGGAAGACAGCTCTTGGCAGAGAAAACAGCAGTGCAAAGGCCCTGGGGTGAGAGCACATTCGGTGTGTTGGAGACGCACCAAAGAGACCAGTGTGCCTGGAGTGCAGGGGGAGAGGCAAGGTGAAGTAGGAAGCGCCCAGAGGTGGGAGGAGGAGTTTTGGTTCTTGCTGGGCCTTGAGGGCCTTTATAAATACCCTGGCTTTTCCTCCAGGGAAATGGGAGGTCCCTGAGAATTTATAAGAAAAGGGTGTGACCTTTTGACCTGTATTTTAGGAAGTTCACTGTGGCTGCTGTGCTGAGAATACTGTCGGAAGGTGAGGAGAGAGCTGGCGGTGGAGCCCCCCCAGATGATAGCTGTGGCTGGGGTGAGGGTGCTGGATTCCGGACCCTGCATTTGAGGATGGCGCTGACACTCTGGAACGGGGGTGAGGAAGTGCTGTCCTCATCAGCATCAGAATTTAACATTCTTGCTGCTCTCCAGGAGCTTCACTCAGGTTCCTGCGCCTCTCATCTCCTCAGCAGCCCCGGTGGACGGCGGCTCACCCCGCGGAAGCTGAAACGAGCCATTGGACCTGAGCAGGGAAGGTCCGGAGGAACTTGCGCCGTGACTGCATACCCTTCGGGCACCCCTGAGGACCCATGTCGAAGGTTGACCTGAGGGTCTCAGATGCTGAGGACAGCCCCAGGAAACGGACCTTTGGGTGCCTGGTGCCTTGGGTTCCACCAAGAGGGAATAGGGAGACCCGGAGGAGGCCTCTCCACAGCGGACACTGCCCCTCCCTCTCGGGCCCTCACATTGTCCTCTGAGCTCGAGCTCAGAGAACTGTCTCTGCAACGTTTGCCTGGAATGTTCCCTCCCCTCTGGTCCAGGAAGGACACTGGTGTGTGGTCTGTGAGATGCAGGCCCAGGAGCCTTGCTCCACTGCTGACCGATCCTGTGTGACCCCCCGGCGGGGCCACCTCCCTCTGCGACGGGGCTTCTAACCACCAGCTCTGCAGTGAGGAGCGTGCAGGCCCGCCTCAGCTGCCACGCTGGCCAGTGGCCACCCCTGCTCGGCAGGTGCTGCCTGGCCTGCGGCATTGAGCCCCTCCATCCCTAAGGTGCCCGCAGCTGGAGGGGGAACACCTACCCCGGTGCAGCCGGCTGAGAGTTCAACGGGAAGATGCAAGTAAAGCACCTGGAGGGGTAGAGGCCCACGATGTGAGGGCCAAAGCGTGAGCCCTCGTTCTGCGTCCCTGGCCCCCTTGCACCCACAGTGTAGGAGCGAGAACGAAAGAGTGAATGTGAGCATCCGGGTTGCTCAGTGGTTGAGCATCTGCCTTTGGCCCAGGGCGTGACCCCGGGGTCCTGGGATCAAGTCCCACATCCAGCTCCCTGCATGAAGCCTGCTTCTCCCTCTGCCGGTGTCTCTACCTCTCTCTCCGTGTCTCTCATGAATAAATACCTAAAATCTTAAAAAAAAAAAAAAAATGAATGAATGAGGCTGGAGATCTTCAGGGTCTGGAATCAGCCTGTGAATGTTTTCCTTTAGGACTCCACGGAACAGTAAGTATTTGTGACTGTGTCTGAGGCCCCCACCTTCACTGCAGGCCACCCTGGAAGCAGTGGACACCCAAAAGAGTACTCAAGACCATGTGCTTGAGCCCTGCGGCTGCTGGGGTACAGGAGGCAGGAGCAGAAGCTACCAGACATGGTCAGCCTGACCTACCAAGAGGAAGAACCTTCTGGGTCTTCACTGTGCAGAGCCCCGGAGATGGGCCCAATGGGGTCTGGACTCAGTCCCACCCCTCGCAACTGCCATCACAACCCTGGAGACATACAAGAGATGGCCTGTGGAGAAGTTCCAGGTATGTCTACCTGCTGGTGGCTCTCAGGGAAATTCAGGAGTAGCGAGTTGTTCATGATAATAATAGTAATTAAGCCAACATCTTTTTTTTTTTCCAGGGACTGGTATTTCAGGTTTGACAAGGATGTGAAAAATCACAGCCCGTAGGCCAAACCCAGCCCTGAGGCCTGGTGATGCCCAGAAGGAAAGAAGCTGAGTGGAAGATGGCTCAGGAAGTATGACTCCTGGCTAATCCCTAGAGCAAATCCAGCTTGCCACAAGCAGTGGGGACAGACCAAAGGCTCCGAGCAAAGGTCAGTGCAAATGGGGGTGACTCTGTGGTCTGGAAACCTCCCAATCGCCTCCCCCCGCCCCTGCCGAAAGCCTGGGTCCCCTTTAAGACTAGAATAGGGGATGAGGTGAGTAGCAGGGGGAGAGAGTGCTTGAGAGAGGTGTGGGCTGGGGTGGGGCGGGCAAAACCCCAGGAGGAGGAGGAGAAGGCTAGAGGAAGGGCAGGGCAGGGTCCCGTGGCCTCAGTCTGGAAGTCTCTTCCCTAGATATTCATGTGGTCCCCCTCCCTCCCTCTTGGCCTCTGGCCCAGGTCACCTCCGTCCTAAGGTCACCTCCTTCCCCAACCACCTGATCCAGACCTGCCCCCTGCCTTTCCCTATCCTTCTGCTCTGCCATGGTTGTTTCCTCCTTTCTTCTTGATTTCTAGGTAGTCACTCAGTGTTCTTTGTCAGTCTCCCCTCACTCAAGCGTAAGCTCCATGAGGGCAGAGGGGTTTGTGGGCTTTTATTCCCTGCTGTATCCCCAGCATTATGTATGGTGCCTGGCACATAGCCGGTGCTCCACAGATGTTTGCTGAATGTGAGAATGAGTGGAAGGAAGGTGGTGGGGCTGGGCTGGATGGGGTACCCGAGGCCTGGGCATCCCAGAGGACAGGCCCAGGGGAAGTGGGAAGCAGGTTACTAAAGCAGGTAGGTCAGATTTCAGGGGGAGATGGAAATCCGGAAGTAGCAGAGGCCTCGGTGTGCTGCACAGTCGCTTCTAACCTTTGACCTCACCTTGCGGGACAGCAGCCCTGTCTTCTGGCTGCTGGTACCCCTGGGAGGATTGAGCTATAAGCAGCCACCCTGTAGGCAGGTGGGCCCTATAGCTGTGCCCCTAAGCAACCGGCAAAGCATGCCAGAGCCTGCAGGCCTGGGGCTTGAGTGATGACAGCTGCGGCGCCTTTCGATGGTTTATAATTATGAAATATTTAATATGTACAAAACACATGATTGGGGCACCTATGTAATAAAATAATAAAATGAATACCAGGGCCCCAACAGACCCTCCCCGAGTTAACCAGCATCTTGCTGTTTGTGTTCATTTTACCCTCGTTTTTGTTTCTTAAGCGGCTTTCCGCTGCCCCTTGTCCTGGGAATGTCATCTGTAACCCATTGTGTGATGCTGTCTGCTTTCCGGCTCTGCAAAGACGGTGTCCTGTTGTGTTACTTGCTTCTTTGCTCATCGTGATCTTGGATCTGGCCTTGGTGAAGGCTGTGATTGCGTCCTGATCTCTGGTGTGTAATGCTCTTGGGGGTGGTGGTGCTGGTAACACCCCTGTTGGCCGCCCTCCATGTATCGTACCTCAGCACCCACACTTTTATGAACAGGCTGCCGTTTAGAAGCTGCATCAGTGCTGTTGTTAGGAGCAGGGTTTCCGAAGATGACTCAAGAGGGCTCTATGCCCCTCTCCCTTGACGTGCCTGAGGGGGCCTCCTGAGTTTCTTCCCAAAGGTCATCTGCTGCTGCCTGGAGTCAGGGTTCCCACCGTAGGGACGAACCAGTGGAACCCTCCTGCGCAGCCCCACTGCAAGCACTGAAGCTGGTGTGTGTGGTTTACCACCTGTTGCCGTTTGTTGGGGCTAGCCAGATGGCCAGGGAGAGGAGGCTGGCCAGCCACTCCAGGAGGGCCCGGGCATGGCATGAGCTGCATGTAGAACCATGTTCCTAGGATGCCCTTTGGCTTTGCCAAGTCCAGAAATATGTGGATGCTTCAGGAGCTTGCCCCACTGACTCCTGCTAATGAAGCTCACCACAGACCATTGTTGACACCCCATGGCAACTTTCATTTATGATGGAAGCCATTCCCCCAGTGTCCTATCCCTGGAGACCTGTTCCCAGTGTTAGGATGCATGCAACGCTGAAACCATTAAGAGGTTGCTTGGTGAGTGTGGTTCTGGAACCAGAGAAGAGAAAATCTTTAAAAGGTCATCATTCAGGCCCTGGAAAGGCTCTGAGGACTGTCTTGTTCCCATTCTTGAGCCTGCCTCTCCAAGGCTGAGAATATCCACATGTCCCAGATCTGTGTCCTGTGCCCAGTTCTGGAAGAAGCTAACCAGTTCTGAGAATTTCCAACGCCCATCTCCATGCATGACGACCTTGCAAAGACTTTGGACACCATAGTAACAACCAACCAAATTTGGTTTTGGTTTAAGCTTGTGTGATAGGAATCCCTTATCTTCATGAGTGTTTTTTTCACAGTCAGAGTTCTGGGGACACTTTCCTGTTACCTTGTATACCACCTGTCCTACCTTCTCCCGGAAAGGCAAAGAGTGAGCTTAGGATAAAACACCCACCTGCACATATGAAATAACAGCAACACAAAGATCAGAAACTCCATGGATATAGGCGAGAACACTGTCCCTGTCACCTAGTCAAGAGTGTACCTGGAATGACGTGTAAGCTTCCTGGCAGACCATGCACAAAAGTACATACGTGGGGTGGTTTAATTTGAAAAGTTGTTGGTTCACACTTCTGGAGCTTTAGGGAGCCAATAGGGAACTAGGTGAGCACAAAGGGTCTGGTTGTTCCTACACAGCTAACAGTGGTGACATTTTCATTTCAAACACTTTACTAGCTAATTCTCATTCTGTGTGAAAGAGCCTCAAAAACACGGAATCTACTTTTGTAAGGAATTGTGACTGATCTTTCCCTGGACAAGGCCACTAGCGTGCAGAGTTTCCACAGTTTAATTCAACAAGCATTGATAAGCATCTATCGTGTGCCAGTGTTAGGTTCTGAGGATACAAAATTGTATAAAATGTGATGCCATCCCTCAAGGAACTTACAGTCCAATTGGGAAAAAGGAGAAAGTCAGGGATAGCTCTGTCGTTGGACTCAGAGGAGCACCGAGGCCTGAGGGAACCCTCAGGAAGTCCTCCTGCCAGCGGTAACCCCTGAGCCAAGCCTGGAAAAGTGATTTCGGCTCTGGTCTGCTTGCCAAAGTGGTGAATGTGTGACACCGAAGTTGGAGTTAGGAGCCCTGGATCTGATTTCCATCCCTGTAATTGATCTGCTCTGTGACCTTGTGAAAGTCCTCTTTCCTCTCTGGACGTCAGTTAATTCCCAGGTTAAATGTGGGAGGAAGGAAGATCACTAGCGTTCTACAGTATGATGGGGCTTGAGAAAGCCTCCACTGGGAAGGAAGACGAAACTCGTGGGAATACACGATTAAAATAAGTGGGAAATAAGTGTGCTGTGCCAGGTACTTCGGAAAGGATGAAAGCACCGGCTACGCCCCAGGAACACACCAGCGAAAAGCCAGCGCGGAAAACCAGTGCCTTGGCAGGTCTGAAGGAACGCTCAGGTCTTTCTCAGGAAGCAGAAGTTTTCTTCTGCAAAGCTTGCAGACCGGGTTAGGGACCCGAGGGGCCTGCGCTCCAGGGGGCGGGGCCCGCGCGGACGCCCCGCGCTCTAAGGGGAGGGGTGGGCCCGGCGCGCGCGGCGGCAGCCAATGAGAGAGTCTCCCGATGAGGTCATGGCGTTCCTCGGCGCTCCATTGGCGGACCGCCCCCCCACCCCCCGCGGGGCCTGGGCGCTGACCTCCAGACCGGACCCCGGGCCGGGAGGGCGCGCCCCGAGCTTTCTCCCAGTATTTAAGGGTGCTGAGCAGCGAACCACGCCAGGAGTGGGTCCCCGCCTCCTCCTGCAGGGAGAAATGAAAATGCCCAGAAAAAAAGAGCTCTAATGAGAAAACCCTCATCTTCTCCGGTGACAGTGGAAGGTTGGTTTTTGTGCTGCTGCAATCCAAACACACTGATTAACGAGCCATTTTAACCATTTAAGGACACTGAGCAGACTTCCAATGGCTGGCCACCTTTTTATTTCCCCGCGGTGACACTCAAGGCTGGAACAAAGACATTTCTGTTTTGAAACATTTTAAAACCGTGATTCTCAAACCCATTTCTGATGTTTTGAAACATTTTAAAACCGTGATTCTCAGGTGTACAGAGGGATCCAGAATGGGCTTGCATCTGCCAGGCCCTACCCCTGGCTCCAGTCCTGCTGGCTCTGAAACGGGCAGGTTGAAGAAGCTGGCAGGGCCAGGGAGCTGGACCCCGCTTTGGGAACCAAAGCACTGAAAACATCCTCAGAACTTGTTAGAAATGCCCATTTTGAGGCCGTGCAGCCATCTTGTTTTTGCCAAACCCTCCAGGTAGCTCTGGTGCTCACTTAGGTGTGAGAACTGATCTAAATCAGCTCCTCCTGAACTTTGAGACTGCTTCAGAGCAGCGTGGATTCTGCACTCTCAGAATCAGGTCGGGGAGAGGGTCCCCTAGTCCAGTCCCATCTTGGGGAGGTAACTTTGGGGTGCTTTTCCCATTCTCACCATGGAACTCCTGGAGCCCAGCTCAGGTCCTGGCATCTGCCATGGTTTGGGCTACAGTGATTGGACCAACGATGCATATGTGACCGGTGCTTTCCTGGAAAATGATTGAGACAGTCCCTGCAAGTGAGTCGACTAAGGGTGAACTTGGTACCCAAGGGCAATCCTGTTGTGCCGTGTGGCCGGGGCAGCAGAGGAAACCAGTCTGCAGAAGGAACAGTGAAGCAGACACATAGGCCCCAAGAGGGGAGGTGGGAAAGAATCCACGCCAAGATGCCCTCCAGGCCCTGCACTGCCAGGCCCTGCTTCCCTCTGGGACTTAATGCAGGCCACCAGCTCTGGCTGATCGAGCTCCGGACACATTAGTCTACAAGCCCAAGCACAACCTATTCCCATCAGAGGTTTGGTGCACGTTGTTCCCTCTGGCTGGAACTCTTACCCCTATCTCTCCCATGCTGCCTCATTCCCAACAATCAGGAATGTTCTTAAATGACACCTCCTCAGGGAGTGACGCTCTATACGGGCCCCTCCTGCAGCCACACTCTATCACATCAGCCGGCTTTCTCATGTCTTCATCGCATGTGACATCTTTCATGCACTCACAGGTGCTTACCAGGTCACCATAAATGTCTTGACAGCAGAGATCCCAGGGCTTTGTTCATCACCAGATCCCAGGGCCTTAAAGTGGCCTGACACGTGGAGGGGTAGCTCAGTCAATGTTAGTTGAAAAGATCACTTTCCCAACCTTCCTGAGGTCAGCTGCTTCCAGCCCTCAGGTGGCAGGAATCCCCCCAGCCTATGTTCTCTGATCACAGGAAGCCATGTGGATTCCTAATGTTTGCCACCCAAGGACTCCAGAGGGGTTCGCCCTTGCTTTGCAGAAAGAAAATTGAGACCTAAGTGACTTGCCCAGCATTATGTGGCCAGTCAGTGGGACAGCAAGGACAAGAGAACTAAGCTCTCAGGCCACTTCTCTGTCCCCAGAGTACTCCCCCCTCCCCCTTCATGATCTTGGGTCACTCCCCACAGCAAAGCAGTCGGGTCAACCTCAGGCCTTTTGCCTCCTCGCATAAGCTTTTAATAAATCAGTTTCATTTTCAAAATACTGCTCTGCATAGTGGTCAGCAGAAAGATGCTGTCGGCACTGTCCATCACAGGAAGTTATTTTCTGATGAACTATAGTGGGATGGATGGTTTGAAACTCACTGTTGCTGCAAGAGCATGACAGATGTCACATTGATCCTCACTCCACCCAGATTTCTCTTTTGAGGATGTATATTTCTGGGTATTTATCCAAAGAAAACAAAAATACTAATTTGAAAAGATGTCTGCACCCCCATTTTCATTACAGAATTATTTACAGGAGCCAAGAAATGGAATCAGCCTAAGTGTCCACAGACAGATGTCTAGATAAAGAAGATATGGTATATGTACATAATGGAATATTACTCAGCCATAAAAAAGAGAATGAAGTCTTGCCATATGCCAAGCATAGATGGACTTTGGTGGTATTATGCTCAGTGAAGTAAGTCAGACAGGGATAGACAAGTACTGTACGACTGCCTCTTATATGCAGCATCTAAATTGAAACAAAATAAAAAAAAATGAGCTCACAGGTACAAAGAACAGATTGGTGATTGTCAGAGGCTGGGGGTGGGTGGGGGGATGAGCAAAATGAGTGAAGGGGGTCAAAAAGCACAAATTTCCAGTTATAAATAAAGTTATAAAACAAAGACATGGGATGTAATGTACAGCATGGTGACTATAATTAATAATACTGTATTGCATATTTGATATTTGTCAAGAGAGTAAATCTTTAAGGTTCTCATCATAAGAAATTTGCAACCATGTGGGGTGGATGTTAGCTAGACTAATTATGCTCACTTCACAACATGTACAAATATACCTGAAACTATATAACTTTATATATTTAAATATCTGTTTTTAAAAATTGAAATTTTTTTAATTTAAAAAAACGTGTTGCAGCGTCTGGTTTACTGCAGTCCAGGGAAGCAGAGCCTTTGGCCCAGAGGAAACAGTTGTAACTGCTGTGTGCAGAACACCTTTCTAAGGAGCTAACCAGGTGACGGCACCTTGCACTTGACCTAGGACCTCAGCAGATATGTGTTGAGTAGCTGTGATGGCCTGAGTGGCGGTTGTCCAGCTCAGAGATCCTGCTGGCTTGGGAAGGCCAGGAGCAGGAAGACTGCAGTTGGATGCCCTCACGGCAGGTATTTATCCAGCGATAAATGGTCATCTGTCATCCTTTGTGACCTTTATCTCCTTCCTCCATCTGGGGAATCCCTCACCTGATGAGGGAGAGTCATCCTCCCCCCAGAGAGGTTGGGCATGTTGGGCACTCACCATGCCCGACTCCTGCGTGGCCACAGCGAGGGTGGGTAACCTGGGCCCCGATGGGCAGACACCTCGGCCTGTGGCAGCATCCCAGTCCAGCCAAGGTTGTTGTGGCAGCTGTGGGTGGCGCTGGCCCGGGTGCCCCCCTGTGTCTGCGCCCAGCAGTGGTGGCCGTGGTCTCTCCTCTCCAGACCAGTCCTGAAGAGGATTTCTGGCCTACGACCAGGGCTCCCCAGCTTCTGTCCTGGTCACTGTCATCCCAGAGATTGTGAGCCACCTGGGATTAATTCTGTTGACGTCTAAAGCAGCGAGAGTTGATTTCTGTAGAGAGCAGGACTGAGGGAGGAGGCTTCCAGAAGGGGGTGGGGGCAGGTGCTGGAGGAGCAAGAAGAGGGCGAGGGCGCCCAGGCAGAGGAAGTGGCATTTGGGCAGGGAGAGGTACTGTAGCACTGTTGTCCTTGACACCAAGTCACAGGTGATGAGGAGGGAAGTAAGTCACCTGGAAGCAGACCTATCCTCCAGCGCCTCACTCGGGGTCCGGAGGGTCACGGGCTGGAGGGTTTTCCTGCAAGTCTGGCTGCTTTTCCTTTGCTGCTTTTTGAGCCTTTCCTTCAAGAACACCGATTGGGGCCCCCAGGGGGCTCAATGGTTGAGTGTCTGCCTTCGGCTCAGGGCATGATCCCGGGGTCCTGGGATCCAGTCCCACATCGGGCTCCCCATGGGGAGCTTGCTTCTCCCTCTCTGTGTGTGTGTGTGATGAATAAATAAATACAATCTTAAAAAAAAAAAAGAACATTAATTGGACTACCTCATCCTCATCGTGGGTGGCTTCTTGGGTTTGATGGGCAAGCCTCAGTGTACACTCCCACCCGGAGCCCAAAAAGCCAAGTCCTTCACCCAAGGTATTATTTTAATTGGGGGTGGACTCTCTTTTCACAAGGAAAAGCATAGCTTAAAATACTCTTCCCTGCCCCCTCCTCCCCCACATCTTCAGCACAGCTGTTGCATCTCCACCTTGATGGAAGCAACTAACCCCAGTGGGTTGGGCCCTTGCCCCTCTGTGCATTCGAATGGGCTCCTCGGCTTAAGCCTATGGGGCATGGGCAGGAAGGGTTTGGGGACCCCACTCCTAAGCAGCTGAGGGGTCCCTGTAGTGGGGCTTCACCCCACATGGGGAGGAGCTGATGCACCCTGCAGGGCCAGGGATCATGTCCTTTCTGGGAGCAGGGTTTGAATGAGCAAGAGCAGCCAGGGTACTTACACATGGAGGAGGAGGGGGAGGAGGGTCAGGCCTCTAAAGGTGGGAACAGAGTCAGGTGCCCTATAGACTGGCCTCCCTCTCCTGCTCTCATCTCATTCCTAAGCCCAGTGTAAACTAAGTGCCACACAGCCCTTCATGCAAGCCCAGGCCCACGTAGACAGGCTGGGCAGCAGGGGCCCATACAGGGGGGCTTAAGGAGGAAGAGCTGAAGTAGAATATGACACCCCTGCTGCACTTACCATCTGGGGCACCCAAACCAGCATCTGTCACATGCCACCTTCTACAGGTCATGGGTTCCGTTTAACAACTCAGTGTCTGTGCCTTGGGGGGCTGTGGATCCGGGCACTACAGGCCATGTCTTAGCCCTCCATGTATCCCCCATGGCACCGACCCAACAGGTACTCATCAGTTCAGCCAGCCAGCCAGCGGGGGCAGGCGGGGGGTGGGCCTTGGAGATCCCCCAAAGGAAGGAGAGGGGAAATTTCTGCTAACCCTGCTTCCGTCTGCACCAGGCCCATCTCCTTCCCCAAGAGGAAGGAATAGTTGGGATTTCCAGTTCTCTCCGTCGTCATTCTTTCTTACACTCTGTGCCTTCTAACAGGCACAGACAGTCCCTTTCCTGCTAGAGGCATCTGGGGGTGCCTTTGCTCCTCTGGAGAGATGGTGGGTGTCAGAAAGGCCAGGACTGGGTCTTGGTCACTTCAACAACCCTGATGTCATCTGGTACACGGTTGGCATGTGATAGTTTTGGAATGAGGGAACATTCATGGAATAGAGTTGTCATAGGAGAGGCCACCTACCCCCATAACATCTGTGTAGCGTGTTAGAATGTGTCATTTAAAAAAATTTTAGGGGCGCGTGGGTGGCTCAGTCAGTTAGGCTTCTGCCTTCAGCTCAGGTCATGATCTCAGGCTCCTGGGATTGAGCCCCAGGAATGGGGAATTGAGCAGGGATTGAGCTCCCTGCTCAGCGGGGAGCCTATTTCTCCCTCTCCTCCCTGCTGTGCTCTCTCTGTCGCTATCTCTCTCTCTCAAATAAACAAATAAAAATTTTTTTTAAAAGTTTTTAAAAAGTTTTAGACGTAGGTCAACATGTAGTCTTAATTTAAGGCATATCATTTAACAGTTAAGCAATATATTCACAGAGTTGTGCCACCATCATTAATATCAATTTTAGAACATTCTATCATCCCCCCCAAAAAAATCTTAGACCCCTTAGCCATCATTCCTACCTGCTCTCCCTCAGCTCTCAGCAAATACTAGTTGATTTTCTGTCTTTATGGACTTGTCAGTTCTGTCCATTTCATATAAATGGAATCACACAATATGTGTGTGTGTGTGTGTGTGTGTGTGTGTGTGTGTGTGTGTGTTTTAACTGGCTTCTTTGACTTAGCCTAATGTTTTCAAGATTTCTCCACATTGTAGCATAGATCAGCCCCTCATTCAGTTTTATGGTCAAATAACGTTTCATTGTGTGGATACCACATTTTATTCATCCATTCATCAGTTGCGGACATTGGGTTGTTTCCATTTTTGGACCATTGTGAACGATGCTGCTGTGTACAATTGTGTGCAGAGTTTGGAGTAGACACACATTTTCATTTTGCTTAGGTATATACCCAGGAGTGGGAATTGTGGGGTCATATGTTAAGTCTATATTTAACCTTTTGAGGAATTATCAAACCATTTTTTTAAAACAGCTGCACCATTTTACATTCTCACCCACAATACATAAGGGTTCCAGTTTCTCAACGGTCTTGCCAACACTTGCTATTATCTGTCTTTTTGATTCTAGCCATCCTAGTGGATGTGAGGTATATCTCATTATGGTTTTGATTTGCATTTCCTTGATGAATAATGTTATTGACCAACTTTTTGTGTCCTTATTAGCTATTTGTCTTCCACAGAAAATTCAAATCCATTGCCTATTTTTAATTTTTAAAAATTTTAATTGAAGTATCGTTGACATATTATATTAGTTTCAGGTGATGACAGAGTGATTTGACAATTATATACATTAGAAGATGTTCACCATGATAAATATAGTTACCGTCTGTCATCACACAAAGTTATTCCAGTTATTCCAGTATTATTGACTATATTCCTTATGCTGGACATCTCTTCCTTATGACTTATTTATTTTATAGCTCAGGGTTTGCACCTTTTGATCCCCTTCACCTATTTCTTCTATCTCCCCGCCCCTAACCCTCTGGCAACCACTAGTTTGTTTTCCATATTTATGAGTTTTTTTCCACTTTTTTTGTCATTGTTGTTTTTTTGTTCATTTGTTTTTTAGATTCCACATATAAGTGAAATCATATGGTATTTTTCTTTTTCTGATTTATTTCACATAATGTGACACCCTTTAGATCCATCCATGTTGTCACAAATGGCAAGGCCTCATTCTTTTTTATGGCTGAGTGATAGTCCATTGTGTATATACACCACATCTTCCAAACTAGTCATTTACCGACGGACACTTGAGTTGCTTCTATACCTTGGTTATTGCAAATAATGCTGCAGTAAACATAGAGGTGTGTATAACTTTTCGAATTAGTGTTTTCATTTTCTTCAGGTAAATACCTAGTCGTGGAATTATTGGATCATATATATAGTAGTTCTATTTTTAGTTTTTTTGAGGAACCGCCATACTGTTTTCCACAGTGGCTACACCAGTCTGCATTCCCATCAACAGTGCATGAGGGTTTCCTTTTCTCCATTTCCTGGTCAATACTTGTTATCTCATCTTTTTTATTTTAGCCATTCCAAAAAGTGTGAGGTGATTATCTCATTGTGATTTTTATTTGCATTTTCCTGGTGATGAGTGATGGTGAGCATCTTTTCGCGTGTCTGTTCACCATCTGGATGTCTGCTTTGGAAAATGTCTATTCAGGTCTTCTGCCCATTTTTAATCCTTTGCCCATTTTAAAATTAGATTGTTGTCTTTTTATTATTGAGTCATGATAGTTTTTTATATATTCTGAATATAAGTCTCTCATCAGGTATATGGTTTGCAAATATTTCTCCCATTCTGTGGATTTTTTTTTCTCTCTTGTTTGTGTCCCCTTTGAAGCACAAATGTTTTTAATTTTGGTGAAATCCAGTTTATCTAATTTTTTCTTTTGTCACCTGTGCTTTTGGTATTGTTTTTAAGATACCGACGCCTAACCTAAGGTCATGAAGATTTGCACCTATGTTTTCTTCCAAGAATTTTGTAGTTTTGGTTCTTATGATTAGGTCTGTGATCCATTTTTGAACTAATTTTTGTATATGGTGTGAGGTGGGGGTCCAAATTCATTCTTTTTTTTTTTTTTTCAAATTCATTCTTTTACATGTGGATATCCAGTTGTCCCAGCGCCTGTTATTGAAAAGGCTACCAAATACCATTCCGCCACTGAATGGTATTGGCACTCTTATAAAAAAAAACCAGTCGACCATAAAATGACCATAAAGGGTTTATTTCTGAACTCTGATGCTTATTCCATAGATCTATATGCCTATTCTTACGTCAGTATCACACTGTCTTGCTTACCATAGCTTCATAGTAACTTTTGAAATTGAGAAATATGAGTTCTTAACTTTGTCCTTTAAAGATTATTTTGACCATTGAGGGTCCCTTGCATTTTTATATTAAAATTTGGAGCAGTTTCATAGTAAAGTTTGGGCTCATTTCTGCAAAAGCTGGCGGCAGGGATTGTGTTGAGTCTGTAGGTTTATTTGGTGAGTACTGATATCTTAAGAATACTGTCTCATCTGTTTTCTACGTGTCCCTTGACTGTGCAAAGTTGCTGCTGTTCATAAGAGGCCGGGAGCTGGATTTGCTGTGTTTTAGGGGCCTGTTGGGCATCTGGTTCCTGAAATCAGAGAAGAGGTTTGCCGTTTCTCCCAGAGACCCTTGGGGATCAAGGCTCAGCTTCTGGTAGGACCATCTCCTGCATAATTGCCAGAATTCGTGGCCCCCAATCTGGATGCAATTTCAGGGCTTCTTTCCACCCTAGGCTTGATCAGCAAATGCTCCCAGCTGAGTCTACAGGAACCTCCACTACATTAAGCCCACAATAGGTTGGCTTTTATACATGCAGCCTCAAATATTTCTGTTGCATAAATGATCAAGTCACTCAGGCAAACAATGCCCCCCATGTCTGTCTAAAGACCACCATAAAGGCTTCTACCCCCAAGGTTTCACCCTTCCTTCCCAAAGTCCTTAGAGATTCTTGTCTTGGGCAGGTGCCTGCTAACATGCGAATATGTCTGAGGATAACACGGAAGCTCTAGTCTCCGTGGTCTGGTGGCTGAAGTCCGTTTCTTCCCTCCGTTTCCCTGGCTGTGGGCAGGGGCTGCCCCTCCCTGGGTGAGGTCCTGCCGGGGAGGGGGTGGCAGGAGCTGTGAGAGAAGCCAGGGAGGGAGCAGCAGAGGCCCTGCCTGCCCAGGGAGGTGTGGGAGGGCGCCTAGGAGAACCTCGGCTGACATCCTGATTTCCCAGACCAGGCCCTAACCAGTTCCCAGTGGTTAAGAATGTTAGGGCCTGAGGGAAGTCCTGAGGGAGCAGCCAGTGTAAACACCACAGAGGAAGAAACCGGGTCAGCGCATCCAAGGGACATGCGTGCAGTACGGAGGTAAGCCCGGCTCAGAGAAGGCCGGAGCTTCTCTGTGTTATGGGTCGGGCTGCGGACCAGCCGTGGCCATTCCTCCCAGATTCACTGAGTGTCCACTGTGGCATGGGGACAAAGCTGGGTACTGGAGACCTGCAGGGGGATGCTGACAGCTGACTCCGGGGGAGACCCATCCATTCGATGGCCATGAAGTCACTTACTTATAACTCCTAGTTATGTTAGGAAGATGTGTGGGGTCTGGGAAGGCTCCTTTAGGGAGATTAGCAATTGGAAAGCCCCCGGGGAGGATGGGGACCAGGGTCGCATCCTGGCAGATGGCAGCGGAGGTGTCCTGTCAGGAAGGGTCGGGGAGTGCAGGGGGAGGAGCGGGAAGGGCAGGGAGCTCAGGGCCCAGGGCCTGCCCTGGGGTGGGTAAGGCGTGAGCAGGACCACTGGGCGCGCTGGGGCTTCCACCAGGATCAGCTGGGAGCCACAGACGGGTTTCAGTGGGAACGTGACATGATCGGACTTGAATGTTCTGATGGCCATCGAGGTGAGGCCCACGTCTAAAATCCCTGCGCAAGGTCTCAGGCCCCCCACCTCGGAGGGCCTCGGGGGAGGCCAGCTGCCTCCTCTGCCAGCAGATCAGTGGCCCTTGTGCAGAAACCAGAGCTCGAGCCTCGTTTTATTTACTGAAGACCAGGGGACATTTAAACGCACTCTTAGCCCTCAGCTCCAGGGAGACTTTCTGGCTGTCGGGGCGCCCTAGGCTGCCCCCCCCCTTCCAGCTGAAGAGCCGGGACACAGAGCACAGGGGCATTTCTGGGCTGGCAGGGCCCTGATTGTGCCTGGAGGCAGAGGTACCCTCCCCCCAGGCCTCTGCCCCTCCCCGAAGCCCTGGGGAGAGCCTCCGAGCCACCCTGTGACAGGGGCGCGGGGCACCTGGTCCCAGGCAGTGGGCTCTGCACCGCGGGGGCTGCTGTCCAACCAGCCCCTTGTCCAGAAACCAGATTCTGAATTACCTGTGCCCCCCCCCGTGCTCTGTTTATTTGGGGTGTCTGTCTACAGAGTGGGAGCGATGTCTGTGTTTCTCTCTTTCTCCGAAAACTTTCCGAGATCCAAGAGCCACAGGACCTGCAGGCGAGCCGTCCCCGCGGGTCTCCTCCCCAGACTGCGGCACGTCACTCACCCTTCTGGGCCTCGGTGTTCTGGTTGCAAACTTCTCTTGCCCCCAACGTGTCCCAGAGGAGGAGCGTGTGGACGCCCCGGACGAGTCGGTGGCCGGTGGGGCGGTGGCCAGAAGCCCCAGTGCAGTGAGTCCCTGGGCGTCTGTCCCCGAGGCACCGGCCGGGGTTCACCTGGGGGTTCGCAGTGGAGAAGCCCCAGGAGGCGGAGGGGGGTGCATCTGTGCTGCACGACCCCAGAGTGGCTCCAGCCCCGGCCTGGAACCCCGGGAAACCACCACTTATCAAAGGACAGTCATCAGGGAGCAAATAGGGTTTTGTTCATTTGTTTCAAGTTGTTTTTTTTTGGTTTTGTTCTGTTTTTGTGAGTATCTCTGGGATGGAAACTGTAGAAGTGCGGGATGGTGCAGGAGTTGGCCAGGGAGTCTTCCCACCGAGCCCTGGGTCGCCCCGGAGGGGGATCGCCCCGAGAATCACCGAGGCTACATCGTCCGCACTCGGAATGGAAGGGGCACCAGCTGCTGGGAGCGTGTAGGGGACCGTCGTCGAGGGACTGGCAAAGGGATGGGAGCCGGGGTGGGGGACTGAGGAAGTCAGCACAACCCTGCTGTAATTTGCATTCCTTTCTTCCTCAAGGATGGCAACGAGTACCCGGCATCTAGCGAGCCTTCTTTCATACTGTATCTAGGCTTAAAGCCCCATCGTTGGATGTGCCGTCTTGGCGGTAAAAGGCAAAGTCATTCTAGTATTCTGGACCTGACAGGGAGCCGCGCACCTGGGGTGGGTGAGGGGGAACCATGGGCCGGGGTGGGGGGGCTTCCGGGGCGCGGGGCCTCGCAGATGCAAACCCTCTTACACAGCACGCGTGTCTCCAGCTACCAGAAAGCACCTTCAAAAGAGCCGCATTTTACTTCTCTGCTCTTTGATCGTATCGGACTCCGTCCCATCAGAGGTTGTCAGGCCACTGCTCAGGGGTTCGGAGGGTCAGGCGGCTGCCGGATTCCCCCCACCCCCACTCCTTAGGCAAGTCAAAGTGCAGGGAAATGTCCCTGTCCTGGACTTGGGGATATGCCGGGGAGACAGATGGATCATTATTAAAAAGCTGGACAAACATCACAAGGCAGAGTGGACACGGTGGGTGGGGCAGGGGGACCCGATTATGTTTGTCCCCTAGTTCAGACTCCTGTCTTCTGGTTCTGCTCCCATCTGGCTTATGAGTAAGGACCTCAAACTAGCAGGAGTCATGCAGTGCCTGTCAGGGAAGATGCCCGGCCGTCCTCCAGCCCCTGCAGGTGGGCCCCTGCCTGGAGGGACACAAGGATGGACACAGACAGATGCACGCGCACAGCCGCACATGGCCCACTCCCCCACGGTGGCTCAGACTCTGCTCAGCGTGGAGGCCCTGAGGCCCGGGGGGAAGCAATCCTTTAGGGTTTGTTCCTCAGGCGCCCGCCAAGCCTGCCTCCCTGTCCCTGTCATCCAGTCCCTTTTTGCTTAAGTTATTCAGAGGTAGTTTTCATTGCCTTTGCACAAAGAACCTGAGTGAGACACTGGGAGATTATTTTTACATCCCTCAGGGTTGGAAAAGATTAGAGAACGTGTCCAAAACTCAGGAAAACTGACAGAACTGTCCAGAGCCCGGACTCAGGCATAGAACGGCTGGCCCTGGGGCCAGGAGCTCTGAGGAGAGAAGCAAATCGACCCTAACTATGGAGAGCACAGAAGGCCTGTGCTGATCAGATGAGCAGAGATCTTAATATGCCCTCCCTGCCCTCCTGCCTACCCCCCTGCATGCTCACTATAGGGTGCCCCACGTAGTGGGCCCCGAGGAGGCATTCAGGCCAGGCCTGTGCACCCCCCCCCCCCCCCCCCCCCCCCCCCCCCCGCCTAATGGTCTGCCCGAGTGAGCACGTGGCTTCTCAGGCTGAACTTCGTACCATCTGCTCAGTGCCCCCAAGGATCATCTGGGTTAACATTTTACTTTATTTTTTTTTAAAGGTTTATGTATTTATTTGAGAGAGAGAGAGAGAAAGAGCACAAGCAAGAGGGGAGAGGGAGAGAGCCTCAAGCAGACTCCACGGGGACAGCTCCTTCCCACAGGGACAGCTCCCTCCCACAACCCTGAGAGCATGACCTGAGCTGGAACTGAGAGCTGGACACTCAACCGACTCGGCAGCCCAGGGGCCCCGGCTGAAATTTCAGTCCTTGGGTGGCCCTCTCTCACAGTCCAGCATGCTCAGGACAGACCGTCTGCCTTGCCCGTTGTTCAGGGGAATATTTTAAAACTGGTGGGAGCCGCTCTGGGGTGGTGGCGCCCTCCCTCACCCCGACCACTGAGCTCCAGGCTCTGAGATCCAGAATTGACGGCTTTTGGCGGGCAGTGCTAGGCCTCCGTTGTCCTTTGGAAAATCCTCACCAACTACTTGTGATGTGCAGAGAGGCACGCCCGGAGTGGTACGGCGACCACCCGTGTGGGAGCTCTGACCTCAGGACATCAAAAACAGGCCTCTGGAGCCTCCCATGCCAGGGCTTGCCCAAAGAGCCACAAACTCGAAAGCAGAGCTTTGTTTGCAACCTGCTCCTAAGTTTGGGACCAATGGCAGGTCAAGGTGGGCCTCGAGGGAGCGGAGCTTTGGGGTGTGAGCGGCGATGACACGGCGGAGTCACCTGGGTCTCGAACATCGCTCCCAGGATTATCCCTACTGCTCTCTGCCTCCGGAGTGGATGCGTTGAGATTCAGGGCCCAGCGCTCCGTGGCCCCTTCTATTCTCATCATGACCCCAGTGCTGGCAGGGAGAGGGCTGGGGTGGGGGGTCAGGCCGCCATGCCCAGCACCTTCAGGTGCTACACCACCAACTCCCCTCTTGGGCTCATGGCCTCCGACTGGCCTTAGACCCTCCCTCAATATTTGTCGTTCTTCATAACAACTATAATTTCCGAGCGGTCTGAAAGCCGCAAGACCCCTTGCAGTACCAAGAAGTACCCCAGAGAATGTTCCAATTGCCTGAGACAGAAGGATGACTATAATGTCACCTCTGTTTTGCAGGTGAGGAAACTGAGGCCCAGAGAGCAGTTTACCCTCCAGGGGTCGGAGCTCAGGCGGTGCTGAGCGGTGGTGCCAAGCCGGCCAAGGAGGCAGGGTTTCCAGGCAGAGGTCCTCCCCAGGCCCTCCACCCCGGGCTCATTCTGGTTTTTGCTAGGCTGGCCCATCCACGCTTTTGGGGTGCTTCTTCAGCCCCAGTGTTCAGGGGATAGACCCAGGGGGGCCCTACCCAGTGTGTCCTGGGACTTCCACCTCGATACCAGCACAGGGCCACGGTGTGCAAAGTCCTGGCTGGTGGCCTTGCTGGACACACATTGTTATCGTTGCAAAATGAGATCCTCGGCTCAGTCCGGAAGGCCAGTGGCATCCCCGGTTCTACCCTGCGGATTATTTCTTCTTTGCCCTATAAATAGTGGGACATGTGCCCAGACTAAGCCGCTAATCCGCTGCACGGGCACTCAGATTTGGGAGGCGCCCCCTTCGGCCCGAGCCCCGGCCCCCGCCGCCCACCTGAGCAGAGCGCCAAGCCTGCGGTCCTGCGTCTGTGGCTGCGTCTGGACCCGCTCAGGGTGCATCACACGAAGGACGGGGTCCTCACCGAGCCACCCTGCTGGTGTCATCGCCCGTCACTTTGTCACGGCCTCAGGCTGCAGGCCCCAGGGAAGCCCCCGCCGGCCCTTGGGAACCCTTCTCGGCCAAAGTGAACATCTCCCCCTGGGTCAGGAGGTTTCGGGCCCAGAGAGATGGAGGGGGGGTGGGATGGGAACCGAGAGGAGGGCTCCGGAAGCGGGGGGTTGGCTCACGGTTTCCGAGAAATAGAAAAAACTCAAGTGCAGAAAGAGCCGGGCTGCGAAGCCCTGAACAATTGACAAGCAGGCTTTCGTTTCAGCAAATTAAAAAAAAAAATTGCTCTTTTATATGCACTTTGTTTAAAACTAAGCCTTAGGGAAGCTACCTCGTGGCTTTAAACTGGAGGCAGCATATGAGCAACCTGTGCTGGACCCGCCGGGCCCGGGCTCTGGGGTCAGCAGAAGACAAGGGGGCTTTACTCCCGGGCCAGATATTGAACTGAGCATGACGTTGGAGGCATTTCTTTCACTCCCAAGTTTGGTTCTAGCTGGTTGAGCTCAGGATCTAATGTGTCAAGAAAAGCTCTTGGGGGCATTGGTGCGAGGCGGGGTGCTCCCGGAGCTCGGTGGGAAGGGGGGATGTGCTCCTCCGAGGGCCCTTGCGTCCTGGTGCTGTGTCTGTTTTGCTGTGAGGTTTAAGAGCTGTCTCCCCCAAAGTGGGTGAGGAGTCCCCCCTGCCCAAATGCCAGGCGCTGCCAGCAGGAGCCGCCCCCTGCTGCCCGCCCCCACCTCCGGGCCCCAGGCAGCCGAGGCCGAGTCTCCGTCCGTCTGTCCGCGGCTGGAGGTGATGGCCTGCCGCCCCCTCAGTGACACCCTGTCTCAGGAGCTGAGTGCTGGGTGGGCCCCGGGGTGGGCAGCGGCCTCGGGGTGTCCGGGCCTCCCCCGCCCCCCGCGGGGAACATCTGCCCGTGGGGGCCCCGCGTTCCCAGCGCACTGTGCCCACAGTGGGGCCTCCGCCTCACCACTGGGGCTGAGCACAGGAAGGGGGCCCCCAGGCCCAGGACTTGGCCTCAGCGACAGGTGGCTGGGCAGTTGCAAAATGCTGACATCCTGCCCGCCCCCCCCAGAAAGAGAGCCCTCCCCCGGGGGCCGGCCCCTGCATCCTGGGCTGCGGCCGAGTGCACGTCGCAAGTCCAAAACCAATGTCGCTGTCCACGTCGGGCAGCAGCCTGGCTCTCTTCGGAGGCTCTTGCGGAGAACCCATGTCCTCGCCCTTGCGGAGAGCGCCCATTCCTTCCTCCGCCTGCCGCACAGCGTCTTCCCGGCACTCTGGCCCCTGCCTCTCACAGGAAGACACCTCCCATTACATCAGGCCCCCCTTGGGTCAGCCCGGACCACCTCTCATCTCAAGACTCACCTGAGTCCCCCCAGGACGGCTCCTCTGCCACAGAGGGGGGCCACCTTCGCGGGGTGCGCGATTAGCACGGGAGCATCTTTCCAGCCACTACGGGGTGACAAGCGGAAGGAAAGACGGAGCGGCCTCCAGCTCAGAGGCTGGCCCGGTCCTGCCTCAGCCCTGGCCCAGCCAGGAGACAGAAGATACGGCTGTGGGGCCGGTCCTAGCCCCGTGGGACCATCTGGGGGTGTTCAAAGGCCGGCAGCCCTGGCCAACACCCTCACCCTGACCCAGACACGTGAGAGACTCCCTCCGAGCCAGGACCGTCCAGCTGAGCTGCTCTGGATTCCTGACCCACGGGGACTGCAGCGTAAGAAATGGTCACGGTTTTAAGCCACCGTGTTTTGGGGTTTCGTGCTTATGCAGTAACAGGTAACCCAGACAGGACCTGAGCTTAGATTCAGCCCATCAACTGCTGCTGCCTTGAGACACCATCACGCTGGGTCACTATTTCTTTGGAGAACCGAGAGAAGCTGGCCTTGGGGGATGGAAGGTGGGTGTTTCAGAGGATAAAGTGAGGGAGAAGAGGCCAGGGCAGCGGGGGAGGGTCGCTTCTCAGGGCGGCCTGAGTCCCAGAGCACTGGGGAGGGGGGAGAGGGGTGCAAGGAGACCAGAGAAGCAGCCGAAGAGACCTGTAGTAGTAGTGACGGCCTAGGCCTGCCTCCTCTCACATGTGCTGGGGCTGGTCCCTTCTGGAGCCCTCGGGCCACATGACAGGGGGTCTGAGGGAAGAGTGATGGACAGGCAAGTAGAAGACAAGGCCTTTGGAGACCGCTGTGCAGAGAGAAGCTTCCACTTGTTCCAGACACTGCAGAGCAGAGCAGACAGGTGCGGTTAGCAGAACTCTGCGTGCAGTTAGCTACATGGTTTTATTTTATTTTATTTTATTTTATTTTATTTTATTTTATTATTTTATTTTATTTTTTTAAAGATTTTATCCATTCATGAGAAAGAGAGAGAGAGGCAGAGACACAGGCAGGGGGAGAAGCAGGCTCCATGCAGGGAGCCCGACATGGGACTCAATCCCAGGATCTCAGGATCACGACCTGAGCCGAAGGCAGACGCTCAACCACTGAGCCACCCAGGTGTTCCGCTACATGGTTTTAGTACAAGTGAACTTGAGTCATTCTTCTAAGACACAGAATTACTGAGGTATATATATATATATATACATATAGTGGTGGTTCTTTAAGAATCTTATTTAATTCGAAAAAGAAAAAAAAAACCCCACAAATCCAAATCAGGTATCAGGTGTTTGTACATCGACAGGTTTATTCTTTTCTTAAAGCTTGAACAAATCTTTACGCACTACAAAAAAGTTGGTAAAAAGTAAGCCCTTACTGCTTTGTTAAAAATAAAACCCACACACAAAACTTTCTGGCCGAACCCCCAGAGCAAGAAAACGTCACATTTCTACAATACACCCGGTTTGGGTTTTGGACACGTGTATGTTTTCCAGTTGATACAACTCACCCGGACCTGCCTGAACAAAGGGAAAACGAACTTGAAGACCATGAAGAGAAGAAAATAACATGCCTCTTATACGTGTTCAAGACAAGTAGCTATGGAATTCTGAAAATCCTCAATAAATAGTTCATAGTATAAAAATTCTCAGCTCCGTATTGTTTCCCTTTAATCGGTGGCAGTACCAGTTATCGCTATAATAAAGCATTCAAAGAACATTAAAATAACTATGCATATTTACAGCAACAAAAGAAACATTTGTAACAGTTAGCTCCCCTACATAAATCCCAGAAGAGGGAAAGTTTACGACAAATTAATACTTGACAATTCTAGCCCAGCTAGAATTAATCAATTTTTAAAAATCAACCATAAAATATTTTAAATATGGATTTCAAGAAAGCAGCTAAAATAAAAAAGAAAAGCTACTCCTTACTAAAGGCAGGAGGCATCAAGCAAAAAAAAAAAAAAAAAAAAAAGGAAGAAGAAAAATGCTACTCCCTTTGGGGAGATTTAGTACTAGAGTAATACTAATAAAAATAATAAAAGGTGGCATAAAAGGCAGATACAAAATAAAGTTGATCCTTAATGTGAGAATAATTTCATTTCTTGCATTGTAAGAAGGTCTTATGTTCTTCTAGAGAGACTTAGAAAAAAAGCCATGCATATAAAATTCTAATTACATGCCAGTTGAGTGACTTTGTCAAAGGTTTGCCCCAGAAGGGCTTTTTCGAAGAGGTTAAAAAGCCGTCCTAATTGCCATCCAAATTGACGTTTATAACCAACATATGACATCGTCTACTCCCAAAGCAAACCCTATCTAGAGACTTCACCTAAGAGCACTTTTTTGCTTCTTGCTTGAATAAAAAGGAATTTCCTATATTAGAAAACGGAGTAAGAGCAGGAGAGAAAGAGACAAGCTATGCCAGTCAAGGAACCTACTAAGCCACGGAACCCAACAGTCAAAAAAAGAAAAACTCAAGAACGATCAAAAAAAGGAAAACACAAGCAAGTTTCTGCAAATAGACTCGGTGCCCTCCTGAAAGGCAAAGGCAGGTGAGTACTTGGTCCTAGGCCGGAAACCCCAGCAGGCAGCCTGGGGGAGGGAACCTAAGACCCTCCTCTCCTATTCAGGCCCCAGAAGGATTTGCTTCTGTGTCTCAGGCAACTAACAGAGCTCAAAACACACAGGTTACAAACACACCTTCCAGACCAGCCCTTTGAAACCAGAAACAAGTTTTGGCCAGAGGCAACATGCACCCACCTGTCTCAAAAGAGATTTTAAGTGGGGCATTGAATACGGGTCTTTTATTTTAGAAACAAATCCACTCTGGTTGGTGATTCTTCTGCCCCACAGGCCACCCTGGACGGTTACATAGCTGGGGCGACTGGACAGCAAGCAGATGTTGAAGACTGTCTAAAGTCATCTGGTGGCTATACACAGATAATCAGTGACAGGGGTTAGGAAGGTGGGAGAAAGCAGAAGGAATCCACAGTGAGAGAGAGAGGAAAGTGAAAACTAAAGGAAAAGGTATGAGTCAAGTGATTTACTTTATTGATGCAAATTTGGACAAGTTAGCAAAACTGAGGTACCTTCATTTTCCAAAGACAAAGGGTAGACTTGAACATCAAGGCTGGACGATGCCCGCAAACCTGACCTGCTAAAGGAAAGTCAACAAACTGTCTCACATCCTTCCTACCATGCAGCTAGTTCCTCTGGAATGCCACATCTCCGGGAAATGTGCCCCTCAGAACGAAATACAGCCTCGGGGCATTGGGACACCCTACTCTACTCTGGAGTGGCATGGCTTCCTCTTCCTCTGAGCTCCCCAATGCCACTTCCCAGGCATTTCCTGAAAAGAATGGCTTCTGGTTTTGAAGGACCTTTAAATGAGATTGTAGTCAATCCAGTTGCCACATAAGACAAGAACGAGTCATGATTTCCGTCTATTTTAAAAATGAACAACTCTTGGGGTGCCTGGCTTGTTTGGCTTGTGGAGCGTGTGACTCCAGGTTTTGGGGTTGTGAGTTTGAGCTCCTGGTTGGGTATAGAGATGACTTAAATAAACTTCAAAAAAAAATAAACAGCCCTTCCTTTCTTGATACCATAAATGCTAAATGGAAGAAGGTACATATAAAAAGGGAAGAGCCCTGGTGGCTCAGCGGATTAGTGCCACCTTCAGACCAGGGCCTGATCCTGGAGACCTGGGATTGAGTCCTGCATCGGGCTCCCTGCATGGAGCCTGCTTCTCCCTCCGCCTGTGTCTCTGTGTCTCTGCCTCTCTCTCTCTCTCTCTGTGCATCTCTCATGAATAAATAAATAAAATCTTTAAAGAAAATAAAAATAAAAAAATAAAAAGGGAAGAGAATATCTTCAAATTATCTATTAAGAAAATGGCAAAAACCAGCAATCAATGGGAGAAACTATGAAAAGAAACCCAGAAAATATTACAAACCTAGGCCTTTTAAAAAGATGGTATTCCATTAAAAATTAAAAATGTTTGCATGTTCTAATGTAACGACTACTTCCAAGTTTTAGGAAATTCTTGAACAAAATGTACATAGCCACAGCCAACAAGCAGGAAAGCAGCCTACTCCCTGCCCCAGAGTCCTCAGCAAGACCAGCACCCTCCACACCCCCCCAAGTGATGGCACCAGAAGGAACCTTGCCTCCGGTAGGAAACCGCACAGGGCGAGCTCTAAGATTCTAGATGTGCTAAAAATCCTGCTATGACGACGGTTTGGTCTGATCCACTATGGAGTAGCTCCAATAAGATACACAAAGTTGGTTCAAATAACAAGACCTTCTACAAATGAGCTGAGGGCAATGGCAGACCTTAAACTCACACTCAGAACCATAATACACATTGTAAATGTTTACTATTTGATGGCCGAAAATATTAAACATCTATTTAATTTTAAACCTACCTATTCTCAAGTTCTATTTAAAAATTACCAGTTGACATTCACTACACAGAACCAGGCAAAGATACTTTTACAATTACGTTGGCTGTATAACAGTCAGTCTTCATTATTAAACAATGGCAACATCAATATTCTGGGCATCTTTAGGATCAAGGCACCTTGCAGGTATTTTTCCCCTCTTCTTTACCTGACCCTTCAGTATTCAGGCGAGGCAGGGATGGGCAGGCACAGTTATTCCCATTTCACGGCTGAAGAAATGGAGGCAGAGGGAGGCTGAGTGACTCGCTCAGATTCACCAAGTCTGTGGCCGGTCTGGAAATGTAGGACCACCTGCCTCCCTGCCTCCTTCCATAAAATCAACAGCAATACTCGTGAGAAGTGTCACACACAGTACTTGTTACACTTCAATGACAGCCAAGGGTTCAGGGAAGACAGAGGAATCATGTGAGCACTCCTTTCCTTCCTTCCTTCTTCCTTCCTTCCTTCCTTCCTTCCTTCCTTCCTTCCTTCCTTCCTTCCTTCCTTCCTTCCTTCCTTCCTATTTTCTTTGAGAGGAAAAATGTGCTTTTCCTAAGATGCCGATACGTGCAATTGTTAAAAACAGAGTGCCAAGAAGCAGAGCTGGGGCACGGGCCACACCAGACCTGAATGGCAGGTTCTGGTTCTCACCAGGGGCTTGCTGCACTAGAGGTCACTTTGCCTCTAACTTCACCATACAGTATCCTCCAGCATCTCAGGGGTCTTCTGAATACAAGAGAGCTAATTTAATAATACATTTGTTGATATAAAGAAATAAATAGTATTTATTCACTAATGGTCCTAGAATAGAGAAACAGAGCATCAGGCCTAAGCAATCCATTGACAAAAAAGTTAAGAATGGCAATTTCATCTAAAAATGTTCCTCAAGTCTGTGGTTCATAAGCAAATAATTAATTTCCAAAGATGCAAATATTGGAAATTAATTTCCAAAGGAGCCAATATGTATGTATTAGTCCAATCACAGGAAACCCACCCAAGGAAAGATCTGATTCGAAAACACTTTCCATGTAAAGTTGAATGCATACGTGCATGCTAGGAGTATGGGTGGAATCTGATGCTGCTGTGGCATATTGCTAATTTACAGTTTTCCATGTGAGAGGCATACATGCAACTTTTATCTTCTCTGTGTTAAAAATATTTATCTTGAAACAAAAATCAGTTCCAGTCATACTCTTATCAGGGAGGAACATTAATAAGATTGCAAAGTGATCCCAATGAAAAACAGTCCAGTGTTACCCCAAAGTGAAAAATATGCTTGACATTCTATACATAAGAAGAATTTACTACAAAAAAAAAAAAAAGAATTTGTTGTGAATACTTTCCTTACCTTGCCTATCTCCCAACATAAGCTTTGAAAAATTCCTCTAAATGCCACAACTATATAAGGAACATATATAGTTTCATGATAGTTTCTGCTGTAGAAACTTCTTAGGGTACCACCCTCCACCGCCCTAAAAAAACAAACAAAAAACCCCAAACCAACTAGACAAAAAATTTAAAAATCCAAAACCTAGCAGAAAGAGTTGACTAATCACACTAAAATTTCCCATTAAATAGCTTAGCAACAGTGAAGTAGTTTATAAAAAAGTATCACATTTATGTCTAGATGAAGTCAACCAAGTAAATAAAGTGCATTCTTTACCTCAGCTTTAAAAAACAAATGCCAACTCGTCATGGATGCTTTAAATACACAGCATTTAGCACTCTGAAGTCTTTGCATTAAATCAAAGTCTAACCATCCTTAACTCTACATCAAAATAATCCTGGAACTCTGGAATGTTACAGCCGTATTAATTCTTTAGGAGACCAATCTGGAGTTCCTGGTTTGAACTACTTTGAGAGCAAGCAAGCACGAGGTGGGGTGGGTGGGGGAAGTGGGGGAAGGGGAGGGTCAAGCAGACTCCGCCCTGAGTGGAGCCCATATGGGGCTCCATCTCATCCTGAGACATGACCTGAGCTGAAATCAAGACTCAATGCTGGGTGGGAGCCACCCAGAGGCCCAGGTAGCTTCCATTTAAAAGGAAACTAAAACAGCTATCTCACCCCCTTTGGTTGGTTGACCATTCATTCCAGAGAGTATTCTGATACATGCAGGGATCGCAGCAGGACAGACAGATCACCTTAAGTAATTATGATGCAATTATGGAAATTTGACATTTACTAGTCAGTCCCTCAATACGCTATACCTTAAAACAAAACCCTTTGTCTGCTAACATTTGAAAAACTTAACATGAAACCAGTATAGAAACTGATGAAAAGAAAAAGCCTCCATGGAAACGAACTAGGGGTGGTGGAAGGGGAGGTGGGCGGGGGGTGGGGGTGACTGGGTGACGGGCACTGAGGGGATGAGCACTGGGTGAATATGTGAAGTGTCTAAAATGGGCACTTGATGGGATGAGCACTGGGTGTTATTCTATATGTTGGCAAATTGAACACCAATAAAAAATAAATTTATTAAAAAAAAAAAAAGAAAAAGCCTCTCTAATGAAGACTGTACATTAAGTGTAATAGCCACAAGTACTTCTTAAGTTTCATAACATACACAGGGCACAGAGAAGTCAGCTTAAACCCTAATTAGAATTTCTAAACACTTGAGTTTTCCATGGGATGTATCATTAGATACATCATTAGAACAAGTCTTCTGAACTTTTAGGGAAGTAGGGTTTGATTATTCTGACTTTAGAAAGCTAACACTAGGCTCAAAAGCAAGGACACTGAAATGGAAAAGTCAGAATACTTTGACAGCAGACTTTACTTCCATATCTAGAAGATTTATCAGAATTAGGGAGCCTGGCTGGTTTGGCTGGTGGAATATGTGACTCTCCATCTCGTGGTTCTTTGGTTCTCACATACCAAAAATGTACAAGCTAGTCTAAGTATTGTGTTGTATCATTGGTGTAATGGAATATATGTTTTGAAACAAGAATGGACTGGGAAGATAAATATTTGTTTGTAGTATTATTTTACTGAGTAATTCTAAAACATCTTTTTTTTTTTTAAGATTTTATTTTTATAATCTACACCCAACATGGGGTTTGAACTTACAACCCTGAGACCCAAAGTCACATGCTCCACTGACTGAGCCAGCCAGGTGCCCCTTTAAGAAAGAATTTTCAATAGCTAGACTTTAGACTTTAAAAGTCTAAAAAGTCATTGAAAAATACCTTCAAAACATTTACCATTCAAAATGTATAAAAAGTACTGTTTTAGTGTGTTATAACATATATTCTCCACACAAATAATTTAGGTGAAATAATTTGCAGTTTGAAACAAGTTTATTTACATTTGCTATGAAAGCATTTTGAAAATTTCAAAGTCTACTTTTCCTCAATAGAGTTCATCGCTGGCCAGAAACAAAAGCTAAGTTTTCAGTGATGTCTCAGTCGGTGAATAAAAAAAATTGTAAGTTCCCTCTCACACTGAAAACACTTCTATTTTTAATGAGTATAAATTAATTATCGAGGATAAAGATATTTTAACCCTATACAGTGGAGTTAAGAGAAACAAGTATAGCCTCCTACTGCTTAGTAAGATGGCAAGGTCATGCTGGTACGACTCTGGTGTTCCGATGGTACTATGTTTGAGAAAAAGACAACTTCTCCAAATGATTTCATGAATAAATAAAATAATATTTCAGTCAACTGCACACATGAACCAGCTTCTGAAAGTTAATATTGGTAAGATAAGAAAGATTTGAGAAAAGTATTCATCAAAAAGTATACCCAACATTTGGGTGTACATGGCCTGGTGATCTCATGAGGATAAAGAAGCCAAAAGCAAGAGATTAACCTTTAGAACAGAGATAAAAGTAATGATAAACTAAATGAGACCATCATTAAAACATATAGAACTTTGATATCTACCCAGGTATTACCCCACATTGGGAAAAATATGATCCAGAGGAGGTGCCCTCTCTGTTAGGCTGCAATTTTGGTGTTATCTGCAAGAAACCAATTCACTTTGTCCCCCAAAACTTAATTTCTGTTTGTAAGTGAAGATTTTCTAACCATAATATTAATTATGCCTTAGAGTTGCTGCCAAATAAATGACAGTGGGGATGGTATTCTCAGAATAGCAAGGTGTTAGAACTGACTCCATCAAAATAACTCTGTTTTCTAGCTGGTAGTTCGTGTGTGTGTGTGTGACTTCTGAAAGATTAGGATAATGTTCACATAACATTTTAAATGTACAATTCAGTGGGTTTTAGTACATTTACAATGTTGTACGACCATTACCCTATTTAATTCCAGAACATCTTCATCGCCCCAAAACATCACCTATAGGCATCACTTACATCATGCATTAGAAGTCAGTCCCCATTTTTCCCTCCCACCAACCTCTGGAAACCTCATCTATTTTCCATCTCTACGGATATGCCTATTATGGACATCTCATATACATGAACTTATACAATAAATGGCCTTTGGTGTCTGGCTTGGTCTATTTTAACTAGTAGTTCTTTTTTTTTTTTTTAAGATTTTATTTATTTATTCATGAGAGATAGAGAGAGAGAGGCAGAGACACAGGCTGAGGGAGAAGCAGGCTCCATGCAGGGAGCCCGATGTGGGACTCCATCCCAGGTCTCCAGGATCACGCCCTGGACTGAAGGCAGCGCTAAACCGTTGAGCCACCCGGGCTGCCCTTAACTAGTAGTTCTTAATCAATTCCAGAGGGGTTGGAATTCCAAGGACACCAAACCATAAGCGCTCAAGATTCCTGATCCATCCTCATGAGTGTACTGTAGCTTCCACAGAGCTTCCATATAGGATGTTCTAGTTCTTCGACTGCCTTTTGATCACATGGAAATGGATTAAAATGGGAACTACAAATTATCATTCCCGAGAATATGTGAAGTGTCTAAAATGGGAAAGAGTAACAAAGAACAGAGGAGTAAAATTCTTGATTTGACCACAGTGTCTTAAGAGAAACATGTGCTCCGGTTCTATTTTTCTCTTGGTACCAGTGACATTCAAGCTATTCTGGAAGCCTAGGAAAACCGAGCCTTTTTTTTTTTTTTTTTTTTTTAGTATCTCAAAACACTTAATAAGTGCTTTGTAGCATGTGAAATGTTTTCTAAAAACTGAAGTTAAAATGAGAAGCCACAAGTAGGCTGATTAGATCTCATGTTGATGCTCACAGAAAGATTTGCTCTCAGAACTAACATTTGCTTTCCATAAATCAGTTCTTGGAATTTTAACTCAAATTGCCATATACTTCTGCTCCAAAGTAAGTCTTTCATGTGTTTGTCTTGTCTGAATGATGTAGAAACTCATAGAGAGGGAATTAAGCATAATGCCTTAGCTTTCAAAAGGTGGCCTAGTATTGATGTGAACTGTGAACTGGGTTAATCTTGGCAGAACTTTTTAAAGTCTAAAAATATTTGTATAAAATAGGAAGGTGCTGTTATCCTAAAGGTCTTGAGCTCAGTCTGTCTCTCATTCACCCACACATAAGAAAAAGCATTTAAATAGTACAAGCATGACACAGAAACCCTCTAGTGGCCAGTCCTTCTATGAAATAACAGGCTCTAATTATCAAAGTGGCAGGAATCTTTTATACTACTGTTATTACTTGCATCTAGAACATTATCTGGCTTGTAGGAGCTTAAAAATGCGGGTGAAAGAACAAAATAAACTGGGTGTCCTCCTATGTGAACCCATGACAATCAAGTTATCATTGCAAGAAGCCACTGTGGGGAAATGACTTTGGTGATTAAAAGTGATTACCTCCACATTCCTGCTTTTGGCCACAATAGAGTCGCTTGTAATCAGAACTAACATTCCCCCTAAAAACAACCATGAAAGCTAATAAAATATGTAGCATCAAGGAGCAAGCCCATACAGAAGCCCTAAGGAGCCCTGATCCCTGAAATAATGGAGGCACACTGGTGTGAGCCCCACATTCATTCTGACTTCTTGGAAGGCACTGTAAATTCATGGCACACAGAAATGCATTCCAAGTGGAAAGCAGCAATTCTACTTGGTCAAAGAAACAAAGTTAGAGTCTGGGCTGCTAAAGCAGCTAGGACGTGAAGGACAAAATCCCAGAGAGGAAGAAACCACAGAGAAGTGAGCCAGAAATGCTGCTACTTTATTTCCTTGAGGAGTTGGCCATCCCTAAATCAAGTGCATGAGGTGAGGCCTCCAGAAACCCAGCAAGAAGCAGCAGCTATGAAGCTGGAGAGCAGAGCTTATAGTAGCTTTTGGTGCATGAGTAATGGCAAAAACTGAAACCAGCCCTTACCAAGTCTGAAGTCAAAACTCAAGGGGGTCATGGTAATCTGCCTATATTCCACCTACCAATCAGAAGAAAGCGTTACCATCTTAGAGGGAGAGAACACCATGAAGAGCCTCTATAATCTTAAATATACAATGTATAGTATTCAACCAAACTTATGAGGGATCCTAGAAAACAGAACAAAATGACTGAAAACCAAAAGAAAAAAATATATGAACAACAGAAACAACCATTAGGGAGTAATTCAGACATTGGATTTATCAGAAAAGAACTTCAGAATTCCTTGGATTAATATATTCAAGAACAGAGAGGAAAAGATTGAGAATTTTGGCAGAGACCTGCAATCTATAAAAAAAATCTGAATATTTTAGATCTGAAAATACAATATATGAAATCAAGATTAAAATTCATTAGATCTAGCAGAACAGAGGATAAATGAACTGGAAGACAGATCAGTAAAAATGACACAGATTGAAGAACAGGGAAGAAAAACACAGAGTGTAAGATACATACGGAACATGGTGGAAGGTTTGTAAGAATCCTAGTAAAGAGGAGAGAGACGATAGATTGGAAGAGTTATTTGAAGAATGACTGGTTAAGAATTGCCAAAATTAAGGAAGAACATCAACCAAAAGGTCAAACCATTTACTATCCTTAGGAAAGGTAAAGAAACCACACATAGGTGTATCACAGTCAAACTGTCAAAAATCAAAGGGAAAGACAGGATCTTCCAAGTGACTAGAATAAAAACACATATGACTCTCAAAGGAGTAACAGTTAAGATTGATGGCTGGCTTTTCCACAGAACTTACAGAATGGAACGACATCTTGAAAGCACCAAAACCAGAAGTACATACTCAGCAAAAATATCCTTCAAAAATAAAGGCAACAATGAATCATACACTTTAAGTGAGTGAGCAATATCTTATGTGAATTTCATCTCAATAAAGCTGTTATAAAAGGAAATAAAGGCAGAAGAAGGTTTCAAAATTCAAAAACTAGGGAAATCATTGACAGCAGATCTGGCACTAAAATAAATACTAAAGAGAGTTCTTCAGGGGTACCTGGGAGGCTCAGTCAGTTAAGTATCTGCTTTCAGCTCAGGTCATAATCCTGGGGTCCTGAGATTGAGCCCCACATTGGGCTTCTTGCTCAGTGGGGAGTCTGCTTCTCCCTCTGTCCCTACTCCTTGCTCATGCTCCGTCTCTCAAATAAGTAAGTTTTTTGTTTTTGTTTTTGTTTTAGAGAGAGTTCTCCAGGTATAAGGAAAATAACCCCAGACAGAAAAGGAAAGTCAGGATGAAATTTAAAAAATATATCAGAAAGGGTAAATATGTGAATAAACAAAACTGAATACTGATTTTTAAAAATAGATAATGGTAGTAATAATAATAATAAATAAAACAGTGAGCTGTAAAGTTTAAAACATACATAGATTATAGAGGTAAAACACATGACAGAAACACACAAGGAAGGAAGAGGTAAATAGATTTACACTGTGAAAAAATTCTTACATTGTTGGGAAGTGGTAATGTACCAACTTCAGGTAGACTGTGGTAAGTCAAAGATGCATGTTGTAAGTTTACTGCTAAATGAATTAAAAAAAAACCTCTAATAATACACTAATGTGGTAGCAAAAAAAATGCGTGAGTACTTGGTTTACTCAAAAAAAGGCAGAAAAGGAAAAATAGAGGAGCAAAGAGGGAATGGGATGAATGGAAAACAAACTGTGGGACCAGTAATCAACAATCACATTAAGTATAAATGGACTAGATATTCCAAATAAAAGACAACTCAAGAATCTTAGGCTAATACTAACACACTGAATCCAGATATATAAAAAAGAATAACACACCATGACCAAATGGGGTTTATTCCAGGAATGCAACGTTTGAAAATAATTAGTGTAATTAATCACTATGTGAGAACAAAAGAGAAAAATCACATGATCATCTCAATAGAGGTAGAAAAAGCATTTAATGAAAAGTAGGAATAAAAAACCTTAATTTGGCCAGTGGAATCTCTTAAATTTACAGCAAATATATTGAATGGTAAAATACTAAATTCTTATTTTGAGTTCAGTAATAAGTCAAAGAAGTTTGTTGTCACCGCTTCTGTTCAACTTTCTGCTAGAAGTTCAAGTCAGCTCCGTATGTGAAAAAAAAAAAAGAAAAATCGGAAGGAGAGAAATGAAGCTATCATTATTTATAAAATATATGAATGTATACATTAAAAAATACAAAAGACTCTACAGAATTTACATAATTAAAGAGAATTTAGTAAGGTTGCTAGATGCAAAGGCAGTATAAAAAAACAATTATAAAAAAACAACAATTATCAGGGCACCTGGGTGGTGCAGTTGGTTAAGTGTCCAACTTTTGACTTCAGCTCAGGTCATGATCTCATGGTTGTGAGATTGAGCCCTGCATCTGGCTCCATGCTCAGCATGGAGTTTGCTTGAGATTCTCCCTCTCCCTCTGCCCTCCCCATGTTTGCACACTCTCTTGCTCTCAAAATAAATATATAAAATCTAAAAAATGTAATTTCTACATATTAACAAAAATGTAAACATCAAAAATCTAAAAATAACTGGTACATGTAAATCTTAAAAACTTGCTGAGACAAATTAAAGAAGACCTAAATAAATAAACAGAGACATATACCATGTCTATGGATTACAAAACTCAAAATTGAGGAGATATAAATTCACCTGAAATTGATCTCTATATTTAATGCCATATCAACTGAATTCTAATAGATAACCTCCCCAAGGAAATGGACCTTTTTTCTAAAATGTATGTGGAAATGCAAAAGGTTAAGAGTAGCCAAGACTATCCAGAAGGAAATCAAAGTTCGAGATCTTATATTACTAGATGGGAAAACTATAAAAGTTACAACTGCAATGCACTGAGATTTTCAAGACCCTGTGCTAGGTCAAGTGAACACTTTGACTACCACCTCATACCATATAAATTATCAGCACTAGATGGATCACAGTTCTAATGTGGATGGTAAAATAATAAAGCTTTTAGAAGAATAATCATCTTGGGGAAAGATTTATGAAACAGGATACAAAGATCATTAACCATAAAAAACCAGTATATTGAACTTCACAAAATTTAGAACTTTCTGTTATCGAAAGACAGCAATTGAAAAGCAAAAAAAGCAAACCAAAGAGACGAGATTTATAACAATATATCAGACAAAAGAAAAACAAAACCCTCGTATCAGGACACCTGCGTGGCTCAATGGTTGGGCGCCTGCCTTCGGCTCAGGTCATGATCCTGGGATCCAGGATCAAGTCCCACATTGGGCTCCCTGCGAGGAGCCTGCTTCTCCCTCTGCCTGTGTTGTGTCTCTGCCTCTCTCTGTGTGTCTAATGAATAAATAAATAAATCTTTTAAAAAACCCTCCTATCAATAAAATACAAAGATCCCCTGCAAATCAATAGGAAGAAGACAGACAATCTAAAAGATATAAACTGGTTAAGTGACTTGAATAGGCACTCAACAAGTGAGACTACCCAAATGGCTAATAAAGATATAAAAGGGTGTTCTACTCATCATCATTTCTCAGAAAAATGCACATTAAAACCACAATAGAATACACACTTGCCAGAACGCCTAAAACCACAATGAAATACGCACTTGACAGAATGGCTAAAACTAAAAAGGCTGATGGTACCAAGGATTGATGAGGATGTAGAGCAACTGGAACTCTCACACATCATTGGTGGGAATGTGAATCGGTACAACTGCTGTCGAAAACTATTGGGCCTATCTTTTAACCTGAATATACATCTGTTCAGTGAGTTTCACTCTTATGTATATAAACCTGAGAGAAATGAATGCACATATCCACCAACAGTTATGTCCAGGGATGCTCATGGCAGCCTTAGGTGTAAACGCTAAAAGTTATAAACAACCCAAATGTCCATCAACCGTAGAGCGGATAAATAAATTGGGATATACTCACCTGATGGAAGAAAATACAGTAATGATAAAAGGGCACACTATTGCTATTGCTGCCTGCAACAACGTAGATGAATTTCATGGACACAATGATCTCAAATAAAACCAGACACAAGAGGACTAGACACTAATGCCATTTACAGTAAGAGCAAGAACAGGCCAATAAATCCATGAAGATGGTCGGAATGGTGGGTAAGCCTGAGTATGGGTCAGGAGCCTCCTCTTGGTCTAGGTGATGGCTTTAAGGGTGTCATACATGCACAGACATTCATTGACCTTCCTACTTAAGATCTGAGCACCTTCTATGCTATACTGCATTAATATTCTTAAAGAATCTGATCACTACCCACACGTGGTCTTGGTGCTCCATTTGAACTGGTCTCTGGCCACAGAACATCAATGGTCTGGACAGAAGGCAGTAGAAAAAGTCTGGGGAGGGAGCAGGGAAAGCGAGGAGAAAGCAACCACATGGGCCTCCTACAAAAACACATAAACCACCTTACAAAGCCTGTGCAGACATGTTAAATAAGTTCTGCTAACCACCCAGCAGACAAAAGTATTAAAGGACATTTATGTATCTGGCTACTAAAATAGCATTTTTATTAAGTAGCCCTCTTCATGTTCCTGTCAACTATTTGCATCTCAGATGTAGGGCTGCTCACTCTCAAGCAGTGTCATTTCCTGATTCCTACATACTTTCCATCCCCCAATGCTCCCTTCTCTGCCCCAGTCAAGTATTCCTCCGGTCTTAGTTACGATCTATAAATGTCAGTCAACACGTGGATATGCTAAGCAGCAGTGAGGGAAATATCAGCGTGGGGAGACGTTACGGTGTGCAGTTGGACAACTGGAAAGCCAGAAGACAAAGCAAGAAATGGTACAATTGCTTCAGGCTGTGAAGACACCACAGATGGCCATGGGCGGACTGGCATTCTGCTGAACTGTGGTGGGACTATACTTTTCCTCTTAATCATTCACACAGAAGAAAAAGTTTTTCTATATTCCATTTACTTTCTAGGAAGACAAATTCCTGTCTTTCTCTAAAGCTGAGGAAGAGTGTGCAGAGCTACGTGGTTTACTGCAGCTTAGATTGTTTTCAGCAGGTGTGCAATTCCACACCCCAGGATACCTACCGTCTTAGACAGAAGTATACCCGCTGTACGTTAAAATGCCAGTCTTTCAAAAATTCTTGAGTATGTATAAATGTGGTTTCCTCTTCCTCTTTCTGAAAATTCATGCAGTAAAGTTCTCAGAAATATTTTTCAGAACTTTAGCCCTAAAGCATTAGCTTCATGTGTACTGCCTTTTATTTCCCTTCTTATTCATTAAAAGAAGAATTATTGTACATTTAATGTCTCCTTCTACTGGTATTTATAACTTTAGCAAATAGGCTAGCACTATAGTACCTAAAATAAACTGTTATGAATGATTGAATGTCTATGCAGCTAGCAAGTCTTTCATGAGGATAATTGTCACACATCCTTTCAACACAACAGTGCACATTTTCCATGACCAGCCTCTTAGAATGTTAAAAATAAAACTGCAGTTAAGAATGTCAAGTTGGTTAGCCTAACTGGATTTTTAAACAAAGAAAACACGAGAAAAAAATGATTTCCCTAACTATCTGCAATTGGAAATGGCAGAAAAATAAATTTATAGTGTGTATTCTGTTCGTACTTAAATTTCCTTTTCTAAGTCATGATGTTTTTTGTTCTTTATTTTCTTCTTCTTTCTTAGTATAGGGCTTTTTTTTTTTTTTTGAGAGAGAGAGAGAGAAAATGTGTTAATGGAGGGGGCAGGGTAGAGGGAGAGAACCTCAAGCAGACTCCCCGATCAGTGCAGAGCCCTGATCTCATGACCCTCACAGGGCTTGATCTCATGACCCTGAGATCATGACCTGAGTCAAAACCAAGAGTTAGAAGTTCAACCGACTATGCCACTCAGACGCCCCTCTTAGTACAGGGCTTTAAGACATCCATGAAAATATTAAAAACTCCTTCTTCATATGGGAAGGAACAAGAATGAAAGTGGAATTTGTTTTAGTGAAGAGACAAATGTTATGAAACCATACAAATTAAAAGCAAAAGAAAAGAATAATGGAAATGACACAAGGCTGAATAGTATCCCAGGTGCCTGTGCTCTGGATAAGTTGCTGTAGTAAACACCAACTTGACCTACCTGAAGCCCTCAACTCCTTATCACCAAAGCAGCACCCCAACTAGAAAAATATCACAAAACGTCCTTCCACCCATCCCCACAGAGATATGCTAGAGTGAAGCCTGATGAGTAACTACCCAGAATCCTATCTTTTATCCAAGTCTTCTAGATACAAAATACCAAGCTTTTTATCATGTGGTTGGGAAGTCATCATGGAAGGAAAATGGCTGGCAGTCAACAGGACCTATTTTGCACGACTGCAAAGAAGCCAAGAGATGGAACTGGGAGATACTTCAGTTTCACACTCCTTTCCTGTCTACTAGTGGGAAAATGTAAACCACTGGCACCTGCTTCATTCACGAATTCATGAATGAGGAGGTAGACAAGCACCTGGAGGACGGAGGCTTCATGTACCGAGTTATCTGAGAGCGAGGTGGCCAAAGAGCAGGGCTCAGAAGTGATATCTTGAAGGCTCAAAAGAAAGAAATGCTGGAGATGGGAAGTGAAATGGAGCTAACCACGTGTTCTTGTTAGGATAGAGAATACCGCCCCCTTGAAAAGACACCTTGTACTCATACACACGATTTAAAGAACTGCTCTCAAGAAAAATATTCTCCCCAAAGAACGTCACACTTGGAAGTGAAGTCCCGTAATCAGATGGCAAATAAAACCTCAAAGTTGGTGTAGGAACTCCCTTTGGGTAGATGAGACTTTTAAATATTTATTTCTGCATACTTCTTCTGTTGCCCTTTCTTTGAGTTTTGGAATGACTTGCACTTAAATTCAAAATTTCATTAGAGCCTGTTACATTCCTTTTAGTGCCGGGCAATGGTGTCAAATGCAGATGGGCATTCATGTAGGGGATCCAACTGGTCATAGGCCAGCAGTCAGGTGTCACGGAGTAGGACATTTGAGGGGCCAAAGGTCAGGTAATCGTAAGATACGTCATTATGTTACAATACTTCATCTATAAGACAATCGCGTTTTACAGTGTACGTGGCATATCTGAATTTAACTTCCTTATTTCGATCTTAAAGAATATTTCAAATGTGATAAAACGAACACCCAAATCCTATTCTTATGACTGGTCATGGGGAGAAGACTCAAAGTAATCAGGTGGTCAGACACACAGGGCCAGTAATTTAGAGACTCTCACCATTTTGAGGTGCTCTGATCTTCAAATATGACAATAACAGAGGTTGGTATGGGAGAAAGGTGAACAAGGAGGCAAGTGTTATCCTTTTATAAAGTACTTGAGGACACACTTTAAAAAAAAGTAAAGTGAGATACAAAAGAAATTCCCTCACTAAAAAAAATAGTACTGTTATCCTCATAGGCTTCCTTAAAATAACTTACCTTCTATTTTACATGTAGCCTTTACATAGTTATTTAAGAAATCGGTCACAATATAAACAAAACAAAGCGTTTTTTCAATGGGTAAATGAATCCGCAACTCTGACACCAACAAACAGGATGAAATTAACTCCAGGCGGCTTGATTTTCGCTTCCAGGTTCCAGGTTCATGGACTTGCTGTTTTATGAGCTGGGAAGAATGAATGAATTTTAAAATAGCTAATTTAACTCAGTCAGCCACAGGACCTGGCACAGGAAGTAGAAGAAACTGGTCTTTCAAAATGTATTTCTTTTTTTACCTGCTTGACTTTCAATCAGCCCTAGAGAGTCAAAGAATGTATGAATCAGGATTTATGATGGTCTGAAACTACATGCAAATAAAATCAATCAGCCAAAAAAAGGGCAGGGGTGATTTGGCCTCATCTCCAAAATTAGTATCATAAAGTATCATACACGATTGAGTGTATGTATTTGGTTTTCTTTAGATCTGCTTCTGTTTTACTCCTAATATTAAGAAAGAGTTCTTTCCTTGAAAATCTTCATATGAAGTAGTTTTTTGTTTACTTCCAAGATGATGCAGTGAAAGCTTCACGAATTTCCAAGTGCAAGTCCCCAGCCAACTAGCAGCGTGCACACCGTCTCAGTGCTGCAGACCCATGGTACAGGGGCCTCTGGAATTTGCGAGTAGGGTGAGGATGAAGATGTTTGACAAGGGGGCACAGATCCAAGTGGTTTTTGAGGTTCTTTCAAACGCCCACTCTAGGTCATTCAGGGAGCCTCACTGTGATGGGTTAGCTGTCTCTTTCCTTTCTCCTCTTACTGTGCCCTTTTTTTTTTTTTTTTTTTTTGACCCATCCATTTTCTGTTGGGTCCTTCACTGAGAGTAAATGAAAAGAAAAGCCCTCAATTTAATTACCCGGGAGTCAGTGAAATCATCAATCCTTAGAGTATACTATTTTTCTGGATCATTTTCCATTAGCAACAAAGCCCCTTTGGTTTATACTTGACAACTTAGTATTTTCTACTAGGACTGCACAGTTTAAAAAATGACCCAAAGAGCTAACTCACACCTTTCCAAATCTATTCAATATAATTATAGATAATAAATGGACATTTTCTTGGTTATTATAGCACTGAGCCTGATGGAATCATGTTCTGTGAATTTGCTATAGGTTGGTAATAATTTCCAGCGTTACCAGGAAAGAAAGACAAGATAGCTAGGAGCACAAAACTTTCACTGACTCATGAGAATTATAGAGCCATCTGGGCCACTGAAATATATAAAGAGTTATTTCCAATAACTATTGTGGACAAAAATGTGAACAAAATAATATGATATTTTGAAAATATTTTAATATTTGCAATTTGCCTGTGCTATTAATATATACATTGATTTAGTAATAAATATACTACTATTACATAGAGCGCAATATTTTTAGTATTCACAACTGGTTGAAATTAATGCTGCTATTATCTCAAGAAAGGAATAAATAAATATCATGCCCAAATTCCAAACCAATGCTCAAGAGGTTACCATTAACAAAAATTATAAAATAAACAGGTAGGGCATTATCTTTTTAAGCATGATTCTTGTAAACATAGCAAAGATCACTTTTCTCAGTCCTGACATTTCATGTGATGGCTTTAAAAGAAAATACAACATACAAATCCTATCACTTCTTTTTTTGCATAGGGAGTGAATTAATTATATTCAAAAATGCAGCAATCTTTCAATGAAATGTCTTCATCACATAGCACTTATTTTCTGTAGGAATTCAGAGCTTTGGAGCAATAAAAGTGCTCTGCATAAGTTTATAAAATATGCTTTCTGGATTTAAAATTTAACAGAAAAATTTCAAGACAAGTCATAGTCATGATTCTAAAATATTATGTACATAATATACGACTACAGGAGGGCACGCCTCCCTGTAGCACAACACAGTGTACAAATGTGAAGCACAGTGTTTCATAGAATTTCCCTTTAGATTTTCTTCGCATCGGTGCCTAACTGGCTAATGATATGCCCATTCCACTTGTGCAAACAAAGTAGAAACAGGGACGTGAGAACAAATTTAAAGTGGATAATGGAAAAACTGGCAAAAATGCAGTACATATGCTTTAAACAGTGCACTTTATAAAATAGTTTGCTTTATCCATATTCTCTTATAAAGTGCAATATTACTTAAAACAGAGACATGTACCTTAAGATTTTGCAATAACCATTAAAACAAACTGCCAGGAAAGAGCAGTGCAAAATTAAAAACATATGTAGCTTAGCATGCATCTCAGATGGATCCCAAATAACAGAGCATGGGACCTTAAGTTCCTGCACTTTTTTGTTTTTGCTTTTGTTTTTTTGTTTTTACTTTTTAGAAAAAGATTAATAATAACAGGTCACCATCACATGTAACCATAAAATAAAGACAATAAGTTAAAATCCTCTCTCAAGAAGTAAGTGTACGCCACACATAAAATTCACTACAGATTCATTTTGAAAACTGTCAGGCCTTTTTCTCTGATAAATCCCTGTTGGAGGGGTGCAAATCTCTTAAAAACCCACGCTGGCCACAAGGCAAAGCGAAAAGTGTCACCATCACAGTACAAGGGACTCTTGCTGGCAAATGTCTGGAAAACCTGCGACCGACTCAGTAAGCAGCTCACACCTAAGCAGTCCCTAGTTAGATCTGCGGACAAACCCTCTGCTCTTTCCAGAACAGTCCTGTTGGCGTCGTGCTAGGCCACTAACCAGTATAACAGGGTGCTCTATTCACAGTAACATTCTCTGTCCAGTGCTTTGGGACGAGGGGAACATACTGGGTTTTCCTGAAAAAACTCCCTAAGAAGCAGATTCCAAAGAAGACCAACAGGACAGGTTTTTAAAAGCGTGAGAGGTGACCTCGGGCACACTGAGGGCCCTGGCGGGGCGGGGTGGTCAGCGGTGACCTCCCCTGGCCCGCTGCTCAGTCTGAGAACTGGAAGAGTGCGTCAGGGGTGCTGGCGTCTGCGGGGTGGCTGGGCTGCAGGGTCTTGGTGGGCGTGGTCTTGCCGTGGGAGTGGGACGAGGATGAGTGAGAGCTCTCGCTGGAGCTGCTGCGTGTCTCCGTGCTGGTGCTGGTCTTCTTCATCTTCCTCCTCTTTGCCAGAGGGGCCTTATCGACGTTTTGAAGGCAAAAGCCCTCTCTCTTGTATTTGTTAAAGGCCTAGGGGAGAGAGAAAGGGAGCCCCCGTGAAGGGAGAGAGACGGTGGTTTTCCTGGCAGCTGTGACTTCCTGCAGATAACCTGCTGTGGCCACATGGCTCTGGAACCAAGTCCCCAAGACCACTGTGTGCAAACCTGCTGGCAGGGTACAGGGCTCATGGGAAGAGGGGGTTCTTGTTAAACCACACCAGCCGGGCCGTTTAGGACTCAGGGTTCTCATAAATCTTTTGAAGTGCTACTATAGTGCTATTGAAGTACTTCAATAGTGCTACTTTTCAATAAAGACCACTAACCTCTCAACCCCCATTACTTTTACTAGTTCAGTGTCTCAGATTTAACATTCTGACCATGGGGGCACCTGGGTGGCTCAGCGGTGGAGCGTCTGCCTTTGGTTCAGGTCGTGATCCCGGGGTCCTGGGATGGAGTCCCCCATCGGGCTCCCCGCAGAGAGTCTGCTTCTCCCTCTGCCTGTGTCTCTGCCTCTCTCTTTCTGTGTCTCTCATAAATAAATACAATCTTTTTTAAAAAAAAAAGTAAAATAAAATAAGATTCTGACCACAAAATGCCCACACAGAGCACATTGGATCCTCCTCTCCACTTCCAGGCCGGGGTACTTGGGGTGTGTCTGGAGTACTTCATCTACACAGAGAGGGTTAGCTCCACCCACCTCGGCCTTGCTTTCTCCTCACAGTTGCCTGTGCCCACTTCTCTTTGCCTCAAGTTTGGGTGTCACCAGGGTTATTCTTCACGGCTTAGCATCACATGTCACCAGGGAAGATGGGGATACAAACTCTAAGAGTTAATCCCTTCACACCTCAACGCATCCTAGTTCATTAATTTTTAATCCATTTCTGCAGCTGAAGAAGAAACGCCATTCCTATTCCTCTCTCGAGCTAATCCCTTCAGAGGTAATTTATTTCTCCCTGATTCATCGATTCCTTATACAATTATCTTAAAGTATTTGCATCTGCTTGGCACAAATGCGCCTAATCTTACTCCCTATCCCTCACAGTCTCTAGGACAGGTTATGCACAAATGGTTGTTAAGTGAATGATGGACTTTCACACGTGCCTTAGTTCCTAATGTTTATTTACGGCTGTTAAAGAAAATTATTTAGCCTATTCGAGAGATAAAAGCTCCAATATAATGCATATTGTTTTCATTATCTACTGAAAATTTTCAACTCTTCAAATATCAAACTACTGTCTCATCTCACAAACTCATCCTGAATGTCACGTATTCTGTGGGGTAGCAGTGACTCCAGTCCCCCACATACTTTCTGCTAATAAATGTGTTTATATCACAGAAGGATTTATAAAAACACACCTAGAAGAACACATTATTTTAAATATTCTACTAAGAGTGTGCCTTGGAGGTTACGGAGTAAATGCACTGATTCCTTTTCACACCCGCCCGACCTGTGTGGACCACAGGGCCTTACGTGGAAAGTTGCTTTCACACAGGTTTGCACAGCAGCTCCTGAAGATCCTAGAATGTCTGGAGTCATAAGAGGATTTGAGGACAGCTGGCTGCCATCTTGAAGCCATTCGTTGTATCTCAAGCCTGACATTTTAAGCCTTTTATTTGGATCAACTGTGAGAAGTCCTATGGGAATAATGAAGATGTTTTTATGATTTGTTTCAAACATCAATCTCAGGTAGCTTCATGTGACACAGTGATTTGGATAAGGCTTCAACCTCCCACAAAGGGAGTTACATTTTCATACATCTAAATCCCCTCGTAAACACTGAACCCGAATGACAAGGCCCACTGTAGGCTGACCGGCTTCTCAATCAGGAGGGAATCAGCACCCAACACATAGACTCCCAGTGGCCACGGGCAAGGTCGCTATGAACAGGGTGCCAGGTGCACTTCATTCCTGTATGCACACCATGCCCAAGTCAGCGAGTGCAGGAAGGCAACAGGGACACAGAGATGGAGACCCAAGGAGGAGCTAGGAGGAGACGCAGACAAAACCCAACTCTGACGGCACTGGGGGACAGTCCCCATGCACAGGGTGTGGGTGGCCCAAGGGGAGGCTCTGACTAGAGGGTGGGCACCCTGGAAGGCTTCCAGAACATGAGTCCTGGGGGATGAGCCCAAGTGGGCTCCATGAAGAGGGGTGCCCCAGGGATTACAGAGAGCAAGCGTGAAGTCATGCAGGAATGTGAGCGCAGGCACACGTGAAGAATTCAAAGGCAGAGCGAGGCTCACAGGAGGCCCAGGCAGCAGGGCCTGGAGGGCCCTAAAATTCCAGTGCTCGTCCATGGAGTCTGACCGGGGGCTAATGGGGCCTCTCTGAAGGATATTTAGTAGAGAGAGGCATAGTCACCTCTGGGTATGAGGAAGGTCACTCTGCTGATTGGTAAGGGACAGGTGACATCAGGCAGTGAGAAAATGGAGACAGTGCCTGGGATCTGAGGAGAGAACCGATGGCGGCTGCATGAATGGGGCCGAGTGGGCAGTGAGGACTGTCGCTGGAGCAGGGACTGACAGGGGTGAGAACCGATGCTGGACCTGGGGACTGAGGGGGGTGAGGACCGATGATGGACCTAGGGACTGAGGGGGGTGAGGACTGACGCTGGAACCGGGGACTGAGGGAGGTGAGGACCAATGATGGACCTGGGGACTGAGGGAGAGGAGGACCGACGCTGGACCTGGGGACTGAGGGGGGTGAGGACTGATGCTGGAACCGGGGACTGAGGGAGGTGAGGACCAATGATGGACCTGGGGACTGAGGGGGGTGAGGACCAATGATGGACCTGGGGACTGAGGTGGGTTGAGGACTGACACCAGACCTGGGGACTGAGGTGGGTGAGGACCGACGCTGGACCCAGGGACTGAGGGTGAGGATGTGGGGGGCGGACAGTGCCACCCAAGTGTCTGGCCACCTGGCAGTGGAGAAGGGAGTGGGTGGAGGCATATTTGGTGGAAAGGACAGTAACACAGTGTCAGTTCATTTGGGCGGTGTTAGAGTGAGATCCTGTGGACCCCTTGGATGTGGACAAGATTCATAAGGGACAGCGTTCCTAAGGCTCAGCAGAGTGACCTGGAAACCTTCTAGAACACACGTGAATTCCCTGAGCAACCAACAACCATAGGTGAGCGGGTATGATTCCACTTCAGTCGCTACACGGTGTGAACTTTCATTAGAGTCTTACCTTGGATCAAATCTTTAGCTTCTTGGGATACATTCTTCCAGGCTTCTCCTTCAAAGGAGAAATCTCCCTTTTTAATTTTCTTCATGATTTCCACTGCACTGGTACACGTCAGACTTTTGTCGTGAGACTGGAAGGGAACTTGCCCTGACAACATCGTGTACTATGAAGAGGGAAAAAAAAGAAAGGGAAGAAAAGAGAATGTCTGCCAAAGTCACGGTCAAAGCCACGCTGGGAGCTTCACTACTCACTTCATCAACATATTTCCCGGCTCCTACAACCAGCATGCCGGGGTTGAGGAGGTCATGTAGACTTCTACCACTGAAGCGACCAACACATTTCAAGGCCTTGTGAAGAGGTCAGACAGCTTATTACATCAAAATTTAAAGAGCAAGGACCAAACAAGGATGTTCTTCAGAAAAGATAGTAGAAAATAGAGATAGCCGAACCCCTCAGTAATTGTTTTTTTGTTTAGTTTTCCATTCAATACCACACCCCCTTTCCTTAGGAGATTAACTGTGGTTAAGAACTTCAAACATTTTTAAGTTAGGCCCTCCTGTTTTGATTGTAATTACCACTTTATTTCTCTCATCGTCGCGTTAAATATGATGAATTTGCTACAACCACCTGTTTTCACTGTAGCCATGTGTTTGAAAAATTTATGTTTGAGGTTTTTTGCCCTTTAAAAAGTCAACAGAAAAACTGAAAAAGCTAAGTGAGGCTTGTCTTTGCAGCAGAGACTGGATTTAAGCTTTAAACTTCTGGGAGAAGGTTTCCTCTCTGTTCCCTGAGAGACCCAGAGGCCACGGAGGGGTGAAGGCAGGGCGGCGGGGCGCAGACCACACAGATGCGCTGCACAGCGAGGAGACAGTGCTGGTATGGGTGGGAGCCAGCTCACCACAGCATCAGTCAGGAAGGGACAAGGAGGATGGTCTCCATTTCAAGCCCAGCCTTCAGGAGGAGACACACACCCACAGACAAGTCCCTGTGACCTAGGACTCTTGCCATTTCTCTTCCGGCCATGAGTCTGACAGGCAGGCTCACCCTCACAAAGGCAAGAGGGGGACGCTGCTCTTTTTTTTTGGGGGGGGGATACTGCTCTTACACACTGGATCCCAGAAAGGATGGAAGCTCCCAGACAGGATAATAAAAAGGACATCAAAAGGGGGGAAAGCAGGAGAGAGGAGAGTAGTCAACAAATGCCGGGTGAGAAGGACGGAGCCCCAGAGAGGAGAAGGAACCTGGACCCTCTGAGGTGACCAGACACCAGGAGGCTCTGGGCGGGAATTGGGACTCTCTGTACAAGAAAACCGTGCCCAAGAGAAAACCTCTGCTCCCTCAGATGGAGACGCCAAGGAGAAGAGACCTCAGTTACTGACTTGGAGCCACATGACATGAAGATATTTGTTCTAAGGAGGGACAGGTGTGGACGCCTGAAGAACAATGACAAAACAGTTTCAGAAAATCCCAGAACCTCCCTGAGTCTGTTCTCCTTTGTCCTTTGCACACAGTGACGCTGGCACAGCCTACGTCTCTCCTCCCTCTTCAGACTTGGGTGCCAGCTTCCCGCCCCTGACCCGGCACCTCGACTGCCCGTCCGGCTCGGCCTTAAGGTCCCCGAGTTCCCACCCACGCTCCCCACCCACAGGCCCTAGGCCTCCCCGACTGTGCCCTAGATATTCTGTCTCCTCAGAAGGCCATTTTCTATCGAGCCGGCGAAGGCCCACCTACCCTGCCGTGTAACCTTCCAGGATGCGTAACCAGGGCCTCCCACCATCTGCCATTGTTACTCCAGAGAGAAGACACGTGGCAGGAGGGGAACATGAGCTTCTGAGTCACACAGACCTGGCTTCCAACCACTGCTTTTTCACTTACTAGCTTCTATTTTCTAGCTTTTTGGTTACCAGCTCGGGCAAATTAGTTAAGCTCCCTTAGACTATTTCTTCATCTTTACAATAAATGTAACAGGATTGAGCAACCCGTTGCACTTGGTAGGAGCAGCAGCCAGCTCAGTAGTATACCCAACTTCACTCTTTTTTCCTTCCTCCTCTTTCTCTAGTTGGAAGGCAGTAGGAACCCCATTCCTGACGGAAAGTGGGGGAATCAGAACAGCCAGTCATGCAACTTGAAAGCCCCTTCCTCAAAGTCCACTTTCCAGATCACTGCCGGCGCCAACTATCTTAGCCTGGGTTCCCCCAAAGAGCAGAGTCTAAAGCAAGAGCTAACACACAATTAAAGAGTGCAGTCCCTGAGGAGGAAGAATTGAGAACAGCGGATAGTGTACACGCCAGAGGCACCGCAGGCCCTGGCTCAATGTAGTACAAGTCAATACCGTGCTGGCATGGATAAGCACCCACTGACCTGGTCAACAGATTCTTCTTGACTTCTATCAATAGGAAAGATCGAAGCAGTAAGCCTTTGCATGGCAAGGATAGCATTCACTGTCTTGTCCAAGAGCTGTGTGAACTCTCCTGCTCTGCTGTAATATAGTCTGTTAGGACCTCGATCACCTTGGCATCCTCAGGAACCCCGTGCTGGGGTTCTGATGTCTCTGTTTTGACATCTTCATTGAGACCCGGTGAGTAGGAACTGCAGTATCCTAGGTGCCTTCAAGCACACAGATGCCAGAATGCAGTGGATAGACTGTACAAACTTTCGGCAGACTGTCACATTGGTAAAGATTTTAGAGCTCCAGTGCTTAGGGACATAGAGACTTCTCCCCAAAAGACAAATGGCTATACCTTGTACCACCGAGAAAGAGGCAGAAGACTCTTTGGATCTTGGTAACAGCATATATTGCTCTTCTCGAGAATACTGCTCTAATCCATTTATCAAGTAACTGGGAAGGCTACCAGGTTCAAGGGGGGCCCGGAGTAAAGAGGGTTCTGCAGCAGGTCCTAGCTGCAGCACAAGTCGTCCTGCTACCTAGGCCATGGGATCTGGCTGACTCGACTGTGCTAGAGGTATCTGTGCAAGATAAGAATGCTGTGTGGAGTCTTTGGCAACTTCATGAGAAGTGTTGCAGAGCAGAACTGAAGGATTCTGGGCTGGCATTCTTGCCTCCTGTGGCAGAGAACTGCCATCTGCAAAACAGACCCTGGATGCTACTGCTTCCTAGTAGACCATGAGTGCCCACAGAAGGGACACCGAGAGCAGTGCATTGTGTGCTAGGATCAGCAGCTGTGCTCATTCACAGAGTCACAGCAGCAATTCAGTGTACTGTGGACACGGCTCACTTGGAATCAGCCCCAGGAGGTCCAAAAGGCGGGAGTTAAGTTATATTCACCTATCTCTGTTGCATCAACACTTCTTCCTCAACTCAAGCCAATGGCCTCACTGAGGAGGAATTCCCTACGACTTTTCCTTGATGAGGAAAGAAAGGAAATTGGGTCTGGTTGATAGATGGTCCTATTAGAACATGAAAAACTCAGTGAAGCCACCTGTTCAAGACAATACCCTGTGGGGTTGGAGCTCCGTCCTTGAGAATAACATTGAACCAATGGATGATCCACTGGTGCCAGGTCCCCCATATCTAGATTCTTTTTTAGAGGGAGAGAGAGCATGTGCAAGTTGGCGGAGGTAGGGAGCGGGGGCAGAGGAGAGGGAGAGAGAATCGATCTCACAACCCTGAGATCAGACCTGAGCCAAAAATCAAGAGTCAGATGCTTAGCTAACTAAGCCACCCAGGCACCCCCTCTCCCATATCTAGGTTTTATGGGTACATGGCCCACTTATAAAACTAAGTTTCTGTCCCTGCAAACTTAGGGTTTGCTTCATTAGAGGTCCTGGTTCATGAACTCAAGTGATCAGCTGTACTTGATAACAATAAGTGACAACCCAGGTGTGTACTTCTGCAATCCCTCCTTCTCTGCTTTCTTCCTTCTCCCTGGGATTTTGCTCCTTAGGAACATGAGGAAACATACCTTAGCTTCAGGTTCTGCTTCCTGAGGACCCCAGACTAGAATACCTTTCTACTGTTGATGAACATTTGATTTGTTTCCAGTTTGGAGCATTCTGAAACATGCTAATTGAGATATATATATATATATATATATATATATGGAGAGTGAAGAGTGAAGTTGGGTATACTACTGAGCCTGCTTCAGGCTCCCTCAGTGGGGAGTCTACTTGAGAATCTCTCTCTCCCTCTCCCTCTGCCATTCACGCTCACAAGCACGTGCTTGCGCACACACACACGCACACACACACTCTCTCTCTTTCTAAAATAAATAAATCTTTAAAAGAAATTCATATGTTGAAGACCCAACCCCCAATGTGACTATTTTTAGAGATAGGGTCTATCTGGAAGTAATTAAAGTTACATGCAGTCGTAAGGGTGGGGTCCTGATCCAATGGGATTAGCGTCCTTATAAAAAGAACAGCAGAGAGCTTGCTCAGTCATGCTCTCTCTCTAAGCACACTCACTGAGGAAAGGCCATGTGAGGGAGGATACAGAGAACAGGTGGCTGTTTACAACCCAAGGAGAAAATCTTCACCAGATGCCAACATTGCTGGCATCCTGGTATTGGACTTCCCAGCCTCTAGTCTGTGAAAGAAAAAATTTCTGTTGTTCAAGCCATCTAATCAGTGGCATTTTGTTATGGCAGCACCAAGCTAAGACACTGTGTAAGCTCTATCTTAATTAAAGTCCTGCATGTTTCAGATAGGGACTACAATATACATGAGGCAGATGAGCCATATGAGACTATTGGATGCAGCTTCCTGGGGTATTTGTATTACTCAAGAGGAGAAATGTAAATTATTTTCAAATTATAATAGCCACATTCATGTTTATTAGATACAACACACAAAGAGGTCATAGATTTCCTTTTTTTTTTTTTTTTAAGATTTTATTTTTAAGTAATCTCTACAATCAATGTGGGGCTTGAACTCCCAACCCGAGATCAAGAGTCATATACTCCACTAACTGAGCCAGCCTGGTGTTCCAAAAGGCCATAGATTTCTAAAGCAAATTAGGAGACTCCAAATAAACTTTGTGCTTCCTATGGAATAACTAAGGCTTTGTATCTAGATCTTCTGGAGATATGCATTCATTCACTTGGAAAGGCTTGCAAAGCACTCTGTTTTTCTGTGACAATTTAATGCACAATGAACTTGGTTCATCTGTATTTCATTGTGTATCTCTAAAAGGCACAAAGACACAACCACACCATTATCATACCTTAAAAAAATTAGCAGTAATTCCTTTATATCATTCAGTATTCAATCAATATTCAGATTTCTCCAACTGCATCACATACACTGCAGGTATCTATTATAATTACATCTGTATGACTCAGAGTTTGAATTTAATAAATAGAATTGTAATTAGAATTTGCTTGAATCAGAATTCAAGTCAGTGTAAATACTGTTTTACAAGTGTCTTTTAATCTACAGGCTCTCGGACTTTTTTCTCACAGGAGATACTGGGTTATTTGTACTGTAGAACTTTCCACAGTCTGGATATTGTGACTGAACTCCTGTGGTATCAGTTAAGCTGTTCTTTGTTCCCTGCTTGTCTTAACAACTTGACAAGCAGATTGAGAGAGAAGCATGGCTTCCACATCCATGCAATCACACAAAGTTACTTCCATAGACATGCATTCAGAAGTTCTAACATACCTGTCCATGCGTTCTAAGACGGTCTTTTAAAATGTTAAAGAGCATGACAATTATTATTGACCTATATTTAAAGTAAAGGCTCTTTTACATGGGGTAATTTTATATTATTGCCAAAATTGGAAAGCTCCTTTTTATTTAGATTAATTTTTTAGGAGAATGCTAATGAAAATGTCATTGGTTTAAGTCCTTAAATGAAACTCTTAAATCTATAGAAGTTAGTTGTTTATTTTTATTTACAATATCTTATTCATAAATATTTAATTTTAGTTTGAAAATTATAAATGATGACTTAAAATTGCTGGAAAGAAAACCATATAAAGCTTAAAAATAAAAGAAGAACCATCCTGCAGGGACAACTGGCTTAGCCTCTGGGGGAATACAAACTGACACCAAAATAAATCCCAGATGGAGTGCAGATTTAAGTATAAAAATAAAATATAATTCTAGAGGAAAATTTAGGAGAGTGTTTTTATAATCTTGGGTTGGGGTAGGGGTGGAGGGATAATCTAACATTGAAATCAAATATCATAAAGGAAAAGACTGACATCTTACTACATAGAGATAAAAAATTCTCCATTTAAATCCTTTTAAAACTCAAAAGAAAATCTCATATTACTATAAACAAAGTTTTCACACAAATGACAAATCAGAAAAAACATCTCCAATATCAATGGCAGACAAAGGATTAAAATCCTTCACTGAGCTTTAAAACAAGGAAAATTTCTCCACAAGAAAATGGGCAAAGCTCAAAAACAGCAATTCATATAAAAGAAAATACAAATGTCCAAATACATGAAAAGATGCTCAAAACTAAATATTCATCAAAGAAATGTATGCAAATTACAACAGTAGGAAGTTACTTAAGACTGAAATTGATATTATCTGATGTATTCGCATACAGTTGATGAGAATATGATCTGTTTCCTTCTAGAAGGAAATCCAGGCATATATGTCAAAATAAAGATGTGCATGCCCTTCTCATAGGAGTCTATTCCAAGGAAATAATGAGACAAATGCAGCCACATATATAAAAAAACAAAAAACAAAAAAAAACCAACCCTGATTTGTGTAGTTTGTAATTAGTGAAACACTGGAAAACGCGGACTGCTCATTAGTAAAGAAATGGTTAAATGAATGCTGGAGGCCCAAACCACATGTGTAATATAGTCTTGTTTGTTAAAAAAAACCCACATAGCTGACAGCACATATAACACGGTGGTAAAGGCGGGGGTGTTAGGAGCCGGGGAGCTCACACACATCATCTCCACACAATGAGATTATGAGTGATTTCACTTGTTCCTCAAATCTTTCTGTATTTGTCTGAAATTTCTTCCCTTAAGATTATGCATTACAAATTACATGCAGAAAAAGTCAAGCTATTTTGAGAAGAAACATGCCAAGGTTTTTCTAGCTTTAATGTTCTGTTTCTGATCATGGCAGCCAAGGACATTTTGTGAAAAGCATGCTTACGATTACTGTAAGTTACTCTAAATATTTCTCGCTTACCTATTAATTTGTTAATTTATCCTAAATTATCTTCTATAATTACATTTTTAGTCTGAAAATCTCACAGAATGTATTTTTTAATGTTTTCCTATTAATAAATCACTTTGCTATTTTCACATTATATCCAATATGCCTGTCTTTTGAAAATATACTGTTGCCTCTTTTAAAAAGAAAAACACTATATAAACTCCTCATGCACATAAAATGCAGTGCCTTCAATATTTCAAAATAAACCAAAATAAAAACTCCTATATTGTCTCCAATGTCAATTTTAAAAAAGGGAAAGATCTGTCTTGGGTCAGATCTTTCATTGTACAGAAAATAAATCAATTTGTCAATTTTTTCCCACAACTTTAAGAAAAAGAGCAGGGAGAGAGAGACAGGCAAGAGGGCATCCAGAAAGTGACTAGGTTTAGTGGCTCTAATGAAAAGAACTCACCAGGATGACGCCCAGGCTCCAGAGGTCACAAGACTCGTCATAGCCATTATGATTCAAGAGCTCTGGGGCCGCATAGTGCAGGGTGAAGCAAGGCGTCTTGAGAGGCTGGTTATCTGGTGGCTTTAAGCGTGCAAACCCAAAATCGATGACTTTAATTTCCAAATTGTCATTTTCATCAGTGAACAATAAATTCTGCAAGATACAAACATTTCAATTAGTCTCACATGAAACTGTCCTGAGACTTGGTGATGCCATTTATGTAACACTATCTACACGCTGATACTGGATTCCGACACGGAGAGAGGTCTGATGCGGAGGGTCTGGGAGCTGGATGTCAATGTACTGTTGTTCTCTGCCTTATGTTTTTTTGTATTATTTCAATTTTATAATGTCTTATGGAACATTGTTCAACTGTAACACACTTCTTCCCACATCAGAGCCGTTGTCTACATTTTTCTTGCTCACAGTGTTTGCCCTCTACCTCCTCTATCAGCCTCCCTTCTGACCTGGTTCACATACACCTACTCTGTGTTTTGAGAAACAACCACTCTAATGTACCACCAAACTCAAGTTAGAACTTTTTCTATTTTCTGCTATTATATTTTCTTATTCTTTCTGGTACTTAGCATCTTGGTATTATCAATTCAATGTCTTCTTCCCCATTAGGCAGTAATTCCCTAACGGCAGGGACTATGTGTCCACTTTACTTATGACTCTATTCCGAAAACCTGGTACAGTCATCTAGTAGGTGCTCTGGTACATATCTGCTCATTGAATACAGTCATAAAAAAATATAACTGTATCTACTACATCCTATTTAAGAAGACATGGTAGGCATGCCTGGCTGGCTCAGTTGGAAGAGTATGTGAAGCTTAATCTCAGGATCATGAGTTCAAGCCCCACGCTGGGTGTAGAGATTACTTGAATAAATAGAAAAAAATAAAAAAGAAAGAAAAAAAGAAGACATGGTAAAGACATACATTATATTTCAGAAATATTTTCTCCTAGTTAATAATTAAACATTTTTTTGATGCTTATGGATATTATCCCTCAGTTATTCAGAAAACAGTGCTCTCTTGAATCTCTCATCACCAAGCCTTCTCGGTCACTAAGGCTTTACTGTTCTCATGTTTATGTTTATCATGTTTAATAAATGCTAACAGTCTGATGCATGGTCATCCTTTTTATTATCAAGCTAGTGCCCACAGTAAGTGAATCTGATTATACTGTCTTCAGACATCCTGACAAAACCTGTGACATCTTTATTAAATTATCCCTCAGATCTGGAACATCATTTGTTTGTTACTATTACTCCAGCTAAAATAAAGGACACCGCAGAAAGCATCATTCATACAAAGAAAAATCTTCTACACCTTCCATTCAAAAGTTAAAAATGCAAAATGTGGGAGGAGAGAAAAGCAAAAATATTAAAGAGTTTTCTTAAATGTTCTATCATACAATGCTTGATCCTGAATTTGTGATGGAATTAAAATGTGGATATAACTGAATGTAAGGCTTCACAACACCCCAGTCACAGCTGGGGTTCATCCGCTTGAGCTGGGGAGAAGTCTTTCAGCAAACGACTCCCGAGCCCCTCTGCAGCGCAAGCCTTGTGCTATGAACACAGAGGCATGAGAAGCACACCTGGCCCTCGTCCTCATGGAGCCTGCTAAGCCTTGGGAAATGACTTCAGTTTATTCTATATTAAGACAGGCAGAGGACTTCCTTAGCAGCAGTTCTTGATGTGAAGGAGACGCGGCCTCCCGCTCCCATTCTCTGAGTGGAGTTGGATGCGCAAGGGCAGGAGTGGCAGGAAGCAACTGCCTTTCAGCCTGATCTCAAGTCCCACTTGAAACTAATTTGATGTAATTTTTCTTAATCTTTCAAGAGTATGGGGCCCAATTTGAAAAGTACAAAGCAGCCCGCTAAGAATGTGTTAGCCAGCTTCTAAATTTGTCTGCTTCTCACTTAGAATTTAGGATTTTGCCTAAGCAGAAAGCCAAGGCCACATAAACATCAACCAAAAAATATATAATCGGATCTTAAAATATGACATCAATGGGAAAGGTATTAAACTTTTAGTCTGGAAATAATATACTCTGCCATTTAAAAGACCAAGTGAAAGTTATTTTATCATGGAGATGTTAGTACAAAGGCACATTTTCATTTCTCCAAAATCTATTTTGATTTAGGGCTATAACTGTAGTAGAATCTCCTAAATAATCTGACAATTCTTCATTTCAAACGATTATTTGAAAGAAAAGGTTTGTAACAAACAAGAAGAATTAAGCAACATAAGTATCTTTTTGATCGGTAAAATAGGAAGGCAAATTTAAATTCTGTTGGAGAGGACAGTTGCCTCATCTGAGACTCGTGGGATGACAGATGGCCAGTTATCAAAGAATAAAACATGTGAAAATGAATTCTATACAGTCATGGAACAGATCTTTTCAATTAAAAAAATTACATGCTTGTTCCTTGTCTATCAAGAAAACATTTAAGTGGTGTGCTTTCACATTTAAAAATAGATCTCTAATCTCCGATGTACAGAGTACCATATTTTCAGTGGGTGTTCTGTAGGAGAGTGAGAACTCGGATGAAGGAAGCAGAGGGGGAGCTACCAGAGTTGCAAGTTCATAAAACAATTCACTTTTGATTAATTACTAGTAATATGAGTAACAGTAATAGGAAGTCCACAGCCAGAAGTTCAGATGTTTTAGAATCAGTCAATTATATCTGGATGCACAGAATTCTATTTTTAAAACATCCTCTTCCTATCAATGATCAAGATACTTAAGCAGGCAAAAAAAAAAAAAAAAACAAAAAAAAAAAAACCAAAAAAAAAAAAACCCGGTGCTTTCAGAGACATATTCTTTTGTGGTTTAACACAAAAAATAAACTCCAAAGAAATTATTACTTAAAAATAAATTTGGCAATGCATTATAATCACGTGGCTATTAAAAATGAAGTTCTATTTTAAAGAGGAAATATGTATAATTTTGCAAATGAAAAAGGATGAGTCATTGTTAGTCTTTCATAAATTATTGGGTTTTGTTTTTCAATTTTCATGATTATTTTGATGATTTCCTCAAAGGGGGGAATTTTCATAGTTTTGATACTAAAAAGGGGCTTTCTGGAGTTAGAACCTTCTTTAATAACCTTTTGAAAGTAGGAATATATAAAAAGCTGCTGCTTCCGCATTGCTACACAATCCTATAAATATCATACATGAGCAAAAAGAAGCGCATAAAAGGACTGTACAACTAGTTAAACCAAGACAATTCTTTTATGTTTAAATATTCATAATAGAATTATATACATTGCTATTCATGAGATAATCACTTTGATTACAAAAATGAAAAATAAGCTTTCACAAAATATCATTTGAAAAAATCCCTCTCAAACGGTACACATAGAGAAAGGATATTATTTTCTGCTACAAAACATTTCCATTGCTATTTTTAGCTCACAACTGTTGCATAAAGTATTTCTTCCATAAAAGGCTCTCACACTTACAAATATAACCTCAAGATGATCTGCTGGCAAAAAGAAAAAAAAGAGAAAAAGAAAAGAAAAAAAATTTATTTAGACTAAAATAGAAAAGAAAAAAAATCCAAGAAATGGGATATCTGCAAGTATCTTTTTTTTTTTTTTAAGATTTTATTTAATTGTTCATGAGAGACACAGACAGAGAGAGAGGTAGAGTCATAGGCAGAGGGAGAAGCAGGCTCCCTGTGGGGAACCTGATGCAGGACTCAATCCCAGGACCTGGGATCATGCCCTGAGCCAAAGGCAGATGCTCAGCCACTGAGCTACCCAGGTGCCCTGCAAGTATCTATTTAGCAGAAAGCCCCAAGAAACAAAGCAAGAGAAGCCTGCAGGTCCCAGGGGAATATTTAGGAACAGCCTGAGTGACAGGGGCGATACCTCGGGCTTCAAGTCTCTGTGCACCACGCCGACGTCATGCATGTGGCTGACAGCCGAAACGAGCTTCCGCATGATGTAGCTGGCTTCCGTCTCACTGAAGTGTTTCTTCTTCTTAATGCGCTCAAACAGCTCTCCCCCGTTCAGAAGTTCCATCACCAGAAATGTGTGAAGCTAGAAAGGAAAAAAAAAAGAATAGTGCAGAGAGCTTTCACCAAGAGAAGTGTATTTACAGATGAAGGATTCCTGGACTATTAACTATCACCAATAAATTTGGATAATCCCTTGTTAAAATAATCAACAGCAATCCTTACTAGTGTAGAGGGAAGAACTGAAGGATAATGTGGTGTTTTTAGAATTCTATTTTGGTAATGGAAAATTTCAAGTGCTGCAGTGAAATCTTTATATATCTCTTCTTTGACTAATTCTTTCATTTGAATTCCATTCCAACCCTCTCTATCAAGTTTATGTATCTTTCTTTTTAAAGTGTGACCTAGTGCTGATAAGAATGTGAAATCATCGGCTTTAAACGATATAGAAGATTAATGACAGAGTATGGGCAACTACCCACAAGAGGCCTGACCCAGCCAGTGAATGGCAAATTTATCTTTTAAAAAAGGTATTGTTTCATGAGGGCACTCTAAACCTTTGTCAGAGCTCAGGGGATTAGTTTCAGGGTTTCTTATTAATATCCATGTCAAGTACCCAGAGCTCAATGCAGGGTTTGTTTTTTTTAAATGATTACTTTAGCTATCAATGGCATTATCATTAACTATATAGTTTAAAAATTACTTCTTTTCTATGCTTTGTATACTAGTCCATAAAGAAAATGACACAGGAGCAATCAAAAAGCAAAGGGATTGTATCAGCTCTCAAGTGAACACAAGCATGTAGTTTAAAAAAAGATACCCAAAGAACAGATTCAGGTGCTATGTATCACAGAACCAACACTATTCAATAAATACATTTCCTTTTGAATTAGCAAAATTCAAAGAAAGAAAGAAAGAAAGAAAGAAAGAAAGAAAGAAAGAAAGAAAGAAAGAAAGAGAAAGAAAGAAGAAAAAGAGAGAAAGAAGAAAGAAAGAAAGAAAGAAAGAAAGAAAGAAAGAAAGAAAGAAGAAAGAAAGAAAGAAAGAAAGAAAGAAAGAAAGAAAGAAAGAAAGAAAGAAAGAAAGAAAGAAAGAAAGAAAGAACCTTTATAGAAAGGCAATTATCCTGTACATACTGGACAAATTTTAAAAGGTGAACTCTTTCAATAAGAGAATTGCTCTCCAATAGTTTGAGTTTGTACATACAACAGATAAAGTCAAAGTGGAAAGTCTGTGACAAGCATATGCCAGCGAGCTTTAAAAAGAAAAAATAGAGGGTGATACCTGTAAGTGGTTTAAAAGAGGTTTTAGAGTCAAACATGGTTTGACTCTATTTATGACCCTGGTGATGCTCCTTAACCTCGATGAACTTTAGGACCTTACCAATACAATAGATAACAGTGAGAAAAAGTATATGAGACAGTTGGATGATGGCTTTCCAGAGACGTCCATATCCAGATCCCCAGAACCTGTGAACATTACCTGCTATGGTAAAAGGACTTTTAGGATGTGATTAAGGGTGCTGACACGGGAAGCATGTCTGAATTATCTCTCAGAGCCAACAGTATGGGATGGGATTATGGAAACAGATTGGAGTGATAGAAAGAAGGGTCACAAGCCAAGGAATGTGAGCAGTCTCCAGAAGCTAAAAAAGGCAAGTAAATGGATTATCTCCTAGAGTCTCCAGAAGGAACCAGTCCTGCTGACACCTGGACTTTACACAAGTCAGACTGATTCTGAACTTCTGATCTCCAGACTGCATGATGATAAATTGGTATTGCTCAGGCTGTGGTCATTTGTTACAGCAGCAATAGGAAACGAGTACAGATCATGATGCACTGAGTGAACTCCACGGCTGCAGAGTTGGAGGCTAAAGACCCACCCTAATGGATTTCACCATTAGCTGAAGAGAAAATTGTGTGCACCTGGGGATGATCTAGGCAACTATGTCACCTACACAGAAAACTCAAGGTATCAACAGCAGAATGATAATATATTTTAATATATCTGTACTGGTATATATAGCATTACATCATGAGACAACTTATTTTCAGCAACTCTTTTTTTTTTTTGAGAGGGAGAGAATGCAGAGGGGCAGAGGGAGAGGAGAGAGAATCTTAAGGAGGCTCCATGTCCCAGTGTGGCTCTCACAATCCTGAGATCATGACCTGAGAGGAAACCAAGAGTTAGATGCTTAACCCATTGAGCCATTCAGGCATCCTTCAGGAACTCCTTAATATAAAAATAGCAAATAATAAGTTTAACCTGTGGCATAAGTAAAAAACTAGGGATGCAGTTCCTGAGATCTGACATCTGCCTGAATATAAGACACTGAATGTCTTTGCTGGGACGTAAGTGTGCACAAGTGCAAAATCAGAGGGGGAGGGTCAAAGGTCATCCTCCAATCCCATGACCAATGATGTGCTCTTTTTAAGTACCTCCAGTGGATGGGGGACTCATTACCTCCACTGTAACTGGATAGCCCAACACGGTAGAGGCAGTAGAGGAGCATGGAGAGCAACTCCTCCAAGTCCTCACTCCCAAGATACTCATTTTTCTGTCTATGAGAACCAAAGAGCCAGGAGATGAGAATGTCATCTTTGGGTGCTTACTCCATGCTTCTGCCTCCCCTTAGGCAGCAGAGCAGAGTAATTAAAAGCTTGTTCTGAAGCTGGATGCTTGGGTTCAGAGCCCAGCATTACCACTTACAAACGGTGAAATCCTGTTATTTAACTTCTGTGAGTTTCAGTTATTCTAAGGACTGAATAACACATGTGGAACCTGGTATAGTACCTGGACCTCATAAGGTAGGCAATAATAAAGGACAGCAGTCACTGTGGTTAGGATGTGTCATTGCTGGCCATGGCACTCTGGGAACTCTGGGTATATGGTAGAGAACCAGGCCATGGACTGCCCAGGACATGGTGCTACAGCAGCACGTGGGGACAGCCCAGGACCAGAGTCCAGGTTTTCCCGGCTAGATGCTCCTGATCCTTCTGAGTCTGTTTCTTCTTTGGTAAAGTTAGGGTAAGCCACATCCAGGATTGGTTTTGGCTCCTTTGCTCAGCATGTTGTCTCAAGTGGGACTGTGTCACCTCACCCAGTCCTGGGGAGGAAGTTAACTGTAATGGAGCAATTTTTGTCATGGAAGGTGGCCATGGAGGGACTGAGGAGACATGGGACTTGATCCAGTGGCCTTCCTCCCACATGCAGAGTTCCATGCTTCTGCACAGGGTTCCTGTTGGAAAGCAGGACAAGGAGAAGAGGGGTCAGTGTGACCTGCCCTGAGGTCTGGGCAGAATATGCCCTCTGCAGTACTATGAGAGGGAGGACCTTTGCCCTCCTGCTTCATCTTTATTCTCCAGCTTGCACTAGTTAGGTTTAAGACTCTCTAAAGTCTATTCTGGAAGTGAAAAGAAAGGGGAGGGCTGATAACTAATTGACTCCTGAGAACTGTCCAGTGATCACACTATGGTGAGTAGCTGCTGGAGTGTTGACAAGCGGCTCATGAGACTGCCACTGGCCCCTGCCTGCCGTCCTTCGTCCATGTCATGTGCGCCCACTCCTGAGTGAGAAGAGCAGAAGTGAAAGGATGCACCGGATTGAAGGATGGGTAAGAAGTTTCTCTGCCCTCTCTAGTGGCTGGGTCACATTCACATCCCTGACTCTGACCCGGCAGCACCGACAAAACTGGTGGGAAACAGAACCCTCTATGGGAATCAGTCTGCACAGCAAAATAGTGTGAAATACCTGATCATGAAAAACTTCATGCAGCTTCACAATATTGGGGTGTCCTTCACAGAGCTTCAGAGCTGTTATTTCTTTCTGAGTATTGGCTTCCATCCTGCAAAACAAAAGCAGTTAGCCTCCACATACACACCTCTTCACCAAGTTTTTATGTCCCGATGATCCCAACCTGAATTTTGTGTTTATTTACTGTGTATTTGGAATGTAACTGTTGAAGTCTCACAGCGAGGTTTCTGACAGCAATGAGTCCTACAACCCACCAGAACAAGTAATGCATTATCCCTGAGACAACGATTATTTCTGAGTCAGAAGAGAGCCAATCATATGAAGAAATGGATGCCTTACTTCCCTGACATTTTGGTAATAAGAATACATAATCATGGAGGTAATAATGTGTTTCCAAAACAATGAGCTGGCTCTCAAAGCTACCGGCAAATTGCTAAGTCATTTCAGGAAAAAAAAAAGAATCTCGAATCTATAACTATTAGGCACGGCAACAGCTGCTGAGCAAGTCTGACTGCCACCGCCACAGAAAATGTTCTCGCAGTAACCTCGAAAGCCTGTCACACTGATTTATGTCTCAAATGGATTACTTTACTAGCAAACATCTATTAGAGTCAGAAGGATAATGGATCAACTAATGAGCTGAATGGCTAAACCCATGGGTGAAAAGCCTTACAAGAAACCACTGCTTTTAAAATAAAAATCCTAATTTACAGAATTCATTGACCAGGATGAGTCCATACAAAAGAATGCCAGAAATGGTCCTACCTTTTGCTGATTATTTTGACTGCGAATGCTTGGTTACTTTTTTTGTGTATGCACTTCCGACAAATTGAAAAACTTCCCTCTCCCAGTGGCTTGTCCTTCAGATCCAGGTCATAGTGCTGATAGAAGGGGGAGTCCTGATAAGAAACCAACATCACTTAATTTCAGAAAATACTAGGAATGCAGAGGGATAAATAACATTGTGGGTAAAAGAACATTATCAATGTTAATAAATATGTGTGGGATACATTTATAATCTTCTAAGATTCATCTTGCTTTAGCTCATTTCTACTTTCATCTATATAACTTTTTAAGATACATAATTTGCTATCATTGCAAAACGGAGTTCACTGAAGTTGATATGACTAATTCTCTAGGGCAAATGCTGCTATTTCCACTTACTCATTTCCTAAAATTGCATCTTAGTCAAATGGTAAGTGTCTCACGTTCACTGGCCTTGACAATGTTAATTGGTGTTGGTATTTAAATCGTAACTATGTCATCTCATTGACCACATCTATACCTTCATCATCGCGCTCCTGGCAACATTTGTCACTCCAGGACGGTCAACTCCCGTGTGAAACTGAAGAGGATCTATGACAGCAGCATTACGCTTGAACAGAATGGAAGGAGCAACAAAGGAATAGCCCTTCAAAAGAAAAGGAAGAGTAAAGAATGAGGATTTGCAATTTTTCAGGTTAGCACAGACCAAACTGTAGCAATTTTTTCCTTATATCAACAAAAAAGAATGAAAAACATTCAAATAGGTGTTAAGATGAATCTCATTTTATTTGTGATCTAAAATGCAAGGTGATTTCACATCAATAGAAAAATGCTTTTCAGAAGGAGATAATGCCATCTTCTGGTAGAATTAAACCAATTCAAAATTAAAGGCAGAAAAACCTTACTTCCTAATCCACCCCCAGTATCTGACTCACAGCTGCGATTCTTTTGCATTGCTGATAAAAGTTCGCTTATAAAAACACAACTAACTTCTCAAAAAGGTAGAGTTTAAGGCATTAGACAAAGTGGTCCAAGGGCTACTGTTTTGTAGCAAGGTTCACTACAGTTAGTTTCTAAGTTAGCAGTTATTTGACTCAATTATTAAATTTGACTCAAATTTTAAATTGAGTTTTGGAAAAGAAATAAAATCAAATGGCAGAATGATGGCCTGAACCAAAAGTGGCATCGTGATAGATGATTAATCTGCTCAAGCTAGAACATTCACTAGTTCGAAGGATGTTTTTTTTGAACATCTACTATGTACCCAGCCATGTACTACACATTTGGGTCATTAAGGGCCAGGGACACAGCCCAGGTGACCAGATGAGGCCATACTAATGGGATCCTTCTGGGACTCAAGAAGGAAAGCTCTGATGCCATTTGACAGTGAGTCTACTGCAAGTCTGAGAAAGATCTAAGTATAAAATCTTTTCTAGGATCTTTTTCAGGAGTTAGAAAGCAGTTAAAATTGTTGGCTGAAGATAAAGAATCAGATAATACTTTTAATGAACTGCAGAAAATTTTGTATGGATAGAGGTAAAATACAGTAGCATTGTATTTTTCTATAAAAGAGCCTGAACAGAAATGAAATTTCAAGGAAAAAAATCAGCACTTCTTTATATATAAAAAAACACATAATATCCAATATGTAACAGACCATAAACTTCAGTTGATAATGTGCAGTATTTCTATGTTTAAGAGATTAGAGAATCTTGCTTTTAAGATGCCAAGAACATGTTCATGGGAAAATTAGTCTTTTTTTTTTTTCTTTTTTTTTTTTTTCTGAGCACACATGGCCCCTGTGCATGAACAGACTCTTGGAGATTACCTGAAACAGCCTCTCGGAGCTCTGGGGCAGTGCTGCTGGGGAGTAGGTGGGATCCATCTCTGTGAACTCTTCTGCAAAGTTACTCACATCTAATTCATCTCGGATGACTGGCTTAAATGGCGCGGGCACTTTTTTGGCGGCTAAATCATCCCAATTTATTTTCTAAAACAGAGAAAAGAAAATTGGTACAAAGTAGAAACCAACAAAGTTGGAGTATTTTCTGAGAATTTTCTAAGAATAACAAGGACAGATTCGGGTTTTCATTGGTTGATATGGAAAGTACACATATTGCCAATCAATAATTAGAAATATGGTGGGTTATTTATTTTTTTTAAAGCATGAGCACATTTTCTGACTGCAGTTGATTGCTCCAGCCAATGCTGAAAGATGAGACTGCCCTTGGTCACTGTGGGGTCTTGCTGGGTCCTCTGGGGGGCACCGAGATACCCTAGGGATAACAGAAAAATTATTTTTGTCCTGACCCTCCTGAGAAAGGAGGCCAGAACAAAACAAAACTGAACTGTAATAAAGGGCTTTTCAATGCTCTATGGATATGAATATTAATTCTAAAGGAATATTCCTGTTTTCTAGAGGCAATGTTGAGTGACTCTCTGCCTATACTTGGTTTCCCTCCTGGTCCTCTGGACAGATCAGAAAATAAAAACTCACTATAAATCATGCACTTGTTTAGGTCTCTAAGTGAAAATGGTACTATCATACTAATGTAATCATCTGCTTCTCATTTAACTAGTATTCTAGCTTTTTAAATACTGCTCCTTCTCTCCCCCATAGGATAATCCAGGTCCCCTCTTCCCTCATGCCAGACACTCACTGCCTGATAAACTGCTATGTGCTATGTTTTAGAGTACTCAAATTCAATTCTGTGCTCTATTTAACTTATGCTCCTTCTGTCACTTAAAACCACCTCAGACAAGACTTATTGAATTGAATTCTACAGCTATCCTATTAACATACTTCCTCAAATCTAAAATGTCATCACTGATAGTGAGATACACCATTATTTTATGTACCATTTAGGAAGAAAAGGCATTACCAGCTGGAATGGTTATGATATCCACTGTAAGACACATTTCGATTTCAGAGACGGTTGATGACAGTCGTTAAGTTTAATCAACCAACATAAAATGTTTTTATTATGCCCTCTTGTGGAGGCAATGTAGAAAAAAAAAATCACTAGATTACAGGTCTTCACTTTTTTTATTTTTTCTAGCTTAGAGTGGGCTTTAGAGATCATTTAGCTCATCTCCTTTACTTGATCTAGATGGAAACTGAAGCCCAGAAGCAAGAGATAACCTTTTTACTTAAACATTAGCTAGTGGAAGGGTCAGTCTCTTGATTTTTTCTAGTTAGTGTTCTGTCCTCTGGGTGGCTGTAATGTTTTCCATTACAAGCATATGATTTGTGCTTGGCTATTTATACACACATTAAGAGAAACTATTAGAGTAAAGGGGTCATTTAAAGAAATATGTTGTTAGCAGGAGAACGTTTGGTGTGTAAAAGATTGAATGCTATTATGCTCCTCTCCACCTCCTCTCCATTTAGGTCTTTACAAGTTGGATTCTGGTTTTTCCTAAAGTGTCCTTGTTGTTTAAAAAGCAAGGCAATTAAATAGCCTAAAATTACTATTCCAAGCTATAGAAAAGAGAAATTTCTCTCATATGAAAGACATACTGTAATATTTACAAATAGAAGGAGTCATGGAGAATAGGACCCTAGGAAAACATGATTGAGATATTTTGCTTGAGTACTTTCTTGAATTTTACCTTATTGTTAAATTTTTTTTTATTGTTAAATTTTGAGCCAGATTTCTCAACAACATATTTGAAATAGTTTGTACAAATATTAATCTTTGTAGGCCATGCTAATTTATGAAATGCATACACTGACAAGTTAATTTTATTCTAAATGTATTTCTGTTACTGAATCTGTAAGATCATAGTAATGTATTTTTAAACAGGTTACAACCGAGAGACTGATGTTCTTTTTTTGAGTATAGAAATATAGAGAGGTAGTTCTTATTTTCAACCATTATTTGTTTTTCTAGATGTAAAAACAATAGATAACATAAAGGTTACTCTACAGCAGAGCTTTTTCTTTGTTTTGTTATATGTTCATTTGTTTTGGTGACAATACTGTAAAAACCCAGTTTACAGAATAAAAATAAAACTTGGATGGTCCCTTTAGACCATAAATATTTAGAGGTCATGTTTGTTGAGGTGATGAAATTATTTAAAAGTCGTTAAGTTCATGGGGCACCTGGGTGGCTCAGTTGGTTAAGCATCTGACTCTTCAACTTGGGTCATGATCACAGGGCCCTGAGATGGAGACCCCAGCTGGGTTCTGTGCTGAGCATAGAGCCTGCTTAGGATTCTCTCCCTCTGCCCCTCTTCACCTCATCCCCTGCTTGCACAGGCTCCCTCCCTCTCAATAAATAAATAAATAAATAAATAAATAAATAAATAAATAAATAAATAAATAAATAAAGCAAGCAAGCAAGCAAGCAAGCTTGTAAGTTCAGGGTTTTAAAAACTAAAGTCATGGCGTCCCAGGCTGGCCACGTAGACTAAAATAACTAGTCAAGTCAGACAACTTGACTTCTCCCACCCCCCAATTAATCTCAAATTTCTCAAATTTTGGAGGTTTTTTTTTGTTGTTGTTGTTGTTACTAAATTGAGCAGATGTATTGGTCCTCTGTGAAATGGTCTCATTAGGCTTTTTCAGAATATGCCAAAAAAAAAAAAAATAACTCTATGTTGCAGATATGCTACTGAGAAAAAGGTAGATTTTTAATTGTCTGAGATCACTCCAGAGAAAAGAAGAAAAAAATGAAATCACTTTCTAAAAGGTGGAATACATTGGTGGAAATGGCTCATGAACAGAGTAAAAAATAAAAGCCTCTTCGGACCATATGCCTGAATTTCAAGATTGTAAATAGAAACCAATACTGAAAACTGGAACCAATAAGCATATGGAAGACTTAATGCGATTATGGTCCTCCCTATTCTCACTTCATTTAGGGAGAAAAACACTTTTAGGCATCTCCCAGTAGAATTCTGAGCCTTGGATTCCTCCAGGGTCCCTGTCACTTAAAAAAAAAAAAAAGGTGCAATGTATGTGAAAATAGGGAGCAAAGATTTCCAAAAGGGACCATGTTCACTCATTTCACCAAGAATGTCAAGCCCCCAAATAGCAGGGCATACAAAACCATCTGTTCAATACATTTCACCTGAAAAAAGAGATGTTCTTTGATTTCATCCGCATCACGTGGACCACATCCCAATCTTTTTTTGGGATCTTTCATCAAAAGATGCTGAATTAGGTCTTTAGCTAAAGCACTCATTTCTTGAGGATATGGAGGCTCACTTTTTAATATTCTCCTGTAGGCAGATAAAACTTGCTATTAAAACAACCAGAGGATGAAGTTATAGTGACAGTATTCTTAATAAAACAAGTATCATGCAACACACTTTGAAATTGAACTAGAAGTGAAAAACGGAGCAAGGGTATTTAAAGCAAGATACCATGAAATCAAATTTCTGAAACTTAAATAAGCAGAAACAAAGCGTTGCATCATTTTTCAGTATAAGTCACCCCTAATGGGAAGCCACCACCCCAAATATTTAACTGGAAAAAAAGAATGTGAAGGCTCAGGACAGATTAGACTTCCCATCTATGGACTCGATTCTGATGGAAGATTCCGTGCTCGCTTCGGCAGCACATATACTAAAATTGATGGAAGATTCCCCAATGGAAACAACTCCTAATGAACTCAGGGAAGTCAATCCAGCACTCAGATTTGCATAAAAGCAATTGCAACCATACTGGCCTCTCTTCTCCCCGCTGTGAGCCAGTGAACAGCAGGCCCAGCAGGAATGGGGAGGGACGGCAGGCCGAGGCAGGGAGAGTCAGAGCCGCCTGGACATGGCTCCACTCCTAATATCTTAACACGAGCACCGGACCTGGGGCTTTTCATGGAGTGAAAGCACCTGCTTCATTATCTGCTCCTATAAAGCAGGCAGGCAAGCCCTATAGGGAACTCAAAGATATTGTCTACTATTTATTATGGCAGGTAAAAAATTAAGATAACCCAGTGTCTCGATGAAATGTTTGAATTTATCCTAAGGGCATGAAAGTAATCAATCCAACCAAATGTACCTTGGCCCCTGTTAAAAGGCAGATCAATAGTGAGAAAGAGTAACGAAGGGGACAGGTGGAAATTAAGAAGCGTAACGTGGGGCAACCCGGGTGGCTCAGCGGTTTAGCGCCGCCTTCAGCCTGCGGCGTGATGCTGGAGACCCGGGATCGAGTCCCACGTCAGGCTCCCTGTATGGGGCCTGCTTCTCCCTCTGCCCGTGTGTCTGCCTCTCTCTCTCTGTGTCTCTCATGAATAAATAAGTAAAATCTTTAAAGAAAAAAAAAAAAAGCATAACATGGTATACATGGAGATAAATGGTTCTTCCTTTATTTGGATTTGCAAAACGATTCCCTGGTGCACACTAATATATTAATAACTGTTATGGAACAAAACCCGATAACACATTTGTAAGAGACGGCGTCGTTGGTAAGAACACGGACTCCGGAGCCGGACCGAATTCAAACCCCGGCTGTGTGCCTCGGAGAGTTCATTAACGTCTTTATACTGCGGTCTCCTCAACCTAAACGGGTATTAGGGCGCCTGTGTGAGTGAAAGCACGAAGGGCAGGCTCGGCCCTGCACCTGGGACGTAGCAAATGCTTGACCTGGTGCTGCCAACTGTATACACTCCCTCCCTGGAGCCGCCACTGAGCATCAGGGAAATGAGCAGTGATCTGTGACCGAAGATTCCAGCAGTGTTGTTTGTGTCAGACCTGATCCTACTTCTTGCACTTCCACCCCTGGACTCTGAGAAAATGTTGGCAGAACAAGGGAAGAGCAGCGTGCTTTGATCTTTTTGGTTCCTCAGTATCCACCCACTGCTCACTGCTCGGCAGCGCGTCCAGCGTCACAGATGGTCTCTCCTCAGCTGAGGCACGGCGGGTGTGAGAGAGACCCCGCAGCCCTGCTTCTGAGGGAAAAAGGGGCACAGACTCCCACCTTCTCCACCTTTCATGTGCTTTCTGCAGCCAGGATCGGGCACTAGACACGCTGCTGCTGACGGTCACGTCTGCTGCCTCGGGGTCTGGGAACAAGCCCTCGAGCCGCCGTCCCGAGGTCCCGATTCCCACGTCCGTCCGTCCTACCCGAGGCGATGGCAGGTGCGGGAGGTCGGCTCGGCGCCAGGCGCCACGGAGAGCCGCGGCCGGTCATCTCGGCCAAGGCGGGTCATCCACAGGCGGAGGCACAGGGAGAGAAGAGGGAACACCTGAAAACGGGGGTGGCCCGTGAGGTGCCAGACTGGGGAGAGGAGCAGGAGGCCCCGTGTGCAACGAGGGGCGGCGGCCTGGGCACACACGCGGCATCGGTGGGCCACCAAGGGGTGGGGCACACGCCCCGCGCGGGAAGAGGAGTTTTCTATTGGGACGCGGCCGGCGGGGCTCGCATCAGAAGACACGGGGAGGGAAGGTGAAGGGATTTCTGAGAACAGGGCTGACGAGGGAACACGAAGAATCGCTGGCCACGGCCCCAGGAGCAGCCAGCCAGCCTGCGGAGATCCCGCCCCAGGAAAGCTTCCCGAACAGAATGGCACAGGGTGTCCTCGGTGCGTGCAGACGCTCTGAGGCCTGATCCTGCCGAGACCCGGAGGGCCAGGACGAGGACCAGAAATGGAGGTGGGGTGGTGAGGAGAAAGCTCCCCGGCAGGCTCAAGTGTTTTCTCCAAGGGAAGATGCTCTCGCAGCTACCTTGCTCTCCTACTGTTTCCTTCAAACCATACAGGGCCGAGGGAAGTGTGAGGGACAGCCGGGCCTGGTCATTGCGAAGTTACCCCTGAGAGGTGTGAGCGGACAGGACTATTTAAAACTCCGAGAACACAAGCTTCTGGGTGTTCTCTCTTACCCCAAGGATGTCCTTGGGTTGGCGGGGGGTGAGGTTGGAAGAGCGCTTCGAAATGGTGCACAGGGGACTTTTAAGACACAGTTTCTGTGCTGAGCTTCCCAGGCTGGGGTGTTTACAGCCACCCACGTGGTCTCCTCTCTCACGGCTGAGTGTGTCGTCTGTGGGCTGGGAAGCCAGGCCGAGGTGACTGGAAGGATCGCGGAGGAAGATGGGTTTGATGCTGTCATGCTGACATGCTGTTTCCTGACCTGTGCCTTAGAAAGCGAAGGAAGCCTGGTGCCGGATTCCAGCCCCGTGACCTGTGACAGCGAAGGCCGATCTGAAGGCCTGAACAATGCAGATCCTGTGGAGGGAGGATGCGGGGAGAGGAGGCCCATCCGTGCCTGTCTAGTCTGACCATGACTGTGCAGGAACGTCCTGCAACAAGGGCAGGGAGACTTTCTCGGGTGTTGCTGTCACTTCACCTCTTCAAATGTGCTTGATTTCAGAATTCATAGCAGCCCAGAGCTTTTTTTTTTTTTTAAGCTTCAAAGGGAACCTGGGAAACTCTAGAAGTGAACTGCAATGGGGTAGGGCCCAAATAAATGTTAGAACTCTCTGTAACATCAAAACAGGCTGATATATCATGGTAAACATTTCTTGTGTTTGTTAGCATTTAATCCATACACCAATCCTCTCAAAAGGCAGCTATTATTATCTGTTTTAAAGGTGAGGCAAGATTCCTTTCAAAAAAGCAAGAAATATATATACAAATTAAAATTTTAAGCAGGTATTTTAGAACATAAGATGATTTTAATTTTTTTTTTTTTTTTGCAAGAATAAGCAAATAACCCAGCTAAGAAGATTTTAGAAAATAAAGTAACTGGGAAGGTTTTGTCTAACTACATGTTAAAAAATGTTACAAAACAAAATTGTAAAACTGAGGTGCTAGCAAAACAAATCAACAGCCAAATCAAATGAAAAGAGACTAGGAAAAATATCTAGGCACATCCACAAACTTGTACTGTTTTTGAAAGGGGACCAGCCAACATAGGAAATGCCACACTGTTTGACAAACGTGTTGAGGAAACCAGCTATTTGGGAAATAACAAAATAAGACCCTTGACTTATAACACCACCCAAAATAAACTCCAAATGGATTGAGGAATTACATGAAAAAGGAAAAATTAAATAACACTGACATCTATAATATAAAAATGAACATAACATTTCTATGCATGACTGCTGAGTTTCTGAATGTGGTAAAAGAAATCCACAACTGATTAGCTTAAGAATGTATAGATTAAAGGGTGCAAACACCAAGACTAAAAGTTAAAACTATGACGGGAAGCAAGATGAATGGATGGGTAGACACAGAGCAAGCAGGGATAGTAAAACAGTCACAGTAGGATCACGGCAGCGGCAGGCAGGTGGGTATGCACTCTAATAGATGTAACATTTTCATAATGAGGTGGAAACAATGAGCCTATGAAATTTCACGTTTCATATGTTCACTAATGCATAACTCTAAGGAGCTGTCTCAACAATGTTGTTAGAACAATGGGTAATGCTCACCTGTCCCTCTACTAAAGTCTCTGTTCAGGTGTCACTGTATCAGCGCAGCTTTCTCTAACCATCCTGATGAAATACCCAACCTCTTCGTCCCTTTCCTTTCTTGTTTCTTCATGGAATTTAAAGGCTATTATATATTTATTTGCCAATTACTTATTTCTCCCAACTAAAATGTAAGGGATTCCTTTTTAAATTTTAATTTAAATTTTTTGGATTTTTTTTTTAAAAAGCAATTTTGTTCACTGCTGCCCCTCCCCCCTCCAGGGCCTAGAGCATTGCTTAGCACGCAGCCAACCCTCAACAAATACTTCTTGAATGAATAAATGTCTGATTGTTTTTTATTCATGATATCTTGCTCACTCAGAATCTTTCTTCCTCAGTTGCAACAGACGCCTGCAGATAACATTTTTTGCAGATAGCATGTTTTCTCTTTGGTTGTTTATTTCTATTTGTCCTCCAAAGTTCCTATTTCGTGACTTAATATTGTTAATTTTCACTTCCTGGCTCCCATTTCATCCCAGAATTACAGGATTGCTCATATGCCTGCCTGAGGTGGGAGTTTTCAGCCAACTTCACTTACTCTGAATAGTTAAGAAGACTCTGGTATATCTGTTCAATGGCATGTTATACAGTCCTTGCAAAATGTCGTTTACAGAGAGCCTGTAATTGGGAATGCGTATAACTTTAAGCGAAAACTGGAAAATAGGAAATTGTATGTCTAGTATGAGTACAATGTCATATGGATATAAAAGGCTAAAAGGAAATATATAAAAATATCAGCAGTGTTTGTCTGTGGGTGTTATCATGCGCATTTTACACTACCTGCACATCTCACACTATAGTGAACATTGCTTTTAGAATAGGAGCAATAAAATGAACTTAATTTACAAGATCACAGGCTCATGGAGAACAGCACACAAGCAGGGCTAGGAGGCCAGCAAGTCTTGAGCCTCCCGAGAACAGGATCCTGTGGCTATTTCCCACCATCTGCAAGGCATCCTTCAGCCTCCAAAAGCCTGTCGGTCCTCCTGGCCTGGCCCATGGGGGTCTCTCCATCCTGAGTGACTGCTTCCTTGACACTCCCAGTCCCCAGGGGTCCACGCTGCCTTTGCACTTCCGTGGCATTCATCTTACCACTCAAATATCTATCAAAACTCCCTGGTATCATGAATTGTCATATTTATTCCATATTTCCCCAAACAGTGTGGAAGCCTTCTTAGAACAAGAACTCTGCCTGTGGATTTCTCTTCTGCCTTAGGAGGTAAAAATAACTCAGCACATATTCCAGAGATGAATGGAATCAGTCCCCCAGTTGTCTGCAGGCCAGTACTTCCCAACCCCTTACCTGCAGTAAACATCCACCTCACTAGGGAAAAAACCCAGCAGCACAGAATCAGGTGTGAGCCACGGGAGAGCACGAAGCAACTTTTCAGGAGTCACTTTGTACGTGACCCCAGTCCCAGCTCCCAGTGGCTCTGAGTCCTGAGGAGGATAAGTTCGGTTTCTTCATCCATAAAGCAAGCACACAGAGCTATCTGTTTTCCAGGTTGTGAGGCTTCCAGGAAGCGGTGGATGTGACTTCTCAGCCCAGAAACTGGCGCAGAGCTGCGCCCTGATGAGCCGGGCCCTCAGTGGGGCTGGTGCACAGGAGCGTGGCGGCTCTGACACACTGGCTGCCCAGAGGGAAGGCTCCCCTTTGGCTGTTACTGCATTCTTCCTTGACCCACCGTGTATTTCCCTGGACATCACCAGTGAGAATAATCAAATGAGATTCTTTACTACTCCTGCAAAATCTGTAACTCCACTCACTCTCAACCGGTAATCCCCAAGGCCCCCAGGGCACGTCCTATGTGAGCTATAGATACTCTTCCTCCTTATCACCTCTCAGCATTCCCTTGCCTTCTTATGCCCCACAAGCCACCTGAAGGGTGCTCACTCCTGCCATGGCTTCTGGTGCACAAGAGAGGGCATTTCTTTTATTCCTTGTGAGGCTCGGGGAAGTCAAGATGTGTGCAGGAGCTTGTAAAGATTTTGGTAAAAGAGGTTTCTTTTCTTTTCAATGTTTAGCATTTTCTCCCTGGATAGGACACAGACTTGCCCCCTACCTCCCCCCAAGGGCTAAGCCCTCTGAGAACTGAGCTGCTCTGCCTGGGCAGGAGCCTTGCACTCTCATCCACCCAGTGGGTATACTAGGCCACTTTATCAGCCATGCCTGAATGTGTCTTAATTGCAGGGTAGGTGCGGTTTGGGCAAAAGCTGGGACCCCACTACACGGGCTATGGTTTTTGGCACACCTCATCCCTGCCCCTCTTCCTTTCTGCTTTTTCTCTGTGACCCAGATGATGCTCTTAAGGCTTTTACTTCACTCACTTCACTATCTCTGTCAGAGAACCTTTCCTTAAAAATGGGCGAGATGAATGGGATGGGAGAGGCTGGAGAACCACACCTTGGGGGTTCCCTGGGCCAAGACGCTGCACATGACAGTAAGCAAAGGCAGTACTGAGTCAACAGCAGAATGAGATGCAAAGAATTTCAAATAGACTGCTAAACAGAAAAGAGCCAGAGTTAGAGCAAAGAGCTAGAGCACAGAGCCAAACTTATCATCCAAAAGGATGAGGCCGTAGTGGGGAGGCCATCATAGCAAACCACAAGTATATAAGGAACAGTAAGATTCCTCCAGAAAGGAGTTATAAATGCAGAAGGCCACGTCCATAACCTCTCCCAGGATGGAAGTAAGTCTTTTCCCAGATGAGCCTTGAAAGAACTACAGCCTGGCCACTCTGATTGCAGCCTGTGAGTGACCTGGAAGTAGAGGGTTTAGCTAAGCTGTGCCCAGCTTCCTCACACACAGAGACTCTGAGATAGTTCATGTGTGTTGTTTTAAGCCGTTGAGTTTTGAGGCAGTTTGTTACTTAGCAATGGATAAAGAATAACGAATATAAGGCCAGACGATAAATATTTTCGGCTTTGTAAGCTATGTAGTCTCCAGGGCAGCAATTCACCTCTGCTGCGGTGGCCCCAAAAGCAGCCGGAGATGATACCCCAATGCAGGCGTGTGGCTGTGTCCTAATAAAATTTTACTGGCAGACAGTGAAACTCAAATTTCGTATCATATACACATGTCATAAAATATTGTTCATCTTTTGACTTTTTCAACCACTTAAGAATGTAAGATGGAATATAAAGACCATTCTTAGCTCACAGGCCACCCAAAAACAGGAAGCAGAATGGATGTGGCCTACCGATTGTAGTTGTACGAACGTTACCCTGACCTAAAATGTCCAGCAAATATGATTATCATTTTGATAATGTAGAGACCTGAGTTTATACAGTATCATGCTTACGACAGTACAGTGAGACACATCAATGAAGCATATTTTACTGGTGGGCTGTGAAATGCCAAATGAACATCTCATGGCAAATATTTTCTACATTTCAAAGTCAAAGAAACAACCCCGTTAGAGACAATGAAGGACTGCAAACAGAACCCCTACAAACTGACTCTCAGGTGAGGACACGGTAGTCAACTGTCATGGACTGCAAAGCCCCAGGAAGGACAAGGGGCGGCCAGAAGAACTGATAGAGACCTTGGGGGGTGGGGTCACCTCCCCACGCAGCCATAACCCAGGGCCCAAGAGAAGTTCTACGCAGACAGGGAGTAAAAGCTAGTGGGAGACACACAAGTAAGAAAAGCACATGCTGCATAAGTGAAACAAAAAGAAGACAGAGACTCGGAAAAGCTAACAAAAGCTTTACCTTAGATAAAACGATCCGCAAATCCCTGTCAACGTCTGCAAGAAACAACGGAACCGGTCTGTGTTCTTTAGAGGATGGGACAAGGGTTGCCATGCAGAGCTTAGAGGAAGCAGATTTCAGATGATGTCAAGGGGGCATGATTTTATACACCTGAAGGTGTTCAGTCATGGAAAGGGCTCCCCTGAAAATGCCTTACACTATGTGCCACCCGTGCAATGCCGGCACTCCCACAGAAGGGAGAGGACTGCCCGCACCTGCTGAAGGAGTCTCATAGCACAGAGAAAATCTTCCTCTCCTTCTCAATTCTTATTATATTTTAAAATTTGATTTACCAGAAAAACATTCTTGTTCTGGTTGTAGGCGACCTATGAACAACAGCATCGGGCAAGATGTTATTTTGGAGCTCCCCAGGTCAAAGCTCTGGGAAGTATGTGGCATTCAGGGAAGATCACAAAAATGAAGGAACGGAAGAATTCAACGGTGAAAAGAGCCCTTCGCTAATTAAGACAAAGGACAATATAATAATACATTTATCAGAATGGTACCTTTTCTTTCACTTTTTAAATGTATGGTTTTTTTTTTTTGGTTTTTTTTTAATTGAAGTAGAGTTGGCACAATGAGTTTCAGGTGTGCAGGACAGTAATTCCGCCAGTCTGTATGTTATGTTCTGCTCATCACAAGTGTGGCTACAGGTCACCACACACTATTCCTGCACCACTGACCATATTCCCCGTGCTGTACCTCTTATCCCCAAGACTCACTCATTCCATCACTGGAAGCCTGTATCTCCCAATTCCCTTCATCTGTTTTTGCCTGTTCTATACCCTACCCCAAACCATCAGTTTGTTTTTTGTATTTATGGGTCTGTTTCTGCTTTTTGTTTGTTTGTTTGTTTGCTTCTTTGTTTAGCTTTTTAGATTCTACATATAAGTGAAATTATACAGTATTTGTCTTTCTTTGTTTGAATTATTTCACATAGCATAGTACCTCTAGGTCCAACCACATTGTCCCAAATGGCCAAAATCTCATCCTCTCTAATGGCTGAATAATAATATACCACTGTACATATACATATATTAAATGGTGCATAATTTTAAAAGAACAGACTATGAATGACTTTACACCAGGAAAGACAATCAGAATGATTACCTAGAAAGGAAAAGGTAGTGTAGGATAACTGAATTATTATACTATTACAAACTTCAGTAACAACAACAAAAAAACCCCCATGAAATCACAGGTTAACACTAAGCTTTAAAAAAAAATTGTTAACAACCTGATAAAATGGATGATTAATTGATTAAAGGGAAAGAATCCTACTTAAGTTCTTGGAAAATATGTTCTAACTTTTAAGATTTCAGGCACGCTGATTCAGGCTCTTTCTCCTTCTAAAACCAGAATGCCAAATGACTGATCGAAAGGCAATAAAAGCAATTTAAATTTGAACATCACTTGGTTCAGCAGAATACTTCTGTTGTCCCAGTCAGCAATATATTACCTCCCTACAGGCAGATCCACGGAGGAAAGGAAAACTGTAAGAAGAGAATGCTTGGGGATGTGGAATCAGAGAGTGGGGAATCAGTACGAGGAGGCACTAGTGAACACCACCAGGTTAAGGCTGCCCCCTTCGCACCTGTCACCATGACAGGAATGAACTTTCAAAGGGACCCAAATTCTTAAGGCCATCACCAAGGTCTCCTATAATTCTGAGGCATTTTCAAACTGTTAAGAGGCCCATTTAAAATAAGCAAAGTCATATTTTTAAAAATTTTGATGACAGGTATGACTTTATGATTTTAACAAGAAATATTACTGATCACTTTGGAGTTAAATAAACTGGAATAGTGAGAAATTATTTCCTTCCTAATCTGTCCTGTAATAGGTATGTTTAGAAAAATTTAAGTTTTATTAAAGTAAAACCAATATAGGATAAACTTCCCACATACAAAGTGCATGCTTTGTAAGTTCTGAAAGATGTATACACCTGTGAAATCACTGCTATGACCAAAGAAAGGAACATACACAACCACCATCCAAAAGTTGCTGGTGTCCCTTTGTCATCTCCTCTGCCTTCCCTTAGTAAACTGGCCATCAACTCCCACCCTTGAGGCAGTTTACGTACCCCAGAACCTCCTGAATGAAGGGGAAGGTGGGTTGACTAAAGGACCCTGAAATTTTATACTGTGAATCTTTCTCCCAGCCTTCCCCAAAGGGGACTATGGCTTCTTACTGGAGGAACTGTTCATTGACGAAAAGGAAACCAGATTTTCTGGGGACTACTGGATTCTGGCTCTAAAGGGACACTTATTCCAGGAGTCCCAAACATCATGTGGCCCACCAGTCAGAAAAGGGGCTTCTGGAGGTCAGGTGACCCATGGAGTTTCACCTCCATCTCATGGTGGCTTCAGTGGGACCCTGACTCCAACCTGTGGTTTTCTCCCTAGTTCCAGAACGCATAATTGGAGGAGACATACTTAGCAGCTGGCACAATCCTCATACTGGTTCCCTGACCTATGGACTGAAGACAGTAATAGTGGGAAAGGCAAAAATGGAACCCATTAGAACTGCCTCCACCTAGGGAAATAGTCAAACCAAAAGTAAGATCAAGTTCCTGGGGGACTGCAGAGGTTGGTTAGTGCCACTATCAGAGACTTGAAAGATGTAGGAGTGGTGATTCCCACCTACCCCTTGCATATTGGCCTGTACAGAAGACAGATGGATCTGGAGAGGACACTGGAGTACCATGAATTTAACTAGGTGTGGACTTCAACAGCAGTGCTATACCAGATGCGGTTTCATTGCTTGAACAAATTACCACCACCCTGGCACACAGCTATTCATCTGGCACATGCCTTTTTTCTCCACCACTGTCCGTAAGGCCCATGGAAAGGAGTTGCTTTCGGCTCCCAAGGCCAGCAATGTACTCTTATGCCCTCTGTCAGGGGTATTTCAACTCTCTGGCCAATGTCAGAAATTACTTTGTGAAGCTCCTGATTGTCTTTCTCTTCTTCATCGCACTGATCTCTTATACTGATGACCTGATGCTGATTGGACCTGGTAAGCAAGTAGCAGCAACTACTCTAGACTGGGAAGACATGTGTAGGTCAGAGGGTAGAAAATAAATCTAACTAAAAATCAGGGACCTTCTAGGTGAGAGATGTCTAGGGCTCCAGGGGTATGGGATACTATTTCCAAAGTGAAGAATAATTTGTTGCATCTGACCCCACCTACAACTAAAAAGAGGAATGATCTTTGGATTTTGGAGGTCATACATTCCTCATTTGGGAGTATGACTCCAGCCTGTTTATCAAGTGACCGAGAAGACGCTGTTGAATGGGGCCCAGAACAAGAGAAAGCTCTGCAACAGGTCCAGGCTGCTGTCCAAGCTGCTCTGCCACTTGGATCTATGTTCCAGCAGATTCCATAGTGCCTGACATGTCAGTGGTAAATAGGGATGCTTCTGGAACCTCTGGCAGGCCCCTAGTGGTGATTTACAGTATAAACCCTTAGGATTTTGGAGCAAAACCGTGTTATGTTCTGCAGATAACTACTCTCCTTTTAAGAAACAGCTCTTGGTCTGCTCTTGGGCCTAAACAGAGACTAGACACTTAACTATGGGTTCCCAAATTCCATGAAACCTGAGATACCCATGGCTATTATCTGTCAGCAGCACTCCATCATCACATGGTGCCTGAGTAGGTCACGAAGGCACCAGAGAGTTACATGAAAAAGCAACCCAGATGCCCACTTCTGTCTCCTAGCCTTTATCTATGGCTTCATGGGTTGTTCCCTATGATGGGTGACAGAGGAAGAGAAGACTCAGGCCTTGTTTACAGATCATTCCACATCATCTGCAGGCACTACCCACAAGGGGACAGCTGAAGCAGGACAGCAACCTTCTGGCACATCCCTTAAAGGACATGGTGAAGGGAAATCTTCCCAGCAGACAGGATTTGGATGTTCATTTTGCTTGGAAGGAGAAATGGCCAGATATGCAATATTTTAATGACTGATGGGCAGCGGCCAATGGTTTGGCTGGATGGTCAAGGACTCGGAAGATTAGAATACTGGTGACAAGCAAGTTTGGTTGCCAAAGATATTTGAGTAAGAGGTATAAGGATAGAACTCTTTGAACGAGGAGAAAAAGGTGGAGATATTTGTGTTCCATGTGGATGCTCACCAAAGGGTAACCTCAGCAGGGAGGATTTTAATAATCTCTTATAGAATAGGATGATCTCTTCTATAGATACCAGTTAGTCCAGTCCAACCTTATTATCACGCAGTGGGCCATGACCAAAGTGGCTGTGGTGCTAGGGAAAGATGTTAAGTGTGGGCCTAGCAACCTGGACTTCTGTTCACCACGACTGACAGGGCTATGGCTACTGCTGAGTGCCCAATCGACGAGCGGTAGAAACCAACACTGAGTGCCCAATATGGCACCAATCCTCAGGGAGATCGGCCAGTTACATGGTGACAGGTTGATTACATGGGCCTGCTTCCATTATGTAAGGGGCAATATTCCATTCTAACTGGAAATAGATGCTTACTATAGACATGGATTTGCTTTCCCTGCATGCAGTGCTTTTGCCAAAACTACCATCTGTGGATTTAAGAAATGCTTTATGCACTGTCATCGTATTCTATGCAGCATGGCTTCTAATCAAGGAACTCTCTTCATAGCAAAAGAAATGTAGCAGTGGGCCCATGCTCATGGAATTCACTGGTCTTACCAAGTTCTCCACCATCTTGAAGTAGCTGGCTTGACAGGACAGTGGAATGGCTTTTTGAAGAGACAGTTACAGTGTTAGCTAGGCAACAAAATGTTGCAGGGCTCTAGCAAGGTTCTCCAGGAGGCTGTAAATGCTCTGAATCCACATCCAATGCATGGTGCTGTTTCTCCCATACCAGGATTCACAGACCCAGAAATCATGAGGTGGAGTTGAGAGTTGCACCACTCACTATTACTCCCCAGTGACTCCCTGGCAAAATGTTTGCTTCCTGTTCCCATGACTTTATGCTGTGCTAGCCTAGAAGTCTTAGTTCTAGGCAAAGGAATGCATCCACCAAGAGACAAACAATAAATGAGTCCATTGAGTTGGAAATTAAGACAGCCACCCAGCCACTTTGGGGTCACCTCCTGAATCAATAGGCAAAGAAGGGAGTTCTGGTGCCGGCTGGGGTGATGGATCCTCACCACCGAGGGGAAATTAGACTACTTACTCCACACTGAAAGTAAGGAAGAGTGCCAGAAATACAGCAGATCCCTTAGAGTATCTACTAGTATTACCATGTCCTGTGACATGTCAACTGAAAACTCTAACAACCCAATCCAGGCAGGAGAACTAAAGGCCCAGATTCTTCAGGAATGACTGACTGGATCATTCCACAAGGTACTTGCTGAAGACAAAGGGAATACAGAGCGGGTAGCGGAAGAAGGTAGTTATAAATACCACCCACGATCCCAAAACCATTACAGAAATCGCTGTATTTCCTCCGTATTTTGTTACGAATATACCTGTGTAGAAATATGTGTGCATAAATCATTTTAATATATTACAATGTCTTTCCTCTCTTATTCCTTTATTATGTAAGATGTGTTGACTTTATATCATGGCATTAAGTATTGTTAATTTTTTATGTAAGGGGTTGGGGCATTTCCTATTGTATGCAGGATAGGAATATCATGTTTGGTATAATTATGACCTTGTTATTGTTTTTATTTGGAGATTAAATACAATTTAAGGAGATGTGCTTGGCTGCCAAACTGACAAGGGGTGGATTTATGATGGTTAATCTGCAGTGTCACCTGACTGGGCTAAAGGTTGCCCAAATTTAACACTGCTTCTGGGTGGGTCTGTGAGGGTGTTTCCCAATGAAATTAACATCTGAATTGGTGGACTCAGTAAAGTAGAATCCTCTTCCCGCTGGGTAGGCTACAACTAATCCCTTGAGGGCCTGAATAGGAAAAAAAAAAAAAAAAAAGCAGAGGAAGAGAGGATTCCACCCTTGCTGTCTGCCAGCTTAATAAAGGATGCTGGTCTTTTGCCATTAGACTGAGATTTATACCCACAGGTTCCTCTTATTCTCAGGACTGGGTCTCTGGCTTGCAAGTGGCAGATCCTAGGACTTCTGAGAATCCATAATCATGTGAGCCAATTCCTTGTAATACATTTATATATATATAAATATATATGGTTATTATATTCCTTATAATACAACAAAATAAATAAATTTATATATAGAAGAGAGTTCTGGTGCTGGCTCTACATACATAAACCCGAATGGTTTTGTTCCTCTAGAGAACCCTGCCACAGTCCGGCTCTTTATTTGTAGCCACTCCAGTGAGTACACAGTGGCATCTCCACTGTGGTTTAGTCTGCATTTCCCTAAAGACTAATGATGTTGGTCATCTTTTCACGTGCTTATTTGCCACTCATAGATCTTCTCTGGTGAGCTGTTAAAATCTTTTGCCCATTTCTCAAAATGGAGAATTTTGAGAAGTTTTCAAGGGGAGAATGTTTCCCCCCTTGAATTTTGATACTTCCTTATGTATTCTGGACACCAGTCCTCTATCAAATGCAGGATCTGCCATTTTCTCCCAGTCTGTGGCTTGTCTCTCCACTCTCTTGGTTTCCTTCAAAGAGTGCACGTACTTTTGATGAAGTCCAATTCACCAGTGTTTTCTTTTATGGACTGCACTTTTGGTGTTGTATCTAAGAAATCTTTGCCTAACCCAAGGTCACAAAGATTTTCCTTTATGTTTTCTTCCAGAAATGTTGTAGTTTTAGATTTTACATTTAGGTCTATGATTTATTTTTAATTTTTCTTTGAAGTATTTATTGAAGTTTATTTCTTCTCCCCATATGACAGTGGTTCTAGCATTTGTTGAAAAGACTATGTTTTCTCCACCAAACTGACTTTGCACCTTTGTAAAAACAAAAACAAAACCAGTTGCCTCTGTCTCTATCTAAACAGTTTCTGGGCTTTCTATTCTAGTTCATTGATGATTTGTCTATCTTGATATGAACACCCCAGTGTCTTAATTATTGTAGCTTATAAGCCCAGAAATCAACTTTGGTCTACTTTTTCAAAGGCGATTTGACTATTCTAGGTCTTCCGTGTACCTCTATGAATTTAGGTTGTCAACTCCTACGGGAAAACCAAAGCCTACTTGGGGTTGGGATTGTGTTGAATCTAGAGATCAGTTTAGAGAGAAATCACATCTGAACTATCCTGAGCAGCTCTCTCACACAGGTGTGCTTATCAGTACCTTCATCGAATACCATAGGGGGTACCTTCTGCAAGTCTCCAAACCTCTCTCTCTGACTCTGCCCTGCAAGCGCTAGCTGCCTGGGGCTTCCCAGAATCCTAGATCAACCTCAACTCTGCCTACGCATCCCCTCCCTGCCCTGCAGCTTGGCTACTCTCTAAGGCTGTCAGCTGGGCAATCAGAGGGCTCACCTCGTTGATTTTCGTTTCACTGGCCTTCACTGCTAGATGTTCAGTGTCTTCAATACTGGTGTTTCATGTATTTGGCTCATTTTAAAAACTGTTTCAGGCAGGAAAGTTAATCCAGTCCCTGTTATTCCATCTTGGTAAGAAGTGGAAGTCTCAATTTTTAATTTTTAATGTCAAATCTGTTCTCAGAGTTACAAAATTCAAGTAAAAACAGGACAAAAACATAACTAGTAATTAGTATAATGTTTTAACACTGTTTGTTTATTTGTTCATTAACTCATTTCATTCCAAAAATATTTATGGAGTTCTGCATGGTAAGCACTGTGCTGGAACATGAACACACTGCCCTGAAGATCAAAGCCAGACGTGCTCCTTGCTCTCACAGAGCTTACAATCTAGTGGGATAGACTTAATCAAATAACTATGAACACAAATGTAACACTGCAATTGTGACAGCTGCTATGAAGAAAAGAATAGGATAATGCTACTACGATATCCTACAGGAGGTGATTTTATGGTGTTTGCTTCTATTGAGCCTATATATCCATGAGTTGAAAATATCACTACTGTTTCTTTATTTGCAAAGGACTTACATTCAGCATACAGTGGGAAAAAAGTGTCCAACAAAGACACTTCTCAATATGCGATGTACTAGGTAAAGACAATATAAGAAGTGCTTTGGAGCACACAAACATTTTGACACTATCCTTATGAGAAGAATTAAGATCTAAATAGGCGTATAAAATATAAAGAAATGTAAATGTTATATATCTACATTCTATATGAATATAAACGGAAATTTACCATTTGAACACTATTTTGTCTATCCTTATTTAAAAAATTATCTTTTCTATCAGCCTTAATTTCAGAAATTTGATAAGTTCCTTTGAGAAAACAATACATTTATTTTATTTTGTTAAGTCTTACCTAGATATCTCAGCTTGGGAATTTTTCTCGCCATCGACAGTGAAAGGAGATGCTCCAGTTAGTAACTCATACATTAGAACACCTAAACTCCACCAGTCAACTGCCTATAAAACAATAATGTCATTTCTATAAGAAAGTAAAATGAACAGAATAAAACTACATGTTTGAAAAATATTTTAACAAAAAGATTTTGTATCTAGCTTTCTGTGTAAGTATTAAATGAAGCACGTGCAAGAAAGACATTTAGAAACAAATATCCCAAGTATTCTCAGGGTAGAATTTAAACACAGCAAAGTCAATCAAGGGGCTGAAAGTGTTTTCATTATTTCCTAAATCATTAAGTAATGGTTTTACTTTGGTTAATTTTTAAATACATAATTTAAATTTTTAAGTAAAACCTTTAGACTTACGATAGGAAAAAAAGGGAGCACTCTGCATTTTTATTATTTAGGTTCAATAAATATTATGAAATTCCTTGAACTTAAAGGACAAAAATTTTTAAAAATCCCTTCTAAAAGTATTATATTTTCAGAACCACTTAAAACAATTCTTCTTACAGAAACTATCAGTATATCTTCATTTGTGTGACTCTTGGTTCGGGGAAGCATGAAGATACTTAAAATAATATAAAATAAAATGAGATCTGAATTGGAAACCAACTTATAAATATAGTTACCTGAACTGAGAGCATAGTAAATTATACATAATTTAAAGAATCCTGATATATTGAAAATTAGTTATTTTATAATTAGGCAAATCAAGATTTCAGTATCTGTTGAGTACATAAGCTTCTATCAATAAGATATTAACTGGATGCTAAAATTTTTAACCCTGCTTCCAAATTTCAGGACAAAGGTTTCAGAGAGACAATGCGAAATTTATGAACTTAGAGCCATTTCAAAGAAAATACATAAGCATCACATATAAAACATAATCAGACAGACTGCAACTGTAAAAGGAACAGTGTAAAGCCAAGTACACTAATAAGCACTTTGCATATTGTGTCACATTTAATTAACTCAAAGACATCAAAGTGTTCTGTGAACAGGAAAGAGTATTTATTGACTAGCTATATCCTGGACCTCAGATATGCAGGAGTTGTAGGAGGTTCTATAAGATTTTTGTCCCTAAAGTTGATTACATTAGGTCTTAGAAGGTAATTTTCAAATTTTAACAGTTATAAATTCCTAACAAACTGTTGTGGACAGTAGTTTCAAAGAATACCATGGAGCAAATGAAACCAGCAATTCAGTTATTTTCTTTTTACGAGCAGTTTTACTGCCCTCTAAGTCAGGATCCTCAGAATGTTTTGTGGTTGCATTTGAAGCCAGCTCTTAAGATGATACAGATCAACAATCAGATTCCTAATCATACAGCCTGAAACCAATACCACACCAACTTGAAGAACAGGCTTTAAATATATAATTGGGATGAGCACTGGGTGATATACTATATGTTGGCAAATTGAATTTAAATAAAATATTTTAAAAAATAAATATTTGATTAGTCATTAATAAGGAGACCAAAGATTCTCTACACTTAAGATATCTGGGCTGAATATGTGGGATTTTGAAAGGGGATGAGGGCAAGGGGAAGATGAAGAACAAAAAGTAGTCAAAATTCCTTTTTTGGGGAAAGTTATTCATACAGCAAAAGCACTGAGATGGCACTGTACCTTTTAATATAATAAGAAAATATATGTGTCCTAGATTTTATAACAAAACTACTTAAGACGCTTCTTCTACAGTCTTCATTTACAGAGGGCTGAGGAAAACAAACTTGGACTATCTTGAGTGTAGGATTTTTTTCTTTCTCCAAGGATTGTTACAATGCTTATTTCTGTTGAAGAGGTAATCAACACAGTCTATCTTTTTCCTCTAAAACACTAGGTATCATGTGTTCACGTATGCAAAGCAAAGGAGAGAAAACAATGAAGGTAAGACAATACCAGAACAACGGCTCTATTGAAAAGATTGGACTTAGGGTATTAACTAAGTTCTAATACATATTACAGAGCTGTAAGGAAGTGTAGAACATACCTTGTCATGTCCTGAATCTCCCCCTCTGACAATATCCGGTGCCATGTATTCAATAGTCCCACAAAAGGAATATGCTCTTTCAGCCTTAAACAGTCAAACAAAAAGGCATTTGATTTCAAACCACAAAAGTGACAAAAAAAAGTATTACCTGTTAGTGGTTGAGATACACCCCAGTAGAAAAGCAGTGGTAGAATCCACTTGACAGACTATCCCCTTCCACTAGGACACACCACCCCTTATACAGTGAGTCCTGTCTATGAGTCCTTCCCATGACTGACATCCTCCCATCCATCTATCCATCCAGCCACTCACCCGTCCATCCACACACCTGTCCTTCCACCCATCCATCTACCCACCCACCCACCCATCCATCCACCCATCCACCCACCCATTCATTGCTTTTTTTTCAGTATGTGCGTGTATTTCAATTACTGGTTTCTCATACCACTCTTTTTGTAAACTTCGAAACTGTCCTAGTTGAGTTATAGGGCCTGTCTAATATGTTAGTACTTTATTTCCAGATAGGCAAGATTGGGAAAACACTGGGAAACATTAAGGGAAAAAAGAGACCAAATCCTAAGAAGGGGGATAGGGAACCCAAACATGAAAAATGACCCCCCAAAGTTTTTCCTACCTTATTTTGTTTAGATTTGGCACTGCCAATCATATGTTTAGAAATAATGAGCAAATTTGTTTTTTATAAAGACTCTCTTAAAGCAGTTGTGTCTCTTTTGTAGAGCTTTAAAAAGGTCTAGATTTAAAAATCTGAATTTTTAAATGATGTGTCATATGACTCATCTCAATGAAACAAAGGAGAGTATATATCTAAATTATTATACAGATACATTAAATAGGGAAAAAAGAATTCCTCTTTAACAAGATACATTCATATGGCTGTATCTGAAGCTTTTTAAGGCACTTTGGTGCCATCAAAATATTTTACAAAATTACTTTAATGGAAACTTTTCAATTTACACTTTACTCTTCTTCCACCAGCAAAGTTTTAAGAAAAATACAAATTCCCCTAATTTACCAATTTCAAAAGTAAAGAACACTACTCTAGCAATGTTATAGAATTAAGTAGAAGACCTTTACTTTATTAAGGGAAAGTTAAGCCAGAGAAAATAAATATAATAAATTTATTTAAACATTTTGGTAACAAATGTATTAAAATTACTTAACTATAATATATATGTTATATAATTATAATATAATTAATGTTACATAATTCATTTCTTTCTTTTTATGCTACACATGCTGAAACATTACTAGTCCCTAGAAACTAAAAGAATTTATGCTTATATCTGCATAAAATCTTTTTTGTTACCTAGCAGAATGTTATTGAATAGCTAATATAAACCATATGTTAAATGCCATTATCTCTCTGCTTCATCATTTCAGTACCAAGTGGTAATTTTGTATCAAACTACTGGAAAAAATGAAGCTAAATAAAATTGATTCCGTTTAATTTCCAAATAAAAAGTAATGAATAATAACTTTATTAGACATGCTTAGAAAAAATGTGTATATTGGGAAGCATTCATCTATTTACTGAATTATTAAAAATACTACAAAATTACTTTCAAAAAACCCCCAAACTTCATAAAACCAGTTTTTTTAAGCTAATATACTATTTATTATGCCATAGACTTTTTTTTGGATAAGTAAAAATCACTGTGTTGCTGATGTACAGAATCATGAAAATTACTAAGTCACAGTATTTATTATTTGATCTCATCTTTAAAAGATACCTTTAAAACATTATATCCTAAATCAAGTTTAGATATACTGAAAAAAATAAAAATAATTCTCCAAACTGGTTTAGGAGTAAAAAGACAATGAGTTTTGATTGATAGCTTCTCTAGATTTTATTTATTTAGAAAACTAGTCTTTTTTTTTTTTTTTTTTAGCAAATATAAACTTTCACTTCCATCTACAGGCAGCTCCATGTCACAAACTATTTTGAAATTATACATATTTCCTTGTAAGTATGAGACAATGATTAAACTTTACAAGCTGAGGATCATGGAAGTATGTACCCTCTTCTTCAAAATACTGGATATTCATATGTTTAGTGTAAAGAGGGCATGAAACACATAGATCTTACCAATTACTAGAAAGGTCTGATAGTCACTACCAATTCCCATGTCTTCTGTTCTCTGACAAAGAAAACTATGCAGCTCAGTTCTTGATTGTCTCAACAGAGGGGAAAGCTGAGAACCACAGTAAGTCACAAAGAGATATTGTCCAACTTCTCTGTGTGATTTTTGAGCTCTTGTACTGGGTATGAAATTATAAATGATTTATATTACTTTTGAAATTTCCTAAGAAATTTAAAGATGTTTTTCTTTTTTTTTAAAAGATTTTATTTATTTATTTATTCATGAGAGACCCAGAGAGAGAGGCAGAGATATAGGGAGAGGGAGAAGCAGGCTCCACGCAGGGAGCCCAACATGGGACTTGATCCCAGGACCCCGGGATCATGCCCTGAGCCAAAGTCAGGTGCTCAACCACTGAGCCACCTGGACGTCCCTTAAGCTTCCTTTTAATTCACTTTAGCTTCTGTTTTGTGTTTGTTTGCTGTGGTTTTTCGGGTGGAGGTGGTGGAAGGGAGCAGGTAGTATCTATATTAGTAAATATCTATTTGACTGAAATTCCAGGAGATAGAAAAATTAAAGCTTAAGAGTTGGGAAATTCCTGTTACTGAGAAATAATAGTGAACAAAGCATTTCTTACATTTCTGTGTTACTTTAAAACATTGCCATTTTAGCCTCTTGCAATTCTGTATCTGCTTCCTCTTCCTCTGCCCTAGTGGAAGTGCTACTCCCTCTGGGTTTTAACTTATAGTGTATCAGCCTTGATTTTCCAAGAATTTATCCTTTATTTGTAAATCTATCCCTAGTTTACTTTCCAATTTGTGTTTCTCTGCCAAGGAAGATGCATGTCATCTGGACTGAATACTGCATGACTTTCAAATAATTCTACCAAGAAGATGAACTGATGAGGTATGAGAGGGGAAGGTGAGTAGTGGGAGCAGGAAAGCTTTCTAGGTAATGTTGTATGAACTATGATATAAAAAGGATAGGATTATATAGCTAAATTCTATTGTTTATCATTTGTTCAATATATCTTTATGGTAACATTCTTCTCAAGGAGGCAAGGCAATCAACCTATTTAGCATTTAAATCCACACTACTTTATACACAACATTACTGATCAAAGCTAGCACAGAATCAAAAGATTGTGAATGTTAAAAGATTGTGAAAGATTATTCAAGAATTTCCTTGAACATAAAAATGGTAAAAGTGGTGTGTGTGTGCCATCCTGGCAGATAATACAGAGTATTCTTGTGTGCTAAGTGATCAGCTGATCAAGGAGGTTTCACTGTTCCTTAGAGAGAAAGATCAGATAGCACTGGACAAAAAAATGATTTCCTTCCAAGGAAGAATCCAAATACAAACTCAACTGTCAAATTCTTAAGCATTTTTCAATAAATACTAGATTAAATCATTCCTACCTTTTATTTGCCAATGTTTTATTCTGATCTTATTTGCTTATGATAAATTTGTAAGTTAAATATAAACTTACTTTCCATCTGTATTTTTTCCCTATCCTAATTTTACAAATATCACAACAAATATCTAGAAATGTTTGATTTTTAAACGAAGTTAATATAGCACTGTTAATCATCTATGACTGTGCCCACAAGAAAGAAGGGAATCCCTAGATGCCAGCCATGAAGAGAGTGCAGAAAACCAGTGAGGTAGGCATATGACCTATGCTTTGTGGTAGCTGCACAAAGGGAAGGTCTTATCTTAGAAAACAAACACATAAATATTTCCCCTTGTGAAATCAAATCCCAAGGCTTATGCGTCTTGGAGATTTGGGGCCTGAATTTACTCTCTCCATAGTATGGGCAAGTGAGAAAATCTGGTCAACATGGTGCTACTCTGGAACACACAACAGAACCAGAGAAATTTCCGCAACCTAGCTGGACCAGGGTTCATGTACACACAGCCCTGGAATCTCAAAATTACTAAGTGAACTGGACTCCCCAAACCAAACACAAGAATTATCTGAAATACTAGAACAACAATCTATAAAAGATTGATATTTTATAAAAGATGAAAGACATTAAGGAAAACCATAGGGAAGATTAGAAAGATATGAAAAAGCAAACAGAACTATATAAATGAAAAAAATAGAGTAATGAAAACCAGACTGATTAAACAGAGTAGACACAACTAAAGAGAGAATCTGTAAACTAGAAGATACATTTGAGAATATATTGCAAAAGTCCCAAGGAAACTAAATAAAAATATATTCACGGGTGGCAAATTCCTATTTCTTAACTTGAGAGATGGTTAAGAAGTGTTTGGCTTATAACAATCCCCTAATCTGTATATTTATTTTGCTTTTGTTTTTATATATGTTTTATTTCAAAATAAAAAGATACACCAGTCTATATAATAGATATATCTACGACAGCTACATTAACAATGAATATGCAGTGCAAAATAAGGCATTTTAAGTCAGAGAGAGTTTATTATTCATTAATTGTTGTTAAAAAGACATCTAAAGGATGTACTTCAGAAATAAATTGAACTCACAAGAAAAGAGTTAAGTTGTAGGAAGCTAAAGTGAACAGAGAAAACAGATAAACATGAGAGAAAACAGAAGCAAGTACTGAATTTATAAAATGAAAATTACAGAATGATTAAATTGGGGAATATAACACAACGTGAGACTAAATAATAAGTAATAATGACACAGAAAATGAGATGGATAATTGAAGTTAACACATTCTACGTTCTTGTAGTGGTCATAACAATTACAGACATAATATAAGTTAAAAATTTCTGGGTAATAACCACTAAAAGAATAAAAATAGAGTATATATAACTTCTAGACCATTAGGGAGAAATGAAATAAAGAAATCCTAATAATCTAAATAGGAAAGGAGGGGGAAAAGCAAAGAGAAATTATGATAAAGAGAAACACATAGCAAGATAAGAGAAATAAGTAAAAAATATATCAGTAATCATAATATACAGATTTAACTCACCAGTTAAAAGATAGAAACTCTCTGGATCAAAAACAAAATCCAGCTATATGTTATTTACAAAAGGCACACCTAAAACATAATGACAAAGAAATATTGAAAGTAAAGAGATGGAAAAAGATATATCAGACCAGCCTAACCAACAGAAAGCTGGAGTATTTTTATTAATAGCAGGAAAATAAACTTTAAGGCAAAAAGGATTATTAAAATTAGGGAGAGTCATTATGTAATAATAAAAGGAACATTTCACTAGGGAAATAATACTATTCCAAACCTGAATACCCTCAATATTTTTTGAAAAGTCTTTAACTATATAAAGCAAAAATGGAGAGATCTTCAAGTAGAAATGGACAAATCCACAACTGTAATGAGCATTTTAACATATCTCTTTTAAAACTGAACAATCAAGCAGGAAAATAATTAGTGAAGCTATAGAAGATTTGTATGATGTTTATGAGAATACACAAAACTTTATATAACAGAGAATACACAATCATTTCAGGTATACATGTCATATTTACAGAAATTAAACATGTAATAGGTCACAATGCAAATATAAAGTCCACATAAAGAAAATCATATATAGTTTGTTCTCCAAACAGAAAGCAATAAAATTAGAACTCATTTACAAAAAGACAACCAAAAAATCCTATATATTTGAAAACCTAAAAATCTATTTCTAAGTAATTCATGGCCCAAAAAAACCACACAACAAATATTAGACTATTAGAATAATAATAAACATGCCATATGTTAGAACCTGTGAGATATATCTAAAGCTGTTCATTAAAAATTAAATATTAGTGAGCTGGAGGTCCAACTCAAAAGTTTAGAAAAGGCATACCGAAGAAAAACTCCAAAAAGTAAAAGAAACAAAGTAATAAAGGAACATAATCAAATAAATAGAAAAAATGAGGAGCTTGACAAAAGTTATTTCTTGGAAAAGACTAATGGGCAAATTTCTAGCAAACTGACCCAGAGATAAAGGAGGAAAGTTACAGATCAATAATATTAGTAATTTAACAGGAAACATTACTACACTCACAATAGAGATTAAAAAATAAGTGAATTCTATGAACAACATGATGCCAAACAACTTTAAAAAGACAACATATATCATTTTCTTTTTTTTTTTTAAAGATTTATTTATTTATTTATGAGAAACACAGAGAGAGAGAGAGAGAGGCAGAGACACAGGCAGAGAGAGAAGCAGGCTCCATGCAGGGAGCCCAATGTGGGACTCAATCCCGGGTCTCCAGGATCACACCCTGGGCTGCAGGCGGCACTAAACCGCTGCGCCACCGGGGCTACCCCCCCACCTTTTTTTAAAGATTTATTTATTCATTTTCTATAAAAATATAACTTGCCAAAATTGACTTAAGAAGAAATTGAAAACCTAAATGTTATTATAAATATTTTTAGAGAACTATGTAAGTATTTGAAAAGCTACTCACACTTACCTATAAAGTGGGAAAAAAAGGAAAAAAATATACACCCTGATAGTTACAGAGGTGCAAATTCTGTTGTATTTCAACAGAAAAAATCCTATTAATATAACTCAAAACACTAGGTGATTAAAGAGAAAAACCGTAAGAATTTCTTTATGTCAGTAAACAACTAAAAACTAAGAATATAATTTATCTATCAAAAACCTAGAGTAAATACCATACTAAATTGTAAAACCCAAGGTACATTGCCTTGAAGTAGAAAAGCAAGAGTACACACAAATAAAAGTAGGCAGAACAATGAAGACAAACTAAACCATCCATCCACAAGTACACACAAAATAAAAATAAAAAGAATCACAAAGATATAATAAAGCCATCATTATTGACATAGTGGTTCTGATTTTATTCTTTTAATATAGTCATCTATATAAAAAATCCAAGTGAATATGTAAATTAGTGGAGTATGAATTCAGTAACATTACTATTTACAAGATCAACAACATTCCTATGTGTTGCCTCAAAAGTCATAAATAGTCTAATTTTGTAGATAGGAATAAAAATTATAAAGTTAATAGAAATGATTATAAGTATAAAGCATTACACAGAAATAAAATACTTTGAAGGAAATAAAAGATAACTAAATAAATGGGAAAGTATGAATATTCATTTATACTAATTGATAGGAAGATTAAATATCCAAAGTTCACAGTTATTTCCAAATTAATATATAAATTCAATTCCATAATTTACATGGAGGAATGAAAGATCAGGAATAGAGAATATAGTGAAGAGTCAGATGAAAGGAGGAGAGAATGGTAGGATAAAAATGAAGAGAAAGATCTCACCTTTCCAGATTCAAAACTTATTATAAAATCATAGCCTTTGGGATCCCTGGGCGGCTCAGCGGTTTAGCACCTACCTTCGGCCCAGGGTGTGATCCTGGAGACCTGGGATCGAGTACCACAACTGGGTCCCTGCATGAAGCCTGCTTCTCCCTCTGCCTGTGTCTCTGCCTCTTTCTCTCTCTCTGTCTCTCATGAATAAATAAAATCTTTAAAAAAACCATAGCCTTTAATATTTTTTATTTTGATTCAGAGAGAGGCAACTAGACCCATGGAACTGAAAGAAGAGAAACAGGAATAGAAATGGGCTCACAGGAAATAGACTGTACAGGAATTTAGCATATGACAGAAGTTGCTTTTAAATCAGGGGAAAGACTGACTATTCAATGATAGTTCAGTCAACTAGGTTAATCTATAAAAAGAGATAAAATAAGATCCTCATTTTGTTTTATACACAAAAATTAATTCCTAGTAAGTTAAAATTTTAATGTGCACGGAGATAAAGAGATTTTGCTTTGAAAAATTCGAAGAAATCAACAACCAGTTTTACACCTCAAGGAACTAGAAAAAGAACAAACTAAGCCAAAAGTTAGCATCAGGAAAGAAATAAGCAGACCACAAATAAATGAAACTGAGAATAGAAAAGCAATAGAAAAAATTTTTGACAAAACTGAGTTGGTTTTTGAAAATAACAAGACTGGCAAAATCTTAGCTATATTTATTTTAAAAAAGAGAAGCATCAAATAAGTAAAATCAGAAATAAAACATGATATTATAAGAAGTTACTATTAGCAATTATACACCATAAAATTGGATAATCTAGAGTGGATAAATTCCTAGAAAAATACAATTTATCAAGACTGAATTATGAGGAAATAGAAAATCTAAACAGACACATAATCCGTAAGGAGATTGACTCAACAATCAAAAACTTTCCCCCTAGAAAAGCTCAGGATCAGATGGCTTATAGGAAAATTCTAAAAAAAAACATTCAAATAAGTAGTAAGTCCAAAAAAACTGAAGAGAATACTTCCAAACTCATTGGATGAGGCCAGCATTACCCTGATACCAAAGCAAGAGCTACTGCAAGAAAATTACAACTTTATATTTCTGATGAAGACTGATACAAAATTCCAATGAAATACTAGCAAACCAAATTCAATAGCACATTAAAAGGTTATGTAATATGACCAAGTGAGGCTTATTCCTGGAATGTAAGGATGGTTCAAGATTTGAAAGTCAATCAATGTAAAACCATATTAACAGAATGAGGAACAAAAACCACATAATCACTTCAATTGATATAGAAAAAGCATTTGATAAACTTCAACATCCTTTCATGATAAAACCACTCAACAACAAAGAAGGAATAGAAAGAAACTACCTCCACATAGTTAAAGCCATATATGAAATGCCCACAGTAAACATCATACTCAATGATGAAAAACTCAAAGCTTTTCCTCTAAGATCAGGAACAAAAAAGTAAGGCTGTTCTTATCACTTCTATTCAAAACATCACTGGAAGTCCTAGGTGGAGCAGTTAGGCAAGAAAAAGACATCCAAATTTGAAAGGAAGAAATAAAATTATCTTGCTTGTAGATGATATAATCTTACATGTAGAGAACCCTAAAGAATCCATACCAAAAGACTTAGAATAAGCACATACAGCAAAGTTACAGGATACAAGGTCAACAGGGATCCCTGGGTGGCGCAGTGGTTTGGCGCCTGCCTTTGGCCCAGGGCGCGATCCTGGAGACCCGGGATCGAGTCCCACATCGGGCTCCCGGTGCATGGAGCCTGCTTCTCCCTCTGCCTGTGTCTCTGCCTCTCTTTCTCTCTCTCTGTGTGACTATCAAAAAATGAAGAAAAAAAAATAATTAAAACAAGGTCAACATACAAAAATCACACTTCTTTACACTAACAATGAACAATCTAAAAAAAAAAAAAAATCAAGGGGAAAAGATCTCATTTAAAATAGCATCAAGGGCAGCCCCGGTGGCGCAGCGGTTTAGCGCTGCCTGCAGCCTAGGGCGTGATCCTGGAGACCCGGGATCCAGTCCCACGTTGGGCTCCCTGCATGGAGCCTGCTTCTCCCTCTGCCTGTGTCTCTGTCTCTGCCTCTCTCTCTCTCCCTCTCTCTGTCTCTTTATGAATAAATAAATAAAAAATCTTTTAAAAAAATAATAAATAAATAAATAAAATAGCATCAAGAGGGCAGCCCGGTGGCTCAGAGGTTTAGCACCGCCTTCGGCCCAGGCGTGATCCTGGAGACCCGGGATTGGAGTCCCATGTCAGGCTCCATGCATGGAGCCTGCTTCTCCCTCTGCCTATGTCTCTGCCTCTCTCTCTCTCTCTGTCTCTCATGAATAAATAAAAAATCTTTAAAAAAAATAGCATCAAGAATAATAAAATGCTTAGGGATTAATTTAGCCAGTAAGTCCAAAGACCTGACAATGAACACTACAAAATATTCTGAAAGGAATTAAAGAAGATAGAAATAAAAGGAAAAACATCCATGGCTCATGGATTAGAAGACATAATATTGTGAAAATGTCCATCCTACCAAGAGTAATCTAGAGATTCAATGTAATTCCTATCAAAATCCCTATGGCATTTTTGAGCAAAAATAAAAAAAATTTTAAAATTCATATTGAAATCTCAAGGGACCCTGAATGGCCAAAACCATCGTGAAAAAGAACAACAAAGGTGGCAGGCTCACACTTCCTGATTTAAAAATGTATTACAAAGCTACAAATAAACCATAAAGCTTTGTAATGAAATTAAGACAGGCACAGAGAATGATGGAACAAAATTGAGAGCCCAGAAATAAACCTTATAGAGCATTTGGTCAAATGATCTTCAACATAGGTGTCAAGACCATGCAATGAGCAAAGGATGGTCTCTTCAACAAATGATGCTGGGAAAATTGGATAGCTGCATGCAAAAGAATGAAGCTGGACCATTACTTTACACCAAATACAAACATGAACTCAAAATGGACTAAAGATCTAAATGTAAGACCTTAAAGTATAAAACTCCTAGAAGAAAAAGTAGAGGGAAAGTTTCATGGCACTGGATTTGGCAATCATTTCTTGGGTATGATACCAAAAACATAAGCAACAAATGCTGACAAACGGGACAATATCAAAGTTAAAACAAAGTGGAAGGACAAACAGTGAAAAGACAACAAAGTGGAGGGAAAACAAAGTGGAAACACAACCTACAGAACAGGAGAGAAAATTTACAAATCACACATCTGATAAGTGGTTAATATCCAAAATATATAAAGAACTACAAACTCAACAGCAAAAAAGCAAATAATCTGATTAAAAATTAGGAAAATTTCAACATTCTTCCAAAGATGATAAGCAAATGGCCAACAAGCATATGAAAAGATGCTCAACATCACTCATCATTAGAGAAACACAAATAAAAACTATAATGAAATACCAGCTCACACTTACTAGGAGGGCTGCTATCAAAATAACAGAAATAATAAGTATAGGCAATGACGTGGAGAAACCAGGACCCTTGCACCCTTATGGTGAGAATGTAAAATGGTGTTGCCACTATAAGACACATTAAAGACTTTCCTCAAAAAAATTAAAAATAAAATTATCATGGTGAAAAATAAATAAAACAAAATAATCATAAGATCCAGCAATCCTATTTCTGGATATATACCTAAAAGAACAGAAAGCATTATCTCCAACAGATATTTGTATGCCTAGGTTCACTTCAGCACTATTCACAATAGCCAATAGGTAGAAGTAACCCAAATACCCACTAGCGGATGAATGGATAAATAAAGTATGATATATACGTATATTATAATATTATCTAGCCTTGAAAAAGAAGGCAATCCCGTCACATGCTACAACATGAATGAAACTTGAGGACATTATGTTAACTGAAGTAAGCCAGCCACAAAGATAAATACTATATGATTCTACTTATATGAGGTATCTAAAGTAGTCAAACTCACAAAAACAGAAAGTCAAATGGTGACTGCCAGGAGCTAGGAGGAGAGGAAACTGGGAAGTTGTTGTTCATTGGATATAGAGTTAAGTTTTGCAAGATAAAAAAAATTCTAGAGACCTGTTGCACAATACTATGAATATAGTTAATACTACTGATATTCACTTAAAAATAGTTTAGATGGTTTATTTATTGTAAGGACTGTTCTCAGTAAATAAACTAAGCATTGTCTGTAAAAAAAAAAAAAAAAAGTTTAGATGGGGCAGCCTGGGTGGCTCAGTGGTTTGGCGCCACCTTTGGCCCGGGGTGTGATCCTGGAGACCTGGGATCAAGTCCCACGTCGGGCTCCCTGCATGGAGCCTGCTTCTCCCTCTGCCTGTGTCTCTGCCTCTCTTTCTCTCTCTCTCTCTCTCTGTCTCTCGTGGATAAATAAATAAAATATTAAAAAATAGTTTAGGTGATAATCTTTTTGTGTATTTCACCACAATTTTTTTTGAATAATCAAAGAATGTTAATATGAAAAGACCAAGTTGATTTTATTAAAATGTCAAATCTGATGATGGCAAAAATACCATTAAAAACAAGTGAAAGACTTGGAAAAGAAAATATATAATTACAAATGATGGGTATATAGAATATTTAAAGAACTACAGAAACCAGTAATATCAGGAAAAACCTGCAACACTGAGAAAACACAGAAACCTAAATGTATCTCGACAGGAGAATGGATAAGTAATAAGAATATTATACAGGAGCTAAATGAATGAAACAGATTCATATTTATCAACTTGGATACATTAAAAATAAGTCAAATAAAATACTTTTGCATATGATATGCCACTTATGTACATTTTAGGAAACATAAGCTAACACTAATATAGTTTATGGATATATACCTATGAAGTAGAGGTACTAAAATAAAATTAAATTCAACCCACCATCTACTCTTTGCCTGCACTTGTTAAGCTAAATGTGGCTGGAGTAAAACAAAGAATCAAGTTGACCAATTTCATTTTAAATCCATGACCAAGACCCTCAAAGCGGGCATTTAATGCTGCCCAGCAAACACACTGATTACCTAACCCATTCACTCTCCATGGATGTGGCTGCTTATTTTATATCTTTTTCTTTCTCCTCAAACTCCAATGTCTTCTTTTCCTTCCTCACTTTCAGTGAAAACATAGAAGCAATAAAAAACGAAACCAAAACAAAATAAAAAACCTTCTATCACTCCCACTACTGCTTCCTAACAGCCACATGCATCTGGGTCCTCCAACTGACCCTTCTTTCTTCCTAAAGATGCACTGACCAAGCCATTAGCTAAGGATGACCTCCCCACTTGTACACTGAGTTTACTTCTCCCAAGGTCAGCGTTCCAGCAATCTTCCCTCTTCTCTTCTATCATTATTATATTGACCCCTACACTTCCTCTCTAGGAATGTGTCAACAAGCATATGACATCTGTCATTTCTCCCACCTTAAAATCAAAAGGCTTCTCTGAACCCCACTTCAAATCCTCTGCTATTCTCCCCAACACAATTTCACTATTCCTTTTTACAGAAAACCCAGAATTGCCTTTAGTTGCGGAGGACAATACATCTATTCCCAGTCTCTTTCTCCTGAGATTTAAATTGAGCTAATGCTCAATCTCTAGTCCTCATTTTATTTGACCTAACAAGAGTATCTGACATGGTTGATCATGTTCATCCTAGAAACATTTCTTCACTTGGCTTCTAAGACAACACACTTACCTATTTTTTCCTCAGCTTGCCACTCCCCTTTCCCCGGTCTCCTTTGCTGGCACCTCCTGCTCTTTTTATTTGGAGTAGCCCGGGGTTCAAAGCTTTGTCCCTTTTTCTTTTCTATCTGTACTTACTGTGTTGATATTCTTCTCCATTTTCACAATTTTAAATATTACCTCTATACTGGCAAATTCCAAATTTACATCTCTAGATGAGACTTCTCCCTCAAACTGCAGACTCAGATCTCCTCCTGTCTACCGGACATCTCTGTAAGTCTAATAGTCATCTCAAACTCAAGCTGCTCAGATGCACTCTTCTACCTACCTGAAATCTTTCTTTCCATCAGAAGCCCACCCCATGTTAGTTGATAGCAACGTCATCCTTTCAGCCACCCTGGCCAAAACCCTTAGGGCTCCCTTGATTCCTCTTGCTCTCTCACACCCCACATCCAAATCATCAAGAAATTTCATTATCTCTAATGTCAAAATAGATCTAAAATCTTACTACTTATTACAACTTACTCTGCCACCCCATGGTCTAAAGCATTACTATTTCTTGCTAGGATTAGTATAACAGTTTCCTAACGGGTCTCCATGTCTCTAGACATGTCCCACTATAAAGAATATCATGCTTGGCAAACAGAATTACTCTTCTAAAATAAGTCAGATCATCTCATTTCTCTACTCAAAACTCTCCAGTGGCCCCCATTTCACTAGAAGAAGCCACAGTCCTTACAACAGTCTTCAGTGTCTTGCATGATCTGTACAATCCTTCATCCATAGGACCACCCCTGCGCCCTTACTTCCTGGTACTCTGAGCCTCACTCACTCTAAACACTTAATACTTGTAATCCTTATTGTTCCACACATAGCCCGGGTATATTCCCACCCTGGATCTTTCACACCAGCTGATCTCTCTGCCTAGAAATCTCTTCCTTCAGATACCGATATGGCTCACACTCTCACTTCGTTCACGTCTCTACTAAATGGTCACTTTCTCAGCAAAACCATTCCTGAATCTGATTTAAAAGTGCAATTTTTTTCAGGCACCTGGGTGGCTCAGTGGGTTAAGGGTGAACTCTTGACTTTGGCTCAGGTCATGATCTCAGGGTTGTGAGGTTGAACCCTGTGTCAGGCTCTGCACTGGGCATGGAGCCTGCTTAAGATTCTCTTCCTCTGCCCTTTTACCCCATCTCTCTTAAAAAAAAAAAAAAAAATGCAACCTTTTCTCACCCTAATACTCCCTATTTCTCTTTGTCTTCTTGTAACTTACCATTAACTGACATATTTCATACATATCTTACTTATTTACTAGTTATTGGCTGCCTCTCTGTCTAGAGGAGGGATTTTTAACTATTTTGTTCATTATTAGATTACAACACCAGACAGAACAGTGCCTGGATGAATCACAGCAGACACATTAAATTGATATTTGCCAAATGAGTGGGGAAAAATGCAAAATGTTTACAACTGCATATGTGAATAGTGGGTGCACAGATTTTGTTATATAGCATTTTTTATATTTTTATTATGCTTAAATATTTCATAACAAAAAATGTAAAAAGAAATTAGAAGATATAAACACTTATTAATCATATTTATGTAATGTCAGTTAATATTTCAGAATATTTTTTGCTAAATTCGCCTAAAGGGTTTGAAAGTCTCTGACAGTTAGGCTTGGGTCTTAAGTAATTTTTCATTTTTTCTTGGAAAATAGATAAAAAATGATCTATTTTCAGATTAATACATTCTACATTAATATAGAATGTGACTGCTAAACATAATTTTCAAGTAAATAAAAATGATATGCTTTTAACCTGATTTGAACAAATGGAATATATAATAGAAGTTTCTTTGAAAACAATCTCCACTCAAAAGTTGTTCCTGCTTGCCCTGTGATGACATTTACATTAAACTTGCTCACTGAACTTGTACATTGAACCTGCCTTAAAATAAGAAAGAGCATTACAATAAATCTTACTAGAGCCAATAATTTCTACCGTAAGAAAGGTTATAAAGGAAACCTGTGAGGCAGACATCTGAGGGCAAAGCCCTGCTGTCTCCCTCCCCTCCACCCATCCAAATGTGAGGGATCTACTCTGATATCTCGCAGAACTTTACAAAAAAATGGCTGAAACTAATGTGCTACCATCCCTATATTGCGTAATACTGTTTGAGTAGAAGAAAAATTGAGGCAATGGAAAAATGTTCTGACTAGTCTCTGGGTCTCCTGTTTTCCCAACACTTCCATCTTAACGTTTACCCTAAAATAACTAAAACTATCCAAAGTCACTGGTTTGGTGAATGACTGGTAGGATTTATTTACAGAGAACTAATTACATTCCTTAGGAGCATATGCAAATGAAAAGAATTGTGAACACATGTCATGAGTCAATCAAGAAGGGGACAAAAGTAATAAAAAGCTGCCTTAGAGAGTAATCTGATTCCTAAAGCAAACATGCTCTTAATGGATCTTGAGCCTCACCCAGGCATCTTGAGATATGTATGTCACAATAGCAGAATACTGCAGATAATATTATTAACGAGGCATTTATTAAAGAGAGGCATAATTTAAACTTTCCTATAAATCAGAAAAGGAGAGTAACTTAAGATTCTCATTTGTATATTTTAGTTTTGCTCACAGTAATCTAAAATTTAAACAATATGTCTACAAGCAGAAACTGATATTTACTGCTTCACACTTTAGAACATACTTTCATGAGCATCAACTTATTGTGTGATACGATGATTCTATACATTAGATACGACAGCTATTATTTTACAGATGAAGAAACTAAGACTGAGAATGGATAATGACTACGTGGCTTGCCCGATGTTACACAGACACAAAGTGGAGAACTGAAAAAGATCCTCTTCCTTCAGTACATGTTCTATCCACTATATACAAAGGCCACTAAAATATTCCAAAAATTAATTAATGAATAATATCATCTTAGCTAAGCAAAGGTATTTTTCTATTTTCTGAAAACAGAAAATAGTCTCTAATCCATAGGCTTTTCCTTTAAAGTATAGCTCCCAAGACAATATGTTATAATTAGTTTAGCTACTTCTATCTTAAATGTTGGGGACATTATTTTTCTAGTTTTAGTTAGCTATATGTAGACTCACATTAATAATCTGTTGTGATATTTTTAAGTGTTCAATGTGAAATTACGAAAAGACAGGATGCATATACCATATGTAAGTACACAGTAACTAATAGGACATTAATGTATCATTTTGACATTATTTGTTAATAAACAGGTAAAAACAGACCCCCTTTAAACATTATCTTTAAGTCTTCAATGTTAAAATTATATACCCAATATCTAGCAGACTGACTCATAGTAGGAACTCAACAAACGTTTGCTGAATTATATTCTCAAGATATCTTAAGAAGGACACAGACTAGCCTGCAAATAGTGATTAATATCTTCTTTGATTCTCAGAATCTCAAGGGATTTATCAATTCTATGACCGAGAAAAGAACATATCAAAAGTATCAAACTTGTAAAGTGTTCATTATCATATAAAAGATTTTAAAGGTTTCTAAAATAAATAAATTTTATACTGTATACAACCTAGTTTAGCAAACTATAATTCTAGAAATAATTATATGACTGTTTGACAAACACCTCTAGAATACACAGGCTCATTAGGGCAAGGAATTTGTTATATTCACCACTGTATTTCTAGGGTCTAGGATAATACCTGACACATAGTACTCAAATAATATTTGCTCAATTATTAAGTTAATGAATACACTCAAAAATGAATATTACACCATGAGCAGAAACTTTTAACTATTTTAAAAGCATATGTTTTTTATACTAAGTAGATTCCTAAAAATTCAATAGAAATATATTTCCCAGACCAAATGAGGCCAGAATTTATAACACACAAAACTGCAACACACTAAAAGAGAAGAAGATTTGGGTAGGGGAGGATTAGTTCAGTTCTGAAAATGTTGAGCTCAAGGAGTCTATGAGAGTCTATTCAAATGGAAATACACTACAAGGATCTTTGGACCTGGAGCCCAGAAGAGAGGTTGAGGTTGCCATACATATCCTAAATATGTATGGCACCAGCATAGAGAGAGAGAGAGTAGAGCATAAACAGAGAAGAGTACTTAGTACTGAACTGTGAGGAACCCTTGGGTAGAAGAGGAAGAGCCTGCAAAAGACAGTGATAGAAAGTAGGAAAACCGGGGAGTGTGGTGTCATAGGAGCCAAGGCAGGAGGCAATATCCAGTTCAACATTACAAGGTGGTCAAGTAAGAAAGGACTAAAAAGCACCTAAAACTGAGGTCAACAGTAACCTTGACAAGACTTATAGTCCATCAGTAGGCATGCAAGCCAAACTGGACTAGATGAAGGAGTGAGTGACATGTGGGTAAGTAAAGAGAGTGTGTAGACAGATACTGACAGAGAACAAAAGCACAAGAGCTGGAAGGGAGTATAGAATTCTGAGAGAGATTTTATCTATTAGTCAGTCAGTCTGTCCATCCATCCATCTCTCCATCTTTAAAATTTTAAGAAAGGAGAGACGAGGCTTAAATGGTGACAAAAGGGTCCAAAAGGAAGAGGAAGAAGAGGAGAGAGGTCAGCTGGAGCTAGGGCTATAGAATCTCTCTATAAACACTGGGAACCAAGGAGGAGACTCCTTAGACTAGAGTTTAAACTGAAAACCAAGGAGATAGAATAGGGATAGACAAAAAAGAAATGCATTCCAGGAAAGACAGTATTTTTGATATAAGTGAGTCAGGGAGGCATGTGAAACCAAAAAGGAATGCTAGCTAATCAAAACAGGAATATTTTTAAGGTAGAAAGAGTCTAGGCAGGGAAACTTGCTGAATAGGTGCTGGGTGTAATTAGGGGAGCAAAGGACCACTAGATCCCACTGTAGGGGTCTCAGAGAAGGGTAGTCACCACCCTAGCCCTGAGAGTGAAACCTGAAGCCTAGTGTGATAGTATGTCCTCTATGGGAAGATGAAGAATGAGCTGGTGGTCTGAGGGGAAGAAATGAAAGTGGAAAGCTTAATGACACAGACACTAACACATAACTATATTAAATACAGTTGGGTTGTATTCAGGGAATAATACGAAAATCTATAAATTATTTCTCTACTTCAGATTGAATCCCAATATTTCATTTTTTAAAAAGGTTTTACTTATGTATTTAGTTGAGAGAGTAGGGAGAGGGGCAGAGAGAGAGGCAGAGAATCTCAAACAGACTCTGTGCTGAGAAAGGGGCCTGATGTGGGGATTGAGCTCATGACCCTGAGATCATGACCTGAGCCAAATCAAGAAGAGCTGAGTGCTTAACCGACTGAGCCACCCAGGTGCCCCCACCACCCAATATTTCATTTTTGTACCTACACAACTGTTTAAAACCTATGGCATCCAACTAAAACTCTCTTTGCTCTCTTGCTGAGGAACTGTTGACACGTTAACAGAACACAGAAGTCTCTCCTGTGAGGAGGGATCTAGCTGACTTAGTTGCACAGCATTTCTGATTAATTTGTATTTCTGTATTAAAACTCAGCATCTCTAATCCGTGTCTGATTTTCGTTTATTTTTGCTGTTTCCCAGGGCCAAAGTCTGTCAAATGATCAGCCGCATGTACCCATAACCACAGGAGTCACTAAGTGATTCCTTTCATTGGTGTCTTACCAGGACCTTGCCTAATGTCCAGTATGGAGAAGGTGCTCAACAAATACTGATGGAGTGAATAAGCAAATGCATGAATGGTTCCATGGAGAGAGGAGAACATGATCACCAAATCTCTCTATGCAGGCATGCTTTACATGCCAAGGATCCCTTGGCCATCTGTTGAAGCCCACAGACTCCTCCTCAGAATAATGCTTTTAAATACGTAGTATGACAGCGGAAACTATAATCACATTGGAATACAGACACAAGAAGTAATTACACTGAAATACAGTGACATCAAAACAGAAAAAGAAACCATGACATCATCACAAAACGGTTCTACAGCATGTGCTGGGCTTGTCAAGTCACAGACCTCTCTGTAGAAAGATCTGGCTGGGCTAGTTCCCTGGTGACACCAGCACCTGAGAGCATCTGCAGAGTTTTTGCTCTCAGTTTCACAGAGAGGAATCCTCCAAACTCCTGTCTAGGAAGTCATGTCCTCAGAGTGAAGAAGCAGAAAGAGGCCACGGGAGTTCCATGGCTCACTGTGCCATTTTGCACCTGAACCACCAGTTTCCTTGTTTTGTCCTCACCTTCAGTCCACTGCCCTGAATCCAGTCTTTCTATTCAACCCTCTGTCTTCCCTGAAGGTAAGGAAAGCACGGTTGCCTAGGTGAACCAAATATGTGGCAGATCTGAGGGGGGCTGTTTCTTATACAGACTTTTGACCATATAACCTATGCTCCTACTTTGAAGAACACCTGGTGCTGCCAGTTCCTGAAGTACAAATTAGCTTGCTTTGAGGTTTCTCATGTTACTAGCTTAGGATTCAACTGTGACAAGGGATGCTATATTGGTTACCACTAATATTCCTGCTGTCTATCCTCCAAAATGTGGTTCCTATTTTCTTCATTCTCTTTTGAGTACATGCCTATTTTACTCCCTTACTTTTGTGTAGGGGGTTTAATGAGGAAGCAACAGGAAACATATTTAATCTGTCACATTTTACTGAAGTTGCCATGAAAAGTTCTACAAAGGAGAAAAAGTTTTAAAAATCAGACTTTGAAGTAAATTCCTCAAAAATTCATCTCTTTTACGATTTTTCTGTCACAGATAATCAGTATAATTATAACCAGAACTTTATGAAGGCAGATACCATTTCCATCTTCTTCATCATCCCATTAGCCAGTACCTAGTATGGCAGAGGCTGTCAATAAATATTTATTGAATAAGTGAACTGAATGAATATGGATATGATAAAAAATGGGATCTTTAGTTGTATAATTTCAGCACTTATGGAATTCACCTAGGACTGCTTTGGCAATACTGCAAAAAGCAAACAATCAGAAACAGACACACCTCATGTGGAACTCAAGAATGATGTGTTTTACAATCACAGAGTCCTTCACTACAAAAATTATTGGTATTCTATACCAATAATTTCTTAGATAAGAATGAGTTGGCATTCAAATTTACCTTGTATTTTGCATAGCCAGTAGTATAAAAACATAATTTTTATCACAACTGCTATGTAAGTATTTAACTAGAACTAGTAGATGTACATTTTTAAAAGTCATTAAATGTACCTGTAACAGTAAACAAATACTAACAATACTTAAAATCCAAAGTCTTCCATGTTTAAAATCTGCACATTACCTATTACACTTTAATTCATATAAACAAAAAAGCAAGGTTATTAAAAAAGTAGTTCTAGTAGATCCTTGTCATTTTTATCAAGTGAATTCAAAGGACCATCAGAACATACTACTTTGTAAATACAATTGAAACTCTATCCTTTGTTTTGTAATTTTCTATTGGTTACCAACTAAGCCATAATCCTCCTCAAGGGTCCAAAGGATTATTTAAAATTTTCAGTTATATTTTATAGGGAAAGTTAAATGCATAGTTTTGCTTTAAACTAGAGAATTCTGATATAGCCATCAAAGGTTTACTGTAATTCCAACAAGATGATAATTTTAAGTTAAAAATCTTTACAGTCATTCATGTCAAGATGTTCCTCTAGGCAAACTTGTACAAAAATCCATAATCCATATGGTACTACCCTGATAAATGCTTACTCTATAACTAATTTTTTTTATCATTGTTTACATTCTGTTACTAACTTCAAATTAAAATATAATACTTACTTCTTCAGCCACAAACTCCTTACTCAGACCAAAATCTGTCAGCACCACGTGGCCATTAGAATCAAGGAGAATGTTCTCAAGCTTAATGTCACGGTATATAATTCCCAACTGTAAAAACAAACAAATATGCATTTTCAAATAATAATTTCCAAAAAATGAATTAGGAAAGTCTCTATCTACCTTAAAAACAAACCAAAAAATGGATTTTCCTGCTCAGGATGCTGCAAGGGCTCTTAGTCACTGGCTAGGGCCAATGTGAATTCCTCCATCTCAGGGTTCATCTGCTGGGCTCTAGGGACAATGTGAATTCCTCCATCTCAGGGTTCATCTGCTGGGCTCCCTGGACCTCTCCTATCACGTCTTTCTTCTCTGTGTAATGAAGATCTACTCCCACTAGACCAGCTTCCACGGGGTCTCTCTGTGGACTACTGTTAACTCTGTTTTTCCTGTTCTATCTTCTGGATGTATCACTGCAGATGATCTTTTTCAGGTACTGCTAGCCAATTCATGTCCATCACATCCTAAAGGATTCAGAGAGCTTTCTAACTAGATCCACACTAGTCATGTATTTGTTTTTATTCCTTCACTTATCTAAAAATACATTTTACTCACCTAAAAATAACTGATATTTTCTAGGTATTTCCTGCTTGTCTCAATATAACCATACCCTAACTCTGTTTTTCAATTTTTATGCATTTTTCTAGTATCTTGTACAGTGCCAAATAGATAATTAATAAAGACTTGTTGAACAATAGGCTCCTAAACACAAAGGGTGAAGATCATAGGTTAATTTTGGTTGATCATTAGTTCTAAATAAGTGAAATAAGTCAATTGGATAGTTCTTATATATCCTTCCCTTTTGTTTGCATGTAAGTTCTATAGTAAAACACTTCAGCTATTTCTCGAGCTAAATAAATCTATACACAAGTCATACAAGAAGTTCTTGATATATGTGCTTTGCACATTTCATGTTATGTCAGCCTGAATTAAATGTTTTTAAACTTAGAAACACTGCTTTCCACAACACTAAGTATATGAAAAAGCAGATTCTTAATAACTTCTTAAAATTGAAACAACAAATTACACAAGGAAAAATGCTAGGCAATTTTCCTCCCAGAACTTCAGTGTTCTATAAGAAAGGATGACATCTGCAATCTATTGAACAGACATCTGACTTGAAGCCTCATAAGCATCTAACAACAAGTGCAACTTCTTTTTTTTTTTTTTTTTTAAAGAAACTCTTTGGAAGCAATTTTAGAAATAAATCATTTATTATCTGCTTTACCTCATCACTTCCAAGTAAACTTCCATTTTTGTCTCTTCCTGGGAAACTCAATGTTAGCAGCTGTATCAAGGTTAATATTACTGGCTTCATGTATCTCTTCATGTATCTCTTTGTACTTATCTTTTTAGGGTAGTAAGATTAAGAAAAACTTAGCTGAAGTCTGATTTGCTATATTATTTTCACTCCATATCCATCACACGTATACCCAGTATTCATCATGTTCTCTACTTCTGTGGTTCTGATCACCCTCTTTTAATAATAACAGATGTTCACAGATTTTCCTTTAATAAACAGAATTAGTGGAATTAAAGCTTTCACACACAAAAAAAATGAGTTTACTAGCTTACCCATCGGAGCTTTGTATTTGTTTTGTTTTTACTCTGGTATTTATGGTGATTTCCACCATCATTTTTATATTATAAAAACTTACAATTAAGATCCCTAAGCATAAAACTCAAAGATCTTTTCAGCCCATTCCTGGGCTTAATTTGGTTCACTTATGAAGATGTCCTAACTACTTTATACCCCACAGAGATACTCACAGGCAAAAGCTGACCACGACCTGACAACTACCAAAAGGGATGGGTGTCTGTCCCCTCACAGCAGGCCTTGGTCAGCTCCCTTCTGGTTCCTCTGTCCCTTTTCTCCATCACCCAGCCCCGCCCCCCACGCCCACCAGGCCTCTTCTCTTTCCCTCCTGTTTGTATACATTTCCACCCACTTCCCTTCAGATTCCTCCTCTGACTCCCAGCCCCCGCCTGCCCAGTCCTGGCTCTGCTCTGGACTAGATCTCCCCTGTTCCTGACCCCTTCCTTCCGTGCTCGTATCTTCTCGCCATCTTTTCTTACAGCCCCTCCTGTCCATGGCCTCCATCTTGCCATTCCAGTCTCTCTGCCCCTTTAAAAACCTCCTCCCCATTCCTTGCCTTTTCCCTTCATCTCTCTCTACCCTGTCTCTGCTCCATAATCACCACTTTAGTCTCTGTTCATTTCTAATCCAGTGCAGGATCTGAATTCTCAACAATGAACAGGGGCTCCATGACATACTTGTCTCATCCTAACATAGAGACTCGGTTGTGCTGGTCTCCAAAGTACGTGGTCTCACATACTTTGATGAAAATTACTTGAGTGCATTCTATTTCTAAGGGAATACACACACGCCTTGTCACAGAGTGACTGCTTTTGTCATAACGTGTCATAACGCTTCCTTATTAAAAGTTCAAAAAACTTTGTTCAAAATTTCCTGGATCAAGATTAATAGTACGTGAAAGACTATATATATTTTTAAGTTCAAACTGATTTTAACAGAGTTCAAACAGCATCACAGACATGAATTCCACTTAGTTTTTAGCAACTGAGCTCCTGCTACATGAGGCAGTAGAGGAGAAGGAGGGAGAGGGCGCAAGGGAGCACCTAGAGGACAAAGCAATCACCAAGGCAAACCAGAGTGGGAGAGTGGGGTAGCTGGGAGCTGGCAGGCACTTCTGTCAAGGAACTCATATTCTCCAACCTAATCAAGAAACATGCCCTGCAGACACAGAGGCAGAGTCTGCAGTGCAGTAAATCACAATTAAGGAAACATATATTATGACTTGTAGTTTCATTTTAAAAGTTATCATAAAAGTGAAAAGCTTTTATTCTAATGATACTTTGTAATAAGCATTAGGATTTTTCATGAACAAAACCAAAAAAACTGCCAGGTTCTATCTTTTTCATCTGTATCACAGGAACTACAAAAAAATTAGGAGATTTTTAAAAAGGGAACTACAGAATTGAGAAAATTGGCAACAGCGTGTAAGTATGCTTTCACAATCTCCACGAAGACAGTGATGTTTAAAACATTAGCTCTTTTAGCTCATTACCTCAATTAACAGATTTTTCAAAAAAAGAACTCCCAAAGATTGAGCATCTTACCTTGTGGAGATGTTCGAGGGCAAGCACGATCTCTCCAACATAGATCCGCACCTCGTGCTCTGTGAAACGCTCTCTTTGAGAAAGATGAGTAAAAAGTTCTCCACCATTTATATAATCTAAAAATGAAATATATTTTTTCTTTCTTTGACTTGTATTCATAAACTTAAGGTAGTATTCCCTTTTAATCATTTTGGATTAACCAGAAGGCACTGATTTTAATATATTATTTTTGCACAATTGTTTGTGTATAGTATACAGTTTCATCTAGAACATATTACTAAATTTACATAGTAATACACTTGCATAAGATAATGACTACCCTAAGTCGCAATCAAGTGGATTTGCCTAGAGTACTGCCATTAAAACTATTACATGCATCTGCATATATTTAAATGTTTTCCCAAATGTAGTGTATCAGAAACTTCTGCCATCGCTGCATAATACTTAACTTGCTGTGGAGTACCAAAACATTAGCCACTGTAATAACTAAGATAAAAAATGAACAGAATAAAACAAAACACAAAAACCCCAGCTTTTCCTTTCTAATAGCTGCCAGTCACTATTTCTAAGCAGGCCTCATTTTCTAGAATTTTCTATGTACCCTTTCAAAAAATGTCTATTAGGTAGCAGGTACCCTTCATGCAGCCGAAAAGTAAAAGTGGTGCAATGTGGCTGAGTCAAACACCTGAAACTAAAATATTCCCACTTCCCTCTCAATTTGACCTATTTATCCCAAAAGGAATAATGAAATGAAAGACAAAACAGGCTACAGTGAGGAGTGCCTGAGTGGCTCAGTCAGTTGAGTGTTGGATTCTTGGTGAGCTCAGGTCATGAACTCAAAGTCGAGGGACTGAGCCCTGAGTTGGGCTCCATGCTCAACAGGGAGTCTGCCTGGGATTCTCTCTCTCCCTCTCCTCCTCCCCACTCTCGCTTTTGCGTGGGTGCTCTTTCTCAAATAAATAGATAAGTAAACAAATCTTAAAAAGAAAAAAAAAAAAAAACCCAGGCTGCAGTGAGAAATTCCTAAGTGAGCTGAAAAACAGTAATAAAAGCAATAACAGAACTGTGTTCGTAATTAGCTCTGATAAGACATTTATTGATGAACTGATAGTAGTTTCGTCAGAAACTCTGCGACCTTAAAACACACATTTATGTGTAAGAATGCAGACTTTGAAAACAGTCACAGATGTAGTTTAAAGCTTTCCTCCTAAAAACTTGAAAAGCATGTATCCCAAGTATATTCGTTTGTCAAGTTCAGCACAGTTTGAAAAATGAACAAAGCAAAATCTTCATAAACTTGCAAATTTGTTTCATCTTGTCTGTTTAAATTCCAAAAAGCAGATGCAACAGAATGAAAGAACTCTAATAGCTGGTTGCTTTGCAATGTATTTTATGAAGCGCATGCCAGTAAAAAGCACTGCCCTTCTCAGGCTTCTGTATTTTGCTAAGAGGTTTTAATTATATCTTAACACAAAGCTAATTATTAAAAAGGTGTAAAGGAACAAGCATTCCTGCCAACTAACAATGAATTTTTTCTACCTTTAACTAGTTATTTGCTTAAATCTAATGCTGATGTTTATGCATAAGTGGTTTCCACGGTTAGTCATGACACAGAAATAGACACCCACAGGTCAGCTGACCCACTGACAAACTCCTACCCACTCCTGTACGTCCTACACAATTTTCTCATCCTCGATAACCACTCCAGCAATCACCACTCTAGAGGTGATCACTTCCCTGCTGTACTTATTAAAGACTTCAACCACTGCAATTATTCTGCTGTATTGAAAATGTTTATTTGCACAGTGGCTTTCTCTGCTCTACTCTAAGCTTTTTAAAGTCTGAATCGATGTATTCACCTCCACAAACACAGTACCCACATACAGTAAGCACTCAATAGATATATTATTAATTAAATAAAAATTCTTTACAGTGGAATTCATATTAAGTAGACTGAAAGAAAATCACTCTGAAACTCAAAGGCAAGTGTGTTGTAAAAAAGAATCCCAAAAAGAACTCCTCTCTTTAAGGCACCTGGATATTGTCCATAGGACCTGGATTACACAATGGTTTCACTGTGTCCTGCCTTGAGCAAATGAAGTCTCTCAGCCGTAGTTTTTTATCCCTACAATGGGAATAGTAACTAGTGAGGATTGCAGTTGCTTGGAACATAGACAGTGTTTACTTTCCATTTGCTGGGAAGACTGAGAAAAAGTAACTACAAATCTAAGAAAACAAACCTGAACCAACATCAAGTAACCTACTTCCTACTTTTAGAACAAAGAGCCAAAGGTGAAGACCTGGCTTCCAATAAGACAAACATGTTTCATTTGTAGGTATGTGGCTGCACATTTCATGAGGTCAACAGCCACCTCCAGCCAGGGCAGGGGCCCAGGTATTCACAGCTGTAAACCAGATACAGAAGCTACTAAAGGGCTATAACAGCAGGAGCTGTTAATAGAGTACCTCCTGATAGGGCAGGTACTCTACATCAGTGGCTGGGATATGACGTCAGTCGGAATGTCTACAAGGTAAGCATTTGGTACTCTCAGTCATTATAATTTTAGTTGTCCTGTTAAGTGTCTAGTGGTATCTCATTATGGTTTTAATTTGTATTTTCTTGACTAATGATATTTAGCATCTTTCCATGGCTTCTTAGACATTTTTGTATCTTCTTTAGTGAAGTGTCAAAGTTGGCTTTTCTTTTTTTTTTGCCTCTTTTGATTTTGTTTTTTATGTGAAATAAAATTCACATGTCATGAAATTCACTCATCTGACATGTAAAAATCAATGGTTTTTAGTATATTCAGAGTTATGGCAACTATCACCACATTGAATTTTAAAACACGCTCACCACTCCACCCTACCAGAAATCCCAATTTATCTGTTTTTTCTTTAGTTGTTTGTGCTTTTGATAGCATATTTAAGAAACCACTGCCAAAAAAAAAAAAAAAAAAAGAAGAAAGAAAGAAAGAAAGAAAGAAAGAAAGAAAGAAAGAAAGAAAGAAAGAAAGAAGAAACCACTGCCAAACCAAGGTCACAAAGATTTACCTTTGCCTTCCTCTAAGAAAGTTAGAGTTTTAGCTCTTACTTTTCATCTTTGATCAATTTTGAATTAATTCTGTATATCATGTGAGGTATGGGCCCAATTTCATACAAGCCCACATGAAATTGGCTATCTAGTTGTCCCAATACCATTAATTAAAAAGACTGTTCTTTCCTCATTGGCACCCTTGTTGAAAGATCAACTGACTGTAGAAGTTTATTTCTGGACTCTCAGAAGAGATATATATATATATATATATATAAAATATATTATATATAATCTTTATTTTAGTCCCATACTTTGATTATTTTAGCTTTGTAGTAAATTTTAAAATTGGCAAGGGTTCAGTCTTCCAAACTTAACTCTTCCTTTTCAAAATTGTTATATAGCTATTCTAAGGTTCCTTGCCCTTCTCTATGAATTTTAGGATCACTTCGTCAATTTCTACAAAGCAAGAAGCTAGAATTTTGAGAGAGGTTGTGTTGAATCTGTAGATCAGTTTAGGGAGTATTGTCATCTTAATAATATTAAGTCTTCCAACCCGTAAACGTAGGATCTTTTTATTTATTTAGATCTTCTTTCACTTCCTTCAACAACATTTTGTAGTTTTCAGAGTGTCAGTTTTGCATTTTTTTTTAAAGATTTTATTTATTTATTCATGATAGTCACACAGAGAGAGACAGAGAGGCAGAGACACAGGCAGAGGGAGAAGCAGGCTCCACGCAGGGAGCCCGACGTGGAATTCGATCCCGGGTCTCCAGGATCGCGCCCTGGGCCAAAGGCAGGCACCAAACCGCTGCGCCACCCAGGGATCCCAGTTTTGCACTTTTTTAATGCTAAATTTATTCCTAAATATTTTACTTTTTTATTGTAAACGGAATTGTTTTTAAAATTTCCTTTTTTAGATTTTTCACCTGCTGCAGGTGTACAGAATTTGCATGTCGGTCATGCCTCCTGCAACTGTGCTGAACTTGTTCATTCATATGAATAGCTTTGTAGTGGATCCCTTAGGGTTTTCTATTTTAAGGTCATGTCATCTGTAAACACAGGTTTTAGTTTTCCTTTCCAGTGTGAAGGTCTTTTACATTCTTTTCTTGACTAAAATGTTGAATAAAGGGGTGAAAGTGAATAGTCTTACCTCGTTTCTGATTTTAGGGGGAAAGAAAGCCTCTTGATTTTTAGGCTTCTGACTTTCAGGAAGTTCACTATTCCTACTTTTTTGAGTGTTTTTATCACGAAGGAGTGTTTAATTTTGTCAAATGCTTTTTCTATGTCTACCAAGATGTTAATATGGTTTCTGTCCCTTATTCGACTGATAAGGTATTTTGATTGATTTTCAGTTGGCCTTGCATTCCTGGGATGCATTCCCACTTGGCCACGGTATATGGTCCTTTTAATTTGTTGCTGGCTTCAGTTTGAGAGTATTTTGTTGAGGAGTTTTGTGTTTTTATTCTTAAGAGATATTGGTCCATAGTTTTCTTGTTTTATCTTGATATTTTTGTTTGGTTTTGGTACTAAGATAATACTGGCCTCGTAAAATTAGTTGGGAAGTGTTTCTTCCTCTTCTATATTTTAGACATTTGTAAAAACTGGTATTAATTGGTCTTTAAATGTTTCGTAGTATGCACTATGGAAGCCATGTGGGTCTGGGCTTTTCATTGTGGTTAGTTTATTACTACTATTCTTACTACTATTACTAATTTTATTGCTGCTGCTACTAACTACTACTACTACTTTTTCTTCTTCTTCAATCTCCTTACTTGTTATAGGTCTATTCAGAAGTTGTATTTCCTCCACTTGATTCTAATAGTTTGTGCCTTTCTAGGAATTTATTTCATCTTAGCTACCTAATTTGTTGACATGCACTTGTTCATGGTTTTAATTTATGACCCTTTACAACTGTCGCCAGTATTAATGTCCCTTCTTCCATTCCTAACTTTACAAACTTGAGTCTTCTTCCATTTTCGTTGGTCAGTCTAACTAAAGGTTTGTCATTTTCTTTATCTTTTCAATGAATTATCTTTTGGCTTCATTCATTTTATTGTTTGCACACTATTTCATTAATTTCTGGCCTAATCTTTATTATTTTCCTTGTATCTGCTCACTTTGGGGTTAGTTTGCTTTTCTTTTTCCACTGCCTTAGGGTGGAAGACTAAGTTACTGATTGGAGTTCTTTTCAAAATGTTTTCTTCTTAAAAAGAAATAATTTTTTCTTTTTAAATTTAGACAATTAATAGCTATAAATTTCCCACTAAGCACTGGTTTAGGTGCATTTCATAAGATTTGACATGTAGTGCCTTAATTTTCTCTCATCTCAAAGTATTTCTTGATTTCTCTTTGACACATTGGTTATATAAGAGTATGTTGTTAAATTTCACAGTTGTGGTTATCCCAAATTTCTTTCTGTTACTGATTTCTAATTTTATTCCATCGTGATCAGAGAACATACTTTGTATGATTTTAATCTTTTTTAACTTATTGAGTTTTTTTTTTTTTTTAATGGCCTAGCATATGATCTATTCTAAAGAATTAGTTCCTAGTGCACTTGAAAAAAATATGTGGGGCAGCCTGGGTGGCTCAGCGGTTTAGTGCACCTTCAGCCCAGGGCATGATCCTGGAGACCTGGGATCGAGTCCCACGTCAGCTCCCTGCATGGAGCCTGCTTCTCCCTCTGCCTGTGACTCTGCCTCTCTCTCTGCTGTGTATTCTCATGAATAAATAAATAAAATCTTTAACAACAACAACAAAAAGAAAAAATATGTGTTCAGCTATGTTGTTTAGAGAGTTCTACTATATCTAGGTGGTTTATCTTCTATTTCCTTGATGCTCTTTTGCTCAATCTTATACATTATTGAAAGTGGAGTATTATTGCTGACTTGTCTATTTCTCTCTTCATTCCTTCAGTTTTGCTTCATAGATTTGGGGTGTATGTTGTTAAGTACATAGTTGTTTATAATTGCGTCTTCATGATGAATTGGTGCTTTTATCATTGTGAAGTATCCCTTTTTAATCTCTAGTAACATTGTTTGTTTTAAAGTCTATTTTGTCTGATATTAGTAAGCCACTCCTACTTTCTTGTGGTTGCTGTTTGTGTGATTTCTCTCTTTCCATCCTTCTTTAATCTCTTCGTATCTTTGAATCTACACTGTACCTCCTATAAACAGCATAATACTGAATTTTTCCCCCATGTGACAATCTCTACATTTTGATTATATGGTCTTGTATATTTACATTTAATGTTATTATTGGTATAGCTGGGTTTCTGCCTACTGTTTTACTTTTTTGTTTTATATATATATATTTATATAGTTTTTTTTCGCTATTCCTTCTTTAGAACCTTCTGTTTCACTAAATGAATATTTTCTAGTGTGATATTTTAATTCCTTCAATGAATTTCATTTTTTATTTTTTATTTTTTAGTGGTTGCTCTGTGGCTTATTATTATGCACATTAACATTAAAAACACCTTCAGATTTATATCAATTTAATTGCAGTGATACATATAAACATTACTCCTATACAGCTCATTCTTTCTTTCTCCTTTCTTTAAGATTTTATTTATGTATTCATGAGAGACATACAGAGAGAGGCAGACACACAGGCAGAGGGAGAAGCAGGCTCCCTGCAGGGAGCCCAATATGGGACTCGATCCCAGGACCCAGGGATCACGCCCTGAGGCGAAGGCAGATGCTCAACCACTGAGCCACCCAAGTGTCCCTCTTCCTTCTTTTAATGCTATTATTGTCATAGACTGTACAACTACATGTTACAAAGCCAACAATATGTATTACTATTTTATACATTTTATGTCTTTCAAAGAAACTAAGAAGAGAACAAGTACATATTTATAACTAGCACATTAGCTTTCTTATTTATATTTTTGGTTCTCTTCTTTTTCTTGTGGACTCAACTTATCTGATTCTAATTCCCTATCCCCACCAAAGGCTTGTTTTTATTTTATTCTTATTTATTATTATTTTTAAAATATTTTATTTATTCATGAGAGACACATAGAGAGAGAGACAGAGACATAGGCAGAGAGAGAAGCAGCTTCATGCAGGGAGCCCGATGTAGGACTCGATCCTGGGTCTCCAAGATCATGCCCTGGGCGTGAAGGCAGGCGCTAAACTGCTGAGCCATCCAGGGATCCCCCTCTTCTTCATTAAATAACTTGTATATTCTAATAAGAACTGTTTTATCTACAAGAAATCTCTGATGCTTCTCCTTAGAGGGCACAACCTTGGGCATTCATACAATGGTTTGGCAGGGCTCTTTTTTACTCTCTTTTCTTGATCTGTTAAGCTGTCTGCCTCTGTTGGTATCACACCCAGTTGTTAGGCTCCACTAATTGCTGGCTGGTTAGTCTATTATTTTCAATAATGCCCTGGGGCATAAAATACTTCACAGTCTGATTCAGTAAATTCAGTCTCCTTTGTAGGGCTATTTTTTGAGGTCAGTGTTTGAGATTTGATCTGACCTCAAGAATGTTCTTCATAATTGACTATTTTCCTTGTACTCTCTGGTACTCCAACAGTTTACTTTGTTGTTCTAATGCAGCTACCAACCCTCCTCTTATGAGCTCACCACCAAAATCTCCATTTTTCCCCCTCAAAAGCATCCTTAGGCTTGAACTTCCCACATACTCTGCTTCAAGTAGTCAGTTATTTTGATAGGAACTTCAGAGCTCTGTGCTTATGAACTACCTCTCCCTCTAGGGAAAACTCTGATCCTCTGCTCTGGAGCTGGCAGGGTGGGGGTGGGGGTGGGGGGTGTAAGGTTAGTGACCCACTTCTCTCAGAGTGACACTCCTGCTTTACTAACAAGGTGCTGCTTGAAGGCACTAGTCTCTGGTCTTCTCAGCTTGCAGAACCTTCACTCTACAAATGAGGTGGGGTAAGGGCATCAGAGCTCTGTATTCTCAACCTTCCAAGCCTGGAATAAAGCTTCTGGCCTATAAGTAGGGCCCAGGTGTTAGAAGGGAGCTCTCAACCTCTCAGCCACATGTGCTAGGAATTTAGCCTCTGTAACACGGAGCCAGATGAATGAGAAATGCTGGTGTCCTGCAACCTTCTGATGAGATATTGTATTCCTTAACTGGAAGCTGAGGGGAGAGACGGTCCCAATTTCTGGGCCACACCCACCCAATGGAGCTTCTGTCATACAGTGTGGGGGAGGACAGAAGGTCATGGCCCAAGTGTTACCCACTTTTGCTGTTCTTACTGAATTTAGATTTTCTTGAATAAATGTTTCTTAAACTGCCCACAGGCCAACCTCCAGAGATTTTAATTTTTTTTTTATAACTTTTACTAGTTATGTTTTGTTTCCTTGGAAAGCAGGTCCATGTAGCTCCTCACACTGCCATTCTAGGAGCAAGCTCTTGTTTTCTTTTTAAATTATTGTTTATAGGCATTCTTGTATATTTTGGAATCAAGTTCTTTGCCAAGTACACGAATGGCAAATATTACCTCTGAGTGTGTGGTTTGCCTTTAATTTTCTTAAAAGTGTCTCTTGATGTGTAGAAAATGTTTAATTTTTATTAGTTCAGCTTTCTCCTCCTTCTCCCCCTCCTTCTCCTCCTCTTTCTCATCCTGCTTCCATCCTCCTCCTTCTTTTGGTTAGTGTTTTGAGAAGTCTTCACCTACCCTAGTTAAAGATATTCTCCTATGATTTCTTGTTAATGCTTTATAGGCTTAAGTTCTATGTTTAGGGTCTATCTGTTTCAAACTAATATTTGTGTATAGAGCAAAGTAAGGGTTGAGATTCACTTTTTTTCCCATACAGATACCCAGTTATTCTAACATGATCACTACTTCTTTCCCCACTGAATTGCTTTGTCAAAAATCAAAGGGCTATGTAAGTGTGGGCCTATCTCTGGAGTCCCTTTTCTATTTCACCGATCTATATGTTTCATGCCATACTGCCTTGATTACTATGACTTTATAGTCAGTTTTAAACCAGATCATTTAAGCCTTATATATTTGTTATTCTTTAAAGAGTAGATGGACTATCCTAGTTCCTTTGTTTTTGCATAAGAATTTGAATCAGGGATCCCTGGGTGGCGCAGCGGTTTGGCGCCTGCCTTTGGCCCAGGGCGCGATCCTGGAGACCCGGGATCGAATCCCACATTGGGCTCCCGGTGCATGGAGCCTGCTTCTCCCTCTGCCTGTGTCTCTGACTCTCTCTCTCTCTGTGACTATCATAAATAAATAAATAAATAAATAAATAAATAAATAAATAAATAAATAGAATTTGAATCAGTTTGTCAATCTCTACCAAACAAAGCCTGCTTGGATTTGATTTGGACAATTTTGCAGGTACAGTTCAACTTAAGGAGAACTGACATGCTAACAATACTGAGTGCTCCTGCCCATGAATATGGTGTATCTCTCTATTAATTAGGTTTTCTTTCATTTCTCTCATCAATGTATAATTTACAGAGTAAACTTATTTCCAAATATCTCATGTTTAAAGAAATTATATTGTAAAGGATATTCTAAAATTTCACTTTCCAGTTGTTTGATGCTAGAATATAGAACTATAATTGTTTTTGTCATTTTGAAACAATTATAAATTTAAAGAAATGTTTCAAATATAGTATATAAAACTTTTTTTCATGAACCATCTAAAAGTAATTTGTCAACTTGATATCCAATCACTCATATGCATACTTGCATTTATATTTCATGCCACAACCTAATCATTTAAAAAGTTAGGACTTTAACCTAAATATACTGTTACCATCTAATCCTCAATCCTAATTTCAAGTTTCCTTAGTTGTTCCCAAAATAGTATAGCAAAAGGTTCCAGTTCTGAATCAAATGTTAACTTCAGTTATCTTTTTTCTTCAGTTTGGAATAATTTCTCAGTCTTCCTTTGACTTTCATAACCTTGACACTTTTGAAGATTATAAGCTTCATATGTTGTACACTGTCCCACAATCTGAGTTTGTCTGATGTACTGGCATGCATCATTGGGAGGCGTGCATCATTGGGAGGAAATAATGGAAGGGACACTGTTCTTGGTGCATCATCTCAGGTGGGGCATTATTTCAATTCATCCTAATATTAATGATTTTCATTTTGATCATTTGATTAAGGCAGTGTCTCCTTGGCTTCTCTACCATGAAGTTATCTATTTCACCTTTGTAATTAGTAAGTAATTTTGGAGAGGTGCTTTGAAACCATGTAACTGTTGCAACCCACACAATTCAATTTATTTATTTATATCTGAGGGACTTGTGGGTTTATTTTATTCAATGAGTTAAAATTCAGTACCATCATTTAGTTTTGATTCTTGGAGTGTGGTTCTTATTCTTATGGCACAGGTTTTCTAGAATTTTGATGAAACCTTTGTGGAGTTTACCAAGTTCCTGTACCTTGGGAGAATTTACTGTCTCCCTTGAGGTTGGAGCTGCTGAAATCTTTATCCAGCTCTTTAAGCTTTTTAGCTCTTTGGGCCACTAGGATTCTTGCCCCATGCAATCAATGCTGAGAAAGCAGTCCACACACAAAGATTTCTGAATCACCTCTCCCATGGTTCCTTTCTTGGCAGGGGGCCTCTCCTCCACAATTTGCAGCCACTTTGTTGGCCCCAAACTCCAACTTTAGCCTTTGGCCTTGTAAGACTGCCTCTTCTGGACTTAATTTTGACCTCTTATTTTATATATCCTTGAAAAATATTTTTGGTATTTAAGAACACAGGTCTTGAGTGTCAGAAAATCCAAAAATCCTAGCTATACTATTCATCAATTATGTGACTTTGAGCAAGTTGCTTAATCTTTTTGAATCTAAAACCATATTGGTAAATAATATATTTTCCTACAGTTTGTTCATTTCATTCATCAGACTCTGAGACCTTACCATACAATCTTAGATACTGCACACATATACTGAAGTAGACAATGATCTCCATCCTAATGAAGGCTGCATTCCAGTGGGAAAAGTCAAGTGGATACTATGAATATTTTGGAAGATGATGATTACTATGGAAAAAATAACACAGATAAAGGCAGATAGGAAATGCTAGGATAGAGCTGAGGACTGCATTTTAATAAAGGTGGTCAGTGTATGCCTCACCAAGATGACTTTTGAGCAAAGAATTTAAGAAAGTGGAGACATGAACTAAGCAGTTATCTGGGGGTAAGACTGTTCCTGGCAGAAGTAACAAGTGCAAAGGCTCTTGGGCAGGAGAGGGCCTGGTGTACCTAAGGATCAGAAAGGAAGCTAACATGGCTAAAATGCACTGAATGAAGAAAAAGTAGGAGGAGGAACATGGTCACAGAAGTAACTGAGTTTGCAGGGTTGGGCAGCTCGTACAAGGTCTTGTAGACCTTCACTGCAGCTGCTCAACATACTGTGATCTAAGTGAACTGTGGCCTCTGGAATTGAGCCATCCATTGGAAGGATCTCATCTTTTCCTCTGAATAAAAAATGAATTTACAGGATTCTGAGTAGAAGAGTCGTATGATAAGACCTGCACTTTACTAGAATCAATAGCTCTGGCTGCTGTGCTGGGAAGAGCAAGGCTGGAAATATGGAGATCACCTGCAATAAAGCAAGGTGAGCAATGATGGTGGTGAGGAGGAAGGTGACAGCAGTGGTGGGGGTATGGATCCAGCTCTATCTGGGCATCTGAAGAGATGGGGTTGGTGTTCCTTGAGACAGGGAAGGCTGTTGGAAGAAGAGGTTTGGAGAGAATGAGAGCATGACCCAGAGTTCGCTTCTGGATATGAGGAATGCACAGTGTCTGACAAATAGTGAAAGCTCAATAAATGGTAGTTATCATTATCATGACCATCACCCTCAACTGTATTTTCTGCAACTGTTGAGAGATACAAAAGAACCCTTCTGGAACCCTTTGAGGGAGAGGAAGACAAATTTCTTAGGACTGGTTTAGAGCATGAAGAGGAGATTCCACAAACCATCCTGAAAATGCTTCATGTAAATTCCTTGAAATTATGTACAATTGTTTTCAAGCATATGTTAAGAATCTGGGCATTCTCCCAAGAAGAGAGGGGCCACAGCTTTGATCAGATTCTCCAGGGTGTTGTATGCAAAAAAGAAAAAAAAATTGTAAGGAACATCACCCCTAGAAACAACATGATAAATTTGAATAGAAAAGTTCCTATCAAGTTTATTTACAAACAAACCAATGAGTACTGGCTGCCAGCACATGGGAAACAGCTGAGAGTGGTATCCCACAGCTGGCCAGCATCATGTATGTTAAAATTACAGCATGCACACCTAGTTCTGGCTTCTCCAGGGCACTGAGCTCACTTCTCACTGACTTTTCTCCTTGTGTGTCATAACTGCCTTAGGGCTTATTTGCATTTAGAATTGGACTGGCAGGGTTCAGAGTAAAGAGTTTTCATTTTCAACAAGATCTCGGACTATTGAGGATGTGCTGGGACTGCGTTTCTGGTGTCCCTACACCCATGTGTTTATCAAGAGATCTAGCAACTCTTTTAGGGTAAGGTTGGGGCTGGCTTGTCCTAAGGAAAAACAATTTAGCCAGGCCGCAAGACAACAATAAAAGAAAATTTAAAAAAGACCATAGGGATATTGCTAAATATGAGATGAATTACAAAATTCATACGCTCTTGAATGAGAACACCAGACTCAAGAATGCAGGCAGATTCTGGGACCATTACAATGGCACGGAGATGGCCACTGCAAAAACCCACATCCTTACAGACGTCTGAAAGGAAGATTCTTCTTCTCAGCTTTGTAATTCAAGGAAACCTGACCTCCCACCCCATCTTTTCTTATTGAGCAATAAATTAATTTCTTCACATAAGAGACTTGCTAAAAAAGCTCAGACTGAATAAAGCCCCTGAGTGAAGACCATCTACTACTAGAATTATTTCAGGTCCAATCTGCCTGGTGGGCTCTTGGTCCACGCCAACTTGTCTACCCTGAGTAATAACTTTTCTGTAAAAATTACGGATTCATTAGATTTCTGGAAATTAGATTTCTTAAGGCTCTGCCACTTTCTCTGTAAGCATGAAGTTTGGATTTTGGGTCTTTTTTTTTTTTTTTAAGACAACGCTATTTTTATTCTCTTTAATGATAGGGAAACTGTCAGATATAGTATGAGAACATTCTGCTTTTACTGATATTCCTGAGTCTTTTTGCCTCTCTGGACATATGATACAAATGGACCAAGTGGCATTGATTCAATGAACATTCCTGGCTCTTGCTGTTTGTATGGACACAACATCTCAGTAACCTGTAAATCGAAGCAGGAAAGGGCTGTTGGTAGGTAGGAAGGAATTCAGTGACATAAAACAGTGTTCTGTTTTATGCTCTCCTTTAAAATTTGTATCTTAACACAGCTTTTGAGATCAGGCAAAGAAGTAATAACAACCACAGAGACTGGATACCTTCTAAGTGCCTGTTCCACTTAGATATGACAGTGAATCTGACTTTCATAAACAGTGCTCTTAGGTACTATTCTAATAGCATAATCCCCGGGGAAAACAGGTACTCTCTAGATAACAATGAAGCTAAACAAACTATCCAGAGTTGCATATCCTGTGAGTGGGAGAATAGGAATTATGAACATGGGCAGTCTGACTCCAAAGAGTGATTTTTAAAAATGTATTAGAGTTGTCCTTTACCCCCTCCAAATATGGTTTTACTGTCACTTACTAGGAGCAGCGTCATCATGCAGTTGGTTTGCTAATTACTGTCCAAAAAACTGCATTAAGCTCTATAATATGTGTAAATGGCTTAGAGCCAATAATTCTATATATTTGGTCATATAACTTTGCTAGTTTACATGCTTTTTCACAGTTAAGTTTTAGAGGTTCACCTGAATTTCACAATACTCAAAAGTAGACATTCTAGGGGGCTATACTGAGGGGATTTTTTTTTAAGATTTTATTTATTTGAGAGAGAGAGAGAATGAGCGCGGGGGGGGAGGGGGGGGAGATGGAGAGGGAGAAGCAGACTCCCTGTTGAGTAAGGAGCCCAATGCAGGGCTCGATCCCAGGGTCCTGAGATCATGACCTGAGCGCAAAGCAGATACTTAACCTGAGCCCCTGAGGTTGGTTGGTTTGTTTTTTTTAATAGGCACAGTAAATAATGAGTTTCAATCTTTTCTGATAATGTGCCAAGCTAAAATTATCACTGATACATTTATGGCACATAATTTAAGAGAGTTAATTTCTATCTTACAGGAATGAACCCTGGGCTGTTTTTTTTTTCTTTTCTTTTAAAGGGGGGGGGTACTTAGCCATGCCCACAGAAATATCCCCAACTGTGGAAGGCACCTTAAGTTTTCCTAAAACGCCATCACCTTAGCCCACCTGCCTGTTAAAGCAAAGGAATCTGAATTTGGCAACACAGAAGTGGTACCATCTAGGTTCCTGCCAGAGATCAGAACCTCAAATTGTCTGGTGTCCAAATCTCATCAAATACTCAGTTGTGAGAAATAATACATACCAAGGCCATGCATGTAATCCATATATCTTTCTGGATATGCTAGAATGGCTTTAGACAAAGAGCAGAAGAGAGCTATAAAATTCAGTAACGCTATTTTGCTGTTATACTCGGACCGTGTTCTACAGGCTTACATTATATGAGACAGTGACATGAAATCTGGCATTCTCTTTAGTCAAGGAAGGCTGGTGAGAACTGTCAGTACATCTGGGCCCTATTTAAAAAATTTTTTCCTAGCTCATAATGCCTTACCTCTGGATAGTGTTTATTTTTAAACTTATCTTGATAAAATTTCACACTTACAAAAATATTTGCAAGAACTGTACAAGGAATCTCCGTAACTATTATGCAGATTCACCAACTGTTTACATTTTGTTTCATTTGCTTTTGTATTCTATCTCTCATGTTTTCATATATGTGCATACTCCTCGTGAGAATAAGTTGGAGACATGACACTCCTACCCCTAAATCCTTCAGTGTGCATATCCTAAGGAAAAAAAAAAAAAAACCTTTCCTAGAACCACAGTATAATTATAAAGATCAGAAACTTTAGGATAAAAACACCATTATCTAGGGGGGCCCGGAGTGCTGAGTCAGTAGACCATGCGACTCTTGATCTCTGGGTTGTGAGTTTGAGCTCTTGATCTCTGGGTTGTGAGTTTGAGCCCATGTTGGGTGTGGAGATTGCTTAAAAATAAAATCTTTTCTTTTTAAAAATCAACTATTATCTAGTTTACACTCTTTCAAATTTTGTCATTTGTCCCACTAATGCTCTCTCTAGCTACTTTTATTTCCAGTCCGGCATTTGGTTTATGACCATACAATGCACTGGAGATACGGTCTTTAGTCTGGACCTTCGGTCTTTCTTTCTTTCTTGATCTTATATCGATGAAAAGAATAGTTCGGTTATTGTGTGGACTTCAACCCTCAATTTCATTTGTTTTCTCATGATCAGGTGCAGGTTATGCACTCTTGGAAGGAATATCAATGAAATAATGTTACTTGTCTTAGAAAATATCAATAAGCATGTGAAGCTAGTTTTCCCAATACTGATGTTAGTTTAGATCATATCATTAGTATGGTGTTTGCCAGGTTTCTCCATAGTAAAGTTACTCTGTTTCCTTTTGCAATTAACTGGTAAATTGTGGGGAGATGAATTGAGACTATGTAGAAATATCCTATTCCCATCAAACTACTGCCTACTCATCTACAATCCAATGATGATTTTCTAATTCCACCATACCTTCTCTATATCAGCTGGACTAGGTTTGCCTGGTCAGGTATAAATTAGTAGGACAGATTCACAGAATTAAATTGCTAATACTTACATATTAAATTTTCATAATTGCTGACAGTATTTTATAAGTATTTTCCTCAAAAAAGCTTATAGCCACTTATATTCTCCACCAACAATAAATGAATGCCTTAAAAAAAACAAGTTCTCACCAACTCTTGATATTATCATTATGTTTAAATTTTTACCAATCTGATAAGCATTTCCAAGATAAAAAATTTTTCAGGTGCAAAATAAAGAAGAGGGAAAGAAAATCTGAGAGTGTGCAGCAGCTGGACTTGATATATATATTTCATGGCCCACACAATGGAATCCCTTAAATGATGCCTGTATAGACTCCTGGTTCCTAGAGCAAATGAAAAGAAGCTTCTTAAAAAAAGAAAAAAGAGCTTCTTATATGAAAATAATTATATGTCAAGGGGTCAATGTAAAAAATATATAAAGAACTTATACAACTCAATACCAAAAACAGTTGGATTAAAAAACAGAGAACATGAATAAATGTTTTTCCAAAGAAGGTAACCAGGGGGTCAACTGACACATGAAAAAGTGCTCAACATCACTAATCTTCAACGAAATACACATCAAAACCATAATGAGATTATCACCTTACGCCTGTCAGAATGGCTAGACTCAAAAAGACAAAAGATAATCATTGTTGGTGAGGATGTGGAGAAAGATGAACTCTTGTGCACTGCTGGTGGGAATGCAAACCAGCGTAGCTACTGCGGAAAACAGTGTGGAGGTGCCTCAAAAAATTAAAAATAAAACTACCATACAATCCAGTAATTCCACTCCTGGGTATTTACCCAAAGAAAATGTAAACACAAATTCGAAAAGATATATGCACCCCTACATTTATTGCACCATTCCTTACAAGAGCCAATATATGGAAGCAACTGAAGTATTCACTGACAGACAAATGGATGAGGAAGATGTAGTATATTTATATAACGGAATACCACTCAGCCATAAGAAATGATATCTTCCTATTTACCACAACAAGGATGGACCTAGAGGATATTACAGCAAATGAAATAAGTCAGACTGAGAAAAAGAAGTACTACCAGATTTCACACATATGTGAATCTAAAAAACAAAACAAATGAATAAACAAGAAGCAGAATCAGACTTTTAAATATAGAGAACAAACTGACGGCTGCCAGAGGGAAGGGAGGGGAGAGATGGGCAAAATGGGTCAATAAGGTTTCAGTTACGAAATGAATAAGACATGACGACAAAAAGCACAGCACAAAAAAAAAAAAAAAAAAAGCACAGCACATCAAAAAAGCACAGCATAGTCAATGTTATTGTAAGAGCGCTGCATGGTTAACAGATGGGAGCTAGCTATACTTGTGGTGAGGTAGCAAAACATATAGAAAAGTTGAATCACTATGTTGAACACCTGAAACTAATGCAACTATATGCAAATTTTAAAAAATTATTTTAAAAAGCAGAGATTTATACAAAAAATCACAATAAAGCCAACCTAAGATTAAAAAATGATTCTATCTCAATTCTTTTATATTTGCTAAATGGATCTTTTTATGTTTAATGGCTCAATTCTATATCCATAAAATGTGAATATAAATAATTCCAACTCCCATGTAAGATTATCATATGGATTCAATGAGCTATGGAGAGTTAAACTTAGCCAGAGGTACAGTAAGCACTTATTGCATGGTGATTATTAACTACTGTTATTATTTACACAGATCAATTACAACTTATAGGACTGAAAAACAACACCAAGTTTAATTGTAATGATTTAAACATAAAATTAAAATTTATGGTGCCTGGACATCTATTTTCTCAATGTAAGCATAATTTCAAGGCTTATAAATGCTTAACATATATTATCATAAAGTACTATTAGGGTATAATTTGTTTTAGTCAGTATTAAGCTAAAGAGAAATTTATAGAATTGATATTTTAGTGCAATCAAGTTTTAAAGATGCAGATATATGTGATTTTTATTCAAGTGCAATTAACTTGCTTTTAAAGATTTTTATGTGATAGTAGTTGGGAGTGCCAGATGAGCATTCTGATGCTGTGTCTCTAGAAGCATAAAAATAACTCAGAAATCACAGAAATAATGTGAAAATTCAAAATCACAAAATGTCTCCCATTTTAAAACACACTACCATCTACCCTAAATCTTGCATGTCCCATCGTTTCTTTCTTCTTTCTTCCTTCAAAGACTTCTTTGGAGTGTCTATGTGGATATCTGACTCTCCTTACTTACCCTCTGTTCACTTCCTATTGCTGCTTTAACAAATTACTATAGATCTAATGGCTTAAGACAAATTTATGACTTCATGCTATAGATCAGAAGTCTGACATGCATGTCATTGGGCTAAAATCAAGGTGTCGGTAGTGCTGCGTCTATTCTGGAAGTTTTGGGGAAAGTCTTGTTTCCTGGTCTTTTCCAACTTCAAGAGGCCGCCTACACTCTGTGGCTCGTGGTCCCCTCCGTCCTCAAAGGCAGCAATGACAATCCAGTCACTTCTCACACTGTGACTCTAACCTCTTCTGCAATCATATCTCCATTCTTCTGCCTTCCTCTTACACTTTTAAACCCCCTTGTAATTTCACTGGGCCCACTCAGATAATCCAGGAAAATCTCCCTATTTTCAGGTTAGCTGACCAACAATTTTAATTCCACCTGCAATTTTAATTCTCATCTGTCATGTAACCCAATGTATTCACAGGTTCTGAGGATTAAGATGTTAGCATTTTGGGGTGGCCACCCTTCTGCCTACTGCAGGCTCTCTTCACTCCTTCACACACTACAGAACAACTTCTACCTTCATGATACCACCACAGACTGAGGTTAAAAACAACCTTGTGTCATTAGTCAATGGATGCTTTTTAGTTCTGGCATTATTTGGCTTTTCAGCTGCACTTTGCAAACCAAGAGAAAGATTTCAAGGAAAGCAAAATGAGACTGGGGAACCATTCCTGCGGGCCTCGCTGAAATGGACCTTCAAATAGCTGAAATAATACCCCCAAATGGCTGTATTAACACCACTTAATTTGGGCTAGTCTGTTACGCAGAAAAGGCTAATGGAAACATCAGTAAGTTGCAGATCATGCTTGTAACCAAGGGACTTGCTCAAAGTCACTCCAAGATTTAAAAGCCCCACATGATTTGACCTCACAACCATGCTGCACAGGACTCTTCCCACTGGGTTCACACTGACCTTCTGTAGCCCTCTTACTGCTGTGTCCTGTCTTCAGACTATACACAGGCTGGTGGAGCCCTGTGCCTGGAATGTTCTTCCCTATCCCTTCTGTTCCTCATCTACTTTCTATTCTTCCTCGTAAATTACACTTAAGATGTCACTTTTCTGGGAAGGTCTTGCCTGACAACCCCAACTAGACCTACGTGTTTTCATTATGTGCTTTCATCAGTGCCTTCTACATTTCCTTCCAACTACTTATTTCAATTAATTACTTAATTGTGTACTAACTTATTTAATGTCTTTCCCCCTTTTAGATTACAAGGCTCTGAGGTCAAGAATCTTGTCTAGGTGGTTTGCTACTATTTCCAAGCACCGGGCACACAGTAAGCAGGCACAATTTTTAGCATGAATGAAGAGTTTTAGAACTGACAATATCTTGAAGGAGTTCACCTCTTGTACTATCGGGGCCAATATCCCAGAGTCCTCCAGGAAACCCATAGAGTGAACCTGAAAAATTTGAACCCACAGAACATCTCTCATATGAGCCATCACGTATTCTTCAACTTTCAAGTCCTGTAAGGGCACCTGTGCTTCTAAAGTGGCTCGGTATTAGGCCCGTGGACTATGGAGGAAAAGGCTTCACCCAGAAGTTTAGGTGAAGTTTATGTCTAGAGATAACACGTTATGGTCCTAAAGACTCCCACCAAATGTGAAACAATTCTAATACTGTAGTGCATTATGTCCTTGTAGAAAATGACTAAAAATTGCAATGTTGGGATCCCTGGATGGCTCAGCGGTTTAGCGCCTACCTTTGGCCCAGGGTGCAATCCTGGAGTCCTGGGATCGAGTCCCGCATCGGGCTCCTGGCATGGAGCCTGCTTCTCCCTCCTCCTGTGTCTCTGCCTCTCTCTCTCTCTATGTCTATCATGAATGAATGAATGAATAAATAAATAAATAAATAAATCTTTAAAAAAAATTGCAATGTTGAATTCTAGTTTCCTTTTTTTTAAAAAAAATCTTTTTCTCTGAGCACCTGGGTGGCTCAGTTGGTTAAGTATCCGACTCTTAGTTTCAACTCAGGTCATGATCTCAGGGTTGTGAGATCGAGCCTCAAGTCGGGCTCTGCACTGGGTGTGGAGCCTACTTGGAATTGTTTCTCCCCCTCTTCTTCTGCACTCCCCCCTCCCACATGCTTGTTTTCTCTCTCTCCAAAATAAAAAATAAAATAAAAAATCTTTTTCTCTATTTTTTAATTTAAATTCAATTAGCCAACATATACTAAATCATTAGTTTCAGATGCAGTTTTCAATGATTCATCAGTTTCATATAACACCCAGTTTTTCTCTATTTTACTAACATGATGTTCCTTTAGGTCAATTTTATTTTTCATATGAGGGATGCAATTTATGTCTTATTTCAATGACATTTAATTTACACAAATATTTACTAATATCAGGTAGATTTTTTATTTTGTTGTTGTAAGGTTACCCCATCTTCAATCATATTTCCTTTTTGGATTTAAAATAACACACTGTATGTTATGTGTGTCTGTGTGTGTGTGTGTGTGTGTGTACAGGAAAGTGGGTGGAGATGGAAGAGAAATTTAGCCTTTAAGCAAGTAAATTTATTTTTCAAAGCAATGAATTAATCTTAAGAAGCGGAACTGGATATCCCCACAAAATTTCCAGGATTCCAGCAACTCCCCAAATCAAAATTATTCACATAGTTCAGGAAGGATGGGGCTCTCACTAACAATACTGTATTGTATATTTGAAAGTTGCTAAGAGAGTAGATCTTAAAAGCTCTCGTCAAAAAAAAAAAAAAAAAAATCAACTATGTGAGGTGATAATGTTAACTAAATTCACTGTGGTAATCATTTTGCAACATACAAACGTCAAATCATTATGTTGTGCATCTTGAACTAATAATGTTATGTGTCAACTATATTTCAATTAGGCTGGGAAAATATATCATGGGATTAACATGAAAGTAAATAACATCTGCTCTCAATCACAATTATTACTGTCTACATATTATTTAATTATTTCAATTTCAAAACAAAACAATAGGTATTTAAAATCACTTCTAAGTATTTGCCACAACTTTTCTATTCACACTATGAGCATCACTGTTGAGAAGTCATGCTCTAAGAGAATTAAGAACACAGAACAAATTAACTTCGTTGAGAAGGAACATACATTGTTAGTTGGTAGAGGACAGTTTCAGCAGCTCAAGACCTCTGCATCTGACTTGACTTACTGTTGAACCCAGAACACTCTCCACTGTTCTTAGGTTATGTGCTTCTACTAAGAGGTGGAGAAACTGAAATTCACTTGAGATACTGAGTGTGATGAGTCCTCAAATGTTACTGAAGATTCAGAAATGACCTACATAGCACTATTTTCCACTGAGGATAAAAAAAAATGATAACCATGGAAAGAGTTGGGTCAACTTTTTAAGGCTATGTTTTGTTTATGCAATCTTAGAGAAATCAGCTGGCAGAAGGGGAAGCAAAATGAACAGACAAGAAAGGTGAAATCTGCTTTCAAAGAAAGATCTGTTAGTTCTGCTTTCACTCTCCAAAGACCTACTTATTTCTAGTAATACTCTGACCTCTAGTCATCTAACCTTCCTTAAGAATTATTTATTTCGAGAGAAAGAGAGTGAGAGAGAACAAGCAGAAGGGCCAGAGGTAGAGAGACTTAAGCAGGCTCCACGCCCAGCATAGAGCCCAGTGTGGGGCTCGATCTCACCACCCTGAGATCATGACCTGAGCTGAAATCAGGAGTCGATGCTCAACTGACTAAGCCACCCAGGTACCCCTCTAAACTTTTTAATCTCAAATTCTCTGATTTGGCATTTCTCTCTCATGTTTCTTCTTAGGGTGGCAAGTTCCAAAGGGCTCACTGCTTTTAGTCCCATGCCTGCGCTTCCCCCCTTACTCTCACCATGCACTATTACTTGGCCTTCCTTTATCTTGTTTTCCTACAGATTTTTCTCTTCCTTCAGATTGGCCTCAAACATGTTAACTCCTACACATTCCAGTTCTCATTTCCACCTACTCTCCCCTCCTCCAGGCCACCCAAATCTCTCTTGATTATGCCTCGTCTTGTCTTGTATCTCAAGTACAGTCTTAACACGATGTACCACACACACCTGAAAATAATTTCTTTTTAACGTCATGCCACAGTCATCTTAGTTATTTTTTCTTTTAGTTTTAGCTCAATATTCTAATAGCACCTCCTTGTGACTGCATTCTAGCTTATCCAAATCGTTACAAAGTTCTAAGACATCTCTATCTACTGTGAATCAGTCATATTTACTCCAAAGCAAGGCACCCCCTTCAGGTACCATTTTGCTACATACTACTGACTACAATGTATCACAATCCACTCCAACTCTTACCACCTCAGCAACATCCTCACCTTGTAAATTTTGAGATGATATTAATATTCAGAAGTAAAACTTTAATGCTTTAAATACCTTTAATTCATATTGAAAGGATGATTCACGGTGACAGAACTGTCTACAAGGCTGGGGTGGCACTCATTATTAACGATGCTCCTTGGCATCACCTTTATAAAACACTTTGGGACTTGCTTCTTCTGTCTTCTTTAGTGTTTTAATTCCACTGATAAATCCGGTAGTTTACACAGTCAAAAATCAGTTGGAATTTTGACAAAATTACCACTAACAGATCAGAGAACACCAAAAGAAAGATTGTTTTTATAGATTATTTCCCACATAGAAGTCCCTCCCACTGTTAAAAATGAATACAAGTTTTGAGAGAGAGAGAGAGAGAGAACAGATGAAAATATCTGTACATTTCTTATTGTAACCAGAGAGAGGTACAGAAAATGTTATAAAAGGAAGTATGGTCTGCATGTCATAAGACTTGAGAAAGGCTAAAAAATGTATATAAAGGAGAAAACCCATTAAATCCTTATGATGCCACTAGATATAAATTACAACAGAGCCTAAGAGGATATAATAGTGTAGAATTAAAAAAAAAAAAAAAAACCAGAAATGTGACTCCTAATCCATGGGTTTACAGGAGCAGCCAACAAATTACAGCCCATAGGAGAAGTCTAGTCACTGCTCCTGGGCCCTGGGTTAGAAGACCACAGAAACCACAGAAATGAATGGAAGGCAATGGCAATTAAAGAAAGTGTGTTGTAGGAAACAATGGTACACACTCAGTTCTGATTGGAAAACTGTACTCCGTAGCTGGCAAATGTCAAAGGTAAGCATTTGTCAAGATAATACTGACATTATAATAATTTTATCATTTGGAGAAGCTGGCATCAATTAGGCAAACGTTATCCTAATGGAACAACACTGGTCAAGAAATCCCCATGAATCCTAGGAGAAGTATGGTAGTAACTAGACATGAATCTCACATCTGCTCCCAAAGAGCAGCCAGAATGATCATAAATCCCATAACCTGTTCCTTCAGCAAAACTGAGACAAAACCAAGCAGCGTGCTGTGGGCAGGCTGAGAAAGAACAGGGCAGGATACAAGAACTGCGGGAGGCTAAGAAAGTGCAGTGAGACAGTAGGGTATAAAATCAACATACAAAGACTATCAGCTCTCAGCTAGAAGATATGGTGGAAGGGAAACCCCACATACAACAGCTATACATTGACAGAATATCTAAGATTAACTTAAATTTGGGTAGGAGGAAAAGGACAAAATACTCCCAAAGGTCTCAGAAGTAGATTTTAACAAATAAGATTTACCATGTTCTTAACACAGGAATAACTAGTGTCATAAAAATGTCAATTCTAATATTTTTTTAGGTTTATTTATTTGAAAGAGAGGGAACATGAGTGGGTGGGGCAGAGGGAGAGAGATTCTCAAGCAGAATCTGTGCTGAGTGTAGAGCCCAACACAGGGCTCAATCTCATGACCCTAAGATCACGACCCGAGCCAAAACCAGGAGTCCAATGCTTAACTTACTGCATCACCCAAGTGCCCCTCCCTAAATTTTTAAAAAAATTTATAACAATCCCAGGGCACCTGTTAAGTGTTGGACTCTTGGTTTCGGCTCATGTTGTGATCTCAGGGTCATGAGATCCACCCCACGTTCAGCTCTGCTTTGTGCATGGAGCCTGCTTAGGATTCTCTCTCTTCCTCTCCCTCTGCCCACCCCACCTTGCACACACACACTCACTCTCTCTCTCAAAAAAATCAAATCAAATCAAAACACCCTAACAAACTCCCCTTACCCTAGAAATATACAATTTGATTCTAAAGTTCTTGTTAAAAAATAAACAAACATGATGCACCCCCAAAAGGTTCTCAAAAATAAGAGCAATAAGAGATAAGGGGGACTAGCCTTGTAAGGTATTAAAGCACCCTGTAGAACTCTGATAAACTAAAACAGTATGATTATGGCAGATGATTCAACAAACCAAACTCAACAAAGTATCAAGAAACAGACCCTACTATATATGAGAATTTAAAATATGAGAAAGGCAGATCCTCAAGTCAGTGTAAACTTGGGACTTTTCACTAAGTGGTGCTGGGAAAACTAGGAGCCATTTGAAAAATATTAGGTTGGATACAATTTTATGTTCCCATATATCAAAATACTTGATGCAAAAAATAAAACTATACGAGCACTGGGAAAAAACACTGGTGAACTCTTTTATAACCTCAAAGTTGAGAAGATCTTTCATGGCTTATGACTGAAAATCCATAAGCCATAAAAATAGTTTCAAAAGAAATTTCACTACACATAAATTTAAATGTTTTACATGGTAAAACCATCATAAAGTAAAGAGACAAATAGAAAGCAGGGAAATTTTTACAATGATATTGCAAATGGTTACTCTAACAGCTCCTCGAAAATTAAGAAACAAAAATATAGCCAAAGGTTGCAAATAAATAATTCTCAAGAAAAAAAAAAGACCTTTTAAACACAAGCAGAGATATTCACTCTCACTAAGAAAAAGAATGCATGTTAGCCTAACAGGGAGCCGCCACTCTTCATCTATGGGACAGGTAAATAAATATCTGCAAGTTTGACAATGCTGCGTGGAAGTACAATTGCTGGCAGGAGTGTAAAATGGTACAACTCCAATGGAAAGATCGCGCAAAATACAGATTTAGTCATCCCCTTCCAGGAATCAAGCCTATAGTTTTTTCCTCTGGAGGTGGGAAATGATATGTGCATGTAATACCCAAAGCAACAACAACAACAAAAAGATTAGAACTAGCTCTCCCATTTCTTTTTTTTTTTTTAATTTCTTTTTATTGGAGTTCAAGTTGCCAACATATAGCAAGCTCTCCCATTTCTAATAGGGAGCTGGTCATGCACACTATGGAACACAGAATGGCATACTACGAAGCAATAAAAAAGAACAAGACCTTTACAAACTTGTGCAGCCTGAGCTCTAGGATACCCTGCTAAGTGAAAAAAAAAAAAAAAAAAGAACATTCAGAACAGGAAGCAGAGCAAGCTACCTCTGCTTATGACTGACGGGAGTCGGTGTCAGGTACTCTGAAATATAGCCCCATTTGAGTTAGCTTCTTAACGTCTTACTTTGAATACTGACAGGTAAAGGGAGTGATTCTTGCCTTTCCATTAGAAACTATCTCAGGGTAACCAAGGAATGACAGTGGATGACAGAAAGCTGTACTTGACAAAAAAAGAAAGAAAGAAAAGAAAAAACTCCAGCCAATAAATATAGAAGAAATGATAGATTTAGAAAATCACCATTTTGCGACTCATAATTAAAGAGCTGGTTTAAGCAAGTAATTATCAAGTGTTAATTGTTAAAGCCATGAAGTGTCAAAACATCACACAAGTTATTTTCACTCCTAAGGGAAAAACATAGCCCTGTTATAAGGGGAGCAGACTGTCATCTCTGTAATTCAGTCTTTGCATTACTAACAACCAGATAATAGGTTTCTCCTGACATGATACAGTATGAAACACGCAACATCACCTATGATTTATTCTAGCTAAAACCTTTAATGTCAATCTAGCAAGACTAGATCTAACTACCCAATTACTAGAATTCAGCAGAGAGAGAGGGATGAGCTAACAGATACTACAGGATATTTTCTCAGACCAATATAAAAAAGGGAGTGCTCCAGATTAAGAAACATTAAGGAAGTGCATGTTACAGCCAAGTGTATGTTTCTGGACTGGACCAGGGTTTGGACAAATCAGCTGTAAAGGATACTATATGACAATTAGTGAAAAGTGAATATGGACCTATGTGGTAGATAGCCACAAATATTTGCAGTCTCCTCACCAGGAAGTGAAGTCTTTGGCAAGGATGTGGTGAAAAGGGAACCCTCATGCACTGTTGGTGGGAATATAAACTGGTGCAGCCACTGTGGAAGACAGTATGGAGGTTCCTCAAAAAATTAAAAACAGAGGGGTTTCTTGTCAGGTTCATTCAGTAGAGCATGCGGCTCTTGATCTTGGGGTTGTGAGTCTGGGCTCCACACTGGGTGTGGAGCTCACTTAAAAAAAATATTAAAAAAAAATCAAAAACAGAAGTACTATATGATCCACCAACTCTACTTCTGGGTATTTATCTGAAGAAGACAAAAATGCTAACTCAAAAAGTTATCTGCACCCTCATGTTCACCGCAGCATTACTTACAATAGCCAAGATACGGAAACAAGTGTCCATTAGCAAGTAAATGGATAAAGAAAACGTGGTATATGAATATACAGTGGAGTATTAGTCAGATAAAAGAATGAAATTGTGTCATTTGTGACAACATGGATGGACCCTGAGGGCATTACACTAAGTGAAATAAATTAGACAAAGATGAGTATCATATGAAATCATTTATATGTGGAATCCTTAAAGTGACACACAAAAAACAAACAAAACCAAGCCTGTAAGTATAGAGAACAGTTAGGTGGTTGCCAGAGACAAAGGTGGGGGGAGGGAGGTGACATGGGTGAAGGGAGACAAAAGGTACAAACTTTCAGTTGTAAGATAAGTGAGTCATGGAGATGTAATGCACAGCACAGCAACTATAGGTAACAGCGCTGTATGGTACATCTGAAACTTGCTAAGAGGTTAAATCTTCAAAGTTCTCATCATAACAACAAAATTCTGTAACTATGTGGGTGAGGGACATTAACTAGATTTACAGTGATAATCATTTTGCAATACCTACAAACATCAAATCATTACGTTATATACCTAAGACCAACATAATGCCATATGTCTAGTATATCTTAATTAAAAAAAAAAAAAAGCTAAAAAACTTAAAAATCCTAGCAAAGTCTATTTCTCTGCCGCTGAATCTGGGCTGGTCTTGTGTTAGAGGTGAGTCTGTGTGAGTTCCAGAGCCTGGCCAGGGGAGGGATTGTAGCCTCTATCTTTGCCCTCTTGGCAGCCTTCTTGAGGCTTTGTGAGCTGCCCTGAGGCTGCCATGCTCTGAAGAAGTTGATATATTGCCCTGGAGGATGAGAGGCCACGAGGAGAAGGGAGGTGCCCCAAACAACAGCCAGCACCAACTTTCAGACATGAGAGTCAAACCATGTTGGTGCTTTGAGCCCAGCCAACTCTTCAGCTAGCTGAGCACCACATGAGCATGCCTGAACCAAATAGCAGAGATCTGCCCAGCCAGCACACAAAACTATGAAAAAGTAAATTGTAGAGTGGTTTGTTGTGAGCAGTAGATAACTGGTACCACTGGGTATTAAATGAGAGTTTATTAACCAGAAAGGCAGACATCATTAACTGAAAAAAACATTGGTTACAAACAGTAGGTACAAGACAACCTCATTTGATAAAATGTACAATGCACACAGACACACAGATTCAGAAGGATATATACTAAGTAATAACTAAGTGCTACATAATGAGGTAGTGAAAATGTTTTCATTTATTGCTTTTCCATACTTTCTATATGCATAGATGTGCTTTTGTAGTAATAAATGGTTTTAAAAAGATATCATGTTTTTTTAAAAGGTCTATAATGTTTAATTATTCTTCAGACAAAAAGGTCAGCTGGGTCCCTGAAGAGCTCCACATGAAAATTCTTGCTATTAACCTCTAATAGTACACAAAACTGGAGAAAGTCAGTTAATCAATAAACTTCAGACACAGTTCTGGGCTGAATTGTGTCCCCACCCCACCCCCAAAGGAATGCACTGAAGCCCTAACCCCTTGTACCTTAGAATGTGACTATACTTAGAGATTGGGTCTTTAAAGGTAATTAAGTTACTTTTATAAAAAGAGACCATCAAGGGTGGGCCCTCGTCCAATCTGACTGGTATCCTTCTAAGAGTCTGGGTGAACAGCACCACTAGGGGTGTGATGCACAGAGGCAGGCCATCTGCCAGCCAGGGAGAGAGGCCTGGAGCAGACATGTTCCTCGTGGCCCTCAGAGGAAACCAACCCTGCCAGCGCCTCGGTCAGGGACTTCCAGCCACCAGCACCGTGAGGAAATAAAATCTGTTGTTTCAGTCACCCAATCTGTGGTATTTTGTGATGGGAGCTGGGGCAGACTAAGACAAGGACTACGGGTGTAGCAGCACAATATTTGGAAAACTGACCTCTGCATTCTAAGCACCACAAACTGAATCATAATGGCAGTTTTCAATAAAGTCTTGTTTTAGATTCTGAAAAGTTTTGTCTTTCAAGTCGAAACATGCACGAACAGAAATGTTAAATATATCTATGCAGAGAGGAAGTAGAGGGCATGCTTTCCAAATGTACTGTGTCACTCACGATGGAGCCAATGTGCTATTCTAGTCCATATTCTACTCTTGAGCTGGCAAGAGTAGAGCTGTTTATTTATGGGCCACTGACAAAGAACAAAATTCATGGAGAACCAACAGCTAAAAAGCAACACTATTAAAAACTATTCTTTTTAAATCAAATACAAAATATTCCATTCATCTACTTTTAAGTTAAAAACATGATTTACAAAAACTATACTATTTATAATAAGCAGTAAGAAGAGAAAAAAAAAGGTTGAATAGAGTTCTGATAAGAAAACAGGAAGAAGAGAGAGGAGAGGGGAGAGAAAAGTCGTGTGATGTGCAGAGTCTGGGATGGTGGGTTCTTGCTACTTCTGGCTTCTATCACTTGTGTGATCTTAGGCACATGATTTAACTTTTATGAGCTGATTCACTGTAAAGGGAGAAGCCTGAGCAAGATAATTATTTCTCACAACCAGTCTTCATGGACTTCCTAAAGCTTCCCTGGAAGTTCTTATAGGGCAGGGATAGAAATAAACTGGTAAGGCCTGGTGCCCTTGAGCTCAGGTTCAGGCTATGGTACTCATTTCTGTTTGTTTTCCATTTGAATGTTTGTGTTTTTACTCAGGATAAGAGTTGTGCTGCTGGAATATTTGAAACCATTGTATTAAATTGCTCTACTCTCTTACAACTGGGTAAAAATACTCCAGGAATACATATTTAAGAATGAGTAAAGAACATAGGTGAGCAGATACACACAAGAAGCAGATGATGATGATGATGTTAATGGGGGCTGTGACAGGCAGGGGAGGGTGTGGCCTCTATGTAATAGATTTAGGATTGTTAGTTGATACTAAACATTGCAAACTGAACCTGAAGTATAACTTCATGACTAAAAAAGTGAATGCAATTTTAGGTATCATTAATGAAAGTATAATTTCCAAAATGCACTCAATAAAATTGCCAAATATATTTAAGAACCTGTTGGTCCTAGCAATAATCAAAGAATATAGGCAGTACTGTCTGGCAGACTTCAAAATATGTCACACCTAAGTTTCAACCTTCAGTCCTAGGTTTACACAAGATACATAACTTTAGGAAATACAGCCTCTAGGACCTTCAACATCACTGAGGGGACTCTAGCAGCACTGTTGTGAGGGTTAGTGATCACCATGGGTAACACTTAGCACAGTACTGGTATACCACAGGCACTCAAGAAATAGCTAATGCTTACAGAGCACTATGTGAAATTCTAGCCCATCTAATCCTCAGAAAAGTTCGATAACTAGGAGATGGTAATACATAAATGCAAATTATCACAAGAATGGAATTAAAATTATAAGAAATGAAATAGTCAATGACAGAGTACAATATTAGCAGAGCACCAGAAAAGCAAAACATCTCTAAGAACAGAAGTCTTTCTTTTTTATTTTTCCCAGGTACTGAATTCCATAAATATCCCTTTGTCAGCCCAAACCTAGACATTCCTAAGAACTCCTAAAGCAGAGACTGCAGCTTCACCATTCAGCACTTCACATTTAAGTGGAAGCACACTGCCCAGGGAAGCAGACACTCTTAATGACCCAAGTATTTCTTAGGGTTAATAAAGGAATGTGGAATAGACGTATATAAATTCCTACAGGTTGGGAAGTCCCAAATCCAAAGCAATTCATGGTGTTCTAGGAATTGTCACCACAAAGAGAAGAATGAGTGTCAGAACACTTTATTTCTTCTAAGTCTGAAGTATGCTGCCCTTTGAGTTCCTTGCAACTGAAGACCCAAGAAAAAGTGTTCCTGTTAAAAAGTCTAATGATGATGGACACTTACCTAAAATGAGATGAAGTTTGGTTTCTGTCTGGAAAGCGTAGTGCAAGGTCACTAAAAATGGCGACTGCCTGATGTGCTCCAGGACTTGCCGCTCGGTCCTCGTGTGCTCTGTGGTTTTGGCCTTTTGCACGATTGTGGCCTTTTTTAAGACTTTCATGGCATACAGCTTTCCAGCATCGTGACCGCTGATTTTACGAACTAGAAAGACCTTCCCATAAGCTGAAAATGAAAAGAAAAAATAAAAACAATTAAAATACCACACAGAACAGTAATTTATTGAAACTTAAAAGTTACAATGCACAACAAACAAACACTATTTGGATGAAAAAATATCTTCATTGCTGTCCCAGATAGTTCTTTCATAGGGGCTTCTGGGTGGCTCAGTCTGTTAAGCATCTGTCTTTGGCTCAGGACATGATCTTAGGATCCTGAGACAGGGCTCTATGTTGGGCTCCCTGCTCAGTGAGGAGTCTGCTTCTCTCTCTGTGCCTCACCTCCACTCGTGCTTGTTCTTTCTTGCAAAAAAATAAATAAAATCTTTTAAAAAAGAATTATTTCATAGATTTCTTCAATTTTATGTCAAATATATTTCCAGGTTTCTAAACCTTGGCATTTATCTAACCACTGCTGACAAAGTTATATGTTACTGGTATTCTCTCAATATTTTTAGCTATAGGAAACTAGCTGTTATTATGCTCAATTAACCACAACCCAATTCTGGAACAACTAGGACATTTTAGACATATAAAATTTCTAGGTCTTGCTATTGATGTAAACAAGTGAAAACAGTTCTTAACAAGAATCTCATATATTTGAATCAAGCACCTCAAGTATCCCTCTATACTTGAGAAATCTAAAGGAACATAAGCTGACATTATAGAAACAAAAGAGATCTTCAAATTTAAAAAGTATTAAAAATACCCTAACCGGCAAGCAATCCTGACAGAGGTCCCTTTCCATCTCTGGACACTAAGGCACCAAGCCACTCTGGGGCTCAGTTGGGCCAGTCCTGTGTGTGGTGCCACTCCCCCAAGTGGTGGAACTGGAACGAGCACGGTGCTCCTTGATCAGAGCAGGTGTGCCTGGCTGCTTCCCTAGAGAAAGGGGGAGGGGTAAAAAGAGGGGGAAGAAGAGGGGCAGGCAACGACCCTGGGAGGAAAGAGGTAGGTTCCCAGTTCCTCTCTATGGCGCTGGATTGGGTAAGCCCAGTCCCACTCGGCAGTTCAGCACTTTAGCCAGCCCATCATTCTGGAGTCGATCTGTGCCCTGACTCAGGGCAGTGCATTCCTGCACTTTGCCTACACCTTCACAAGCCACACATGATTGTGTGTGCATCCACTAACCAGTGAGAGCTTTGAGGGATGGGCTCTGTACCCTCTGTGTTACTCAGGTCAATCCATCAGGAAGTCAATTAGGACCAACACACCATATACACACACATACGGATTGGAGAAGGCTGTAATACTCCTGAGGAAGAAAACCAATACCTCCTAAGGAACTTGTCTATGCCAGCCTCTGTGCTAAACACATTCCACATGTTGGCTCACTGAATCCTCGGGATGGCCAGTGAAGGTGGTCCTTTTAGTAATTCCACTTTATGGATAAGGGAATGGGCTCAAGGAACTTTAGGAACCGGCTAGAAGCCTTGAGTAAGATGTTGGCAGGACTGATTCAAGCTTCAGAGAACCATGCTTTTTACCAAAATGGATTTTAATAAAATGATTCTTCACAAATACCGGTCTTCACAAGACCGGATGACCTGGATTTTAGTAAAATCATTACCATGAACATACTAAACACATTCTAGAATACAGAAAAAGTTCACAAAAGGCCTGTGTCTTATCTCACTGTTAATAAAATAATTAGAGATGGAGATTTTAGTTAGGTAGAAGTGAACCGAAAAAAAGAAAATGACAACTTTCAGAACCTAACAAATTAACCTGAAAGCTCATCCATTCAGAAGCACTGAAAGGAAACTGGAAAATATTCTAACGAACTGTGCTGTATCTACCAGAGTCAGTCATTATATCAACTTGGGAGGAAGTGAAGTCCTCTAGAGGCATGGGGCTCTTGTGTTCCCTACACATACATGGCACCTGCCCTGAATTGCTGTTCTCTGAGATTCCCATCTCCAGAATGCTCCTTAGAAACTGTTATCCATACATCCTCTCCAACAAAGAAAATCTTCCTACATCATCACTGGAAGATGGCTGCTCAGCTTATTTGTAGCTAGTCTCCCAGCTAGTCTTCCAGTAAGTGTTGACCATGAGGCAGACAGAATGCAGGGTGTTAGCACCTGACATCTGAAACCTTGTGAGATACTTTAGAGGTCTATTAACCCATTCCATTCTTACAGCGCCCCTGTAAGTAAGTGAGGAGGATTACCTCCATTTCACAGATGGAAAAAGTGAAGCACAGAAGAACATACTTGCCCACCTAGCTCTGTACCCACACTCTGAGCTAAGCTCCATCTGCCTCCCTTCAGTGAATGACCTCATAGGTAAATAAATAAGTCAGACATTAAATAAAAGTGACAAAAGAGGTTGGGTGTTTTATTGGTGGAATGGACACAGTGCTATTAACTTTTAAGAGAAAAAAGTCTTGTAAAGCAGCCGATTTTATTGATGGGGAGGGGAGATGGAAATATTAGAAAATGTTCCTTAGATTGAGTGGAAACAGGCCTTTCTATATTTATCTGTTGGTCCTTATTTTTTCTTTTTTCAGATTTTATTTATTTATTCATGAGAGACACACACACACAGAGAGAGAGAGAGAGAGAGAGAGAGAGGCAGAGACATAGGCAGAGGGAGAAGCAGTCTCCATGCAGGGACCCGACGTAGGACTTGATCCCGGGACTCCAGGATCACGCCCTGGGCCAAAGGCAGGCGCTAAACCACTGAGCCACCCAGGGATCCCCTCTGTTGGTCCTTCTACACAATCTGGCCTTACAAAAAAGAATATTACCCTTCTTCTATCATTTTTTTAATATTTAAAAATGCTATCATACCATCTCACCTATGCAAAATGTCCTTATTTCATAAACCGATTTTAAAGTATATGATTTTGAGACTTCTCACCACTAGGAGGTTCCACTGATGTGCTCTGTGAGTTATAAGTATTTTTTCTTTGATTTCTTTCCTGTTACTTTAAAAATATGCTGTATTACACTCTCCACATACATATCAGCAGAGGATGATAATGGATGTGGTCAAATAATATAAAAGTATCCTATTGCTACATTACACACTAGCTGTCAAATAATAAACAGTCATCTTCTTTGCCATGTGATGATATCCAGAAGCTTACCAATAACATAAGCTAAAAGTCTAAATATATCCTGCCAATACAATTACTTTCTCATCTATCAGAAAATGTCAGGGGGGAAAATGTGATAAAGCTTACAAATCTTCTGTTTTTGCTTTTATAATTGCCATGATTAACTACAGCTACAGTACTTTTATCACAGAGTAAGCGCCAAAGATGCTTTTGTCAACAAAATTCAAGAAGTGCCTTATAACATTCCAAATAACAAATATTTCAGACAAACAAGATCTTATGGGTTGGCTGCCTAACCAGGCAACATAGTTGTCTCCAAACAGCCTTGTTTTTGAAGCACCCGTAAGCTGCTTATCACACTGCAAGGCGGAAGAAAACACAGTCGCTATTGGAGAGGCTTTACAGAAGCCACCCTCCCTGGGTGAGCTGGTTTGCAGATTAGTACAGAGGGAGAAAGTAAAGCAGTCCTTCTGCTGAATAGTACCATCCTCTCCAGAACCATGAGGGGCCACTAAACCTGGAATCGATGGCAGCATTAGATCTTTTCGGTTTGTAACCAGACGAATGACTCTAGTGCAGCCAGCTCCTGGCTCTCATCCCTTATGTGTGTGCTGACGTCATTAAAGAATTCCAATTCTGAAAGCATCTTTTGGAAACTGGAATGGCTACCAATGGTGAAAGCTCCTTTGGCCATAAAAAATAAACAATAGTACTTCCTGCTCAGATGGAGCCCCTAAAATGGATGTTTGGCAACACATGTGGATTTGCTGCTTTGGTAAAGAGATGAGCTTCCTGCTTTAGCGTGACTCTAACATACATACCAACACGCAATGGTTTCAAATGCTTTATTAGCAATCCTCACAGTAGTCTTGTGTACTGCTGTGCATCTTCACGATTTCATCAGCACAGGGCCTTTTCAAGAAACTCTTGAAAAGTGAAGAAATGAGAGCAAAGGCATGGAATTCACCAGTTATGGTGTTTGATGGAGAGGCAGAAGTTCTCCTTACTTTGAGACTGAGGGAAAGTCAGTTCTATGTATTTTTTAAATACTTTTATTTGACACAGAGAGCGAGAGCGAGAGCGAGAGAGAGAGAGAGAGAGTGTGTGGCACAAGCGGATGGGGCAGCAGGCAGAGGGAAAAGCAGGCTCCCTGACATGGGACTCCATCATGAGACTCAGGTCCTGGGATCATGATCTAAGCCGAAGGCAGGCATTTAGCCAACTGAGCCACCCAGGCACCTGGGAAAGTCAACTCTAAGAATACAGGACAAGAAGGATTAATTCCTGACTCAGCTTGATAGATATCTGTGATCATAAGAATGAAATAAATGCTTCAATTCTAGGCCCTGGAGACATCATTTTGGGTTCTGCTGAAGATCTACATGCTCTGCTAACTAAGCAGCCATCTCAGAGGGGAGAACTAGATCAAGACACATCAGTCAACTTCTCCAAAGCTGGAGGAAGAGTTCCACAGCTCAGAGGAAAACAACAACTATCTTATGAAGGTTACTTCTGTTCAAACTGAAATGTGCATTTAGAATTCTGTCCTAGCTGACACAGTCAACACACTGTTGGCAAACCTTGTTGACAATGATCTTGATGGCTTGAGGATAAAGCAAATAATGTAAAATGAACTAAAACCAAGAACTGTGGGGAAATGTCTAGTTCCTTGGCGTAGGTCTCAGTTTGCTTTTCCAATGCAGGGATCTTATTCCACTTGCCACAATTACCATTATGAATCAGGTTTTTAGCGCTTGTCGTAATAAAGAAAAGCTAAAACTGACTGACAGTTTTAAAACAAGATGACATTCATGCTGCTGTATCAAAAGCCACTGCACAATTTCAACTACTTTTTCAAGCTAAACAAAAGCAGCCTTCTAGCTGAAATTTATTTTGAGCACAATTAAACTGATCTTTTCACTTTATTTGTAAGATGTGAATTCATTAAAAATTTTTAGGAAGCAGCATTTAATCTTTGTATTAAAATGATAATGAGCTCAAAATGTGTTAAAAAATATTTTTACAGCCTGTAAAAGCAATCACTTTACAAGGCCATAAGATCAAATGCATGCAAAATTCGCATCTGTTTACACACATTATTCTGAAGGAAGAGGTTAAGAACCATTGTTCTAGAAGGTCTCTGGTTTATTTACTTCATTACCTAGCACATGCTGCTCTCACTGGGATCCAAATGGTTCCATCACGGTTTCCTGTCACTCAAACTTTTACTAATGCTATTTAAAACTGTGTACATTATACACACTGCTTATCAGCCATGCCACACTTTGGGTTCATACCAAACTTGTAGCAGAAACTACTCTACTTGAGCAATGGCTTTAAAAAAAAACATACACGGCAAAAATTCTTAGTGACTTCCACTTAAACAACTGACACCTCCCCTTCCCTTGGTCCAACACACTGCGGCACCTTGACTGCCTCTAGGGCTGCTTCACCCATGTGCTTCTGTCTCCATGCAGCTCGGCTATCTGCTTCATACCGCTCACGGATAAGCGTGGCCATGCGTGGCCTCAGCCATTTACTCCTGTTGTATATGTTACAGTTATTATGTAATTTAACTACATATTACATAAACCACTGAAATGTAAATGTGAAAGAAATGAGAAAAATGAGGTTGAATACTTTGGAAGAACTACATAAAAGCAAGACACTTAAAAAAAAGAGCTGCTGCAATGCTAGGTGTGGGTGGAACACTATAAAAGGCTTGGGGGAAAATTGTGGAAATCTAGCAGGATTTTGTACTCAGAGTACTTAAAATGCGTCTGGTTCTCACTCCACTTTGAAGAATCCAAAACTTAATTTTAGATGATGCACCACAAGTGTGGTTTGCACAAAATAAACTATTGTTTAAGAAATTATTCTCAAAGAAAAGGTCCTGTGCTTACATTCTAAAACTGGTAAGTGAATAGATATTTATCTTTTTTAAGTGAAAATAATATGTTCAAAGTATTTATATATACCCTTTTAAAGTGATTTTCCACTTTAACCAACTTTTTTTTGATTAACCACAAGTACCAATCATGTCATATGAGAAAGGATTGTGTTCATCACTGCTGGAACCCAGCTCTGGGACTCTCCTCCTTCTAGATTACTGGAATCTGGAAGGGTGACCTGGCCATCAACCACACTGACTATGCCTCCCAGCTTACTTTCATCCTCAAACTGGTAAACACAGCTTTTGTGCTGCCATCTGAATTGTTGATAAAAATTTAACCCTTCTGACTCAAATCAGTTGTTTTCCAACTGCCCTTAAGATAAGGAGAATTCTTAATATAATTAAATTTTCTGGCTTCTACCTACCTTCTCCACCTTCTCACCACCTCATTTAGCTGACTCCTTCAGACAGCCAACCTTTTCTGACAACCTAGACTAGCACAATTCCTCTAATTTTATGTTCTCATGACACGATGCATTCTTTGTCACAGAGATGATCAGAAACATGATTTTTCATTTATTTGTATGATTGCTTCATTGTCTAACTTCCACTGGACTGTAAATTCCACAAAACCACACTGATTTTACTCACTTTGTATCATTAGCAAGTAACTCCAGCTGCCACATCATGGAAACTCAAATAATGCTGAGTACATGAAAAAAAATGAACAAACAAGCTAGGGAACAGGGTAAGACCACAGAAAGAGCTCTATAGTATATAGGCAAATACCTTCTTTTCAGTTGGTAAATTTGATCTGGAGTTGAAGCTAAGTCTTTAACAAAAGAAACCAGTAATGTAGATCTGTAGTGCAGAGCTGACTCTTTCCCTCTGAGGAAGGGACAGTGAGCTTTCATTTTCATTTTAATGTGGGTATTAAATACAATTCTGGGCAACATTCCCTGGTGAAAGTGAACTCAGGAAACTTAGATGCCACCATTCAAGAGCAGGAAAATGTCCTAACATAGTGACATCCATATATGGCCGCTGTTTTGTAATCTGCCACAACCACTTAAGAACGAATTACAATGCTTGGCCCGATTCCCTTTCTCAAATATAATTTAACTTGAGGAAAAATTTCTGTCTTTCCACATGTGATATGTCCTGGGCACTCTCAGGCCACCTAACCTCCCTCCTCCCTGTGGAACTTCCTTCTCCCCAAGACAGCAATGTCAGAAATGGAACCAAGCAAGAAATACATTTGTGGAATTCTGAATTTCCCTTGTCCTGCCCTTGGAAATTAGCATCCTTGTCAACAGGCGAGCCAAATGTATACCATGAGTAACACTAGAGTGGTATATATGAAACCGCAGTAAAACCGACATCATCAGTCTCAGAGAAGTAGCTTCACTTCAGTGTTTACTGAAGCACAATTATCCACAATAAACACACGCTCACAGGGAAATGGTGAAACTGAATAACCATAATTTGGTACTTCTAAAGATTCATCTGAAACATCTGATCAATTAGACCTTAGAATCAAAAAGAAACATTATTGGGGTGCTTGGGTAGCTCATTCGGTCAAGTGTCTGACTCTTGGTTTCAGCTCAGGCCATGATCTCTGGATCATGAGATAGAGCCCTATGTCAGGCTCCATGCTCAGGGAGGAGTCTACTTGAGATATTCTCTCTCTCTCTCTCTCTCTCCTTCTCCCCCTGCCTGAGCTTGCTTGCTCTCACTCTCTCTCTGGAAAAAAAAAAAAAAAAGATAACAGTGTCTTAATTTCCTCAGGGATAGTAATAGTTCCTACATTATAAGGTGTGGGGTTAAATAAATTAATGTAAGCATCCTGGCAGATAACACACACTGTGTAAATGTTAGTGGAAAAAGTATGTGTGTGTGTTTGTGCACACACGTGCATGTGTTTATAAGTCTATATACATAACATGAATACACATACTGATTTTTGCAATATAAAAGTGTGCCTATTTCATCCTATAGGTAATAGCCAGAAGAGCTTGAGAGCTGCTGTTCTCAATGAATTTAAATGCTTTTGCTTTAAAAAGAAACTTATGTAAGTCACCAAGTTTTCTGTTCACCCCTACCTATTGGTAACCTCAGAGGTAAATGTAAGACTCGGTTACAATGCCTGTCTCACCCAGATGTCTGTGACATCCACACTTCGCTTCTCTTTTATATTATACAGCTTTCACTTTGTCTTTTTTTTTTTTAGGCTCTCTTTTTTATCTGTCTTTGAAACTATACAACTAAGTATTTCAATATAATTTTAAAAGACAAAAAGAGTTTGAGCCATTTAATGTAACTATTTTTTTTAATTTGCCACTGTTTTGATTTATAAAATAAAGAACACCCAAAATTTCTAAAATTAATGAAGAAAGACTGATGAAAATAGATTATTTGTCTAACATGTAAGGAAAAGCTATGAAACCAAAACATGATTAAATAAATAGATGTTAAAGGTAAACAGAAGAGACACAGTGAAAGCACATAAAATCATAAGCAGTAATTTTTACAAAAGATACCGAGGTAGGCCATTTGTTGGGGCATTTATACCCTGCAGAAGATCCATAATAAAGAGGATCTGGAAGAGACATAGTAAAAGTGTCAGCACTCTAGATTTAATCCAATTGTAGTTTTTAAGTTAACCAGGGCCATTTCACCCATTTGCTGAATTCCTTCAAGGGTCAGAAAAGCTGTACATCTGAATCAGGAACACAAATCAGTACATTTTTTCATAGCTGGTAAACAGCTTCAACAAAAGAGTATGCACAAAGGCTGAAAGTAAAAATTGTCACAGGATTAACTATCTGCAGGTATCATTTATGCATACTGCATTAGCTTGAGTAATTAAAGAGTAATCGTATATTAATCTTACAGATTAGCACTTTTTAAGTTTCAGAGAAAGCACTAAGACACTACATGCATTAAACTAGTTCATAATTGCATATATGTCAGTGGGTATGGCCAACTCCTGACTACCTTCATATGGATGACCCATTTAAATCATAGGCCATTTCTCTTTTTTTTTTTTTTTTTTAAGATTTTATCTCTTTGAGAGAGAGAGAACACAAGCAGGGAGGAGAGTCAGAGGGAAAGAGAGAAGCAGGGAGCCCAATGCAGGACTCGACCCCAGGGCCCTGGGATATGACTTGAGCCAAAGGTGGACACTTAACCCACTGAGCCACCCAGGTGTCCCAAGGCTATTTGTTACCTCTGATGCCAAATGACTTGAAAACCAAAGATTTTGGTCCAATAAGAAAGAAGAAAAAGCTACAAAGGAAACCATGTCCAACTGTGAGGTCTAGACTTGGAAATGATCACCCAAGGATGTGATTACCAGAGAATCTCACTAAAAGAAAAACATATAAAAACAAGTAAATAAGAATGGCTAAGAAGCACATCCATAAATCATTCTCTCTATACCTCAACCACAAGCCATGTGCCTAGCTACATAGTTATGTCTTAATGGCTGGTGTTAATGACCATCTGCAGCAGATTCGAATGGGCTCTCCCAGGCCACACGTTTAGGCCGGGGTACCCACCCCCCAGGTGCTAACAGCCCACAGTTGCCTCCTCCTGCCTCTGGAAAAAGGTCGAAGACAGAAGTCACAACGTCTCCTGGGAGGTCACATTCTGTCATCCCTACCTTGCCCCCACCCAAGCAGCTATGGTCAACGACTACCACAGGTACAAAGGCTTGCCAGGAATCCTCACTTTGGCTCCAAAACTTCCCATGGGTTCAGGCTGAATCTAGACCCCAGCTAGCACCACATGCTGCTCAGGTTCTTCCCCTGCTCCTCCTGCTTCCCTCTCTTCTGAGAGCATTCCTGCAATAAATCACAGGCACCTAAATCCCTGTCTGGGCTTTGCTTCTAGCAAACACAACCTATGACAGCATCAGTAACAAATCAAGTTGAATTTACACTAGGGAGACAATGTCAACCAACGTCTTCATATGGAATCATTTTATGATTATGGCATAAAACACTACAAACATTTAACCTCTGAGATTTCCATAAACACTGTAGGTTTACATTGAAGCACAAGGTAGAATGGATATACACAAATGCAGAATTATAAACTTTTTTGCATAACAATTGACAATTTAATGAATGCATGCTTTGAAAAGTACTATTTTAATAGGAATACTTCCCAAACACTTAAGAGAATAAAATGACAAAGGATGACTAAGTCATCATACTTTATAAAACAGTTGTCTACCTGATTTCCACCAAAGTTGTTCCCCTCTACCCTATCACCACCAAAAAGTAGCTGTGTCTTTAAATTACCTAGTGCAATTTCCAGCACCCTCTAGTGGCAAATTACCCAAGAGAAATAGAAATGTCTCATTTAATAAGTAGTGTTTCTGAAAACTCTGCAGTAAAAATTCAAAATAAAAATAAAAAAGGCTGTCCCATCAGGGATGATTTTTCAGAGTCTGGGATGATGAGTAAAGAACTATCAGAGTCACCATTTGGAGGCTGGCACTTATGATTGCAAAAAGTAACCAAAGATAGGTTTCTCTACTGGATAAATAAGTATTTCCATGGAACAGCCTGCAAGATTTGCTATTGATTAATGACAAAAAAAAAAAAAAAAAAAAAAAAAATCCACATGACAAGGAAAAAGTGACCTAATAAAAGCACCGGGGACTGAGGCAGACACAAATGGTTGTTGCTTATGAGACACTCCTGGTGGCAAGGCATTTTGAATTTCTATCTTCTGCCAGTACTCATTCCAAGGTTTCATAAGCCCAGGAATAATTCTATATTAAATGAAGACCCTATCCTTATTAAATTTGCAAGTCTGTATGTAATATATATATATCTCACTTCTGTCTCCCCAGCACCCAAATCAGTACTTGCATCTTGATAAATACATTTGAATGAATCAATCCCCAAAGCAATGGGAATGAACTGAAAGTTTCATACAGAGAAGTATCATGTCCAATTTTGCACTTAAGAAGGATCACTCTGGCTGTAAATGTGGAGAATGGACCAGGAAGAACCAGCTGAAACCTGGAAGATCTTTGGTGGTTGTACTTCCCTCTTGCTGGACATATTTTAGGCTTTACAAGAAAATATTTGTTAAGAAATGACATTCACTTACATATCAAGCTAATCTGAGGCCTCGGTCATGCACTATATCAGCTCTTTTAGAATCTAGGCTTCTTTCCCTTTCAGTTACATTAACAGCTGAAGTTTATACAGCATTTATTATGTGTCAGGCAATCTAAATGTTTTATTACTCATTTTCTGTATATTTTAGCATAAGATTGTCAACCTAAAGCAGAAAAAGGGTGTTCAGAGAGGTGCTTGGGTGGCTCAGTCTGTTAAGTAATCAATTCCTGATTTTGGCTCAGGTCATGATGTCAGGGTTGTGAGATCCAGTCCTACATGGGGCTCCACACTGGGCATGGAGCCTGCTTAAGATTCTCTCTCTCCCTCTGCCTCTCACCCTCACCCCCCATCCCACCCTGCTCACACACACCCATGTTCTTTCTAAAAAAATAAAAATATAACTTCAGTTGAAATTACTCTAAGATATGCTAACAAGTAACTATATGAAAAAACTAATCATCCTTATGAAGAAGTCCTAAGTAATTTTGTTTTTCTAATTCTGGGTACAGCTTTATAGCAGTTTCCTGTTCCATAAATACCATGGCTAGTGGTTATTAGCAATTGGCAACTCATATCCATTATTTCATTAATCCTATAACCACCATGTGAGATAGGTATTATTGACTTATGCCAATAGGGATTTAGGTTCTAGGAGTTCAGGTGATTTACTCGAGGAACAGAAGTAGCTGGTAACGATAACATCAAGATTCAAACCTGAATCTTCTATGTCATCCTGGATACCCACGTAATTCACAATCATGAATGCACCAAAACTGGAAGAGGAAATCAACTCAGCTGCACCCTTTACGGTTACATGGCAAAATTATTTTTGGCATAATTACAAAAGATTTCCAAAGTACAGGATCCTGTATGATGAATAAAGAAAATTCAAAGAGAATACTAAAGTCTTTTAGCTAAGAGCATCATGCTCCAATTAGCATCAGAAATACTAATGCACACAGTGGATACACTTAAAAACTCTCTTCACTTATACTGCGACACACGTCTCAGAGAAAGCAAATGGTTAAACGTTAAGCAGCAGAAAAGGACAGAAATTAAAACAGAATCAGTATTCTCACAATCCAAAATTTCATCACAAAATACAATACAGTTGACTCTTGAACATGGGTTTGAACTACACGGGTCCACTTATAAATGAAATTTTTAAAAAGATTTATTTATTTAATTTATTCGAGAGAGAGAGAGAGAGAGGCAGACACAGGCAGAGGGAGAAGCAGGCTCCATGCCAGGAGCCCAACACAGGACTCGATCCTGGGACTCCAGGATCGCGCCCTGGGCCAAAGGCAGGTGCTAAACCACTGAGCCACCTAGGAATCCCCTGAATTTTTTTTAAATACAGCACAATACTGTAAATGTATTTTCTCTTCCTTATGATTTTTTTAACACTTTCTTTTCTCTAGCTTACCTTTTTTTTTTTTAAAGATTTATTTATTTATTCATGAGGGACACACAGAGAGAGGCAGAGACATAGGCAGAGGGAGAAGCAGGCTCCCTGTGGGGAGTCCAAGGCAGGACTCGATCCCAGGACCCGGGATCATGACCTGAGCCAAAGGCAGACGCTCAACCACTGAACCACCCAGGGGTCCTACTAGCTTACCTTATTTGTTAAACTCACAGTACATAATACATGTAACACACAAAGTTCGTGTTAATCGATCATTTACGTTATGGGTAAAGCTTCCAGTCAACAGGAAGGTATTAGTAGTTAAGTTTCAGGGGGGCAGGGAGTCAAAAGTTATACATGGGTTTTTAACTATGTGGAGGGTTGGCACCCCTAACTCCCACATGTTCAAGGGTCATCTAAAAGATGAACCAATGCTATTTCCTGCTTGAAAGTATCACTCTCAAGAGTAATGTTAGAGACAAGAGCATGAGTTATATACTTCCTAAACTATTACTATACTTCATGCTGTTGTGAGCTACGGAGATTGGGCGGGAAAACAGAGTTGGACAAATATGTAGGGATGATCCCAGGAGCTTACAATCAAGAAGAGAAAGCAGGTATGAAGGAAAATTCAGAGAACCACTCAGTGCTCTATTCTCTGCAAAGGACTTTCAATGTCCCCTTCAGAGATGAATCAATCTGAGCAGAATTTAGGCAGGCAGAAGAGAAGAGGAGCACCAGGGTTATGGGATCAAGATAAAGCAGAGCATCAGAATACGGGAAAGTATGTGTGTAACTGTAGGAGAGTAAAGAAAAGGTAAGCAGACTAGAAAGTAGGTAGAACATTGGGGTAACTGGACAGAAAAGACAGTAGAAAACAAAGCTAAGCTAAAAGCAAGGCAAGAATCTGGATTTGAATTAATTAACTGGAAAAAAAAGGCACTATAAGTTCTGAAATAGAAGAATAGCACAATAATGTTGAATTTTAATGAGGATGCATGCCATTTATAACTGAATATATGTAAAATGCATAAAATGGAAGAGAGAACTTGTAGAAAGGCAGAATGGTTAAGAAAACCCTAATAACAATCCATATGCAAGGTAATCATGAGTGATGGCCCTAGGAACAGAAAAGATCAACCCAAGGGTCATTTTGAAGGAAAAATTAGAGGATTTTTGTGAGAAACAAGAAATAAAAAGATAGAGAAAAAATTAAAAATTATTTCCAAGTTCCTATCTTAGGAAAGTGATCAAAATATCAAAGAGAGACCAACAGAAACAAGATAGCTGAAAAGAGAACTAAATCAACAGTCTGAATAAAAGAGATTTTTACTTATTTTTAAAGATTTAACTTATTTGAAAGACAGAGACAGAACTCACAAGTGGGGGGAGGAACAGAGGAAGAGGGATAATGCAGACTCTACACAGAGCATGGAGCCCAGTGCAAGGCTTGATCCCATGACCCTGAAATCATGACCTGAGCTGAAATCAAGAGCCCAACGCTCAACAGACTGAGCCACCCAGGCACCCCAAAAGAAAGATTTTTAAATAAATAATATATGCATTTAGGTTTGAGATCAAAAAGCAAATCTTTGATATTGTAATATTCTGCAAAGTCTTCAAGATATTGGATGAATAGCATTTTATATAATTCAAAATACATAAAAATTAATTCATCAGAAGAATTTTCAGTTTCATTTCCAAAGAAAACCTGGCATGACACATGAAGACATCTGATGAGGTTTTTCTATTATTCTAAGTAGTGCTGGAAAAAAATTATCTTAAAAAGGTAATGAAACTGAAAGATTAGTGGTGAAATTTTTGAATAAAAATTGAGATTTTATTATATTCATAAGAAAAGTTTCCACCTACTCCATTTAGTCATCAAAAATGTGATTTTAAATACAAAAATACCTGCAATGACATCTTAGTTATCCCATGTTCTCATAAGAGCAAGCACACTGTCAGCTGACAAAGAGAAGAAGCAGTATCTACAGCTAACAATAGACCAATAATACAATAGTGAAAAAGCATGAAATGAAAATGCAAGGTAAAACTTTACTGATAAACTCTTTCCTCACCTTTGCAGTTGTCTTCAGGACCCATGATCACACCACTCAAAAAGTTGAGGTAGATAACAAGACAAAGTATTAATTGTGTTGAAAGAAAATATATACCAGGTTTGATTTTATAAACTTGATATTAAAAAAATCTCACATTTGAAACTTGCCTATAGTTTTCCTTCCTAATATTCTCTTTGTGGTTTTTAGATTCAAAGATATACCAGCCTCATACAATGAACTGGAAAAAAAGAATCGCACTTTTTCCATTCTCTGAAACAGTTTGTGGAAGATTAGAATTATCTATGTCTTGAATGTTTGGCAGAACTCATTCTTAAAACTATATCAAGTGTGGTCCTGGACGGAAGATTTTTACTTGCCAATTTTTAAAACAGTTATAGGATATTAAGGTTTTCTATTCTTTTTCTCAATAGGTTTGGAAATTTACACACTTCAAAATTTATTTGAGCATGCTAAAGTTTGAGCATGTTAAAGTTTGAGGAATACTACTTCAGAGTACTAACTCCTATCACCCCCAACTGTATGCTTTGTCCAGTGATTTGGTTTTCTTTATTTAACCTCACAATTTCACCATGATAACTATGGTTGGTTGTTTAGATTTTCTTTACCCACCAGTCCTTTTTGCTTCTCAGAAACTCTCCTGAGACTGCTTTCCTTCTCCCTACATCAAGATCTGTTAGAAATTCTTCTAGTGAGGATGTGTTAGTGGAAAACACACTCAGCTTTTATATATCTGAAAATGTCTATTTTGCTCACACATCTGAAAAACAGTTTTGTTGGGTATGCAATTCTAAATTGACAGTTATTTTCTCTGGGCATTCTGCAGGCATTCTTCTACTCTTCCACGGCTTTCATGGTTGCTGCTGAAAAGGTATCTGTTTGATCACTATTCTTCCTTCATAAAGAAGTCTTTTTGCTCTGGCTGCTTTTAGGGTATCTCTCTGTCTCTGGTGCTCATCCCTTTCTCTATGATGTAAGAATCATGTAAGAATTTCCACATACTTGTCTGCTTGGAAATTGTCCTGTTTCTTCAATCTGTGAATTCATATTTTCAGTCAATCTTAGTAAATTCTCAGCTACTATTCCTCCTCTATTAGCTCCCTCTGGGATTCTGATTAGATAAATTTGTATCTTTTCTCTGTCTTCTATGTCTTCATCTCTCTTTTATAAATGCCATCTCATTTTTCTCCATTTTATATTCTGCACATTTTCCTCGAATTCAACTCTCAATTTGCCAATTCTCTTTAGCTATACCTACTAGTAACCATCTCTTTACCTACTAGTAACCATCTACTGAATTTAGGATTTGAATCATTTTTCACTTCCAGAAGTACGACTGATTCTCTTTCAAATATGTCCAGTCATTTCATAGCATGTCTTTTTTTCCTTAATATTACCATCAAAAAAAAATATTACCATCAAAGTCCTGTTTAATTTTAAAACCATATAAAACATATATATCATATTTCATACCTAATAATTCCAATGGTCTCTGCAGGTCTAATTTTGCTATTTGTTGTTTCTACTTCTTTCACTCATGATGACTTGCTTCTTGGATGCTTGTGATCATTGACAATTAAGATCATGTCTGTAAAACTTCCTTCAGTACTTCTTGATGGTCCAGGTAATAGTTTATTCTTTCAAAAAGGATTTACATTTGCCTTTCCTAGACACCTGGGAATAGTACCAACTTGGTCTTACTGTAAACTAAATTCTTACCTATGTTTTGTCTTTGGGATCATACAAATGTGTACAAATTCAAGATGCAAACCTGCACAATGCCTGGCTTATGTTGTGAATGCTTGGGGAAAGTTTTTTTTATTCCCTTCACCTAGAGCCAATGCTGAGACAGAAGAATCTCGTGTCTCCCTTTGGATGCTGGATTTTTTTCTTATTTATTCTTTTGCTAAGCAGTAGCCTCCTCTACCTTTCGGGAGCCTTAGCTGATTATCTCTCATCCCACGTATGAAAATGAGAAATCCAAATAACTAACTCACAGTTTACTGGTAGATTTCCCCAGAATAAACTCTGCCTTCAGGGAGCTTATTTATTCTCTAGATTCCTGCTCCTATTTTCTTTTTGGATTCCAAGGATTTTCCTTATTCTTACTAGCCGACCTGTACCATCAAGTAGACTTTCTTTAGAGGCATTTTATCCAGCACTTTAGGGGTTTAAAAATGAGGGGGATTTTCCAGGATGTGCAAGCTGTCATCTTATCCGAAAGAGAACATACACTGCCTTCCTATTTCTACTTATGTATTTGGAATATACTGCCAAATATAAAATTGACAGATCAAGGAACAGAATTAGTTTCATGGCTTCTGTTACATACTATAAAATTCAGTGATGAAAATTAATTAATATTACATTTTAACAGTAGCTTGAGAAGATTTGTAGGTTCCATGTCTATTTTGCTTCAGAGAAGTTATCTAGTAATATTAAACAAAAGTTTTTCAGTTTTGGTTGTATCTGGAATAAAACATGATCTTAGTCTGATTTTTATAAGTTATTTTCTAAAAGAACAGCTGCAAGTGTTGATAAGGACGTGGAGATACTGAAACCCTCACATACTGCTAGTGGGAATATAAAATGGTGTGGCTACTTTAGAAAACAGTCTAGTAGTTCCCAAGAAATTAAACACAGAATTAACATCTGAAATAGCAATTCATTGCTAAGTCTATAGCCAAAAGAAATGAAAACTTATGTTCACACAAAAACTCATACACAAATGCTCAGAGTAGCATTGTTCATAATAGCCAAAAGGGAGAGACAACCCAGCAACTCATGAATGAATAAACGAAATGTGGTATATATATATATCCATACAGTAGGATATGATTAAGCCATAAAAAGGGAAGAAGCTACAATATGGGTGAATCTAAAAAAACGTTCTGCTAAGTGAGAGAAGTCAGACACAAAAGACCACAAATTACATGATTCAATTACATGAAATGTCTAGAATAGGCAAATATAAAGATACAGAAAGTAGTTTGGTTAGTGGTTGTTTAAGGTTGGGAGGATGGTGATCTTGAGAGGTAATAGATAAAGGGTTCATAATTTGTTTTTGAGGTAAGGAAAATGTTCTAAAATTGATTTGCTGATGGTTGTACAACTCTAAATATACTAAAAACCAATGTACACTTTATTTTTTTAAGATTTTATTTATTTATTTGAGAGAGAGAAAGAAAGCAAGCATGCACTCATAAGTTGGGGAAAGGGCAGAGGGAGAGGGAGAAACAGGCTCCCCACTGAGCAGGGAGCCCAATCTGGAACTCGATCCCAGGACCCTGGGATCATCACCTGAGCCAAAGGCAGATGCTTAACCAGCTGAGCCACCCAGGAGCCCCTAATTTGTAGACCTTAAATGGATGAACAATAAGGCATGTGGTTACATTGCAATAAGGCTATTAAAATAAAAACCATGCATATAAAACAAATTCTGTGGGTTTAACATAAATTGACCTGGAAAAACCTTTGACAAAATAGCACAAGCATTATTTCTAAGGAAATCTCATCATCGTACAATTGTGACCCTTTTTCTCCTTTGAGTCGATACTGACTTTGGAAGAGTAAACAAACATAAGGATAAAACACATTATTTTGGTATTTTGAAAGCAGGATTTCTTAGGGATATAGTAGGGGGAGGACAGTTTGCTTTAAAAATACATCTTTACAAATGACCTGAAGGAGAGAATGCACAGTAAAATCTCCCAAGATGACAATCAGACGATACTCTTCCTGACAATAAGACACTTAGTTGGTGAAAATAAGTCATGGGGTTTATTTGCTGGCAGCTGCAGAAGCTGGCTCCACAGAATCTGCTAAACTACTCAGGAAAATTAGGAAGAGCTCATACAGCAAGGCCCACGACACAAAGGCCACCCAGATGCCTCAATTTCTTATTATTTTCTTAATAACATTTTCTTTTCCCTAGCTTTAGTATAAGAATACAGTATATAATAATACAACATGAAAAATATGTGTTAATCAACTGTTTATGTTATCAGTAAGGCTTCCAGTCAAAGTAGGCTGTTAGTAGTTAAGTTTTGGAGGAATCAAAAGTTACCTACAGATTTCCAACAGTGCAGGGTGTTGATGCCCATAACCCTGTGCATTGTTCAAGGGTCAAGTGTATAGGCAGACATGGATTCATACCATTTTTTTTTACAGAAATGGTACAGGGTAATGGCTCTCTTCTGTAGCCTTTTTTAAGCTTATGACAGAATGCAGAACTTTCAAAAATGTTAAATACAGATCATTTCATTCCAATTGTATAGATTACAGAACATAAAGATCTTTGTTCCATTTAACCAATCTCATATTGTTATGTTTCCAAAGGTTCTTGGGTATTTCATCATGAAACATGATGACCATTGGATATGAATAAAGTGGAGTGAGGACTGAATGAGTTAATCAGTATAAAGTATTTCACAGAGTACTTGGCAAGTAACAAGCTCACTATATATGTTTATGATTTTAATATTGCGTCCTATGTAAAGATCGAGCTAATTTACATTCCCAACAGCAGGGTAAAAGAAATTGGTTTTCCTACATCCTTGCCAATTCTTCCAAATTTTTTCTTTTGTATTTCTTCTATGAATCATTTGTTCGTGTTCTTTGACAGTTCTCCTATTGGATCTCTTATGCTTTTAAATTTTTAACTGATTTCCGTATTGAGGATTATCAGTCCTTTGTCATAAGAATAACTTTAGCTTAAAAGAAAATGTTTTAAGACTTACCTCCAGTTCCTAGAACCTTCAGGAGCTCAAAATTTTCAATCCCCACCTTCTCTGCATGTCCTGTTAAATTAGCTAAAAAAAGAAAGAGAAAAAAATAATTAAGGGGATCAGCAACAGGAGGGCGCCCAAGGGGGCTTCTGAAATACCAGCAATGTTTTATCACTTGACTTGTGTGGTTAAGCAAAGGTTCACTTTATAAATATTTGTTAAACAAAAAGCTATGTTTTGTGCAATTTTCCGTATGTTATATATTACAGGAAAACTTTTTTTAGAATTTAGTAGCTACATATCATTTGTACCTAAGGTTAACATAAAAATAAGGTGTTAATAGACTCACTACTGATCAAGATAATATGAAATAAACACAAATTCCAACATGCAGCTAGATACGCAGAATAAAGAAAACTAGACATATTTACGCAATGTATTCATTTATTTAACATATTTATTGAGTGTCTACTAAATATCATCCCCAGCATCTAGCTAGGTTCTAATTCCATCTCTTTTTTTTAAAAGATTTATTTTGTTTATTTTAGAAAGCGGGGTGGGGGGCCTGGGTGGCTCAGTCAATTAGGCATCTGCCTCCAGCTCAGTCATGATCCCAGGGTCCTGGGATCCAGCCCCACATCAGGCTCCCTGCTCAGCAGAGAGACTGCTTCTCCCTCTCCCTCTGCCCCTTCCTCAGCTCATACTCTCTCTCTCTCGCCTTCATCTACTTTCTCTCTAAAATAAATAAATAAAAATCTTAAAAAAAAGGGGGGGGGGAGAGAAAGACAGAACATGAGCAGAAGGAGAGGCAGAGGGAGAGGATCCCAAGCAGACTCTGCACAGAGCGCAGAGCCCCATGCAGGGTTCAATTTCACCACCCTGAGATCATGACCTGAGCCAAAATCAGGATTTGGATGCTTAACTGACTGAGCCACCCAGGTGCCCCTTTACTCCCATTTCTGCCAATAAACACCTGCACACCATATAGCCTGCATTAGTCATCTGACTACCCTGTGTCTCAGTTCCCTTGTCTCTGAAATGAAAGCACTGGTCTCAATAAAGTATAAGATCTCTGCCAGCTCTAAAATTTGTTTAAAAAGTGTAAACTCTTTAAAGGCATATTCTGTCCTAAACAAACAAAATTAGAATATCTTATAAACCATAAGTAATTACATATTACTTCTGAACTATATTCCATTGATTCTGATCCTATCCTACAAGATGTTAATAGATGTTATATCTGGAGGAAAACATGCTAAACTTGAAATGGTTGGCTTAAACAAAGTTAATCAGGTTTCTTTACTGCTGAACTTCACAGATTCCACACCATGAAAATCTGCATGTGAATCTTCAAAACCGAGATACTATACTTGTCAAGTTTATTGGATCACAAAATTATTTTTTATGGTAATACCTATTAAGTCAACCAGCATTCTGTAGATGTAGTTAAGGCAGGCTTAGCTCAAATCCTAGTTCTACCACTTAAAAGCCATCCGACCTTAAATTAATTACTTAACTTCTGTGTCTCAGGTCCCTTCTCATGTGAAATGAGGATAATAAAAATACCTGCCCACAAAGCATACTGATGTCTGTAATTTGCTTTGAAAAGCATTGAAAAAATAAGATGGATTAATGGATGAATATAGGTATGGATAGACAGATATGTGATAAAGCCAACAGATAAAATGTTAATTACAGAATCTAGATAGTGAGTGTAAGGGTGTTCGGCATGTAATTCTTCCAAATTCTCTGTATATTTGAAAATATAGCATAATAAAACGGCAGAAAATAAAATACCTACCTCACAGGGTTGTGATGAGGACTCAGTGAGTTAAATTTATACAGAGCTTGCTATATGCCTTAACTAAGTGTTACTATAAGTGTCTGTAAGTAAATAATGCTCTGGGAACACAACTTGAGAAAATCAGACCCAAATAGGAACTTCTAGAATTAAAAGTTTCAGGGAGGTAAGTGATTTCAGTGTCCTTTCATTTTTTTAAAGCATTTTATTTATTTATTCATAGAGACACAGAGAGAGAGAGGCAGAGACAGAGGCAGAGGGAGAAGCAGGCTCCATGCAGGGAGCCTGATGTGGGACTCGATCCTGGGTCTCTGGGATCACCCCTGGGCTGGAGGCGGCGCTAAACCCTCTGAGCCACCAAGGCTGCCCTCAGTGGCCTTCCAAAGTTTAACTAAATCCGTAGTTAAAATTTTTTTAAATGTGGTCAAATTCACATAATATAAATTTCCCACCTTAGCCACTTTTAAGTGTACAATACAGTGGTGTTAATTATACGTTCTATGTTTCAAAAAAAAATTATACGTTCTATGTTTGCAATAGATCTCTGAACTTTTCTAATGTTCCAAAAAAAAACTATACTCCCTGAATTTTATTAACAATTTAATGTAACTGCTGAGATGGCTGGATTTGGGCCTACCATTTTATTATTTGTTTTTAACTTTTTTTAAGTTTTATTTATTTAAAGTAATCTCCATACCCAACATGGGGCTTGAACTCATGGCCCCAAGATCAAGTTACATGCTCTTCCAACCAAGGCAGCCAGGGGCCCCTTAACTTGTCTTTTCTATTGTTTGTTCCCATGTTCCATATTTTCTGACTTAAAACAACAACAACAAAACACTGAAATGCTTTTTAGAATTTCATTTCAATTTTCACAGTGGTATTTTAGCTCTACTTCTTTGCATTACTAGTATAGTTGTTGCCCTAAGGATTACAGTATACTTCTTTAATTACTTACAGTCCTCTTATAATTACTACTGTACCATTTCCCTACAAATATAGAAACTTTGCAATCATTCTTTCTGGAATACTGATACATATATTATATGGAGTTAATACCTTCTATACATGCTATATATGAACAACTTATATAATACGATTTATAAAGAAAGAAGACAGAGACTTTCTCATTTCTATAGATATTTCTCAATTTTGATGATCTTTCTTATCTCTTCCAAGAATCCAAAATTTCATCCGGTGTAAGTTTTCCTCGCCTGAAAGAACTTCTTTTGACATCTATGGTAGTGCAGAATTCTCTGGAGTTTTCTTTTATCTGAAAAAGTCTTTCTTGCCTTATGTTTTTTCATTGAGCTATATTCTATAAAACTCACCCTTTTAAAGGGTATCTGTCCAAGGTTTTTAGTCTATTTACAGATTGTGTCACTGTCACCACTAACAAATTCTGGAATCCTCTTCATTTCTGAAGGATATTGTCCTTTGACAAAGAATTCCAGGATAAGGTTTTTCTTTTCTTCCAGCACTTTAACCATGCTCTTCCACTCTCTTTTAGCCTCCATGGTTTCCGAGGGGAAGTCAGTCATTAAATGGATCATTGCTCCTCTATTTGAAATGTATCATTTTTCTAGTGTTGCTTTCAACATTTATCTTTGGCTTTCCAAAATTTTGCCATGATGTGTCTTGACATGTACTTCTTTGGGTTCAGTCAGCCTGGTATTCACTGAGTATCTTATAAGTTTCTGTTTTTCAACAAATTTGGGGAATTTCTGCTTTAACTTTTCAAAAATGTTTTTCTATCCCATTCTCTCTAACCTCTGAGGTTCCATTTACGTGCATGTTGTATTATTTAAATCAACCAAAAAGGTCCTTGAGACTCATTTTTTGTCCCAATATGTTTTCTTTCTGTTCTTCAAATTAATTTCTATTGCTCCATCTTCAAGTTCATGTACTTTTCCTTCTGTACCTCTATTCAACTGTTAAATCCATCTACTGAATTTTTATTTCAAATGTAGTATCTTTTAATTTTAGAACTTCCATTTGGTTCTCTTCCATTGTTTCTATTTATCTGATAGGATTTCTTGTTTTATTAGTCACTGAGAGCATGACATTTTATTTCACTGAGGATATTCTAACAGTTGCTTTTAAAATATTGTCTGCTACTGCAAATATTTCATTCATCTCAGGATAGGACTCAGCTGATTTCTTCCTCTTCAGAAAATTTCCATTTTCTTGATTCTCCATATATGGGGTTAATTATGGACTGTAGAAATGTTAATGTGAAGACTAAAGATTGTTATTTTTTCCTCCAGTGAGTTCTTTTGTTTAGCTGGCAAATATCTTGGGTTGGCTTGAACTATAAACTCTTTCTTAGGAGGCAGCTCCAGCTCAGTTTAGATTTTTTGTCTTCAGCTGGGCTGTTCTGAGTCCACTGTACTCATACATGGCTCAGAGATTAGGAAGAGATGTATGCTCACAAAATGTGAGGACTCTTCCTCCCCTGGCTCTTCTTCTTCTGGGATTTCTCTACTATCTTCAGAGAAGCAGGGTTCTCTGGTTTCAGTTTTCTAGTCTCCCCGGCCAGAGAGACTATTGTTTTTCCACCAGTCTCCAGAGTACAGACTGTACTTAGCCTGAAGCTAAAATCAGTGAAAAGGCAAAGTTACTTCTTATAGCTCCCTTCCTTCCCTCCTCCAACTGTGTACTCCCCAGTGGAATCTATCTGCTTCTGTTCACTCTCAAGAGCCTTAAATAGTTGCTTTTTAACATTAAATCCAGGTTTTACAGTTGTTTTCTACAAAGGAATTCTCTAGTAGGGGGTCTTTTTTCTGAAATTACAAGAAACAAAAGTCTTCATATTGTAGACAGGATGAAGGGGAGCAGAATATGCCACCCCCAAATGTGCCACTTTGGCATGCTGATTCTTTTGAATTAAAGTTACTTAAGAAACAGCCAGAGAAAGAAAAGAAAAACAGACCTCCTCTTCTTGCCCCCCATCCCCACCTGCCCAGGAAAGCAGGAAATAAATCTCTCATTTGAAACGTACCTTCCCTGTACCAGGAGGATAAAAGGCATCCTTATTACCAGAAATAAGAGATTTGGGGCCCAGAAAGCTATGTAAACAAACTTTGTTACTTCCTCACTAATTTTCTACCCCAAACCCAAACCCTTCTATCTTGTCAATTTTCACAAAACTACCTGCTTTGGTGACTTCTTTGAGTCTCTTATTTCTATAGGCTCCTGTACATACAAAATTAAATGTTTTTTCTCCCGTTAATTCGTGTTGTCAATTTAACTATTAGGCCAGCCAAAGAACCTAGAAGAAGGGAAAGGTTCTTCTCCCCTGCAATTACAAAGTTTTTACTTTACTACTCTAGTAAGTTAACTTCAAAAAGTAAAATAAAATTAAAAAGGTGATTTAAACTCATTTTAGGGTTCTTGAACTTAATATATTTTACATTACATATTTTACATTACATCTGATAGGCAAAGTAAGTAATCAGACATCCTGTATCAAGATTTAGGCATGGGGAGAATTTATTAGTTATAAAGATCTTTTTCATCATGTTAACAACAAAACACATAAAAACAAATGGTAGGGCAGCCCTGGTGGCTCAGCGGTTAAGTGCCGCCTTCAGTCCAGGGGTTGATCCTAGAGACCGGGGATCGAGTCCCACATCGGGCTCCCTACATGCAGCCTGCTTCTCCCTCTGCCTGTGTCTCTGCCCCTCTCTCTGTGTCTCTCATGAATGGATAAATAAAATCTTTTTAAAAAATGGTAAAGAGAATATTATTTAGAATCCTAAGCACTGACAAACACATATTTGAGCATGTGAGTCTAGGTGTCTAAATGGTTCTCATTTCTATGCTATTACTTGTCATTATAATTAGAAGTCTTTGAACATGAAAGTCTAAAAATAAACTATATTTCTCTTAAATTGTTAACCTCAGATCAAGAGCTCAAACTTCCCAGGAACACCATCAACATTTATTAGAACAAGACCTAAAATATTTACACATCGTATTTCACCTTGGAGGTGAAGTAAACATCAGTCAATTACAGAAATCTGCATTTCTGAGTCATTACATGCCTTAGTGAAGTCCCAGATGCACACTGATCAGATGGTGAGGAGCTACTCACGCCTGGGGCCAGACTGTGCCAGAAGGAAGCCTTTACAAGTGAGAAACAGAACTGTCCATTGTTTTCCTCCATATGTGAAAATAAATGGCACTTTATTGTGGTTGCAGGAGCTCCTTCTCCTGTGCCAGGCATACCTCTGCCCACCTCCTGTCTAGTCCTCTCCAGAGGTAAGAGAAGCTACTACTCTAATCACTCAAGAATCTAAAATCCTAACAGGGCACAATTAGCAGTATATGGGGTCACTGTGTTCAAATAACGGTCTCTACACAAGGTCTGTTTTACTGCCTCAAACTCTTGGCCTAGCCTGACCCACTAGGGCCCAATGGCTATTCTCTTGCACCTCTCCTTCACTATACAGCAGTTCCTCGTTATCCACAGCTTCACCTTCTGCAGGTTCAGTGACCTGCGCTCTTAGTGACCTGCAGTTCGCCATGGGTCAGGGGCAGATGATCCTTCTGCTAATGCATTCTCAGAAGGCCAGCTGTGGCCTCACACTCTGTCCCAATGCCTACATCACTCACCTCACCTCGGCTCATCACGAAAGCATTTTATTATCTCACCATCATCACAAGAAAGGTGGATTCAGTACCATAAGACAGTCTGAGAGAGAGATCATATTCACACCACTTTTATTATAGTATATTGTAACTGTCCTGATTATTAGTTATTGTTAATCTCTTACTGTGCTTAATTCATAAATTAAATTTTATCATAGGAATGCATGCAGAGGAAAATGCATGGTACAGAGGAGGTTTGGTACTATGCACGGTTTTGGGTATCTGCTGGGGGTCTTGGAACATCTCTCTCATGGATAAGGCGGGGGAGGTACTGTATACTGTAGTCGACAAAGCAGATTCAGAGGTTCTTTGGGACTTGGTGTTCACTGACTAGTTTGTTCTCCCCCTCCCCCCCCATTTTCTAATTCACACACATCTAACATACTGGTCCCAATATGGTGACTAGATGAGGCTGGGAGGGAAGGAATCCAGACTTAGGCCTTAAGCCTGAACCACTTGCACCAAGGCATCTCTAAGGAGTTGCCTTAGAGTGATGAGCTGGAAGTTTGCACGGCCTTTACCAATGCGGCACTCTGAGTCCCACTGGCTGCTCCTCACAGACAACTCAGCTCCCTCATGACTCTCCAGGGCTAAGAGTGTACTGGCTGGGCACTTTGGGCATTTCTGAATTTCTGGCTGTAAAACTTGGCACCAACACCTTACCCTCAGCTCCTAATTCCCAACTAAAAGGATTACCTCCTTTCCACAGAAACAAGTCTTGTGAAGACTCTTTACAAATATATAAAATAACAAAGGGTATCAACAAACATAGACTGGACCTATTTATATTTAGTTGGTTCATAATAGTATTGCCAAGTCAGTTGTTTTTATCTGGCAGCTATTTTGATGCCTACACCTCATGAGTTGTTAAATATTAGTAAGCACGGGCTAAAAGAAAGTATTTTTAAGCTTTTCAAAGTCTATATTAGGCCTCTCTCTACAGTTCATCAGCTTAGACAGCATTTATAGTTTTTACATTAATGCATTATTCAGTTTATTCATTTGTGTGAACAGTTGTAATGCTTTCATAAAGTAGTTTTCACCATTTTTTTTAATTAAAATATCAGAAACTACCCCATTGAAAATCCTTCACTTCTTCATTAGTGTTATTATCCTTTAATGTGTACCTCCTGGTTAGGAAATCACTTTTAAAACTGATTTTCACAAGTTCTTTAATAAGAAGTCAATGGATCTTTTAAAACTGCCAAAACTCAAATGAATTTCAATGTTTAACAGATTCTCTTTAGATATCAGTCTGAATTATTAATAGCTCTTAAAAGAAAAATCTTGTCTTACACAATGAATATAATGTACTTGGTTTCTTTTTTTTTTAAGACTTTATTTATTTATTCATGAGAGACACAGAGAGAGAGGGGCAGAGACACAGGCAGAGGAAGAAGCAGGCTCCATGTAGGGAGCCCAACATGGGACTCATCCTGGGTCTCCAGGATCACACCCTGGGCTGAAGGCGGTGCTAAACCGCTGAGCCACCCCGGCTGCCCTGTACTTGGTTTCTGACACTACAACTGGATTCCTTTGGCTCATCGAATAATAATATGGTTATGTGTTGTGTAGAAAAATATGGCCGATGTAATTTTTTAAATAATAAATTTAGAAAAACCAGATAACTGTCTTTTCTCCCAACTTTAAATAACTTTGTTGTTTGTTATACTATTATCATAAAATAATACTGGTTTGTGGCTTTAAAAAAATAGACAATATAAATAAACCTTAAGTAGACCCTGAAAATCTCCCATATCCCCACCAAAGATTACTATTGTTATTCCTTGGCATATTCTTCCAGGATTTGAGCCATAAATCTATGAATGATAAATGGCTTCTTAACCCAACTTTCTAGGCAATTCTACTACCGAATGTAATTTATAATGCATATTATTTATGACCATTTCTTTGTAAGTTGAGATGTTTAAGCCAGAACTTCCCAATCTTATGGAGGAAAAAAATCAGGAAAAACACATTTTTCATTTTGTTGCCATAGTTTCTGCTAAGCTGCATAAATGTAATTGCTCAGAGCATGTGCTGAAATCATTTGATTAGATCCAATAATTCACTTGTGTTAAAGCTAAGAAAAGGCTTAATTTAAAGCACTTTTACAATTAAAGTAGAAATAAGGAAAAGTAATAATGCTTCTGAAGCCATTTAAAGACAGTTGTTGGTATATGAGTGAGATACTCATAAACCAGATTTTATTCAACAGATTAATTATTTCTTAAATTTGCAATAAGCTACAAGAAATAAAATTTATAAGATTATGGAGTCTATGGACAATAAGGGGAATATCACTATCATGTGAAACTACTTAAAAATGTTCATTGAGAATACAAATTCTCATTTACTCATTTAACAAATATTCACTGAGTACCTACAGACACCAAAGCCAGCTGTTAGGTCTTTAAGAAACACAGGATTTGAAAATGCAAGAAAGGCTAGGGAATTCTGGGCTAGAAAAATATCTGGAGAAAAGGCATAAGTGAGAATAAATACTTCCCTAGTACAGAATAAGAAGAGGATTGTTCTAATTAGCTATGATGGGCTTATGTTGGAAAAATAGCAAAAATATCACATCAAATAAGTTCCCCAAACTAGATGATTCAAAACCTAGCCTGCCAGACTAATTAGCTTGAACTGAATCCATAAGCAGTAATGGCTCTTGACAAGATGAAAGTAAGGTTTTAGAAAATTACTTTGGCAGCGGTATGCCATGTGGATAGCAAGCAAGGGAAGACAAAAGCTAAAAGAGGGAGAGGTTAATGCAATCAATTGGATGTGTGCTAACAAGAATCTGGTCTGGGTAGAAACTAGAATAAAAAAGGCAGGAATGAGCCTAAGAATCACTGAAAAATGTTCAGTTCAAGAAACACTTGCTGAATACCTGACTTGGATGCTGAGACCACAAATGCAAACAGGATAGGTTCCCCACGTTCAAAGATAGATAAATTCAACTTTTATCCCCCCCATTGGCCCATACCTAGAGTACAAGAAATGGGGTGCTGGGTGGTTCAGTTAGGTTAATGTCAGACTCTTGATTTTGGCTCAGGTGGTGATCTCAGGGTCCTGGGATCGAACCCCATGTAGGGCTCCTTTCTCAGTGCAGAGTCTGCTTCTCTCCCTCTCCCTCTGCCCCTCCTCTCACTTGCACACACGTGCTCTCTCTCTGAAATAAATAAATCTTTAAAAAAAAAAAAAAGGTACAAGACACGAAAGTCTGGTAAATGGTAGTGTTGTCAACGAATATTGTTGCAAGGGGAAGTTGAAAAGGAAGGTTGAAAGGGGAAGTTTTGGGGTTTCAACACTGATTTTGAAGTGATGGCAGGGCATCCCAAAAAGGCTGCCGTGTAGACAGTTCTAGACAAGGAAATGAAGTTTGGCAGAGACAGCATGCTGATGGGGTTTAGAACATGCTACCTGCCAAACATGGCACTTTGGCACATTGACTATTTGAAACTGAAGGAATCAGAAAATCGACATCAGGTACAGGAAAGGAGTTTCTGACCTCCCCATGAAGCAAATCATAAAACTCTCCAAGAGGCACCCTCGCTATACCCAGAGAAAGGAGCTTGCCTATCTCTGGACAGAGGACACAGGGAAGAGTCTGAACAAACAGGCCTTACTAAGTTCTCCCAGGTTACATGTACACTGTATCTTTGTCCTCTCATACCCATTCTACAACCTTCCACCCCATCAAACCTAACATGAAAATGCTCCAGTTTGTCTCCTGGGTCTTCATTTCCTTATGTAGGAAGAGGCTCTCATGTCACAGAAAAGTTGCTACATAAAATTGTTAATCTGTCTTTTGTTACAGGAATCCCAGAAAACTTAGAAGGGCAGAAAGGGAAAAAGTTATTAAGAGAAGAGCAAATGCTTTAAGAAGAAAGCCCTTGGGAGACTACATGGAAAGAAGAGCAGATCTTGATGAAGACCAGAAGTTCGGATGCAGAAAGAGCCAGAGAAAAGTTGAAAAAATGAACAGCGGATAGAATCCAAAGAAAGAATGCCAACACTACTCCCCCCCAACCCCCATCCCACCACCAATTACCAATGAAGTCAAATGTGGTAGAATGGGAAATATATATTTGGTCTTTGTCCAGGTTCCCAGCACGCAGCTCCTAGAAGCTTAGGACTCTCCAGAGTGGTATGAGTGTCTTTTGTATGCTGAGATGACTGGAGGCTAAGGGGACCCAGATATCTTCAGGATGGGGGCTGGCTGCTAGAAAGACCTAGAAGACTCAGCTTCACCGCCCCCACCACCCCTGCGCCTCCTTCCGGGAAAGGAGAGGGGCTAGGGATTAAGTTAATAACCAAGGCCAGTGATTTAACCAGCCATGCCTATATCAAGAAACCTCCAGGAAAAACCCCTGAACAGTGATTCTGAAAGGTTCGGGTTGGTACACACACAGAGGTGCTGAGGTGGGATGGTGGTGCTCCCTGATAGGACATGGAAGTCCCACATTCCCTCCCCCTACTATCAATAACTTGCCCTAAGAATCTCTTCCACTTGGCTGTTCCAGAGTCATAGTTTTACCCTCAAATCTAGTTGGGAGGTCAGGGTATATGGATATGGATGGAGATGAATAAATAAAATAACATCCTTAAAAACAACGGATATAAATAATTCATTTAAAGATATGAAAGGACGGAATAGAGTGAAAATGGGAAAGAATCATATGAAATATTTTTCCAACTTAGCAGTCAGATGAGAGAGAGGGTTGGAAGTGATAAATAATGGGATCTAGACAGAAAGAGTTAGAAGAAAGAATTAAAAGACAGTGAAGAATAAGGATATGTAAAGGATGGAAAAAAAGATTATATACAGCCTTTCTACTGGACACAAATGGTCTCCGAAGGGAGTATCTGAGAAGCAGTGCAATTGAAGCAAGAGTAAAACACCTCAGAAATAAGCATGGCTAAAATACACAGGGGGATGAAATAAGATCTATAAAAATCACCTTATGAGATAAAATCACTATAAACAGCATAGAACTTGATCTATGCAAATCAAAACAAACTAAAATATTTAGAGAATGGATAACAAAAGGTAGACTGGAAAAAATGAAAGCTAAAAAACAGAATGCCAAGTTGGGTGATGTGTTTCTAGCATTTTCCAAGGGACAACCTGATTACCAGCTTCAAATGTCAGGTCCCCTAGGAAGCAACACCTCTAACCTGGAGATGGCCTTACTATGCTCCTAAGCCTTTCACTCATAAAGCACTCAGCCAATTTCCTTTTTTTTTTTTTTAAGAATTTATTTATTTATTCATGAGAGACAGAGAAAGAGAGAGAGAGAGGCAGAGACACAGGCAGAGGGAGAAGCAGGCTCCATGCAGGGAGCCCGATGTGGGACTCCATCCCAGGTCTCCAGGATCAGGCCCTGCGCTGAAGGTGGCGCTAAACTGCTGAGCCACCCAGGCTGCCCCTTTTTTCTAATTCCATACTCAGCAACCAATCCAACTTTAACCTGAGATTCTTACCCCAAAGGAAAAAATGCACTAATCAAGCAAACACAAGTGTTTCATGTAATTGCTCATGTGTCATTCTAAAATGGTAAGGTATCATCTGGGTTGATATATCAGTCTTTTGAGATTGTAATCATAGCTATCTGTATGAAATCGGGGCATGAAAAAGAAATGCAATTAACAGAACAATCCAGCATTGAACCCTATTTGTCACCATCGAGGAACACCTCATTAACAGCAGTATACACAAGACACTGCGGCAGTGTACTGTGACCTTGTCAACAGTTTTGTGACTGTTTTCATCTCAGAAGAAAAGGAGAACAATTACAGAAAGCAGCGTTGTGAGAGTCAGCTGTGAGTGCAGTAGGAAGTAGGGAAAGAGCTTGCCGCAGCTGAAACCGAAATAATTAAACTACAATTTATTATAAATCTGTGATCTACAGAACATCAACTTAGGAAGCTTAAACACTACACTCTTGTCTACAAAAATACTTGTCCAACTTTCAGGCTCTTAATAGGTTTGTCTTCCTGAGACATTATCGCATCAATTAAATAAAAGGGGGAGGGGACAAAGCTTAACAAGTTAATAAAAAAGTTCCTGTTTTTTTTGGTAAAGAAAGGAGTTTCAGTCCTGCCTCAAATTCCCTATTCTTCAATGATCTGTTTCACCTTCCCCTTTCTAGCACCTTCAATTTTAACATCAACATTAATCTCTAATTTCCAAGTACTGGTGTGAATAAGAACACAGCACATTACTGTAGACATTTTCCTCTTTTTAAAACTCTTCTTCTCTCATGACCTGTAACAGAGAAAGCCTCCAAGGCGGGCGATTATAACCCCACCATGCTCATAGGAGCTACTCTCATTCCGTACATTCATTTCCAGTCTTTTCTCATGTATGGATCCTAGTTACTAGCTGGGGCTTGCTTGCCAGCTCTGTACGCTAAAGGGACTCAAATGGGCAGAGTCACAGCCTGTGCTGGTCCAGAGCCCCCTCTGAGGTCCCTCAGGCATCACCTCTATTCTGCACCACACGAATCCAGACACAACACTGAGTTCACCTCTGAGTTCTATAAAAGGCAGGAACAAAACCTGAACACATGCAGAAACCATTCCTTAGTATAAGAGACTTCGGGGAAGATTTCCAGAGAAAGGCAGAGGATTGGTACATATGGCAACAACTAAAGGGGACCTGAAAGTAGCAACAGTCCTAATTTCTTTCTTTTTTTTTTTTTTTTTTTTTTTTTTTAATGATAGTAACAGAGAGAGAGAAAGAGAGGCAGAGACACAGGCAGAGGGAGAAGGAGGCCCCATGCACCGGGAGCCCGACGTGGGATTCGATCCCAGGTCTCCAGGATTGCGCCCTGGGCCAAAGGCAGGCGCCAAACCGCTGCGCCACCCAGGGATCCCAACAGTCCTAATTTCCCACCATCTTCTAGCCTGGAGGGAGGAGGCCTTTATCTCACCTATTCCCTGGCCTTGCAATGCTCTTTTGACTTTCCTCCTTTTCTCTCTCTCCTTCCCTCTTAGGAGCAAAAACCAACAAACTGGTCCCCTTGTCTTCTGTCAAGCAGCTTCCTCCACTCCTGACCTCTCAGCCCTAACTAACATCCATACTCACACCCCTAAGTGGGCTTGATATCAAGACAATGCCCCCAGGGTAGTTCCCTCCATACAAGGAATCCTGGTGCCCACTGCTGTGATAATACATTTTTCTTCTCCCTGCCTGTACTGTAGGCTTTATGTGGTCATTATACTCTACATTTAACTACAGAGTCTACTGACTGAGCAAATCCAGTATTGTGCAAATCAGAGGCAATACTGGAGCAGACATACTCCCTGATGCCAAGCAGGGCAGGGTCCAGGGGAGGCACCCAGGCAAGTGAGGAAGCCCAACGTACAACCACTACCAAAGAGGTAAGAGGCAGAGTACCAAGAGGGCATCTTGCCACATCTGAAGGTTTGGGGAAGTGAGGTACAGATGGGGAGGGGGAAAAAGCCTATTCATCAGAAAAAAACACATAAAAGCACCAAGATGACAGAGAACATGGCATACCTGAGAATCTGCAATTAGTGCAGACAGGCAAATGCAAAAGAAGGAAAGGGCAAGAAAGCACAGCGAGATGCAAGGCAGGAACCAGTTCATGGAGACTCCGATTTGAAAAGGTCTATATTTTGTTCCAAAAGCAATAGGAGCCAGTGAAAGATTTTAAACTGTGGATTAAGATAATCATTTCTGTACCTGAGAAACACCAACGTCTATATTTTGTTCCAAAAGCAATAGGAGCCAGTGAAAGATTTTAAACTGTGGATTAAGATAATCATTTCTGTACCTGAGAAACACCAGCAGCAACAGTAGCAGGAGCATGGACAATGAATTAGAAAGGAATTCACATGAAGACACCAAAGCCAACACACAGGTTGATGCAATGGTTGAGGCCAGAAATAATAAAGGCTACACTTAGGCACTGAAATTAGGAAAAGAAAAAAAAAGGGAATTCCTTAATATTCATTAATACTGCTAGGCACAAAGTGAAAACATCGGAAATTACTAAAATCATGAAATTCGGAGTAGCTGTGGCACAATCTCTTCAATTCAAAATGACAATCCTTAGGTGACCCATGAAATCATAAAGTGCAGATCCCTGGGTGGCTCAGTGGTTTGGCACCTGCCTTTGGCCCAGGGCACGATCCTGGAGTCCCGGGATCGAGTCCCATGTTGGGCTCCCGGCATGGAGCCTACTTCTCCCTCCTCCTGTGTCTCTGCCTCTCTCTCTCTCTCTCTCTCTCTATGTCTATCATAAATAAATAAATAAATCTTTAAAAAAAAAGAAATCATAAAGTGCTTGGAACAGAGGACAAGACATATTTTCAAAGTGTTGTATATGAACCCTATTCATTTGCTAAAACTCAGAACTGTATGTCAAGGGTGAATTCTACTGTATGTAAATCATGCCTCGATACAAAAATACAAGAGCTGTAAAGAACCATGAAAGTATCTTTTTGTTTGGGGTTTTTTTTCCCCATGAAAATATTTTTTAAACATGGATGTTATAAATCTTGAAGATTTTCAGATTTAACAAGAATTTTCTTGATGTTTACATGGTTATTATTTTACACACATATCTGCTTATCAAAGGGAATGCTTGCTTTTTAGAAAAGCCACATATTTTCTAATAGCAATATAAAGTTTCTAAGACTTATTTTTCAAGATGCACACATTTTTGGGACATCTTATGCCACATCATCCAAGCAACTTGTTCTTCGATTTTATAAAAATAGATTATTTATTAATGCATTATTCTTAAATGTTACAAGTTTTTCTGTCCTTGCTGTAACAGCATGTGATTTGATAACATATCATTATTTATATATGCAGATGTGTGTATGGGTGTATATAGATTTGGTGAACATAAACTTTGTGAATTAAAAATAAGTATGTGAAAGGTCTGTGGGATTTCCAAATGAAGATGATCAATGGACAGTAAAAAATTTTACTGTGGTAAATTATTTGAGAATTCACAAATATTGTAAAACATACAGCTTTACAAGAATAGTCAACTTGAATACTTCATTTCCTGGCCATGTCCTATGACTGAACTTAGTACACACAAAAATGTGAAGAAAACTAATTAAGGAAACAATATATATAGCACATCAAAAGGATTGTGAAGTTTTAGAAGACTTTTTTTTTTAAGATTTTATTTATTTATTCATAGAGACACAGAAAGAGAGAGAAAGGCAGAGACACAGGCAGAGGGAGAAGCAGGCTCCATGCAGGGAGCCCGACGTGGGACTCGATCCCAGGTCTCCAGGATCACACTCCAGGCTGCAGGCAGCACTAAACCACTGTGCCACTGGGGCTGCCTGAAGTTTTTAGAAGACTTACTTAAGAGGTAAGCTCCCTCAGTATTAGTTTATGACTTACTACTAGTTTATCAATCATTAACTCTCTGACAGTTTAAAGACAACCCCTCTTTGAACCTGAATCTGGATAAAGACCAGAGCTACACTCCTGACACTTTGTATGGCCTTCCTTATATTCTTAAGGTATACCTTCATTTGCGGTAGAAGTCATGTTGTAGTATTTTGGCAAGCAAAACATTAGATAACTTACAAATGATAAAAACTTAAATCATCACAGCAAAGTAAACACTCCAGATTTCAAAGTGCCACGGAAATATTTATTTTGGTATCTGTTGACATATTTTAAATTGTACCTTCTGTGCAAAATATGAAGTAGTTTTCAAACGGTCCAAAGTAATATTCCCAAGAGTCAGATTTCAATTTGATGTAAGAAAATACAGCAGCACTTTGTCCTTCCTAAGCCATAACCTCATTTTTCCACTGCAATTCTATTGTCGCCTCTACGCCTGATTCTATTGTGAGAAAGAACTTTATCAACACCCTTTCCTTTTTCTAGTTTCCAGACTACATGCTGCTAATAGTGCCAATTTGGTTTCTATCAGCACTTAAATGCAGCTGCCTTGAATCAAATCAGTTTGTGATAATATGTGCCTAGAGCTAGAAATGTTCATAGGGGCTATTGCCAACTTGTTTTTCAAGAACAGTTCTACAAAAAAAAAAAAAAAAAAAAAAACAGTTCTACTTTCAAAAATGTTAATTTTAGTGGACTACCAAATTTAATGCGGATGAACACTGGGGACTGAAGAAACTAAATTCCTCCCGTCTTACCCATCCTTCCTCTCCTATTTCAGTTTTAACTATTTTCTCCACCACAACCATCCTCTGACACCAAGCCTGCAATTCAGAAGAAAAGGTCAAGGAGTGCTCTGGAAGGACTTTGGGGCAATAGAGCTCTACAGGACCACGCTCCCCTACTGTCCCCTCCTTTTCTTATTTCAAACATGAAGTGTGTAACCCATTCCCCTGAAACCAAGTCAAGCAATTAACGCCTCTGATTTTATGACAAAGGTATGAGCACAATGGTGTTGCCCTATAATAAGTCATAGAGCTTTTGTACCTCTTAAACACTATTATAGTGCTCCGTAGTCACTTAAATTTTTAATTTTATTTGAAAATTATTTTATCTTTTTTTAAGATTTTATTTATTCGTGAGAGATAGAGAGAGAGAGAGAGAGAGGCAGAGACACAGGCAGAGGGAGAAGCAGGCTCCACGCAGGGAGCCCAGTGCGGGACTCGATCCCGGGTCCCCAGGATCCCACCCTGGGCTGAAGGTGGCGCTAAACCACTGAGCCACCCAGGCTGTCCTGAAAATGATTTTAAAATCTAAAATTGCTAATGGACAACTCTCATATTCAGAATCACCAATTTTTAAAATTCTCACACATACGCACATACTCTCACACATAAGACTTATTTTTTCTGCTCTATTCAGAGTAGTTTCATGCATCCTGGCCCCTTATCATGCATCCTGGCCCCTTGTATATTTCAGTATGTATCTCCTAAAAATGCTTTTAAATAGCCTCACTATAGTTATCAAGTTCAAAAAATTTAACATTGATAAAATATTTTAATCTATGGTCCCTATTCTGATTTGTCAACTGTCTAATGTTCTTTGTGATAGTTAATTTTATGTGTCAACTTGGCAGGACTATATAGTGCCCAGATACATGGTCAAATATTATTCTGAGTGCTTCTATGAGGGTATTTTTGGATAAGACTAGTATTTCATTGGTAGACTTTGAGTAAAGCAGATTGTCCTCCATAAAGTAAGGTGTTTAGAGGAGACTCCATCATCAAATAGAAATGGTACACCTGAGATCGGGGCTGAACAGGGCCTGAAAGCAAACAAGTCATGTGAACAAGTGACACAAATGCCTGTGGGCCCCACTCCCAGCACACCACCTTCACTCTCCCAGCCTGCACCTGTGGCCTCATGGGGAGTTCCCTAAGATCAGCTAATGGAAAAAGATGACCCAGGCCTGGTTACAGATGGTTCTACACAACGTGCAGCCACCACCTGAATGTGGACAATTACAATACCACAGCTCTTCCGAGGATATTCCTGAAGGACTGGCAAGGCACCATGTGACCAGTTATAGAAATGAAGATCCCAAGTATCATGGATATGTCTTCCTTATTTTGTCATTAATGTGTGTATGTGCCTGTGTGTTTGTGTGTGTGTGTGTGTGTAAAATAAATATCTTTGTTCTCTCCCCTCTCTTATTCCCTTATCATGTAATATATGATGAACTGACTTTATATCACAGCATTTAACTTACGAGATGGATATCAAGGAGAATAAACACTCAAGAACTGTGAGTCCTCTTCTGCAAAAATGGCTAGTGTTTTCTGCTGTACACAGGGTGGCTGAATCATGTAAACTGCAAGTTTGACCTTGTTATTGTCTTTACTTGGAAGTATTTAAGGAGATACATTGCGGGGGGGGCCGCCTGGGTGGCTCAGTCAGTTAAGCATCTGCTTTTGGCTCAGGTCATGATCTCAGGGTCCTGAGTTTGAGCCCTGAATTGGGCTCCCTGCTGAGTGGGGAGCATACTTCTCCTTCCCTCTGCCCCTCCCTCTGCTCATGCTCTCTCTCTCAAATAAATAAACAAAATCTTTAAGAAAAATAAGGAGATGCATATGGATATTTGGTCAAACAATAAAACATTACTCTGGGTGTTTCTATTATGGTGTTTTTGAATAACACTCAAATCTATGGACTTAAAGCAGATTGTCCTCCACAATGTGGATGGGCCTCATATGATCAGCTGAAAGGGTAAACAGAACACAGAGACCAGTCTTTCCTGAGGAAGAGAATTCTCCAGCACACTGCCTTCAGACTAGAATTGGACCATCAGTTCCCCTTAGTCTCGAGCCTGCTGGTCCACCGTTGCAGATTTTGGATTTGCTAGCCTCCAGAATTACACGAGCCTATTTATTATTCCCTATAATAAATCTCTTTACACACACACACTTTCTATTGATTTTGTTTTTCTGGAGAACTTCAACTAACACATCCTTCCATAGCACTTTCTCCTTGAGTATAACATCCAGTATACAATCACATACCACATTTATTTTGTCATGTCTCTTTAGATTTATTTTATCTGGAAGACTTCCTCAACCTTGGTCTTTTATAACTGATGTTTTTGAAGCACAGAGATCATTGTTTTTTGTTTATTTAAACAGAATTTTGTTTGACTGAAGTCTGCTCACAATTCAGGTCACCAGCTGGAGTACTACCTAAGTGATGTGTGCCTTTCAGAGTTATCACAACCAAAAGTATACAAAATATCAATTTATCCCATAATGATGATGTTGGTTTTACTGATTTATTTTTTATTTACTTACTCCATTTATTGTACTAAATAGGCTCCATACCCTATGTGGGGCTCGAACTCACAACCCTGAGATCAAGAGTCACATGCTCTACTGGCTAAGTAGTTTTGATCACCCAGTCAAGGTGCTGTCTGGGTTTTTGTGTATATAGGTACTAATTTACCCCCTATAAATTTGTGGAGAGACACTATAAGGCCATTAATATTTCCTGTTCCTCATCACACTCCCACACTTAGATTTAGCATCCATTGATGATTCTTGCCTAAACCAATCTTTTATATGGATACAAAATAATAATTTTTTGTAATAATAATTTTCTACCGCTTCCACTTCTTCTATGTTTATCAGTTAGCATTGTACTGTGAGAAAACTACTCATGGATTACCATTTTTTTCAGTGCATTAAAATTCATTCCTGTCCTTAATATTTTGCTGCACAAATTAACCCAGATTTGGTCTGTGGAAGCATCTTCAAGCTGGCTTCCATGTCCTGACATGACCCCTTCATTTATTTTCTTCCTTCCTTCCTTTTTAGCATTTCTTTGCTTCCTCTTACAAGCCGACTTAATTCCTTTTAAGGGTAAATGTTATTAGGAGCCAAGATCTGAGTGCCAGGTGTGTGCACTGCTACTGGGAGATCTTGTCTTCTAGGCCTTTTCCTGTACAGAGCTAGGAAATGTATATTTATGCCATTTTATATATATTTAAATCTTTTGTATATATATACTTAATATTGTATATGGACTTATGTTGTACATGGACTTATACTATATACACATGTGGTATATGTGTTTCAAAATACTGTAAGAGATGTCTCATTCAGTTTGTTTACAATTTTCTAATGTAGAAAATTATTTGTATATGAAATTATTTGACCTTAATCTTATTTACTGGTTTATCTGAAGTGAACCAAAAGGCATATGGCCAACTCACCCAGAAAAATAAAAACATGATAAGTACAAGAGTAACGATGAAACCCACATGTTATAATGTTGGACCCACAGAATGTGAGGTATACCAACAACATCCATGTCTCTAGATGGTCTGCCAGGCCATTACTAAGCCACTTCCCACCAAACCACCTATATGCTCACCTCCCTGTATCCAAGAAATATCAGAATGTCAGCAACTAGAGGATACTTGGTGGGGAAGATGAAGCAGAAAAAGAGGATGGGCAATCTGAGGAGTCACATCCTACACCCCTTTCCCACCACCGTTTTAGCTTGGAAATAAACACTTAAATTTGAGAATATTTACATGGTTTGCATGGTTTCTTAGTTCTGCTTCTGGGTGTTTCATCATGAAAAACTTGATTTTTGCTGTGACCTTAAGTAAAATGGAAATCGAATCTAAAATTGGGAACAAACATGTACACATACTTATGCTCTAAGGGTTCTTACGCAATATAAATTACAGAGAGTTATATACACAATGTAATTTCAGGCTTACATGCTGTTCTTTTATGTGCAGTCCCATCTTGTTTCAGTCTCAACTCTATAAATAAATATTATGGGCTCATCATCAGTCCTTTTCCCCAGTATGTTTCGATGGAACTCACTGTCCAGCAGATTCTGCAGGAAGACCACTTGTGTGGGGCATTCTCTGAGTTCTTGCATACTCAAAACCTTTTCTATAGCCTCAATCCTGAAGGCAATTGGCTGAATATAATTCTTGGTTTTGCACTTCCTTTCCTTAAATTGTTTTTTTTTTTTAAGTTGCTCCAAGTTACCTTGCTGTGCATGTTGCTTTTGAAAAGTCTGGTATCAGCTAATTATCCTACCACTGTGCAATTTATTTGATCTTTTGGCCCAAAGCTCTGAGAACCTGTTTAATCTTTAAAGTCTAATAGTAGTTCTAGGATATGTCTTAGAGCTGATCACTATGGGAGCCAATCATTATATCATCAATTTTTCCCATCACCCACTGGTCATTTCAGTGTGTAGACTCAAGTCTTTTACTTTTGGAATTACATTTCTCAGTTTATTTTTCTTCTTTAAAAACTCCAGTTGTACATACTACACCTTCTTTGTCCTCCATTTCAACTATCTTATCTCTGACCTTTTTTCTTTCTTTCTTTATCTAACTTTTAGCAATTTGTTTATCTGCTTTTCTCCAATGCCCCTTACTCATTTTCATTAGAATCTATTCTTCCTTGGTGTCTTTGTTATTTAATCTTCATTCTGATATGATTCTTTTCCTTCTTTTTTTTTTTTTTTCTAAATGTGTTCAACTCTCATTGCTAAGTTTTTGGAGGCTCCCCCACCCCATCCATTTCTTATTTAGTTTTTAAATATCTGATTTTCTTCAACATCACTTAGTGCTTTTCTAAGGATATTTATTCATTTGGGAGGATTGTACTCCTGTGTTTCTTCTGCATAACAGCTGAACTTAGGAGAGGCTGCATCAGCTGGAATCTCTAATTTGCATTTTCTATTTTCTTTTTATAATAGTTTTTGTATTCTTTTCTTTTTTTCTATTTTTAGGTCTTTGGTGTAAGGGTTCCTAGTGGTATAAAAGGAGCCTATCAGTTTAGTGGGGTTCACTTTGTTTAATGGGTGACAGGAAGGCACAGGTGGGTATCTTGTTTCTGTAAGGTCTGTAACTTTCTCCTTTTCTTTCTTTCTTTCTCTTCACTGGCCACATCCATAAGATGCTCACATCTTCCTTATTTATTCTCCTCTAGAAACAATTCTTTAACAATGCCACTTCTGATCCTGCTCGCTTTCAAGCTTTTCCTTGGCCAAAAGCTGTAAGATACCAAGTCCCAAGGTTGGGAATCAGCATTTTGTGGCACACTGTTGACATTCTCTTTCTAAGGGTGATTTTTGCCTGTGTTTCACCTCAGTTTTCTGTGCCTCTCTCTTCTTTTTTAGAGACTCTCTTAAGACTGCCCTCTCCCACTCTATCTATGCCCCACAGGATTCCTGTAGTAAGAGCTCTGCCAGAATTTGGTGTGGTTTTCCTCCCCTACTTAGATATAATCTGAAGAGTATGATATTCCTCATCTCCCAGAAAAGCTGATGATATGGGTCACAGGTGGTTTTATATCAGCTTCTAATTAATATTATGGGGGTCTTGGGGAGGGATTATATGTAGAGATTTAGAATCAAGCAACTGTCATTATCTTTCAAATCTAAAAGATCTATCCTTGCTCATGGTTAAAGTATCATTTCTGAAGCCCTCTCCTCTATAACCCCCACGAAAATCCTCAAGGCAACTAGGAAGTTTCCAGCTTGATCTGGGAGTTTCTTAAACTTAGGTGTTTCAAAAGTTAAAAACTTAGGTGTTTCAAAAGTTAAAAACCCTCCAATTCATCCCCACCTGACCCTCAATGGAAAGCTAAATGTTATAATCCTTTTTCTGTTTTTTTTTTTTAAAAAAAAGTATATTCTTTGTAGCTTTGTAGTCTTAAAAAATTCTGAAAACTTCATATAAGATTTTCCCTACAGGAGGTTTAATCACTCAGAATCATCTAAATTATATTACAGTAACATATCCCAAAATTTCAGTGACTCATCTCAACAAGTGCCTTCCTTAATGCCCATCACCCATTTAGCCCATCCTCCACCTTTCTCCCCTCCAGCAACCCTCAGTGTGTTCTCTATAGTAAAGAGTCTCTTATGGTTTGTTTCCCTGTCTTTTTTTTCCCCCTTCCCTCATGTTCATCTGTTTTTTTTTAATTTTTTTTTAATTTTTATTTATTTATGATAGTCACAGAGAGAGAGAGGCAGAGACATAGGCAGAGGGAGAAGCAGGCTCCATGCACCGGGAGCCTGACGTGGGATTCGATCCCAGGTCTCCAGGATCGCGCCCTGGGCCAAAGGCAGGCGCCAAACCGCTGCGCCACCCAGGGATCCCTGTTCATCTGTTTTGTTTCTTAAATTCCACTTGAGTGAAATCATAGGGTATTTGTCTTTCTCTGACTTATTTCACTTAGCACAATACACCCTAGCTCCATCTACACTGTTGCAAATGGCAAGATTTCATTCTTCTGATGGCTGAGTAGTATTCCATTGTGTGTGTGTATACACATCTTTATCCCTTCATCAGTCAATGGGCACTTGGGCTCTCTCCACAGTTTGGCTATTGTTGATAATGCTGCTATATAAACATCAGGGTACAAATGCTCCTTTGAACCTGTATATTTGTATCCTTTCGGTAAATATCCCATAGTGCAATTACTGGGTCATAAGGTAGTTCTATTTTTAATTTTTGAGGACCCTCCATACTGTTTTCCAGAGTGGCTGTTGCACCAGTTTACATTCCCACCAACAGTATAAGGAAATTCCCCCTTTTTCTGCATCCTCACCAACATTTATTGTTTTATTTGTTGTTAAATTTTAGCCATTCTGACAAGTGTCATACTAGCAATTAAATCCACAAGGCCAGGCAGCCTGGGTGGCTCAGTGGTTTAGCACTGCCTTCGGTCCAGGGCGTGATCCTGGAGACCCAGGATCGAGTTCCACATCGGGCTCCCTGCATGAAGCCTGCTTCTCCTTCTGCCTGTGTCTCTGCCTCTCTCTCTCTCTCTCTCTCTCTGTGTGTGTGTGTCTCTCATGAATAAATAAAATCTTTAAAAAAAAAAAGTCCACAAGGCCTGAAGTCTTACATGTGACCTCTGATCAACTTCATTGGCCTGAACTAGTCACACCACTCCACCCAGCTACAAATAGACCTGCCTGCCAGCAGGAGAACCAGAAATCCCTAATATAGAAACTGCATCTTAAAACTAAAGTATGAAAAAAAAAAAAAACAAACTAAAGTATGCCTAAATAATTATTAACAGCAATAAGAAAATGTACGTCTTAGCATTTGAAAATTGATTCAATACTACAACCAAAGAAATTGTGATCTAATGATATTCAAATGACAGCAGTAAATCAAATAAGCCTGTCAAATACATGTAATATTTTAGTTGGCCAAATGATAGAAATTAAAATGCTTTAATCAGATTTCCCCTTAAACAAATTTAGCGATTACCAAAGCAAGCCTATTGCCAGCTTTAAATTGTGGAAGATAATTGTATCCATAATACACTTCCGGAGAGAATTACATAAGTTTTAATAAAGAGAACCACTAATATATATACACACACACACACACACACACACACACACACACACATAAGCTTACATTTATATACCCAGAGGTATTTATCTACATATATATATAGATGTTATTAATTACTTGTTTAACTTATATATCAGCACAGCTGAAAGGGTGGTAAACGCAAAAGAAGATATTTAATTTTGGATTTGCAGTAGTTCTTAATTTGGGCTGTGTATCAGGAAGATAAACAGGCAACTTCTAAAGTATCTACAGGGAATGCTTGGGTGGCTCAGCATGTGAGAATCTGCCTTTGGCTCTGGGCGTAATCCCAGGGTCCTGGGATCGAGTCCCACATCAGGCTCCCCGCAGGAGGCCTGCTTCTCTGTCTGCCTGTGTCTTTGTCTCTCTCTGTTCTCTCATGAATAAATATATAAATAAAACTATTTTTTAAAAAGTATCTATAGTATCTAGACGATAATAAGTTTATAAGCATAAACATTTTTTATAAGTCAAGGACATCCATGATGAAAGAAGATTAACCACAGAGAGATTTTTTCTTTCTTTGCTATGTACCTGCAAAAGGGAGCTTTAAAGGAATATTACAATAATTAAAAATTGAATACCCAAAAACTCTTTGTGGGAAGTTACATAAAAAATTCAATTCTGCCTTCCTGTTATTTGCTTAATTATTGCCTTCCGTTTCAATAGCTATTAAAATGAAGATGAAAAACATACTAGTTTTTAAAAAGGGCTTTCCGGGGGCTCCTGGTGGCTCAATCAGTTAAGTGCCCAACTCTTGATTTTGGCTAGGGTCATGATCTTGCCAAAATCATGACCCTAGCCATTTTGGCCAGGCTTGGAGTTGTGGGATCAGGCTCCACATGGCACTCCATGCTCAGCAGGGAGTCTGCTTAGAATCTTTCTCCTTCTCCCTCTGCCCCTCCCCTCAACCTCGCATTCTATAAAATAAATAAATCCTTTAAAAAAATTAAAATATACAAAAAGAAGGGTTTTCCACTTTGCTAAGCTGCCCTTACTTATGATATTGAAATCGACTCCCCAAAATGGAGAATAAAAAGATATTAAGATTTCAAATTAGAAAGGGTAGCAACTGGGCGACAACTAAGCAAAAGCATACCTATAAAAATCTCATCCTAATTAAAAAATTAAAACCCCGAATACACTTTGAAACATTTATTCTACAAATATTTAACTACTTTTAATTACACATAGCATTCCAGAACAGTAGGGGCTTAGAGTCTCACTGTGTAGGTTACAATCCAGACCTTTCTATATCCTAGTCCTTCAAAAAAACTGCTCCCAAACAAGGTAAACAAGAAACAGAAACACACTCTACAATTAATAATGCCCAAAGAATTCTATAATCCTACAAGGTGTGAGGATGGAAAACATTTGAAAGAATGGTAGGGTGCCTGCGTGGCTCAGTAGTTAAGTGTCTGACTTTGGCTCAGGCTGGGATTTCAGGGTCCTGGGATCGAGCCCCATGTCAGGCTTCCTGCTCAGGGGGGCGTCCGCTTCTCTCCCTCTGACCCTCTCTCCGGCTCATGCTCTCTCTCTCTCTCTCTGTCTCAAATAAATAAATAAAATATTTTTCTAAAAAAAGAAAAAAGAAGAATGGTAAATGAGCAGAGGGGAGGAAGATCGAGTCAAAATGCCTGTAGAGGGAGCTATTCACGTGAGCAAGCTAAATTACCCCTGGGGTAACAAAGCTGGGGATATGGAAGCATAGGTAACCTTAGACAGCAGAGGACTGACTGGGAGGAGGGAAGTGAAATAGGAAAACAAAAGATGACTGAAAGCCTTTCAAGTTTTATTCTCCAGGTCCCCACATTCACATGACACAAGATTAAAAATCTGGAGAGGAAAAGAACCAGATTTGGGGTTATCAGATATAGCAAGGGGCAAGGATGAGGCAGGAGACCAAAAACAAATATCTAAATAGAAGTCCACATATCCCCTGTTGGCTCCAAAAGCAGAGGGCCAGGCTAGTGCTCCTCAAATAATAGTCTGGAAGATCCTTCTTGGGAGAATGACAATCCTGCATAAGAGCCTTATTGATAGTGACAATGTGGGGTTCCCAACACGAAAGCTCTACCATATAAGCCTCAATCTAGCAAGGCAAGTATCCTTCACACAGAATTTCTAACCAGAGGTTTAGTGTCTTACTCAGGTTACCAGTCAAGAATCACAAGGTAATTGAGAAAAATACCTAACATTATAAGACATCAAAATAAATAAGAAAAAAGGGAAATCAGAAGAAAGAGTGGTAACTCAAGGTAAAAGAAAAATAAAACATTATAGAAAGTATAATTCATATCCATAAAGAAATATATTTTAACCATAAAACAGAAATGGGGTATAATTAAAAAGAAATAAATTGATGAGGCATTGGTTGGCTCAGTTGGTAGAGCATATGACTCTTGATCTCGGGATTGTGAGTTTGAGCCCCAAGTTGGGATAGAGATTACTTAAAAATAAAAATCTTAACAAAAGAAAAAGAAGGGGCACCTGGGTGGCTCAGTCAGTTAGGCAGCCAACTCCTGATCTCAGCTCAGGACTTGATATCAGAGTCATGAGTTGGGACCTATGCTGGGTGTGGAACCTACTTTAAAAAAAAAAAAAAAGAATAAATTAAAAAGTGCTTAGAAATTTTTAAAATCTGGGGGGGGGGGTGTCTTTTTAAAATCTGGATGATAAAGTAAAAGAAATAGGCCAAAGATAAAGTAAAAAATTGAAAGAGATGAACAATAGGAAAGAAAAGTAAGAATGTGATAGAATAATCTTGGAAACTTAACATCTCACAGAATTCTAGAAAGTGTGAATAAAAGAGCCAAGAAGAAGAAATTATCAAATCTATAATTCAAAAAATACTCCCAGAACTGAGCTTTAAGGGGTACACTCAGTGCTTAGCATAACGAATAAAAAAATATAGTACCCACATGTAAATGTGAAATTTTATTTCGGTGTAAGTGTGAAATTCCAAAATTCCAAACTAGGGATAAAGAGAAAATCCTAAAACCGGACTAAAATTTAAAAAAAAAATCATATACAAAGTACTGGGAATCAGAATGCATCAAACTTCTCATCAGAATCCTTAGAAACTAGAAGATAATGAGACATGCCTCAAACTTTTGAGTAACAATTCAATCTAGAATTCTGTACCAATCCAATGTATCACAACAAATGAGAACATAATGAAGACATTTTCAGATTTGAAAAATCTTTAGGAAAAAGAAACCCACAGGATCCAGAAAACAGGAATAAGTGCATCATTCCCAAAATGGTGGTGAAGTAAAATCCCATTATGCAGTCCCAGAGAAAGCAACAAATCCTAATGGAAAAGGACAGAAATTTCCAGAAGGAATGTCATCAAAAAAAAAAAAAAAAAAAAAGTAAAACTTATGGGTTATCTCATCTACAGAAAATCATACTGACAAGTATTTTACAGAGTTGTTAAAACCATGTGGCAACACTCAGAGACTCAAAGAAAATTAAATAAATGAAAAGATTGGGATAATTTAACGCCATGAAAAAAATTTTTTATATAATGAAGGAAACAAAAACATAAAACACTTAGCTCAGCAATGAATATTTATTTAACCATATATTATGGGTTGAATATGAATTTAACCAAAATTGTAATGTCACTCCACTATCATAGATGGGCAAAGAAACGAAGGTCTAAATTTGAGGATTCAGAGCTTTTAAATGTCATTTATGGTTAGTAAACTGTAGTAGAAGAGAGTAGAAACTGGGAATAGAATGTCAGGAGGGTCAGGATTTTGTTTTGGTATAAGCCTTGTAGTGTTATTTGACAAAGTATCTACATGGATTATTTTGTTGAGTACTCTTTATGGCAGACACCACATGTTGGCCAAGCCAACAACACAAGTCTCCACCACCTCTTTCCTTGTCTAGAGAGGTCCGGAAGCTAAATACTCAATTTCACAGCTTCCCTTGCAGAAGGATGGCCATATGATACCATGAGGCCCAAAACAAAACATACAGAAAAGTCTATTGAGCGGACAAATTCAACTAGCTTTTGTTAAGCAGAGTTGAAGGGTCCCAACCAAACACATAAAATCAGAAAGACTTCGTTACTGATCCAGTAACACTCAGAAACCCAAAAGAAAAAAAGCAACTTAGGAAAGCCGTGATTTATAATTTTTAAAAATAACTTTGATGTTGGTTTTACAATAACACATGCCAGTATCAAAAGCTTATCTTCACTACTGATAGGGCATCAATGTTCACACTAATCTGGAAGTTCAGCAAATCTAACACCCAGAGTTCAAATACAAGCCCCCAACTGAGAAAGATGGGCCTCCGAGATTTGAGGAAATTGGCTCATCATAGCACATTCGCTTCACAGAAGACAACATTAATCCTTAGAGCCTCACCCAGATAATTTTATCTAAAATCAGACGGCAGAGAAGCAGCAATGAAAACACGGCAAGCATCAAGAATGGAAACAAGAGGGGTGCCTGGGTGGCTCAGTCAGTTGAGCATCTGCCTTAGGCTCAGGTCGTGATCCTGGGGTCCTGGAATGGAGCCCTGCATCCTTAGCAGGGAGTCTGCTTCTCCCTCTCCCTTGGCTGCTCCTCCTGCTTATACTCTCTCTCTCTGTCAAATAAATACATAAATAAAACCTAAAAAAAAGAAAAAGAAAAAGAACCTGGGGATCCCTGGGTGGTTCAGCGGTTTAACGCCTGCCTTCGGCCCAGGGCATGATCCTGGAGTCCTGGGATCGAGTACGAGTACCACATCAGGCTCCCTGCATGAAGCCTGCTTCTCCCTCTGCCTGTGTCTCTGCCTCTTTCTCTCTCTCTCTCTCTCTCTCTCATGAATAAATAAATAAATAAAATTTTAAAAAAATAAAAATAATTTTTTTTAATTTTTAAAAAAGAATAGAAATAAGAAATAAAGGAAGAAAAAAGAAATACTATAAAAAGTAAACAGAGTAGCTCTAAAAGGCACAGCAGTCTAGGGCCACTGAGTATGGGAGCAACACATCTTCAGCACTGCTATCAAAACACAGCACAATAAATGTTTTTCATAGAAATTTTTTAAAAAGAAAAGGTTAAATTATATCAAGAATACTCTGTAAGAAAGTTAGGAATATCTGTTTCACGTGTAGGATTTAGTGATTCATCACTTATATACAATACCCCGTACTCATCAGAACTAATATCACACTGTATGTTAACTATCTGGAATTTAAATAAAAATATGGAAGAAAAAAAGTTAAAGTTTAGGGATACAAGACATGTAACCACAAGACATGCAGCATAAAGAACTATTTTTATGCGGATCCCTGGGTGGCTCAGCAGTTTAGCACCTGCCTTTGGCCTGGGGTGTGATCCTGGAGTCCCAGGATCAAGTCCCACATCAGGCTCCCTGAGTGGGGCCTGCTTCTCCCTCTGCCTGTGTCTCTCATGAGTGAATAAATGAAATTTTTTTTAAAAAGAACTATTTTTATACAAAGACAATCCAACAGAAAACCCAGTTTTTAAGGGGGCAAGTGACAAGAACCAACACTTTCACAAAAGAGGAAAACCAAATGGTCAATAAACCTATTAAACCTATCAATTTCAGGGAGTTGCTAACTCAAAAAGAGAGACTGCTTTACTTCCATCAAATCAATAAAAATTAAAAATCCAATAATAGGGATGCCTGGATGGCTCAGCAGTTGAGTGTCTGCCTTCAGCTCAGGGAGCATTCCAGGGATCCGGGATCGAGTCCCGCATGGGTGTCCTTGCAGGGAGCCTGCTTCTCTTACTACCTGTGTCTCTGCCTCTCCCTCTCTCTGTGTCTCTCATGAATAAATAAATAAAATCTTGAAAGAAAGAAAGAAAGAAAGAAAGAAAGAAAGAAAGAAAGAAAGAAAGAAAGAAAGAAAGAAAGAAAGAAAAGAAAGAAAAGAAGGAAGGAAGGAAGGAAGGAAGGGAGGGAGGGAGGGAGGGGAAAACCCAATAATATCAAGAGTTGGCAAATAAAGTAAAATCAATTCCTGTGTCAAACTGGTAGCGATGCGAACTGGTACTATTAATTTCAAAAGTAATTTGGTACTAAAGTTGAAGGTGTGCATACCTCCAACTCAGTGATTCCATTCATAAGCAAATACCATAGATAAACTTTTGCACATATGAATGTGAAGACATATACAATAGTCAACATTACTTTAGCAAAAAATTAAAAACCTAAATGTCCATCAACAGGACAACAGATAAATCATTTATATAACCATTCAGCAGTGAAAATAAACTGTTATAAAATGTCCATACAACAACTCTCACTTATAATGTTAGCAAAGAAGGATGTGGATGATATAGGTAATAAGGACATGCCTATGGGTAATTAACATGTGTATATAACATAACATCATTTATGTAAAGGGAAAGACATGTAAAACATCATTATGTACTGTAATTTATGGACATATACCTAATGCTATAGAAATAGAGAAGCGTAACTAGGATGACCAAAACTAAATTCAGGATAGTGGTTACTTCTGGAAAGGTAGACAAAGAGAATAGGATCAAGGAGAAGTACAGAGGCCTCCACTGAATTAACAATGCTTTGTTTCCTGAAAAACTGACATGAGCTCAACATCACAAAATACTGAGATTAGATAATACTAATTGGTAGGTTTATGAGTATTCACTCATTATAGCCATCAGAAAAGATCCATGCTTTTAAAAGTGACCTCTTAAAAAAAACAAACCAAAACAAAAAAAGTAATGAGAACTGACAAATGTCTAAAGATACAAAAGCAGCTTTTCTTCCTTGGCTTGCCACCCTCACTCTTCACCACCACAGACCTTGCACCACCCCCAACTTGAAAATAAACAAATGAATAAATCAAGGTATGTTCTTCTCAGGCAGGGGGAGAAATGAGTCATGGAAAAAACATTAGGTCTAGAGCTGTTTCTAGAGTCCAAATATCGGTATTCATACCCAGTTTTGCCACTTGGAATGTGTGTAAACTCAAGCAAAGAAACCCCTTAACCTTAGTCTCATCTTCTGCACCACAAAGACAGTGACAGCAGTTTACTGCACAGGGCACTTGATCAGTTAATGAGAATACATAGGCTCAAGCACCTGCCTGAGTGAAACTACTAATAACAGCAAACACAACTGGTTAGTAGTATATAGTAAATCTCATGCACGGCCTCAAAAGAGTGATTTGTTCCCATGTCTGAACGGCTCACAAGGGACCCTGATAAAAATAGTAGGGTCAAAGGTCTTCTTGTCATGTCCACCTGAAATTAAAGTGTTTCCAAAGAAATTACTCCACAATTCTAGCTTCATGTGGATTACTTGGTATTTCTTTTGAATAGAGCAAAAATAGTTAAAATACAGAATGGTAGAGTTCAAAATTTTTTCTGACAACTAGTAAAACTAAGGAAATGGCCTTTCAAAAAAATATTGAAAAGAATGCCTATTACTTATGGCACGCAAATATCAGATGACTATCCCTTCTGTTCGCTTTTCTCTTTTTCCTTATTAATTTCAGACTACAAATCTATTTTCTGAACAAATTCATTTACAGAAACAAATTTCCCTTCTGACCTGTACATCACTAAATCAATGCAACACAATGTTGACTAATGCTTGCTATTTTTAACAATATCTTTCTGCAAGGAATTCTGAAGTCTTGTTTCTCATCCCATGAACTACAATAAAGTTTTATGTATCTCTTGATTAATCTTCCAAATTTTTGTCTAATTTTTGTGTCTAATAATCATGGCCCACAAAACCCAATGGAGTATTGTGACAAATGGATTAAATGGATTCCTTAGTCTGAAATTGACATCTTTAAAAAAAAAAATGTTTATATTATGATGAGTTGGGTAGAAAAAAAAAGTCTATCAATAAGAATGCTTAATAATTATTATGTATGGGCAGCCCTGGTGGCTCGGCAGTTTGGCACCACCTTCAGCCCAGGGCATGATCCTGGAGACCCGGGATCGAGTCCCACGTCGGGCTCCCTGCCTGGAGCCTGCATCTCCCTCTGCCTGTGTCTCTGCCTCTCTCTCTATGTCTCTCATGAATAAATAAATAAAATCTTTAAAAAAATTATTATGTAAAGGGCCTGAATTTTCACATATCCAGTTTCCTTAAATTCTTTACTGTGAAATTCTTTGTTCCAAAACCAGTTAATAGAAAAAGCACAGGCCAGACATAGGCAAGGTGCTACAAAGTAGCAGTAACTGACCTCAAGATGGGATTCTGGTACACCTATGCCCAAAGTTAATCAGGCAATTGATCATTGTACATTTAAGAACCCAAGTTTGTCTTTTTCATAAGTATGGAACTTTAGCCATGTAGCACATAAAACAGTCTTATATAGAAAATGGTAGGAAGACATTTATACATTAAAATGTTCCATTAAAACATTAATTTTGCCAAACTTTTTCACAGATAAGTGTTTGAAAAAAGAACAAACCATGAATCATTTCAGATTCTTGATTTTTAACTAGCAAACAATATTAGGTGTAAGAAAAGACATAGAGGAAAGTCACTGCAATTTTTTTGACTTCATCAATTAGCATTATAAGCTCTATGGGAGAAAGTTGTACTTTTGGTATCTTCAACTTTGGTAGTAATATAATACAAAGCTGATCATTATTCAAATTTTCTACTTAAATGGTACATTCAAATTTTAAAACTGAAGATCAATATGATTTTTAAATATTCATATTATTCACAGCTGATAAGGTTGGCATTCATCAACTGATTGTTTCTATTCTGCCTTTAGTAAATTAATCTATTTAGTAAGTACCTACTATGGTAACACAACAAAGAAATGTGGTTTGCTGTTTAGAGACATTCACAATTTGATGGGGGGAGAAGAAACACAAATATAGAATTATAAAGAAATATAAAAAATATAATTATTAGCAGTGAAAGTAGTTAAGAACACAAAGAAGTAGCATATATCTGAGCATGGAAACTGGAAAACTATAGGGGAGACTTCAAAGAAGAAAAGAATGTAAAGTCTGAGCTGAATGTTTCAAAGTACAGAGAAATTTTGGGTTAGAGGGATATTATAAAGGCTTCCTGATTTCAAATCTTTCTATTCACCCTCAAAAAAAAAAAAAAAGAAAAGAAAAGAAAAAAAAGTACCATAAAACCAACAAAGAGAGGAAATAAAGCCACATACGACCCATGCCTTCGGCAGGATTAAGGAATAACGCAACCTTCAAATGACCCGTAATAGAAAAACAGACCAAATTCCCACGGAGCTCCCACCACCCCCACAGCCAAGTCTGCAGATTTGGAGACAGGGAGGGACACCTAAGACACATTGAGAAGAATGGAGGAGCACTGAGGACTTAGGCAAAGCAAGAAAAAAAATCATGCCCAGAAAGTGTCCAAAATAAAAGCCAAAAGACTACACACAGACCAGGACTGGTACTTTAAAACACTAACTAGGAAAGCAGCTCAAGGGTCAGCCAGACTGGACAGAAATGGCAACCTCTGAGAAGCACAGCTTCTGAGGGAAAATCAGATGGAAGGAGATGTATCCAGGGGAATATGGAAATGAAGAAAAAGAAGGGAATAAGAAAAGAATAAAGGATGCCACAGAAATGAAAGAAAAACAAGACATGTCCCTAACACCACCTTCCCCCACACACACTCCGCAACACCAGAAAAGAAAGTGCATAGAGAAGGGTGCTATAGAACTCTTCAATAGGGGATAACCAGATACACAAAAAAAGCAGGTCATAGACACAGAAAAACTACTGTGAAAATCAGAAAATGCTGATAAAAACATTTTAGCTGATAAATCCCTCTCTCTCCTTCTGAAAAGCCACAAAGCTGAAGATGGTAGCACAACATTCCAAATTTAATTTAAAATCTTCAAACAAGCATTTGTGATATGAAAAAAAATCCTGAAACAGAAATACAAAAACTAAGAACAGAAATGAGCAAACAAACAACCGAAAAAAGAAACGCAACAAGAGTTGAACTCAGAAAAGAAATAGAAAAAGTACACTTTTTCCAAATAGGCTGTGAGGGGTACATCTCCCCCACAATAAGCCTCAGGAAAAGGAAAGAAATGAGGGAAAGGAATGAGCATGTTCACGTTACAACTTGCAGACCAGTGAACTATGAACCACCCCTGAGGACAGGCAGGTAGGATCAGATCACAAAGGACTTCGAAAGACAAGCTAAGGTCTACTGATTTCATCTTTAAAGCTGGGGAGGCAGTAAAATCAAGGAAGAAGAGCATGTGTTCTGGCTTCAGATGAACTCAATCTCTACCAGTTACTAAGATTGTGCTAAGCAACATTTCTACCACCAAGCCTCTTATTTGTAATCTGTGGTTGAATGGATGGATGGTTGGATGGATGGATGGATGGATGGGTAAACGGAGACGCATGCACACACACACACGTACACACACAAGTAACAATTGTACTTGTCTGAACCTGAATTCTTCCCAAAGGAAAGTATCACAAAAGGACTTGTATAGAGACAAGAGGAGAAGGAGAGGACCATGGAGGGTGAAACTGGAAAGGAACATGAGCCAATACAAGGATACCTTACTCAGATGCTCATTGCTGTGGGCACCTGGAGCCCAATCTTGCCAGACTCTCTGAAAATTATTAGAAAGCTGTTTGAATTGTCTGTGCAAAGACAAGGAGAGAATTTCTCCATTGGCTCCTGCTCTAGTTAAGGGTTGCCCCAAGAAGAACATTAACTTGTAGGTGCTTCCAGGCTGAACAAGCCTCTGAGCCCTCCTCCTTCTATCTCCTGCTCGGTGGTCCTGGAGAAGCCCTGGAGCAGAAAGGAAAAGAGGGGCAGTAAGCATACTTGAGACAAGCCACTGTTGGGCCCACATGAAAGAGTTAAAGATTATGTGAGGCCGTGCTTCAGAGGCAACCCCACAGACTACAGCTCAGATTCCCTTCCATGGAGGTCACTGAATACATGTGTATCAAATCACCCCATTGTACACTTTAAACTTATACAATGTTATATGCCAATTATATCTCAAATGAAGCTAGAAAAAAATTAATTGGTCACAGAGTCTTTCAAGGAGGAGCTAGCATCACTACTACATAATGGTGACAGGGAGGAGCTTATCTTGAACCCAAGGAATTCACTAGGGTGTTTGTTGTCGCTTCGTGCCTAATAAATAATGCTGAAGAGGCATGTGAAGTAACCACAGTCCAAGGGCAAGGCAACTGAAGGCTCAGATCCCTCAGAGATGAAGGTCTTAAACAAGTTAATATCCTGGTCTGTTGTCCATCTTTGATGGCCCCATGATCTGTTAGCCATTGTCACAGATGTCTGTGGGTCAGAGCACCCTGAAGGCCACTCCAGCCCATCATGATAATTACATCCACCTTGCCCCTGATAAGTACCACCATCTGGCCTCTCTGATTCCAGAATCCTATCATTTCTATGGACACCTGGGAATCCAGTTCCATGGAAACATCTCCTATCAACCCCAGCCTGTTTCCCCTCACCAAGGCATTCTGCATTACCTTGTGTTTTCTTTGGATCTGCCTAAGGAACATGATCAGATAGTATGTTCTCTAGTCTCATACAATAAATCATTTTTAATATTCTTTCTTCTCTATGACTTCTGACCTTGAGAGTCTGCCAAAGCCGTTCTTGCATATTTATCTAATTTGCTGTAGGTCATATTCATGTCCAAGCTTCAAGAAACTATCCCCACAGTATATTAGGATGAGGTTACTAGGATATTAAATCCTGAGTTATGAATAGTGCTCCCACGTTAATAAGATCTCCCCCATGCAGCCTCATTATCTGACCACTCCTGGCCCCATATCTTCAAGATCCACTCCCCAACATACTCCTCCTGGTACATATTATCTAGGTCCTAGGAATATTTGAGTATTTCCTCTCAGAACAAGAATATCCCTGATTAGATTATGCTAGGGCTGCCTCTAGTTGTTCTAGAGGCAACAATTGTAGAGGGCAGGACAAGCACCAGATCTTTGCATGGTCTCCAAACAAGGAAATGCTGTCTGTCCTGTTCTAACAAGGCCTTAGCCTATCCAGAGGATCAGAGAAATTCAGGAGTCCAATATTGTCAGGTTCATCCACCCAGAACATCCACTCAGATGTTCCCACCAGAGATCTCTTTCCATATGAGGGTGTTGACTTTGGCCCTAAACACCTGTTGAGGGTATACAGAAGAAGCAGAACTACTATGAACAACATAGAATAAGGGACTTATGTAGGGGTTTGATCCGACACAGGCATGAAAGTTAAATCATCTATATGATATTGCTGCTTCTGCAACTGGGGCTCAGTCTGAAGAGAGCAGGGTGGGCAAATGGGAAGGAAAGGTGGACATGAAGTGGGAAAGAGCAAGGATAAAATGCAATCTCAAGGACAAGCTATGAAGACAAATAAGAATCTCTTAGTACCTTCACGCCTCCAACTGTGATGAGACAGGTAACCTAGGGAAAGGCTGCACATCCTGACCAAGGATTCTAAGAAGTTGGTGGAGGTGATCTAACAGGAGCTAAAAGAGCTGCAGGCCTGGTTAAAGCTGCTTGCCAACAATATGACACAGCAGATTGGCAATGACGTGTGGGAGCTGCAACAGTGCCTAGTACCAACCTTCACATGTAAAAGAAATACGGCTGCTGCCTCACTTCTGCCTTTGAATCTTGCTCAAAATATCTCTTGTGGCCAGTGTTAACCCAGAACCCTGAGAGGAGTTCTGGGAAACGTAATTCTCAGTTTAGCTCAGTTGACACAGGACAAACCCACCAAAGAAGATACACGGCTCTTCCACACTCAAGATTAAATTCCAGGCCCGCTTCTTTAGTATCATCTGTCCTATCGTTGCAGGCAATAACAATCTTTTCAAATGCTGCCACAGAGGATCTTTTCACAGTATACCCTGCACTGACAGCTGGCTGGCCTACATCTGTCATGCTCTTGTTTTCAAAGTTTCCAAAGGTAAAATGACTCAGTCAACTTCAGAGTCCTTTTATAATTACCACCGTCCCCAAACCACTCAAGTCACAGAGCTATGGCATCACCCAATTCTATGCTTCCATTCATTGCCAATTCCAATGCCTTGCAGGTGAGTGTCTTGGTAATTGTTCTGTCACACATGCCAGGGGTTACCACCAGCAATGATGCCCCTGCTGTAATCTCACCAGTGAGTGACCCACTCCAATACCCCATATGAAGTATGCTTCCTAGAGCCACTTGAGGTACTATCTTAGCTGGGCCTCATGTGCATGTGATTTATCTGGAAGGGAGTTCCAGTGAGGAGTGAGGAATAACTCAGGAGAGTGAAAGAGGGAAGAAGGAAAAGCCAATGTATTGACAAAGATGCATTATCAATTCAATCTAATTGGGACCTTTTGAGGAATGTACGGAATGGCCCTCAGAACCTTCCACTCCCAGTTCAACACAGAGAAGCATTTACTATCAGCTTCCATCCCCCTTTAGCTGAAGGTTGCCCCCGTGGGACATTCACTCTGTACACTTCTGGGATATGCACTTGTGCCTGCTGAGCCAGCAACCACTAGGATCCTAAACCTTAGAGCAGGAATCGAAGTCCTGGGGCAGAAAGTGAAAAATGTGCAGCACACATATTTGAAATCAGACACCATCAAACTGAAATGAGTTGAAGCCCACACAGAATTGTTTGTCCCAGCTGCACTCTACAGTGAGGCAGGCAGGAGAGAAGCTTGTGCACTGAAGGTGTCAGAGACAATACTAACCACACGGGTGTGTTATGAGAATTCAGTGAGACACAAAATGCTTGGCAGATCTAACAAAGCTCAATAAACGATAGTTACCACCATTAGGTTAGACGCTGATCTAAGACTGTGGTAGTGGCAACGGTGAGCAAGAAACAGATGAAGGACGTATTTCAGAGTTATCAACTGACACCACAGGAAGGGCAAATGGGTGGGTAGGGAGAATGCGAGGCAGGGGAGGCAGTTCCGGATGTTTCTAGCTAGGGTCCTGGCAGGATGGAGAATGACAGTGCTGCTAAATAAAAAATGAGAAGTTGGAGGAAGAAGCGTTACTCACCTTGAGAGTGGAAGGTACCTGTGGCTACCCACATGGTTTATGCTCAGCAGGCAGTTGGAAGTAACTGATCAGAAGCTCAATGAAGAGAGCTAAGCTGAAATCAGACTTGGACAGTAGTTCAAGCCATGATGATGTCTGATTTCCCAGGAAGGGCATGTGGACTTAGAAGAAAAAAGGGCTGACGATGGATTACAAACATTTATGAGCCATGCAGAGGGATGGAGGCCAGGCAAAAAGGGAGATGGGGCAGCCAGTGAAGAAGAACCGGGAAGAAGGGCACGGCGTCCCTGGGCAAAGGGAAGGCAGGACCAACACTTGAGCACTGACGGCTCTGAAAGAGGTTAAGGAAAACAGAGACGTTTCCACTGGATCAGGAATATGGGGAGACCTCAGGGACTTTAGAGGGAACCGTTATGCTGGAGAGATTGAGACGGAGTCTGATGTGACTGCACATCAAAGAGTGAACGGGAGATAAAGAAGTAGAAACAGCTGTATAAACTCCTCTCAATAATTGGTGTAAAGGAGAATGATAACAAAAACTAGAGGGCCACCAAAGATTTTTTTTTTTTTTAACAAGACGATTCAAATGTATTCGTGGGAAGGAGAGTTTGAGGATGAAGGAAAGGCAGGAAAAAAAAATGGAGTAAGCTCTCCGAGGAAGTGAAGATTGCAAAAGGAGGTGTGAGAGCACAATCTGACTCAATCTTCTTTATTTAATATGCTTGGATTTATTTTTAATACACCAACTAGGAAATGTGTATTTAGCATCTAATTTGCTGAGACCAGCCTAATAAAGTTATGAAATAACTTTTCTTATGAAATCCTGCCTTTTCTTTCTCAACATTACAAAAACATAAGCTTCTTGGATTAATTTTAGTTTCAGTCAAAAGGTGACAATTGTATGCAGTGAGAAACAAATCTTCCTCTGCTATTTTAGTTCTTTTTTTCTTTTTGTCAGGGTGGAAATAAATTACTTCTAAAACAATTTATCAGATAAGCTCTAAAGGGGGTGTCCGGCATAGTATTGACAGCACACACATAACTGTGGATTCTAAAATCTTTAACCCCTGTCTGCAGGGTCCAATTAGCCTAACTCCAGGGAATGTATTTGGGCTGGAAAATAAGCTAAATAGCTAGCACATCAGGTTCCTTTTAACTGCCAGGTGGTAAGCTATTCTGAAGCTGTTTAGATTTGTGGTTGGGCCTCAAACCATGTCTCTGGACAGCATTCTACTGGAGGCAGAACAAAGTTATATTTAATATCTGTATACTTTAAAACAATGCTTCCCACTTTTCTCTTATTGCTGGGGTCACTTACCTTGAAGACTCACTGTACTTTTAGTGTATAAAACAGCAATATTTACTTATCCAACTGATTTGGGATTACATGATTGGGCCAATGTGAAAACTGAGTCAACAGGAAAACAAATGCTTGTGAAGCAGTAACAAACAGCCTTTTTTTCCAATACGTGTACCAAATAAATTTAACTTAGAAGAACTGAACTAAATATAAAACACTTCAAAAAGAAGAAAAAGAACATTATGCTTACTAAGAATTTTGGCATGATCCAGAGAACATGTTCAGAGAACTGACCTCTGTGAAAGCACAGAAGCATTTCAATGGCTCTGCCTGAAAACCTCTTCTCTGTAAGCTGTTCTACAACATTCCGTAAACTTTCATCTTATAGCATGTATACTGTGTCAACTTTTTTTGTTTTTCTATATCTAAGAATTTTTAAAAGACCAGAATAACAATTTTTTTTGGAACAATGAAATTATTTTTCTCTCCTTGAAAAAAGAATTGCCTTTGCTTCACAATTCAGAGACGAAAAAAAAAAAAAGAGTTCAAAACTCCCGTATCTTCCTGCCACCAAATCTACAAATGCACCTGTATCCTCTCCCTCTTCCCTTTTATTATACTAGAAGCCGTGGCATTCTCTTATCAGAGGCCAATCTCTGCCCCCACTTCATGTCCCCCCTCCTTTCAGGGACCTTCCTGCCATCAGTTATCCCCCCTTGCTGGTGTACTTTCACTCTCTTTCACTGTAGCTGATTCAGACTAGTGGTATCTAGCATGTTCTAGCACTACTCATCTTAAAACAACAAAAAAATACCCATCTCGAATCCCCCATTTCTAGCTAAATCTGTCTTTAATCTCCTCCAGAACCAAGTCTCTCAAAGTTATTTCCCTTACACCCATTCCTCATCCTGTTCCATTCTGGCTTATCCCACCAGCTCGCCACCAGTTGCTCTAGATAAGGTGGTTAGCCAACCAGTTGGATCTGACACACACCCTAGAAACTCTGTTTCTCCTGGGCTTCCACAAGCCATGGCACTCCTAGGTTCTCTCCTGGTTTTTCCTGTGGGTGTTTCCCTTTGGTGTCCCTTCACAGCAAATCCTTCTCTACATATCCTCTACTACATTTTAGAATTTTTCAGGGCTCAGTTCTGAGTCCTTTTCCTCTCTGCATTCTACAATCTCTCCCAAGATGATCTCACCTCCACCTGGGCTCTCAATGTCTGCCAAATGCCAATAATGCTAGGATCATTACCCGCAGCACAGACATCTTTTCCAAGCTTCAGACCCATACGCCACTAATGAATTAAAGCACAGTGGTTCAGATGGGCCTTGGACCAGACTGCCTGTGTTTCAAAACTAGTTCTTCTCCTTACTTCCCGGTGATCCTGAAAAAGTCATAGAACCTCTCTAAGACTCAGATCCCATCTATAAAACTGGAGTAATAATAATTCTCACTTCATAAGGTTGTTGCCTGGATTAAATGAGTTGATGAAAACACCTAGTAGGTGGCACATGGCATACTTCCATCATCCCTGAGTACTGTTCCCATATAAGTTCATTAGGACATGTTGAAGACATCTCAAACTTGCTTTGATCCACATAAAACTGGATCCTATCTTTTCTACCCACCTTATATGCATCATCCGTGGTTCACCATCTGTGAGTTCTAAGATGAGCCCCGCCTCTGGTCCTTCACATGATCTCCTTCTCCTTGAGTAAATGAATATGATATCACTCTTAGGGTTTTTGTACATGTAACTAAGGTCCCAAATCATCAGCCTAATGATAAGATTATCTGGGTGGGTCTGACCCAATCACACAGGCCTCGAGAAGAAGATCTAGAAGTCAGAGCGTCCAAGCATGGAAGTGCCTGAATCTCCGTTGCCTAAAGATCGAAGGGCCAAATGAGAAAGAATGCAGATGGCTTCTACAAGCTGACAGAGGCCCTCGGCTGCCAGCCAGCGAGGAAACTGGGACCTCAGGCCAACAGCTACAGGAACTAAAATCTGCCAACTACAAGAATGAGCTTGGAAGTGGATATTTACCCAGAGCCTCCAGACAAGAATAGTATGACTACCGCCTTGATTTCAGCCATGCTGGGAGGACTTTCAACCACCAAACTATGAGCTAATAAATGGATGCTATTACAACCCCTGAATTTGTGGTGCTTTGTTCTGCAGCAAGAGAAAATTAACACACCATTTGAACAAAGAGCATCTTCAAATATACATTTGTTCCAGCTGGAAAACCCTCATTAATACCACCCCAAGTTTGGCCGATTCCATCTTCTAAATACACCTCAAACATATTCATTCTTAGTCTGTTACCTAACTCCAAACCGCATGTTCCATCTGAACTTCTGCAACAGCTCCTAACTGGTTTCCCCTCACAGAGTCCTCCTGCCTATTCTCATAGCAGTGGGAGCCATTTACTACCTTGCAAAACTACCCTTGGAAAAATCCCTCACGGCCTCACACTGTCCTCAGGATAATACCTGAACACCTTATCATAGCCCTCAAACCCCTGAACAAAGTGGCCCTGGCTACTTTTTCAGCCTCACCTCCTGTGACTCACCTGCTTGGATATGATGCTGGAGCCACAGAAGCCTGCCTTCCAGTAACCCTGGTGCGCCAAGCCATCTCCCACATTAGGACCATCTGTGTCACTTTCCCCCACTCACCACCTGGTGATAGTTGGGGCCTCAGCTTCAATGTTATTACTTCATAGAAGCCTTCCCTCACCCCTAACATGATGCCAGGCCACCCAGTTAGACTCTCTCACAGAGCCCTGTATTTCTTCACAGAGTTTTCCACAATTGCAAACATATAGTTGGTGGTACGATAATGTATTTAAGGTCTTTCTCTTAGATATAGTTCAGTGAAGAGGGGGAGCTATACCAAATTTGCTCCTTGCTACAACTTGACATCTGGCACAGTGCCAGACACACAGTAGGAATTCAACAATCCTTAACGGATGAATAAAACTGTGGCTGTTTTGCCCAACTCATACATGGCAAAATTAGGTCAAGGTTATGAATTTAATTTGTGTGTGCACCATTAGATTTGTCTTAATCTAGCCATAATTATGATGCTTCCTTACAAAACAGATGACGTTAATATAAAAGACAAACCTGGGCAAGTTCATGGGAAAGTGTCACTGCAAACCTGCTAGGATTCAGTATTCACACCCTCTTAAGGCCACAACATATTTAGATATAAGGTGCAACATTATCCTCACTGCATATTTTCAATAGTTTTTCCTTTAGGAAAAACATATAATTCCACTCCAGCATTGATGTGGTGGGAGGACAGAGTGCTTCAGTTGACTGAATTTTCCAGCAAATGAAGGGATATTCCACTAATGTAGAAAACTGCCTGAAAACTGCCTGGTACAAAGACAGCCCTGTGTATGCTCTCCACCCTGCTGCCAATGGAATTCATTTTTAAAAGTATGCCTCTAATCTTATTGATTTCTCATTATTTCTCTCATTTTATCATTAAAAAAAACGTGCTATTAGTTAATCAAAGACCTCACTTTTTTTTTCTTTTAGGAGAAATATAAAAATAGCAAGAACACCATATGACAAAGATTTTATTGAAGAAGCAAAACACTGAATAGAAAGTCAAATATCTTCCCATATTGTCCATGTTATTTATGCTTTGTATATATGTGTTTTTATGTAACTCTATTTAATTCCTCTCCCAGTCCAGAAAAGGTTCAAGACAAGTTATTCAGATTAACTAAAGCATAAGAATGAAGAAAGAAAAAGAAGAAAGATTAGAGACATAAAATGATATAAGAAAGAGGCTCCAGATGCATGCCAGACCACAATTTTATGTGGTACAGGCTTGAGCTGTGAAGCTTTCTAGTACCAATTTGATAAAAGAGGGACCCACTTCACAGCATTCCTATGGAAACAAAACAGCTGGTCAAAAGCAGCTCAACTAGGGCTGGTACTAAGATCAGAAAGGAATGTCTTCTTGGGGATTCCTTAGAGAGGACACCATTCTACTTCTACTAAGAACACTTGTTACCAGTTTCTACTAAAATAGTTGCTTAAATAACTGACTGCTTCACATTGTTATCATACCCAATTACCCAGGCCTGGGGCAAAATTATCTCTTGGCTTATCTAATCTTAAACACGATTTATTAATTTCCTATTATTGCTGAAAAAAATCAACATAAACTACATGGTTTATTAACAACCCACATTTGTCTTCTTGCAGCTCTGGAAATCAGAAGTCTGAAACTGAATCTTACAGTGCTAAAATCAAGGAGACAACAGAGCTGCGTTCTCTGCAGACACTAGAGAGAAATATCTAAGTGTCAGCTTCTAGAAGCTGCCTGTACTCCTTGGCTCATGGCCCCCTTCCATCAGTGGCATCACTCCAGGCTCTGTTTCCACTGCCACGTCCCCTTCTCTCCCTCTACTTCCATCCTCACATCCCCCTCTCTGACTCTGACCCTCCTGTCTCCCTCTTATAAGGACCCTGGGATTACATAGGGCCCGCCTGGATAAACTTATCTCAAGACCCTTAACTTAATCACACCTGCAAGGTCTCCTTGCCATGCAAGGAAACATACTCAGGTTTCAGGTTAGGACACGGACATCTTGAGGGGTGTAGGTATCTCTTTTCAGCCTACCACATAAGACTCCAATCCACCATTTATCTATTCACAGCCACCTAAATTGTAAGGATGGGATCAGCAAACAGTAATGCAAGGCCATTAATGTTACATAGTAACATTATGTTACATAGTAACATTAAAGCTACCAATAGGAAACTTAATTTAAAAAGTTTTAATTCGAGTTAATCACAGAATTCTTTTAAGTAGCAAGTTCACCTTCTATATCCCAAGTAATCTGATATACAAAAATCTTATTTACACAATTTTTTTGTCAGGAACGCACTGGTTATAAAAAGAAGCCACACCTACACAAAAACTTGAGTGTGAAATAAAGTAACTGCAATATCAAGTACTGTACTAAAAATTGGGAACTTTACCTCCCTATTCTCTTTGCAATCACAGAAGAGAATGCCTACAGAATATTAAAAAAAAAAAAAAAAAAAAAAAAAAGGTGAGATAGCCAGCTCACTCAGCACTTTATAGGAAGGTATAAAGTCCAGACACCTAACGATTTTTGGAGGAACAGCTGTAGCTGAACCGAAAGGGACATTACTAGGGACAAACGTAATGAGGGCGAGATTCTATTTTAGACCCTATTCATCCTCCCTGACAAACCAGAGGAATGTAGGAGTGCTCACACCTTTGAGGTGCATAAAGAGATCTGTAAATCATCCTGGGAACGCAAAGGAAATAACTGTGACAACCCCTCCCTCTCACTGCATTCTGGGACTGACATCTCTCAACAGTGTGTTTAATTGTGAAGTTTCAGTCAACACATGATGTTATTATGTTAGATTTTCCCCTAGAGGAGTTTTCACCAAGCATCAGCTTCTTTTTCACAGGAAGAATTCAATCCTGCCCACCAAAACACTTATGTCTCCAGGAAGCTGAGGTTTCAAGATTCTTTCTTGCTTTGGAGTAGAGATTAATGTTGGGTCTGATATGACAGGAGACTTGCCACCTGAGAAGATTTTTCTCCCCAGTAGACTGCAAATACAAAAGATACTTGAATCCTTTTTAAGGACTAAGAACTGAGATTAATCCCAGGAATGCAAGATTGGCTTAACATCTCCAAATTAATTAACATAATACACCACATCAATAAAACAAAAAACAAAACACATGATCATGCAAATCAGCATGGGACAAACTTAATGGCTTTTCATGATAAAAGACACCCAAACAGACTAGGAAAAGAAGAGAAATTCCTCAACTTTATACAGAGCATCTATAAAAAACCCACAGCTAATCTCATACTTGATGGTAAAAGACTAAATCCTCCCCCCCTAAGATCAGGAACAAGGCAAAGATGTGCGTACTCTCACCAATTCTATTGAACATTGTATTAAGGGTTCTAGCCAGGCAATGAAACAAAAAAATATAAGAAGCCCATTGAAAAGGAAGAAACAGAACTATTTTTATTTGCAGATGACATGATCTTATTAGTAGAAAATCCTAAGATATCCACTAAAAAAAAACTGTTGGAACTAATAAACTAGTTCAGCAAGGCTGCAGCATACAAGACCAATATACGGAAATAAATTATATCTCTATCTACTTACAATGAATAATCCAGAAAAAAATAATTCCCTCTACAATAACATTAAAAAAGAACAAAATATTTAGGAATAAAGTTAACAAAAGAAATACAAACCTATACTTTGAAAACTACAAAATGTTGGGTGCCTGAGTGGCTCAGTCAGTTAAACAACTGCCTTTGGCTCATGATCCTGGGGTCTTGGGAAGGAGGCTATTGGCCCATATCTGAGCCCCCTGCTCAGCGGGGAGTCTGCTTCTCCCTCTGCCCCTCCCGCTGCATGTGTGCAGGTGCCCCCTCTCTCAAATAAATAAATAAAATCTTTAAAAAAAAAACTGCAAATGTTTTTTTAAAAAAATGAAAGAAGATCTAAATAAATGGAAAAACATTCCACGTTGCTGGAACACAAGACTTAATATGCTAACATGGCAATGCTCCCAAAACTGACCTACAGGTTCAACGGGATCCTTACCAGAATGCCAGCTGGCTTCTTTGCAGAAACTGACAAGCTAATCCTAAAATTCCTATGGTAATTCAAGGGACCCAGAATCTTCAAAAACATTTGGAAAAAAGAAAAAAACAAAATTGGAGGACTCGCACTTCCGAATTTTAAAACTTACCAAAAAGTTACAGTAGCCAACACAGTGTGGTACTGGTATAAGGATAGAGTCTAGAAATAAACCCATATATCTATGGTCAAGATTTTCAACAACGGTGCCAAGTCAATAATATGGGGAAAGAATAATCTTTTGACAAATGGATCAAAAATCTAAATGAAACAGCTAAGACTACTCTTTGAAGAAAACAGGCATAAGTCTTTTTTTTTTTTTTAAGATTTTATTTATTTATTCATGAGAGACATAGAGGGAGAGGCAGAGACACAGGCAGAGGGAAGCAGGTTCCTTGAGGGTAGCCCGATGCGGTACTTGATCCCAGGACCCCGAGACCAAACCCTGAGGAAGGAAGACAGATGCTCAACCACTGAGCCACCCAGGTGCCCCAGGCATTAAGTCTTCTTAACGTTGGGTTAGTCAATGATTTCTTAGATACAACACCAAAAGCACAAGAAATGAAAGAAAAGAGATAAAATGGACTACATCAAAATTAAAGACTTTTGTGTGCCTAGAAGGATACCATCAAAAGAAAAACAAAAAGACAACCTACTCAGCAGAAGAAAATATTTGCAAGTCACATATCTGGTAAGAGATTTATATCTAGAATACATAAAGATTTACATTGCAATAATAAAAAGACAAATTAACCAATTAAAAAATGGGCAAAGGATCTCAACAGACATTTCTCCAAACACACAAATGGCTAATAAGCACATGAAAAAATGCTTAACATCATTAGTCATTAGAACACAAATCAAAATCACAATGAGATACCACCTCACACTCACTAGAATGGCTACAAGCAAAAAGATAATGAGTATTAACAAGGATGTAGAGAAACTGGAGCTCTGTACATTGCTACTGGGACTCTAAAATGGCACAGCCACTTTGGAAAACTTAGAAAGTTAAGCGCAGACTTACCATGTGATCCAGTAATCTTACTCTTGGAATGTACCCAAGAGAAATAAAAACATAGATCCACACAAGACACCTGTACACAAATGTACATAGCAGCATTATTCACAATAGCCAAAAGGTGAAAACAACCCAAATGTCAGTCAACTAAATGAACAGATAAACAAAACGTGGCATATCCATACAACAGAACAGTATCTGTCATTAAAAAAAATGAAGTGCAGATACAAGCTACAACATGGATGAACCTTGAAAACACTATGTTCCGTGAAAGAAGTCAGTTATAATAGGCTACATATTTTTAAAATAAATAAATAAATAATAAAACACTATATATTGTAAAATTCTATTATATGAAACGTCCCTGGGCAAATGTACAGATAGAAAGTAGAATGAGCAGTTGCCTAGGGCTGGGGATGGGCGGTGAAAATGTTGGAGTGGCTGATACAAATGGGCAAGACATTTCTTTTTAGGATGATGGAAATGTTCTAAAATTAGATTGTGGTGATGGTTGTATAACTCTATAAATATACTAAAATTCACTAAATTGTACAACTGAAACAAGTGGAATTTATGGTATGTAAATTAGATCTCAAAAAGTTGGCTTAATAAACATTGCCGCATCCACCTTGCTCTTTCTCTCCAATCACTTGTTCTGAGGGAGCCAGCTGTCATGTCATGAGGACAGTCAAGCAGCTGTATAGAGAGGTTCCCATGGCAAGGCAATGAAGCATCCTGCGAACAACATAAAAGTAAGCTGTCTTAGAAGGGGAGTCTCCAGCCCCAGACAAGTAAATCTTCAGAATACTGCAGTTCTGGCCAATATCTTGACTACAGCCTCATGAGAGATCCTGAGTCAGAGCCATCAAGCTAAGCAACTCCTGAATTTCTGACCTACAGAAATCAAGCTGCTTTAAGCCACTAAATTTTGGGGTAATTTGTTACAGAGCAAGAGATAGTTAATACCCCTTCCTTGATCCTCTCTTCAGGGCAGGCTCTCTCTTCTGATGAAGTACATCTAAGGAAATGTCTTCCCAGCAACCCTTTCTCTCCTAAGAGTTTGTTTCACCTCCATCCACATGTTCACTATAGCTGCTGTCACATTAGTTAAATCATGATCCCATTTTCTGTCCTTAATTGAATGATCTGAAAGTAGGCATCTGACCAAAGCCAAGTCGGTAAGGTCCTGCCCTGAAATTGCTATATCTGAAGTTGCAAAAAAGGCAGTATCTCTCCAATACCTCAAGCTGTAGGATGTAAAACTCGGTGTCTGTCAGCAGCTATATTCTTTCCCACATGGGAAAAGGTAGACAGCAATTAGAGGAGGATGAAGCCCATCACTCAGAAACAAGCAAAGGTTCAAGATGGGGGGAGTACAGACAACATACATCTCTGGTTCCAGGGATTCCTGAAGCAACCCTACGCTTCCAATGGGAAGAATGCATCTGTCCTGTGACCCCACTATCTAAAACAACACTCAGTACATAGGGGATGATGAAATATTTATGAAATAAATGAATGGGTGATAATCCAATATCCTTCCACTCTTTTTTTCCCCTGTTGTTCAACAGAGAGATTTGATTATTTGAAACCTAAAAGTCCTAACCATTTTTTTTTACTACCTTTACACTCTGTATCTATTACTAGACTTAAGGCAATATATCCTAATTACTGGCTTACATGGCCTCCTCCCCTACTATCAGAAGGCAAGACATTTGCTTAGTCATTTTTGGTATCATCAGTACCACTTAGCCTAGAAAACAGAAAGTGTCAAGAAATGTAGATTTAACTAATTTAATCAATCCTTTACTCTTCATTCTTCAGCTTTTATAATTAATGCTACAAATGTATCAACCACCTAACATCTACAAAATACTGGGAAATACAATAAATCATAGCTTGTTGCTTGGTCCTGCATTTTCACCTATTCGATGAACTCGTCCAACAAATATCTGAGTACCTACCATATTCCAGGGGCTGAAAATGGACAAAGCACACAGTGTCTGCCCTCAAGAACTCTACAGTCTAGCATAGACATGTACTTCGATTGTCACAGTACTGTGTGTGTTAGATGTTATTGAAGATACACACACAGGCAGTAGCAGGGATCATGGGGAGTTTACTTTGTACTTCAGAAGGCAAGATATACACAGAGAAAGATGACAGCCAGCAATGTGACTCAGGCTAAACACCAAATGAGTGATTTGTTTTCTAAGTTACACTGGATTAATCTGTATACTTTAAGAAAAGGTACCATGATGGAGTGATTTTCAGATTTTACATGCAACCAACATCTCTGTGCCTCACATGTGCCAAGCAAACTGCTCTTCCAGCAGGGTAGCATTCAATTCTCACATCTTGTAGTGAGAAAAGCGAGTCTGAAAGAGTGAAGTGGCTTGCTCAAGTCTACACAGCAAGTAAGTGGCAGAGCTAGGATTCAGAATTAAGTCTTCCAATTCCATGTGAATGCTACTCAATCTACACAACTGGAACACTTCCCATGCGACTTTCATTGCCTTTTCATTCACCCAAGAGCATACAATACAATGCTGGGCACAAATGCACAACCACCAACTGCTGACTTGATATGGCTATAATGCCTGTCCACATTTTGAGAAGCAAAGGACCATATCAGATCAAATTACTTTGGTGCCTATTATAGCATCATGTGCTGACAAGAGTGCAGTTGGCCAAAGATGAGCAAATCTTTCAATTTATATTTTAACAGTATTTTTGACCACTATATCCGGTCAGTTGTTCCAATGTTCAGCAATAAATCAAAATGACTGTTCACTTCCTTTGACAGTTAACAGTACTAATGAATTCAGTATAATCTCACCACCAGAAAAATTTCTAAAATGCAAACTTGAAGGTGATGATTCACATGGTTAGCAGGGTAAGAGAAGTAAAGCAGTACTCATTGCTTTCTACAAAACTAGCATTGTTTGCAAAACCCAGACACGGAGCGGTTGGTTGACTACTAATAACAAGTAGGTTGCTCTTTGGTCATTTAGCAAAAAGCTGTTTGTTGCACCATGGTCAGTGGCTGAGGAGCGTATGACTTCAAGTAGCTTTTGTGATACAGCAAAACTCTGCACATATAAATCAGTGAATTGTTACATAAGATTTTTTAAGAAATTCAAAATCTCCACATCAGAGAGCACCTGATGCTGAGCCTCGCACCAGTCAAATATTAATACTGAATACACGTTAACTCAAAAAATGACTTAATGGCCCTTTGAAAACGTTGTCTATTAAAATGAGAGAGGAAAAACCAAACCAACCAAACCCACACAGGTTATGTTAGGCGCTCAAGAAGATTATGGGGCAACTAGCTCGAGATACATAAGAAATTCACAACGACCAAAAAAAAAAAAAAAACACGAAAAAAATTGTTTTAAAATGTTGAAACAAGAAAACATGCATTTGACATGCCCCTTAAATTAAGTCACCACGCTGGCACTCAGTGGGATGCTGACTAGCAACCTCATCAGAAATAAAAACTAAAAAAGAACAGGTGACAGATCTAACTTTACAATCTGTTCAAAATGGTAACAAGGTGTACTTGGTGTGCACCTGAGATCTGCGGCATAAGCTCTGTGTCTATATAACAAAAAAAAAATTAAAAAAGTATCTCTCTATGCCAAACAAGCTGAATCATAAACCTTCATAAATGCTCACAAGAATATTTAATAGTGACAACAAACTCTTTCCACGTATGAAGACGCATCGTCCAGACATGAAAAAGTATCTCTAAACACCAGACCGGGCTGCGCCAAGCTGTACCCAAGCTGTACACAACCAGTCCACATAAACATTTTGCAACATGAACAACTCCGACCCACACAATGAATAAAGTGATCTAACAGGTAGAGAGCTCGGGAGGACGCTTAGTGATGGGACACGTTAGGGCACCGGCACGTGAGCGCCTAAGCGGGCTGCTTCAGTCGCTTCTACTTAGAGCTTTAGATCCACGGAGCCTTCTTCTCTGAAAGAATTCAAAGCCAAGTGTAGCGTTTCAAGATAATTGCAGATGAAAGCGCGCAGACCCTGGAGCCCGCGATCCAGCTCGCGGATCTAACCCGGGTCTCTAACCCGACAGGTGAAGAGCCCCGTGGGGTCAGCTGGTCCAGGACGCCGGGACCTCAGCGCGCGGTTCCGCACGCCCCCGCCGGGACCTCCCCGGGGGCAGCCGCAGAGGAGGGCAGGACGCGCACCTCGGGCCCCCGGACAGGATGCAGCGACGCATCTGTCACCTGTGCGGCAAGGGGGCGCGCAGGCATCCTCAGAGACGAGCGCCCACAGGCAGCCGCCCGCCGCTCCGCCCGCCCCAGCGCGCATTCCCGGGCTCCGCCAAACTTTCGGCCCGCGCCCCTCCTGACCCCCGCGGGGACCCCCGGGCTCCCGCCCCGCCCGCGAGGCCCCGCCCCGGCCCGCCCCCTCCCCAGCCCCCGCGCCCCCGGCCCGCGCGGCCACCCGCCTGCCCTCGGGGCGCGCCCCCGCGCCGGGCCCGGCCGCCAGAGGGCGGGGTCGCTCACCCGTCCGCAGCTCGTGCTTGACAGTGAGGAGCTGCTCTCCCCCGGCGCCGCCGTCCCCGCTGCTCCCCGCGCCGCCGCCGCCGCCGCCGCCGCCGCCGCCGCCCTCCTCCATCTTCTCCCTTCCCCGAGCCCGCGGGGTCCTACGCGGGGACCCGGGTGACAGCGGACGCCCGGCCCCCTCCGAGCTCCCGCTGCAGCCCCGGGAGCCGCGGTGCGGCGGCTCCAGAACTCGGACGCAGCGACGAGCCGCTTTCCCGCTCTGGCCGCGCGGCTCGCTCCTCCGCCTCCTCCCCCTTCGGCGGGCACCGCTAGTACCGCGCAACCAAACCGCCCCCTGCTCCGCCGCCTCCTCCTTGGGGCCGCTCCGCCCACAGGCAGCAAGCGCGAGGAGCCATTCTAGCCGCCGCCGCTCATTGGGCACGGGGCGCGCGCACCCGGCAACGCCGGCTCCCATTGGGCGGCCCCGTCTGACGTCACGGGTGCCGCCCCGCCCCGCTCCTCGAGTTGTTGTTGCTTGGCGGGGAGGCAGGAGAGGGAGGAACGCTGCGCCTCCGATTGGTGAGGCCTGAGGCTCTGCCCCGCCCCCTCCCGCCGGTGCGCACGCGCAGTCGGGACCCCCTTCCCTGACCTCCCCAGAACGGTCACACCCCTGATTCCCCAGCTTCGATCTGTTAGTAAACAGTGTCTAGTAGTCAGTAGGCGCTCGGCGTCTGTGATTGGCTATCGCTGAAAGAGGCGGGGAGGGCTGATTGGAGCGTGTGGCCCGCCAATCACCATGGACAGAGGAGGGGCCTGGAGGGAAGCGCTTCTCACGCACGTGTTTGCAGGGGTGCCTGGGGGGAGGGAGGGTCCCCACCAGCGGCGATCCGGATCCGCAGAGGTGTGCCCAGCGGGAAGGCGGCGCGTCCTGCAAAGGTGTTACTCGCGCCGGTGTGCCCGGTGCCAGTTAAGTGGAATTTGTGCGTAAATGCAGGTAGCTCAGACACTGCAAAAATTCACAGTCCAAGCTCGCCTTAAGGACTTTTGCAAAGGATAGACGTTTCCATTTTGTGCAGCTGCATACATCCAAGGCACCAAATGGATACAGAGGTTAATGGCAGTACGAACAATCCCTGCCCCTAAAGAGATTTCAGTACAAACGTGAGAAAAGAATTTGTATATGCACAGGAAATAGAAAGCAGAATTGCAGGGGTGGGGAGGGAAGGTCTTACATAAACTGTGTTACAGAATTGCACAGATGGCAATAATTATTCACCGTAGGGGAGCTGAGGAAGGCTTTTAGGGCAAGGAGGAATTTGAGATAACCAACTTAGAGGAATTTGAGATAACCAGCTTAAGATAGAAATACCAGCAGCAGATATTTCATGCAGAAACGGTAACTGTGAGCGTCAGCCTAAAAGTAAAGAAGGCAAAGGTGGGTTAAATGATTGATTGATAAGACTGGATGGAAGAATGACCTAAAAAGAGAGACAAAAAGGTAAGGTGCTCTGTGTAAGACAATGGAGAACCTTGACTACCATGCTAAGCAGGGCAGGTTTTATTTAGTACAGGCTGGGGAGTCCCAAAGAGTAGTTACAATTTCAAAGCTGGTTTTTTGGAAGTTAGCTTCAGTAACAGTGAGAAGGATGGACTGAGGAGAAAGATAACAGGAAAGGAATACTGTTGCGAAGATAGAACTGTTAACCTAAAAAATAAAATAGTCGTTTATTTTACCAGCAAAAGGAGTTGATTCAGAGAGTCACAACTTGGGATGCACAAACTCTTTTAAACCATAGACAAGTCCAATAAACAGAGGAGAGGAATTTTTTTTTTAAGATTTTATGTATTTATTTGACAGAGAGAGAGAGAGAGAGAGAACGAACAGGTGGGCAGAGTGGCATACAGAGGGAGAGGGATGGGAGCCAGATGCGGGGCTCGGCTCCAAGACCCTAAGATCATGACCTGAGAGGAAAGCAGTCGCTTAACCGACTAAGCCACCCAGGTGCCCTAGAATGTTGTCTTTTAATGGAGAAGAAGGAGGAAGTTGGCAGGGGTATTTTTGAAGGAAAGTCCATTGGGAAAAAGCAAGAGTTCAGGGTGATGATGGTTTCTCGCTGGCTAAGTTGCATGGGTAGTCAGTTTCTTTCTTTTTTTTTTTTTTTTTTAAGATTTTTATTTATTCATGAGAGACACAGAGAGAGAGGGGGGCAGAGACACAGGCAGAGGGAGAAGCAGGCTCCATGCAGGAAGTCTGATGTGGGACTCGATCCCGGGTCTCCAGGATCATGCCCTGGGCTGAAAGCCCCACTAAACCGCTGAGCCACTGGGGCTGCCCAGTCAGTTTCTAGTAGGAGGTGTAATGTACCTCTTTCCCTGTTGGTGTCTATAACTGAGGATTCTTTCCTCTTGTCTATTCACCTATTGGACTCTATAATTGCCTATTTCTTCCCCTAATTGCTATGGAATAGTAGGCTCCCCCTTCTCACCTCCTAACTCCACTTTAGTGAGGTTTCCCTTTTTTGATTTTCACAGAATTTATAGGGGCCTAATTTCTGACAGTGGACCTGAGAATGGGAAAAGGAGAAGATTAATGATGGGCACTTGGATGTATTTCACGTAGAACTGACTTTTAAACCAAGCAGGGATTAGATCAAAAGTCAACAAACCTTTTCTATAAAGGGCCAAGCAATAAATATTTTAGGCTTTGCAGGCCAAGTGGTCTATTTCACAGCTACTCAACTCTGCTATTGTAGTGCCAAGGCAGCCATAAACAAAAAGTAAACTAATGTGTGTGGCCGTGTTCCAAAAAGCTTTTTTTCACAGACATTGCAGTTAAATTTCACATAATTTTCATGTGACAAAGTATATTTTTCTTCATTTAATTATTTTCAACCATTTAAAAATATAAAAGCCATTCTTAGCTCTTGGGCTATAAAAAAGCAGGCAGTAACCAGATTTGGCCTGCAGGCCACAGTTTGCAGACTCCTAGATTAGACTGTCATGGAACAGAAAGCAGAGAATCCTTGACAGCCCGTTAGGTTGCCTGAGCAACCTGGGCTTACCTGCCTGGAACATTTATCCCACTAAACCATGACTGCCTACTCACCTGCCTTTCTCCTCGAGTCGTATGCTATTTGGAACCAGCGAATGACTGCATGCAATTGTTCATTTGTTCACTCAACAACTTTTGCACCAGTTGTATATCAGGTATTGTGAGAGATACAAAGAGGAAGCATGGCAGATGTAATCCTTGCTCTCATAGAGTCTACAGTCTAGAAATTGGAATAAATATTAAGTAATCACATAAAGAAATGTAAATTTTTCAGAGTGATCATGCTGTAAAGGAAAATTAAAGGCTATTACAATAAAATATAACAGGGGAGCCTGATTTAGGTTGAAGGCACTAGAAGCCCTTAATAAGGAAGTATTACTTAAGCTGATTCTTTAAAGATGAGTAGGTTTTAACCAGGATGTGGCAAAAACTGGCCTGGGGCTCACCAATCTCATTTCCTCTTCCTGGACACACAGGAAAACTACTCCCCCCCCCCCCCCCCCCGCCTTTGCTGTTAGGCTAGGGTCATGTGACGGTGATCGGGCCAGCGGGGTATGAGCAGACATGATATGGGCCATTTCCAGGCCTGGCCAGAGAAGCCCCCTGTGTCATCACGCCCACTTTCTTCTCTTTCCACAGCAGCTACAAAGGCCACATTGTGAATATGGGGGTGCCACCTGAAGAAGTGCCACCCTGACCTACATCAGACTGTGATGTGAACAATAAATAAACCTCAGGTATAGGCTCCAAGATGTTGGGGTTATTTGCTACCAAAGCAAAATCTTGCCTACCCTACTATTTCACAAGAGAATTGTTGGAGGTAGAGGGGTAGGGAAGAAAATTTTAGGAAGATGGAGATGCCAAGTCCTGAGGCAGGCAGAGTCTATGTACAGTACGGGTTGAGAGAAAGCCAGTGGGGCCATAATGCAGTGAGCAAGAGATGAGGTCAAGGAGGGAGGCAGAGACACAATCATGAAGTATGTATAGGCCTTATTCATATTTTTGAAGTTTTTCCTGTGTGAAGTCTGAAGCAATATAAACAGGAGAATGATATAACAGAATATTATTTTCAAAACACCACTACAGTTAGTGTTTGGAGCCTAGGCTGGGGGAGCAAGAAGGGATACAGGAAGACCAGTTGGGAGGTTATCACTGTAGCATGGGCAAAAGATGACAGTGGGTGCAGTACATATGGTAAGAAATGGAATGTTTCTAGAGATGCATTTTGGACTTCATAAAGGATTGGATTTGCTGGGGGAAGAAAAAGGGGTTCCTGAAATGACACTAAGGTTTTTTGACATGAGCAACTAGATGGATAGAAGAGGATGGTGTTACCATTTAAAGAGAGAGGTGAGTTAAAGAAAGAGCACATATCAGAGTGAAGATCAAAAGTTTTATTTTGAGACATCCAATGCCAATATTAAGTAGCTATGTGGATATATGAGTCTAGAGCTCTGAAGAGAGGTCTAGGATAGAGACAAATTTAGGAATTGCTGGCAGATAGATGGTATTTGAGGCTAGAGATGTAAATAAGAATACCTGGGGCAAAAATGTATAGAAGGAAGAAAAGAAGAACCAAGGACTGAAGTCTAAGGAATTTCAACACTAAGATGTTGGAATAAGAAGGTAGAGCTGGAGTATAGGAGGAAAACCTGCAGACTTTTGTGTCTTGGAAGCCAAAGTGTTTCAAGGAGGAGGGAGTGGTCAGCTGAATCACATGCTCCTAGAGGTCACATAAGATGAGGTCTGGAAAGATCCTATGAATTTGCCAACTTGGGGGCCATTCGTGACAATATCCAAAGTGGTTTGGTAGAGAAAATGGGAAGTGAAGGAGTATAAATAGTGTGAGTGGACATAATTTTCAAGGAGTTTTCCCCTAAAGAAAAATAGAGAAGAAAGGCCCTTGCTGGAGGAACCCAGGGAGGCTGTTTGTTGGTTTTTTTTTTCCTATTTATTTTCAAAAAATTTTTAAATTGCCAAAGAGTTGGAAAAACAGTACCGTTTCCACATACCCTACATTTAGCTTCCTCTAATGTTAATGTTCCATACCACAGTTCAATCATTAACACTGAGAAATTAATGTTGATACAGTATTACTAAATATACTCTACAATTTTCACCACTTTTTCCATAAACAATGATTTAATTTTTTTAATGATTGAAAAAGAATCAAAAGAAGAATATACTGTGACACATAAAAATTATGTGAAATTGTAATTTAAGTGTCCATAAATAAAGTTTTATTGGAACACAACCATGTCCTTCTCTGTGCCAGTATCTAATTTAGGATCCTACAGTACATGTAGTAGTCATGGCTCCTTAGTTTCCTTAAGTCCTTGGCAGTGCCTTAGTCTTTCCTTGTCTTTCATGACCTTAACTCTTTTGAAAAGCACTGGCCAAGTGTTTCAAAGAAAGCCCTCCAGTTTGGGTTTGTCTGATGTTTTGTTATGATTAAATTTGAAATTATGCATTTTTGGCAACAGAGGTGATGTGCTTGTTGCCCATTCATGATATCAGGGATACAAGAAGTTTATATTCTTATTACTTGTGATACTAAACCTTGAACACTTGGTTTCTCCTTAAACTTTCACCCACTAATTTTAGCCCCCATTGGCAGATCTCACCTATGGCAGTTATATGACTGGGATAGTCTATATCTGGTTAACTTTCTATTTGACTGTCTTTTAAGATGAGAAATACTGGAACATGTTTGAGTGCTTATGAGACAGGTGGACGGGGAGAGGTAGGAGAACCAAGAAATCTCTTCCTGAAAATTTCTCTGAAAATCTGGGTAGGGCTGGGGACCTGAACTTGCTGAAAGGTTTGCCTTTGAGCCTTTCAGCAAAGGAGTTTCTTCATTGTAGCCAGAGAGAGGGAGGAGGGGCCAGAGTGGGCAGGGATTACTTTGTAGAGTTGATGATTTGGTCATCTCATCTCAGGATCCCCAGCTTCTAGAATAGGGCCAGAACTTTGAGATGTTTTTAAAAGATACTCAAGTGATTGTTAGGTAGAACCAATTTTGTAATGTACAACTCTAACACACAACCATTAGAGCAGAGGAAGGTGAGAGCACGCTGGAGTTTTGAAACAACAGCACCTGTTCATAGTTGGTGATGATGACAGATAGGGTAGGAGGAAAAATGATAAGTCAGTGGTTGAACATACCAAATAAAATGGGTGGGAGGGGCTTAGCTGAGAGTGATAGAGAGGATGGCTTGGAATCCAAGGAGAAAAAGTTGTTGAAGGCACATGAAACAATGGATGATGGTCTGGATGTAGACGCTGGAATTAAGGAAAATAGCACTGTTCCTTCTAGTCCTGAGAGATGGACAAGCAACTGGGGGCAGACCTTTCTGTGAAGAGACTGGGAAAGGGAAGGTGCCAGGAGAACTTCAGTTTCAGCTAAGGCAAAGTGTAATAGAGAACAAAAAGCTTGAAAATATGTTTGTTCCTCTTACAAACTGCCTTTCACTGGGCTTGCTGGTTCCTGGTGCCAGAATGGGGCCCCCTGCTCACCCAGTTATCTTGTGAGCCTATGTCTATGGCACCATGCCGTGCCCTCCCTCATCCTTAGTGTGGGGCAAAGGGTCGAAGCAAAGTCAGGGAAGACCTTACATGGTGTGAGCCTTTGGGGCTCAATCATCTCATTATTCATGCAGTGTAAGCAGGAAACTCCTCCCCTTTGGATTTATAAAATTTAGGAAATACCAGAGGCTTACCACATCTTGCCGCCCTCCAACTGACTCTATCAAAACACTCAGATATACACTCAGAGAAGAAAGAACTTCTTTCAAATAGTCAAAAGTGATATTATCAACACCTTGATTCTGTTTTGACCTGGTTGGACCCCTCTCTGTGTGGTAGAGATCCAGTAGATTTAAGGGGCTCACGGCAGGATACAGAGACCAACAGTTAGGAGGGTGTCAGGTTCATACTCTTGGAAGACACCCATCCACTGCTGAAGTTGACATATGGCCACTGTTCTCAAAAAGAATGTTGGGAAGGCACACATACCTTCAGTCCACAAAGAAGAAAATTCTATGAGGGGGCAGCAGCATTAAGGCAGTTTCGCACCCTACCTTCTGGTATCCCAGATACAAGCTTAGAAATCCTTGAATGTGGCAGACGTGGCGTGCTGGGTTGAGTTGGAAGATCTGGTCTGAGCTCTGGCTGTGTGGACCTGTGCCAAATGGTGCACAGTGGGAGAAACTTCAGAGGCGTGCACGTCACATACGTGTCCAGTGAAAAACAGTAAAGATATTTTCACTCCCTCTCTCCCTTCCTAGCCCCCCCCCCTTGCTACTCTCAAAATCTGCTGGAAGCAACGAGAAAACAATGCAAAAACACAGAAAAAGCCCCATTTTTAATGAAACAAGGAAACTCTCAAAACCTCAAACCACAAACTATGAAGTTTGCCTGCCAAGTACTGTAAAATCTGTACTGAAATTGGTGAAATGCTGAGAGCCAACATACACTGCCTCCAGCCTTGAGCAGGAAACACCTTTTCTTAGATGCTAGTGTCACAGTCCCAAGGGACCAAATTACTGATCCTTGAATTAGAATGGGGTTTCTCAAAAGCAAGGGGCCTTGTATTACTTGGGGAACCGGAAATAAGTTTAGGTGGTACACGAATAGTCATTTAATTATATCAAATAACATAATGAAAAAGTAATTCATTTAGAGTTCTCCTTTACTTGTGATTACATCAAGAAGAAAGTCTTGGTTTGGTGCCAATAGTCTTTAATTTATTTCCAGTGTGTAGTAATTTCGCTTTCTAACCAGGAATATGTAGCCCTCAGACTCAGCTTCGAGCAGACAACTGTCTCTCGCTAAAACATACCATCATTATTTTGTGTTCATTGCATTTAATAGTTACTTCCTATTTATCACAAACACTACTGCTTTTCGTTTCTGATCGTTATATGCCTCCTTTTTAAATAAGTAAAAACTGGAATTGATTCAAAGAAGAACACTGATTATAATAGAGGTGATGTGCAGATGAAGCAAAAATTGTAGCAGTAGTACCCCAATAACTGAAATTTAAATCTGAGTAACAAGGTCTGAGGAGAAAGAGGCAGTGTTCTTGCAAAGGACCAGGATGTGGGGGATCCCTGGGTGTCTCAGCGGTTTGGTGCCTGCCTTCGGCCTGGGGCATGATCCTGGAGTCACAAGATTGGGTCTCACATCAGGCTCCCTGCATGGAGCCTGCTTCTCCCTCTGCCTGTGTCTCTGCCTCTCTCTCTGTGTGTCTCTCATGAGTAAATAAATAAAATCTTAAAAAAAAAAAAAAAACAAACAAAGGACCGGGATGATAGCAAGGAGGGTCCATGCTAAGGAGAAACCAGGTGGATGCTCATTTTTTTCTATTGTCTGTGACCTGGCCTCTATGCCAAAGGAGTCTTCTGGAGATGATAATGTAAGGGATAGAGAGGTAATTGCTAGATTACAACCCAGAGAGCTTTAGACTGAGAGGTCCTTACTGAGGGCCTCAGTAACCTCTTCAGTGTCCAAACCTGAGAATCTAAGAGACATTCTTTCATGGAGAAGAAATTAACAGATTTGGAAACACACCAAAGAAAGCTGCCAAATGCCTCAAAATGCTTCTTTGATCCTTTCCATGTTATTCTTTAACAGAGAAGGCCCTGGGGTGCCTGGGTGACAGTCAGGTAAGCATCCAGCTCTTGGTTTCAGCTCAGGTCATGATCTCAGGGTCATGAGATGGATCACCACATCAGGCTCCTCACTTAGTGTAGAATCTCCTTCAAATTCTCTCTTTCTCCCTCTGCCCCTCCCCACAACATAAATTTTAAAATCTTAAAAAAAAAAAAAAAAGAAAAAAAAAAAGAAAAGAATGCTCCATCGAGGTGGGGAAATTACAAAATTACAGGAAAAAATCACAAAGAGGAGACTCAGGGGTGCAAATAAAAAATTATATGGCAACAAAAGATGATGAAACTGAGTGTCAGAGATGCCTGGGTGGCTCAGTCAATTAAACGTCTGCCTTGGGCTCAGGTTTGTGATCACAGGGTCTTGGGATCGAGCCCCATGTCAGGCTCTGTGCTCAGCGAGGAGTCTACTCCTCTCTACTCCTTACCCCCTTGCACTCTCCCTCTAAATAAGTAAATAAATAAAATCTTTAAAAAAAAAAAAAAGAGGATCAACCAAAAATAGGATGAACATAAGTTTAAAAACCATAATGGAACAATATGGAAAATAATAAAGAAATATTAAAATTTGTAAAAATGCAATAGTTATGGAAAATAAACAATGGAGGCCCACTACATGAGTAGTTGGCATGCCTGAAGAAACACCCAGAACACAAAGAATATTAACTGAAATGAAGATTGAGTCAGCAGGTAGAAAGCATGCACTGTGTCAAGGTAAAATTTGTTCAGAGTGATCAATAATAAAATATTCCAGATTAAAAAAAATCAAAAGCCACGTCTAATATTAAATGACAATAAAGCAAGCTCTACATTAGAAGCATGACGATGTGATTCATGAATTTTATTTCTGCCAAGTTGTCCATTAAATATAAAGGTTATTGGCAGCCATTCTCGAACATGGAGGAACTCGGGGTTTCCACATTCTTGAAAAATGTCCTTTATTCTGATATCCAGTCAACCTAGGGATGAACCAAAAGAAATCAAGACGAGGATTGAGGATTCTTTTTTAAAATAATGAAGTTGAGTTTTGAACCATTTTAAATATGGAATTAAGACTAAACAGCTGTGGAATTCTTGGTTAAAGAACAAAATATAAATAAGTGCTTACACTTTAAATACAATTATATACCCAGCAAAAATTGGGAAGTGAGGGAAAAGTTGTGGTGGGAGGACCTGGAAAGATGTACATTTACTCATCTTTAACGGCAGGGAACTAATCACTGCAGCTTTTTTAAGCAAGCATGATTCCAACTGTTGGATGATTTTATGTTAGTTTTTCTTATCTTTAAAGGGGATATTGTAAGATTTTTTGTGGTGTGGAAACACTTAGCTCAAGTTCAGCAACTTTTGTTTTACTTCTGTTTCTTTTCCTACAAGATTAATTTTAATCTAAATTTTACTTGAGAGTAATTTGCAGGGGAATCTGGCTCCCTCAGTTGGTAGAGCGTGTGACTCTTAATCTCAGGGTTGTGAGTTGGAGATTATGCATATTGAGTGTAGAGATTACTTAAAAAATAAAATCTTTAAAAAAAAAAGTTATTTGCAAAGTAAAATCCCAGTGTTGCCTATTGATCTTTTTGTTCTGGTTCTATGCACAAGGACCTGTTGAAATGATGCATTCCAAATGTTGATGGCTGTTTCTGGTGAGATTTGGAGCATGTTTCTTAAAACTTCCCCTTTGTACTATTCTATGTTATTTTTATCAGAAAACACATCATATATAAAAATAACAGTCATTTTCTGAGTAGTGTGGTAGAACGATAAAATGGCCCCCATGACCTTTGTCCTGGGGTGTTGCTTCTGTGATTATGTCATACAGCAAAAGGACTTTACAGATGTCATTAAAGTTACTAATTAGTTGACTTTAAGACTAGGATGATCTGGGTGGGCCCAACCTAATCATATGAGCCCTTGAAAAGCTGAGACTTTTCTCTAGCTGGTAGCAAAAGTCACAGAGATTTGAAGGGTTTTAAAAAGGCTTCCGTGCAAGGGAGATATCCTGGTGCTGGCTTTAAAATGGAAAGTACCACATGGAAAAGCCCTGAGAGCAGCCTCTAGGAGCAAAGAGCAGCCCTTCTGTCAAAAAACAACAAGAAAACAAGGCCATCGGCCCTACTACAAGGACCTAAATTAAACCAATACCCTAAATGAACTAGGAAATAGGTTCTTTGCTGAAGCCCCCAGATGGGAGCCCCACCTGGCCTAGACCTCAATTTCAACTCTGTGAGATCCTAAGCAGGGACCCCATTTGATCTGGCAAGTTCTCACCTACACAATTGTGAGATACTAAGTGGATGTTGTTTTAAGCTGCTTAAGTTTGCAGCCATTGGTTACACAGCAATAGAAAACTTAAAAAGGTGGTGAACATTTTATTTCTCCACGCCAAACATACAGAATCAGAATCATCATCATCACTATCATCACTCTGCCTTTGCCATCCTCACCCTGTTGTGAGTCCTTACTACTTTATCTGCAGAGCACAGAACATCTCCAGAAGCTCCACATACTCTGTGAGAAAACGGACTATTTTGTGTAAAAGCTGGAAGACTCTAGTTTGGGGTCAGATGTTCATGGAGACTTTGAGTCAGATTATGCCTTTTGTACTAGTTGACTTTTTAAACCAACCAACCAACAAACCAACCAACCAACCAAACAAACAAACAAACAAACAAACAAAAGGTTCTAAATGAATAAATAGGCAAGATAGAGCCAGAAAGCTAGGGATGAAGGGGAAAGGATGGGAATGTGTGAGAAGTGGATAGGACAGCAACATTATGGGGGGGGCTGAACAGATGTGGTGAGTGAAAATATTTTTTGCTCCATCTCCTCTTTCTCTCAAATCCTCATAAACAGTCATTTCATCTCTCTTAGATATTTCTTCTGGTGTCACCTCTATATCTTTAAGTAATTTGCTTTTATTACTATTGATTGATTTGTTTTATACCTTATCTGCTTTCCTCCTTACATGATAAATGAGGGTTTAATGCATTTTCACAAACACCCACTCTCCTCTTTATAAAGTTACATGACTTTATTTTTCTATAGGTTTCCTACGTTATTTTAATATACCTTTATCCCTTATTCCATCAACTAAGGGCAGTCATCTCCTGACTTCTCACAAAAAAAAAGGTGAAGGTAACAGCATCCCTATACTTCTCTTTTGTGTCTACCTCTCAATCTCTGCCATATGCAATTTTAAGGAAGAAAAGAATATTTACATTCTCTTCTTGATAACTAGCTCTCCCATTGATCATAAAAAATGAAAATCATTTATACAGCATTTACATTGTTGTGATTTTTTAAATATTATTTTCTGAAGAGGCAAAAATGTTTATGAAGATTGCTATTCCTGTCATGGTACAACTTTTTGTTCCTTTGGGTTTTCCATCTGTCTTTCCTTTAACATGCTGCATTTTTCTTTATTATTGCTCGTGTCCCCCTAGCTTCTTCATCCAATCAGGTATTCTGCTGAGTTTTTAAATATTCCCCTCTGAGGCCCACCGTCCTCCTGCTGTATAGCTGACTTGATGGGATTTCCCTTTTCCTGGGTCAGTTCCAAGATTTTCCAAGACTTATATCTTCCTACTTCTTAGATTATGTTTTTGTTTTGCTGTAGCACATTTTCACATATCTTCCTAAGAAATAGTATGTGAGAAGTCAGTTTCCTGAGCCCTATTTGTCCCAAAAGATCTTTATTCTGCACTCATACTTGGATGATAGTTTGGCTAAGTATGACATTATAGATTGAAAATCATTTTCCTATGGAATACTGAAGGCATTACACATTGCCTTCTAGTATCTGGGGCTGCCCATGAGATACCTGTTTGATTTTCATTCCTTTATAGATTAACTTTTTAGGGGGAAGTTTTCTGATTGTTGTCTTTAACTTTGATGTTTAAAATCAGACTATGTGACTAAGTGAATATTTTTTTCCAACTCTGTGTTTACCACTCAATGGGCCCTTTCTGTCTAAAGATGTATCGGCTTCAGTGCTGGAAAATTCTCCTGTTTTATTCCTTTACTGCTTCCTCTTCCTTGGTTTTCTCTGCTCTCTCTTTTGGAATCTGCTATTAAATGGGTATTGAACCTCCTGTATTTATTTTCTATGTCTTTTTTCTTATCTTTTAAAAAAAATCTCTTTTGGTTCTACTTTCAGAGAGAATATCATAATCTAACATTCACACTTTTTTACTGATTCTTTTATAACTGTAACAGGCATATTTTTAATTTATAAGAACTCATCTTGTTTGTCATAGCATTCTGTTCATCTCTTATGGATGATATAGCTTCCTGAGTCTTTCTGAATATATCAATTAGAGCTTTTTAGTTCGGTTTGCTTTGGTTTCGGTTCTCTTCCTCAAATAAATGTTCCTTCCAAGGTTGTTGTGTTTTCCCTGTTTACTTTCACTTTTTTCCCGTTTTATTGAGAAACAATTGACATACATCACTGCATAAGTTCAAGGCATACAGTGTGATGGTTTGATTTACATATCTTGTGAAATGATTATCATAGTAGGTTTGGCTAACATCCATTTTTTTCTGATTATTTTTGTTTCTCTCTTTTATTATAGGAATCTTTTCCTGAAGTATCTGGAGATTCTTCATTGTCCATTCTTAAATAAGAGTGAAGTCCAGGGGATCCCTGGATGGCTCAGCAGTTTAGTGCCTGCCTTCGGCCCAGAGCGTGATCTTGGGGTCCTGGGATCAAGTCCCACATTGGGCTCCCTGTGTGGAGCCTGCTTCTCTCTCTGCCTGTGTCTCTGCCTCTCTCTCTCTGGCTTGCATGAATAAATAAATAAAATCTTAAAAAAAAAAAAAAAAAGAGTGAAGTCCAGGGCACCTGAGTGGTATAGTCAGTTGAGCATTAGGTTCTTGGTTTCAGGTCATGATCTCGGGGTATTAAAATCAAGCCCCATGTCAGGCTCTGCACTCAGCATGGAGCTGGCTGGAGTTTCTCTCTGCTTCTTCCCTCTGCCCCTTCCCACTGTACATGTATGCTCTCTCTCTCTCTCTTTCTCTCTCTCTCAAATAAATAACTCTTAAAAAAAAAAAAGTACTCCAAGAAGTTGATTAGTTCTGTGTGCTTGGATTTGTTGACTAGAAGGCTTCAAATGCCAGCAGTCCTCCTACTAGAATGTGCTGATCTTTTTTTTAGGAGTGGAATCTGACAGTACCATTCCTGGGTGATCGAGACCTTGTTTCAGGATAGGGGTGAGATGGGAAGGCCCAATTGTTCCATATTCAGACTTTCAATTAATTCCTCTGTTTTCAGCCCTGTATCTCGAATCCTCTGCCTTGTTTGATGTTGTTACATCCTGAGCTTCTCTGAGATTCAGTTAGGAAGCTCAGCCTCCTCCCACCTTATGTCCCTCCATATGTACCCTATGGGTGGTCCCTTGCTATTCCTTGGATTGTTGCACACCACTTGGGGAACCACAAATGTAGACCATGACTTTGGTTTTTCCCTGGCATCTCAAAGCTCCTGAATGCCAGAGCCAGGGCTTAAAACCACTTCTGATTGCAAAGCTGGGGTCCCTGTTGCTAACCATAGCATTCTAGAAACTGCATGCTTAAGGACTGATAAAGAGGGATGAGAAATTTGGGCTGATTTGCTGACAGACGTCATAGATTTGTGCACTATTCAGTGCTTATAGTGCGTGAGAATCATAGTCTTTCCCTCAAAGATTCAGACTCAAAATACTTACATTGGCTGGAGAGATTTAGTGGAGTAGCCCCTGAGAGGAGGTGGTGGGGGGCGGGGGTACACAACCTCATTCAAAGTGGCAGTCACTCATTCGCTGCTACCAGTTGCCACCACATAGGAACGCTGGCCAACCATAACCCAGTCTTCCAGTTTTCCAAGAAACATCAAAATGCAGATTACTAAATAATATTAAGTAATGATTTTAAAGGTTGCCAAATAATTCAACTGTGACTGGAGGCCAGCTACAGCAACTAGTTTGCTGCCTCTAGACGTTGCTTGTGGGAGAGAAAACCTGACATGAGATTATAGAGGGAACGAGAGTAAAAGCCATCACAGAACCCCGCCAGCTGACCACAGAAGCCCATTTAAAACAAACCCAGGCAGTGTGTCTTCTTTGAGCCCAGACAGACACTCCAGAAGGTGGGTTTGGTGATCCTTTTCCGATTTTGTAACATTTGCAACCCTACTGCCTCTCTTAGATCCTAAACCAGCTCTTCTCTCTCCTTCTCTTAAGTAATTTTGCTCAAAGAAATCCTCTTTCTTTTGGATGACAGAGCCAATAGCACATCTAGAGGGCTCATGACTACTATGTACAGGTGTCAAAGAGAGCTGCGAAGGGCAGCCCCAGTGGCCCAGTGGTTTAACGCCACCTGCAGCCTGGGGTGTGATCCTGGAGACCTGGGATCGAGTCCCATGTCGGGCTTCCTGCATGGAGCCTGCTTTCTCCCTCTGCCCCTCTCTCTCTCTCTCTCTCTCTCTCTCTGAATTAATAAACAAAATCTTTAGAAAAAAAAAAAAGAGGGTTGCGAGGGAGGCTGAGACCAGAAACCTCAGGAATGGGGGTGCCTGGGTGGCTCAGGAAGCTGAGCATCTGACTGTTGATTTCATCTCAGGTCATGATCTCAGGATCTCGAGATTGAGCCCCGAGACTGAGCCCCATGTTGGGCTTCTCACTCAGCACATGAGGAGTCTACTTGAGATTCTCTCTCCCTCTGCCCCTCCCACTGCTTGCACTCTCTCTCTCTAAACAAACAAATAAAATATTTTAAAAGAAGAAAGAAAGAAAGAAAGAAAGAAAGAAAGAAAGAAAGAAAGATAGAAAGAAAGATAGAAAGAAAGAAAGAAACCAACCCCAGGAGTGATTGTGTGGATGCTCTGCTTGGTTTGTATACTCTAGTGACAAGCGGTGGTTTTTAGCCAGAGGCCTGCCTGGAAACTGGGAAATGGACCAGAAACCATTTAACATCATTGAGCCTCAGCTTCTGCCTCTATTAAACTGAGATAATAAAAATAGCTGTTTGTACTTCAGAGTACTGTTCCGAGAATCAAATGAGATAATGTGCAAAGTGGTGGTATTGTGATTGTGAATCTTGCCTCTGTTGGAGAAATTAAACATGCATCCCAGGTGGGGGCAGGAAAGGAACCTCAGAAACATCCCAAGGTTACTCTGTGATGAAATTTCCAGTCATTTCAGAGTTGATGTCATCCCGTCTGATGCAATGGACTGCAGTTTATTTTATTTGACTAAACTTCTTTAAATAACAAGACACCTGAAATAACAACATACATTAGAAAAGAAAGTGAGCCTGTCATCGGATGTCCTTGGAATGCGCTGACTCCCATATCCAAATGATGATGTGCGAAGAGCATTTCTAGAACATGTGCGTCCTCCTTAGGTTTTTAAGAACTCTATGTGGTGGTCTCCTCCCAAAGAATCTCTTGTACCACTTAATAGTCTTTTGGGAAACTGACGGAAAATTGTGGTATTGTGACCACCCTGAGTTCTAAGCCAACCCAGCGATTAGGAGGCAGGGACTACTGAATTTCTTTTGGTTAGGAGATCATGACCAAGACTCAGTGTCTGCTCTGTCATTCAGTTTCATCATTGTTGTGGACATTTCATATTGAATGACACAAAAATTCGGGTACCAGCATGTTCACTGAAGCAATTTTCACAAGAGCAAACCATTTGAAAATGACTTACTTGCTTAACAGTAAGAGAATGGTTAAATAAAACTTGTGTTTATGATGAGGGGTTAGGCAGCTATTAAGAGGATGTTTGCCCAGTGGTTCCGACAGGGGGTGGGGGGGTGGGGGGGAGCGGTAACAGTGCAGATGTGGTTCTGCTGGACTGGTCCGGGGCGGGCTGAGAACATCCACTTCTGTCCAGTACAAGCCAGCTGAGGCCACACGGAAGTAAAGCAACACAGCTGTGCAGTGCCAGCAAGTATCTGCAGCCTCCAGAGAGGTGAGGTCTGCAGCTGTCAGGGAGGGTGCTTTTCACACCAGGCTGACACATCTGGAGCCTGCAAGGGGACATGGATGCCACAGAACCTATGTAATCTGCACACTGGCACCTGGGAACTCCCCCCAGAAGCCAGGCCTATACATTTTCTGAGAAGGCCGCATGCGGGGACACTGCTGCCAACAGTGATGTCATCTAGAGTAAAAGGAGCCAGGTCATCAGGATATGGAACGAAAAATCTAAGAGGCACTCAGCGGTGTGTATCGGTGGAAGTAGAGTTCTGTATGCTTATTCTAAGCTGTTATCTAACGCAAAGGAAAGTTGCAGTCACATCATTGCTGTTATTCTTGACCCTGGGACATGAAATTGGTTGGGGGGGGCGGCATGTTATCACAAGTCCAAGTGAGTGAGTTGGATAAGCTCAACAGAAGACTGTTACCAGAGGAGCTAGAAAGCCTTTGAGAGGGAACATCCCAGGAGAAAAAGCATCTCATCCAGGCACAGAGAGATTTCTCTGATAAGAATGTTAGGATGTTGGAGAAATAGGGCTGTTCTGACATTAGTCTCCAGGCTGGGCCTCTGAGGCTTCTCCTGGCTCAGGCTCCAGTGATCTTCTCTTTGAATTCTGCAAAGTAGGGGATGATATGGAAGGACGGTTTTGCCAGAAACTTGAATATTGGGCTCTACGTAGACTGCTCTGGTGCCTCTCTAACAGTGAACTATCCATGGGAGGAGATCCCTGGGTGGCTCAGCAGTTTGGCGCCTGCCTTCAGCCCAGGGCATGATCCTGAAGTCCTGAGATCTAGTTCCGCATCAGGCTCCCTGCATGGAGCCTGCTTCTCCCTCTGCCTGTGTCTCTGCTTCTCTCTCTCTCTCTCTCTCTCTCTCTCTGTCTAATGAATAAATAAATAAAATCTTTTAAAAAATTTCTTAAAAAAAAAAAAGGACTATCCATGGGAGAAGGTAACCTCCCTCCCAAGTCATCCCAGACCACCAAACAAACTGGTCTGATATCATGGGTGGGGTCCAGGCCCAGGGCATCAGCAGAGCCCATGGTGCTTGGCTGGATAATTGTGGTGCTCAGCAGGCATGGGCTTTTAGGGGCGGGACCCCTAGAAGTCATGAGGGAAGGCGTCAACAGACCAAGGTCCCTAAATGAGAAGGTGGGGATGAAGAGCAGGAAAAGTGGTGACTCCCTCTTTGCCCACAATATATTGAGGCTTAAAAACTAAGGTTACATACAGATGGAGAAACTGAGGCATGGAGAGGTTAAATCACCTGCTCAAGGCATAGAGCTATAAAGTGACAGATTCCAGATTTGAACTTAAATCTTCTTGACTTCTACTTGGTTCTACTGGACCATGGGAGGATATTCCAGGGAATGTCTGAGGAACATCAGTAATCCAGTTGGATGGGGAAAAAAAAAACATCAGGGGAACAGCAATGGACAAAGCTGGAAAAACCTCTGGGACTGTATTGTGGAGGAGTTTGCACTAATTTGAGCAATAGTGGCACAGGGATGGGCCAAGTGTGGCCTACAGGCAGAAATCTGCTCACTGTCCATTTCTGGGCCACGAGTTAAGAACGATTCACAATTGATCTGATGAACCTTGAACCCCACTTAGGTGAAATGTTACCCTAGAGAAAATAATTCCATTCTTCTCATTGGTAGACTGATAACGATGAAATATTATTATTATTATTATTATTATATTTTGACCTCAATACAAATTATATTATTATTATATTTGACTTCAATTATTATTATTGAATTATTATATTATTATATTTTGACTTCAATACAAATTTGTGAAAATTTGTTATATGACTCTCTATATGATATTCTTGATTTTGCCTCTTGGCCTACAAAGCCTACAGTGTTTACTATCTGGCCCCTTACAGAAAAATGCTGCCAACCTCTGGCATAACCATTGCCTTAAAAAAGTCATGGAGTATAATTATTTTAGTACATACTCTATCACCAATAAAAGTTTGGGCATGCATGTCCTGTATGCATATATTATTTAATATTTATTGTGTCCTACATTACTAATGTATGCAAGCAGCCTGGTCAGGGCTATAACTATAGTTAGAGCTAGCAAGTAACTGCGTGAGTTTGAATCCCAGACCTGCCACTCACTAACTTTATGACGTTAGACAAATTTCCTACCCCTTGTGCCTCATTTCCTCCTCTGAAAGATGGGGACAAAAATAATACCTGTTTTATTGGATTGTTGCAAGAATCAAATCAGTGAATATATGTAAAGTGCTTGGAATAATCCCTGAAAATATCGTTAAAGGCTAACTAGGAGTTATTAACGACGGTACAAATATTGAGTTATAATTTGTGCACAGCAGATAAGAATTTAAAATAAGGGAACGGTAATAGAAATCCTAAACTTTTCCTCTGGCATGCTCATGCAATCGCTCCCATCACCCGTGGGGTGTGCACAGAACAGACCACGGGCGATTAGGGGCACGTGTGGCAGAGAGACTAATAATTAGGAGACAATTCATGGAGTCTCAGAGACAGCATGGCCTGACTTTGCAGCTGGCTGACATGGGAGCAGAGATACAGAGTGAGAGTGGCCCCGATCAAATGCATCTTGCAATATCCCCTTTATTTTTTATTTTTTACAGTTCTATTTCCAATTGTTGCTTTTCTTTATTTTCCCTTTGGCCCTGCTCATTTCTTTAAGACCTTGACTTTTATCACTTGACTAAATTCTCTCTTTTCTAGACTTAAGACTCTAAATCCCCTTTTAAGTCCGGTCTTGCCACCACCTAGGAAGCAATCCACACTAGCTTGGTGGGAAGTTTTCCCCTCCATTCAGCAGTTGTTCTTGCCAGGCAGCTTTCCTTGGCCAGGGTTACTTTACGGGGGTCATAAACTCGAATCTCACGCAGGCCTCCCCTCAGGAAGCTCATGGCAAGAGGAGACAGACGGGGGAACAAGCGTGTGCAGTGGTGACCTGGAGGTTCTGATAGGAGCCTAGTGGAGGTGAGGAGGGGTGAGCGGAGGTGTGTGGGTGCAGGCGAGGCCTGGAGAGGGCATGCCAGGCGACAGAGCCGCAAGAGCAAAACCCAAAGGGCACGACACAGCCCAGGAGGCACCAGGAACTGCCAGCGACCAGAGTCAGGAGGCCACAGGCCCGAGAGAGAGTCACACGCCAGGCCATGAGGATGCAGCAACCCCGCAGGAGCTGGGAAAGCCCAATGGCAGAGTAAAATAAGCTGCTTTTTAATAACATCCTGCAAAACAGACCCCACTTGTCAGGTCTTTCTGGTGCAGTCAACGTTGGTGGGCTTTAGAAAACAAAGCTGTTTTGTCTTAATTGTTCTTAAAGGCAGTATCAATGCCAACAAAGGCTACTTTGGATCATGAGCTAGTGAGCAATTAAATTGTGCTCCCCCTCAAAAGCTGAACCTAATAACCTTGACCTTACACTTACTTTCAAGGGATTTGGTCATCTGCTTTTTTTTTTTTTTTTCTTTTTTAAGATTTTATTTATTTATTCATGGGAGACAGAGAGGCAGAGACACAAGCAGAGGGAGAAGCAGGCTCCATGCAGGGAGCCCGATGTGGGACTCGATCCCCAGACCCCAGGTGACACCCTGAGCTAAAGGCAGACTGTCAACCCCTGAGCCACCCAGGTGCCCCAGTCATTTGCTTTTATCCTGGAAATGGAAATTTGTGGTTTCAGAACCTAATTTTTCACGGAGAGGTCACAGTGGGGGAGAAGGAAACACTGCCCTTCCAGCGGGTCTCCTCCTTAGAGCCCTGCCCTCCCCTTCCCTGCCCTGCCCTCCCCTCCTCTCTCCGCTCCCCTCCCCTTCCTTCCCCTCTCCTCCCCTTTCTTCCCTTCTTCTCCCCTCCCCTCCCCTCTCCCCTCCCCTTCCCTCTTTCCTTTCCAGTCACTCATTTGTTCAAGGACTGGTCCGTCTGTGTTTCTGTGGACAAGCCTCTTTTTGAAAATGCTAGGTTGACCTCAACAACTAGGATTAAAGTGGCACTTGTCAGAAAAGAAGATAGTCTTGTACCCGGGAGAATGCAGCAGCCCCAAATGAGCCACGGCTCTGCCACACTGCAGATTTGGGGTTTGGGACATTTTTGGGTTTTGGTTTTTGGTCTTTAGAGTATTGCATGTTTCCTGAGGAAAACTGGAAAGTACAGAGAAGTAATAAAGAAATGGGGGAAAGCAACCTTCTCTCCAAATACGTGGGGGAAACCTCTGCTGTTTTGGGACACTTTTCTCCTAATATTTTTATCCTAGGTTTTTAATTCTTTTAAAAAAATTTTTTAAGATTTTTTTTTTTAAGTGATCTCTACACCCAGCATGGGACTCCAGCTCACAACCCTAAGATCAAGAGTCACACGCTCTATCGACTGAGTCCACCAGATGCCCCTCGGTTTTTTATTTTTAACATCCCTGGGAATCATACTAAGCACAAAAGTATATCCTGCCTTTTTTTTTTTTAAGATTTTATTTATTTATTCATGAGAGACACAGAAAGAGAGAGAGAGAGAGAGAGAGAGGCAGAGACATAGGCAGGCTCCATGCAGGGAGCCTGATGTGGGACTCAATCCCAGGTCTCCAGGATCAGGCCCTGGGCTGAAGGCAGCGCTAAACTGCTGAGCCACCAGGCTGCCCTGTCCTGCCTTTTTTTATTGTAACGTTGTTATAAGCGTCCCCTCCATGTCAGTAAGATCTCTCGGTGAAGGGGACTCCTAATGGCTGTCCACAGTGTGGATACATATTAGCACCCTAATGAATCACCAGCTAATAAACTTTTGAGTTCTTTAGAATATTTTACAATTAGAAACAACATTGTGGTGAAGAGCCTTCTGCAAAAAAAGGGGGGGGGGGATGTTCGTGCTTTATATGATTGCACTGGAATGGATTCAAAGATGTTTGAATTTTTTTTTTTTACCACTTTTAAAAGTCGTAAAACTATATAAAACATAATACATATTATTTAACCATTTGTCAGTGTGCTATTCAATGGCTTAATCTTTTTTAAAATATTTTATTTATTTATTAATGAGAGACACAGAGAGAGAGAGAGAGGCAGAGACATAGGCAGAGGGAGAAGTAGGCTCCATGCAAGAAGCCGGATGCGGAACTCGATCCCAGGACTCTGGGATCATGCCCAGAGTCAAAGGCAGGCACTCAACCACTGAGCCACCCAGGTGTCCCACAGTGGCTTAAATCTTTTCTATATCTGTACCCAAAACACTTCATCATCCTGGACACAAACTGTACCCATTCTATGGTACCCCCCTCGGCCCTCCCCCACCACTCAGACCCTCTATTCCATTTTCTATCTTTGTGAGTTTGTCTTCTGGGGGCTTCATATAAGTGGAATCATATGATAATCTCCCTTCTGTGACTGGCTTACTTCACTTAGGGTGAAGTTTTCAAGGGCCATCCCGTACATTTTCATTCTGTTCCTATTGGGGAGGGATGTTCCATTGCCCATAAATACCACACATTTCATTTATCCATTTATCTGTTGATAAGCATGTAGGCTGTTTCCCCCTTTGACAGTTGTGAGTAATACTCTTGTGCGTGTTAGTGTCTGGGCATCTGAGTGCCTGCTTTCAATTCTTTTATATACCTGGAAATAGATGATTCTATGTTTAACTTTTTGAGGAACCTCATACCATTTTATAGGGACCCAACTGGAAATTACTGATGAGGGACACCTGGGTGGCTCAATGGTTGAGCGTCTGCCTTGGTGTGATCCCGGGGTCCTGGGATCGAGTCCTGCATCGGGCTCCCCATAGGGAGCCTGCTTCTCCCTCTGCCTGTGTCTCTGCCTCTCTCTGTGTGCCTCTCATGAATAAATAAATAAAATCTTAAAGAAAAAATTACCGGGGAGATTTATATGTTACTTAGACAAAAGTGACTGGAGGACGGAACTCCAATTAGCACATACTCCAAGTCCTTGGTCAGTCCATCAAAATTTGGTGAATGTTTACATTTATATGTTTTAAGTTAAAAGAAATGTTTAGAGAAGGGGTTGCCATTTTTAATGATTTTCTCCATTTTACCCAGCCGGTCCCAAATTCACATAAAAAGCCTTCAATTATAAATGTAAAACCAGGGCAGCCTGGGTGGCTCAGCAGTTTAGCGCCGCCTTCAGCCCAGGGCCTGACCCTGGAGTCCCGGGATCGAGTCCCACATCGGGCTCCCTGCATGGAGCCTGCTTCTTCCTCTGCCTGTGTCTCTGCCTCTCTCTCTCTCTCTCTGTGTCTCCCATGAATAAATAAATAAAATCTTAAAAAAAAAAAAGTGAAACCAGTGCAAAAGGAGGGTCATGGTGAAATATAGACATGCTTTTAAACTTTAGGAAAATGATCAACAGATATATGAGTACCTTTTGTGCGCTTCATGCAGTATTCATCCTTCTGAGAAATACAAAGAAGTCTAGAGAAATTGTGATTTATTTTTTCACTCACTAATTCAAAAGCATTTACTTAGAAAGCACCATGCTAGGTAAAGCCCTGCTCTATGTTCTTTAAGTGCCATGTCAACTAAGCCAAGGGAATTGTTCAAGAAAAAAAAACAGGAGGCACATTCCACAGCTACAGAATATTAACTTTCAAATGACTAAACAGCAAGTAATAGGCATTTATAAACTAGAACAGTCCTTGATGGCCTCAGGTCTGGGCCTACAGAACTCCTCCAAAGGATGGAAGATTTTAGCTGGTGTGGTAGTTTCCTTTTGCTGTTGTAATCCGTTGCCATGTATTTTGTGGCTTAAAATGACACACATTTCTTATCTTACAGTTCCAGAAGTCAGAAGTCTGAGATCAGTCTTATGGGCTCAAATCAAGATGTTGGCAAAGCTCTGTTCCTTCCGGAGCCAATTAGGGCAAGTCTGTTTCCTTGTCCTTTCCAGATGCTAAACGCCATCTGCATTCCTTGGCCCACGGCCTCTTCCTCCAGCCTTCTAAAGACTGTCCCTCCAAGCTTTAATCCCATTGTTACATCTCATCTCTTCCCTCTGACCCTCCTGCCTCCCTCTTTAGAAGGACCTTGTGATTTACATTGGGCCTGCCTGGAAAAATCTGGGATAATCTCCCTATCTCAAGATTCCTTTTTTTTTTTTTTTTTTTTTTTTTACATAGAGAGAGAAGGAGAGAGAGGGAAAGAGAGGGGGACTGAGCAAGGAGAGGGGCAGAGGGAGAAGCAGACTCCCAGTGAGCGGGGAACCTGGTGCAGGACAGGTGGGACTCAATCCCAGGACCCCAGTGTCATGACCTGAGCTGAAAGCAGATGCCTAACTAGCTGAGCCACTCAGGCACCCGCCCCATCTGAAGATTCTTAATCTCATCTTCAAAGTCCCAGTCATGTTTGGGAATAACCTATTCACAGGTGACAGCAATTAGATCATGGACATCTTTGGGGGCCATTATTCAGCCTACCACAGCTGGGTAGGATTTGGAAAAGCAGGAAAGAGGGAAATTGTGCTAGAAAGAGCATATAAAGGGTATTTGTTAGTTTGACTACCAGCATGCAAACACCTTTTCATATTTGAGAAGAATTCCAAGATAAAATGTGAGACAAGCAACCCTCTTCCCATGAAAGAGGTACATAACCTAGGTGTGGCCCTTGTGATGCTCCCACTCACCAAAATTACTTTGCTTTTACTAATTGTTCTTGGCCTTGCATGTAGGGACTTTCTAAGAAACAGCCACATGGAGCTTGTTACTGTGGTCACTTCGGGGACACTTAGGAACCAAATGCCCCTCATCACATCCTTATGAGGGGAAAAGTTTCTTAGTCTCAATACCAGGGAAACCTGCAATCTTTTTGAGCATATGACCTACATTTGACTTATTGAGGTTGTGATTCCTATAATTCAACATCTCCCAGTTCTCAACATGGAACCTGGGTATTCTGTAAGATTGAGGCCAGATCTTACAGGTTTGACAGTGCCAATTAATCACCCCCTCTTCTCCTCAGTGTTGGAAACTGGGTTAAGGCAGACTTAAGTATCCCAGTGAAGTTCATGTTTGGTGTAGACCCATCATCCCCAACACAGGCTTTTGATTAACTTGGTTGGAGATACAGGTACATGTCTTTCATTCTTACAACCCTAAATCTTATGTGGGAACAACATAGGGGAGTCTTGATTGTGGGCCTGCTCTGAGCCCATTTACACCTCCACCACATTGGGGGTTGTGGCCTGCCTCGCTCTTACAGAATGAAGAGAGAAAGACCCAGAAAAGAGCAAGTCTCCAGATGTCCAGCTGTGAGCAAGCAAGAACAGAAGGAGAAGGAGAATATGGAGATGTCTCTTTGCCTCTTTGCCTCTATGTCTACTTAAGAACAGGATATCAGCAATGTGCATTTTTAAAAGAACAAAGTTTGTTTTAATATGTAAGAAATACGTGTTCCTGCCCTGGAGCCCTAGATGGTCTGCCTCCGGATCTTCCCACAGGTCACCACGAAAGCATTGCCTCACCCCCATCTCTTCACCCGGCTGTATCGCCTTCCCAGTACCAACCGCTCACCAGATGGTCTTGTTCATGTATCTATTTGCTTGTTTGCTGCTCATTTCCCCCCTTCTTGAATGAAAGTTCTGTGGGAACTGGGGTATTCCTTGTGATGGTCTTTGCTGAATGCCCAGTGCTTAGCACCGTCCCTGGCACACAATAGGGTTCATAGTGCATATTGTCGAGCAAGTGAGTGGTACTGTCTGGGTCAAGGCTCTAAACTGCTGCTTGCACCACAACTACTCAATTCCATGCTTCTCTCCTCCATCACCCATTCTGAGTCCCTCTCGTCCTCTCTATCACCCCAAACACCAACACTAACGTTCAGCCCTTAAGACAGGTCCTAACTGCTCTGTCTGCCTCAGTCTCTATCCCACTCTGCCACCAAGGGTTACTTCTGCTTCCGTATTCACAAGCCTTACCTCCACTGCCACCCCATGCAAATCAGCGTGCTGTAGAGCAGCGGAGAGGGGCATCCTCAGGCAGCTATGTTGGAACTGGAGGTGGGAGTAGGGAGGATGGGTGTGCAGATTGAAAGCAAAGCTCTGCTTTCTTACCCTAGCTTTGCTTTGTTCTATACTCACAATGTTTATTATTTTTTTTTTTATAACCAAATGTTGGGAGGGGGTGGGCCTGAGATTTTGTGTTTATCAAGGAGGCTAGGGTGTGGTTTTCAAAGTTATGGGAGCTGTTGATTGCTCTGCCTCCTAAAGAGGTTGTGAAATCTCAGCCCTCTGCCCTGCCTTCACCCATGTGGGTCCTCCCTCTGGATCTGTGCTTAGGAAACTTGCTTCTCTTCATGGACCAGTTCAAAGGGCACTTCTGTGATGCCTGCCCACATATTTTTCTTCTACCTCAGCAGAGCTAACTGCCCACTCCCTAAGCTCCAGAGCACTCTGTCCACAGCTCTGACAGGTAATTATTTTGCACTTGTTCAAATTCCCTATCAGATTAGGTCGTCCTTGAGGGCAAGGCAGTTAGTATCTTACTTAGTCAGCTCCGGCCGCCATAACAAAATCCATGGACTTAGTGGCTTTAGCAACAGAATTTTATTTTCCCATAGTTCTGGAGGCTGGAGGTGGAGATCAGGGTGCCAACCTGTTCAGCTTTGGGTAGGAACTCTCTTCCTGGCTTGTGGTGTCCACCTTCTTGCTGTGTCTTTACATGGTAGAGAAAGAGAGAGAGAGAGCATGCTCTCTGGTATCTCTAAGGACACGAATCCCATCAGACCAGGGTTCTACCCCATGAGATCATCTAAACCTAATTTACTTTCCCAAATCCCCACCTTCAGTGTATGAATGGGGAGCGGGGGGAAGAGGCAAGGGAGTCTGTGCAAACATTTGGTCCATAATACTCAGGAAACATTTTAAAATAAAGAAAGAACCTATGCTTCCTTAGATTCCCCCTAAGGACAGAACTCATCCCAGAGCCCCGAGCAGGTGCAGTTCACAGGACCCACCTTTGAAAGTCAGGGACACAGATGGAGTCCAGCAATGGGCTATAATGTTGATATAAAGAGACCTTGCCACCTGGCCTCCCTGTCATAGGTTGAGAAAGTCAATCCCCAAAGAAATTCAGGGGCCTCGGCCAACATCTTACTCATCTGATTTGTGCCCAAAATCAAACTTTTTTTTTAAAGATTTTATTTATTTATTCATAGACACAGAGTGAGAGAGGCAGAGACACAGGCAGAGGGAGAAGTAGGCTCCGTGCAGGGAGCCCAATGTGGGACTCGATCCTGAGTCTCCAGGATCACACCCCAGTCTGCAGGCGGCGCCAAACCGCTGCGCTACCAGGGCTGCCCCCAGAATCAAACATTGCTTACAAAATCATCTTTGTCCATTCAAAAAAGATTTACTGTCACCTACTGTGGGCTTGCCCTCCAGAAGCCCCCAGCCAGTGGGGGAGACAGAGCCACAACCAGCCGCAGTCGTGCAGTATGGTCTGTGCTGTGAGACAGCCCATGGGGGAAGCCTCTAGCCCAGCCTGGGAATTGGAGGAGGTGTCTCACAGAGGGGACATCGGAATCGAGTCTCCAAGGACGAAGTGGGGTTAGGCAAGCAAAGGGCCAGAAGAAGATGTTCTAGGCAGAAGGCAAGCCGGAAGCCAGGCAGAGCAGGGGCCCTTTGGGAACAGCAAGTAATTACTGAGAATTCAGGGTATGTGCCAAGTCATGCTGTTCCCAGCTCTAGGGTGACACAAAGTGGAAAACAGAGACCCTGCCTTCAAGGAATTCACAGTGAAAGATACATGAAGGGGCGCCTGGGTGGCTCAGTTAAGCACCTGTCTTCGCCGGGGGTCATGATCCTGGGGTCCTGGGATCCAACCCGAGTCGGGCTCCCTGCTCAGCGGAGAGCCTGCCTCTCCTCTGCCCCTTCTCCTGCTCTTTCAGTCTCTCAAACAAATAAATAAAATCCTTTTTTAAAGAAAGATACATTAAAAGTGAAATAAATAACAACTCAGAGCATTACTCTCAGCCTCACCTCTTACCCGGGGGTAATTTTTTTTTTTTTATTAATTTTTATTTATTTGTGATAGTCACAGAGAGAGAGAGAGAATGAGGCAGAGACACAGGCAGAGGGAGAAGCAGGCTCCATGCACCGGGAGCCCGACGTGGGATTCGATCCCGGGTCTCCAGGATCGCGCCCTGGGCCAAAGGCAGGCGCCAAACCGCTGCGCCACCCAGGGATCCCCAGGGGTAATTTTTTTTAAAGTAGGTGCCCCACCCGACATGGGGCTTGAACTCCCAACCCCAAGGTTAAGAGTCACAGGCTGTCCAGCCTGAGCCAGCCAGACGCCCCAGGAGAAAGATGGTCTGAATGTGCTTCTGAGCCCCCATGCCATTGCTCTGAGAATGCGCTTCCTCCCTTCTTGGGAGGCCTCTGGAAGTCCCGCAACCCCAGGGCCCTCCTCAGTCCATGAGGGCGTCCCGGAGGCTGTGTCTCCTGGGGACAAAGCCAGAGAGGCTGAGGAGCGGCTGTGTCCCCCCCTCACCGGGGCCGCAGGCAGGGACAGGGAAGGGGGGCCACCTTCCCCGGGAAGCCTCAGCGGGGGGTGCTTTGGCCACAGTGGGCGTCAGGCCCTGTGAAGGCAGGCAGGCAGACAGACAGACAGACCAGACAGACACAGGCATGTACACCCTCACACAGGGCCCCCAACCTAAGGCCGCCCGCGATCTGGGAACCAGCATCTTTCCGGGGGGGATCGGCCCTGGAGCAAGGGCGCCCCTGTCGCCAGCTCCAGGATGACTGACCTCTGTCCGCGGGGCCCGAGAAGGAAAGGCCTCCTCTCCGGCGCATAAACGGCGGCCAGGTGGTCAGATACTCGGGGTCACCCGGTGACGGCCTGGTGTTGCCTGTGTTGGACATTGAGGGGACGGTCCATGTTCTCCGCCCCTCTCACCTCTCAAAACTGCCTCCCCCTCCGTGTGTCTGGTCCCTGGAGAACCCTGAGGTTCCCCCCTACCCCATGCGGCCCAGTCCCTTCCTTGGGGCAGTGGCCCAGTCCCTTCCTTGGGGAGGTGGCCCAGTCCCTTCCTTGGGGCAGTGGCCCAGTCTTTTCCTTGGGGCGGTGGCCCAGTCCCTTCCTTGGGGCGGTGGCCCAGTCCCTTCCTTGGGGAGGTGGCCCAGTCCCTTCCTTGAGGCAGTGGCCCAGGCCCTTCCTTGGGGCAGTGGCCCAGTCCCTTCCTTGGGGCGGTGGCCCAGTCCCTTCCTTGGGGAGGTGGCCCAGTCCCTTCCTTGGGGAGGTGGCCCAGTGCCTTCCTTGGGGCAGTGGCCCAGTCCCTTCCTTGGGGCGGTGGCCCAGTCCCTTCCTTGGGGAGGTGGCCCAGTCCCTTCCTTGGGGCAGTGGCCCAGTCCCTTCCTTGGGGCAGTGGCCCAGTCCCTTCCTTGGGGAGGTGGCCCAGTCCCTTCCTTGGGACGGTGGCCCAGTCCCTTCCTTGGGGAGGTGGCCCAGTCCCTTCCTTGGGGCAGTGGCCCAGTCCCATCCTTGGGGTGGTAGTGCACTTGGGCTGAGAAAGTCAGCGTCTCTGCGGTGAGGGAAGCCATGCAACGTAGGAGCCAGGGACTGGGTGGGGGATGGGGGTGCAGAGAGAAGGGGCAACGAGGCCCCAGAGTGAAGAAAAGCAGAAAGGGTGCACAGCGAGGGGTCGTGAGGGCTGGGAGTCCCTGCTCCCCCTGCACCCTGCCGGCCTGTGGACGTGAGCACAACCTCCCTCTGCTTACGCGACTCTGGGCATAAGGCAAGCCTGTCCCTCTTCACTAGGAGGACCGAGCTATTTCTTGTCCGCACCAGGACATTTTAAGAACAATCGAGGTCACTAGTAATGATAATTGCTGTGGGACAATAGCCGTGACCTGAGACGGTGCCAGCAGACCCTCCCCGCAGCCCAGGACTACGGTGGTGGCGGACGTCAGTCCGTCCGGAGGAGCGGGCGGGCCGCCAGGAGGGTGCGTGGTCGGGGAGGTGTGGGGCCGGGAGCTGCGGACCCCACCAGGCCAGCTCCTCCTCCTGGCTCCCTGCCCATGAAAGCCCCTTGTTCCAGGCTTGTTCCAACCCGTATGGGGTTCCAGTGGAGAGAACCCCGAAGACTAGGACTTAGACTGGTCCCCACACCAGCCGTGGATCTCAGTGAAGACCACTTACTCTGTGCGGCCCCCTGTTCTCAACCCAGGAAAGGCCAGGGGAAGGGAACCCGCTGAGCGGCAGCGATGCCGTCCCCTTGAGCTCTGCTCTTCCGTTGCAGGTGCCACCGCCTTCTGGGCTACCACCTGCCTGTGGCTGCTTTAAGGCCTCCCCTCCCCGGCTGCTTCGGCCACGAGCCTCCTCGCCTGAGCTGAGGACCACGGGGAGTCTCCGAGGGCTGGGCAGTGTCTCCTGTGCAGGCTCTGGGGGAGGCCAGTCCCAATTAGGAAACTAGGAGCCCCCAGAGGGAGCTTGTTGACGGTAAGAAAGAGAGCCCATTGACGGCCATGGGGTGTGTGACCCAGCCCCCTGCCCCGGCCCCCCAGACTCCTCTAGTGCCATTTGAGGAATCACGCAGGTCAGCCCCCAGGACAAGTAGGAAGAGGCAGATGCCCAGGGCTCCTCGTAGAGCCAGGCTGCTTCTTCCATGCCGTTCTGGTCAGAACCCCAGGAAATGTGCAACCTGAGGGTGGTGACAGCCCTGTCACCCGGGGTCGCTTAGGTTGAGCTGTCAGGGGCTACCAAGAGTCAGATCCAGAGGCTGCCTCCTTAGGTGGAAATCCACCTGTACTCTGGCTTCTCGAAACATCCCTCCCCATCAGTCTTCCTCCACCCTTTGCCCTCCACAGGAGTGGGAGAGAGGTGTGGCCAATGTGGACTTTGCCACGGGAAGGGCGATTGCTTTAAGGAGTGTCGAGATGGGAAGATATATATAAAACACCAGCTTGGCAAGTTTCCAGTCCAACTGTCCATTCCCAGGGGGCGCAGGCCTTTCCCCGAAACTTGAAATAACACAAAAAGCTCTGGCGACTAGGCAAACATCCTATAGCCTATCTGAGCAATTCGAAGGTTCACGTCCAGAGCAGAAGAGAGTGGGCATAGAGGGCAAACACACCCCGCTCCTGTCGTAAGAGCCCACTGTGAGTACAGACTCCTATTTCGCCCCTGAGGAGTGTCTGCAATAACCACAGGGTGGAATGAAGATCCCTGAGTGCCCTGAACCCATCCCTGGCTCCAGGCTCTTCTGCTTCAGCCAGGCTAAGTTGCCTAGGACACGCCATTCATTCAACCATCTCCTGCACTAGCACTTCAGGGCTTTTGGATGCCCATCAGTCACCCCTGCACCTCTGGTGCTCCATCCTCTGACCTCCTCATCCTAGGGACTGGCCATGTCCCCCAAATCAGACCCTAGACTCCAGGCAAACCAATACCTTACTCATTCCTGTCGCCACCTGCCTAGAGTCCCCTGCCCTTTCAAACTTCGCCTGTCCTTTAAGCCAGACTCTTCCTTGAGCCTTTCCTGAGCATTTCAGCCCCTTCTGATTTCTTTTGTCATCCATATGGCTAATCTAACAGTTGATCTTGATGAGGTTCGGGGCAGGCAGCCCCAAGGCGTGCCACTTTCTAATTTTTTTTTTAATTAAAAGTTCCTTAGGAAGCAACCAGTGTCAATAAGGCATTCTGACCTTCCTCTGTCCCCCTGAAAGCAGAAAATAAATTCTGCAGGTGAAGTGTACCCTCTGCATCTGAAGGGTAGAAGGCAGCCTTTCTCCCAGACACAGGGACTCCAGGGCCGAAAAGCCATATCAACAAACCTAGTACTTCTGCAGTAATTTGCTTCACCAAACCCACACCCTTCACAATGTATCATTTGTGGTAAAGGTATAAAAGCTCCCTTGCTTTGGTCACTTATTTGGGTCTCATATCTTTGGGGCCCCAAGACATACACATGAAATTAAATTTGTTGGGTTGGTCTTTTTGCTGTTAATTCCTCTCTCATTGCAGGAGGTATCCCAGCCAAGAACCGGGAAGGGTAGAGAAAAATGTGTTTTTCCTTCCCTACCCCCCTGTGCAGAGGCATCGTCCGCTCTTGCACTAGCCTGTGGGTCTGATCTTCTCAGCCCTGGAGCACATAGGACAGAAACAGTCTTCTGCTTGTTCATATTCCGATGCCCCCTCCGTGGTTGCTCAGGCTAGTGCCAAACTCATGGTCAATGTTCAATCAATTCTTGTTAATGGTTTGGTATCCAGACTGAGCGAGTGGGAATGCTTTGGTTTCTTTTGGTTTTGCTGTGTGCTGGGCTCCTAACCTTTGCAAAATCGAGGACCTCCGCCTGCAACGAGTGGCAGCCTGAGTATTGCTGGACCGAAGAAGCACAAGGCAACAAGGGCTTTGGATGACTTGGCTTTTGTTCATCCTGACAAAGGCTACACACACGTGAGAAACAGTCATGCCTGTGTGTGCAGGAGAGGAAGAGAGGCCACGAGGCACTGGAGAATGTTTGCTACAGACCTGGTTCAGGAACCCTTTGCCATGACCTGGTAGCCAAGGACCCTGTGGCTTTGTGGTCCCCCAACTGGGAACCATGGGGGGATGCATTCAACACAATGCTTGCGAGTACCTAATCCAGGCGTCTTCTCTGTCTGCTGTCCAACCCTGATGTCGTTTAAGATAGTTTGTAAAATAAATGGATGAATACAACAGAAGAAGGGGTCAAGAGGAATTCATGTACTCATCATGATAGAATTAATGATATGTTAATAGTTGCTGGACGCATGGGGCGCTTTATTTGTTATGTATAATTTAACCCTCTTAGGATGCTATGAAGCATCATTATTCCCAGGCGGAAACTGTGAGCAGGGGTCATTGCAGAAATGGAGGAAGGAGCCAAGCTTTGCATCTGGGTTGATGAGGTGTGGAACAGCAACAACAGATGCACAAAGTGTGGTCTATCCATGCGATAGAATATTATTTAGTCATAAAAAGGAACAAATGGGCTGACCCACACAACAGTGTGGACAACCTCTGAAGTATTATGCTAAATGAAGGAAGGCAGACATAGAAGACCACATATTGTAAGACTCTATTTATGTATTTGTTTTATTTATTTATTTGAGAGAGAGCAGATGTGAGAAAGCACAAGCAAGAGGAGTGGAAAATGGAGAGGGAGAAGCAGGCTCCTCGCTAAGCAGGGAACCCGATGCCAGGTTCCATCCCAGGACCCTGGGATCATGACCTGAGCCAAAGGCAGACACCTAACCGACTAAGCCCCCCAGGCTCCTGAAGTATGACTGCTTATATGCAATGTCCAGAATAGGTAAATCCATAGAGAGAGAAAGTAGATTAGTGGTTGCCAGGAGCTGTAAGGAGCGGGGGACGCGAGGAGGAACTGCTTCATAGGTATGAGGTTTCCGCGTGGAGTGATGAAACATTCTGGAAGTAGAGCTAGTGGCTGCACACAACACCGTGTACACTGAATGCCCCCAAAGTGTACACTTTACAAGTGGCAAATTTTCTGTCATGTGCATTTTATCACAATTTACAGCAACAAGAGCAAAACCCACACAAAATAGCAAAAACAGCCCACATAAGACCAGATCCCAGAGACAGGCTGGCCCTCCAAGAAGAGTACCTAGGAGCCATGGCCACACCTCACCTGTCACAGTCATCACTACTAAGAAATTAATCCACCTCTGGGAGTTGTGGCTGGGAAAAATGTTTCCTGCAGAGCATGGAGAGCCTGCCTGCTGGCTCTCAGGATCTTCATGGGACCCCAGTTTCTCATCTGGGTCCACCTTTCCCCAAAATACACCCTCTTATCTTTAGAATCTGGAATGATCACTACTTCTCACCACCTTGGTCCAAACCTCACATCTCAGTGTCCCCTTGCACGCAGGACCCCATCCCTGCTCCCCAAGGTGACATCTTGCTGGCCTGAACCACCTGACCCAAGCCCACATCATGGGAATCTTACCCGATGCCTCTGGGAATAATGGGACAACTCAGAAGAATGACAGGGACTTCAGGTATTATTGTTGGCTGGAGGTGGGCATTTAGTTTGAGATAGGTGAGGTCTTCATCATGCCCTCGAGTGATACCGCACAAGGGACCTCCTGAACCCGTGGAGCCATATACACCCTTGAATATGAGGGAGTGAGACCCTCTTTCTGCTCCTCCTGCAGTCACCAAAGTCAGTGGTGGAGGAGTTTGTACAGCTGTCTGGGCTTTGGGCTTTCTCAGAAATGCCTAGAGACTGACCACACCGCAGTTCTCCAGAGAAGCTTGTCTGAACTTGGAATGCTCTACAGTCACGTCAGGCCACTGCTGAGGTGTGCAGGCCCCTGGTTTGCTTGAGGAATTGCTCCGAACTCCTCAACTGTCACGATTGCAGTTTACACCTTCAGCTTGGGGCTAGCTTGAATGACAGCTCAGCTCCCTTGTATCAACTCTCCTCCTTGCTCCATCCTGGGGAAGCCAGTCAGCCCCCTCGGAGGGGGTAGGTCAGCGACAGTCGAGAAGCCATTTGGTCAGGCTCGCACTGGGAAAACTGGGTAGATGACTGACTGACCCAGGGCACGCAACCCATGACGCACTCTCCAAGATTAACTCATACAATTTCTGGTTTCTGTGTCAGCTTTAAAATAAAAAAACAAAACACCTTAAATCTATAAAGGCAGAAAGTAGATTAGTGGTTGCCTAAGACTGTGGGTGGGGAGAAGAGCTGGGGCGAAATGGGGAGATGGGGAGTGTCTCCTAAATAGGTACGAGGGTGAGGAAAACGTCCTCAAGTTAATTGTGGTGATGGTTGCACAACTCTGTGACTATGCTAAAAAAAAAATCATTGAGTTGTGCACTTCAAATAGGCAACTTATATAAGTATATGAATTACATCTCAATAAAACTGCTTGAGACAAATAGCCTCATCTTTCCCAATTCCCAAAGACAATTCAACATTGACAATCCCCTCAAGACAGGTGTGTAGACGGATTTGCACACCATTACACGCATCTCTCTCTACTTAGCATTCAAGGACCAGTTAGAGCCACTCCTACCAAACGTTCTTAGTTATTCATCTGGTTCTTCTACCTTATACTGTGTCACTTGTACGCAGCAGCATTGTGCTACTACATGGTTAACAACCAGCTCTGTTGGGGGACAGAAAAAAAACCTCGGCCTTGGTCAAACTGCCGGATGGCTGAAGCAGAGTTGGGAAGTGCGTGGCAGGGCACTGGTAGGTAGCATTTCTACCAGATGGATGCTAATAACCAGAAACACATAAAGCAGCGTAAGATGGTTGGGAAGGGATGACTTTTGAGTGCGTATCACCTTTGAGTGTGTTTCCATCACCTTTGTGATGAATATTGTGTGTATACATTCATCTTTCATTTACTTCGTTGTGTCTATGACTTAATTTTAAATAATGGCTGTGTTTAACCACTAGCTCACAAAGTCCCTAAAAGTTTAATGATCAGCTCCTATCTCATCCTGGCCATGCCTGCCTTTTTACTGGAAAGACATCATTTCCTAGAAAGCAGCCTGGACACCCTCAAGAGCAGGGGCAGTGCCCATCTTGTTGATCATCGAATCATCCGCGGGGCTCGGTGGCCAGCACGTATGAGGCTCACTTAGCACATGTTTGCTTGCTGACGGCAAGGCGCTGTCTTTGAACCACCGAGGCAGTTAAAGAGTGCTTGGCAAATCATAGGCTTCTGAACAGTGGGAAATAATGGAATAAGCAGAAAAATTAACGCTAAAAATTAATGCAAATAGGTCTTTGAGCTATTCATTTTAATAAGTTAAATAAAAGGGAAAGATGTCCGTTCTGTACCAGGCACTGAGCAAGGTCTCTGTGCATTGGCGAGGGTGACTAGGGGAAGATGAGACGAAAAAGGGCAGAAGGAATCTGCTTGCAGGAAGTAGTTTTAAAAGAATTAAGGCAAAGAAACCGGCCTACTTTTCTGGCCTACTAAAGAGAATAAAAAATTAAACGGGGAAGTGACATGGTGTTGGGTCAGTGTGTCCAAACTTTTTTTAACACATGGCCCTCACTGATAAGCATAAACATGTCCCCTTCTGCCCAGAGGTTGTGATCTGTCCCGCCCCCCCCACAGGAAATATAACCATTGCTTTTGGATGACAACCTCTCATATTCAGTCAGAACTCCTGGGTCTCCCCACCACCCCCCGGGGGATTTGCAATTATATTGATGAAAGAATAACATTTTGGGTCTGCTTGGGCTGTTTTTGCAATGACCCCTCTCCATGCTCACCCCCCCCACAGACAGGCTGAGAATCATAGGGTGACAGACAGCCCAGGGCTGGCAGGCAGCACACCTGGCTTCCAGGGCTGCAGCTGCCACCTGACCTGCTGTGCCATCTTCACAGGTCACAGACCTGCCCTCCCCCCCAACCCTGCCCCCCACCCCCCGGCCCCAGGTCTCTGTTTCCTCACCTCCAGCTCTCCCATCTTTAGCAAGAAAATTAGACGGTTCTAAAGTTTCTTCTCAGCTCTAACATTTCATGAGCCCAAGTTCACTTTTCATCCTGACCTAGATTTTAAAGATAATGCACTTAAAATATTACAAAATGTGAAAGTGATCAGTTATCTCCTCCGCTTGGCAGTGTCATCGCTGGAAGTGCACTGGTGGGCGTGGGGGGGGTGGCTATTTTGGTGCCTGGATGCTCAGAAGAGGAGGAAGAGAGGGTGGAGAGATTACCAATTCGGTAACCTCCCCTCGACTTCTGAGGCCAAGTCGATGCTTGTCTTGAATGCCTGATCCAAATAGCTAAGAGTGTTAGAGAAGTGATAAAAATAGTTGCCACTTTCCTTTACTGACTGCCTACTAAGGGTGTGGACCTGACTCTGACTCGCAAAACAAGCTCTCAAAGTGTGCAGTATGATCCCCATTTTATAAGTGAGCAATGAAGTAATTTGCCCAGGCTTCCACAGCTTGACAGAACCAGATTCAAACTCGAATCCGATGCCAACCAACACTTGTCTTCCACTAGGCCAGTGGTTATAAAGTATGGTCCCCAGAGCAGCGGCAGCAGCAGCCCCTGGAAGTTTAGGAATGCAAAATCCCTGGTCTACTGGAATCAAGAAGTCTGGGGGTGCCCCCGCTGCAGAAAGCCCTCCAGGGGATTCTGATGTTCATTCACATTTGAGAATCCCTGTATGATGTTAGGCTGTCCCTTGCCAGTAGCTTGGGCAGGGTCACACCTGGTGATCCTCAGAAGGCCGACATTCCTGATGCCCTTACGATGATATGCCGGAGACATTTGAAACCATCCACTCCCTGCATAGGGGGTAATATCTTAACACTCGAGGGGTGTTCCAAATGCCACAGAAGTCATACAGTTGGCTTATTGAAGCATTCTTGAGTCAAGTCATAGTAAGCTGCCAGAGATAGTTTTTCTAATTTAGTTTCCTGGCTCCAAAAAATTGATCAGCACTCCAGAATTCTGGGTGCTCTCTCAGAGAAGATGGATGGATTCCAGAAGGAGGTGTTGGGGTGAATTGAAATTTCCCTCACTAGAACCTCCATTTGTCTCAGGTCTAGTAGAGGACTTGCCTCATTTATGTGCAGATCATAAGCTTAGAATTTTGCATGTCGATTCCTACGTGGAAGCCTTGCTCATATTTGCTGTCCCTCTCTCTGGGCCTGGGAACAGGAGACAAAAGGAAGGTGTCCTTGGGAGTGGGAGTGTCCATGACTTACAGAGGGGCAGGGGCATCGCTGGGGGAATGTGGGGGGTCAGTGGCCTTTGGGCACAGCTTAGCGGAGTAGAGATGGACTCACAGGTGCATATGCAAGGAGTGTGGACCTGCGGAATGGGGGACGGGCTGGAAAATTTGTGCACCTGCTCCTGGGGAGGAGAAGGTGCTGTGGCCCCTGGTTCTTGATCTGGAGGATCTTGATCTTAAAGGATCTTGATCTTCAAGGAAGAACAACCAAACGTTCTGGTTTGGCTCCTGAAGACTGCCCGTGGGGAGTTGCTGCCAGGTACTAGAGGCTTTATCCATCGGCTCCAAGCCGACCCCAGCACAGGTGAAGTTACTGGAGAAAATCCTCACACCACAGAGGCTGGCTTCATTCCAAACTCCTGGTCTCAGACTGCAAATGGGCCATCAACACTACCTCTTCTCCTCTTGGCTTGCTTCACTCCACTACAAGTATTGTGCCTTTTCCTCCCACCTCCTCCCCGCTCTCCATCCCAGCTTCTGCTGCTGACCGAGCCCGCATGTTTGGTTGGGAAAATAGAAGCCAACAGATGGGAACTCCCTCCTTTTGCCACCATCAGATGTACACACCTTCCTACACCTACTTCTGCAACACGCTTCTCTTTCTTCTCTTACACTGGAACAAGTGTCTCTACTCCCTTCAAAGGCAAATCCCTCAACTCGTGGTCTGGATCCTACTCCTTCTTGCTTAACCCAGAAAATCACCACTATCTCTCTCTCTCTCTCTATCTCTATCTCTCTCTCCTTCCTCAGCAAATTTTCACTCTCCCCTGGATCATTGCTATCAACCTATAGATCTTCTCTGCTGTCTTTCATATGTATATAGAGAGTTGTAAAACTTTCATGTATAATAATAATATATACATGTTAAAATGAAACTCATCTGTAAACATGTATGTATACACACACCACACACATGTATGTTTATACGTGCACATCTATATAAAACTCATGACTATATATGAATGTTAAAGATAACAACAGGTACTCCCTTGACACTGCCTCCCACCCCATTTCTGTCTCTCTCCTCTCCTCCCTCCAATCTAGCTTCTGTTCCCACCACGCCACAGAGCTGTCGTTCTCAGCCTGTGCATTTCTGTCCCCTGCAAGACATTCGGCAATGTCTAGAAACATTTTTGGTCATCACGACTCTGGGGAGGGGTCTGCTGACACCTGGCAGGTGGAGTCCAGGGATGTTGCTTAACAATCTACAGTGCAGGGATCCCTGGGTGGTGCAGCGGTTTAGCGCCTGTCTTTGGCCCAGGGCGCGATCCTGGAGACCCAGGATGGAATCCCACATCGGGCTCCCGGTGCATGGAGCCTGCATCTCCCTCTGCCTGTGTCTTTGCCTCTCTCTCTCTCTCTCTCTCTCTCTCTGTGACTATCATAAATAAATGAAAATTAAAAAAAAAAAAAACAATCTACAGTGCACAGGACAGCCACCCACAAGCACAGAAGTATCTGACCACAAATGTCAGTAGGGCGGTCATTGGGACCCCTGCTATAGAGAGTGTTCTTGCCAAGGTTCCCAAAGCTCCCATGGTGCCAAGTCTGAGAACTTATTTTCCATGCTCAACACACCCAGCCTTTCTCTCTTGGATTCTGAGATGCTTCTCTCTCTTGGTTTTCCACCTATATTTTGGGGCATCCCTTTGCATGTTCTTCCTCTACCTGACTCAGTCCTGGGCTTTCTTCTTGTATTTCTCTTTTCTCTCTCTTCCTAATTGGCCCACCCAGTGGCTTCCTATCATTTGCACGCTGGCTTTGGAGCCACTCTGTCTGGTTTGGGTGCCAGCTCTCAGTTTTCCAGCTGTGTGACCATAGTAATGATTTCTTCTCAGTTACTTGGCAGCCTTAGTTTCTTCTTCAGTAAAATGGGAATAATTATAGCACTTAATGGAAATGTAATTACTCAATGAGGAAAACCAAGTAAATCTCATGACAAAGAGTTTAAATGCACATTAATTGTTATTATTGGTGTTTCTGACTCCATGACATAAAAATTGTGTGCCTTTTTACTTTTTACAAGAGAGCTCAAACACAGATAGTTAGTGAGAACTCAGCAGATCAAATCAAGACAGGGGTCAAGTCCAATCTAATTCCAAAGAAAACAAAAAAAAGAAACACAGTTTGAGCACGAGCTGTGTGCTTGGCACAGTATTCAGGCTAGGAATTCCTACCCCAGAGAGCTTATTTGCTGTGAGTACACAGGAAAGGAACTCAGAAGAGTACAAGGAAATGATAGCCAGCTTAAGATGGGTGCCCAATTACCAGAAGACAACGGTTTTCAAACAGGATTCCATGAAATCCATTCATCAAAGACGCTTCAGGTAGGAAGGTCCTCAAACTCTGGAATTCAAACCTCTGTATTTTTTTTATTGAAATATCATGGACACATAATGTATTCATTTTAGGCGTACAGCATAATGATTCAATATTCAAATTTCTATTTTGAGATATATATTTTTAAAAGATTTTATTTATTTATTCATGAGACACACAGAGAGAGAGGGGCAGAGACATAGGGAGAAGGAGAAGCAGGCTCCCTGCAGGGAGCCTGATGCAGGACTCGATCCCAGGATTCCAGGATCATGCCCTGAGCCGAAGGCAGACACTCAACCACTGAGCCACCCAGGCGTCCCTTGAGATATATTTTAAATTATTTTTTAATTATGATATTTTAGGGGATTTATTTATTTATTTTAAGTAATCTGTACCCTCAACGTGGGGCTTGAACTCATGACCCTGAGATCAAGAGTCACAAGCTCCACTGACTGAGTCAGCCAGGCACCCCTATTTCAAACTATTTTAAAATTGCAGTAAGAAGAATGCACTTACGAACAGGTTATGGGCTCAGTTTCAAGGCAGTACGTTAAGCTTCATTTCAGGTTGACAGATTTTCGTCCAGACTGTGAGGAAGTAAGTGTCTCCTTCCATCTCTATTTCATAGCAGAAAATCTTCATTCACCCAGCGAAGAGTTGCAAGAGGAGCTATTTTGTTTTGTTTAAACAGATTTTTTTGGAGATATAGTTCAGATACCATACAATTCACCCATTTAAAGTTTGAGTTGTTTTTTTTTTTTTTTCAATAGTTGCAATTTGCAACTGCTTATCTTAGCTTGGTCAGTCATATTCTCTCCAGATTGTACAAAGAAAATGCAATAGGGGTGCCTGATGCAATCGATAAAGTATCTGATTCTTGGTTTAGGCTCAGGTTGTTATCTAGGGTTGTGAGCACTGAGCATGGAGTCTGCATGTGATTCTCCCTCTCCCTCTGCCCTTCCCAATCGTGTTTTCTCTCTTGCTAAAATAAGTAAATCTTTAAAAGATATATAAAATGCAATAATAAAGTAAAATGAAGATGCTGTGAGGCGATGCCCATAAGTGTCCATAATATCAACTTTCAAATTTTTATGTTCAAACAACCAAAATATTTTCCTTTGGCTAACTTTCTAAGTGATTATATAAATTTGAATGAAGAAGGTTATTTCATACTAACTAAAACTCTTCATTTATCTGCTTTATATGTTGAGGATGTACATAGGAGTTCAATTGAAGAGATTCAATTTGACAAATATTGAAATGTGCCACGCAGCAGGCCCCATTCCAGGCTCTGGGATTCAGCCATGAACAAACAGACATCAGGCCCTGCTCTCACCAGGCTTAGATTCTAGAGCAGTAACTGGAGAGAAATAAACAGGAGGTTGCATCAGATGGTGAGTTGTGCTGGGAAAAACTAAAGCAGGCCACGAGAGGTCGGAGCTAAGCAAGCAAACAGGCCAGTGTGGTGCACGGTCTGACCATGTTTTTACATGAAATTTTGGTATTTTGCTCATCATGGATTTTTTTTTGCATTAATTTCTTTTGGTTACTGAGTTCTTTGGTGCCCTCTTAAATTTCACACCCTGGTTTCAGCACTGGAACAGGGTCTGGGTAAATGTGGTCACAGTCACAAGAGGGGCTAAGATGCCTCACTAAGTCTTCAGACTTCACTCTGTGGTCTTTGGAAAGGCCACTGGATGGTATTGAACAAATAGGTGATGCGACCAAAAAATACCACCTAGGGGCTATTGGTCTGGAAGCGGTGTGAAGAATGAGTGGAAATGATCAGAACGCGGATCTGCGGGTAAATTTATTGTGAATTATCTGGGGTGCTAGAGCAGTAGGCTGTGGCAGGAAGGCTGGTGGCCCCATGCCCTTCACGTGTCTTTGCCTGCCCCTAAACTGGCCCCAGAAGTCAAGCAACGGAACAGACACGATGAACGCCAGCTTCTTGCCTCTTTCTGTTTTTAATATGGTCGATTTGTGCAAAACAGGAAGTTCTGCTGTGACAATGGCATTATTCATTGCTGAGAAACGTACTTTTGAGAACACTAAAAACCAGGGGTCCCCTCTGAGGCGGTTCTGCCAAGCTTAGGAATCTGCCATTGGGTGGGCCCCTTCCTAACGGGGCCGAGATCCCTCCCTGCTGTGCCAGCAGCATGAGCTCAAGAGCTGCTCTGTTCCTAAGGCTGGGGACAAGGCTGCTTAGCCTTTCGGGAACTCCCAGCTGCATGGGGCCCAGGCCCTGCGGGGGAGAGGACCTGGCTGTGGGCCCACCAGGGCCTGTGGAGGCTGGGACATGTACAGGGAGGTCACAGGAAACCCTCCCCGCCCCAGGCTTTGGTCCTAGAGAAATGGTTCCATCCGAGGTAGCTGGCAGCTGCTGGCTGGGGGACTGAGAGGCCAGGTCATTCCTGGAGACCGAGGCAGACAGGAATGTGTGGTGGTTACCAAGCTGGAGACCCTTCAGCAGGAACCTCTCATCTCTGTTCAGTGGAATTGGAATTTCTGGCACGGATCCATCCTGGTGGAGTCACTGACTCCGACTTCTCTAGTCATTTCCCCAAAATGACATTTTTTACTGGGCCCTGACAATATTTCTTTTGGAGAGTAGTCTTTTGGCATCAGAGTCCAGTCTGAAAGCTGACTCTGTAGCTTCCCAGTGGAGTAACCTTGTGCAGGTTACCTGACCTCTCTGAGCCTCGCTTCCTTCATGGAGTTTATGTGATAAAACCCGGCAATCGAATCCCTGGTCTGCCACTTGATGTCTATTACCCGTGGCTTGGAACTTCAGTGTTTTCATCTCTGATATGGGAAAAACAGTAGTGCCTACTCCAGAGCATACTTGTCAGGATCAAATGCGATAGAACATGAGCACGGCATACAGGAAGAACTCAATAAATGGTTACGATGATTACTGGTATGGTTGGACATGGTAGCTATTATAACATAACTTTGGAATAAAGTGCAGTAAACATGGGAGCAAGATTCAACTTGCACTGGGCAGGGGAGGCAGTGAAGGGACGCCCGAGGAGCCGCTTGCGGAGGCTCCCGGGGCTCAGCCGCGCCGTGTGCACCTGTGCCTGCAGGAGTGTGTGGCCCAACTAGCGGAGAAACGCTTGACTAAGAGTTACCTGCCCGTTGCCTTTTGCCCTATAAACTGGTGTCCCCCTGAGCGTGAGGACCCGGGTGCAGGCTCCGTGCACCGTGGCGGACACCCGCCTGACCAAGGGAGAAGAACAATCACTAACTCTAAGTGATCATAAAGGCCCAGAACTTGACAGCCATTCTAGAAGACTTCTAAATGGTCTACATCCCATTGTCCCAGAAGGGAAGTTACCTGGATTTCCCCTGAGATAAACCGAAGTCCGTTGGGCTGGGCGCAGCTTGCTGACTTCTGTTCTCCTCCAGAACTAAAGATCACAGATATGACCAATACTTGTGGGAGGATTGATTACCGTTATCTATTGCTGACATTTCTCATTCTGGGATAGTATTTCAGGTCTCCATCCTTTCTAAATATTTTTCAACTTTTAATACTTCTTAGTTATCCCTTCTTATTTTTAGTCTTCTTTTTTCTCAATCAGTTGCTCTTTAAAAAAAAGTTGTTACACTTATTTCTGAGATTTTATTGGAATTGTTTATCCTAGTTTTCTACAAATCATTACTTCAACTGAGAGGCATCTAATTTCTAAAACATTGTTAACCTATTAAATATATTATGGGCAGGGTGGGGCCCTGTGCTGCACCCTAATGTCTAGTGGAGAATCAGGTAATCAAATAACTGTATGAACTTAGAGTTCCCTAAAGTGATTTGAAGGAAAAATCTGGCGGTTATGAGAACTTACAATAGAAGGTGGCCACTTGGGGTGGGGGCGGGGGTGGGAGCAGGGACACTTCTAGAGGAAGTGAAGGTTGCTGTGCCATCTGCCAATCTGCCGGTGAGGGAAGAGATTCAGTGTGCCCCTAGGTCACTCCCTGGACCTACAGGGGCTCCGACGCCTGGAGGTCTGCACACCTCGGCTCCCCTATTTTCTAGGGGGGGGCCACCTGGGCCACTCGGCCACCAGGCGGAAGACGCAGATTGCAATGCTCAGGCATCTCCCTCCCTGCATTCCCCCTCCCCCCCAAGAGGTCAAGCAACTGAGGTCAGAGTCGAAAGAGAGCACTTTGCAGGAAGGAGAAGCAGTAGGAGGCCCGAAAAGGCAGAAACCTGGCTGAAGACCAGGCCTGCAGGCCTGCACCGGAGGATGGGAATCCAAGTCCTTCCCCGCTGGCTGCCTCCGCGGACTCAGCAGACAGGGGCTTGCATTTTTCCTGCCTAACTGATATTTCCTGGGCTGATGGAAAAAGGAGCAAAGCGACGCTGAGGGGTGCTGGCCGCAGGCCCATGGCTGTAGGCCGATGGCTCGAGGTTTCTCCCCGAGGTCTCCGTGGAGCCAGAACAAAACATTGGTCTTTGTTCAGCTGCTGGAAGAAACCTCAATTCTAACCAGGCCCGGGTCGACTTTTGAGGACCCATCCCTCAGCCCCACCACTGACAGGGGCAGCCACTTCCGGAAGCTTCCTATCTAATTCAGGCTGGGAAAAGCATCTCAAATTTCTATTCCTATCACCCACTAGGTCCGTTCAATTGCCCTCCCTCAACATTGGAATAGTTGCAATGACCTGACATACAATAGTCACCTAGGTTTAATTTTTTTTTTTCAAGAGGGACTCATTTTTAGCTAAGCAATTACCAACAATAGCTCATTATACATCTAAATTCTTTCAACACAAGCAACCACTTCTCTTCCAAAGCATGCTCTGACGCTATCAGAATATTGTGCTGTTTCCCTCTCCTAGCAGTTTTGCTGGATTTCACCCACTGAAGAAACCAACTGTAAATATTTGACATTCCTTGTACCTCTGGAAGTCCCCACAGTCCAACCTTCTGGGGCTCTCCATTTCAGCTTTAAGCCTCAAGGAAAAATGGGAAGAAAAGGCCAGGGCGTGTTTCGGAACCCGAAACTGCTCCATAATAAGTGGTCACCCCTTGAGGGGTGAGGGGTAGGGGGTTGCCATAGTTTAGGTTTCTAATAAAGCTTTCTTAAAAAAAGAGTTTATTTATTTATTCATGAGAGACACAGAGAGAGGGACAGAGACACAGGCAGAGGGAGAAGCAGGCTCCCTGCGGAGAGCCCGTTGCAGGACTCGATCCCAGAACCCCGGGATCACAACCTGAGCCGAAGGCAGATGCTCAACCACTAGAACCACCCAGGAGCTGTCCCTCTAATAAAGCTTTTTGTACGTGTTTCATCAAATATAGACACATAAAATTTACAATTTTAGCCATTTATAAGTATGCAATTCGGTGGCATCGGGTTACCTGCACAGTGTCATGCGATCTTTAGCACTAACCATTTCCAGACTATTGTCATCATCCGAAACAAAAGCTCGGTGCCCATTAAGCAGTAGCTCCACATTCTCTCCTCCAGCCCCGGACACCACTCATCTATTCTCTGAATCTATGAACTTGACCCTTCTAAATATCTTACGTAAGTGGAATCAAATAATATTTGTCCTTTGGTGTCTGACTTCTCTCACTCGGCACAAGGTCTTCACGGTTCTTCCATGTTGTGGCTTGCATAGGCTTTCATCCTTGTTTACAGATCCCGCTGTGTGTATATACGCCACGTACTGTTTTATCCCTTCGTCTGTTGATGGACACTTGGGTTATTTGCATCTTTGGGCTAGTGTCTGATGAAGTTTTAACATGATACATGGGATCTGGCTCCTCTGTGACTTAGGACCCATGTAACAACTACTTTTTACTTCATTTCATTCTCTTGAAACAGGAGGTCAGTCAGAGCAACTTCAACATCCGGGCTCTGCAGGCAAAGCTGAGGCTAAGTATGGGGAAGGATGAGTGACTATGGTCACTATGTTTGCAGAGCTACACTTGAGGGTCTGGCTGGCCAGAGATGGCATCCTTAGGTGGGTGAGATCACACAACGCCAGTCTCCTGATTCTACAATAAAAGAGAACTTTCATTTGTTCATTCGTTCAATTAACTAAATCCATTTGTTCTATTGTTCTCTCACTCATTCATTCATCCTGAGCTTCCAACCATAAGAGACACAGAGACCAGCAAATGGACACTGACAAAGCTCAAGGGTAAGGGCTTCGAGAGAAGTATGGCGTGCTGTGGGAGCCCGGAGGAGGCACCTCTCCTGTGCTTGGGAGCCAGGAAAGGCTGTTTGGAGGAAGTCACAACTGTGCCAAGTCACTAGGAAAGGGAAGAAGTTAGCCGGTGGAGCAGAGGATGGATGGAGTGAACCAGGCCTGGGAGGGGCACACAAGGGCCCAGAGATGAAAGGGAGGACCAGCAGCTGGCTTACGTGTGTGTGACTTGTGTTTTGAGGTGGAAGTACAGAGATTCGTGAGAGGCAGAGGTGGTGAAGCCACAGGTGCGGGCAGGGACTGTTTGATGAGGGAACTCGTGGTGTTTGGGCTTAATCTTGGGGCAAAAGAGAAGTCCTGATGGCTCTGAAGCAGGGGAAGAAAGCAGATCCTGTTCTACCTTTGAGGGAGCCAACATCTACTGAGCACTCTCCGAGGGCTGGGCTGGGTATCCTTGAGACAATGGATGCAGATGGGTGATGAGGTCAAGGGAGACTTGCCAAGTCCTCCAAGTGCCAGCGGCAGGAGGCAGACACAGACATCACTCTGTGACTTGGTGTGGTCTGCGACACCCCCACCACCCCAGGTGCAGAAATGCAGAACCTAGGCCCTATTCCTTCTGGATCATAAATCTGCATCTGAACAGGATCCCCAGGTGGTTCCCAAGGGCACTGAGGTTCTGAGAAGCCCTAAAGTGATTCCCAAGGCTAAGTGCAGATTAGAACCTCCTGAGCTAACCTCCTGGATGAATTCCAGCAGAATTCCTGGGGCTGCCACTCAGGCAGCAGGATTTTTCCAAGGTGCCCCAAACCCCTTACGCTATGCATCCCCCTTTCCAGGGAGGGCAGGCTAACTCTGCAGGAAGCCCCAGGCACCTCGCCACCCCACCGGAGGCTCTGCAGCTTTAAGAACTGTTGCTGGCTGCCGCCCAGGAGGCTACAGGAGGCCACCCCACCATTGCACCATTGCAGGGCCTCGTGAGCACAGGCTGCAGGCTGCCGCAGTGCACGCCAGGCTGGCCCGGGCTTGCAGACCTGAACCCTGCTGATCGGCCAGTTGAGCTGGAGAAAGGGGATCTTTATGCCTCTTTGAGGGAAGCACACATTCTGCGAGGCCATGGAAACAAAGAGAGGAACTGTTTGTAGCCCTAGGACAGACAAACAGTAAGTCGGGAGGGCACAGGACACTGCACAGCCCCTCCCATGTTCCAGGACATCACACACACACACACACACACACACACACACACACACACACCCCTGCAGGCTCTGCAGAAGGGGGGCTGCCCAGGGGCTGTTCCCTGGGCTTCTTTCTCCAGGCGGCTGGGGGGAGGTGGTCCTGAAAGTCAGGGCTCAGCTCTCATCAGGTAGCATCCAATGACCCACCACCCCTCAGGTGTGGGTGGCCGTCCTCTTGAAGTCCACCTCACGGCCCTGAGTACACCAAGGTCGTGTGAAAACAGAGAAAGGAAAACCGAAACCCGTCTGCTGAACCGGCAGGCTTTGGGCCATGTGCTTGCCGGGGATGAGGCGAGGACGCCAATGGCCAGAATGACCGGGGATGGCCACAGGCCGTATGGCAGACACGGGGCGGTCGGCCTGCAAGCTTTCCCGGGTACCTGCAGGACCCAGGCCTGTGTAAGGAGGGAAATGTGGAGGGGAGGCAGCAGCTGGATCATCACCCCTACCCGGGGTGCAGGGGGGGGTGGGGGCAGGACCCACTTGGCACAGGTGGCTACAGTGGCGTGCTTCTGACCCGTGTGCCACCAAATGCTAAAGGCAAAGCCTTGCGACTTCTGGGCGTCTCTTCCCTCACGTTAGTTGGGCCTACTTGCCCCCCTCCTTCCTCCTGGACAGTCTAGAACTAGCTAGGACCCACCTTGCTTCCTGAGAACGTGTGCCAAAATTACCATGCGCTGGGGCGGGAAGCATGTTTGAGATTACATTGGCAGAAAGAAGAGGGTTGGCCTTGCTTGGCACGCAGAGGAGGGAAGCTACGTTGTGTCTTCAAGACAACTGGGCACAAACTAGAAGGAAGGGAAGGGGAGGTCCAAGAGTAGGGAGCAAAGAGAAAGATGAGGTGAAGATGAGGAAGAAGGAAGGGGAAGGGGTGAGTGGGGCAGGGTGGGGTGGGGTGGGGTGAGACAAAGCCTCCCTGTGACTTATCCATAGTGATGATGGAGCATTCAAAGGAGCAGATGTGACATCCGGCTGGCTGCGGGGCTAGATCCCAGAGATCAGTTGCTCGCCCCTGGGATGTTTTATATATTTATTAATTTGAGCATCCTGGGAAAATGGGGAGACTTCACCTGTACCTCCGAAAGATCTGAACACCAGGCTCACCTGGCAGTCCTCACTCCCACAAACGCATTTTGCCTTCCCCAGTCCCCCCACCACCCACCCACCCACCTGCCTGGCTCCCATGGGCTCTGCAAATTGCTGCTGCTCCTGGTCTTGATAATGATTCTCTTCTATTGAGCCTTCTATTGAGTGTGTGTGCGTGAGCCTATGTGTGTGTATGTGTGTGCGTGTGTGTGTGCATGCCAGGCACGCGGGTATGCTCTCTTTCAATGAATTTCAATTAATCTCTCCCCTTTTCCGTTGAGGATGACAGATGCACAAAACCAAACATACCCCTCTCCTTAGCAGATTCCACAGCCTTCCCAGGCGATCCGCCAAATTGCTAGATGGCATTTGCATTTAAGAAATGGAGTGCATTTTCTTATTTTGGTGTTCAGTATTTCCCGGCCTGCATGGAGGTGATATTTCACGTATGCCCCCACTTGAGAGCTTCTAAAGCATTTCTTAAACGTAAGTGAATTCATTTCCTCCTTCCAGCAGTTCCATGAGGTCGATAGTTTGGGTCCCTTTCCGCGGGCTCCCTTGAAGAAAACCAACAGCAGAGAAACTAAATGACTTGCCTTGGTCCTGCAGTAATTTTGAAGAAACGTTGATTAGAGTAAGCCAAGTCCCTGATGCCACATGGAAGTGTAAAACGTTCTGCTTTGAAAAGCAGAGTGACTAAGGGCAGGGTCTCCATCCGGGTGTGACCCCTGGTTAGGCCGCTCCATCGCTGGGCATCTATTGGATCTCGCTGTGCCTCCTTCTGTGAAATGGGGAGAGCAGCCCTTATCTAAGGAGCGTTGTGTGGATCAAGTGAGATAACATACGCCAAGTGTCTAGCACAATACCTGGTAGGCCGTCAGTCTTTAATAAATACTACTGTCAGTGCTATTATTTTCTGTACCTTTGGAAAACACTCCGTATATGAATTAGGGCAAATGTCGTAACAAGAAGACCCAAAAATACAGTGGCTCCCAAAGGAGAGAAGTGCATTTCTCTCTCACCTACTGGCCAGGAGGCAGATGGTCAGCGCAGGGCAGGTGAACGACTCTGCCCCACAGGGTCCCTCGAGAACCCGGTTTCTTGCACTGTGTTCCTTCCTTCCCCTAGGGTGTCTGTCTCTTGTGCCCAGTCGTAGCTGTTCGGCAATCCGTCTGCCTCCCGCTCCTGCCTGCAGGCAACCAGTCCCCTTTTTTTTTTTTTAATTTTTATTTATTTATGATAGTCACAGAGAGAGAGAGAGAGGCAGAGACATAGGCAGAGGGAGAAGCAGGCTCCATGCACCGGGAACCCGACGTGGGATTCAATCCCGGGTCTCCAGGATCACGCCCTGGGCCAAAGGCAGGCGCCAAACCGCTGCGCCACCCAGGGATCCCCCAGTCCCCTTCTTGATGACATAACTCAGGAGGGGTTCAGGCCCCTTCACCTGTATCCCTCATGGACCAGAACTCGGGCACACTTGGCTGCGAGTGGGTCTGGGAAGTGTAGCCTATAGCCAGGCCCACTTAGTACGCCCAACGAGAATGTAAGAATTCTCTTCCTGAACGGAAGGAAGGGAGGGTGGAAATTGCGAATAGTTCCCGGCCACAGGGCCATAGCACCACAGACGAGCACTTCGGACCTGTGCCTAAAGTGACTAGTGCCCGCTCAGGCTGCCAGTTTCTCAGTCCGGTGAGCTCTCCTTCCGACTGGATGCCTGACCTTCTCTTGCATTTCTTCTGTAGCAAAATCCAGGGCAGCCCTTGGCAGCAGCATGGGTATCTCCTGTCAGCTGGTCCTACTGACTGTCCATTGGGTTGGGCAGCCTGTCCCCTCACTGTCCAAACCTCCTAGCAAGGGTGGCATTGGCTCTGTTTATTTTTTTGTTTCTTCTGGATCTTTTGACAACTTCCCCAACATGCAATGTCAATCCCATGCTCCAGGGGTTGTCTCCAGAGAGTCACTACCCCTTGTGATCTTGAGTCCAGAGTGGCTGAGGAAGGAAAGCCACAGCTCTCCTTCCACTCCCTGGAGGCCATGCTCACATGTGTTGAAGAGGGAATCTTCTCCCCCCCCCCCCCCACCTTGGAAGATTACTTAGGAGCCCACAGGGACGTAATAAAGAAATAAGCCACATGTTTGGTGGGCGAATGGGCAGCCACATGGTCCTGCAGCTCTGTGGTCTTAGAGTTCAACATCCATGGTGTATACGTTCCTGAAAGCATTAAGTTAAATAACAAGCTGGCTCGAGGAAAGGAAGTGTAGCTCAATGTTCCATTCTTACCACTGCAAGTAGCTGAGCCTCGATGGGCCAAAAAAGGGAATACCCACGGTCTAGGGGGGAGCCTACTCCAGGGACAGGGAAGGTTCTTTGATGTATATTGCATAACAGATGAAGAAGGAAATTTGTATTTGTTGAGGGCCCACCACGCGCCAAGCACCTGTTCAAGGCGGAAGCCAGAGAGCTCTAAATAACAAAACAGGCACCTGATGGCGTTTACACTTTAGCAGGAGTGCTCTGCATTAACCATCTCATTTAAGCCTTATACATTCTGCAAAGCGTGCATTTTTCGTATTCTGTGGGCGCCAAGCATGAGCTCAGAGAAGGAAATGGTAGGGATGGTTTTAACGCTGCACCTCCCTGATTCTAAAACTGCTCCTCTTTCCATTTTTGTTTCATCTGCCCCCAGACACTGGAGAAGTGACCTGACCCCCTGTACTAACACCTGAACCAGTGGCTGCTATTAACTCAGGGCTTGGCTTCACTTGACCATGGTGGTTGGGCTTTCGCTCTAGCCCACATCTCTCTCTCTTCCCTCTTGCCCACTTACCCTTCTGTGTGTGCTCCTCTCACTCAACCACCCTGCTCCTTCCTGGGGCTCTGGCTGCTGCTGGAGGAGTTGCCCACCACGTCATCTGGACCATTACAGTCCTGGGCTCCCAAGGCTGCCAGGAAGGCCCTCTCAGGTGTCCCTAGACCCTCCCCTGTCCCATTTTGTCATTGGTGTCTCCTCCTGACTGTTCCTGTTCCATCAACCCCCATTTGAACCTCCATTTCGTTGTCTGTTATTGTCATGACGGAGGACCCATTCTGTCCATTGGGAAAACTGAACCCAAGCAACCCTCCAGGTCCTCCCTGGTCGTCAGGCCCCCAGCATGTCCCCTACTCTGCTTCTCTGCTCCTCTCGCCACAGGAAGGGGTGTGCTCCTGCCCTCAGCCAACCTTCTCCGTGTGCAACAGGTGCCGTCCCATCTCCCCTGGAAGCTCCCTTCAGTCACTGTGCTCTCCTGTCTACCCACATTCTCATCTGTCTCTCCAGTCCAGATAGTCCTCTGTACTGGATCCCTTATTTCTGTCTAACTTCTCCCTTAGTTTCCCTTTCTCTCTCGCTTCACAGCCAGGCTTCTTCAAAGAGTCATCTACACTGGCTGTGGACACCGCCCACCTGCCCATTCAGTCCTCATTCAGTCCTCCATCCCCCACCGCAACCTGGTGTACGTCCCCGGGAGCACATGCCCAAGCTAATGTGACAGGCGGCCATTCCCCAGGTCCAGCTGGGGGTTCCCTTCCTGAGGTGACTCTTTCTTTCTAGAGCCTAGCTACTCTTGTACACACCCCACTTAAAAATTTTTACTTATTTATTCATGAGACACAGAGAGAGAGACAGAGACATAGGCAGAGGGAGAAGCAGGCTCCATGCAGGAGCCCGATATAGGACTCGATCCCGAGACTCTGAGGGTCACGGCCTGAGCGGCAGATGCTCAACCACTGAGCCCCCAGGTGCCCCTGTGTCTGATTTGTTCATGGAAGCATGGTGTGGCCTCGACAACCAGCCCAGCCGCACGGGGTGGAGCAGACAGCCTGGCTGATTTCCCCCGAAGGAGCTAGGCAGAGGGGAGCACCACTGTCCCTCCTCCCTGCTGCCTCTTTCTCTGGGCTGTAAGAATACATGGTATTTTTGCATTTGCCCGGGGTTCTGTATTCTCCAGGGTTTCTGAATTTATTTAGTTACTGCATTCGGCCTGGGGGTGGTGGTTGGGTGGTTGGCAGTTCAGCAGGATTTAGGGCCTCGGGTGGGAAACAGGGTCTCCCCGGGGATAGCTGCTCCTTAACTCATGGTGGAGTGGACTTTCTGTGAACAGCGCCTTGGAGGAAGTGCTGGGAAGGTGCTGTTCCCCCTCCCCCCACAAGGTGCTGCCCCCAGGGCAGAGAGAGCTCAGGCCCCAGGATGGCTGTTTGCATCTTGCTGGGATTCTGCGCTTCACAGCAGCACATTGCCCCATTTTACAGCAGCCTTTGTTGTCTGCTGTGATGCGATTTTACCCACCGACCTTGAGCTTTCCTTGGTGCCCAGCCAGCTGGGAACAGCGGGAGTCTGCCTCTGGTCTTTGGTGGTCACCACAGCTGGCTGTCCGGCTGTGTCGACCGAGACCAGTCCACTGGCCCAGACCCTGAGCCAAGGATGTCAGGAGCCTCGTCCCTGTCACCCGACGAGGGACCAGATGAGAAGGGAGAAGGGCTGAGATCAGATGCTTCACTGAACGAACAGAGCAGAGCAGGACCCGGGGTGATGGTGACACTCCCGACTGGTGACTTAGGCCAGAAAGATGTCTTAGGCCAGAAAGATGAACTTACTGGCCGCAAAGTCCCAGAAGGAGCTCTGTATTTAGCTTCCTTCCCAGGCCAGCCCCCTCCCCAGAAAGGGTCCCTGCATCTAGCCATTTCAGGCCGGAAAGATTGTTCTTTCCTAACAGTCATTCTAATTCCACACGAAGCTCTGATGGCCTCTCCGGGGTCAGGCGACTATGTGAGTCTGTTTGGGCTGCTGAAACAAAAACACCACAGTCCGGGTCGGGGGTGGTAGGGTAGGGGTAGTGGTGGTGGTGGTGGTTAAACAACCCCCATGTATTCCTCACAGTCCTGGAGGCTGGGAAACTCCAGGTCGAGGTGGGGGCAGATTTGGTGTCTGGATAGAGCCCACTCCCAGGCTTACGGGTGTATTCTCACCCCGTCCTCACAAGGCAGAAGGGGGAGGGAGCTCTGTGGGGTCTCTTCTGTGGAAAGCACGAAATCCGTTCCTGAGGGCTCCACCCTCATGACGTGATCACTTCCTAGAGACCCATCGCCTAAGACAATCACTCTGGGGGTTAGGATTCCAATATATGAATTTTGGGGTTAGGATTCCAATATTTGAGTTTTGGGGACAGATAAATAGTCCATTGCATTGACCACGCCCAAACCAACCAATGTGATCTCTCCATCCCCTGGTGGGGATGGAGTCTTTTGATTGGTCACCTGGGTGGGGGTGACTGACGGCCCCATCAGGGGAAGGACAGTCTTAAAAACGTCCAGACATATCTGAGTTTCTCGGGGCTGCCGCAATAAATCACTACGATTTGGTGGCTAAAAACAACAGAAATGTGTTATCTCACAGTCCTGCAGGGCAGAAGTTTGAAAGCAAGGTGTCAGCAGGGCCACATTCCCTGAGAAGGCTCTAGGGAATAATCCTTCCCAGCCTCCTCCAGTTTCTTTGGCCCCAGGCAGTCCTTGGTGTTGCTTGGTTTACAGCTTCTTCATCCCAGTCTCTGGCTCCACCATCCTGTGGCTTCTCCTTCTGTGTTCCTCTTATTCTGTGTCTTGTCCTCCTATGAAGATACTTGTCATTGAATTTAGGGCCCACTTGATTAACCCATACTGAACTCATCTTGAGATCCTTCACTTAATTACATCTGCAAAGACCCTTTTCCCAAATCAGTTCGCAGTCACAGGAGCTGGTAGTTAGGATTTAGATGTTATCTTTTGCCAGGGGGTATAATTCAGCTTCATCGTAGGGCAGAAAGAAAGTAATAGGTAGCCACTACTGTACCCCTTGATTGCTTAGCATATAAACAATTTGAATGCACCACCATACAAACATATTTTTCCCATACAAACAATTTCAGAAATGCACCAGCCCAACATGGTGCACGCTGCCCCCATGTAAGCAAGGCTGGCGAATGTGTATTCTTCTTGGTTGGACCTGGATGTTACTCTTAAGCGTCAGTCAGCTGACAGCCAAATGATTGAGTTCAACACCCCAGCATTTAAGATACTTGGAATAAAAAAATAAAAACCGCTTGGCATTTTTAGTAAAGGGAATCAGGGAAACAGCCCTCTGCGGTCACTTGTCCAATGTACTACAGAAGAGGATTGGCCAGAAACCACGTCTTGGGAGATGGGAGTTCCTCAGTCATCTGGGGTGCCTGGGCTTCTGCCGTCTGGAAGACTCTCCCTTGCTCATTATCCTCCTTGAGTGGCATCAGAGAGAACGAGCCTTCTGGAAACTGTATACTCTCACAGGCCACTGTGTGCAGATCTGAGTCCAGAAGTCTGGGGCTGGCCCCAGCAGTTGAGCGATCTCATGCTGTGGTTTGCTAGACAGGGGTGTCTGGCACCAGTCATTTTGGCAGAATGGCTCTATAAACTTTGAGACAGTTGCTGGGCAGTTGGTTTTCTGATAACTCGGTGAGCAGGCAACCAGAGCTGGAGCCCAGTCAAGTCATGCTCTGGAATCTGGACCCTGTCCTCACCATGTCTGTCTGCTAATATCTCTGTGCTCTCCCCTCCCCTAACTTTCATTTAAACTGAAGCCATTTGGCCTCTGTCCTGGACAACACTGGGTAGTGGGGGAGAGGCAGGGCTCATCTGGCCACTTGCCCTCAGGCTCTTTCCCAGTGGATGGCGGTCTCCAGGGGAGTTGGGGAATGGCCACTTTGGCCAGTCTGGGAGGGCCCAGCAAGAGCTGCTGGAGGGGAACAAGCCCTCTCCAGGCTTCCTCTCTTATCTCCCACTGTGTTTTCCTTCTCCTGGTCTGTGCTGGCACCGACATTAGTCCCGGGCAAGGATCTGACTTCTGCAATCCTGAAAGATGATTTTCTGGTTCTCAGCTCAGTTGAATTACTGGCCACAGGCAGAAGGAGGATCTTGTGGCTCTATTTTCCCATTTCCCTGCTTTCTGAAAGGCCAGCTGAGATTATAGAACTAAAGACAGAAGAAGTAGCCATTGCACGCCATAACCTGACTGGTTTTTGTTTTAACAGATTCTTTGAATTTCCAAACTCATTGGGGATGTGGTTTGAATCCCCAGTCTCAACAGGAGAGAGTTTAGTGGCTTTGCTGCACTTAACAGATATTGCTAACTTCCTGGTCGGAGAGGGAGACTTCACGCTGCCCTGCTCCACCCCAACAGAGCCAATGCCACATATTAGAGCTTGTCACTTGCAAACCCCTGCTCCTGATACAAAATCCTATGCCACACAACACACTTTTGATCGCAACTGGATGTGTAGCTGTCTACGTAATGGGAATCAGGAATGGTTAGACCAAGACACTCAAATGATGGGATGAGAACTTTGTCTCTCTCTCTCTCTCTATCTCTCTCACCCTTCTCTCTGCCCCTCTGTGACTCCTCAGTCCTCTTTTCTGCTTTTCTCTCCCGTGGCTTCATTTTTAGTCTGATTTCATGGAGCTCTAGACTTGCCACACATTTACACGTGGCAATATTGCCCCTTGCTTGCTTGCTCCTACAGGACGTGGACAGCTCTGATGGGGCTAGCTTGGGACCTCTATTCATCCCCGTATTAACCACTGAGGCCAGACAAGTAGAGGTACCCTGATTAACTGTCCTGAGTCACATGCCCACTGGACAGCCCCTCTGGGTTCCTGGGAAAGGCAGTTTCTGAAAGGGAAAAAAAAATGCTTGAGAGGCAAAAGCAAATGTTCAGAAGTTAGGCCTCTGAGCAGTTTCTTGATCTGCATTTTCCCATTGGTCTGGAATATGATGACGTGCCCAGCTTTTGCCTGCACCCTCAGGGGATTTGGCCTGTCTCCCGCATCCTCAACCATCACGGAGAGGCTTTTTATCCTTTATGGTAGTTTTTTGAAATTGCAAAATATATCATACATACATATAAGCCATATGTTCAGCTTAAAGAATAGTAAAACAAACACCTGCATCCCCACCTCCCAAGTTAAGAAATAGAACAGTGTGAGTTTCTTAGAAGCTGCTGAATGCTCCTCCCCAGTAAATACTCCCCTCTCCATCAGAGAGAACCTATACAGAATTCATCAGCCATGCTTTTGTTTATAGTTTTACACTACACACACACACACACACACACACGCACACACACACACACATATCTCTAAGCAGATTTGGTCCTGCAGAGCATGCATGCCTATTTTAATGCTATATTTAAGAATATATTTTGTGACTTCTTTTATTCAACATCACATTTCTGAGATTCATTTATGTTGATGCAAGTCACTGTAGTTCTTTTTTACTGCTCTGTGAAAGCAGTGGAAGTTTCCCACAGTGCATGTGTCTCTTCTATCCTTTCCAGTGTATACCTATGCCTGGGATTGCCAGTTTGAAGGGTACTCACACCCTCACATCTATGGGATGACGCTAATTTCCCCCCCCGAAGTGATTGTAAGAATATATGCCTCTGCTAATTGTTAATGATAGTGTTTTGGTTGATCTCATTCTTGTCAACTCTGATTTTTGTCAGGCAAATGGGCATGGCCTGTGTCTCATTATGGTTGTGATTCGCGTGTATTTGCTTACCACTGATGTGGAGATTCTTTCTACGAACCATCTGCTTTTCCTCTTCTGTGAAATACCTGTGTGTTTCTCTTCCCTATTTTGTAATGGGCTGTTGGTATTTTAAAATTTTTTTTCTCATAAGAGCTCTTAATGGATTTATAGGATTATAATCCAATATCAGTTCTGTACGTTGAGACATCCACTTACGGTTTGGGATTGCCTTTGCGTTTTATTTACCGTGATGTGAACAGAAGCTATTCATTTTCATGAGAAATTTTCTTGCCCAAGATACCTTTACCAGGCTGAGGTCATAAAGATATTTTCCAATATTATCTTCTAAGAATTTCTTATTTTGTCTTTCATATTTGAAGAGTTAAATCTTTCATGTTTGAAGTATTTAATCTACCTAGATTTGATTTTCATGATTGCTCTAAGATGATGGGCTCCCAGTTTTACTTTTCCCCCCACTTATTTGCAATGTCTTCTCCATCAAAAATCAAGTTTCCATGTGTGAGTGGTTGGTTTTTTTACCTCTGAGCTCCAAAACTTTCCGTGTTGAATGCTAATTTTTCCCATAATCCATTTCAGATCAATAGTTTTACAAATATAATAAAAATCACTTACTAGAAAAATGAAATTTAAAAAGACACACAAAATCAAGGGCCCAAGTCTTTATTATTAGATTCAACAAACTTAAACTTACTCTTTCAGGTTGCTATCCAAGTTTCCAAATGCTTGCTGTTCATGTCTGTACAGATTATGGGCACGTGACAAATAGTTCAGAGACGACAAGCAATGTACTGACCACACTTTGAGTAGTGCTACTTTTCGACTCTACTGATACGTTTGTTATAACTGCTCTAATGTCACCTCAATCTCTTTTTTAATAAATTTTATTTATTTATTTACCAGAGAGAGAGTGAGTGGAGTGGTGGGGGGGGGGAGCAGAGAGAGAGAGAGATTGAGAGAGAGAACGTGAGAGGAGTGGTGGGAGGCAGAAGGTGAGAGAGAGAGAGAGAGAGAGAGAGAGAGAGAATTTCAAGCAGCCTCTGCACTGAGTGGAGCCCAATGCAGGGTTCTATCCCACAATCCCAAGCCATGACCTGAGCCAAAACCAAAAGCTGGATGCCCAATCGACTGAGTACCCAGGTGCCTTTCACCCAATCAATCTTTTTTTAAAAATGTGGTAAAATATACATAACTTAAAATTTATTGTCTTAACCATTTTTAAGTGTACAGTTCAGTGGCATTAAGCACATTCACTTACTATACAACCGTCAACACCACTCATCAGAACTTTTTCAAAATCCCGAACTGAACCTCTGTCCCCATTAAACAGTAACTCCCCAATCTCTCCCTCTTCCCACGGAGGAGATCACCACGCTACTTTTGTCTTTATTGATTCACTATCTCACGTCCCTCAGATAAGTGGAAGCATATGGTATTTGTGTCTGGCTTCCTTCATCAGCATACTGTTATCAAGGTTCATCCATGTAGCATGTGTCAGGATGTCCTTCCTTTTTGGAGTATTCCATGGAATGTGTATACCCCGTATTTTGTTTATCCATTCATCCATCAGTGAACATTAGGATTGCTTCCATCTGTTGTAGAATATTGTGAATATTCCACCTATTGTGGTGTTGTGAATAACGGTGCTTTGAATATGGGTGAACAAATGTCTGAGTTCTTGCTTTCCACTCTTTTGGGTACATACCCAGAAGTGGGATAGTAGTTTGATGTTTAATGATTTTAAGTAAATGTTATCCACCATTTTACATCTCCACCAGCAATACACAAGTGTTCTAGTTTCTCCACATCCTCGCCAACACTTGTTATTTTCTGTTTTTGTGTTTTGTTTTTAATAATAGTCATCCAAATGGGTGTGGTGTGAAGTGATATATTTTTTAAATGATGTATTTATTTATTTTAGAGAGAGAGAGAGAGAGTGGGGGTGGGGAGCAAAGGGACAGAGAGAATCTTAAGCAGACTTCACATCAAGCATGGAGCCCTACTCAGGGCCTGGTCCCATAACCTTGAGATCTTGGTTTTAACCTGAGCCAAAACCAAGAGTCGGACACTCAACTGACTGCACCACTTAGGTGCCCCTGAAGCGGTATTTTATTGTGGTTTTGCTCTGCATTTCTGTAATGATTAAGTGATTTGAACATATTTTCATGGACCTACTTGCCTCTTTGGAGAAATGTCTAATCAAGTCCTTTCTCATTATTTCATTGGGTTGAGGGTTTTTCTTTGTTTTGTTTTGTTTTTTTAGTTACTCTGTTTTTGCTGTTGAGTTATGGGAGTTCTTTCATTTAATCTTAATTGCTATGGTTTTATAAGAAGTCTTGATATCTGTTTGAGGAAATGTACCCTGCCACCAAGCAGACATGTACTTGTTTGTTCTTTAAAAATGATTTGGCATGTCTTGGCCCTTTGCTCTTTCAAATAAATTTGGGAATCAGTTTGTTGGGTTTCTTTCTAAAAACCTTGTTTGGATTTTAACTGGGATTGCCTAGAATATAAACATCAATTTGGGGATAACTGATATATTTCCAATATTGAATCCTTCAGTCATGAGATCTGTCACTCCACTTATGTAGGCCTTTTAAAGTGTTTCTCAGTAAAGTTTTATGATTTTCTCCATAAGGGCTTTCACATGTTTTGTTAGATTTACTCCTGAGTGTTGGTATTTGCTCATCCTATTATATGTGGTATCTTTTTAAATTACATTTTCTAACAGCTACTTGATAAATAGAAATGCAATCAACTTTTTACATATTGCTTTTGTATCCAGAAAACTTCCTGAATTCTCATACCAATTTTAATAGTTTATTTGTAGATAATGTTAGGTTTTCCATCCAGACAATCATAAGACCTGCAAGGTTTTTTCCCCCCTTCCTTTCCAATCCTTATGCATTTCGATTTGCTTTTTTTTTTTTTTTCCTTGTTCTAGTATACTGGCCAGTATAATGTGGTGATAATGGGACTTCCTAGGCCTTATAGTGCTTTCAACATTTCATCAGTAAGTATGGTATAGGTTTTTTTAAATTCTTTTTTCTTTTCTTGAGAAACTGAACCAATAGGAGATATATCTATATTATCTATTATGTCTTATATATAATATAGAAGAAATTGCTTAAAGGATCATGGAAGCAGAGAAGTCCCATAATCTGTTATCTGCAAAGCCAGAGACCCAAGAAAGCCAGTGGTGTACTTTCAGCCTCAGCTAGTCCAGCGGCCTGAGAACCAGGAGCACCAGTGGTGTAGGTCCTCATTAGAAGGCAGGAGAAGACCGATGTCTCAGCTCAAACTATCAGACAGAAGGCAAATCTCCCTTCCTCTGCCTTCTTGCTCTGTTCAGGCTCTCAAAGGATTGAGTGATGCCCACCCAAGGTGGGGAGGGCCATCTGCTTTACTCAGTCCACTGATTCAAATGCTAATCTCATCCCAAAACACCCTCATATACACACCAGAAATAATGTTTAGCCGGCTATCTGGGCACCCCATGACCCAGTCAAGTTGACAAAAAAAGTTAACTATCACAATATTGTTCTTGTTTTTGTTATTTATTATTTTTATTTTGCTGTTTCCTTTTTGATACTATTCCCCTCCTCCTCCTCTTTTTAAACAATGCTTTAAAAATATAAAAACCATTCTTAGTTCCCAGGCTGTACAAAAGAATTTGCCAATCCCTGGTTTAGATTATCCCCCATCTCAATGAAGTTTTGCTGCTTCCTACAATAGAGTGATGCTCGTGTAATTTCTTGTAAATATCTTTGGAAGCCCTGAGTCAGAGAGACAGCCACCACCCACCATGCTAATGTACACCACCCAGCGTGAAATCCACACTACCGTATCTCCACCCACCAGATCCAGTGTCTTCTCAAACTAGCACCAACCTGGACCACACCAAGTGCCTCTGACACTCAGGCATTGTGATTCAAACGGTGTCGGTTAGACTCTGGCTCTCTCTTGCTGCCCTCTCCTGGCTGGCTCGTTGTTGAGAATTAGATGTGAGTCCTGGTGGAGTTCTTGTGGCTCATGATACCTCCAAGTCTGGTTGCTGGTGGTCCGTAGACTTGTCAAAACCTGTAGCCGTAAGTACTAGCAGGACTCTTAACACTGGACGTGATGGCCAAGTGTATTATTTCTTGTAAATAGCAAGGTCCTAAGGCTTTTTGAGTGCAGGTATTCTATAAAAGGAGGAGTTAGCATGTAGGGAATGTTTACAACAGGCCAAGCATGGTTAAACAAGCATTATTTCCCTTCATCCTTGTAACAGCCACACGAGCTCCATCTCTCTTGGCTGTTCATCATTCCCTTTTACAGGTGATGAAATTGAGACCCAGAGAGATTACATAACCTGGCCAAGGTCCACAGGTAGTAGATAGTGGAGCTGGAGCTTGGGGTTCAGTCCGTACTGATCTAACTCTAAAAACCATATTCTTCACCTTCCGGACAAGGTTTTCAATCTTTGGTAGAGTCTCATCAGCAGGAATCCTATGGGGCCAGAAATTTGCCATTTCATCAAGCACTTGGGGATTCTGATGCAAGGGTCCTGGAGATCTATACTTTGAGAACACTGTCTCCCATAAATAGAAACTGAGCTTCTTCCAGCAGAAACATAGGACTATTTAACACCAGAAGCCTCATCCTAGGGTGGAAGACTATGCTGGGCCTACCTGCCTTCTTTGAATAGAGGAGGAGATTAGAAGAAGTGATAAAATATAAGGCATCTTATCTCTTCCTGTCCCTCTGGCTTCCCTACCCTACTCTCTGCCTAAGCCACAGAGAAGTGCTGCTCAGTCTCATTTACTAAAAGAGGTAGAACATTCCCCTTGGCTGACAAAGAGCCCTGAGCAAGTGTAAACTGGTTATACGATAATGCTCAAAATCTGAGGGGAAGCCTGGCTGCTCGGAGGAACAATTTCCCATCGTAATTGAAAAATACATACTGCACCACCCAGCAAAATCCCCTTTCCTTTCTTGAATAAGTCAGAGCCGGTGCTCAGGCTGTCAGATCTGGAACAGTTCATGGTTTGCAGGGCAGAGACAAAAGGAAAAACGCTTTGTTATAATCCAAACACAATGAATTTGCAATGAAACAAAGCAGCCTGGGCCACAACCATTCCTTGGCGCGCTTGGGCTTTCCAGCAGCAAATCTATGTTTGGCAAGGAATGGGATGGAAACTTCTCCCACCTGGTGGCCAGTGTTTCCTTGAACTTGTCTCTCTTGGCCCCTGGGTAGGGTTGGCTCTCATCCATGAAGCTGGAGTGTGGGGCACACGCCTGTGAGGGCCAGCCACTGGTTAGTGCCCAGCAAAGAAGAAACATAGCAGGAACAGAGCAAAATGATGCCAGGCAGTGTGCTGGGTGTTTGATATGATGGACTCTTCCCACAGCCCACAGAGGTGTTGGGGTTATATCTTCATTTGACAAATGAGTAAACTAAGGCACAAATACACAGGGTAACTTGCCCAAGACCACCCAGATAATAAGAAGTAGTGTCAGGAATCAAACCCCAGAGTCCTCGGCCCTTCCACACAGCCATGTGCACAGTAAAGGACCACTGTGTTCCATGTTTGTTCTTTAGGAAAGATCCTACACTTTCAGTCCAAACAGGCTCTGCTCGAGCCTTGATGAAAAGCCACTTGCCCTCAGGCCCAAGAGTAATGTAAATACAACAAGCCATCTCTTAAAAAAATGAGAATACATGTGTTAAGCCTTTCGCCCAGTGCCTGGTACTTCTTAAAATACGAGGCAGACCTCCGGGCATTGTGTTCCTGGCTGCAGGAGGTTCCCTTGGTCACCGGGTAACAAACATGTCTCAAGTGACTACAATGGATGGTGGAAATAGGAAGGAAAAAATAGCTTTGGCCTCAAGAAAATTAGAATCCAACTGGGGAATTAAAATCACTTCACATTTAGAAAAAGAAATAAGAATTTAGTAATGGCCTACTCATTTCTAGTCTGGATCTTACCAGCTCCTCAATAGGTAACCTTGGAGAAAATGCTTTTGCTGGGGCCTCATTGTCCTCAGTGGGGAATTAGAGACACTACCGGTTTTATTGTGAGGCTGGCACGCGTGGTTGAGTTTTAAATAAGCAGCACACAGGAGCCAAGGGGGAAGGAGGTAATAGCATTAGGTGAGCTTTCTTCAAGACCTAGCGTTGGAACAGAGGTCTGAACGTGACGGGGGCTTTGGAACTCTAAAGAGGAAATCATGTTCCTGGTGCATTTTTCTCGCATGGTGGGAAACCCAACTCAAATCAGTTTAAACGGAAGTGGAATGCATTGACTCCCAGGCCCAAGAAAGTCCGAGGGGCGGAGAATCAGTTTGATCTAGGTGTTCTAAAGCCATCGTGGCACCAGCTCCAGGTCCTGGCGGTGCTTTGGCTGTCCCCCTTCATGCATCAGCTTTGCTCATAGGCTGGCCTTGCTTATGACCATCGAATGGCTAGAGTCATCCAGGCCTCACATCTACAGCCCCTGCTGGACCTTCTGTTCCTCATTCACAGGACCTCCCAAGGGACGTTCTGATTGGACCCACTGAGGCCACATGAACCCGTCCTGGCACGCAGGGGATAGAATTATGTGATTGGCTTGGTTCAGACCACAGCTCAGTCCCCAGCACCTTGGAGTAGAGCACTTTCTTAGAAGCCCATGAACCCTCAAGTGGAAAGTGGGCCCTCTTGGGGGTGGGGATGGGATTTGGCAGGGAGATGGCCACAATGCTTACAACAGGGGAAATACTTTTATAAAATAAAAAGGAATGAGTAGAGGCACCTGGGGGGGCTCAGTCTGTTAAATGTCTAACTCTTTTTTTGGGCTCAGGTCATGATCTTGGGGTCATGAGATGGAGCCCTGCATGGGGCTCTGTGCTCCGTGGGGAGTAGGCTTGAAGATTTTCTCCATCCGCTCCTCCTCTCTCTCTCTCTCAAGTGAATAAATAAATCTTAAAAGAAAACACAAAAAAAGGAACTAGTAAGCAGTGTGTGAGCACAAGCCCACTGTCTAGTTTGGCAGAGCGTTCTTGAGAGGGGGTGGTGAGAAAGGGCCGTGGAGGCCCCGGGAGGGGGGCATGCCAACCCCAGCCCCCTCCCCCGCCTGGTGTGAATCTGGGAGTTTCAGCATTTACCAGCATTTACCAGCATCTCAGCAAATTCAGGAAACACGCCTGTTTCCTTCTATTATAAAGGCCAACCCTTAATTCACTAAAAAGAGTATTTACTCCACTTTAAGACATTCAGTGGGGGGATTAGAGCCCACTAAGTGCTGGCTCTGGGCTGGAGGCTCTTCCTGCATGCCCCCCCCCAAATGCCCCAACCACCTTCTGTGACAGGAGGCATGACCCCATTTCACGAATGGGGAAGGAAAGGGAGGTGAAGTTGAGTCACTTGGTCAATAGGTAGGCAGAGGGAAGGTTGAGTCCCCAGGGCTGCTTGACTCCAAGAGCCCACAGCAGGGAACGGAGTTGGGATTTCCTTCAGTTCATGAGAACCTCACCATCCTGTGTGTCCCAGCAAGTGCCAGCTGATGACCCTGCTGCGCAGTGACTCCTGCTGTGGAGTGTGAGCTTGTTTGTCATGCCCAGGCACACTGATGACTGTGGGCGTCTGGAGGTGGGGACCCTGCTCATACCTGCCCCATCAGGACCAAGGCGGGAGGTCAGGCCCGGGAGAACCAGGGCTGGCTGAGCCTCCTGTCCCGGTCCTTGTCACCACCCACATCCTCATGGCTTCTTCTCCAGCAGCTCCAAGCGCTCTGCTCAGTGCTTGATGCTTGATATGTATTGTCTCCTCCACGGTCTCAAAGTTCTTTTGAGGCCGGTTACTGCCCCCATTTTATAGCTGGGCAAAGCAAGAAACGAGCAGGAGGGCTGAGGTCACAGGGAGTGGCCTGGCCCTGAGGGCTGTGTCTTCTCATGCCCATTTCCCAGATGGCACATTAACCCACCGCTCACACGCGGCTCTCGGATCTCACCTGAGTCAGGATTCACACTCATGCTCTACCTGTCTCCAGAGTCTGGGTTAAGGGCTGTGCTGTAAAGGGTGGCCTTGTATTTAGGGAAAACCTTCAGGGAAGCTATTTGGCTTCACGGATCTGCCTCTGAAGAGAGGGTCCCATGTGGGCCCAGAGAAGCTCGTGATCCACTTGGTTGGAATAAATACGAGTTCTTTCTTGGGTCCTCTGTGTCCCTGATGTCACCTTCCCCTTCCTCTACTCCCCACTTGTCCCGCCTTCCCTGGACATGTCATGGGAGACCCTGAACCAGCCCCGGGGGGAACCTTTTCCGAGGGGCTCCTTGTGCCTGGGGATTCACCTCTGCGGTGAGTGGGGCGCAAACTCCCTAGAGCCTCAGGCCCCGCCACCCCGAGAGGATGCAGGATGTGGTGCAGGGAGCCAGCCTGTTGTCCTTTAAGGCCACCCACAACAAACACACAGAAACTGGGAACGCCGAGGTCGGCATGAGCAGCCCTAGGTCTAACAGCAGCTGCGGAAGGTGACTGCAGAGAAGTGGATTTTGCCCCCCTCTCCTGATGTTCTGTTTTTAGCCTGTGTTTTTCAGAGCAAGTAGGTGCCATGGTGATAGGTGCCATAGAAATAGATGGAACACACCGCCTAGCGCAGGGCTGCCGAGCTGTTCCCATGGAAATGCACTGGGTGCTAGGGAGAGCCCGCGATTCTGCTGGGTGGCTGCTGAGCAGGACAGGACCCCCGGGGGGGGGGGGGCGTCGCACCTGTCGTACCTGTCGCACCTGCCCCCTGCTCTGTCGGAGGGAAGGTGCCACGGTGGGTTGGCCCCAGGAAGCTCCTAACTTGCTCATTGTGACTGTCAAGATCTCTCCGAGGGCACCCGTGGGGCCTTCCTCCTGTGGAACTGTCGTTGGGGACTTCGGGGGCTCTGACCCGACACGGCCAGTGCTCCCCACCCTGCCACCAGGAGAGCGCTGTCCCCTGCACCGTCGCCAGTCTGCGAGATGTGCCACAGACCCTGGGTCCAAATACTCCTAAAGGAAATCTCAGAGAATCTCAACCAGAACTCAGACCAGAGAAGGGCACAGTCGAGTCTGAGAGTGTAGTTTCCAGCCCGTGAAAGCTCCGGCCCTATAGGCTGGGGCCCAGTCTCAGCTATTTCTGGATCCAGCCTTAATGGGGCTGGAAGACCCTTGGAAACAACTGCCCCAGCCACCCCCGAGCATTCGCACAACCGTCTCTGTACAGCTGTCGATAGCTACGTCTAAAAGAAATGGGTCCAAGCTTAGCTCATGTTTATTTGGGTTTAGATCCATTATGGGGTCTTCTGAAACATGACCCATAGAGACATATGCCCTTTAAACCTGAATTATATTAGGCTTGGCATAAAAGGATTGTCTAAAGGGCATGTGTTGTTCTATCTGGCCCATAATCTCCACTTCTGGAATGGGGCTCTAGTCCTATATATATTCATTGTCATACAATTATGCTGGCAGGTGGCAGACTTTCTTCGGGGTAGGGCAAGTGTAATTCTGGACTAATGTACAGTCCTGAGACCAATAATTCCAAGAACTGACCAACTAAGAGTTGATGTTACTCTCAAAGAAACACACCCCCGCACATGCACTAACAAAGGAATTAAAAAAAAAAAAAAACGTTTAATAATCAATATGAACCACCATCAACTCATAAATTATTGGCTAAGTAGTTACAGATCATGAAAGCCATAGAATTGGAAGGCACTAAAGGAATGTCTTTCCCGGGGCACCTGGTGGCTCAGTTGGTTAAGCATCTGCCTTCAGCTCAGGTCATGGTCCCTAGGGCCTGGGATCGAGCTTTGCCTTGGGCTCCCCACTCAGCAGAGAGTCTGCTTCTCTCTCTGCCTCTGCCCCTACTTGGACTTGAGTGCTCTCGCTCTCTCTCAAATCAGTGAATAAAATCTTAAAAAAAAAAAAAAAAAGTCTATCCTGGCAGGTCTGACATTTGACACAAAGGGACTGTGGCCCAAAGAGTCAAAGTGCTTTTCAGTTTGGTTCATTGTGTCTTATGTGTTGTGCCAGCGTAGGGCCGCTAGGCAAAGCCTTTCCCAGTGGTGGGAGTGCATGGAGCCCCCAGCACCCCTGCCCAGACCTGAAATGGGCTTGTGGGTCATGCTATCGGTTGGGCTGTGCAGGGGAAGGGTAGCTGGACATGAAAGTCACGATTTGCTTTATCCCGAGGCCTCACCTGTGGAACCACATGATAGCATTTTTACGGTTAACATCGTATGCTTAACCTCTATCTGGATTCATGTGTCCCATTTTGTGGCTACGGGAATCTGCTCCCGCAGGGCCTCGCGGCACCTCTGTAATAAATAAGCAGACACATGTGCCCCGGTTCTACAGCCCGAGCAAACTACACAATGGAAGGGCTTGCCTTGTTTGCCTGCAGCAATGTCAGACCTTGGAGTTTTGCCACCAGGTTGGATTGCTTTATTTAGCGAAGTAACTAAAAAGCAGATTGACTTTGAAGACGGAGGCTCTCAACCATTCTAGAACTCTCGAAGAATGGACATTCACAGCCACGTTTGGCAGAAGGAATTTTTTCTCTAAATTTCCACAGAGCTGTAAACTTAATGTTTGGCCCTGGGAAGCCAAACCTTTCCTCTTCCAAGATAAGCTCCTTTTCATGGAGCAGCAACAGGAAACCCTGAGTTAGGGCATACTTGATATTCAAGACACACACCGACGCTGGTGTCGCTTTTCACAGCAATGATTTAAAACTAAACATTGGATGTGAATGCATGTTAACAATCACGGTTTCTTTTGTTTAATTTAAATTTTGTGTTGTGGTACAAGAGACATAACATTTTACTGTTTTAACCAGCTTTTGGTGTACAGTTCAGTGGCGTTGAACACGTCTGTGTTGGTGTACAACTGTCACCACCCTCCATCTCCAGAGCTTTTCAACATCCCAAACTTACGATCTGTTCCTGCTACACACATGGCGCCCCTCCAAGAGCTGTTTGAGGTACAGCTTATAAGTGGAACCATACAGTATTTGGTCCCTGTGATAGGCTTATTTTACTTATCATAATGCCTTTTTTCCTTTAAGATGATTAATTGATTGATTGATTTGGGAGAGAAAGAGAGAGAGCATAAATGGGAGGGGAGAGGTAAGGAGAGAGGAGGGAGAGGGAGAGAGAATCCCAATAGATCCTGCACTGAGCATGGAGCCTGATGTAGGGCTGGCTCCCACACCCCCCGAGAACACGACCTGAGCTGAAACCAAGTTGGATGCTCCGTCGACTATGCCACCCAGGTGTCCCACTTATCATAATGTCTTTAAGCTTCCTCCATGTCACGGCATCTGTTAGAATTTCCTTCCTTTTGAAGGCTAAATAATATTCCATTGTGTGTATATGCCGCATTTGGTTTATTTACAAGTTAATTTTTCTACATTTGTTCCTTATCGGTTTAAAATTTTGAAACGATCCCGAAGTAACAGAAAAATTGCAAGGGTGGCACCAAAGGAAAAAAAAAATCCTCTTTTCCTTGGACTCTTTGGGAATAAATTATCCTGATATCCCATCATCTTCCAATATGTTCCTGTGTTTTTCCTACAAAGTCACTTCCCCGCCTCACCACAACACAACCGTCAAAACCGGGAAGCAGGTTTTGCCGATTATTGCAGTAGTGTCTTTTATCACAAAAAGATCCAGTTCAGAATCACTCTTGGATTTAGGTATGTCTGTTTAGTCTCCCTTCAGTCTGGGAGGACAGCTCCTCTGTCTCTCCTTGACTTTCATAACCTTGACACTTTTAAAGATCAGACCTTGTACAATGTCCCTCGGTTAAGGTCTAACATTTCCTCCTGATTGGGTTCAAGTCATGCATTATGGCAGGAATATCATAGTAGTGACACTGCATTCTTCTCCTTGCACCCACCCCCAGGGTCCTCCATTCTGATTTCTTCCTCTACTTTGATCACGTCATTAAGGCGGCATCTACTACGTGTCTTCACTATAAAACTAGTCTTTTCCTCTTTGTAATGGACAGCTATTTTATGGGGAGTTACTTTGCAACTGTGTAAATATCCCTCATCAACATTAATTACTTTTTATCTCCACGTGAACTTATGGGTTCCCATATAAGTTAGTGGGTTATATCCATTTCCATCGTTATTTAATTTAAAGCTCACATTGTCCCCAGTTTGACCACTGAGAGCTCTTTGATTCTGTGTTCTTCTTCCCATATGGCCCCCTCATTCTCTGAGCCACGCCCTCACTTTCCAACACAACAAGATGTTCTAGGCTCACCTTCTGATTTCCTGGCCCCAGTTGTGGAATCAACCATTTTTTCCAAGGAGTCTTGACTCATTTTAATGGAAGATGGTATTTAGAATCCAAGGTTTGGGCACCAGACGTGCACGTTCCTGTTGGAATGTTGCTGGTCCCAAGCAGAGCTCAGGAATATATGCTTCCCTGCATGTGCATGTGCACGCACGTGCACACGTGCACACACATACATGGATACATGCACACGTGGCACATGCCCGGCTGGCATTCTCCATCCTTATGAAGCATCCCTCCTTGCCCTGGTCAGGCGGTGACACCATAACCCCGGCCACCCTCCCTGAGGGTGTCCTCCTCCTCACTTGAGCTCTGATCCCTTGCTTTGGGCCACCATGGCCCCTGCCCTCCATCCCCCAACATAGACTCCTAGCTCACTCAGCTCTACCTACTGACATTAGGACTGAATTGTTTAGGAAGGGGAAGTAAAAGGGACCACCATTTGGTTGAAAATACTTGTTTTGTTAACAATCTTTTGCTTGTTGGGGGCCCTCATATCTGACTTATTAGATAAACAATACTAACCATGACTGCCAGCGTTTCCCCTAATCTTTTGCCTCTGTTATTGTAATAAAAAAAACTTTATGAAATATTTATTCAGTTAGGATGGCTTCTCCCTTGTGGCAACATCTATTTTGCAAATGTGCAGTTGTATTTAGGCTGTCACCAGCCACTCTCTTGGCAAATGTTGAGCAACTCCCACCACAAAAATTAATGAGTGAAGACGAGGTCTGTACACCTACTTATTCTGTTCTTCCATTATCAAGTTGTAGGACTGCGAGCGAGTGATCCAGGGGACATCTACAGAAACCAGAAATAGAGTTTTATTGTGAATTTGCCTATGCTTGCGAATAATTGAGATCTTCCTGGCTGGACTGTGAACATCAAGGGAATGGACTGGGTCTCCTCCTATTTTTGTGTACCCTTCAAGGTCAGGTGCTAAGCACAATCCTGCCGTGGCATGGGGCCCCCCCGTGCTTGTTAACCCACAGAACCATGATGACTTGGCCATAAGGGCTGCCTGTTGGGTTTTATTCTCCTTGACCTCCACGACCACAAATGCTTCCTTGCAGTATTTGCTTCCCTTGGCTTCTGAGCCACATGGTTGCTCTCCTACCTCCCTGGCTCTCATTGCAGTCAGCGTTGTGCATGTCGTTCGCTCTGCCTACCTCCTCCAACAGTGCACGTGTACTGGGCCTTGTCCACGTGCCAGGCACTGTTGTAGGTACTAGATGTGCAAGAAGGAGTAAAGCAGGTCCGAAGTCCTTCCCAAGCAGAACTGAAGGGACACAGAAAGCCTTCCCCCTTGTGTGTGTGTGTGTGTGTGTGTGTGTGTGTGTGTGTGTGTGTGTGAGCTCAGATCCCTGTTTCGGAGGAGCAAGCAGTGCCAGTGCCCAGAAGGCTGTTGAGTACTGGCAGGTCCAAATCGGGCAAAGGAGTGGTTAAAACATCGTCTCTCTTTCAGGTTTCTTGTCTGGGAGGGAGACTTCCCTGAGGGACCCTCACCTGGCCTCCCCTGTCTTCTGCCCGCCTTCTACTTCACCTGCCCTGCAGTCCGGTACCCCACCTGCAGCCAGAACCTTCTTCATGAAAGGAGAGTCTTACAGGTCACTCCAGTGTGGACCACTCTCTCTGCTTGCTCTTGGATGGCCCAGCAGCTGGCTTCTCCAGGTCTGGCTCCCCCCCCCCACCCCTTATTCCAGCAGCTTCCCTTCCTGTGCCTCCCTGCGGCTGCTCAGCCGTCCCCAGGCCCGGAGCGCACGGCCCCACCGGCCCGGCCCCTATTCCCCACGGCCAGGAGCGCTCAGCACACGGTGCTGGTGTCCGAGCTGCTGCAGACGGGCCCCCCCGCAGGGATGCTCCGTTGGGGCCCGGGGGGTGGGGGTAGGCACCTGTGCGCATGGCCCGGCTGCCTTGCCCCGCAGCAGGTGCAGAGTGGCCAGCAGGCACCGTTTCCGGGGTGCTGACCGCGCCCGGCCAGGAATTGTCCTGAAGTTGTCCCGGGTGTTAGCTCACCCCAGGCTCCCCGCAACGCAGGGAGGTGCGTATTGTTACCACAGCCCGTCTCTGGATGAGAAAGCAGCCGCCGGGACGCCAGGGAGCCTCTGTTCATCATAGAGGCAGGTTAAGGACCCTGGCAGCCTGGCCCGGGCTCTGCACTGCAATGCCCGTTGAATGACAGGTGGAGGATGGTCTGCGTCTGGACGCCAGGCACCCCAGGCACCCAGGAAGCCACCCTGTTGCTATCCCCACGGTGTCCACACTCGTAGGCCTGCCGGACTTTTAAATGGGGCTGCGTCCTGCTTCAGTCACCTCGGTGTGCTAGCCTACCCCGGACAGCAGGGGCTAAGTAAATATTTCCCAAATGGAGGGAAAACTTGTGAAAGAAGTATAAGGAATGACTTTTTATTTATTATTATTATTTATTTTTTAGAGGGAGAGAAGGGGTGGGGGAGAGGGACAGAAGGACAGGGAGAAGGAGAGAGAGGATCGTCGGCAGGCTTCAGGTCTGGCATGGAGTCTGATGCGGGGCTTGATCTCCTGACCCTGAGACTGTGACCTGAGATGACATCAAGAGTCAGACACTTGAGCACCTGGGTGGCTCCGTTGGTTCAGCGTCTGCCTTCGGCTCCAGTCATGATCTCGGGGTCCTGAGATCGAGCCCAGTGCGGGGCTCCCTGCTCAGACGGGAGTCTGCTCCTCCTCCTATCCTTCCCCTTGCTTGTGCTCTCTCTGTCTTCTCTTTCTCTTTCTCAAATAAATAAATTAAAAATAATCTTTGGGGATCCCTGGGTGACTCAGTGGTTCAGCGCCTGCCTTTGGCCCAGGATGCGATCCTGGAGTCCCGGGATCAAGTCCCATGTCGGGGTCCTGGCATGGAGCCTGCTTCTCCCTCCTCCTGTGTCTCTGCCTCTCTCTCTCTCTCTCTCTCTCTATGTCTATCATAACTAACTAAATAAATAAATCTTTAAAAAATATTTAAAAATTAAATAATCTTTTTTAAAAAAGGAGTCAGGGGATCCCTGGGTGGCACAGCAGTTTAGCACCTGCCTTTGGCCCAGGGCGCGATCCTGGAGACCCGGGATCGAATCCCACATCGGGCTCCCGGTGCATGGAGCCTGCTTCTCCCTCTGCCTATGTCTCTGCCTCTCTCTCTCTCTCTCTCTCTCTCTGTGTGACTATCATAAATAAATAAAAATTAAAAAAATAAAAAATAAAAAAAGGAGTCAGATGCTTAACCTTCTGAGCCACCCAAGCACCCGAGGAATGACTTATTGTATCATAATATTTTATTTCTTTTAAAAAAGGACCTGATCCTGGGGTTCCTGGGCAGCACAGTTGGTAGAGTGTGCAACCCCGGGTCTCAAGGTTGTGAGTTCAAGCCCCACACAGGGTGTAGAGATTACTTAAAAAGGATCGGATTCTAACTTCCTTCTATACGTTTAAATTAAATGCTACTTCTACATCACATAATACTGGGCGCCTGGGTGGCTCAGTTAGCAGTTAAGCATCAGCTTTCAGCTCAGGTCATGACCCCAGGGTCCTGGAATCGAGTCCTGCATGGGGCTCCCTGCTCGGCAAGGAGTCTGCTCCTCCCTCTCCCTCTGCCTGCCCTTCCCCCTACTTGTGCTCTTTTTCTGTCAAATAAATAAATAAATAACATCTTTTAAAAATAAATAAATAAATGATGGATTAATTATGTGATACATGTTGTCCCACTCGGAGGTGAAGAAAGGATAAATGAACAAGGGGTAGTAGAATGGGAGGTGGGCGGGGGGTTGGGGTGACTGGGTGATGGGCACTGAGGGGGGCACTTGACGGGATGAGCACTGGGTGATAGGCTATATGTTGCCAAATTGAACTCCAATAAAAAAGTAAAATAAATAAATAAAATAAAATAAAAAATAAAAGAAAGGATAAACAGCAGAAACTCCCTCTTCCACCAGGGCCCCCCATGGTATAACCCCAGAGGGCGCCATTCACATGAAATACATGCTGCTGCTCAGGGCCCCGTCCACCTAATTTCTCTCTCTACAGACACAACCGATACCATGCTCTTCTCCAACCTTCCAGAGACTGTCTGCACACATTTGCATGGATCATGGGTGTGTTATTCAACATAGACTATCTTTACCTTGCATCGTTCGTTTTACTCATTTTCCATTGCTCATTTTAGGTCTTTGGGAGATTATCTAATATGACGTGTGTAGAGTAGCCTCATTCTTTTTAATAATTATGCAGTCTTTAGTTGTATGGTGTGGAGGTACCATAGTTTAGTGACTCCCGTTTAACCAGTCCTCCTCGTATGTAATCAACCTCTATTAGGTTGTTTCTAAATGGTTTCTATTACAAATGGTGCCGTGTGTGCTCCCATGATTCCGCCCCACTGTTTGAGAACATCTGGAGCTTTGCCTTCCTAGAACTGGATTACTTGGGTAAGGCTGAGAAATTACTTTCTAATGGTGGAATTTCAGTCATCTGTGACAGGCATAGCTGAGCTATTTTGACACTGAGCTTTGGGGTGTGTCAGATGCTTCTAAAGAGTTGATGGTCTGTCTATGGGCCCCTCTCTGGTAGATTCGAGGCTAGCAATGATATTTGTGGGCTTTGAGTTTGTTACTCTCTAAATTGAAAAGAGAATTCACAGTGGAAAGGTAGCTTCTTATAGGGCAACCAGTGCTCATTGATTAGATCCCTTACTTAGGGTAAGACCTCACTGGACATTGAAGCTCTTGGCCACTCACAGCCACTCAATGTTGAACTCACTGGAGGCCCTGGTGGAAAGCTTGAGAAACTTCAGTTTGTTTGGTCTACGTGTTTTGAACCCATGCTCTAGCATTGGGTTCAGTCTCCACAGAAACATATGGACTCAAGAGACTCTGGCTCTGGAATCACCTTGTGGGGAAAAGGGGAAGGTCCCCTACTCTTCCTACTGAGGATATGATTCCCCGTTTTATTTTAAGATTTATTATTTATATTTTAGAGAGAGGGAGCCTGAGCAGGGTGCACAGAGGGAGAGGGAGAGGGAGAGAGGATCTGAAGCAGACTCTGCACTGAGCCTGGGGCTGATGTGAGGCTCAATCTCACGACCTGAGCCAAAATCAAGAGTTGGATGTTTAACTGACTACACCACCCAGGTGCCCGAAGATGTGATTCCTATTAATACCAGAGGATGGAGGGATGGAGGGAGGGATGGAAGGATGGAGGGATGGAGGAATGGAGGGAGGGTCTGAGGGACAGAGGGATGAATGAACAGAGGGATGGATGGATGGAGGGATAGATGGATGGAGGATGGATGTATGGAGGGATGGATGGATGGAGGGAGGGATGGTGGGAGGGATGAATACACAGATACATAGACATAGAGAGGTATATATCAGTCAAACAAGCATAAACTTAGACCTTGTTTGGGGGGTTGTTCTCTACCACTTACGAGGTATGGGATTTTAGGGAGTTTCTTGGATCTCCCCAAGACCCATTCCCTGCCCCTAATGGGGTTAACAATGTCTTCTTTTGGAGCAGTGGTGAGGAACCAATGATTGTAAACCAATGAGGGTAAAGGGTCTGGTGCAGTGCCCGGCACATAGTGGGTTCTCATATATGGTAACTGCTATTGGGTATGGTATGACTGGGCATTCTCTGGTTGGTGTATTGAGGGCACATCTGTGGCAATGAGCCAATGGGAATGTACTTCATGTTTGACTCCTGCTTTGAGGGGATGACTCTGTGAGGTAAGGGTTCTCAGCCTTCTTTCCCTCCCGACATGCACAGCGGGTGATATTCACATGCCCGGCACACTCCCAGTGTACATTTCACAGGGCAGGATTTCAAGCCACACTCATCTATCTCCAGGCCAGAAAAACAACATTGTTAGAGGAATGACCTAGATCCCCTTGAATTTATATTTTTTAAAAAATAAATAAATAATAAAAGAAAGGAATAGCAATCACTCTGATTTTGGTGTTTTGGCTACAATTTATTTGCAAAACAGCACCCGACTTCCACCTGCTGCCTTATAGAGTAATAGTAATGAGGGGCAAGGGCTACCAGGTACCCTTTGGGGGTAGGTTTGGGGTAAAATCCATTCCCTCCTACAAATAGGAAGTGAAGGCCATTATCAGAGGGGTCTGGCCACCATCCCTGCATTATTCTGGAATGCTTCCCTCTTGGACCTTTGCTGAGGGCCTGGCTTGAGGCATTAGGCCTTCTGCTGGGACCTTGGGGGAGCCACCAATCGCCACTTTAGCTGGTGCCTCAGATGCTTGGCCCAGAGTTCAGGCCCACCGGGTCTGGGAGGGCCCTCTCAGTCCAGCAGGAAAGCTCAGGCTTGACCTGCCAAAGCAGCTGCTTTAATACTCAGTATCTTCAATCGGGGGATGGACTCCAGCCTCACCTGACCCTCCCGGCACACAACCACCTCAACCCTGTGGGACCAACTGTCCTCTCCTCTGTGTCCCCGAAGCACTTTCTTCTGTGGCTATCAAAGCACTCACAGTTGGTTTAAAATGCATCTCTGCCCCATCCAGGGGAGTATTTCTTCTGTTTGGTTTGTGAGAGTTTTCGTACAAGCTCAAATCCTTCATCAAAATGACTCTGGGGTTTGCATGGTTTTCTATCTATGAAGCTGGAGTTGAAGACATACATTGGTGGTTTGGAATTTCCTGGGGTTCTTCTCCAGATAGCAAGGGTTGTGGGAAATCCTGCTTATCCAGAACCTCTGCTGTGGACACTGCCTTTGAATCCTGCTTTCATCCCTTTCGCAGTCAGCTAGTCATTCGACAAACACTGAACTCCCACTTTTGTGCCAGGCACTGCGTTAGGCATCTGGTATACTGAGATGGAGAAGACGTGGGCTGTGCCTTGGAGGCCAACACAGTTTGACTGTCTAGCCCTAGATCCTTTTGTAGTTGGAGTATAGGTGGCATCCAGCGTTATATTCATTTCAGGTGTACAAATACCGATCTGACAATTCTATAGGTTCTTTTATCCCCCCCATTTCTTCATCTTCCGAGCCCTAGGTTCTGCTGACACATCGAGACCTCTTTCCAGAGCATGTTAACCTTCCAGATGAAGCTGCCAGCTATTTTACCAGCAGAAATGGGCTTATTTGGAAATAGCAGGGAATTGCAATTCAAGATAAGCAAGTTGTGGCAAAACCACAGACAAGTCCAGAGGCAGGTCCAAGGAACCAAGGAGAGATAAGAGCTCCCCTCCAGAAGGAAGGTGGGGACACTGGGAGGGCTGTTACAGAAACCAGAAAGTCCTTTGGGGTAAACCGGGAGTTAGAAGGACAGTGGCTCTTCATTGGCAGAGCCGTGACTGTCATTGACTGGGCTGTCTTGGGAGAGGACGAAACCTTCCTTCCTCCTGCAGGGGCAGCGAAATAGCTACAGGAGTGTGGCACTTGCAGGGTGTGGGGCTCCTATTGAGTCCGCCCAGCGGTGGGGTATGAGAGCTCCTCCTGCTGGTCTCCCGACTCCATTTTAAACTACTCCATTTAAACTATACACTGAAAAAAACTCAAGGTTTCCTTTTATTTAATTTCCACGAGACATCAACAAACAGGATTCCTTTCTGAGTGTAATTTCCCGGACGCCACCTCTGTATTTAAAAATCTACGTCATTTGCGAATACCTTCTCCCATTCTGTAGGCTGTCTTTTAGTTTTGTTGACTGAATCCTTTGCTGTGCAAAAGCTTCTTATCTTGATGAAGTCCCAATAGTTCATTTTTGCTTTTGTTTCTCTTGCCTTCATGGATGGATCTTGCAAGAAGTTACTGTGGCCAAGTTCAAAAAGGGTGTCGCCTGGGTTCTCCTCTAGGATTTTGATGGAATCTTGTCTCACATTTAGATCTTTCATCCATTTTAAGTTTATCTTTGTGTCTGGTGTAAGAGAAGGGTCTAGTTTCATTCTTCTGCATGTGGATGTCCAATTTTCCCAGCACCATTTATTGAAGAGACTGTCCTTTTTCCAGTGGATAGTCTTTCCTGCTTTGTCGAATATTAGTTGACCATAGAGTTGAGGGTCCACTTCTGGATTCTCTATTCTGTTCCATTGATCTATGTGCCTGTTTTTGTGCCAGGACCACACTGTCTTGATGACCACAGCTTTGTAGTACAACCTGAAATCCGACAACCTACAGAATGGGAGAAGGTATTTGCAAATGACATATCAGATAAAGGACTAGTATCAAGATCTATAAAGAACTTATTAAACTCAACAGCAAAGCAACAAACAATCCAATCATGAAATGGGCAAAAGACATGAACAGAAATCTCACAGAGGAAGACATAGACATGGCCAACACGCACATGAGAAAATGCTCTGCATCACTTGCCATCAGGGAAATACAAATCAAAACCACAATGAGATACCACCTCACACCAGTGAGAATGGGGAAAATTAACAAGGCAGGAAACCACAAATGTTGGAGAGGATGCAGGGAAAGGGGAACCCTCCTGCACTGTTGGTGGGAATGTGAACTGATGCAGCCACTCTGGAAAACTGTGTGGAGGTTCCTCAAAGAGTTAAAAATAGACCTGGGGATCCCTGGGTGGCGCAGCGGTTTGGCGCCTGCCTTTGGCCCAGGGCGCGATCCTGGAGACCCGGGATCGAATCCCACGTCGGGCTCCCGGTGCATGGAGCCTGCTTCTCCCTCTGTCTGTGTCTCTGCGCCTCTCTCTCTCTCTGTGACTATCATAAATAAATAAAAATTTAAAAAAAATAATAAAAATAAAAAAAAATAAAATAAAAATAGACCTGCCCTACGACCCAGCTATTGCACTGTTGGGGATTTACCCCAAAGATTCAGATGCAATGAAACACCGGGACACCTGCACCCCAATGTTTATAGCAGCAATGTCCACCATAGCCAAACTGTGGAAGGACCCTCGGTGTCCATTGAAAGATGAGTGGATAAAGAAGATGTGGTCTAGGTATACAATGGAAGATTACTCAGCAATATTACTCAGCAAGAAACAACAAATACCCACCATTTGCTTTGACGTGGATGGAACTGGAGGGTATTATGCTGAGTGAAATAAGTCAATCAGAGAAGGACAAACATTATATGGTCTCATTCATTTGGGGAATATAAAAAATAGTGAAAGGGAATAAAGGGGAAAGGAGAGAAAAATGAGAGAAAATATGTGAGGGAGACAGAACATGAGAGACTCCTAACTCTGGGAAACGAACAAGGTTCTCGAGAACCGTCGAGAGCCCCCAAGGATGTGATAGGTTTTTCCTCTGGGGGAAAAGTGTCCCCAGATGGAAGGGGAGGAGGGTGGGGGGTGGGGGTGACTGAGTGATGGGCACTGAGGGGGGCACTTGATGGGATGAGCACTGGATGTTATGCTATATGTTGGCAAATTGAACTCCAATAAAAAGAAAACCATAAACAAAATAAAAATAAATAAAAATAAAAATCTACAGCATTTTTTCTTTTTTTTTTTTTTCCAGCATTTTTTTCATTTGCCGAAAATCTCTGTAAGGTGGTGTATTTGGAGTGGCAGCAGGTGGTGGTGGAGGTGATGGTGGTGGGATATAAAGAGGAAAACGTAAAATCCTGTTCCTTCTGGGCACTAAGTCTAAATAAAGACTTTGTCTTTATTAAAAGACTAAGTCTAAATAAAGAAGTCACACGTAGACAGAAAATCTGGCCTATTCCATTTGTGACGGCATGTGGCCTGCCATCATTGTTCATGGCCAGCCCAAGTCCTGTGCTCCGTGGTAAGCACTGGGATAGGCCCGAGACGAGGCCCTGATCTCCAGGTACTTGGGATCTCCCTGGGAAAGAGAGAGGAGAGTTCAGAGCTAATTAACATCAGGCCCAAGTCAGGGGCTCAGAGAACATTCTGGGGGCAAGGAGGCCCAGCCCCAGCTGGTGTGAGCCTACTGGCTGCTTCATGGAGGCAGAAGATCCCAGAAGTTCTGAGAAATGGAAGGTCTTCAGGAGGGAGGGAGGGAGGACATGCCAGGCCAGGGGAAGGGCATGAGCAAAGTTCTTGACGTGTTAGGAATTTCTCATGAGAAACTGAGTCATGAGGGGCGCCTGGGTGGCTCAGTCCGTTGAGCATCCAGCTCAAGTCATAATCTCAGGGTCATGGGATCGAGCCCTGCGTTGACGCCATGCTTGGTGGTGAGTCCGCTTGAGATTCTCTCTCCCTCTGTCCCCCCCACCCCAAAATGAATTAAAAAAATATTTAAAGAGGAAGAAAGAAAGAAACTGAGACACAAAGGGAGAGGGAATGTGGTGTGGGGGCCAGAATGTGCTCCAAACAATGCCCCCTGGGGGCAGGACCGGGAAGGGCAGGAGGGGAGGAGGTAGGCACCTGGCACTGAATCTGCCGCCTTTCGGGGAAGCCAGCTTCTCATCTGGTTCCCCTTCTTTCCTTCACCCTGGCCCATTGCAAGATGGCATGATGGCCTTCACATTCCACCTGCAGTCCTGCCTCCCCGTTGCCATGAGGACCTTGATTCTACACACAAAACCAAACATCAGAAATGTGTCCAACATGGCTGGGGTAAGTGGGGCCAAGATGTTTTTTAAAATTAAAAAAAAAAAAGTCCTTGGACATACCAGCTGTGTGGGGCCTGGGAACCCCTGGGATTTCTAGCTTCTGCTTGGGAAGCAAGAAGTAAGAGCGGGATGATTTTACTTCTGGTGGCTGCCTCATTTCCCGGGAGGAGGTCTGGCACTTGGGCCGGACTCAGGTGTGCAAACCCCATCAGACGGCTCCGGCACCCCCAGTTCCACGTGGTCACCGCAGCCCCACGGCGAGAACCGCCGAGAGCCCCCAAGGATGTGATAGGTTTTTCCTCTGGGGGAAAAGTGTCCCCAGATGACATTGCATTTGAATCTGGCTTTGATTCAGACCAGGTCCCCCCGGGTGCACCATCGCCTTGGTCTCTTCCCACGACGACACGAGACACTCAAGGCTCTGAAAGGTCCTGTGAGAGAAAACAGCCAGCAAAGTTGTCCCTGACCCGAGGCCCAGCATGATTTCACGACCAGAGAGACTGTTCTGGTAACTGGAACGGCCAAAGAGAAAGCCGGTAGCGGTTCAGAGAGCTGAGCGGGACAGCTTTCATCGTTGATCGGCCCGTGTGACTCTGGTGCCGTTTCTGGGCCATCGGGATCGTCTACTGTCGCAGAACAAAGCAGCCCCAGGCTCAGCAGCGTAAACCTTATTGTGCCATGAGGCTGGGCCTCGCAGGTGCTTCTTCTGCTTCGGGGGTGTCGTGTCTGCTGGGGCTGCAGCGTCGCGGGGGTCCTTCCTCGCCTGCGTGGCGCGGCCGGGCTGCACCAGCTTCCCTGTCGCCAGGGGCCTCTCCGGCTCTGGTGGCCGGAAGCCTTCACCCGCTCGGGACTCCAGGAGGTCAGGATGAGCCCGAAGGTGCGAGCACGTGTCGAACACCTGCCGGCGTCCTGCGGGCACAGCGACGCGTGGGGCCAAAGAGGAGTCGATGGGGAGCGGCCACGCGGGGCTGGGAACGCGCGTGTGGGGGACCCACCGGGGTGAGAGGCCGGCACCCCTCTGTCCCCGCAGCGCCCCGCAAACACCGGCTGAACCCCACTGCTCGCTGGAACTTGGTGTCGCTGGGAGAGCATTGCCCGGGGAGCCAGGGGTCCCCGCTCGGCTCCTTACAGGCCAGAGCCCCCGGTGAGCGGGGTGACTCCCTCGGCTCCTGTGAACTGGACAAAACAGGAGCCATCGGGGGGAGTGACGGCCCACCCGAGTTAGCCGCCGTCGTGGAATGTTCCACGGGGAAAGAAGCTCATTCTGCAGAGTGGCCGGAACACCCCAGTTTGGGACTATGTCTTCCAGGGCTTTGCATCAGATCAGGAACATTAAAGGGGCTTTTCTCCCCTCTCTCGGCATGAAGTCAAACAAGCAAACAAAATAAATAAGTAAATAAATAAATAAATAAATAAATAAATAAATAAATAAGGAAAATGTTTCCGTGAGGTAAAAGGACTCAGGAGACTCACTTCATTTCTCTTCACAAAGAAAAAGCCTCCGTGACCTTAGCTGGAGCCGGAGAGGAATCACCTCTCTGCACCCCCTCGCACACGCACCACCCCGTCCCAAAGCCACCTGCCGCAGAGGCCTCCCTGGGCGTGCTGCTCCTAATGGGGACAGCTCGGGGACTCTCCACCATCACAGTGGAGATGAACAAAACCAAAACACAGCGCCCTCTGAAGTACATTTAATTAAAAAAGAAACAAAGATGGTTTGTGCACATACCTCTCTGATTTGTGGTATTAAAAAATCCAATTTGCTCTCACAACAGGCTTTGGAGGAAAGAAAGGGGTGGCTAAGGAAAGCCAGGCGTCTGGGCCCCTGAATTCCCTTCCCCCTCCGTCCACATTATTTTGGGACACACGCTGGGCTTGCTCAAGACGTGCAGTCAGCCTGCTTGGGCTGTCCGGGACTGGCGGGTCCTCCAGTCTGTCCTCACTTTGGAAGTCTGTGACCTTGGCAGAGACACCGGGGTTTGGATGTCACGAGTCCCAGGCCGTGAGCTCAGAAGTGGGTCCTAGAATGTTCCCCGCAGGTGGTCGCTCTATTTATATCCTACCATCCCCGAGGAGGAAGGTGCCAGAGGGGGTGGAGGACCCACGCCAGGGAGGCCTGGTGCCCGCAGCCCCACAGTGACCCAAGAGGGACTCAGGGGTGCCCCCATCAGAAACTGAAATCCTGGCTGTGCCACACACCAGCTGTGCGAAGTCACTTCGTCCCTTTGAGCCTTGCTCGCCTCGTATAAAATACAACTGATTGACATCAACAGAGTACTCAGCGCGGACAGCCTGGCATGTAGCAAGCCCTCGAAATATTAGCGGACAGTGTCATCGTAGGAAAGGTACGTCCACATGTCGATACAGCAAATCGAGCATCTGGGAGAATTGTCACCAGGGCTATTTCTCCAAAACGGCATAATTACGTTTCTCTTTGGGAGTGTCTTTTTAAAGCAAATAATCCTTTTAAAAAATGATGTTTCTTGTTTGTGTTTTTCCTCTGGTTACAGAATGATACCTATTTATTACATGAATTTTAGAGTGTTGAGAAAAACCCAAAAGAGAACATAAAAAACAACAACAAAACAGTCTTGTCACCAGGGATAACCATGATTCATATTTAGATGTATTTCCTCCTAGTTCTTTCTCTCACCAATTTTACAAAAAGGACACCATGCCAAACACAGTGTTCTGTTACCTGGTGGTGTTCCTTTAACTGTATGTTAAAAACATCTTCCAACATCATTAGCTATTCCTTCCGTACCAAAATTTTAATTATCTATGCAGGATTCCACTGGATGAAGGTAACTCCAATCCCTAAGTCTGGTTTGCCTGTGTGTTTGGTGATTGACACATGGGGAGACACTTGGGGGTTCTCTTTGAGGTGGGTGTCATCACCACCGTCGCATCCAAGGGAGCACTAAGGCTGAGGGCCACACTGCTGGTTGGGGCAGGATCGGGATTCAAGCACAGGTTGGTTTACCTCTAAAGCCCAAGGGCGTCACCAAGAACCTCTCGCGCTGGCTGCAGAAGTACAGTCACGTCATGGCCCAGGCCAGGGACCTGTCTGCACAGCTTGCAGAAGAAAATAAAAACACTGGTATTAGCAACACCCACAGACAGCCACCACTGACACCATGCCTGTGTCCTCCCGGACTCACATCCCATAAAGGGCCCTACAGATGCTGCTCCTGCGGTAGCTCCCCAGTGAGCCCACCTTTCTCCCAGCTCAGCTCATGCCTTCTCTGCCTCTCCTCACCCACAGACTGACTGTTCCTAATGCCTCAGTGTCTCTCCATGGCTGCCCCTTAGCCTGGTACCAAGATCTGTATGGGGCACCCAGTGGCTCAGCGGTTGAGCATCTGCCTTTGGCTCAGGGCGTGACCCCGGGGTCCTGGGATGGAGTCTCGCATCGGGCTCCCTGCAAGGAGCCTGCTTCTCCCCCTGCCTATGTCTCTGCCTCTCTCTGTGTCTCTCATGAATAAATAAAGTCTTTAAAAAAAAAAATCTCAGGGTCGTGAGATCAAGCCCTGGGCAGGGAAGGGCCTTGTTCCAAAGGTTGGCTCGAACGGATTTCCAGTGTATTAACTTGGTCAGAGCCTGAGTGAGCAGCTCCAAGCATGGCAGCCGTCTAGGTAGTTCTCAGAGGGCCTCATGAAGGCTCAGGTTTGGGTCTTGGCTGAGAGTCAGGGCTCAGTGTGCCTGAATTGCTCAGTTTGTGACAAGTAGCTCAGATGGACCTGTGTTCTGTGACGACGCAGTCAGCACCAGCCGCCTTCCTCATAGAAAGGTGACCTCAGGACCACCCAAGGCAAAGTTGAACTGTCTTCTCGTGAATGGGTTGGGCCCAACACATCCATCTCTGCTGTCCTCCGAGCCTTCAGATGCCGGCCCAGGGGTAGGGATGCTGTTGGTGGTCAAGCGATAGAGGTTAGGTCTGTGCTCGGTGACCCAGCCTGTATCACAATGAACGCTAGCTCACAAATGCTGGCTTGCTTAGCCATCGGCACTGGGCGTTGGGCTAAGCATGTCCCACGGCCCAACTGGCAACCATGCCAGGTGTTCGAGATGCTGTGTTCTGAAGCTGTGCGACTCAGAATGGACTAGAAGTTAGAGGGTGTCCTGGGTTGTTCAGGTCTCGATTCCTTTTCTCCAGTACCATTGACAGCAAGCCCATGACTAAGAGTTTCTCTGGGAGAAAGAGACATAAACCACTCGACGTGTTCAACTTGGATGGGACCTACCAGGGCAAGACCCAAAGGAATTCATTTTCCTTTTCCATTTGCAGGATGGTTGGGAATCAAAGATCTTTCCAAACCTGACTAGGGGGATCCTGTGGTGTGTCAGCCAGGGGATGTCCCAGGGTTCTGGCGTTCTCTGATGACCAGTCTCGAGGCCGTCAGCAGCTGCAGTACATCCGGGCTTCCAGAGGGCTTCCAGGGGGGCTGTTCCATCCTGAGACCCAGGATGGGAACGGGTGGATTTCTCATTCTTGGAAGCATAGGCTTTCAGTGCAGTGACTTAGCAAACAGAGTCCCAACAAGCACAGAACATGCAGAGCCCATGGGGCTTCCTTCTCTTCTGCCCAGGGCTGGGCCTCCCCAGCAGCTTATATGTTTTGATTAAATATATTTCCATCTGCAGAAGGCTCCCAGTCCATCCTACCAGAAAGACAGATATTTAACGTGACTCTCTGAGACATTTTGAAGGCTGGTGGGACTTTGAAAACAGGAGCGAAGGCAAATGACACAACTAAACACCCCATGTGACGTCGTATTTGCAAGGTGCAGGTCCCCTGCTCCTCACAGCTCTGTCCCCGGAGGCCGGTTACCTGCAGCCAGCTGCAGTCAAGAAGCCGATGACCGTCCCCTGAGGTCTGCTGTGGCCTCACGCAACGTCATACGCCTGTGTCATTGCCCTCTCCTCCTCTCATCACGTGGGCATGTTACTGTCTCCCATGGTCACAAGAAGAAGGGTGAGGACAGGACAGTAAGATCGTTATTAGAAAGGGAGACCCCAGTCACAACGCTTTCATTCTAGTATATTGTTCTAATCGTTCTGTTTTTTAATTAGTTATTGCCATGAATCTCTTACTGTGCCTAATTTAGAAATTAAACTTTATCATAGGAAAAAAAAAACTATATCGTAGGGAGGTACAGATAGGAGAAAACCTCATCTATAGAGGGTTTGGGGCTAGACGTGGTTTCACGTCCACCAGGGGTCTTGGAATGTATCTTGGCTAAAGCAATACTGTCTATTTTTTTCAAAGACGTGGGGTGATATTACAATGGAGAGACACACGAGGGTGCCCTAACTCGCTCACAGTGAGGCAGGGGTGTGTTAGGAACATTTAGAAGCATATTATCTGTTGTGTACTCTATTACTTTATGCCTTGATTTTAATTGAGCATTAAGGGAATGCAGTATTTTAATTATAACTCTGCCAATATCTTTGTCTAGAGGCCCATTGCCATTTTTGTCGCCTTTCAAGGAAAGCAGGATTACATTTTTCTCTCTTTCAGATGGAGTTGATGTAGTGTATTCTTGGTTACCAAAATACTCACAGTCTGGGGACTTTGACATGGTTAAATATTCGTGGTGTGTAAAAAAAAAAAAGCTTGATACATAACTGTACGATCTCAATTACATTAAAATGTTTATTTGTATTAGATACACACATGGGACCTAGAAGTCAAACTGTAAACTGCTTGTGATTATGGATGACTTTGTTCTTTGCTTCTTGTGTTTTTCAGTTTCCTTTTAGGCACATGTTAACTTTTAAAAAATAAATTAAAAAGAAAAAAACAAAAGAAAAGAAGAAAAGAAAAGAAACAAAAGAAAGAAGAAAGGAAGAAAGAAGAAAGAAAGGAAGAAAGGAAGAAGAAAAAGAAAGAAAGAGAGAAAGAAAGAAAGAAAAAAAGAAAGAAAGAAGAAGAAAGAAAGAAAGAAAGAAAGAAAGAAAGAAAGAAAGAAAGAAAGAAAGAAAGAAAGGAAGGAAGAAAGAAAGATCCTAAGAATAACTATTGCAGCCTGTTTGGTAGACACCAGAAAATTCTAGCCAGGCCAGCCACCCTTGAGCTACAAATCATAGAATTGAGTATTGCTTCAGTTTTTTTTTTTTTTTTAAAGCACTCGTATACGTTTAGCTATCAGAATGGCCTCATGATAGAGGAAGATTATTTCTAATATAGCAGTGAGGCATAAATGCCAAGGTCCATGGAATTCTATTCATTTGTTTCTTTGACATTAAATGTATTGGGCACCTACTACATGCCAGGCACGGACCCAGACCTTAGGAATAAAACGCTGCATGAGACCAGGTGCTGTTCTCAGAAGTTTGTGGTCATTCCTGAATGTGTATGTGCTCCTATGTGTTCACACACCCACACACGTGTGGTACATGTTGTCCAGCACGGTGGCATCCCCGTCCTGCCGCCAACTGCGGGGGGGGGGAGGTGCTGCCGAAGAGGGCCCACTGCCTTGGGCAGCCCAGCAAACTCGAGCCCATTAGCTCTGGCTCAAAAAGCCCACCTGATTATAAATGAGGCCAAATGACATCATTGTTCAGGGACGACCTTGAATATTTTTAATTTTATAAAAATCACACTCAGGCGTCTGGGTGGCTGTCACTGGGGTGTCATCCAACTCTTGATTTCAGCTCAGGCCGTGATCTCAGGGTCCTGAGGTCGTGCCCCACATCTGGGCTCTGCACACAGCAGGGAGTCTGCTTCTCTCTCTCCCTCTCCCTCTGCCCTTCCCCAAGCTAGCACTCTCTCTCTCTTTTTTCTCTCTCTCATTCTCTCTCTCTAAAAATAAATAAATCTTTTTTAAAAATCATGCTCAGACTTCAATAATTAAACTTCTGTTAGTGTTAGATTAGCTGCCACGCACCTCACAGCTGATGGAGCAGAGCCCTGGGTCACGCTCTCAGCTGACTGTCCTGGTGTGCTCCTGACATGAGAGGGCCCGGTCTTAGGTCGTGTCCAAAACACAGAAAAATCATGATTGCATTCATCGAAATCCTTAGTTCTTGCCTCTCTAAAAATTAAGTGGGAATGCTTTGTGCAATTACCAGTGCTAATTTTTTTTTAAGTGCATGTAGAGCTCATCAATTCCCACGAACTGGTCGTTCGATTTTGAATACTTTTTGGGGTTTTTAATTTATTTACCACCCCCCCACACACACACACACTAATTTCAACACTGAACATAAGAGAGGGTTTGGAAGGTAAGCTTATTAACTGGGCACATTGCCATCACCACTAAATCGGGACTGGAAAGGTAAGAAAAAAAAAAAAGGAGTGTGGTTGTTCCCCGAGGTTGGGTGTAGAATAGATTCTTGTGTGTGTGTGTGTTGGGCAGCAGAGGTGGGTGCAGGGTCTGGCCCCCACTCCCTTGAGGATGCTGCTGGGGCAGAGCCCTGCAAGTGACGGCCTCACAAGGGCTTACAACCAACACATATATTGCATCTCAGAGAAAGGACAGTCCTTCTGTGGCTTGCGACCAGATCTAGACATGGGATCCATGAGGGTCTTTTGGTTCCAGTGAGGAGGAGGTCAGCTGCAAGCTAGTTGAGGGGCTCTTCTCTTTGCCCTGCACCGTCGTTGAGGAGCAGCATGTCTAATCCCACGCTGACGTGCACAGAAATTCAATCCATTTACTGGGAAAGGCTCCCAAAAGAGTGAAGGTGCAGCCTTCCCTGGGGCTCTCCACCTCTGTTTCTCCTCAGCAGAACAGGAGAAATAAGCACTAGACCTCCCTCTCGGGGCTGTGGTCGGTAATAAGAATAACAGCTATCATCCACTGAGTTTTACCCTGGGCCAGACATGTGCTAAAAGCTTTGGCACATTTCCTCTTATTAAATCCTTCCACTGACCCTACGAGGCAGCTATTATAACTTCCTTTAACATATGAGGAGACTGAGGCATGTAGGGTTAAGAAACTTGCCCAAGTCCACATAACCTAGCATGTGATCCGGGCAGATGTTGACTCCAAGGCCCACGATCAATAAAGGGTTGGATAAATCAGCATCTGAGTTTAAATGGTAGATCACAGTCCCGTCGGGCCAGTTAAAACAGCTCCTGCCTCCCCTGGCTCACACCTTCTCACAAGCCATGAGTCTTGATCTCGGTGGGGTTTTTTTTGTACTTTGAAGGAGGCATATGTGGTCTCGCTGCTGGCCCATCTGTCCCATGTTTGCCAAGCAGATCTCTCAATAGATGGTGGTGGGGTCCCCGTGGAAGACAGCGGGGTGAGGTCAGCCTGGAGAGGTCACACCTCGTGGTCAGAGGCCCAAGACCCAGACAGAGCAGATTACAGTGACAGTGGTACAGAGAACAGCACTTGGGCAGAGCTACCGAGCCACCAAGCTGGGTCCCATTTTAGGCTGACTAATCCTTCAGCCAAGAATCTAACAGTACAGAACAACCTTAAAAATGAGCTCTCCTATGGGCTTGGGATCAAAGTTCTTCAGTAGCAAAACTACCTTCAAAACTATAAGGCGTTGCTTTTTCACGTTTTTGTCTGTCAGGTTGCTCATTCGTTTGTTCCTTCTGCAGAGAGTATGGTTTATTTGGCATAGAAACCCACAGTGGTTCTGGGACCCATGCCTACGCACCTATGCACCTTTTAGGACACATGCATGTGTAGAGATGAAAGCTCCTGGCTCTATACACAGAGGGCCTCTTCCATAGTTGATCTCCTGGGTGGATATTTTTTTTAAATTTCTGCGATATTGTCTCCCCCACGAACATTCTAACCCAGGCTGACAGCTCTTCTATTCAGCACAAGGGTCACAAGGGAAGATGATAGATTAATTCCGCCAATTGCCCAAATTAAAAAAAAAAAAAAGTGGCAAGTAAATTTACTGCAGACCCAGTGCATCCTAGCTTCATGAGAATGACCTGGGAGGGCATCCACAAAACCCCCCTAGGGTGCCTGTGCAAACTGTGTCTAGGTTTGAAGAGTGAGGCGTGGGGAAAGGTGGATTTATGACTGTCCGGGCAAGTCAATCCTGTCTATTAAGGAGTATCTTAATGGCATCTTTAATCCTCAAGAACAACAGACGTTTCGATGCTTACTAAATTAGGTAAGCAGATATAAGATTAATGCCAGTAAAAAAAAAAAAAAAAAAAAGATTAATGCCAGTAAATGAGCATCACTCCATGCGCATAGTAATAGAGCCACTCAGTCATTTTTGAGAGGATGCTGGCTTGCCTTTGAGGTGCCTGGGGAATACGAGGAACACAAAGTTTATTTATAGTGACATCGTTGCTCTCATAATAAAATCATCACAAATGACGAGATCATCGTCTGCTCTGAATTCGACAAAGTTCTCTCTCCTCTCCTCTCTCTTTGGATGTTTATCACATCCTGTGAAATAGGTTACATTCCAGTCGTTTTTCTTGAAAAAATATTCTTCTTCTCTCCCCAACTGCCAACAACAATTCATGTCCGCTGTAGAAACATTAGAAAATATATGAATGTAAAGAGGCAGTGACGGGGATCCCTGGGTGGCGCAGCGGTTTGGCGCCTGCCTTTGGCCCAGGGCGCGATCCTGGAGAACCAGGATCGAGTCCCATGTCGGGCTCCCGGTGCATGGAGCCTGCTTCTCCCTCTGCCTGTGTCTCTGCCTCTCTCTCTCTCTGTGTGGCTATCATAAATAAATAAAAATTAAAAAAAAAAAAAAAAAGAGGCAGTGAAAACGACAAGAAGCCCATCACAGTGAACCATTATTGACAAACAGTTGGATATTTGCCCTTAAAACTCTTTTTCTTCAGTCTTAAACCTGTAAGACTGAAAAAATAATTTATATATTCTTTATATATATATATATCTTCCTTTTTAATATATTGTGAACATCCTTTCATGTCATTAATCTTCTACAGCATTCTTTTTAATCCTTGCATAGAATTCCATTCTACAAATGTCGCACTATTTTTATTAACACCCATTATTTGACACCATAAACAAGGCTTCGATGAACACCTTCTTACCACGTGGGAGTACGTCCCCACCATCCCTTTATTGGGGTAAAGCTCCTAGACGTGATTAGCTCATGCGGTAGAACATACAAATCTGAGGACAAATCCCCCTCCAGACAAATGTCCCAGTTTCCACTCCCACTGCAGGCACATGGAGGGCCCCTTCCTGCAGCCTTCCCCCCTCCACCTGGACGCCCCCATGCTCCACGCAGGTAAACTGAGGTCCAGAGCAATCAAGGGATGAGGCCAAGGTCACACAGCTACTTTGGGCTTTACCATAAGTGTCCAGATTCTAAGTCTGGAACCGTCCACCCATGACAGGAACCCCAACCCTGTCCCTTCACAGTGTCCCCAAGTACCTCAGGGACAAGCCGACGTCCTCTGGCCACATTCCTCGGCCTCCCTGTCATTTCGACCACGGCTGGGGGGAAGTTCCCAGTCACAGCCTGCCTTCACGGGGCACAGACATGCTCAGAGGTGACCTGGGTATGGACAGGGGCACGATGACATGTGACGGGCCCTGGGAAGCTGTGCTGCCCGGCTGGCACCAGATGGGCAGCTACTGGGCCTGTCTCCCCCGTCCCCTGGGCTTCACCTGGCCCGGCCTCCGGGGTTCCCACAGGACAGCTGTCCCCCTGTCCCTCCACCGGAGGCCGCTCTTGTACTTACAGATGCCCTCCACCGCAGCGGGTGCATAAGTGCCCGGTCCCCCTGTCCTCTGGCCGGAGGAGGGACCCGTTTCCTAGAGGGTCTCGGGCAAGACCAAGCTCCAGTTGCTTTGCGGTTGATTTGCTCACTCACGCATTCATTCTTCAGCGGCCTTTCTCCCTTTTTTCACACTTCCTCCACCTTCTGACTTCGTGTTCCTTGGCTCACTTCCCATGGAAACACCGGCCCCCAAGTCCTTGTCCTGGGGCCTTCTTCTGGGGAATCCCCCACCAGGGCAGTCCCACTGCCTCCCCTACATGGACATCCCTGTGTTAGTCCGCTGGCTCGCTACAACCCAGTAACCCCAGGGTGCTCTCCGAGAATACCATGCGAGTGCGGGCCTCTCGCACAACTGTCCAGGACGGGCCTTCCCCACGGAGTGCTGGGCTTCAGCAGGAAGGGGACCTGCTCCACCCAGAAGCCCTGCCGTGACACCCTGTGACCCCCAGGAGGTGACCCCCCGGACACCAAGGAAGGGAGGTGTGCAGCAGGTGCAGAGGGGGGGCAGAGGGGGCACGCAGGACCCCGCTCTCCCTTGGCCGGCTCTCCCCGTGTGGCAGAGACAACCTGGGCCCGTTCCGGGGAACGAACCGCAGTCTCTGCCTCGTCCCTCGGTCCCACTTCAGAAACAAAAGTAAATTAAAAACCAAACTGCTGTTTACATAAGCTTCTACTTAAAACACACGCTATTCTGCGACTTTTCAAGAAAAATAATGGGGCGCCTGGATGGCCCAGTCGGTTCAGCCTCCGACTATTGGTTTCAGCTCAGGTTGTGATCTCAGAGTCATGAGATCGAGCCCCGTGTTGGGCTCCCTGCTTAGTGCAGAGTCTGCTTCTCTCTCTCTCTCTCTCCCTCCTCTCCCTCTGCCCCTCCCCTTGCTCACTCTCTTTCTCTAAGAGAAAATGAATAATCTTCAAATCATTTGAGGCCACCGGCAAATCAGACACCTGGTCTGCAGAGACAAGCTGCTGAGAGCCGCCCTGTCACTGTCCCATGCCTGCTCAGTGCTGGTCACCACCAGCTTGGCATCCCCATGCATGCAGCCACGAGCCCCCCGAAGAGATGGACAGCCCCCCAGGAGCCATGGCTCTGGCTGCCTTCCTGCAGGCCTCGGAGAAGGAGGTCTCCATGATTGTCAACCTGAGAGCCCTGAGTTTGTTTGAGAAGCTTGTCAAGGTGAGGCATGAGATGAGGATGGGCCGTCTCCCCAAAAGAGCAGAGAGTGGGGGATCCAGCGAGTGGGGAACTCCCGAAGCACCCGGCGCAGGGCTTCTCCTGCCTGTCCGGAACCTCTCTGGCATGAGCAGCATTATCCCCGTTTTATGGCTGAAGAGCTGAGTCTCTGCCAGGGCCAGGTGATTTCCCCGGGGGGGACGGGGAGCTCAGGTTTGAACCTGGGTCCTCCAGGCTCCAGAGCCCAGGGTCCTCCTGTGCACCCGCTCCCCTCCACGTGTGGCCTGCAGAGGACTCGGCAACCCAGGCCAGTTCTGGACGTCCCAGGTTGGAGGTGTGGTAGTCAGGAACGGAGACCGCAGTGTCCCCCTCCCCCTCCCCCCTGCCCCCCTTCCTGCACCCCGGGTCACATGGGCAGGAATGACCTACACTGCACAGGTCCCTGGAGCACACAGGGGGTGCGAGGGCCACGATGCCGCTGTCTGTTCACCAGAGTCAGTCCGGGGTCCACTGGGAGCCTCCGCTCGTCACCTCTCCTCCTTTCTGCAACTGTTGCTCAGGCATCAGCTGGGCGCTGGTGCTCTAACCTGCCCCCTGCTGCCGCTCTCTATGTCCTTGAAAATACATTCTTTAGAGACATATTTTTCCCTTTTAGCCCCGAAACAGGTTTGAACCCCCTATAAGGCATGCTCTGTAGCACCGTGACACTGTAAGGTCCCAGAAGGCTGTGTCTGAACAAACAGGCCGTTTCACACGGCACATGTGTACGGGGCACCTACCGTGTGCCAGGCACTGTCGGGGGCTGTGGCGATCCGCCGATGGATAAGACTGCCCGTCACACGGGCCCGAGCAGAGCCGTGAGGTGGAGCAGGGACCCTGGCAGGCTTGCGGAGAAGAGAACCCAGAAGGGAGCACAGAGAGGTCACAGAGGCCAGCCTGGAAGGGTCTCAAGGGACACGTGAGCAGCTGGGCTTTTGTTCCTGGGGTGGGGAGCCCTAGGAGGTCACTGAGCAGAGGAGGGCCACGTTCTAACTTCAGTTTTTAAGGTTCACCCAGGAACTGTAGGGACAAGGGTGGAAACTGGCCGGGTCACTGCAAGCAGGGTACAGAGTGGCCTGGTACCCCTGTGGCCCCCAGAGTTTTCAGCCACAGCTGGAGTAGAAGTTCTGGTTCACACTGACTGACGGAGCCCCATCACCAGCCAGTGTCTTTGGGGTTTCTTCAAAGCTCTGCAAAACCACTCAGCCCAAAGTAAGGGGGAGAATGCCTCTGGGAGCCCCTCGACCAGGGGGGCACTGCCCTGCTGCCTCTTGTCCTTTGAGACAGTTGCCCTGGGCCCCCGCTGCCCAGAGTGGTGACCTTGAAAGTGCCCAAAGCCTCCTCGTGGTTTTTCCTCACTTTGCACTCCTCCCACCTGCCCCCTGGGCCCATCTCCCAAGTACACCGCCTGATGCCCGAGTCTGGGTGTCAGACTCTGGCCTCGGGGGTCCCCATATAGATGAATGGTACAGGTGGAGGCTTCGAGGCGGAGACAGGTCTGTCTATAGTTTGACGGTAGAGTCATGGGTCCGGGTGGACTGGAGGCAGGTGTGCGACCGGAGGTGAGGACGGCCCGGCCCGCAGTTGGGCAGGTGGCTGAGGGCGCAGCTGCCAGGGACCACTCGGGGAGATGCTGCGGGGAGCACTGTGGTGCCGTGGCCGCCAGTAAGGCAGCTCCCCAGGGTGTAATATGGAAAATCCACGTGCCTCGGCAACCTCACTTTTGGGTGTCTGCCCCCCAGAGGAATGGAAAGCAGGGGTCACAAAGGAGCTGGTCACAAAGGAGCAGATGCTGTAGGACCCCACTTACACAAGGGACCTAGAGCGACTAATATCATAGGGATGGAGAGAAGGAGGGCGGTTGCTGGGGGTCCTGGGCGGCTGGGGAGCTCGTGTTTGACGGGGACAGCAATTCAGTTCAGGAAGACGAGAAAGTTCTGGACATGGTCCCACAGCAAGGCTAGACCCTGTACACTTAGAAGGCCAAGAAAGTAAAATGTGCATTATGTGTTTTACCACGATTATAATTTTTTTAAAGATTTTATTTATTTATTCATGAGAGACACAGAGAGGCAGAGACACAGGCAGAGGGAGAAGTAGGCTCCTCACAGGGAGCCGGACAGGGGACTCGATCCCGGCTCCCCAAGGTCACACTCTGGGCCAAAGGTGGCACTAAACCCCTAGCCACCCGAGCTGCCCTCACGGTTATAATTTTTTAACAAGATTTTATTTATGTATTGGTGAGAGAGAGAGAACGAGCAAGAGGAGCGGCAGGGGGAGACGGGGAGGCAGACTGAGCAGGGAGCCCGATGCAGGCCTGACCCCAGGACCCTGAGACCGTGACCTAAGCCGAAGGCAGACGCTTCACCAACAGAGCTCCCCAGGAGCCCCTACAATTGTAATTTTTTTTTAAGATTTTATTTATTTATTTATTCATGAGAGACACACAGAGAGAGAGAGAGGCAGAGACACAGGCAGAGGGAGAAGCAGGCTCCATGCAGGGAGCCCGATGCGGGACTTGATCCCAGGACTCCAGGATCACGCTGTGGGCCGAAGGCAGGTGCTTAACTGCTGAGCCACCCAGGTGCCCCTACAATTGTAATTTTTGAAGATTTTTACAAAGGCGCGGGTCCGAGTCTCAGAGTGAGGCATCTACCAGCCACCCAAGTGCAGACGTCAATAGACGGATGTGCACGTCCCGCTCAGGGGGGCCGTCTGGGCTGCAGGGGGGCGCGGAGAGCGGCTGGCATCCTGACGGCCTGTGGAGTCCAGGCACAGGCTGAGATCACCCAGGGGACAAGAGGCGGGAAAGGCCCCAGGCTGGCACCCAGGGGCGGGGGCGGAGGGGGCGAGCCAGCCAGGGAGGCCGAAAAGGAGCCGCTCAGAGGACGATGGCCAAGTCGTCATCGAGGAGGAGGGACAGGCCCCGTGCCAGCCGGGGCCAACAGGCCGGCAGTGTCTGGGGTGTTTTTAGCCGCGCCCCCGCTCGCCTGCCGGCCGGCCCAAGGGCTCCCACTGCACCCCCATGCCCCCCACTGGGGCTCACCCGGCGCCCGCCTCACCAGGTGGCATCTGCTCTGTTGGGTTTTGCAGAACTTCTGTTCCCTGTGGACAAAGAACGTGAAAGAGATTTGGCCTTTTAATGAAAATTATTTCAGTTCCTTTTATAACCAAAGGCTGCACAGGTTTAAAGAAGGAAGAGGGGATCCCTGGGTGGCGCAGCGGTTTGGCGCCTGCCTTTGGCCCAGGGCGCGATCCTGGAGACCCGGGATCGAATCCCACATCGGGCTCCCGGTGCATGGAGCCTGCTTCTCCCTCTGCCTGTGTCTCTGCGTCTCCCTCTCTCTGTGTGACTATCATAAATTAAAAAAAAAAAATTAAAAAAAAAAAAAAAGAAGAAGGAAGAGCCTTAGTCACTTCTCCCCCATAGTCTCAGGCGTTAATGGACCAACTGCAGAAAGTGGTTGTAGCTCGGGGGCGGGGGCGGGCTCTCACCTCGCCCTGAGGGTCCTTAGCTGTGCCTCTTTCTCTCCGTGTGCCCCTGGGGGGGCGTGTTATGCTCCCATCCTGTCTGGCACCCCGGGGGCCCCTCTTAGGAGAATCCTCTACCCTCCAGCCAATGCCAAGGAAGCAAGAAAGCACCAGCCTTAACTGAGCACCTAGTACTTGCCCGGTCCCCGGCTCTGCTCAGCCCGTATCTCATCATTGCATCCACAGTAACCCTGGGACCAGGGTGGGGTTGGGGGGAGGTGAGCCCCACCTTGCAGAAGAGCACAGCTGAGGGAGTTTGGGCGGGCTTGTCCAAGGTCCACACAGCTGAGAATGTTGCTTCCCACCCAGGGTTGTTTGGCTGCACTCAGTCCGCTCGCAGGGTCACCTCTTCACATCATAGAAGGGGTCTGGGTCTTCCAGCTTCTTGGGACCACTCCACCTCCACTCCCACCCCCCGTCCCCCCTTGTCCCGTGGAAAATGTGCTCGGTGAGTATCCCTTGATGGACGGCCTGTCCTCTACCTGTCTTTCTCCCCTAGACATGGGGTGGGACTGGACAGGGAGGTTGGAAGGAGCCACCTTGGGGGCCCCTTAGGGTGTCTGACAATGACTCCGGCTACTGTACCCCCTGGGGGTTTGGGGGTAGCCCCCAAAGGGCTTGAGGCAACCATACGGTGAAGATATGGGGAGAAGCAGGCATCATGAAACCACATTTATAGGACAAGCGGGTGGTTCTCACATAGACGGGGGGCTGACTGGGGCTGGGTTCACGTGAGGGGTGTGAGGGGCTGATGATGGACGTGCGACACCCCCTCTGGTCCACAGAGAGGCCTGGGGGGTCCTGCAGACCAGTGAGGCCATAGGTCCTGGGCTTGCCCTGTGGCCGGCCCTGTCAGCCACCGCAGGCTCTGCGTGGAGACCTCACAAGCATTCTACCCCCAAGTGCTACAAGGTGGATCCGTTCATGGACACCAAGTCACTTTTATTTTACTGGGGGATTTGTGAGCTTCCCACGCAGTCTACACTAACATGTACTATCATTGTCGTTGGAAAAGGTGCTATTTTTGAGAGTCCTGTCACTTTGGCCACCCCTCCAATACCGATTGCTGACTCAAAGTCCAGACTCTGGGGCCTCTCCACTGTTGTTTCTGGGACCTCCCTGAAGGTACGCAGGGCGGGGAGAGCAGATGAGAACTTGGGGTGGAAACTGGGGTCGTGGCACTGACCTCCATCCTTGGCTTTACCCAACACCCCTGGGCCTCAGTCTTCTTCTGTAAAGTGGGGTTAATGATGGTTCTTATCACATAGAATTGTTGTGACAATGAAGTGAGAGCATGCATGTCCCGTGCTCAGCGGAGGGCCAGCTCCCCATCACCCTGGGTGCCACATGTCCCCCACACTCGTGATGGCAATCACCCAGAAGAGGCCTCTTTTCACGGGGTGTCATGGGCATGTACAAGCAGCATATCTGCTAGCCCCCCGATAGCGGTGACACTGACCCAGCTCCACCGCCACTCAGGGTCACCCACTATGCCAACTGCAGGGTGTACTCAGGACGGAGAGTAACCCAGTGTTCTGGCGTCAAGGGCTCGGCTTTCCCTGCCAAGTGTATTCTACGGGCAGGCGCTCCCCAGGAATGACCGTGATACTTTGCACAGAAGCTTTTGAAAAGCCAACATGAATTTCCAAAATGATGTGTCTAACCCTTTGCCTTCATTTTCAAGGTGCTCTGAAGACCCAGATCCCCGTATTGACCTTCCAAGGTGGGAGTCGTTCTGGCATTCCTCTGCAAAGATGGGGACCCCAAGCCCCCCAGTTGTGTGCATCCCATCCCAGCCTACCTGGGGAAGCATAGGGTACTGTTAACTTAGACGGCTCCAGAGACAGCAGAGCCGTGAGCCCAGGGGTCCTGATGGGCCGGGCCGCCGGGGTTCAAGTTGCACTGGGCACTTGGCAGAGGCTCTCCAGGCCTGGCACACCCAAGAGATGGCAAGCCTTCCCGATAGATGGAGAAGATGGGAAAATCATAAAACCCCAAAACCAGCAGTTTCTCAAACTGGGTCAGGACCCTGAGAGAGCGGTGTGTCCTTTCAGCGGGAACAACCAGCCCATTTGCAAGGGAAGAGAGACAAACGCCGCGTCGTACAGCCTCTGTCGTAATGGTGAGCACTCTCTCGGGAAACTTGTGCAAGGGTGTGTATTTTTTCACTGTGTGTTGTGATCAGATATTTTGAAAAATACGTCTTTATGGTATGTAGGGATGTACTGCAGGTCGTATCATTTTTAATACAGTGTTTTCAAACCGGTTTGACAACGTAATACCTTTTGCGTTGGAAACCAATATGTGTGCACACACAAGCACATGCACACACAACAAAAACAGAAGATGTAAAAAACAATATTCACTCTGGCTATGTGCAATATATTCTGACATTTTCCATTCCAGTCCGTTGTATTCTAATTCTAGAGTGTTCTATTTTACTTTTCTGGAGATGCCAACCTGGCCTAGTAAATTTATTTCACAACCCACTAATGAGTGTCCAGTTAGAACTTAAAAACACTGCTTTAAGAGGTTTGGAGGACATAGCTGTGCTGCAGCTCACAGCAGAATTTGATGAGCATAATGAGGACCTGAGTCACCAAGAAAAGTTCAATTGTGGATCCCATATGCTATTTAAAGCTGCAAAAACATGTGCGGTTCATATTAGAGATGTTTATAGTCTCCAAATGGTTGACATATAAACAAAGCCCTGGATCTTCAGGGAGAAGCTAGAAAGTACTCTTGGGTGGGAGCCCCAGTGCCAGTTAACACAGGTGCTGCTCTGTTCTCAGAGTGGAGGGAGGTGGGGCAGATCTGATCGTGGGGAGAGAGGCTCGTGCTGTCTTTGGAGATGATGCATTAACTCTTCCCAGGGAGCAGGCTTCCCAGGAGTCAATTACTTCCCACTGTAACTAAATGGAGCCTGCTGGCCTAAAAAAAAAAAATCAATCCACCTTTATGAGGCATATAACTGAATTCTCCTGGGGGAAAGGTCCAGAGGTGATATTGTCCCTGAAGAACAGAGAACATATTGATCTCAATTGGAGGTCTTGTTCTAAACAGACTTTTCATCACCACTGATGTCGATCCAGGGGAGATTCAGGGTCAAGTCTCCTTCCTCCTGTTGACTCTGCTTCTTAGTGGTGGCCTTTTTCTGCCCTGGGCATGTAGCCTCAGGATTACATCCCAAAACCTACTCAGTGGCCTGATTCCAAGCATATATGAGGCCACCACATTCTGTGCAACCAGGGGGCAAAGCTAAGCATTCAGAGTTTAGATTTTTTTAAGACTTTTTTATTGTAGTAAAATATGCATAACATCAATTTTATCATTTCAGCCATTTTAAGTGTGCAGTTTGGTGGCATTAAGGCATTGCATTAATTAATTGCATGGTTGTGCAACCATCCCCACCATCCATCTCCAGAACTTTTTCATCTTCCCAAGTGGAAATTCTGTACCCATTAAACACTGACTCCCATTCCCCCTGACCTCAACCCCTGACACTCACCATTCTACTTCCTGTCCCTATGAACTGACTGCTCTAATACCTCATGTAAGTGAAATCATAGAGTATTTGTCCTACTGTGACTGGCTTATTTCAGTTAGCAAATTATCCTCAGGATCCACCCATATTGTGGCATATGTCAGCATTTCCGTCCTTTTTTAGGCTGAATAATATTCCCTTGTATGTGCATACCACATTTGGCCTCTTTGTTCACTGTCAGTGGACGCCAGGTTGCTTTTACCATTTGCCTATTATGAATAATGCTGCTATGAACAAGAGTGTACCAGTGTCTCTTTGAGACCTTGCTTTTGATTGTTTTGGGTGCATAGTTAGAGGTGGACTGCTGGATCAGGTGATAATTCTATTTCACATTTTTTGAGGAGCCTCCACACAGTTTTCCACAGCAAAGATTTTAAGGAATTCCATCATGGGGCATCTGGGTGGCTCAGTCAGTGAAGCCTCTGACTCTTGATTTTGGCTCAGGTCATGATCTCAGGGTCGTAAGATTGAGCCCTATTTTGGGCTCCGAGCTCAAGTATCCATGCTCAAGATTCTCTCTCTCCTCTCCCTCTGTCCCTTCTCCACCCCTCCTCTAAAATAAATACATCTTAAAAAAAAATAAGGAACTCCATTTTGGGGGGATTTAGAAGATAAGAAACTGCAATTTTCACTTTTTAAAATTGGATTATCAAGACAATATTCCTCCTAATAATGATAGCAGCCACAAATACTACCACTTACCAAGCACTGGGTAGGTACAGGTTTCTCTACAAAGCACCTCTTGTGAATTTTCTCCACTATATTATTAAACCCTCTTTAAAACCCTGTAAAGTAGTTAATGCAGGTATCATGTCCAAAGATGAGGTGCAGGGAGGTTCAACACTGTATGAGACAGGTCCTATTGTAGCAAATGGCAGTCCGAGAGGTTAAGCACTTGGCTAAGGCCAGGAGTGTGAGGGTCTGGACTCAAGCCTACACCATTTGATTCCTGATTCTGCAAGCTTACTGCCACCAGTCTATGCCTCTTATCTAATCTCTCTCTTGCATTAGTTTCCTTTGTCTTCCAACTCTTTCTAAGTCTGTTTGTGCACATAAATGGAACAAGATCCTGGAAGAAGCCATCAGTGTACCAATAGCAACCACCGAGTAGACCTCTGGGTGCTGGCACCCACTGGCTAGTGGAGATCGGGGCCAGGATGCCGGCCGCATCCAGCATGTGACCCTAACCATCAGCCTTCCTAATCTCACAACTTCTGACTAATGAACTGCTAAAGATTCTGATGATACTTTTATTTTTATTTTCTTGAAAGGTTTTATTTATTTATTTTAGAGAGAGAGAGCACGAGGTGGGGGAGGGCAAAGGGAGAGGAAGAAAGAATCTCAAGCAGACTCTGTGCTGAGTGTGGTACCAGACATGGGGCTTGGATCTCATGACCCTGAGATCAGACCTGAGCTGAAATCAAGAGTTGGATGCTCAACCAAGCCACCCGGACACCCTAAGATTCTGATGGTATTTTTAAAAAGGATATGATAGACCAACCCCCAGCATAGGTCCTTGTCACTTATTCATAAATTCTGTAAGAACGAAGGGATCAAATACAGAATACAAGGATCTTCACACAAACACACGACTGACCCAACAAGGCAGCCGTCCTCTTCATGAGTCCCCTATGCCCTTGCTTTCTGGCAGATTCGACCATCTGGTGGCAATAGACCGCTCAGGAAGGGCTGCCGATGGCAATTACTACAACACCAGGAAAACGAACATCAAACACTTGGTTGACCCCATTGATGACCTTTTCCTTGCAACACAGAAAATTCCTGGAATCTCGTCAACTGGTAAGCAGGGAGCTGAGAATTCAATAAGAATGTGTCAACACTAACTGCCTTTTTATTGATAGGGGGATGTATGACAAGAAGGAGTTATATGGGGACCACGGTTTCTACTCCAGAGATGTTGTTTGTTTATTACGGCCGGTATAGACGATAAAGACACCGTCACGTAGAAATCTGACATTCCCACAAGCAAGGAAGGGAAATGACACGTAATAGAGTGTATTGTACTCGTCCAGCTCTAAACTATTAAAACTAAGAATAAGAGTGATAATAAAATTGGGGCATGGTATATTCTTTTGGCCGTACAGGACGAATGTACCGTGTCTACTGTGTTTCATCTTATGAGCGCATTAATTTTTAAGTATGACTTAAATACATGATTAGTGCAATATTTTGATTGTTGGGAACGTAATAATGTGACCATTTGCGTTTGTACAGAACTTCATTGTTTTCAAAGAGGTTTCACATCCATATATTGTTGAAGCCTCTTTACAGCCCTGGCAAGTAGAGAAGCAGATAGTGTCCAAAAATGAGGCCCAGGGAAGCTCCTTGAGGTCGCCTAGCCCATTAGTGTGGCTGGTCTAGAATTAGGAAGTCCGGACTCCCGGAACCCCTTCCGACATGCTTTTCGTGGAGTCATGTTGCCTTAATGAATTTCTAAAAGGCTTAAAGCAGCTCCCAGAACAGTGTTGCTCCCCTGAGGGTAGGCAAAGTCCTAGGTAATGAAGGCAAGTTTCTTGTTCTGTGTTTAATTGTTCTCTTCATTCAAACACTTCAGAGTGTTTCCCAGACTCATTAGTCACCTTTGGCTTTTGAGGCTTTGATGAGACAATAAAAGTCTTCCTGGCTGAGTAGAAAGTTTCTACAAAGTGCCTGGTCTTTCCCAGAAGAGGCCTTGGGTGTGGTACCCACGGCACACTTGGCTCCTACTTCCTGTCTCTGTGGGCTGGGGACCTGGGGGCTGGAGGGAGGAATGGCCCTGGTGCAGGAGGAAGGGGTCTCCAAGCCCAAAGGGGCAGTCACGATTCAAAGGAGCTGCTCTCCTCCTGCTGAAGGTCCTCCTCATCTTTGCTGGTCCCCCTAAGGCTGCTCCCAAGAGCCTAAAGGAGTGGGTGGAGCTGGCTGTTTATGCCTTCAAACTGCCCTTTTGGTGGACCCCTAGAGACTTCTGGTACCCTCAGGCTGTGGTTCCCCACACCCACTGCCCAGCAGGGCCACCCCTGGTCTTTTCTCTCCTCTGCTCCATCCACACCCCATGCCTCGGTTTCCACAGGCAGCTGCCTTGTGGACACAGCACTGGCCTTCCACTCGGCACCCAGGGGCCCTCCCCTCTCGGAAGCCCCAGGAGTGCCACCAGGTGAGGACGACAAGGCCACAGGCAGGACTGAGGAGCAAACAAGACGAAATTCAGACAATTCGAAAGAGCGGAGACAGAGGTAGACAAGCAGCAGCTCTAGGCTTGTGGTCATTTCCCTCCATTCAGTCGGCTACTGTGGGCCTAGAAAATTATTCTGAGAGACATGCTCAGGATGGGAACCTGAGGTCCCTTGGCCGGTCAAACAGTCGGATTCTTTTGGCCACAGGCAGGTGTCCAGTGCTCGAGGTGGAGTAGCTCCAGCCCCCTCCCCACCCACAGCCACCTCGTGATGAATGCTGGCCTCATCGGGTGGGCTCCCTCCACACGTTCCAGGCCTTCGTAGAGACAGACACAGAAATAGCCATGCAACCGTGCAGCAGGCTCGCCAGGCCTGGCCCTCAGGCCTTGAGGCACTCAGACCAGTACCTTGGTGAGTGGTTATCCTGGGGCAGCTGCCACGGTCCTGGAGGCAGGTTCAGGTGACATCTGACCTACAGACTCTTCCAGAAATACCTGGACACAGGACCAACAGCTGTTCTCTAGCACCACCTCAGACAGCAGCAGGCTGCAGGCTGGGTTAGATTTTTGTCACCTTGTTCCTGTGGACAAAAAAGTAAATTACAGAGTTGAGCTTAATGATCCGTACCAGCTCCCCGTCACACAGAAGAGGGTTCAGGGTCTTGCAGCCCTGGTCTGAGCAGGAGCCACTCAAGAGTTAAGACCACCACCCCACATCTCCCACAGGGATGGTCACAGCAGGATAGGGGGTGCTCCATCTGTGACTAGAGAGTGTGACTCAGTTGGGGACATGGCCCCACACTGCTGAGTTCCAAACTAAATTCTCTCGACGATCTGAAGGAGATGTACATCTCCTGGTTGTCTGAAAATGTAGCCAGAGTCAACCCTTTCCCCTCCCCGAGGCAACAAATTCCATGTTGAGGGGCTGCCCTGCCCCACAACCACTCCCATATTGGTCAGTCCTCAACACTGCCTGACGTGGTTCCGCTTCCCTTCAGGGGTCAGTGACGGGCAACGAGCTCAGGATGGGCAAAGTCAAGGGGGCTGTGAAGAGACACATATGAAATGGAGATGTGATCACTTGCGACGTGGAGGCCGACTTTGCAGTCATCACCAGGTCCATCGGGCCTGGCTACCCAGGAGGAGGGCCCTGGAGGCCTGGAATCCATCCAGCCGGAGTCTCCTCTCCTCTGGGAGTGGGGGCTCCAGGGCACAAGAGCAAGAGGGGGACCTGGTTCTCAGCCTTTGGCCTCTCACTCAGTCATCCAACAAACATTGACTGTGTGCCAGGCATTGTTCTAGAATCCTGGTGTTAACATGGCAAGGGTCCTGCTCCACAAGGCTCTTGCGGGTTGTGGACAGACAAGGAGCTCTAAGAAAGAAGTACCCAGCTCATGCTAAATAGTGCTGAGAGCTATGGGTAGATGAGAGACAGGGAGAAGCAGGCCATTTTAGATTATGGTCAGGGAAGGCCTCTCTGAGGAGGGGTCATCCATGCTTTCCTCGGTTCCTCCCGCATGGTGGAAAGGAAGAGAACAATCTGGTAGATGTTTGGAGGAAGCAAAGACTTCCCACCTCTCCTCAAATTTACCTCTGCCCCAGGCTGCCCTCTCTCACCCCTCCCTAATAGGACTGATCTTTCTGTATCCGGGTCCTTCTAGGCCTTACCTCTCCTCCCTTGACAGCACCACAAGTTTCAGTACTTTTAACAAATATTTAAAAAAGGCTTTCCCATTTCATCCTCAAAACGGAGCCTGGAGCTAAGCAGAAATCCCTGAGGGAATGAGTGTCAAAGTAGGAAAACCTGCAACTGATGAATTGAGTTCAAAACTCCAGGTGGTCCAGGTCACAGGCGGTTGCCACATGTTTGTGACCTTTACCCCCCATGAGTTCTATCCAGTCCACATCATGGATATCAGAGAAAAATCCCCTTGTGATTTAGGGGGTAGAGGGAAGAAACCATTTGAAAATACATCAGAACACTCTGTTCTTTTTATTTATGTATTCATGAGACACACAGAAGCAGAGACACAGGCAGAGGGAGAAGCAGGCTCCCCACGGGGAACCCAATGGTGGGACTCGATCCCAGGACCCCGGGATCATGCCCTGAGCTGAAGGCAGATGCTCAACCACTGAGCCACCCAGGCGTCCCCAGAACACTTCACTCTTGACAAGACCTGCCCTCAAGAGAAACCATTTTACCAGAGCCAAGCCTGCTGGGATTTTATCAGAGCCTAACCTGCCTGGGGGAAGGGAAATATCCAAACATATCCAAACATGGCAAACATGCCATGAACAGATGATAATATAAGAAGAGAAATGGAAATTCTAAGAAAAAAAGAAATGCCAGAAATCAACAGAAACAAAGAAACAGAAACATAGAATTCCTTTGACCAGTAGCCTGGACGCAGCTGAGAAAATCACCTCTGACCTTGCAGAGGGGATAATAGGATCATCTAAAACTAAAAAGCTAAGAGACAAAGACTGGATGAAACAGAATAGAATATCCAAGAATTGTGGAACAATTGCTAACATACATGTAGTGGGAATAACAGCAGGAGAAGAAAGGAAGAGAAGCAATATTTAAAGCAATAATGACTGAGGTTTTCCCCCCAGATCAATGTCAGACACCAGACCATAGATCCAGGAAGCTCAGAGAACACCCAGCCAGATAAATGAGTAGCTAAAGTAGGAATTACACCCAACTTCTCCTCAGAAACCACACAAGCAAGAAGAGTGGCATGACGTATATGAAGTGTTGACAGAAAAAACCCACCAACCTAGAATTCTGTGCCCTGTGAGATTATCCTTCAAAAGTGAAAGAGAAACAAAGAACTTCTCAGACAGACAGAAACGGAGGGTAATTTGTTGCTAGGAGACCCGCCTTGCAAGAAATGTTGAAAGAAATTCTTCAGGGAGAAGGAAAATTGCATAGGTCGGAAACTCAGATCTATACCAAGAACGGAGAATAAGTAAATGAAGGTAAAATAACTTTTGTTTTTCTTATTCTGAATTGATCTAACAGATAACATTTTGTTCTGAATAATAATAGCAACGACACATTGAGTCATGTTCATAAAAGAGGTGGTTCTTTAAAGATTTTATTTATTCATGAGAGACACAGAAAGAGAGAGCAGAGACACAGGTAGAGGGAAAAGCAGGCTCCCTGTGGGGAGCCCGATGTGGGACTTGATCCCAGGACCCCTGGGTCATGCCCGGAGCTGAAGGCAGATGCTCAATCACTGAGCCACCCAGGTGCCCCAAAAGAAGGTATTATTGATATGCTAAGAAAGAAGAGAAAATACAATCATATAAAGTGCTCAGTGAAAACCACAACAGGCAGAAAAAGAGTGGAAGACAAAAACAGAAAAAAAAAAAAAAACTCCATCAACAAACAGAAAATAGTAACAAATGTGGCAGATATTGATCCACCATAATTGATCACTTAAATGTCAATGGCCTAAATACTCCAACTAAAAGGCAGAGGTTGTCAGGGTGGATCAGAAAACAAGATCCAGCTATAGTTGCCTGTAAGAAACCCACGTTAAAAATAAATATAGATTAAAAGTGAATGGATGGAGAAAAAATATACCAGGCTAACAAGAACCGAAAGAGAGCATCAGCAGCTATACTAATCTCAGAGCAGATTCTAGAGCAAGGAAAGTTTCCAGGGTCAAAGTTCCATAATGTAAAGGGGTCAAGTCTCCAAGAAGATGGAACAATTCTTTTTGTGTTTGTTTTTGAAGACACAACAATTCTTTATTTTTTTTTTAAGTTTTATTATTTAAGTAATCTCTACACCCAATGTGGTGCTTGAATTCACAACCCCAAGGTCAAGAGTCTCATTGCTTTTCTGACTGGGCCAGTCAGGCACCCCAAAGACATATCAATTTTGTTAAAAGATTTTATTTGTTCATTTATTTTTGAGAGAGGGAGTGTATGAGTGAGTGTGAGCAAGGGGAGGGAGGGGAAATCCCAAGCAGACTCTGCACCCAGCACGAAGCTCAATCCTGTGACGCTGGGACCACCACCCAAGTGGAAACCAAGAATTGGATATCCAACCAACTGGGGAGCCACCCAGGCGCCCCAAGATGTAAAATTCTTAATGTGTGGGTGCTCCTAAAACAGAGTGTCAAATATGTGAGACAAATAGAACTACAAGGAGAAATGGATGGATCCACTCTCATATCCATGGAGACTTTAATCACCATCTGTCAGACAGGGACAGATCCAGCAGGCAGAAAAATAGTAAGGGCTCAGGTCATGATCTCAGGGTGGTGAGATCGAGCCCCATGTCGGGCTCCTTGCTGGGCTCCCTCTCCCTCTCCCTCTATCCCTCCCCCTTGACCTCCCCACCCCCAGCCTGCATGGTCCTCACGTCCCACGTTTTGATATGTGCCTGTACTTGTGTGCCACACGCCTTTGTACACACAGCATGTTGGGATTTTTTTCTACCTGAAGTGCCCCACTCTCTACCTTTTCTCTGCTAAATCCTGCAAGGCTGTATTAAATGACCCCTTTTCTGTGAATTTTTCCCAAGCCAGGCCTCTCCTGAGTGCTCCCATCATCCTGTGAGCACCTCACTCTCTCCCCTGGTTGGGGGCTCTTTATTTTTTTTTCTTTTCTTTTCTTCTCTCTTTTTTTTTTTTTTTGGCTCTGACACCTACAGTCCACCAGGTCCTTAATCAGTCCTCCTTCAGCCGAATGGAGCACTTGGGCAGGTTTCAGAGAAGAGCCAGTGACGTGGTGCCCAGCCTGGGGAATAGGCCCGTTGGGGCTAGCTGACAGAGAAGGCAGGAGGCCAGAGGCTGGCTTGGGGGCGCCCTCCACGCAGAGGCGATGCCACACAGCCAGTGAGCCCCTCGGAGGACCAGCTCCCAGGCAGCATGAGGGACCCAGGTCGGCCACGTGGGAGGGCCAGGCCTTAAGGTCAGAAGTCCTGAAACAGCTCCCCAGGGTTAGAGCCAATCTCCCTGATGGTGGGTCTAACAGGACGTAACCCAGCCCGTGTGGAGCAGGGGTTCTCAAACCTTAACTTGAATCAGCATCACCCGGAGGCTTATGAACCCTCAATGTGGCCCCTGCCTTCCCCGCCGAGTTCCCCGCCGAGTTTCTGATGAGTCTGCACTGGAGCCCATCAATCTGTTTTTCTCACCAATTCCCAGGGGCCGCTGGTGCCACTGAGTGTGGGGCCCTTCTTGGAGACGAGTCCTGCTGCTTAGAGGCAGGGTGACGGACCCCATCACCTCTCCACTTCTATGATAGAATCTTTTTTTGTTGTAGGTGTTTCTAACTGGGGAGGCTATGCCTTGGCCTGTGCACGCTGTACATCCTAAACTCCTGTGAGGTCCACAGACCTTACCTAGCAAAGGCAGTTGGGTCCAGGAGCGCCTGGGGAAGGGGACTGGGATCAGGCCCTTCTGTCGTTGCTAAGGTAACATACCCAGCAGGCCACGCCCACGGGAGGAAGGTTCAAGGCTAGGGGCGCAGGCCCAGCATCACTGCTGCCCTTCCGCAGCCTCACCCTAGGGGAGCAGACTCTGCCACCAGAAGATGTTGGCCCTTTGGTGTGTGGATTATTTTAGGCTGATTATTTTTTTTTAAAAATCAAATAAACAAAAAACAGAAGGACTCCATGACTCTGCCATTCCCTTGGCCGCACCCACTGACGCGGGTTCCAGGCTCAAACCCTCTCTCCGGCCCTGGCTCCTCCCAGAGCCTAGAGCACCTTCTGGGGGAATTTCCCAGAGTCATTTGGATCCATTTGGATCGTGAGAAATTGGCATCAAAAGCCCTGACTTTATGTCTAAACCCCAGGCCCCAAATGACTTCCCCTGTGAGCTGCAGCTTTACCTGAGCTTCCCCTTCACCTGAGAGCAGGCAGGAGGTGACAGGGCTGCAAAGTCTGAGAAGAAACAGTGGAGGGAGCTGGGGTGTGTTGGCTGGAGCCCAGAAGAGTAGCCCCACTCCAGGCCTCACACCTGAAGGGGGGGAGGGAGAGGGACCACTGCCCTAGGCCACCTGACAGACCAAAGCTGCCTGAGGGGCAGGGGTCACAAGAGCAGACTGAGGTTCGGTGAAAAGAAGAGTTTGCCTTCTTCAAGGAGGAGGAGGAGGAGGATGTGGGCCCAGTCAGGCCCGGGGAGGGGTTCCCGTGCTGAGTCAGCCTGGGCCCCCCCACCCCTCAGCCACTCCTAACCAGTCCAAAAAATCAGCTTTCCTGCAACCTATGGCCTCACTTTCACAGTCTGGTCCCCCAAAGGTCTCGATTACTACTTGCAACACCAGGAACCAGGTCTTCCGTGTCTGCTTTTCCAACAACCAGCAGAGGGAAACACAGCGCTTGGTAAATTCTCGTGGAATGAATGAATAAGCGAACAAATGCATACATGAGTGGGTGGCTGGACGCAGGGCAGCAGTTTCCCAACTTCAAAGGCATGTGAATCACCTCTGGGGCATCTTAAATCACAGAGCGCAAAGCCCACCCAGGAGTCCTGACTCAGTAGGCTGGAGGTGAGCTGGACAAGAGCATCCCCGACGTGTTCTGGGTGACCACATTCTGAGACCCTGCATTAGAGGCTTGGTCTGGGGAGAAGGGAATGCAATCTAAGGGTGGGAAGGTTCCTGAGCACTGAGCCTGGACACAGCAGCTCAGATGGGCCGAATGGTTGGGATGAATCCCCAGGCAGCCAGTCGCTGAGGCCCAGAGCCCATCCAGAGCCCTGTCTCTCCCTCGGCTTCTCTGTCTCTTTCTCCCTCCTGAAACCATGTTTCTCTCCAACACCTCTCTGGATTGATGTTATAGCCACTTTACAGATGAGGGAGCTGGGATTCCAGCAGGTGGTGGAGGCAGGGATGGTTTGCCCAACACACCCAGACCAGGGGGGCACTGGGACCTCTGACTCCATTCTCTGGGCTCTTTCCATGGCTCAGAGGTTTCCTGGTCCCTGGTGAATGCTAGAGTGCCACAGGGAGTGGGGGGGACTAGAGCGGCTCAAGTGACATTTTCAGAGGAAATGGTCTGCCCCCGTGGGGCCCAGAGGGCCTTCTGTGCTTTCTTTGCATTTCCTGGATCTGAATTGGAAACATTCACTCAGGGGGCTGCCTCACACATGATTCCTGATTCACGGACACAAAGGAATGAACCCGCCCAAACAAATGCACACAACCCAAGCGCTTACCCGCCAGGGATGGAAAATTCTCCTTTCAGGTTTCTACACAGTCCATCATAAATACATTAATAATGCATCACCCTTGTGAGGAAAAGAGAAGGGAACATTTTCAAAGCAAAAGTGTGTTGAGCCCCTGAGCCCCTCCTCTGGGCCAAGCTAGGTTTGCTGTGGGAGACGATGGGGGATCAGATCCAGGCCCTGGGTGGGGAGCTCAGGATCCACTGGGGTTGGGGCAGGACACAGGAAAGGATGGAAGTGTGCAGAGAAAGCTGCTGTAGGGACAGCGAACAGGCATTTAGCTCACCTCAAGGAAGGCTGCCTGGAGGAGGTGACTCTAAGCTGGGTCCTGGAGGGCAAGTAGGATGTAAGTAACCAGGTAACAAAGGGTGGGAAGGATCTTCCAGACAGCAAGACTCACATAAACAAAGGTGCAGGCATATGAAGCCATGCAGCATGCAGGAGGAAGAACTGCAATCGTCGTACTAGAATTCCACACGTCACTCACTGGGCATCCCTGAGCCCCGGAGCAATTCTGGGCAGAGTTGTGGCCTGGGCAGCCAGTGCGCCCTGATTGCTGAAGGGGTGAGGGATGTCCCTCATCTCTGCTCTGTTAGTTGCTTACAAGCAGGGCCTCCCATGTTGAGGGACAATTCTTAGGCATCTGATCTGATCATGACTGTGGAAGGTGTGGGTACCATGCTGAGGAGCCCGGGGAGGTGGCCACCAACATCTAGGGCACACTCTGCCCACTGTGGCTCTTTGCTGTGCCCAGGATGTTTGTCTGAGGGCAGAGCAAATGGCTGGAGAGCATTCCCCAGACTTTGTCAGGGGCTAAGAGCTGATTGATGACACTTTACAGGAGGGACTAAGGATGGATGGATGGATGGATGGATGGATGGATGGATGGATGGATGGATGTATAGGTGGATGCATGGATGGATGGGTGGATGGATGGGTGGGTGGATGGATAGATGGATGGGTGGAGGGATGGGTGGATGGATGGATGGATGGATATGTGGATGGATAATGCAGAGAGACAGGAACATGGCTTTATCCTGGGTTCCCATTCTCTTCTAGCACTTCCATTCCACTCCACTTTCTTTCCTAACCTTTTAAAATTGAGCTACATAGAATAAAGAGGTGCATACACCGTACGTGGACAATAGATGAATTTTTACATATGTGCACATCCATGCAGCTACTGCCAAGATCATGCTGCAGTTCTAACTTCCTAGAAGGCCTCGTTCTCCAGTCCCACTTTGAAGAGCACCAGCACCTGCCTGTGATTATCAGCCTGCCATGCTCCCGCGTCAACCACGGAGACCACCCACACACTCAGCCTCTAAGCCCAGAAGTCATCCGGGGCCTCTGTCCCTACTCACAACACACTGGACCCCAAGCCCTGGCCGCTCTGTCTCACTTCAGGCCTCTGTCCCTCCTCTCATGTCACACTGTCTCAGCCTGGGCTGGTGTCACAGCCTCCAGGTCCATTCTCTCCCTCTGCCGCCACCTCCACTTGCTGGGGTCTCCTTGAAGACCATGTGGTCATTCCGTGACTCCTGGAAATTTGCAGGTGGGCACCATTGGCCAGATTGCTCCCTGGGGCTCTTCGTAGAGGCTGAGTGCCAGCTCCCTGGGGCTCTTCCTACACTGCTGACTGGTCACTTGCAGCCTGACACCCCCAAGGCCCTCCCCAGGACCCCGAAGGATGGGAATGGTGCCAGCAGGCAGTGTGCTGGGAGGAAATGCTCCCGCACTAACTCCCAGGTCCCAGAAACATTCCCCTATAAAGGGAGGATATGACCCAAGAGAGGAAGAAATGGAAAATAAAACCCAGACAAAGGGCAGGAAATGGCATTGTGGGCAGGTGGGCAAAGAGATGCCAGGAAATGCCCTAGGGTGGCCCTCGAACCATGGCCCCCAGGGCATTATGGAAATGCAGGCTCTCGGGCCAGCTGGGGGTAGACAGTTCCCATGTGACCTTTGCCAGTACTTTCTGTGCTGTTCAGACAAGTTTTCAGCGAGAGCTCCTCACCGCCCCTGGCTTGGCTCATTCCTGCTCTTTTGTCACCTGTAGTCCTAGCTGCTCCTCCTCCGGAAAGTCTTACTTGAGCCATTCTGATAAACGAGGTTGGAGCCCCTGCTCTGCACTGTGATCCCCATGGACTGTGTCTGCCTCATCAGCCACCTAGACTGTGACCACCACCCCCACCCCCCCGGGGCAGGGACTGCGTCACATTCCCACCGCATCCCTGGTTCGGGGCCTGGCACACAGCAGGTGCTCAAGAAAACTTTGATGGGCAATGGAATGAATGAGCAAGGACCCGGGGAGGAAGGCGGGAGCCCTTCTCAGACCCGTCCTAACCTTCCTGTTGTAGAGTCCTTCTTCTCGGCACCGTCCCCCTCCTCTGCTGGTGGAGGAGGAGGGAGAGGATGCGCTTCACCTTGGCCCCTTGGACTCCATCCCCTCTCCTCGTGTCTTCACCTAAGACCCACCTTCCTCAGGGGGACCAGAACTTTTCAGCCAGAGAGACATGCATGGTGGATGAGTGGACAAGTGGTTCTTTGGGACCTTTCAGTGGGAGAGAGGAGGAGAATCAAATCACTTAAAAATAATAATAAAAATAATAATCAGCAAGTATGTCAAAGGAAACAAGCTTTGGGCTAAAGGCCAGGGGAGGGGACCCAGCCCTGCTAGTAACAACTCACCTCATTTCATGAGCACCTGCTGTGCGCCAAGGACCACACTGGGTGCTTTCCTTGCATTCTCTCATGTAATCCTTACAACAAGCCGCTCAGGGGGCATTATTACTATTATTATCATGGACATCCCCATTATACAGATGAGGACGCTGAGGCGTGAAGAGGCTGCCAGGAAAGACCCAAGTCAGATCTGTGTGATCCCAAACCCAGCCTCCTGGGCCCCGGGTCGGGCTGCATCTTCCCCCTGGCTCTGCTCCCTGCAGATGCTCCCGTGTCCACACCGGGTGATGTCGAGAGGACGGCTGCAGCAGGCGTGTGGACAGGCCCATGGAGGCTGGGGGCTCAGGGGAGTGGGAGCCCTTCTGGCAGTCAGGCCACTGGCACATGATGGGAGCTGAGCAGGGACGAGGGTGCAGGGAGTAGCTCACGCTGGACCCACAGAAGTGAATCTTCAGTGTTTTTAACAAACGCTAAACGTGGTTTTCTAAGAACCATATGTAGTTACAGGAGGGTGACTCACAAAAGAAGCACCCCAAACTGTTCCAAGTTGCTGCTTCTGAGCAGTGGGTTTGGGGCAGACGAGGCCCGACGTGATGCAGGACTTTTGTGATGAGTCTCTCAGGGGCATTCGCATGGCTAAAGCAAAATTTTATTTTGCTCTAAAAAGAGAGAGAGAGAGATTGCGCCCAAACATGCCTCCCGCGCTCGTAATCGTGTGTCTGTCTCTCTTTTTCCTCCCCCTCCACTACTTCTGACTCTGTCCTCAACTTTTTTCCAGGAAGAAAAAATGCTGGGCATCCTGGTGCACCACAGAGTTTGGAGCGGGGTCCCCAGCAACGTGGGCATGGAGGTGGACAGGCTGCCCTTCCACACCACCCACGCCCAGGTCATCCAGAGGCTGGTGGATGTCACCCGGTGCGTGTGACTGTGCACACAGTGGCCATGCCTGGACCCCGGGGCGGGGAGTTCCCTGAGGACCCCCCGGTTTTCCCCGACGGCCTTGTGAAGAAACACTGGCTCTGGGTGAGCCACGGCCGGGCCCCCGCAAGGCCCCTTCCTGGGACAGGTTAGTGCAGCTGATACGGACCAAGGTGAACATTTCTTTGGGGTTTCTGGTTTTTTCTTTTCTTCCTAAGTTCCAAGAGGCCTTGATCTCCACCCTCCTCACCCTGGCGCCTTCAGGGCGCCCACATGGTTCTGCTCCGAGGGTTCTCTGACCAACCATTTGTGGGCACACCCGCAAAAAATATTGCTGGCCAGACAGACACAAGAGTAGGCATGACCAGGGCCGAGAATAATCCCCCAGGCTAATTAAGAAATGATAGAACGTTCAAATATGTAGTGTACATTTACAAACTCAGGACTTGACCACCACCATCAAAATATTTATACCTCTGAAATGCTCTTTTTCAAACAATGTTTTGTTTACTTGGGCCTTCAAACCTTCCATTTATCACCATCACCTCCTGTCTGCCGCTCACCTCTGGTCACCCCCGTGGGTCCAGACACCCCTCCACCACAGAGCCAGACCCTACTCCTTGCTTCCTCCCCATGTGCTCAGACCCAGCCTGGAGCCGGCGGTTCTGGCCTCCCTGCCTAGGAGGGCAGCCAGGCTCCTGGAGCTGGGGGGTGGGTCGGGACCCTGTAGGGGCTCAGGTGGCTCCCAGGATCCTCTGGGACAGCTGTAGTCAGCTCACCCTTATCTCCTTTACCATCTTCCGCTGCACATTTCCCAAAAAATTAACAGCAGAGTCACTGACCACATCCCATTACACTCCCATGCTGCACCAGGACAGTGTCTTGTGCTAGTTCCCTGCTGAGTGATGGCTGACTCATCCAGATGGGGTAGTCCAGCTTCCCAGCTACAGCCCCAGACGCTTATTAGGCCTGCTTCATTTTATTTCCTCAAACACGTCTACTCCAGGGGCACCCCGGTGGCTCAGTCAGTAAAGTGTCTGCCTTCAGCTCAGGTCATGATCCGGGGTCCTGGAATCAAGTCCCACATGGGGCTCCCTGCTCAGCGAGGGTCCCGCTTCTCCCTCTCCCTCTGCTGCTCCCCCTGCTTGTGCTCTCTTGCTGTCTCTGGAATCAATAAATAAAATCTTAAAAAAACAAAAACAAAAACAAACATGTCTACTTCAGTTCTTGAAGGGGAATTAGTTGTAAAGCACGGAACACATGCTACTTTAAGTTGCCTACTCCACTGCAGAAGTTAAAGTTAAGTATCAGTAAGCAATCTGGGATTAATTTCCAGTGCTCCCTACACAGGGGCACAGCCTAGCCCCTGGCCGGAAATAGCTGGGGTGGGGACTGTCCAGACTTTCTCTTGTCATTCGGGCGAGGAGCCCCCACCTACAGGTCTGTGCTTCAGCTGGCGTGGGCTCAGGGCTGACATGCTCATGGCAAGATAAGCTCCCAGTCCGTCCATCTGCAACTTCTCACAGCTCCCCGAGCCCCTCCCGGCTCTCAGCTTCACGGGCCAGTCATCCTCCAAGGATATATTCGTCCCTGATTGGCGACTGCAGAGCTCCATGGAACGGGGGCCCTCTGAGAACGTCCCTGGCATTTCTGAAGTCTCCATGGCTAGGAGAGAGAAAACCTCACCTTGGTAAAGCTGCCATCACACTTCTGATTCATATTTTGGGGAAAGACGCTAATGGGCCTTTGGTTTTGCAATAGTAATAACAGAGCTCCGCTCTGGCCTGGAGCAGTTGAAGGCATGACTGTGTCATAGGTTATCTGCACTGTGGCTAGGAGGTTATGGGGAGATGATGAAGTTGTTTGGGAAAGAGCCTGAGACCCGGGGGGAGCCCAGAGAAGGCTGAGAATGAGGGTCCTAGCTCTGGAGTGAGGCATCTACACCCCCTGGCCCTGCAGGGAGGAAGGGGCAAGGATGCAAGAAAGCCAAGAGTAGACTCCTTAGCAGGGTCCAGCCCAGGGACCACTGGACCGCTGGGTTCCACAATCTAGTTTTCATGTGTTTCTGTTCCACAGGATGATTCCGGGTCAAGCCTTTAGTAAAGTTCTGCTCACATTCGTCCCAGTCTCGGCAGTGTTTTGAAGAAGAGCCTGTGTCGTCTGGGGCGGCATGGACAGCAGGGATAGCAGCCACTTCCAGAGTTGGCCGTAAATGCCCCAAGAGATTTTCTTTGTGCCGCTTCCCCTACCTGTGTGGATGGAAGGAGAAGACCTCAAGATGCTGGAATCTCTTGATGGAATGATCCTAAATCACTGCCATTACTTGGATGAAGACTTGGCAGAATGAGCAGCCTCTCGTTGGACTTTGCATGAACAGGAGACAAATTGTTCTTGTTCGAAGGCACTGTGATCTGAGGGGGGTATATTCATGACTATGGTATAATGCGGCGTTGTCTAATACAAGCTTGGAAGGGTTAATACTGAGAAGGAGTCTAAGAAAACCGTCTTTAGATGCCAGTACCTGAAGGACCATGTGCCCCAGAGACACAGTTCATGTCCTCTAAAGGCCGGTGGGGAAACTGGTTCTGCTTTGTAGTTAGGAGTTAGGATTTTCTCCCCGATCCTGGAATGACTTCTCTTGGGTAGGAGCAAACTGGTGTCATTGGTGGTATTTGTTTGGAAACTGGATCATCATTTGGGGGTGGGGGTGGGGATATACCTGGGATAAGTTAGCGGAGAGAAAATTGGATCTCATGACCTCTATGGTACACTCCAGCACTGATGTCTAATGTCTGATCTAGCAGTGTCCTGAGAATTGTTGAGTTAAAGCTGATGGAATTGAAATCCTACCATTTCTCCAGGTTATTAGGTACCATTGTGACCTCGGGGTGGGTGCCAGCCAACGCTGTTGTCTTGCTAGGTGAATTCCAGGAATGGAGGTGGCAGGATCACCAGCTTCAAGAAGTAGGTTTTTCAGAAAAGCACTGAACCAAGTGGACTACCTTCTGGCTCGCTTGGTCATATCAGTCAGAGGAAAGCAGCAGATGGGGATGTATTCTGTGCTGAAAATTTCTCCCACTCTTGTCTGGCCAACCCACAGACCAGTGTATATAAACAGGAAGATGAGCCCTCCTCTTGCTAAGCAACACTGGTGAATAAGAAAGGAATCTAATGACTCTGTCACCTTCCTTCCAAACCAGATGGGCCGTTTCGTCCATCCATTCTCTCGGGGGAGAAAGGAGGCTTAATCCCCAGTGATGTCCTCATTTAGTCTGTTTGGAAGAAGGATCAATTCTTGCAGAATACTTCAGGACTCCGGAATCTGACCCAGGGAAGGATTAAGTAACCCAAACCAAATTTACGTTTTAACATGATGCAGTTGATCTTGAGCAATAAACATGTAGCCTGTCCCTGTCAAGAAGATGCTAAAACCTAAAAGGGCTGGTCAACGAATGTGACTCTCCCCAGACAAAGCCCAAGCAAAGAGGACAGCCCCAAGAGATGACTCCAACACGTCTTTCTAGTTTGGCAATCTTCCCTAACGAGGAGGGTGGAGGGTCTGATCAAGCCTTTTCTCATCGTGTGGAACAGGGACCTGGGAGGAGATAGGGCTCAGAGGGTGTGATAGTCTCCTGATCACAGGGCTGGGCTCTGTCCTCAAAAGGAAGGGGGCTGAATTAAGTCCCAGAGTGGATCTGCAACAATGTGCTAAAGAGCTAAAGATACTTGATTGAGTCTCAAGAGGAGGGAGAGAAAACCCAACTTCACTGGAGGGCTTCATTCTTTTTGGTTACTGCTGGGTAACCAAGGCCAAATACCCTAATTTCTCTGTTTGAGTTTTCCCTAAGAAAGCCAATCCCTGGAACTTCCTGACTCTGTTGGGTATTTCACAGAGCCCTCTAGATCCCCCTGGTGTTGAAAGACCCCCCTTCCCCATAAGGACTGCAGCACACTCCAGCTGTGGCTGGTTACTTTACTTTATTTGCAGACTCAAGTTTGCTACATAAATCCATTGCACAGTCCAACACACACATACTTGGCATAAAAGAGAGGACAATACAAAAATACAACTCTTGATAGGAAAAGAAACCACCCTCAGCTCATCCCAGTCCATCCCAATGGGGACACCCACGTTTAAGGTCAAAATAGGGGGAAATTTGGGATGAGGAGGCATGGAGGCCTCAACCAGTACCATTGCCCCACTCGGATTCTGAGCTGGGGCTGGGTAGACTTTCCTTGGCAGTGTGGCCATTTCGGCCACCTTCAGATCCGGTCACTTCCTTCTCCAGGAAGGGGAAGAGAAGCTCCTCGGGTTATGGTTGGCTCTCCATAAGGAGCTAGAGTAGGGCTACCCACTCAAAGCCAAAGCCGCTTCCCTGGGCACATCCAGCCTCTCGGTACTTCTCATTGGAGGGTAAGAGACTCTGGATAACTCTACCAGAGGGGAAGAGAGATTCAAGAAGATGTTCCCCTTGGCCTTCCTTTCAGGAGATTCCAGAAATGTTCTGTGGACACCAGCTGGTATCTCCTGATCCCTGGCCCCTCCCAAGGCTCGAGTCCACCTAGCCCCTTGGGCATGGGTGGCTTGAATCCCAGAACTCGGAGGGAAGTCAGAGCTGGCCCCAGCCCGCCCACCAGGAAATCTGAAGGGCTAGCACTTTCCACAAAGGTGGACAGATCCTTGGAGCAACAGGAAGTTCTTCTGGTTGTTGGTATGTTCACCAGGGTGGAGGCTCAACGCCGTCAGGCACAAAGTTGTGGGAGAGATGAGCCCGCGCTGAGCCTTCCAGGACAGAACAAAAGATGGCAGTCAGTCCCCTGGGCTACAGGTGGCCCCACGGGCCCACTCTCACTCTCCAGGTGGTGAGGAGGGCCCCTGGCAGAGGGGCAGCGCTGGAGGACCAAGGAGGGAGGGCAAGCCCAGAGCCACCTCCTCTCCTTGTCCCAGGGGCTATTAAACCACTGGGGAGCTTAACCCCAGGCCTCTGAGCTGAGAGATGCTGGAGAACGTGTCTCTGTTCTGTTTTGCTGTATGTGAGAACACGGAGAGAATGCCACGCGCCCCTCTGAACCAGCTCGACACTCCACAGGGTGTGTGGCAGGGGACAGAGGCAGGAACTGGAGGGGGGGGGCAATGCTGCCAGCAGGCACATAACCCTCGCCTCAGTGTCATGGCACACAGCTGTCACGGAGACCCTGGCATTTTAACCATGAACACACTCACGTGCACACACGCATGTGCACACACACAGCGGCTTCCGTGTCCAGTGCTTCTGGGCAGATGGAAACGGAAAACTCATTAGACTGTGTGTTGGGAACTCCGTGAGACACGCTGGCTTTAGGCCTCTACCCTGAGCTTTCAGTACTGGCTGTTTAAAAGGCCCACAGGCATGGCCCCAGGGCGCCCCGGGATCTGTCTTCCATTAGTTCCCGGGCCTGGGGGATCCGCTCAACTCTCTCCTGGAGCTGGGCACGTCCTCTCCCGTCACTCCCTGCACTGTCCCCCCCACGCAGTGCCAGGGCCCGAACGCCTCCCCACCTCCCTTCCCATGCCACCCCCGCCGGTCAGCTTTCCGCAGAGGACTGGGGCCCACATGTTAACGACCGTACAGCCACATGTGTCACGTCCTCGGGAAGCTCCAGGGCGTCTGCACAGGCATCATCCGTGACGATGGCACTGGCAGGTCCCGGCAGGTGCGCACCCGGGTACCCGCTCCCATCTCCCGGTCCCCACCCTTCACGTCCTCACTCTGCACACGCACCCCTTCCCCAGCTTCTCCTGGAGAACCTCCCGGAGGTGACAGTTCACTGTCTTCCCCTCCCCAGAGGCCCAGCAACACCCGGGAGCCCACGGGGCCCACCCCGCGCCCCCGGGCTCAGCAAGCCGCAGCAGGCTCCCTGGGACCAGAGGGGTCTCGCCGCGGCCCAGGCCCACCATCCCCCGCAGCGGAAAGAGGCTCTGGCTCCCGGCCGAGCGGCGCGGGTGGTGCCAGCACGGGCCCCACGGGGCCCCCGACGGTGGGCCACCCCCCGGCTAGGCCAAGCCGCCCACGGGGGACCCCCCGACTCCGGGCGAGTTCGGGGTCTGGAAGGTCGAGTGGAGCCTGGCCAGCAGCTCGGGCTCATCGCTCTTCCCGGAGGCGTCGGGGGCGCCCAGCGGGTAGGCCTCCCCGGCCCGGCCGGGCCCGGCGCAGCTGAGGAAGGCCAGGCAGGCCCCGCGGAGGCGGCCCAGGTCCCGGTGCGTGGACTCGCTGACGAAGCAGTAGAGCACGGGGTCGGCCACGCAGTTGAAGCTGGTGAGAAGCAGGGAGAAGTGGTAGGCGTTGAAGACGGCCCTGGCGAACTGGCAGCTGGCCTCCCAGAGGCTGCGCACGAGCAGCAGCGCGTGGTAGGGCAGGAAGCAGGCCAGGAAGATGACCACGGTGCTGAGCACCAGCCGCTGGATCTGGTCCTTGCGGCTCTTCTGGGTGCCGTGGCTGCGGCGCACGGCGCGCAGGATGCCGCGGTAGGCGGCCAGCAGCAGGCCCAGCGGGAACAGGAAGCCCACCAGGAAGCGGTAGTAGTTGATGCCGCGCTGCCAGGGCTCCAGCGGGTAGTGCTCGAAGCAGACGCGGTGCCGGTCCTCGTCCTCCACCACCTCCTTGTGCATCAGGAAGTACACGCTGGTCAGCAGCTCCTTGGCCCAGATGAGCGCGCTCACGCCCGCGGCCGCCTTGAGGGTGCGGAACTGGTGGAAGCGGAACGGGTGCGCCACGGCCAGGTAGCGGTCGATGGAGATGCAGCAGAGGAAGCCCACGCTGATGTAGATGTTCTCGTAGAGGAGGATGCCGCACACCTGGCAGGACAGGTCCCCGTGCGACCAGTGGTCGTGCTGCAGCACGTACTGCAGCCAGAAGGGGAGCGAGCAGATGTAGAAGAGGTCGGCCAGCGTCAGGTTGCACAGGTACACGCCCAGCTCGTTCCGGGCCTTGATCTGCAGGTAGCCGAAGTAGAGCGACAGGCAGTTGGCCGGGAAGCCCACCACCAGCACCGCCACGTAGACCACCGGGGCCAGCGTCTGGTGGATGGTGTGGTCGATGGTGCACAGGGAGTTGTTCTCGGCGGTGGAGTTCCCCATCTTCGGGCCTCGGGGGCCTCCCCGCTCAGGGGCTCAGGGGCTCAGGGACCGGCCCGGGGCTCGACCGCCATCGTGTTCAGAGGCTGCGGCTGGAGCTGGGCAAAGGCTGGGCCTCCTCGGCGGTGGGTGACCAGCCCCTGAAAGGTAAAGGCAGGGGAGGCTCAGGATACGTAAGGGCAGCTACCATTATGTAGCACCTGCTGTGGGTCAGGTGCTGTTCTCAGGGTCTCCCTTAATTGAGAAGATGGACCAACGCCAACCCAGCTAGACTGTCCGGTTCACGGTCTTGGTCACACACTAAGACACTCAACCGTGGTTTTTGCCTCCCTAACCCTCTTCCCCAGCTCCCCATCCCTTATTCATTTCCCCCAGTCTCTCAGGGCAGCGAGCAAGGCTGGGAGCTCTTGGGAGCACAGACTCCTCCCGGGCCCCCTCTCTCCACACGACGCTCCAGGTAAGATCAATCTCAAGCCACACACACAGTGAGGGCCCCAGCCACTCTCCCTGCCACCACACTAGGCATCATTCACATTTTTCCTACTTGCTCCCAGGAACACTGAGGCCACAGTCCCTTCTGGGGGCCTTTCCAGACAGCCCCAAAGAGGCCCAACCTTGCCTTGTCCTGTGGTGCTCTGGCAAGACACAAAGACCGTGCTTCCCATGGGGCATTGCCTCGATTCCGGGGCGCTCCTCAGGAGGTGCCGCCTCACAACCTGTCCGTCGAATTGAGGACCCAAGGCGAGGTCCTCAGACACGAGCACCCGGCTGGGGTGAGCCCTGTCCAGGCTGTGCACATGGTTCCCCCTCTCTGAGTGCCACATCCTCGTCTGTGATGTGGGCGTGGAAACACCTGCCCTTGGGTCAGTGTCAGGGCCCCATAAAAGGATGGATGCCAAAGTCACAGCATTGTCTTGCTAGAGGCAAAGAGGCAGGGGAAGAGACGGTGGTCTTACACTCGTGAGAAGTTCACGTTGTCAAGAATTTAACAAAGAGAAGGCGCCTGCTATGTATATAGGTACGTCTGAACAAGACAAAATAAAGATTTCTGTTGTTAAGTCCTCATTAGAAATTAGTCTATCAAAATGAAAGCCCTAAGCTACTTTTTTTTAAAGAGTTTTATTTATTTATGAGAGCGAGCGGGAGAGACAGAGAGAGAGAGAGAGTGCATGAGCAGGGGCAAGGGCAGAGCGAGAAGCAGACTCCCTGCTGAGCAGGGAGCCTGACTCGGGGCTTGACTCCAGGACCCCGGGATCACGACCTTAGCTCAAGGCAGCCGCCTAACCGCCTGAGCCACCCAGGCACCCCCTAAGCTACTCTATTGATTGAACCTTCTGGCTCCACTGAAAAATCTCACTGCATCTAAATCAGGACTTTTCAATTTTTCTATTTAAGAATCATCCTCCCAGCGGGCCTCATTAAACACTTTGCTCCCCCTGACCGCCTCCTTTCCATGAAATTTTAATGCCCTAGACACACGACACACCTGTTTACGTGCTGTGGCCCTTTGAAGGGTGACACATCATTGTAATAGCTAAGATTCTCCTCACCCCACCCACGAACCAACGTCACCCCCCTGCCTTCAGAATGTACAGTCTCCACGGTCGCAAATTCTGAATTCCAAGAGGCCGAGGCCACATGTGCCTCCAACAGTGTCTGGCTCTTCACGGGCACCCTCAAACACTTCTGGAATGAATGAGTGATTGCCACTTCCCCATTTGACAGGTGAGGAAACCAAGGTTGCCCAGAGCCAGACTGAGGGAGGAAGCATATGCATTAGAAATCAGGCCCGGGGCTCCCGGGTGGCTCAGCAGTTGAGCGTTTGCCTCTGGCTCAGGGAGTGATCCTGGGGTCCTGGGATCGAGTCCCACATCGGGTTCCCCACAAGAAGCCTGCTTCTCCCTCTGCCTGTGTCTCTGCCTCTTTCTCTGTGTGTCTCATGAATAAATAAAATCTTTAAGAGAAAAAATAAAGAAACCAGGTTTCCTTGCTCCAGGTCCAATCTCCCCCTGCCCCTGCCAGCCAGTCCCCCCACCTGAGACTCACTCCCAACCTCTCAGCCTCAAGAAGTAGAGGCCTCCCAGTGGGGCTCAGCTCTCCTCCTCCCCAGGACACAGCCTGGGGTCTCAGTGATGGTGGTGGGGGGAGTGCTTCTTCTTGTTCTTAATTGTGGTTAAATCTATATAACAAAAAAAAATCTATATAACATAAAATTCACCACATTAATCATTTTTAGGTGCCCAGGTCAGCGATGCAAAGGACCTTCAGACTTGTGCAACGAGCACCACTAGCAGCCTCCAGGACACTCCCTTCTTCCCAAACTGAAACTCTGTCCCATTTAAACACTAAGTCCCCATCCTCCTCTGCTCCCCAGTTCCTGGCACCCACCTCTCAACTCTCCATTTCTGGGAATCTGACTATTCTAGGGACCTTGTATAAGGGAAACAGTTCCAGGCTCGTCTTTTTGTGACAGGCTTATTCCACTTAGCGAAGAAATGTCCTCGAGATTCATTCATGTTGCAACATATCACAGAAGTTCCTTCCTTTCTAAGGCTCAATAAGATTCTATTGCAAGTATTTACCATATTTTGTTTTTCCATTCATTAGTCGATGGACACTCGAGTTGTTTCTACCCTACTTATTGACTATTGTGAATAATGCTGCTATGGACATGGAAGGTTGGTATCTATTTGCGTCCCTGCTTTCAGTTCTTTTGGGTAGATACCCAGAAGTGGAATAACTGGATCATATGGTAGTTCTATTTTTAATTTTTTGAGGAACTGCTATTCTGTTTTCCACAGCAGCTGCACCATTTTACATTCCCATCAACAGCGCACAAGGGCATTTTCTTGTTTTTTGGTTTTTTGCTTTTTGGGTTTGCTTATATGTTTTCATGGTGAGAGGAAGGGGAAAGGGGAGGCTGAGCCCCACAACCCCAAAACTCTGCAAGCAGCCCAGCGCATCAAACTTCGGCTGCACTCACCTTCCACTCACCACCCCTCCTATCCCTGCATCCCAAGCCCAACCCTGTGGGGCCAAACGGCTGGCTGGCTTCCATACGAGGAAGTAGAAGCCCACACAGGTCCCCGACAGTCCCCAGGAGCACCTGCCCAGGACAGCGCTTGTCTCTGCATTTATTTCAGGTGCTCTGCAGTCCAGATAAAGTCCACCCGCAAGATGATAAGATTCAGGGGATCGATCCCTGGGTGGCTCAGCGGTTTAGTGCCTGACTTCCGCCCAAGGTGTGATCCTGGAGACCTGGGATCGAGTCCCACATCGGGCTCCCTGCATGGAGCCTGCTTCTCCCTCTGCCTGTGTCTCTGCCTCTGTGTGTGTGTGTGTGTGTGTGTCTCATGAATAAATAAATAAAATCTTAAAAAAAGAAGAAGATAAGATCATTCATCAGCACAGACCCCCAGGTGCCAACAAAACAGGGCGAAGGGAGCCATCGCGGAAAAAAAAAAACAGGTGCTCTCAGGTCTTAGGAATTCACTGAAAGTCACCAGGCTGAAGCCTATTGTTTACTAGCGGTGAGTGTACGTGGGGGGGGTGGGTGTTGCACCGTGGAACGTGGGGGTTGGGTGCCAGGGCAACAGCTTGTCCCTCTTTCCTAGGCCAGCAATAATCAAATTTGGGCAACCAAAGTCAAAAATAGTCAAGCCTGCAGGGCCAAGAAGAAACATTTACTATGTTTAGATTAAAGCACCTCCTACGTTTGCTTGTAGCAAGAAAAGAGGATTTGGGTGTTCCACAGCAGTGGTTTTCGAACTTGGGTGCTTCTGAGTCACCTGGAAGATTTGTTTAAAACAGATTATTGAGCCTCACCTTTAGAGTTTCCAAGTCAGTGGGTCTGGGGTGGGGCTGGGGAGTTTGCCTCACGCTCCTAGTGGTGTCGGGGCAGCTGGCCCATGGAGCCTGCGATTTGGCTCCTGGTAAGGGGCAGGGTAAGTGTCCAGATAACATGCATTCCCAAGCTGGGGAGCAGAGGTGCCTGAGAGGGAAACTGAAAACCTAGCAGAACCTTGTGGGCAGAGCCAGGATACAGCCCATGGAAGGTCAGTAACCTGCTTCAGTCTCTCGAGAAATAGTGACCAGAACTGTCAGGGTACTTATGCCTCATATTTGCCAAATCTTTTATGGTTTACAGAGCATTTCATGTCTGCCCTCCCCTGTCTTCCCAACAGCCCTGTTCTTTCCCCCATTTTAGGGATGAGGAAACCAAGGCCCAGAGAGATGGGGTGGCTTGCCCAAGAGTCCAGTTTCTCTGTTTCTCCCACCCTCAGGTAGCCTCCAATCTCATAGAACAGGAGCTATCACCTGAGACAGGGTACGGTGGTGCCGTGAGCATCCCTCACACTCACATTTAATGTTGGCTTGTACTTTTCACTCCACGCACATCCTCTGTGGGACAGCATGCCCCTGTGGTTTCAACCCCATCTGTACTCTGATGACTCCCAGCAGGTGGATAGTGGACATAACTAGCATCCTGCTGCCTCACTGGACCTGCTCAGTGAGCCCCGCCCCCATCTCTACCTGCCCACAGGTATGGCTTTTTTGAATGGCTTTTGGCTTCTTTCCTCATCTTCATCCAAAGCATCTAATTAATTACTCAGTTCTAGCATTCTCAATTCCTAAATTTTTCCCCAACAGTCTCTTCCTCTTCTGTTCCCTCACCAATGCTCTAGATTGGCTTGGTCAGGAATTCATCCTCAGAATCAGTACAATGGCCTCCTATGGGACTTTCTGGCTCCCTCTTACCGCCCTTTAAGCCATCCTCTAAAATGCAAATCTAATGTAATCATTCCTACTTCAAATCCTTCAAAGGCTCTCCAACCTTCCATCCACCCATCCACGCATCCACCCAACCATCCATCCATCCATCCATCCATCCATCCATCCATCCATCCACCCATTTATTCATTCACTTATCCATTCACACAACAGATACTTATTGAGTATCTGTTGCATGGAAGCCATTGATTGCGCTAGACAGTCACTTAGTGTAACTCAAGTTGCTTTTCCTCTCCTGGGACAGTGGTGAAGACAGGTGAAACCAGCTCCCGAGGAGAGCATGGGATTTTAAGGGAGTTCATAGGAGGTACCCTGACCCAGCCAGAAAAGCCTTCCTGAGCAGCCAGTTAGGCTAAGACAGAAGAAGGGGGAAGGGCTGCTCAAGCAGAGGGGGGTTTTTGTCTGTGGAAACAATGTGTGCAACAGGCTGAATATGAGAGAGGTAATTGGCACTTTTGGAGAACCGAGAGTAGCTTGGCATGACAGGGTCTAGGTAGAGTAGCTTGGCATGACAGGGTCTAGGTAGGAGGAAGCAGGGCCAGAGAGGAGACAAGAACCTGGAGAAACTGACTACTATTTAGAAGGGAGGTAGGGTCGGGGAGCCCAGTCAGGGACAAATCTGAGATGTTCCTCAGCACTTGATCCTGAGGTCTCAAAAATTATTTATAGGTGGATGGAGAGGTGGAGAGGTAGGCAGGTGGGTGGGTGGGCAGACGGAGGGGCAGGTGGATGAGGGGGTAGATGGATAGATGAGTGAGTGAATGGACAGACAGATGGATGAATGGGTGAGTAGCTAGATGGGTGGCTTTGAGGTTGGGTGCTGGGACAGCAGGCATATCATTAATAGAAAAGTAAGAAAGAAGATTCATTGTGGCCTCCCCTCCAGCAGCCTGGCACCTGCTCTGGCCTCCGGAGCTGGTCAGAGACTCCAGCTTGATCACCCAGGTCTTTTTTTTTTTTTTTTTTTTTAAGATTTTATTTATTCATTCATGAGAGACACAGAGAGAGAGAGAGAGGCAGAGGGAGAAGCAGGCTCCATGTGGGACTCGATCCTGGGTCTCCAGGATCATACCCTGGGCCAAAGGCAGACGCTAAACCGCTGAGCCACCCAGGGATCCCCAGATCACCCAGGTCTTATCATCACAGTCAGCCTCCCCTTCTACTGCTTCCCAAGGTACCCCCGGGTGGAAACTACGCCTTGCCAGGGGTGTCCTTTCTCAACCTGGTCCCCATAGGAAACCTGCTCCTCATAAATCAGGGGACACAGTGGGTGCAGAAGTGATATGTAAATGGAAAAACCCAGACAGAATGGCAGAGCCAAGCCACATCAGCAGAGAGCCTTCCGCTGGCCGGAGGCACTTGTGTGCACACGTTCTTTCCACACCACTCTCACCGGGGCTCATTTTACAGACAAAGAAACTGAGGCTCAGACAGGTGAACTGACCTGCATAGGACTCGAGTCATGATGGAGCAGGCCAGGTTTTGAACTCAGATGGGCCCAGGCTCTCTTCCGCGTCACGTTCTCGTTCCGTCTGTCACGATTACCACTGAGCGCGAGTGTCACCGTCCACCTCGGGGCTTCTCCGAGCCCCAGTCCTCAGATGCCCCACGAACGCCCCGGGCTGAGGCCTGCGCTGGCCCCTCCGCCAGCAGAACCCCGTGTGCACCTGGTCCTGCAGATGCCCAAGCAGTGGGGGTCGGGGCAGAGAACCGACACAAGGGCCCCCGCATCCCCCCACCACCCCTAGCCTCATCATCAGGCTGAGAAGCCAGAGGCTGTATATGCAAGACAGCCCAACACCTGAAAGTGAATCTGGATACAGACGCGCCTCAGCACCATCTCCTGGGACTCTAACCACCAGGAGAGATCAGTCCCGGAAGGAAGGAAGCACCCCCTGGACACCAGGCCAGTGTCGTGCGTTCCTGCCAGAGGGCGGAGGCGCCTGCCGCTGGCACTGAGCGGCCGTGTAGACGGTGATCTCATCCCCGCGTCTGTTCCGAGGGCCGCTCGCACGCACTTACCCACGAGCCCGGGTTTCCTGCAGGCCCAGCTTCCCTGCCCCTCGGCGCCCTTCCCGACGCACGTGGTCAGAGCCTCACACTTACCTCCCTCTGGGACAGCCCTCCTTCCCCCACCTTGCTCCCAAATAAATATCCTCCCTCCAGCAACAATGGCAGGGAGACAGTGTCACCTTTACAACCCTCGTAACTGCCTCCAAGGTGGGTGGCCCCGAAGCCAGTGGGGCTGGCACTGCCGTTCCTTGCGCAGAACCCGGTGGCTCAGGTTCCCACAGTAAGCTGGGTGGATCCAAATCCCGAACCTGGCACCACAGCACGAGTTGGTTCCCTTTTCAGCTCTTGTGACCACAAGCCACCGTCAGAACCCACCTGACGTTGTAACCGAGCACGCACAGGCAGGGTGCACACGCAAGCACGCGGCCGGAGCGGCCGGAGAAACCAACTTCCCCGGAGCAGTACTCACCCTGCTACTTGCCGGGCACCCGGATCATCACTATTAGGTTTTCTAAAACGCGGATCGTTAGCTACTAAATGGGTTTGTCGACCCATTCATGAGTCATGCGCCTCCGTCTGAACACAGCTGGCACGATGCCCTGCCTGCTTAGCCTGCAGACCCCGGGAGGGCGGCCGGGAGGAGCAGGCAGGGAGCCGCAGCCCAGCGGACCTGGGGCTTCTCTGTCCACCCGGCTCTGCCCTCAAACCTCCAACAGCCGGGCTCCCCGCAGCCGCTCCGGGAGGCCTGGGGGAGGAGACTGGACCCACCTTGCGGGGACTGGCGGACGCCCTGCAGCCGGCCCGGGCTTCCCCTCGGAGATTTTCCATAGACCACACCTCCCAGCCCGGGCTTAGAAAACCCCAGCTGGAGGCTGCCCGTTGGAGGTTGGAGCCGAGGGAGAATCATGTGAACTCCGATCCGTATCAGGCTGGGCGGTTGCCGAGGAACACTCCCCAGCCAGGGATGGGAGCGGGGGAGTGCTCCCTCCACGTATCCTCCTCCCACGGGGGGCAGGGCGACCCCTCGCCGGATGGGGAAGCCTGAGTCAGAGGCAGGAGGCCCGGGGAGTGGGGGGGGATGCTGGAGGAGCCCACCCACCAGACCACCTTGAACACCCACAGGACACCAGCAGAGGGGCTGCGGGATGTTGAACCCCTGCCCCTGGGGTCCCTGCTTGAGCCGTTCAGGCAGCTGGAATCTACTGTGGACACTGGCAGCAACGCCGGGCCACGGGCAAGGGCAGGGGAAGATGATTTACACTCCCGTCCCCAGACTGGTTCCGCCGCAGAGAACCAACATGTGGGTCAGTGGGTCACACCTCACCTAAGAAAATACCTGGGAAGCTTACACAAACGAATCCCGCTGCCCCGGCCCTACCTCACAGGAATTAAATCACACTTTCTGGAGGCCAGGTGCGAGCACCAATGTTTTTAAAAGGTCTCGGGACAACTCCAGCGGGCAGCCAGGTGGAGGAGCACTCGATGTGGTGGGAAGGCAAGCTGGATCCTGTTCTGCAGGCCAGCAGAGCCAGGGCCCCAGAGGAAGGTTCTGGGCTAGGAATCAGGCAAGCGTCAGTGTTTGGAAGCAGCGTGGCCCAGAGCAGGGAGCCAGCAGGGCTCAGGCCTCGTGGGGTCCTCCATCTCTCAGGACCACATATAGAACTTTCTCAGTGCAGCTGAATTGAAAGGACCCTGGAGGTTACCCAGCTCAGCCCCCTCGTTTTACGAGCGGGGAAAGTCAGACACACACACAGACACACGAGGGGGCAAAGGCCCTAGGCCGGGGCCTTAAGCTAAAGGATAGAGCTGCCGTTCTCGAAACGTGCTGCTGACTTCCGGCACTGGGCTAGGTTGGTAGAGCTTCCTCCCTTGGACATCATCTTCTCGGAAGCTGCTCAGGGGAGGACTGCCGGAGCCAGAGAGCAAACATCCGCCAGTCATGGGGGTCCCCAAGCAAGTGCAGGTGCTCGCCCCAATGGGTGATCTGTGGGATCACCTCTCTAGTCTTTCGGACTATACCTCTCCGGAGGGTGGATCACTCTAGTCTTTCGGGGCGACTATATCGGTAGGGGTCTCAGGAAAAAAAATCCCCTTCTGTGGGGCCTGGGCCCTCCAAGCAAATGCTTCTATGTCAGCTGCTACAAGGCTGCACCTCATGATGGCGTGCTAGTGCGTGTGTAGACGCACATGCTCCCCAGCCGTGGAAGGTGGCTGGCATTCCCTCCTGTCGCAGGAAGGAACGGGTGGGTGACGAGTTCCCGGTCAACTTACTAGTGAGTGGCGACTGGCGGATGCCTCTAGCTGTCTCGATGGGGTGGTCCAGCCTAACAGGGCACACAGGCACAGACTGGCCACACCCGCAGGAACCACTGACCACACTGCACACCCTCCACCCCCCAGGACCCCTGCCCCAGGAGCTGCTCCCCTCTGCAAGCCATATGGACTGCATCTCACCTGGAGTGGGGAGCCTTCCTCTCTGCAGGGCCGGAGAGCCCCTCTTCCTCCCTGGAGGAGTTTGCGACTGCAGGTGGAGGGCTGGTGCTTACTCTAGATCAACTCAAATCAGCTGAGCCCACATCCTCTAAGACACCCACTCAGTAAGAGAAAAAAGGAGCCCATGCTGTGCTCTACTTTGGTGCCAAAATTTTCTCTTTAACCTAAAACAAGAAAGAAGGACTAGGAACTGTAATGACACCATGCATGGAGCAGCGGCCTGAGGGGTCCTCGGGATCCCATGACTTCGACTCCCCCAAACCTCACGAAATAGACCTACAACTAAGTACAAAGTAATGAGTTTGTAATAAAAACATGGCCTCAAGAGAGGCCTCTCCACCCCCCGTCCCCGTTCACACTTCCTGTTCTCAAGCCCAGAGTGGCAGTATCTTGTAGCAGCCACTGAGCAGAGCAGGGAATTAAGTGAAAGGCAAGGTTGCCTGAGCTCTGGGGGCACGGTGACCTCACAGGGGCTGCCAGAGTCCACCTTGGTGGCCCCTTCCGTCCGGAAAAGACATAGGGCCAAAGCGGTGCCAGGCCTGCCACCTGTCCCTCTCTCAGCCCTCCAAAACAACAGCCAGGAAGCACTGTGGGGCCCCTAGTAGAATGGAAACCTCCAGAACGTCAGTCTGAGCCCTGTGGATCCCTGTCTGCCCCCAGCATAGACCTCTACTCCGAGGACCTTGGCTCTGAAGGGCTGGTGGACTTTTCTGAGCCACAGGACCATAGGCCACAAGGCTCTTGGGCACCCACTTGCTCCTACAAGTCCAGGCAACCTGAAAATCAGATGGAGGACTGTGGAGTCCACCCTGGGCTGGTGGCCCCATGCAAGACCTCCAGTACATGGCAGCAAACCCAAGGGCACGGGATGAAGGATAAGAGCACAGGCTCTGGGCCAGACTGCACAGGTCCAATGGCACTGTCTGGCTATGGCTACTTGACCTTGAGAGATGGCACAGCTGCTGACCAATGGCCTTCTATGAGAACCAAAGGAGATGAGGTCCCACAAGTGTCCAGCACCTAGTAGGTTCTTGGCATTAGTCAGGATACAGTGATTTACCCTAGAAAGAGTAAAGGGAGGGCAGGCCCTGGTGAGGTGTTTACTATAGTACGCTACCTCGTTCCCATGGCTACTCTACCAGTTTGGGGCTAGTTGGGGTAAAGACCTCGGAGGCTGCCCAAGGGCTCTAACAAGTACAAGAAGTATCTTATCATGAGCCATCTTTGACGGCAGGGACCTTCCTGACTTGTGTCTTGAAGGCCAGCCTTGGCCTTCCCCAGGCCTTCTTCGTTGGCATAGGCTTACGTCAGAGGAGCCCATGCAAGGTGCCATGTTGCTGCAGGTTCAAAGATGGCCACGTGTGAAGTCAAGGCGGCTTCAAGGACCAAGAAAAGAACCAGCAGAGAACCTCCCAGAGCGCCTGGCACCACGGCCCTGGTGGAGTCAGGGAAGAGGTGGGAACCACTTAGGATCAAGGAATGTAGTCATTGCCATTTGGGGAGCATGAGCTTAGCACTGGTATGAGCACCTTTCAGATGTTTCCTGTTTTAACTTTTGCACCCACCGTGTGAGGCACGGTTATGCCCGTCTTCTAGGTATAGGGAAATGGAGACTCAAGAGTGCTAGGAACCTGCCCGGGGTCCCCTCACTGGGAAAGAGCAGAGCTGTTTGACTCCAAAGACTCTCGACCATGGTATGAGTTTCGTGTTGCTGCTGGAGCAAGTTGCCACCAACCTAGTGTTGTAAGGACAACACAGATTCCTTGTCTTGTAGTCTAGTGGTCAGAAGTCTGACATTGGTGTCCCTGGGCTCAAATCAAAGTGTTGGCAGGTCTGCGTTCCTTCTGGAAGTTCTAGGGGAAAATCCGTTTCCTTCTTTTCTCCAGCTTCTAGAGGCTTCCAACATTCCTTGGCTTTCAGCCCCTTTCAACTCCCAAGACAGCAGTGATGGGTTGAGTCCCTGTCACGCTGTGACTCTGGCCTCTGCTTCCAGCCTCACATCTCCTCTGACTCTGATCCTGCTGCCCAACTCCACCACTTCTAAAGACCTCTGTGATCGTACCGGGTCCACCCAGATAACCCAGGACAGTCTCCTTATTTAAAGGTCAGCTGATTGGCAAGCTTGATTCTATCTGCTACTTAATTTCCCTTTGCCACATAAGGTGACATATTCACAGGCTCCGGGGAATATGACGTAGATGTCATTGGGGAGCATTACTCTGCCGACCATGCTGCCATGTGGCACTTATTAAAAACCCTATAGAGCAACCGCTTCCCAAATGTTGGTGTGAATTTCCCAGGAATCTTGTTTACGTGCAGATTGTGGCTCAGTAGGTCTGGGTGAGGCCTGAGCTTCTGCACTTCTAACAGGCCCCCAGGCCCCTGAGCCAGGCCTGTCTCTGTCTCTCCTGTAGGCCCATGTGCCCAGTACCTTGCTCCCTGAGGATCTGGCATTAATAAGTGCTTGATAACTGGAAGTGGGGGCAGCTGGAGTGAGGGGCTGCGGGGTGGAGGAGGTAAGGAAGGAAGCAAATACCTGGGCATGGTCTCCCACCCCCACCCTGAATCCAGGACAAGGACTAACAGGAAGCAAGAAGGGAGTGCCATGGAACCAAAGCCATGTGGCCCAATCAGTAGAGCCACCTGTGAGGGGTGGTGAGTTTTGACAGAGCTTGTGGGCAGGGGTGGGCTTGGAGCTGGGCCCCGAGAGGGGAGGACAGGCAGGATGGGCAGCAGGTGGTGGAAGTGGGAAGAAGGAGAGAAGGCCCCAGCGGCCCTTGCTCTGAGGCCCAACATGGCCCACCCATTTGCTCGCCTCTTCTCCTTAATCTTTGAGGCCAAATCCCCCCTCCGTTCAGTGCTGCCCGCAAGTCTCCCAGATGAGCTTCAGGAAACCTGCATCCAGGCCCTGCCCTGGATTTGCTGAATCAGAGTCACTCAGGGATGAGGTCCAAGAGCCTGCACTTTGAGCGACTCCTTTGGGTTTTTCTGACCCACACCAAAGTCGAAGAACCACAGCCCAAATGCCACCTCCACCACCTATCCCTCCCTGGGTTCTTTTTGTCCTTCCTTGGCCAACTTGAGACTCTGAAAGATGAGGTCTGGGCGTTTCACCGCCGTGACTGCCAGGGAGCTGGGGCCAGGGCTCCTCCTACAGACACAGGTGCCCAGTGAGCTCCAAACAATAAGCAGGTGTGGACAAGAGGAGGCGGGGGGGGGGGTGCGGGGGGGCTTCCATACTTTGAGTTACCACTATGTGTGAGGTGCTGTGCCTCCCAGAGCCTTGATGTTGCCTCACAGCAACCCTCAAAGGTAAATATTATTATCCTGGCTTCACCACCAAAGAGACCAAGGGTCACAGGGCTGGCTCGTGGCAGCACTGCTATTCGAGTCAAGTCTAAATTAAGTATATTTTCATAATTACCAATCCAATGCATGGGAATCTGTATGATTATCTGATCGTGTCCATCCCCCCTTCTAGACAGTAAGCCCCATGAGGAAGGAGGAGCTCAGTCTGTTTTCAGGGAGGATGTGGTATGGACCAAAATAAATGCACAACAAAAATGTGTTGAATGTTCGATTCAATAAATGAACCTAAAATCCATTCCTTTTCAGTAGCCCAGTGTGGCTGAAAGTGAAGTCAGGAGCTAATAGACTGGGGCAGACAGTCAGGCTCTGGGATAAGGCAACAGGAAGAGGGTTGGTTTTAACTCTGAGAATGTGGGTGGGTGACCATGTACGAAAACAGTACAGTGGAAACCTACGGCTGAAGAGAGAGACTTTGGTCTCTCTGAGAAGGTCTCCACTGTCTGGGACAGCCTTCCTGCTGGAGCCAAAGCATAAACTACAGACCTGAAGGTTGCCATAGTGACTCGCCGGGGCCTGCAGCCCTCTCTGGCCTCCTGCCTCCCCACCCACGGTACTCCAACCCATCAGCTAATAACCTAATAATGTAGGACAACAGTCACTCCAAACACCCAGGCAGCAGCAACCCTCTTGAAAAACAGATTTCTCTAGAGAACTGAGAGCTGCATAGATGCTCGTTACACTCAGCCTGGGCCACCTGCTAAATCTACTTCTCTGAATCCAAATTACCCTCCTCCTGGCTTCTCCCTCCTGTTTTAAAGACAAGAGGTTGGCAGAACTGGTGATCGAAACCTCAGAGGTTCCGGGGAAACAGACACTAGAGAAGCCACAATACAGCAAGCCTGCCCTGTCAGCCTGGAATCAGGCCCAGGGAAGGGGATACTCACCAAAACAGGCTCTGTGATAAGGCCCAAGTGAGGGATATGTCCGGATCTCTGCTGGTCTTCTCTGCAAAGTTAAATTAATTTGTCACTGCGTCACCGAGAAAAAAAAAAGGCAAAAGCACAAGGGAAGGCTTTCAAGTTGTGGTAGAGTCAAGATAGTTGGAAATTATTTGATAGTTTTCTCATTAAAAGAAGGGGCCCAAGTCCCCTCCTCCTGAACCATGGTGGCCTCTGTTATTACTTTATCAATAGAATAAAGTGGAAGCCACATTATGCCAGTTTCTGAGTCCAAGTCTGAAGAGACTGGAAGCTCCCACTTCCCATCACTGGGGAGAGTTGCTCTTGAAACCTGGGTGCCATGCTGTGAGGAGGCCCAAGCAGCCTCATGGAGTGGCCCCATTGAGAGGAACAAAGAACCTGGCCAACAGTTGCAGCTGATGGCTAGGATCCGGGACTTGTCACATGAGTGTGGGATCTGGGAAGAAGATCCTCTTGCCCTAGCTGGGCCCTACTGGCAGGTGGTGCAAAGGGCAGAGACATGCCGTCCCCACCAAACCCTGCCCAGATCGCACATTCCTGAGCAAAATAGATGAGTGCTGTTTTTTTTAAGTAACTGTCTTCAAAGTGGTTGGTTAAACAGCAGTAGATAACTGGAATGCAAGTATTCTTTTGCTTCAAAATCAGGAAAGGGCTTATCACGTGCTGGATTCATTCATACTGCTATTTTAATTTCTGTAACAACTTCGTGAGATGGGTATAAATAATTTGCATTTTTTTCCATGAGCTACTAAGGCTCAGAGAGGAAAGGTGGCTTGTTTGAGACGAGTCAGCTAGGAGGGATAAAATGTGTTTTCTGCTGATTGCTATTGGACAAGTCTTCTCTCCCTACAGTGTGCACTGTACCCCAAATGGGTACGACACAAGGGTAACAACGATATTTACAGCTTATAGCTAACGTTTAGGGGGAACCGCAAGGCTCTCAAGGCAAGATCTTCACTTGCATGATCTCACAAGCCTAGGAAGCAAGCTCCAGTATCATGCCCATTTCACAGAAAGTGACACCGAGGCTCAAAAAACAGAGTAACTGATTTGCTTACAGTGATAGGTGTAATAAGAGAAAAGGCTGAGCCTTTCCTGGACCGCCCTCATCTGGCTCTGGAATGGCTCTCAGCGGCAGAGGCCCGGGTCTACTGCGCACACACTGCTCCAGCGTGGCATCCTGCTAAGCACAAGAAGCTCACCTGTGTGCAAGGCGGGGTGGGGGTGGGGGCAAAACCAATCACAGCATCTCAGATTCGGACCATTCTCGCATCTCTTTTGTCCTCACACCGCTTCAGGTGGTGGCCGCAGCCAGTAGGTATTTCTGCACAGAGCCCTGGCCACAGGAAGCGACCTGCCTGCCCTGGGTCACACAGTCTCTGGTTCCGAGTCAGGGCTCCGTCCTCTAGCCCTCCTCCTAAACCCCAACCTCCTCCCTGTGCCATTTGGCCGCCGCATCGCTGTTCCCCAGCTCCTTCCCCCCATCCATCGCCTGCGGCCCTGCAGCGTCCCGACACCTGCCCTTCACGGAAGGCACGCGGCGCGGCTCTGGGAAAGGCAGGCCTGGCCACGCGAGTCTCTGGGCCACCTGTGCTGGCCCAGCTCCGGGAAACGAGGTGTTAGCTTCTGTGCGAGTGCGTGCACGCGCGTGTGTGCTGGTGTGTAATTACCGGGTGGCCACGGAGGCAGCGACCGCGGGCAGACACACGCTAGCCCGGAGGGGCCGGGCCCGCGGGCGCTCGGCACAGACAGCGGGCGGGCCTGGCCGCAGCCCCTAGGCCCCGCGTCCGCTGGGCGCCCCCACCCCGCGCTCGCCGGGCCCGACCCCGCGCCCGCACCAGCCCCGCCCCGCGGTCCCTCCCGCACTAGCCCCGTCCCTACCCCGCCCCCGCGCTGGCCCCGCCCCCGCCCCACGCGGTCCCCGCACTAGCCCCGCCCCCGCGCTAGCCCCGCCCTCCTCCCCGCCCCGCGGTCCCTCCCGCGCTGGCCCCGCCCCCACGGTCCCTCCCGCGCTAGCCCCGCCCCTACCCGCCCCCGCGCTGGCCCCGCCCCACCCACTTGGTCCCCCTCACTAGCCCCGCCCCCTCATTAGCCCCCCCTCCTCCCGGCCCACGCGGTCCCCTCCCGCACCGGCCCCGCCCCCACGGTCCCTCCCGCGCTAGCCCCGCCCCCGTGTTAGCCCCGCCCTCCTCCCCGCCCCGCGGACCCTCCCGCGCTGGCCCCGCCCCCCGTGTTAGCCCCGCCCTCGTCACCGCCCCCACGGTCCCTCCCGCGCTGGCCCCGCCCCCGCGTTAGCCCCCCCTCCTCCCCGCCCCGCGGTCCCTCCCGCGCCGGCCCCGCCCCCACGGTCCCTCCCGCGCTAGCCCCGCCCCCGCGTTAGCCCCGCCCCCGTCACCGCCCCCGCGGTCCCTCCCGCATTGGCCCCGCCTCCCCCCCACCCCCGCGGTCCCCCCGCCCCCTCCCCGCCCCCGCGGTCCCCTCCCACCTTAGCCCCGCCCCGCGCACCTACACCTGGTTGGACCCACGGCCCGCGGCGCCGCCAGGAAGGCGCAGAAGTGGCCGCCGGTGCCGAGGCCCCAGGCCGCCGTCCGCCAGCGGAGCCCTGTGCGCTGGGGACCCCCACGGCCGTGGGGACAGGAAGAAGCCCGGCTGGGGGGGCACGTACCTGCGCGGTGGAGGGCCGGCAGCCGGTCGCAGTCACCCCACGCTTGGCCCGCGCCCCCGCCTGGGGCCGGCGCGCAGCAGGCAGGGTGGGCGCTGCGTCCTCCGGTTGCTGGCAGGGGCGGGGCGGGAGCGCCGGCGGGGCCGTTTCCTCCTCCTTGTGCCGCGATTTCCCCCATCTCCCCCACCCCCGGCCGGCACACCCAGCCCTGCCAGTCCCTGCCCTGCCCTGCCCTTCACTGACCGCAAGCCACAGGCCAGGCGCCTGCCAGGAAGAACCGCAGTCGCTCAGACCTGCCCCAGAGGCACAGCACCCCCACCCCCACCCCCACCCCCACCCCACCCCACCCCCGCCGCCACCGCGTCCCCAGCACAAGCTCCGGAGCCGCCACGTGTGGGCTCAGACTGGCCTTGGCCGCAAGAGGAAGAGGGTCCCCCTCAGCCACACCCCTGGGTAGGCTGACAGGAGAGTCGGCGGAGCACCTGTCTCTGCTCCTCACCACAACCTGGGCGCCCGCGCATCTGCGGCTCGGGTGGACGCCCTGGGGGCTGCTGCCCTGGGCCTCCCTCCTCCCTGACCTCCACCTCCCCTGACCTCCGCTCCCGCCGCCCAGGAGTCTGCATTTAGGCTCCTGCGCCCAGGCTCCCTGCCCCGGTGCCTCCCAGCCTGGGTGCCCCGGGTCCCGGGTGGTGCGCACAACAGCAGGACGTCCTGCCCGGTTTGCTGAGAATTCAGGGAGGCCTGATGGCCCTCTGCGTGCCCTGCACCCCACACGCCCAGAGCAGTGACAGTAGCCAGGCTTGCCACTTGAGCACTTACTGTGTGCCAGGCACTGTGTGAAGCACTTAGTGGCACAAGGCTCATTTGATCCTCACCAATGGGTTGGGTACGTGCCGCCCATGGGGGGATGAGGCACAGAGAGGCCAAGGAACAAGCCCAAGGTCACACAGGTGATAGGTGGAGGCACAGAGACTCAAACCCAGGCAGGGGAGCCCAGAGCCAGCATCCGCCCCAGGCTACCCTTAGCTGCTCCTTGTGTGCTCTGCTCTTCCGCAGCTGCCTACCTGAATTCTAGCCCCCCCCCTGCCCCCATTCAAAAGCACTCCTGTCCCTGTCCCCTGCACTCCAGCCCCAGTCTTTAGAGCCTGCTCACGCTTTCTTGGCTCCCCCCAGTCTGTACCCTGCCAGCTAGGCCCCTTCCCAGCATCTCTGCACTGTGCACTGGGGTCACTGGCACACAGCATCCCTCTGCGGGACACTCAGTCCTGGCCCAGCGCCTAGTTCGGGGGAGGGGGGGAGGAGCACCCAGCTCCTGCTTGTGCAATGAGTGTCTGGGGAGGGTTGCTGCGGGCATGTGCAGAATCTTGTGCCATGGTCACCAAGACCACTGGGCCCAGGTTAGGATGGAGGGCAGCCAGAGAGCGGGCAGCGGAGGCAGAGAGAAATGGACGTCTCACCTTCTCCTAAGCCCTCTGGGTGACTCCAGGTCACCCATGTTGTGACTCAGCCCCTCAGTGAGTCTCTGGAGGGACATGGACAGTGGGCAAGATGCCCTGGCTGGGGAGGCCGGGGAGGCGGGGGAGCAAGCACCTCCCTGCCAGCTCTTCTCAGAGGCTGCATCAGCCCCTTGCGAGGGTCCTCATTTTGAAACCCCCCCTTCTTGCAAAATCTTCACAGATGGGAGTTTTCTGGATTGACTATTCATGCCATAAAAACGCACATCTGCTTCTTAAAGATCGCTACCCTGAGACTAGTTGTTAAGAGTTTGCCTTCAAAGGCCAGGGTGCCTAGTTTGAGTCCCAGCTCTGCTACCTGCAGCAGGGAGGGTGATCTTGGGTAAGTCCCTCCACCCCTCTGTACCGAGTTCTTCATGTGCGAAATGGGGGCACGGCTTCAAAAGGTGGTTGATTTCATGACTAAATCATGCAAAGCCTTCAGCTTGACACCTAGCAGGTGTTAGGGTTCAAGGGAGGCTCGCTGTTACTGTCCCCTCTACAGACCCTCTTTATGAGTCTCTTACCGTGTCCCTAGCGCTTATGCCCGGTGTCTCTCTGAATTCGAACAAGGCGTTTTATCCTTTCCACTTTACAGATCAGGAAACTGAGGTTCGGCGTATTACCCGAGGCCACTCAATCCTGAGTGTCTGAACCAGGACCTGAATAGACTCCTAACTGAAGCTGCTTCTGACAACAATGATCCTCCTAGCTCCCCAGGAGAGAGGTGGGGTGTTGTAAAGCCTATCACCAATTGCCAAATCCAGGACCCCAGCTCCCGAGGGTACATACAGCGTATGCCGTTTAGACAGTTTATTACAAAGTGAATCCTGTCTGGGCTGCCGTGATGCACGATTCTTGGGGGGGGGGGCATACACACCGTAACTTATCAGATGGCGGCCCCCTCTCCCTGCCTTTTCTTAGCATGCGGGCTCCTTGCAGACCTCCAAACACAGATCCTTTTACAAGTGTCAATACTCTCCAATTAACATGAGCTCCGTTTGGATTCAGGCTCCACTTTTTAGAGATGAGAACAGCATGGCACCTCCCACTTGTTACTTAAAGATCCCAACTTGGCCTGTAGAATATAGGGTCGGCATCTCTGGCCGTGCTCCCCTCAAAAACATGCTCAAGGGCAGCCCGGGTGGCTTAGCGGTTTAGCACCACCTTCAGCCCAGGGCGTGATCCTAGAGACCCGGGATGGAGTCCCACGTCGGGCTCTCTGCATGGAGCCTGCTTCTCCCTCTGCCTGTGTCTCTGCCTCTCTCTCTCTCTCTCTCTCTCTCTCTCTCTCTCTCTGTGTGTGTGTCTGTCATGAATAAATAAATAAAATCTTAAAAAAAAGATGCTCGATTTAGAGAAGCAAAGAGAGGCATCGCATTGCCTACAATGTCACCTTTGGGCTAGACTTTGCTGTGTCTCTTGGTGTTACCCCATCGAGTCCTCGGCAGGGGCGGCAGGGTTCATTCTTTTGTAAATAAAAGCGGGCATTGGCCTTGCAAACAACAAACAGCTCACTAAGTTAAAATGAAGCATGTATTGTTTTCCAGAACGTTCCTGGTCCTAGGGAATGGCAAATTATGGCCCATGCTCATGAAATGCTGATTTGAGACATGGCACTAATAACCGGCTTTCTTGCCCATAGCAATCATCTCCCACAACGGGCTGGACTCCAGAGATGCGGGCAGAATGTCTCCATACCTGGCCCAGGTGACGTTTACGTCCACTGCTGCTTTTCTAGTCTCTCATGGGTTTTTGGTCTCAGCATCTGGATTCCCCTGTGTCTGGTTAGGGAAGCACCTGCAGGTGCTCAGAAATGGCAAAAGGATGAATGAAAGAGGTGATCGCACCCGGGCCGGAAGTGTGCTGAGGACTTGTTTTTATTTTATTTTATTTATTTATTCATGAGAGACAGAGAGAGAGAGAGGCAGAAACACAGGCAGAGGGAGAAGCAGGCTCTGTGCAGGGAGCCTGACATGGGACTCGATCCCGGGTCTCCAGGATCACATCCTGGGCTGAAGGTGGCGTCAAACCACAAAGCCACCCGGGCTGCCCCAGCTGAGGACTTTTTATCCATCCATCCCGATCCACCCTCCACCTGCCTCCATCCTGCTGCTTGGGTGGGATCCCCGCCTCCCTCGCCCCCAGGCTGGGCCAGTGGGAAGCACCCACTGAGGTAAGAGGAGGGCAAGAGAGGGGAGGGGAAGGGGTATTTATCCCCTGCCAGAGTCCCGTCAGGTTGGCTGCCTCCCATTAGCTCCTGCGGGAGTCCTGCCCTGCCCTTCGCTCTCCTTCCTCCCGCGTGGGCAGTGCGGCTGCCCTGAGACCCCGTCCTGCACCGGTTCCCTGAACCCTGCCCACCCCTCTGCAAAGCGTCCCTGTGTTCCCTGGGCTCGGCCACCGGGCTGGGCCTCTGCTTCCCGCCAGACCCTGACCGACCCCAGTGGGCGACCGGGGGCATCTCCACTGCACATGCTAAGGGAAGACTATGCACATGGTTTAGAATGTGCACAGACGATTGACTTTAAGAAATGACTGTTTTCCCAGTTTGTTCTAATTAGCACAGCTGGCCAGCCTCAGAGGAACTCTGCCTGGATCCCCTGAATAACAAGGTCCCTGCTTCTCACTCTGCTCTGGCGCCAGCCCCTCGTGGCCCCTGCTCAGTCCCTCTGCCTCTTGCAGATTTTCCTCGGTCCCGAGCTTCCTGTCACGGTGAGCCTCCTGGTTGCTCATTTTGGAGCATACGTCTCTCCTTTTGAGAAGCGCTTGCCACTGTGGAGTCAAGCGCCTCCCTGGACAGTTTCAAGCAGCAAGAAGTTGGTTGTTCTGAGAATTATCATTTCCTGGCATCAGCTACACTCTAGCAGGCTTGGGCCTGAACTGATTAATCAGACTGACCTGAGTAACACAGGGTTGTTTCCTCTCCCACTCATACCTCGGCTCTCAGACAGAGTGTGACTAATGTGGCCACCTGAAGGCAGGAAACTCTGAGACTGGTGGGGAGGGACCACAAGCCCAGATGAAGTGTGAGCACACACATCTGGCGAGCCGGGGAAACCCTGTTGTGTGCCTGGCCAGACCGCAGACTTCTGGAGCACCCCTTCAGGCTGAGCTTGCTCAGGCTCAGGCAGTCGGGAGTTGGGGGGAACATCTGAACGTCTGGGTTCAAATCCCAAACCCATAGCTTTCTGGTTGGGAGAGCTCCGGCAAAGTTTTGCAGTCTCCCTGTGCCTGTTTTTCCTCATTTAAAAATGAGGGTACTAGTGAAGGTCTGTGTAAGAATGAAATATAAAAGTGCTCTCAAGAAACCAGAGGCCCAACCTAGCAGGTACAAAGAGAGCAGACTCTGCTGGGAAGGTACAAAAGGGGCTTGGCCGACCAAAATAGGGTGGGCCAGGCTGGGGCCGGCCTCTGCTTTGGGCCTCCTGCTTATGGATTGAATCTTGGCTGGGCCTTGGAACGTGACTTCTCGACTTGGCCTCTCCCAGGCTCTGTATCCTGACAGGTAGACTGGAGGTGAGAGTGGTGTCAGGCCGTGTGGCCCCAAGGTTAGGAGGATGCACACGGTGGAGCCAGATTGCCCAGTGCAAATCTCAGCTCTGCTATTCTGCCGAACTATTTCATCTGTCAGTGTCTCACCTGCGCGGTGAGGCTGGTGACAGTGGCTCCCACCTACCTCAGAGTGGTGTGGAAGGTGCTCAGCACAGTGCCTGGCCCACAGTGAGTGTTCAGTAAATCTCAGTGGCCATTAATACACCTCCAGCCACAACACGCTCTGACCACCAGGACGGAACAACGGCAGCCAGAACGATGCCCATGTCCCAATCCCTGGGACCTGTGACTATGTTGCCTTTCATGGCAAAAGGGACTTGGCAGGGGCATCTGGTGGTTCAGTCCATTGAGCCTCTGGCTCTTGGTTTGGGCTCAGGTCATGGTCTCATGGGTCATGAGATCAAATCGTGTGTCTGGCTTTGCACTCAGCTTAAGGGGGGGTGGTCTGCTTGCGAGTCTCTCCCTCTGCCCCTCCCCATACTCTCAGCAGAGTATGCTTGCTCTCTCTCTCTCTCAAATAAATCAATCTTTAAAAAAATAAAAGAAAAAAGGAATGGGCCACCGGTATGGCTCTGTGGATTGGACTCCGGGTTTCGGCTCAGGTTGTGGTCTCGGGGTCCTGGGATTGAGCCCCTCGTCTGGCTCACTTCTCAGGGGGAGCCTGCTTATCCCACCCCCTGCTCTCTTTCTCTCTCTCAAATGAATAAATGGATCTTTAAAGAAAAACAACTACCAACAACAGGGATGATTCATTTAAGGATCTTGAGATGGGGAGAGAGTTCTGGATATTCCATGGGGGAAAAGACACAACCAGCAACAGTCGGCTTTGAAGATGGGAGCCAGCCACCAACCAGGAAAGGCAGCAGCCCCTAGACGCACAGAGGAAGTGAGGTGGGGTCTCCCCTGAGGCCTCCAAAGAAGCTCCACTGTGGCCGCGGCCCGAGGCCCATCCTGACCTCCAAAACCGTAAGACTAAGTTGCATTGTTCTAAGCCCCTAAGCTCATAATTGGTGCAGCGGCACCGGGGCCTCACACAGCCGCCCAGCCCCCAGCCCACACCCCACACCTGCACCCTGGAAGGAGGGCCACGCCCATCAGTCCACAGGAGCTATTAAGCATCCATGGAGTCACCATACTGCTTGGGGTGGTGACCACATAGGACCATGGCACGGACCGTCCCGGGGGCACGGGGAGCACCAGGGATTGACTATCCCAGAGCAGGAGAGCTCGGCCTGGGCTCAGTGGGTTGAAAAACTCCTCCTGGAAAAGCCAGACCCTCGAGCAGGACCGGTGGAAGGTGTAGGGTTTGCGCAGATAGGAGGAGGAGGAAGGAAAGGCATCGCCGGAGGGGGCCCAGCAGGACCAATGTCAAGGAGGTCACCCCGTTATTCACATATCTGTTCAACACTGGGGCTCCAGGCCCCGTGGCCAGGGGTGGACACCTGGATAGAGAAGTGAGTGCCCCAGACCTGGTAGCGCTTCTTAGGAACTTATGGTTGGGATGGAAGCCAATACCCATGAGGTAAAGCACGACAACCCTTAGAGCAGAAGTACAGCTGGCTGAGGAGGCACATGGTGGGGGGCTTCCTAGAGGAAGTGGCCCTTCAGGGGCTGATAAGCAGAAGGCTTGTTCTGTATCACTTAGGCTCTGTATTCAGTAGGTGCTCGCTGGCAGGAGTGCAGCCATGTATTTCTTGTTTCCCATCCAACTCTCTCTTAACCTGTTTTACTGCACTGAGGAGAAAGTCTTAGCTGGGGGTTAGTGTGTCTCTACTTCCTAATTCTCGCTAATCTCCCTAAACTAGGGAGCTGCCTCAGGTGTGCCCTGCAGGCGACAGGTGCTTATGACCTGAGTTGAAAACCAACACTGCTTGGTTTTTCTTGATTTTATTTAACTGCCTTCAGTGGCAGAGGGTGCTAATGTGCCAGCTCGGCGAGTGGGACACAATTTCCTTTTAAAAATAAGTGTAGTTAAGTGTAACAGAACTATGAGTGGGTCGGGGGCTGGGAGGTGGGGGGCTCTCCTTCCTGCCCTGGAGCTGAGCACTGGGGTCCAGCTGAAGACAAACACGGCCACACTGAGTGCCCCCCTCCGCCCCCCGTGACTTCCACATCCTCATCTGCACCCGGACACGCATCTGCAAACCCGGGTGGGCGAGCCCTGGGAGGCTGAGACTCCCCAAGAGCGTTCTCGGGGCGGGGGGTGGGGGGTGGGGGGTCGGGGGTGCTACAGAGACAGCGCCCAGGGGTCCATCTGCATGGGCAGGAGCATGTCGCACCCCCCCCCCAACTCCCTGCGCCTCTCAGGTGGGAAGGACAGAAGCCTGGAGAGGGGCAGAGACCACCAGGCAGAGGGAGCGGCCCGCACAGCCTCCACCTGTGCTGCGGGCCTGAGAGGGCGGGGGGGGGGGGGGGGGGGGGCATGCGGGGCAGGAGGCTCCCTGGGGGCTGTCGGGGGGTGGGGGCCAGGGGGGAGCTGGGCTCCCAGGGGGCTGTCAGGGGCAGGAGCCAAGGGAGCAGTGGGGGGAGCCGTTGTGAAGCCTCGGTGCCCATGTCGGGGTCTGGACAGCAGGGACACCCCAGGGCACCCTGCGCATTGCGCCCCCGAGGGGCCACCCAGGTGCCATCAGGGCCAGAGAGGAGAGATGACAGCAGTGAGAGGACATGACTGGGGGAGGCTGCACCATGGGGCATGGATGGTGGCCTCTCCCTGCTGCCCCCACGTAGTGGACGGGGAGGGGGCCCTGGTCCCCATCCCCTCTTCAGAATGAAGTTCTCTTTGCCCTCAGGTAGGAGCCCCAGGGGTCACTCTGGGGTATCAGGGCTTGTACCCAAGGGACCAAAAATTTGATGGACTCTGCCCGGGAGCTGTGGGGCAGTCCAGGGGGAGATCTGACCATAATGGTCCCAAGACATTAAGTTTCAAGTTTCTGTTCCCTGACTAGAGGTTCCCCAATAATCCAAAGTAAAAATAGTCAAGAGAAACGTTATGTATGTAATAAAATGGAACTTGGATGGCTGAGTTTTTGAAAGTGACCTAGGAGGGAAAGCCATGAGCATACCCTGATAAGAGCCATGAGTGGAGGAGGATGGGTGGGGAGGGCCACCCTGCAGGAGCCGAGCTGCCAGAGAACCTGATCAAGAGGAGGCAGTCAGGGCAGCCTTCCTGGAAGAGGTGACTTCTAAACTGAAACCTGCAGGGAACCGAGGAGGCCTGCTGGGGATCCTCCGGGGGACTGGTGTATGTGGCGCTGTGGATACAGACCGGGTCCTGCGCGTCCATGGTGGAGGCTGAAGAATTTCCCGGCAGTGCCGGGACATGTTGCTGGGGGGGGGGGGGGCGCCCCCTGGATTCTGATGATTTAGGGCAGAAGGAGAAGCAGCTACTCCTGCTGGGGTGTGATGCAAGAGCGGGGCCAGCGCCCCCATGTGGGGCTCCAGCCCCGAGGGGCCGCGCGCTGAGTGGTAGGGATGGGGGGGCGGAGCCGGGGGCGCCCCCCCCACCCCCAGGAAGGTCTCCAGCCCGGACCTGGTCCTTGGACTCCGGTCCCCAGGGCTCTTCTCCGGGCCTCAGCGGCGGTGCCGCAGGGTCGGGCACGTCCCCCGGGGACCTGGATGCTGTAGGATCTCGGCGATCGCGGCCACCGCGGGGCCCCGGGCGGGGCAGCCCCCTGGCCTGCTGCGCCCCCCAACGGCACCCTGGTGCCCCACGCTCCGGGGGGTCCCTGGGGCCCCGGGCACCATCCCTGTGACCGCGGAACGACAGGGACCTACTTGCCCGCGCTTCTCCGCCTGCGCTCCCCCGAGGCCTTAATCCCGGACTGGATTTTGAATTTTCCGCCGCAGGAGAGGTCGGGGGGCCGGCCCGGCTGAAGGTCAGGGGTCCCCTGGGCCGCCCGCCGCCGTGTCCCCGCCCGCAAGGCCCCGCTGCCCCCGCGCACTCACCTCTCCCGGGCCGGGGCGCAGGAGGCCGGGCGGCGGCCGAGCCGAGCGGGAGCGCGGGGGCGGCGGCGGGGGCGAGCCGGAGGCCGGGATCCCGGGGGTGGGAACCGCGCAGGGGCGGGACCCGGAGCGCAGGGGTGAGGGGCGGGGGGCGTGGCGCGGGCCCTGCGCACCTGCTCCAGCTGGGCGTCTGGGAGGGGGTAGGGGTGGAGGGTGGAGGGTGGAGGGGGTGATGGTGGGGGCTCCAGGGGCGCGGGGAGGGGCGGCTTCCAGAAGCTGTGCCCCAGAGCCATTGTGCTCCTGGGGGGAGCACCGCGCGGCCCAGAGGTTCCTCTCTGCCCTTGGTTGGGGGTCCCCTGGGAGAGGGGATTGGGTGGGGGGCAGGTGGCTGGCGTTTTGCGTCTGCCCGGGCCCTGTGACCTCCCCCCTAAACTTCACCTCAGGAGGCTGGGCCAAAAAGCCAGAGCTTGGAAAGGGGAGGGCGGCTCTGAGTCCCGTCACATCCCCCGGCCCCCCACCTGCCTGACCTCCTGTTGCTCAGCGCCCCACCTTCCAGGGGCGGAGGTGATGGGCTGTCCTGGCCACTCTTGCCCTCTGCCTCCTGCAGTGGCACGAGGAGGGATGGGCGGGCGGAGAGCGGGCCCCGGGGGCAGTTTCCAGCCTCCTCCCTCACCTAGGAGCACAGTCACAGGCACCCACACTGGGGCAGGTGATCAGCGCTTCCCAGGTTCCCCCTCCTCCTTTGGTCACTTCTCAGTTGTTCTGTCTCTGCTTTGTAAACCCATCCCTGAAACGGGGTGCTTCCGGGGCTGCGCAGGGATGTGGCAACCCAGGCGTTCTGCAGTCATCATTAAAACCTGACTTATGGGGGATCCCTGGGTGGCACAGCGGTTTAGCGCCTGCCTTTGGCCCAGGGCGCGATCCTGGAGACCTGGGATCGAGTCCCACGTCGGGCTCCCGGTGCTTGGAGCCTGCTTCTCTCTCTGCCTGTGTCTCTGCCTCTCTCTCTCTCTCTCTCTCTCTGTGTGTGACTATCATAAATAAATAAAAATTAAAAAAAAAACCTGACTTATGGGGGGATCCCTGGGTGGCTCAGCGGTTTAGCGCCTGCCTTTGGCCCAGGGCACTATCCTGGAGTCCGGGGATCGAGTCCTACGTCGGGCTCCCAGCATGGAGCCTGCTTCTCCCTCTGCCTGCGTCTCTGCCTCTCTATCATGAATAAATAAATAAATAAATAAATAAATCCTAAAAAAAAAGCCTGACTTATGTAAACCTGTGACTGATTACTGGACATTAAAAGCAAAGGCAATCAATACATAAAACTTGCCACTTCTTAATTATTTCACTGTTTCCTATACCCTTGAGGCTATTTACACCCACTCTATGGGGTGTGTGTGTGTGTGTGCGCGTGTGACAGGTGCTACTGCACATCCCTTCCCACCTCCCTGCTTCCTGACACTGTCGGCAGCTTGGAATCCACCCGGCAAGAGCATTTACGCCACAGAAATTGGCAAACATCATCAATCAAGGCTTGGTGTATGTTTTCTTTTTTTAAGATTTTATTTCTTTATGTGAGAGACGGAGAGAGACCACACAGCAGGCAGAGGGAGAAGCAGGCTCCCCGCTGAGCAGGGAGCCTGACCCCAGGATCATGACCTGAGCCGAAGGCAGGCTCTTAGCTAATGAGCCACCTGGGCGCCTCTGCTGTGTTTTCTTCAGTGTCTTGTATCTGGACATAAGAAAAGACGGAGAAAGCATTAAGAGTGGATTAAGGGATCCCTGGGTGGCTCGGCGTTTTGGCACCCGCCTTTGGCCCAGGGCACGATCCTGGAGTCCCGGGATCGAGTCCTGCGTCGGGCTCCCGGCATGGAGCCTGCTTCTCCCTCTGCCTGCGTCTCTGCCTCTCTCTCTCTCTCTCTCTCTCTCTCTCTATCATGAATAAATAAATAAATAAATCTTTTTTTTAAAAAAAGAGTATGGATTAAACTTAAACGTGTGCATTGCGCGCGTATTATGGCAGGTGTGAGGGTCTTTAGCGGTCACGACATGTGTGGCTGGAACTGAGGAAGTTTGCTCGTCCTGCCTTCAGAACTACGTGACCCAGCAGTCACCCGGTCATGCACAAAGGAGTGACGTTGTGACATGCATCTTTAGCCTGTCTCACTTTCATCTTACGGGTTAACGTAAATGGAGATATGAACCAGCATTCCCGCCGGAGCCACACTCACCCACGGCTTGCAAGCATATGTGGGCTATCAGTACGCAAGTTTGGCAAAAATCACCGAGAGCTTTCTAAGAGAAGCAATTGGCTGTATGGATTTTGCAGCAAAACGTATTACACATTTTATTATTTGTAAATTTTGTTACATATCTTGTATCAGCCAAATTTTTCATTTTTTAAAAAAAGTATTTTATTTATTCATGAGAGACACAGAGTGAGAGAGGCAGAGACACGGGCAGGGGGAAAAGCAGGCTCCATGCAGGGAGCCCGATGTGGGACTCGATCCTGGGGCCCCAGGATCACACCCTGGGCTGAAGGCAGCGCTAAACCTCTGAGCCACCAGGGCTGCCCAGCCAAACTTTTCATATATGTATACGTGTGTGTGTGTGTGTGTGTGTCTATATATACATGCGTGCTCTCCCCTTCTCCAGTTGACGGATAAACATTTGGCTGGATATTTAACCCTGGCTGGATGCTTCACAGGATTTGTCCTATGCTTTCTCATTTTCCCACTTCAGTGCTCTACCCGGGGTGAGCCCCTCTTGACCCAGAGATGATCCCAGGTCTCTTTCCAGGCCAGGCAGACCTCACCCCTGAGCTACGGGCGAGAATACCAGCTATCGGTTGCTTCCTCCCAGACACCAGGTCACGCATCTCCCAGGCCAGTGCAGAGCAGGCCTGGAGCTCAGGAGGGGCATGATCTGGGATGCCCTGCTCAGCAGCAGGACCCTGTGGTACTGCCCAGGGGGGGACCAGAGCCTGGGGTTGGCAGTGAATGTCAGTGAGGTGTCCAAACTGGAACCAGCTGGCGAAGTCATGGATAAGATACAGGAAAGCAACATCGAATATTGTCTAGATATAAGGGGACAGGTAGGACAAGATGGGTGATACAGAGAGGCTTTGGTGGGGGGAGGATGGTGAGTGTTCAGAGTTGGAGGTGTTATTGGGACATCCAAGCTGGAAACACAGGTCAGCTCTGGAGGTTCCAAGGAGAGTCTGGGGCTGGAGATTTCTGGAGCCTTCTGGGAACAGATTGTAATTAAAATCGTGGATGTGGAGGATGTGTATGAGCTTGTCCAGGGTGAGAGGAGGGAGTGATCAGAGGGCTGGGTGCACCTCAAAGTGAGCCATGTAGAGAGGACAGAGTGCAAAAGGATGGGTGCCGCGAGTGTGGAGGTAGGCAGATGGGGGAATGGTTCAAAGTGAAAGGTCATCCGGGGTGAATGCCCGGAGAGGTGCCATGAAGGTGACGTTGTCTGAGGCAGGCAGCCAATTTGGCAAGCTGTGGCCAACCCCAGGGCCAGGTGTGTGTGAGACCTGGGATGAGAACAGCTGGCTGAGAATGGCTGACTAGGATAATGGGCGGCATGTGTGTGTGTGTGTGTGTGTGTGTGTGTGTATGCGCGCAAGTGCACGCACGTAAATTCCAGACACATTCTCAGTCCAGGATGTGACTTATAACGTGTAGGGTGCAGGGAGAGGAAGAGCCAAGCCTGCATCACAGGCTTCCGGTTTTTGTGATTGTAGGACTGCTTATGGTTGGATGAGCTAGGGGAGCTAGAGGGGTGGGGGTGGGGATGGGGGAGGGTGGCCAGGCAGAGGAGTTGAGGCCTACAGGCCCAGGCGGGGGCATCAGGCAGCAAGTGCAACCTCAGGCCTCAACCTTGGGAGTGGTCAGTACTCAGCTAACCCTAGGGGGTGCGTGGAAGGGGAAGCCTCTAGGACCTAGCACCTCAGCTTTCTTTACACTCAAGTAATTAATATAGTGTATTAATTTCAGAGGTGATTCAGTGATTCAGAGGTGATTCAGTGATTCATCAGTTGTATAGAACACCCAGTGCTCATCCCATCATGTGCCCTGCTTCATGCCCATCCCCCCACTCTCCTCCACCCCCCCCTCCCCTCCAGTGACCCTCAGTGTTTCCTAGAGTTAGGAGTCTCATGGTTTGTCTCCCCCTTTGATCCATCTTGCTTTATTTTCCCCTCCCTTATTTTTTTAAATTCCACCTGAGTGAAATCATGTCTTTCTCTTATTTCACTTAGCATCACACCTAGTTCTATCCATGTTGTTGCAAATGGTAAGATTTCATTTTTTTGATGACTGAATCATAATCCACACCTTAGCTTTCAATGAGTCTACAGAAAGCCTGAAGAGCTGGCAAGTGTGAGCTGCAGAGATGTTCCAGAGGGCAGAGAATCCTAGACAAAGTTCAAGGTGTAACTGGGCAGGTGTCAAATCCTGCCAAGGCCGCACAGGAGGAAGGCACGAGGTGGCCACTGCTCAGTTTGGCCCAGGTGTTGTGGGTGGTTTCTCCCCCTGAGCGGTCATGTGCCACAGACCGCAGAGCTTTGGAAAGGGCCAGTGAAGGGCCAGGAGTGGGGCTCTTACAGGTTGGTGAGGGAGGAAGGAGACACTGAGGGAGCAAGTAGAAAAAAAAACCACTTGAAGGAAAATCTTGTCCCGTGTGGGTATGTACAGCCGGCCTCCCTCCGTCTGACTCAAGCCTCTGAGCTGAGGTCTTAAAGATCTAAATTCCAGATTTGGCCCTTCCTAGCTGAGCAGCCTTGGGAAAACCCAGAGGACTGGCGGGAGCTGAGATTCCGTCATGAGATGAATCCCACATCAAAATGGGACCCAACTCTTACTAATCGAAAATAAACACAAGTCTGGGAAAAAGCTGTTGTCTGGTAAGCACAGAAACCTTGCTTTGTCTCCTCTGACCTGGTAGCAAAGGGCGCTGTGGCTTTCGATGGCCGGGAGGGCGCCTGGAGAGCCCCCGACAGCCAGTCCAATGCCGCCAGCACCGGCCAGTGAGAAAAACCAGGACTCGATTCTATGCCTTTTCATTTTATTACAATCCTGTCCTTGTGTTCCAGAGTGAATGGCTATTAATACACAACCCAAAGCACACCTACCACCGATCTTGTTAATAGTCCCATTTCTTTCTCAGTATATGAAACCAAAAGAAAAAATAATCTTAAAAAAAAATCACCAGGTTTAGTACATCCCAGAAAGAGCACCTTTACTAAACAGAAAGACAAAACGTGTCAGGAACCCAACCAAATACACAAAGCAGCAGGTGAGATTCCTGATCGAAAAGACTCCCAATGGAACATAAATAGATTCCCCCTCGACGTACACGTATTTCACAGGAGCGTGTACATATATATGTAATATATTAAAAGAAATTTGGTTTCTACCACAAGAAGTTATTCAGAAATAATAAATCAACATCTGAGATCAGGGAAGGTGCACATTACGAACCAGGCGTGCACCCCCTCCTGCACACCTCCCCTCTGTACACTATGTACACTTGCTGGGAGAGGGCTGGGGCAGGCGCCTCTCTCTGCCCCGGCCCCTAGACCCAGCACATCCAGTGTTTGTAGAAAAGTGTGCCAGGGAGGGCAGGTGTCTATGTGGCCAAAGACCGAGGCCACCGGCCACCTGCCTGGAAGGCGTCCTTGGCCTTGGGGTGAAAGGGAATTGCTTGGGACCCCAGGAACGGCGTGGCAACGCTCCTGGTTTTCAGCAGCAACCCTAATTCTGGGTCGACCTGAGGTCCTTGAGCTATTTGTAGTTTGGCCAGTCTGGACTTCTCTTAGGATCAAATGGCTTTTAGGAAAAGGGTATGGAGTTTCCAGAGCCACTAGGGCTTGGCTATGTGAATGTGTGTTTGCACAAAAGCATGCGCGCACACATGCACGTGCGTGCTTTAAGAGAGGTTGACAAGTTGCAAATGAGTGTTCTACAGGGACGTGCTCAATAGTGTCTACTTTGTAGTCGGTTTGGTCACTGTGTTCTGAGTGTCCCGAAGCTGAAGTGGATTGTTCAAAAGATAGCAGTTGCTGGAGGCTACAGATAGAGCACGCGCGCACACACCCGGGGGCGACATCCTCTTAGGGCTTGGCACAGTGTTTCCATCAACAAAACGAGCAGGAGAGGGGCCCAGGAGCCCGTCCTCATCCTCAAACCCTTTCCCGACACCACAGGCAGACAGAAGAAAAGGCCATCGTCATTGCAAGGTGAGTCAGTAGTTTTAAGGTTCGGGCGCCACGGGCCCAGACGAGTCACGAGTCACACGCAGCCGTACTCGTACCACACCGTCTGCTGGTCCCCTCCAGGCTCGGGGGACGCCGGCGTGCTCTTCAGGCTGCTCCCGCGACTCGAGTCCTCCGGGGCCCGGCCGGCGCGGGGAGCAGGGTCAGGAGACCTCCCCGGGCTCTTCGCGGGGAGCCCCGCGCCGTGGCCTTGCCTTGGGGCCCCGTCCCCCTCTGAGAGGCCGAGCACGCCCCGGACCGCGGTGATGGCGGCCACCTCCGCCGGGTTGGGGGGCGTCGGGGGTTTGGTCCTGGCGGCCGGGGCCGCGGCACCACTGCCACAGGAACTGCCCCCCACGGCGGCGATGGCCGGGGCCGTGGCGGACGGCGGCAGCGGGGCCAGCCTCTCCTCCTTCGGGGGAGCCAGGGAGAAGCGCCTCACGTCCGGGGCCCGGCTGCGGGGGGCCGAGCCCTGACCGGGGCTTCCGGTCTTTCCCACAAGTGGGGTCCGCTCCCGGGCCAGGCAGTGGGAGCTGGGGGCGGTGGGGCCTTGCAGGGCGTGGCTGCCGGGTTCTCTGCCCCCTGAGGGGTCGGGACTCCCCGGCTTCTGAGGGGCCTCCTGTTTGCAAGCCTCTGGCCCGCTGGCCCGGAGAAGGTCGGCGGAGGCCAGGCTGAAGGCCCGGCTCAGGGACCGGCTGGCGGGCGTGTGGGACGGCGGGGGCACGGTGGCCTGCCGGGGTCGGCCCAGGGACAGGCTCTGGGGGGGCTGGGCCTGTCTCGGGGGGACACCGGGCAGGACCTCGGCCTCGGCAGGTCTGAAGTTTGGCTTCACATACTGCCCGGGCTTCAGCAGCTTCCCCTCGGAGGTGCTGCTGGCCATCTTGACGGTAGGGCTCACAAAGCTGGTGGGCATCTTGGCCCCTTCTTTCCTGGCAGGGGGTCCTGGCTGGCCTCCAATGGCCGGGAGGTCGCTGGCCTTTCGGAAGTAGTCACTTAGCAGGTCATCCCGGCAACTGGGAGTGTCCTACAGGGAAGGGAGAAGGGGCGAGAGGTGGTGTGAGAGCCAGGCGGTGCTGGGGCAGCCTGCACCCCCCTGGACGGCCGCTGGGCTGTGCAGCTGGCCGAACTGCGGTTTCCTGCTCCTGCTTGGCCTCGTCCATGTATAATGCTACCCCACCATGCACCCCTGGTCAGGTATGTGGGTCACCGGTGGGGGACCCCAGGTGCCATGTGGCAGCCGCCTAACTCTGCAGACCTGGATACAGCAGACAGGGAGAGGACGTCCCTCAGAGCTCCCCCAGTCTATGGAGAGGTCGGGGCGGAAGGCCTGCCTCCCCGGCCCCCATCTGTTCTCACCCTCTCACCTGGCAGGGCGGGAGGAGGAAGCTACTGGTGGCACCAGACCTTCTCCCCCCAGTCAGCCCAGTGCACTCGTGCACACTCAAGGCTCTGTCCAGGCCACAGGGGAGGGGGAACAACAGAAGCTGGCCCAGAGAAGGTCGGTGGAGGCCAGGCTGAAGGCCCGGCTCAGGGACCGGCTGGCGGGCATGTGGGACTGCGGGGGCACAGTGGCCTGCCAGGGCCCTCACTGCCACTTGGACCATTCTCTGTCTGCGAGAGGCAGGCGGGGTGGGGGTGGGGGTCAGGGAGTGAGGTCCACAAAGGCCGACTCCCGAGGTGGGAAGTGGAGGGCAGAGGGGAGGAAAGAAGTGCATGGGACAGTCCAGCTGCCAGGCTGCTCCCCTCAAGTCACCACCCTGCTGGGCTTCCCCTGACCAGTGAGGCTGAGTCCTCCATCACCACCCTGCAGGCAAACAGCTGCCGAGGCCAAGGCAGGGGACGCCGCTTGGTCACCTTGGCCTCTGTCAGGACCTCAGCCTGGAGGAGCCAAGTGGTGGTTCCTCCTTAGGCTCATGGATGCTGCAAAACCAGGAAGGGAAATATGTTCCCATGGCAGGTGATGTGACCTGTCGTGGGGGCAGCAGAGCTCAGAAACCACCTGCACCTGCCCACAACTCCTGGTCCACGGAAGCATCTGGATGTTCAACCTGACAGAGACACAGTCTGCCATTTTAGGCTATTTGAAGCCACAGATTCCGGTTGAGGGAGCAGCGAGGCTGTGGTCATCAACACGGACAGCTTCCTGCATGCCAGGCACTGCATAACCACCAAAAAGCTAACACCTCCCTTAGTTTTCAAAGCAGGCCTCGCGAGGTTGAGGTTGGCCTAGAACAACCTTTAACAGGTAAGGAAGCTGAAGCCTCGGGGCTTCCACAGCTCACCCACGGCTGTCTGACTGGAGCTGCGGCCTGCACCACCCAGCTCCCTGATGGACATTCTTAATTCTTTGATATGCAGCCCCATGTGGCCACCCAGCAAGCCCATCCTGAGACACCCTGTTCCCTCAGGGAGTGCAGGCACAGGTGGGGCATGCTGTACCTTCCCTGGGGCTGCTCAGGGGAGGGGTCAGGTGCCTGGGGATGGCAGGCTGAGAGGTGCAGGTGGTGCTCCAGGGCCACACACACATCAGCTCCTAGCATGAACAGCCATAGATCCTTCTGGGCTTGTTTAGGCTGAGAAGGGATGGTTGCTGATATGGGGCATAAGTAAGGAAGGGTGACTACCAGGGACATGTCTGAGCTGAGCAGGGTCCCCTGAGAGCTGCAAAGGGAAAGGAAACTCACTGTGACAAGTACACAGAAAAGGGTCAAGAAGGAAAGCCTTCTGATCTCAGGCTTCCCTGCTTTCTGGGCCATCCTCATTTTTTCCACCACATCAGGGCTACCTGTGGGATGCCTAGACGCACGCCAACAGCCAGAGCATCATCTGGAAACCCTGTATGGATGCAGGCCCTCAGGGAGCCCCCCCATCATACCCAGCAAGTGCCACCGGCTAAGCCTGCGTGCAAACCACTGAGTGGCAAACCTCCCGAGAGCAGCAGGGCTTCTGCTGGGTTTCTCCAACTCCTGGTGCATAGAGTAAGTGCTTGCCAGACAGGAACAGAATGGGGGGGGGGGGGCGGCGGCGAGCAGGGACCATGTTCTTCAATTTCCTTTCAGGGCCGACCATAAGACTCAGCACTAGCAAGTATGTGGCAAAAATTTGCCAGTTAAGTGGTTTGCTTTGCTTTTGGAGAGCTGACCCTGTGCATGCTGCAGAGCACAGAGTAGGTGCTCAGTAAATACCCACCGAGCAAGACTGTGGGTTCCACCCTGGCCTACTACAGAGGAGCTAAAGAAAGTTCCACTGTTTATTTAAGCGGAATACCATGGAGGCATGGGAAGCATTAAAAATCCTTGAAAGATCTCCATTGCGAGATAGCCCAGTTATCTGTCCGGCCGCCCAACTGCTCACAAGACTGAAGCCAGGTGGAGTGTGTAAAAGATACACACAGCTCAGGAAGAGCTGCCCTGAGCCCTGGGAGGGGTTAGAGGAGGAAATCTGAATGTCCGTGACATCTGGGCTGCAGCTGCAGAGCACAGATCAGCCAACCATAGCTGGGGCTCAGTCTCGGGTTGCCATATCCTCTGTATGGCCTAGGAACTCAGAAAAGTCTTTACATTTTTAAATAGCTGGAATTTTTTTTTTAAAGAGCATTACGGGCCACACGAAAATTAAATAAAATTCACAGGTCAACGTCCGTTAGCGAAGTTTTGTCAGCACGCAGCCATGCCCGTTCATTGCCAGGTGGGCTCAGGCTGTTCTTCCTGAAACGGCAGCGCTGAGCAGCTGTAGGAGAACATGGGGCCCGGAAGCCCTAAAACATACTGCCCCTTTACAGAGTTTGCCGAGCCTGCAGGTGAAGGCTCAGGGTAAGCAGTACTCAGGGCTCCACCCCAAGGGCCACCGTGAGACCCTGATGCTGCCAAGTGGGATGCCGGCTGGACCTTGAGAAGCTCCCCAGGGTGGCCACACACCATCCCCCACTCCATGCTGGCGGCAACCTCCTACCTGCTCACCTCACAGACGGCGCCCACTGGCCCTGGGGTCGGGGGCTGGCTGCCAGCAGGCTAGTGGGGATCCTCCCCTACCCCCAGGCCAGGCCACTGCTGCCCCGTCCCTTTCTGTGACTTTGCTGCCAGGGTCTCTGCCCCCAGCCCCAAAGCGGGGAGGCGGCGGGGGAAGAGAGGGATGCTGTGTCCGAGCTCTGGGCCACTCACAGGGGTCGGGGAGCTCCGGTTGCTCTCCTCCAGGAACTCTTCCAGGGTGACCATCTCACTGCTCGGGGAGGCGGAGCAGTGCCGGGCCCCCGCGTGAAGCTGGGCTGTGCCTCTCTTCTGGACACTGTCCTGGGGGAGAGGCCCGTTCCGGGGTGGAGGGTACTCGTGGCGGCCGGGGGCACTGCGCCCCTGGGTGCTGGCATCCCGTGGCAGAGTGGCCGTGTCCCTGCTGGGGATCAGGTCTTCGCTGCTGAAGCTCTCGGACCTGCCGTGGAGCTGGTCGGAGGAACCTGGGGGGCACAGGGGTGGGGGTGGGGGAGAAACAGAGGAGCACACCTGAGTCTCCCTCCTCGGCTCATCTGCCTCCAGGGGGCTCTGTGCTCCTTGGGTTCAGCAAGAAGAGAGAGAACCCTGCCCGAGAACCTGGTGGGGATTCTGGTGTGAAGAACACTTTGGAAAGGGGCGCTCAGGGGGTCTAGTCAGTTAGGCACCTGACTCTTGATCTTGGGCTCAGCTCAGGTCTTGATCTCAGGGCCATGAGGTCAAGCTCTGCACTGGGCTCCACATTGAGTGTGGAGCCTACTTTAAAAAGCACTTTTTTGGGGGAGAGCTTTAGGATTTCAGTTTTGCAAGCATACATGCTTTCGTTCATTCGTTTATTTTTATTTAAATTCAATGAGCATATCGTATATTTCTAGTTTCAGGGGTACAGCCTAGTGATGCATCGGCTGCACACAACACCCAGGGCTCATCCCATCACGTGCCATCCTTCATGCCTGTCACCCAGTGACCCCATCCCCCACCTCCCCCACCTCCCAGCGACCCTCAGCTTGTTTCCTAGAGTTAAGAGTCTCTCATGGTTTGTTTCCCTCTAGTTTCATCTGTTTTATTTTTTTCCCTCCCTGCCTCTCTGCTCCTCTGTTTTGTTTCTTAAAGTCCACAAGAGAAATCATATGGTATTTGTCTTTCTCTTACTTTGCGGGCATAATACCCTCTAGTTCCATCCACATGGTTGCAAATAGCAAGACTGCATTTTTTGAAGGCTAAGTAATATTCCACTGTATATATAGACCACGTCCTTACTCCATCATCTGTCGATGGACATCTGGGCTTCTTCCATATTTTTGACTATTGTGGACATTGCTACTTAAACATTGGGGTATAGGTGCCCCTTTGGGTCACTACATCAGTATCTTTGGGGTAAATACCCAGTAGTGCAATTGCTGGGTCACAGGGTAGCTCTATTTTTAACTTTTCAAGGACGCTCCACACTGTTTTCCAGAGTGGCTGCACCACTTTGCATTCCCACCAGCAGTGTAAGAGGCTTCCTTCCCCACTCCATCCCTTTCTCAGTCTGGCATTTAAAAACAGAACAACTTCAGAAAGAAGTGTAAGCTTCTGGTGAAATTTAAATTGTTATCTAATATTAATTGCTATAAGGCCCTGCACACATTAGGTATCATCTATTCATTTATTAAAGATTTACTAAAAAAAAAAAAGATTTACTCAGCGCCTGTTACATGCTAGGGTTCTTCTAGGGGCTGGTCATGTGCATGTTAGCAGAAAAAAAAATCTGCGAAGTTTCTAGTCTTGGGACCACATATACATTCTTTTCAAATGCACAGAAATGTCTGCTAAGACAGAAGACACTATGCGCTATTAAAATATGGTCAAAACATGTAAAAGAATCAAAGTTATCTGACGGTGCTCTCTGACCAACATGGATGGAACTATGGTTACTACTCCCACTCTGAAGATCAAGTAGCTCAGATCTGGAGCAAGGGTGCCATGCCTAGAGGCCCTGGCTGGGCTCTGGGGGTAAAGGGATTCACTCAATCGCCTGGGTCTGCACCTGATACTGCATGATGCAGGCTGGAACTGCAAATGCGTGATGCGGTGGTGGAGCCCGTGACGATTACCGCTTTAACCACAAAAGTGACATGAGCCTAGAACCAAAGACCCTACTACAACGACAACTGCACGGAGGCCAAGGCTGACCCACCTTTGAGGTTAAGAGGTGAGCTGTCGCTGGACGCGTTCCGACTGGTCTCCAAGCTGTCTGGCCGGGACACTGAAAGGAAGCGACACTCAGCCTCAACGGCCAGGGGGTGGAGGGAGGGGGAATGCCTCGGACCACACCATCTGAGAAAAGCTGCGTAACAAAGCTGCTCTGTGCCAACAATGTTAAGGCAAATGTCCTCAGAAAGGATGGATTTCGGGGTTCTCCTTGTTCTCCCATCAGGAGCTCAAGCTCTGTCAACTTGAGTGCGAGGCACAGCATCCAGTAGGCGACTCTATTGTTTTTACTGGGTCCAGGGCTAGGACTTAGAAGAAGCCTCACACTGAACCCTAGTACAGTAAGCAGACCAAAACCAAGGACGGCTCAAAGTAAGCCAACTGAGGCTGAGGTGGGAATGTCCATTCCTATTACTGCACAGAGCTTTCTAGAACACATGCAACCTGGTGAGGGTGGGAGCCAGGAAACAGCCATATCTACATGTGTATGTGTGCACGAGGGGGAGTGTGCCTGCACACTTCAGTGATGCACAGGCACGAGAGCTGGGACCCTCAGAGGAGACGGAGGGCTCGCTCTTCCCGGTCGCTCGTGGTCTGCCAGCCCCTTGCATCACCTGTCTCAAACCTACATCCACCCCCAAGCGAAAAATTGGCCAGTATAGTGACAAGGGCTGGAGAAACCAGCCCTGCCTGAGTCTGCGTGGGGCAGCTCTCAGGTTTTAGGGGGAACCCGGCTGCAGGAGGGGTGCTCCACCCCTTGCAGGCTGCCCCTTCAAGTCTGCAGGCTTGCTTCTCCTGGTCCACTCTCCCAGGAGCCCTGCCAGCCTGCTGCTCCGCACCAGCATCTGTCCTGCTGGACCATGAACCCCTGGGGGACGGGAACTGCATTTCTGTTATCCTTGCATCCCTCTCAGCCTGCAGCTGGTGTTGAGGGGAACCGTGTGGGGAACTGGAGATGTGCTAGGAGGTGCGCTGCTTACCCTCCCCCGGGGAGAGTTTTCTTCTGATTGGGTCTAGAGGGCGCCTGGTTCCCAAGTGCTGGTGTGCTCCGCAAATAGCAGGCATCTGGAAAACTCTTAATAGCAAAAGGGGTTTGGGGAGGAGCCAAATAAACACTTGGTGTTTGAGAAAAGTGTAAAAGAAGAGTCAGTCCTCTCTTTGAGAAGGGAAAAAATGACATAAAGAACGCACATCTCCCTTTAAAAAGGAATTAAGTTTCATTAAAAGAAAACTAACACAAATCAGTAAGACCTAAAATGCTTTTTTAAAATAATTTTGAGAGAGAGAGAGAGAGAGAGAGAGAGAGAGAGAGGAGAACACGAGCCAGGGGCAGAGGGAAAGGGAGAAGCAGACTCCCCAATGATCAGGGAGCTCAATGTGGGGCTCCATCCCAGGACCCCGAGGTCATGACCTGAACTGAAGGAGGACGCTCCACCTACCGAGCCACCCAGGGGTCCCCACCCCTCAATGCACTTTTGTTTATTTAGCTACTGCTTTTCCTTCTTTTTCCTGATAAGAGAAGCTCAAGGAGGGCACCTGGGATCCAGCCCCGTGCTGGGCTCCCTGCTCTGTGAGGAGAGCCCGCTTCTCCCTCTGCCTCTTGCTCCCCCGTGCTTATGCTCTTTTGCTTTCTCTGTCCAATAAATAAATAAAATCTTAAAAAAAAATCTCAAGGAATCAGAGTACTTAGGAAGAAAACCCCTCAGTGGTGAGCTGCTGGAGCGTCGCTCTGGCTCTCAAGGCGCCTTCACAAAGCACGGCAGCCAGCACCTTGGTGTGTTAACCCTCCACTCCCTGTGCACACACAAGGGCCCTGTGCATTAAACTCTTCTGTATTTTCTCAGAAGCGGCATGCCGGTTTCTGCATCACAAGATGCTTAAAACAATGACTAGGGTAGGGCGGGCACCTGGGAGGCTCAGCTGGTTAAACATCCGACTCTTGATTTCAGCTCAAGTCGTGATCTCAGGGCCATGAATTCAAGCCCTGAGTTGGGCTCTGTGCTCCGTAGGGAGCATGCTTGGGATTCTCTCCTGTCCCCTCTGCCCCTCCACCCCCACCACTTGTACTCTCACTAAAAGAAATCTTAAAAAAAAAAAAAAAAGACAGTGACTAGGGTAGGAGATAATGCTGGCACCTATGTTTCTCGTTGATTAGAAGTAAACAGAGCTCACTGTGAACTTTCTGAGTTTTAAGAATTATTCCCCCCCCTTTTAGGATTTTTGATTTTCAAAAATTATAAAAATCCAAAGCAGCTTTTAATGTTTGGGAAGGCTGGTGTAATGCAGTTTTCTTTCTGCAGAAACTCACGATATATCTAAGTCAGAGGACCAACTGCTTCTAAGCATTTCTAAGACCACATACAATTCTGAACAACTCTGGACCACCAAAATTCACGTAAGAACCGTGAGACACCTCCCCACACTCACTGCTCCCCGTGTGGGTCACCAGAATGTCCTGACAAACCTGAGGGGCACTTAAAAGCAGGGGAAGCTGTCGCCAATAGAAGTGGAACACTTCAGAGGTGGTGACTTCCCCGTCAGTGGAGGTATGCAAGCAGAAGTCACATGCCCAGGCCCCAGGGGAAGGCAGAAGGGAGCCTGGAGGGACTGTGGGCCCTCCCTCCCCACTCCAACACAACCACCACACTTTTGCCTGTTTCATATGTTGGACTTCCATACAGGACTGAGATCAGAAGAAAAGTCCTGTTGATGAAAACCAGGCACAAGGGCATTGAAGCCTGAGCACTCACCGTACTGCCTGTGGTTGAACTCAAACTCCAGGGATGGGTCACAGAGGCTGTCATCTGAATTATAGCCTATGGAGGAAGGAAGGTCACTGGTTATTTTTATTTTCTTTTTTAAAGATTTTATTTAAAAAAAAATAAAGATTTTATTTATTTATTCATGAGGGACACACACAGAGAGAGGCAGAGACATAGGCAGAGGGAGAAGCAGGCTCCCTGTCGGAAGCTTGATGTGGGACTCGATCCCAGGACCCTGGGATCATGCCCTGAGCCGCAGGCAGACGCTCTACCGCAGAGCCCCTCGGGTGCCCCTAGGTCACTGGTAATTAAGACGGGGCGCCTAGAACACTGTAACCAACTACAGACTCTTATGTAGGAAAAGCGTATGTTTATTTGTCCTCTGACATGGCAATCCTACTAGCAATCAACTCCAGGGATGCAGTGGCCGAAAAAGTCACCATGTGGCCATTTTCATTACCATGCAGCCATAAACGTAAAAAGACTGAGAAAAGTCTCCACGAGGCACAGCTAGGTGGGGAAAAAAACAAGGTGTGTATATTTTGTTTATTTACTTATGTTTTTGGTTTAAGGAGGCTCCATGGCTGGGGTGGAGCCCGATGTGGGGCTTGAACTCACGACCCTGAGGATCAAGACCTGAGCTAAGATCAAGAGATGAAATGCATAACCAGCTGAGCCACCGAGGCACCCCTATTTTGCTTATTTTTGCAGGAAGAAACAATGGGAGCAGAAGCAAGGAACGAAGAATAAAGGTCATGTACAGGGTGGTTTTGGAATGGTTTTGGAAGGGATCCAGGGAAAGATATCTACACCACATGGAGTACATACACATTTTCACCACAATTCCGATTTTTGAAATCTGTTTTGCATGTTAAAAAACATGGGGGTGGGATGCCTGGGTGGCTCAGCAGTTGAGTGTCTGCCTTCAGCCCAGGGCATGATCCTGGAGACCCAGGATCGAGTCCCGCATCATGTTCCCTACATGGAGCCTGCTTCTCCCTCTGCCTGTGTCCCTGCCCCTCTCTCTCTCTCTCTCTCTGTATCTCTCATAAATAAATAAAATCTTAAAAAAAAAAAAAACACGGGGGTGATTTAAGAAGAAAAAGGTCTGAAAACGGAAACAAACCCTACTGTGTTCAACTGTCACCAGGATCGCACAGAGAGACACATTTATCTGCAGTGAATTTTGAATGTAAACCTGTCAGAGTGTCCTTAGTGAAATGTAATCTAAGGACTGAAAGAGCCGCAAAGAGAACATTGCTTGCTGAACTTACCGTTACTGGCAGCTCGGGCACACCTGCGTTTTAAACCCTGATGCACAGTTTCAAGAAAAAAATGTTTCGGGAGACAAGAGTTCCGTGTAAGGAAAGGACACCCAAAGAGGACATCGAAGAAGAAAAAAACATTTCTGTAACATTAAATCTGAATTGGAACTATTGACACAAACCAGGGACACAGAGGTGTCCTTATCTTCCTTTACTGGAAGGGTCTAAATGCAATGGCGACTCTGAGGGCCCAGATCTCATTTATTAAATTCAGCTCTAAAAGGAACTAGATTTGGGGCGCCTGGGTGGCTCAGTTGGTTACGCATCTGCCTTAAGCTCAGGTCGTGGTCCCGGGGTCCCACGTTGGGCTCCCTGCTCAGTGGAGACGGCGTCTCCCTCTCCCTCTCTCTGCTGTTCCCTCTGCTTGTGTGTTACCCATTAAATAAGTAAAATCTTAAAAAAAAACAAAACAAAACAAAAAAAAAGCATGTAAAATAAAAGGAACTAGATTTGCTTAAAGAAATGGCTGATTCTAAGGGGGTTTCCTTCTGCTTGAAGCTGGCTATGTGCCCCCCGAAGCTGAGAACAGGCTGGCAGGGAATCGCATGGCCGGGGGCTCCTGTGGTGACTGACCTTCCCGGGGGCTCCGCAGGTATAGGAACAGCCATGGTGTTCCTGGGCTTGGGCTCTGGTTTAGGGATAGGGTCTCGGCTGACACGGACCGTGGGTCTGTCTGAAGGATGGGACCCGGAGCCATGCAGTCCGCTGCAAGTCCAAGGGGAGGTGGAGGCTTCTGTGCCCGCAGCCCGGGAGGTGGGTGGGAAGGGGGACTGCCGACAATGGGGGCCCAGGGTGTGCCTGTCCCGGCCAGCACGTGGCACCCCCCCTCCCCCACTGCCCACCCCCCCCAGCTGACCTCTAGCAGCAAGTGACTGCCGCTTCCAGGGCCTGGCCAGACATGGAGAAGCACCGCCAGGCAGCCCTGTGCTCATCACCCCACTTGTCCCCAGGGGTCACACGGCTAACCCAGTGTACTTCAGGGCAGGGCCCAGTACCCTCCGCCCTACACAGCCAGGTTCCAGGAGTCAAGTGGCTGGTGGCATGATGAAAACCATCACCCCTCCTGGTTCTCTCCAATTCCCAACACCCCCAAGGCCCCACTTCCCACACAGTTGCTTCAGATATTTTCATGTTTCTAAATTATTATTATTCGGATATTTTCATGTTCTTAAGTTATTAACAGAACATCTTAATTTTTTAGCATTAAGCCTCATCTTCCCTTCTGTCTGTGTATTTTAGACACCTAAGTGCCTTTCTCTCAACCGTTCTCTTCTACGGCACCCTGGTCTTGCCTCACGGGGACGACCTCCTCACGGCTCCTGGGCTCCATCAACCACAGGCACAGAAAGTTCCCACCCCTGCGGAGCGCCCATCGACTCTGCGGCCCCACGCTGGGTTGGGTCCTTGCTGTTACAGGCTCCCCTCGGGGGTCCAGGGATCCCTGAACATCCCCCGGCTTCACTTGACAGGATCCACCTGAGCCATTCGGAGGGGAATTTCCTAGGCTTTCATACAGCTTGAAGGATGTTGAAATCTCCCATCTAACAGTGTGAGCACCCATGGCCACTGGCACCCTGGGAGGTGTTCGGTTTGTAAACCTTCCTCGAATCACTTGTTCTCAGCTACCCAGAGCCCTGCCTCCCACTCCATGGGGCAGCCCTCAGTTCCAACACTGTCACGCTTCCTCCCTAGAGAAAACGCCTCCACACTCCTGCTTCTAGTCCAGACTGCGGCTCACCTCCCTTCCGGAGCTACTTAGCGCCAGCAGCTCCTGAGTAGGGTGGTGAGGGCTGCCGGGCATTGGGCCTCCAGAGGGGGCAGCTGTCTGCCCTGCATCACCCAGCTGACAGGCAGGGGCTATGCCCACATGATGACAAAGCTAGTCTGCCTACAGCCTAAGTGCTCTGTGAGCCTGGGGTCTTCCCAGGCAGGACGCTGGGTGTGTAGCCCTCTAATTCCGCAGGCACCCACAACTCACCTTTGGTGCGGCCTGGGTGCCGGGAGAGGGGGGTGGAGCTGGAAGGGGTCGTAGTGATGGCTGAGGTCGAACAGGTCCGGGAGCTCAGCTCCAAGGGCCAGGGCTTCATGGCTGGGTCAGCGGAGGCATCCGTGCGGTCAAGGCTGCCTCTGTGCGGGGACCCTTGCTTTGGTTTTAGGTCCCCAGGACCTGGGGCAGAGAAGGACATTGAGAAATGGGGCTGGGCTACTGCACCGAAGCCTTGAAGCAAGGGCACTGGGGTGCAGGGACTGGAGGCATGGAAGCTGGGACGCTGTTTCAACAGGAGGGCCCTGGCTGCAGGCCAGTGAGCGAGGCCTCAAGAGGCCAGGTCAGAGGGCGAGCCCCAAAAGCCTCGGAAAAGATCAAGAGCTCCAGAGGACAAACCCACGGTTGCCAGGAGGCCAACGCACGAGCTTGGGGCACGCCTGTGGTGTAAGAGTGCCGAATGTAACTCAGATGCCCAATTTTAGAAGACCCTGGTGGCATCTGCCCTGGGTCACTCCAGGCCTGCAGCCACAGCCCCAAAGGTCCAGGACATCCGTGCATCCTGCCAACGGCCCTCTTAGGCTTTGAGAGAGGAGTTTATTGAGGCACCAACAATCATTTGTTTAAGAAGTCTTAGTCTCTGTAAGAGTGACTTTTACCTTGTATCTGGTGCTCTTCTGAAATCACTACACTTTCTACCAGGAACATACACCCTTGTTTAACAAAATCTATATAAAAATGTTTAAAAAACAAACAAAAAACCCTCCAACTACCTAGTGGCAGGACAAGGGATGGGCTCTGTGGATGGAAGACAAACATGAGAGCAGCTGGAGCTCCCGAGGGCACAAGGACAGTGCTGTTTTGCAGCACATCCCCCTCCAGGCACCCCTCACCAGGGACCGGAGCGTGCCCTCCCGCCACACCGACCCCGCCGGCAGCCTTAGCCATGCCACGTCTGGACTCACTGGGGAAGTTTTCAGTGCCCAAATCTTACAACCTGAAACACCAAGGCAAAATTTGGATTCTGAAAGATACCCTTGATGAGAAGCAAGACTCAAGTCTGGGGGGATGAGCAGGGAGAAGCATCCAACAGGTGTGGTTAAAACGGCGGGGGGCGGAGGTGGAGGGGAGCGACAGTTAGCACGGATGGCAGAGAATGGGGCGATTCTGATGGCATGCTGGCGACACAGGGACCCAGAGGACTGGGGTCCCTCAGGTGAAGCGCGTGACATCGACTCCGTGCCACATCGACCAACTTTAACAGCTTAACAGATATTTGTTCATATGGTTACCTTGCTTTTATGGTGGTAACTGGTTTTCCAGCGACAGCATGAGTAATAATCTTTCCCTTTAATTTAAGATAAATTTAAGTGGCAACGGTGAGTCACTTGAAGGGAGAAAACATAAGCGATCACACAGGTGATGGAAAGATGTGGCAAGACTCAGGAAGATGGCACAAGAAGGACAGCAGACAGGAGACAGCGCAGTAGCTAAAGGCCTCTATCGACCAGCACTCCACTCCCCCCGTTCTGGATGTGACGATGGTCTTTCTGTCCGCTATCGCATTCACCTCTGTGTCCAAGAGGTCAGAGAGCTACCGCACAGTCATAAAACTTCGTCTGGGCTGACCTCTGGCTCGGCAACATCGATCCAATTATACAAAATGCTTGAATGGAGCAATACATCCTTCTGGACACAGAGCATGTCTGAAAAATAGCCTTGTCAGCAAAAGCCAACAACTTGGTGCTCTGATAGAGGAGGAGGAAAGGGCAGCGGTTTTAAATTTAGCTGCTTAAAAATAAGTCTTAAAAAAAAAAACCAAACAGAAAGCAAAACAAAACAAAAAAAAAAACACCTCACTTGACAGAGGCCGTATATTTTAGGAAGCAAAGCGACAACCGACCAGTTCTGCTTTACACACGGGCACGACATAAGCCTGCAGGTGCGAGCGAGGGGAGGCAGCACATGGCCACTGCACTTACTGATTGGCACGGACATCCTGGCCCGAGGACCTGTGCATGGATGTCCCGAGGCTCCCCTACAACTGTGCTGTGCTGGAGAAATGGTCCAGGGGTGTGACAACTCATCTTCTCTTTTGAAATCAGAATCCACGCAGGCTACTTTAAACTTGGCTTGAAATTAGGATCAGGAGGTCCTAGGAGGGGTCCACTATAGGTCATCAGGCCTTTAGGTACTTTTTTTGTTTTTGTTTTTGTTTTTTTGGTTTGTTTGAATTTCAGAAATGAAGGAGGAGACATGATGAAAATGGTATGATAAAGGGAAAGGATTAGAAATCTCCAATTTCTGAAAAAGGGACAGGCTCGTTAGGAGAGGATGGGATGTCAGAGGAGGACCAGAACCGCAGGCGTTTAGAGAGAGTCGGGTGGGCCGTTGGAGACTTGTCTTTGTCCTTGCTTTTGCTTCTCAAAAAGGGACTCTTTTTGCGCTGAGCTGCTAAATTGTTATTCCCCGGATAACCCAAGAGAGGAAGGAAAAAAAAACAAAACAACAAATAAATGAAATGAATAATAACAAACGATTCTAAATTAGCTAAATGTAGACAGGAGATCAGAGTCCCGTCCAACCCAGGAAAGATGGGAGCAATACCCTTGACAAGCCCAGAACCGGGACTCAGTGAATCATTTATGCTCTGACTCAACGTGATTAAGTCAGGGGCGTCTTAGTGTCAATGTGTTACTGGGCACGTGAGGAGAATTATGTGTCGCTCAGGGAGCCGATGGCTGAGATTTTTTCAATTTTGGTGTGTGTTAAATTATTAAGTAAGGATGTTTATTAATTTAGGACTTGGCTTCCCTTACTCATCCATTTTAATGACAGGCCCCGCCGGACGACCTGGTGCACACTCTGCTCCCGGTTCCTGTTCAAAGGCCCTGGAAACCCCTAATGGTATGTTTTTCTGGCCCAATGTCACAAGACGACGGTCTACTGAAGTACTCGTTGGTAATTCTCATCTAAAATGACCTCTGAAAATCATGAAAATACCTGTTTCTATACCTTCAAACCCCACGACACCAAGAGCCATTCCCTTCAAGATCTACGCAACCTGTACTCCAATCTTACCCATCGTGGCCTTGAAAATCAAGTCTCATCTGCTCTGACAACTTTCTGAACTCGACCTATAATACCAGAGCTGGGTTAACCATTTTTCTGATTTAGGATTAGAGCGGACACAGCAGTAATTGCTTATTTCTGCCTCCACAGCACCACCTGGCGGCCAGCGCTCAAGCCGCCGACTCAGGGACCCCAGGCTCTGCGGGTGGTGGGCAGGGGCGGTTTGCAGCTCTACCATTGATTACTCTGGCAAGTGTTTCACTTGGGCAAGCCTCCCCTTCTCTGCTCTGAGAAGGGGTGATTAATTGTGCCCACCTTGGGCGGTCATTAGGACCCCATGAGACAGGCACAGCAGGTCAATGAGCTAGAAGGGTGCCCAGCCCAGAAGCAGCACCGGGACATACACAGCTGCTGCGGCTGCAACAAAGAATTTTCCCCGACCCACTAGTTTGTCAAGTCTTTATTTCTTCTCCAAGTCTTCCTAGCTCATAGAGAGCAAGGGTAGGTAGTTAAGTCAATTTAAAGGATAATACAAATTGAGGGCATAACGGTCAACTTTAAATAGCTACTGTGAGCACCTGAGGGGAGCGAGCCCCCCTACATAGAAGCAAAGGCTCAGCTTCACCATCACCCAGCTGCACTTGAGCCTCTTACCTACTCTATCTCTGAAGAATGGGAATGCAAGCATTAGGCCCCAGTATGCGTGCACGCGCACGTTTTCTCCTCGGCATTTCAAAGTGATGCAACAGGACCTACTGAATGGCACCCCCAAAAGGCTCGTGCACATGTCACAGTCACCGGGCAGCTTGTCACCACTGGCCCTCAGCACCATAACATCAGCCCCCGGGGGCACAGGACTCTCAGGCATAACAGGCCTGGTCTTCAGAAAGTTCTAGTGTCCTTCACGACAATTTAAATTACTCAGGGTGCACGCTGGGCAGGTTGTGAGTAAATAACCCATTAAGAGATATTTAAAAAGTAAATCGGAAAATTTAACAATGTTTCTGGCAATTGCTGTGCCTAGCTGACTCTAAGGTACACATCCCCGCCCCCCACCCCCCCATTCCTTCACGTTTCTGAAATCAAGATGCAGCTTCAATGGTGTCTGACAGTCTTCGCTGGCCAGGTGGCATGGCCACAGCCAATCTACGGTGCTCCTATATTTCTTTTATGCCCCAACCTACGTCTTTATAAGAGCCGTCCAACCAGAGTATAAAGAAATCCCGAAGTGGTAAAGCCCTGCCTTCTTTAACTGCAGTGTCTTTCCTGCCAGTATAGAAATTATGCAGCATATCATGATAACCTCTCAGATTAGATGAAACACAGCATAAAAAAAACAGGAATCCATGTCAGAACCTCTGCAGCGCTTGCGTGCATGTAGGTCTGGACGCCAAGGCCCTACCACAGCCTATGTGATGAGTGACACTTTCATTCTAAAATAACAAAGCCGTCAAGGGACACAGCTGCGGCTGTGAATTCGTGTTTTCTCCTGGGTTAAGGTTGCTGACATGTGCAAGGAGGCACATGTGTGTATGCAGCGCACCCTCTTCAAGCTCCTACATGCTCCCGTGCACCTGTACACGTTATCTCTCATCCTCCCCTATCCAGGCACAGCCCTCCAGAGCAGCCCCTCTGTAGCCCAACTGCAGCCTGGCCGGCCGCTCCTACCTTTACCCATAGGCCCATTGAGGGCATCCCGATCTTCTGCACCGCTGCAGCTGGATGGGGTGGCCTCGGGGTTCTCTGGCTGCGATCTGAGGGCCTGAGGAGATGGCAGGGTCGGCTCTGGGGACTCCACCTGCCAGGGAGGGCTGTCTGCCGTTGACTTCAATCGTTCTCTGGAACCCTCTTTCTTTGGTTTGATGAGCTTGACTAAGGCTTTGGCGCCAATCCAGTGGTTTTTCCTAGTGAGAAGAAGATTGTTAGGACACAACCAATCCTTGTCACCCCTCCACCAGGCCACAGGGTGCCCTGACTGACATGAGCCGGGCTTTCCATCACAAGCCTGGCAGCCATTCATTCGGGGTTCAGAATGGTGCTCCTCACCATCACCAGGATCCCTGGACTTGGGGCCTAGTGATGGTGGAAGTGTGTACCGTGCAGAAATTCACCCTAGCCTCTGGGGGAGACAGGATGTCAAACATGGTGCAAACCTCAAACTCTTGATTATCCGTGCAAAACAAAGCTGCACTGTGCTAACCTCAGCTCTGTCTGTTGGCAATTTTTCTGTCAAAAATGCCATTTAAAAAAAAATTTTTTAAAAAGCCATTTTAGAACTGAGTCACAGACCTCCTCATCTTCTGCTCAAGTTATTAGTAAGTAGAATAAGTGGACATTCTTCAACCAGCCCTTGGTGTGGAGGAGTCTGGGAGAGTAGGCAAGAATGACTCATTTAAAGTAAAACCAGAGAGTTTTAAGAGTAAGCAACAGAGTTGCTGCTGACAGGAAATGGGAATTCTGATTTAACAAACAAACAAACATGGCTCAAACTAGCTGGTACCATGTTTACACAAATCACCGTCTCATCTGAGTCTTCATCTCTCTGCCAGAGCAAGGACTGAGGTTCAGGAGTTCCGTGGTTCCCCAGAGAACCTCAAAAGGTTTACAGGGACTCGACTTTGAGGCTGGGCTGGGGCGGCTGCTGGGGGCTCGGGGCTGGATGGGGGGTGTGGGGGGAAGCCCAGCGGCACATGGCCGGCAGTCCCCGGGGACCAAGCTGGGACCACCACCGAGGGCCTGGAGAAAGGAATGCATGTGGGAACCTGCCCTGGGGTCAGGGAGTCCAAAGGAATCCAGGTGAGGCCCAGGGGTTCCCGTGTTGGAAGGACACGGGCGCACCAGCTTCCCCCGGAACAGGAATGTGATTTCCCACGTCCAGTTAAATCATGAGGTGGGGGCGCCTGGGTGGCTCCAGGGGTCGGGCATCTGCCTTTGACTCACGTCGTGATCCTGGGTTCCTGGGATCGAGTCCCACATCAGGCTCCCCACAGGAAGCCTGCTTCTCCCTCTGCCTGTGTCTCGCCTCTGTCTCTCATAAATAAATAAAATCTTAAAAAAAAAAAAAAATCTTGAGACAGACTCAGACACGACAACCCTGCTGTCTGGCTCCCAGGCTACAGACTCTCTGCCTCCTTGAAAGAGCCGTGCTAAAGTGAGCCCGTCTCCTCAGGGTCACCCCTGTGTCCTCAGGGTCCCCCCGGTGTCCTCAGGGTCGCCCCTGTGTCCTCAGGGTCAGCTGGCATTTGCTGACCCTCACAGGACAGGCCACAGCACAGAGGCCAGGGCTGACAGTCATAGGACAGCCTCCACGGAGCAGGGCGCTGCTCTGGCCGGGAGCAGTTTCCACTCTGCTCACGACCACGGAAGCTCTCTGCTCTGGACTTAAACCACAGACACATAAATGAACTCACTTCTTTGGAGCAGGATCATAGAACTTGTACTGATCCATGATTTTTTCTTCCAGTTTTTCCTTATGCCTCCGTAAGGCATTTAATTTGTCTCTGTGAAGAGAGCGGAAAGGAGGATGATCAATTGAGTTTTAAATTAGACCCGTACATTTACTCAGCAGCCCAGCCCTGGCGGGACCTTCTCTGGGATTCAGACGTCATCGTGCCCATGACCACCACTGTCGTGAAATGGGGTATGTGGACGGGAGCATCTGGCATGGGTCCGGGAAGCCCCAGTGCCTCAAGGGGTTCGTGTTAGAGCACTCAGGGTCCGGGTTCAAGTCAACTCAAGGGAGCAAGCCCCTAAACCACCGGAACACACTTCTGGAAGGACTTGCCAGCCAGGTCATGCAGTACATGGGGCATTTGGGGTTGGACACCGGGCTCATGTATTAACACCTTTGGTGAGGGGCAGATGTGCTCTCAGGGAGCGGGTCCCTTGAGGGGCAGCAAGGCTGAAAGAGTGACCTCTGACCTGAACCCACTCCGATGCTGGTTTCCGGTAACGCTTCCACAGGGGCAAACTCAAAAGCTTTTAGGGACCAGACAGAGAAGGTAAGGAGCACAGCGGGCCTGGAAAGAGCCAGGAGAGCGGTGGGGACTGAAGTGGTGGCAGCCTGCTGCCAGGCGGCCGCGTGAGGCCTGCAGGGCAAGTCTGCCAATTTGCCAGAGAAGCCAAACCCCTGGGCTATGCAGCAAAGCCTCCGGGAACCAGTTTACATTTTCAGAAATGCAGGAAGGGTCAAGATGCCCCAGGCCTCTGCATTGCCCACAGGCCTCCACCCGCTGGGCTCTTCCTTTGAAGATGAGGCCTCTGAACCAGAGGCGAGGGCGGGGCTCCCCTACGCTGCGGCCGGAGAGAGCTCTCTGCACAACAGCACCTCCACGGAGACCAAGAGCCTGGTGAACCTCCAGGCCTGATCACAGAAGCCCACTCTGCTCCCAGCACCCCCGGCTTGATGTCTATGCTGCTCTCCTGTCCTCACCACCACGCCATGTGGCCTTTTTCTCCACGTGCTTCCATGGCTGTGTGGCCCCACGGATGCACACAAACTCACAGACAGCAGGCCTTGCAGCCGCTCAGGGGACCCAGAAGGGTGCTCTGCTCAGAGCAGGCCCTGGGACGCTTGCCAACTTCTGGCACCCGACAGACACTCTCGAATGCAAAACTGCCATCAAATCATCCCCCATGGGCACCAGGCCCCCACTCTCCCAGTGAGCACCTGCCCAACCCCTGCTGGCAGTTTTTACCAGCTGGTTACAGAGGGCCAACTTCAGCCAAGGGTCGGTTGTAAGCACCCCAAATTTACAGCGTGGTTTTCAATGTGAACCATCCTCCAGCAGGTGGTGAGCCAGCTCTACAGGAGCAGACAAAGCTCCTGACAATCACTATGTTGGAGAGGACGGCCAGTGGGCTGGCATCCACCGTGACCACATGCCCCTGCCGCATGTCTCCTCTTGCCCTCCCAATGCTGGCCAGCCACTCCCACTCGTGAGGCAGGACAGTCCCACCACCACAGCACAGGGTGGTAAAAATTACCCAGATCCAGGAGACGTATCTTGGACTATTGGACTTCTAAATCCCGAGGCTTCCAGTACCCAGGGCTCTTCCTTCTGACCTCTGTTTCTAGCAGCCCTGGTGAATCCAAACCCACGAGCTGGGCACAGTTGAGCACCTGCCTCCCTCTCCAGCCACTTTCTCTTTGGACATTCCCTGCCGCTAGACCACTTCCGTCTCCCTTGGGTCCCTCCCCCACCCGCCTACCTTCTCCACATCCCATGTCAGCAACCAGAACTCCAACTCCTGCCACCTGTAGCTCAACAGCTGCCCAGCAGGGACACGCTCCCCACACATCCCACCACCCCTACACCAGTGCCTGGCTCCCAGGGAACGGGTTTTGTGCACCTCATGGGGCCCACACCAGAGCCGGTACTTCATCAGCACCAGCTGAGGTAGGTCAGCCACAGCCTGCCAGTAACCCACTGTCCCGTGATCCAAGGGAACACAGACGGAGGCAAGAGCAAGACACCAGTTATAGCACCTGTTCTCAGCCTTCCATTGGAATTCTTCCCTGAGATACTTCTCATTGGCACGGTCCTATTTTTAAAAGTAAGCTTAATCCCAAAATCAGATTCCAAAGCTCCTGTTGGCGGGCACTGCCGGTGGAAAGCGAACAAAGACCAACCACCACACTCACACAAACCCAGAACTGTTCCAGAAGTCAAGAGAAGGATGTGCTGGTAAGATGGTCTATCCCCTTGCCCTTGGGACACCACCAGGCCCAGGGGCCAACCTCTGTCCAGAATGCCGCAGGTCCCAGCACGGGGCCCCTATGTCTACAGCCATCACCCCCACACACATCCTTACATGTACTGCTTCTGCTCCTCATGGTACTGCTCCTTATTCTCCATATTCTGCTCTAGAAGCATCTGGTTCTGCTGGCTCAGCAGCTGGATCTGGCTCAACAGGTGGTGGTTTTCTTCCTCCAAGTTGCCCTTGAGACGGGACAGCAGCTAAAACACAAATCAATGTTTCAAGCACCACGCGATCCCAAGATACCCCTGCTAAGAACCCAGCCACCAGGGGAAGGGCCACGCGCACACAGAGCACCTCTCCTCCACTGGTGAAAACCACCTGCAAGGACCCAGAGAGCCAATGGCCTCGGGGTTAGGGGACGAGTTCCCTCTGCGCCTACCCTGTCCATTCAGGCAGCCGCCAGCAATGCGTGGCCACCAAGCACATAAAAAGTGCCAAAATATCCAAGAGATTCTGAAGACTTCGTGATAACAAAGAAGAGACCGTGAACTATCTCAGTAAGGTTTTTTTTTTTTTTTTTGGGGGGGGGGGTACAGGTCAAAACGGTATTTTAGATAGGCTAGCTAGGGATCCCTGGGTGGCGCAGCGGTTTGGCGCCTGCCTTTGGCCCAGGGCGCGATCCTGGAGACCCGGGATCGAATCCCACATCGGGCATCCCGGTGCATGGAGCCTGCTTATCCCTCTGCCTATGTCTCTGCCTCTCTCTCTCTCTCTATCATAAATAAGTGAAAATTGAAAAAAAAAAAAAAAAACTAGATAGGCTAGCTAAATAAAATAGATTAAAATGAAGCCCCCGTTTTTTCTTTTTTGACGTGGTTATTAGAAAACATCAACTTGTGTACATGGCCTGAGTTACATTTGTTGGGTAGCTCTGTTCTTGAACAGGGTTGGCACAGCTTTTCTGTGAAGGGCCCGACACTATGTATCTCGGGCTCCCCAGGCTGGATTGGGGGGGGGGGGCTCTGTAGCAGGGAGGAGCCAAGATGACACATAAAAGACACACAGGCACGGGGGGGCACGGCTACATCCCAATAAAGCGCTCACGGACACGGACATTTAAATTCCCAATAATTTCCACTTGCCACAAACTATTCTTCTTTGGGTTTTTCCCAAGCATGAACACTGTAAAAGGCAGTCTTAGCTCATTGCTGTAGACACACAGGCAGCAGGCTGGGTCTGACTCGAGGGCCTGAGGACATCATCAGGCTGATGCAGCAGGAAGGCCCCAAGCCTAGGCTTCAGACAGCCTGAGTTCCCACCACGCGCCGAGGCTCCAGACTGAGGTCTCCTCGGAAATCCTACAGCACCTCACTGTGACACCAAAGCCTATGGTGGCTGAGGCTTCCTCTGCCCCAGTGTGCAGTCCCCACCTCCTCCAGACACCCTCTGTCCCAGCCCAGGGGGCTCCCCAAGCCTTGGATTCCTCTGCTGTGATGTCCCACAGGACCACCAGGAGTCCAAAGGAAAAGGCCTCTGAGAGGGTTTCTGAACAAACAGGAGGCAAGAGGGGCTGAGTCGGGGGGATGCTGCTATCCTTGGGACATCTTGCTGCTCTTCCCCACTCGATCTCATCAGTCCTGGGATCCACTCGTGATCTCATCTGAGATGGTTATACTTCACAAAAAGGCAATTTCCAATAGCTCGGCCTCTCTGGAGACCGGGGGGCACTCACGGGTAAGCACCACCCGAGCTGCCCTGGGACCAGAGCCAGACCAGCCACTCGCGTGCGCCATTTCTCATGGATACTGAATCGCAAAGATGAAAGACAAGCGCAGACACGGACGAGAGGATGGAAATTCCCATGCACCTCCCGACCCTGCGGGAAGCAACAGCAGATGGAAAGGTGTCTTCTGGTACATCCCTGCCAGTCACGTGGCCTCTGCCGCCCTTTCAAACGCCTTGTCCCCTCTTGGCCCCTGTACTGCCCTCTACGTGGTCTTCGAGCACCAGCACCCACCACAAGCACCCCCTCCAACCCCCCAGGCCCAGGGGACTCGTCCATGTCCCGAGGCCTTACCTCGCAGTGATTGTCCAGCTTGGTCAGGGAGATATCCATGCTCTGGTGCTGCTCCTTCAGCTCATCAAACCGTGCCTGCCAGCGGTTCAGTTCCAGCTGTGAGTTGTTCAGAGAGGTCTTCAGCTCCTTGGTGTGCGCATGCAGCTCCTCGTACTCTCCCTTCAGCTGGTGGTGCAGGAAATTGACCCTGGGGGCAGAGGGCCACAGGTCAAGGGCTGAAGGGCACGCCAGGTTCCATCCCCACTGTGCAACCTTGCAGAAGACGGCAGCCTCTCTGCGCATCAGTGTTTTCATGTGTAAAATGAGAGAGTTGAACAGAATGAGCAGTTTCCAAACTGTGTTCTTCAGGGTTTTTTTTTTTTTTAAGATTTTATCTATTCATGGGAGACCCAGAAAGAGAGGCAGACACACAGGCAGAGAGAGAAGCAGGCTCCCTGCAGGGAGCCCGATGCAACTCGATCCCAGGACCCCAGGGTGATGCCCTGAGCTGAAGCTGAAGGCAGACACTCAACCCCAGAGCCACCCAGGCCCCCGTGTTCTTTGGGGTTCTATGAGGCCCATGGGTGCCCCCACATTGGGCTGGGGGAGACAGAGTGGGTGGGCTCAGACACCTGCTCCAATAGACCATCACTGTTAAGCTCTCTTTTACACTTCAAAGCTTTGGCGTATGGTCATATGTATTTGGAAGAAAGAGTTCAGCTATTTCTTTAAAAAAAACAAAAACAAAAACAAAAAAACAAACAAAAAAACACTGAGCCAGAACATTTTTTTCTCTAAAATGCTGGATCTACGTCCAGCTCTTCTTCCCAATTCCAAGCTCCTTTCTAATTTCAGCTCATGAGATGAATAATGTACGAGACACCAGGGTATTATGGAAATCCGCTAAAATGATCATTGTAACCGTCATCCAATGGGGGCTTCTAAGGGGAAGATTTGTATCTGGAAGCTCCAATTCCTGGAGGCTCACAGACTTCATATGGACACAGATGTGTCTTGTTTGGCCCACACGCTTCTTTTCAGCGGGTCAGTGTGCCAACATTGAAAAACGTGAAGGTCTCATGCCAACATCCACATGTCCAGTTTCCCTTAAGAAAAAAGGCGTAAAATCAAAGAATGACCTGGAAAGCTCTGGGCCTGCCTCCTGGCCAACAACCCTCAGCTGCTGTGTCTTCTCTGTCTGGCCTCCCCGGTCACTGGAGGCCCCCCGAGGGTGTGCAAGGGTGCAGAGAGGAGGCAGCTTTGTATGGTTGTGCCTTTGTGAGGATACCAGACCCAACTCACATCCTGACTCTACCGTTAACTAGACTCACTGACTTTGAACACATTAGTTCCTCCTTAAGCCTATCGCCTTGTCAGTTTTTTTTTTTAAAAAAAGAAGTTGTGGGATGATAGTAGTACAACGGATTCTTGTATTCGAGGCTGTGAGGCTCTAAAGTCTCCGTGATCCCCAGATTGGAGGATACTGAACCAACCACGGCCTCTTGAGAAAACACAGGGTATAGGATCCTACAAGCTCTGGTTACATTTTAGTCAATGGCATCAAGATGTTCCTTATTTCATCAGGGCTTCTGTCTGAAGATATCTCTTGTACTGAGCTCAAGGCCCTAGCACCATAGCTGCAGCCTGAATGGAGCTTCCCTAACGTGTACTTCCTCCACAAAGCTGTTATTACACCAGAAGCTCCAGACCACATTACAGCGTTCCACATGGGGGCTATTTTAAATAGTGAAATTGTTAGGGCGCCTGGTGGGGGGGCCTCAGGTCATGATCCTGGGGTTCTGGGATGGAGCCCCATGTCGGGCTCCCTGCTCAGTGGGGAGTCTGCTTCTCTCCCTGCTCAGGTGCTCGTGCTCACTCTCTAATAAATAAAATCTGAAAAAAAAAAAAAAAAAAGTTAAAATAGTCACCAAAAAGCACAAAAATCTGTGTCATGCTTATTCGCAGTTCGAGAGCTGTAAGAAGGATGAGTGCCCTTGTCTGACCTCAGCTGGAGACTTGTGCTTTGTGTGAGTCAGGCATCAGGACACCCTGGGCACATGCATGAAAGCACCAGGACCATGGATTCGGGGGTGACAAGTCTCAGCAAGCAGGTGAAGTCACAAAAAGGGAATGCGTGAATGATGAGGGTGGACGGCATGTCCTTCCTGAGATGGCTGCATGGCCTACGTCAGAGGAAGCCCCTCACCAGATACAAGGCACCATCCTCGGTGTCACTTGGGTCCTTCCCAAGTGCCCGCCACCAGCTTGGGTCCCCTCTTTACTTGTGCCACACAGCTGTGAACGTGACAGGGTTTGTAAAACACACGACTGAGGAGACCCCGCTGACCTCCTCTGGGTGGGGCAGGTCAGTCTACAGGACATCCCGGTTGGCAGCTGCCACGCACTAGGTCGCGTGAGATCCCTGGTGCTCACCTGTCCAGTTCGCCCCGCAGTCGCTGGTTCTCACCCACAGCCATGGCGCCCGTCCTCTGCTCCTGCTGCAGAGCCTCCCGCTCAGTGTTCAAGACCTTCTCCAGCTCGTCTAGCTCCGCCTTACGTTTCAGCACCTCATCGTGCCTGTTGGAGAGAACACACCTGCTAGGAGCCTGTCTGGGGCCTCCTTTTCCTCCAGGTAACAAACCCCCCCAAAGACTGTGAAGCCTCCTGTGCAAAATGGGGTTCCTCTGATGGCTTCTCTCTGCAGAACTGAGGGGGATGGGGCAGGGAACACGTGGGGCAAGAAGCAGGGCAGTGGGGAAACAGGAGGATGGTGGATGGGAGAGCTGTCTGGGCCAGGGGTCTCCCCGAGCCCAAGGTGTGGCCCTCTTCTTCCCACCCGATGGGTCTCCAAGGTCCCTTTGCTTCCCATGAAAGCAGCCCTTCCTCCCTGGGCCACCCGAGGGCACAGACTATGTTTTCTGCACCCAGAGCCCTTTGCCTCGGGAAGTATAAATCCGTCACTAGGTGGTTCACTAAGCACAGACGGATCTAAAAGAAACCACAAAATAAACAGCTGAATTCCTCTGCACAAAACAGCTAATCCCTCTTCACTGGGGCCGGGTAAGCCCTTGACCCTCCTGGCCCTGGGAACCAGGTCTTCTGCCCTTGCTGCAGGGACAGGGGTTTGCCTGGTGGTGGCCAGAGGCCAGGTCGCAGGTACACACGCCCCCTTCTCCGCACCCCCAACCACAGCCCCCCAGCCCCATTGGTCTCTCCCCCTCCCCCTGCAGCCCTGTCCCCGTGGTCACCACACAGCTGGCTCTAGAGGGCAGCAGAACACAGGAGGATGGACCCCTGACATGCCATGCGTGGCTGGGTCCTCCTGCCTGCTGGAATCATCCTCTCACAGGGGATGCAGGAGCTCCCTCGGGCCCAAGGCTGCAACTCAGGTATCGCCTTTCAATGGTCCCCACACAGGGAAATCCCTCTTCTCAGATCTCCTTCCCTGTTGGACTTGTTCACACTTAGGGGCAGGGTGTTCCCAAGTGCCCCACTTGCCCTCAGACCTCCACTCCTGCAGCCCCTCGTGCCATCTGACCAGAGCCAGGCCCTATCAGGGGGCCGAACTCGGGAACATGGTCAGGCAGGTGTCCATTGACACACTTTGGGGCAACCTTTTTTTTTTTTTTTTTTTTTTTTGCCACAGGACAAAGGTGGCCCCAGTGTGGACAAGTGTAAAGCTGGAGGGGGACGCCCTGTCTGGCTTCTCTGGTGGCAACAAGTCACCCAGGTTTGACAAATTAGAGCCCATGGGCAAATGCTTAGGGTTCCCCAAATCCTGCTTCCCTACTGTAACATCTTAGAAAAGCCCACTGATCCAGGATGAGTCACTACCCACCCAACTGCAGAACAGACCCAGTGCCTCTTGCTCACCAGTCAGTCCTGGCGACAAGGTGGGCACACCTTGAGAAACGAGCATCCCATTTAGGTGACAAATGAAAGGAATACGGAGCCATCACCCCTGTGTTTCAGGCACCTATACTCCCAAACCTACAGCCCTGCTGCAGATGGACCAAAGGGGCCCCTGGCCATCCAGCCGCCTGCCCAGGCAGTGAAAACTCCAGTACTACAGTAGTTCGGCCTGCTGTGCTGATGAGGAACCAGGCAAAGAGTGACCCCCCGCCCCCAAGGCTCATCCCAATCCCACCTGCAGAAACCTTCCCTGGAAGGTCTATACAGATGCTGAGAATACCCAGAGATGCTTTCATGACCTGTAACAGGGCGTTAACGATAGGACCCAGAGGTGCCCGCTGAGTGGGGGGCATGGAGCCCGTTTCAGGGCTCAGTGAATGCTTTTTGCTACACCTCACTAGGGAACCAGGAGCACCCCTACCATGTGCAGACACAGCAGCACGCACACAGGACACGCTGACTCCGTGTCGCGTGAACCTAGGATGGGCTCTGGTGGGGAGGGGGGTGGGGGCGGGGAGGTAGAGACGGATACCCCAAGGCAGAGGATGCTGGTTTTGGGCCTCCGCAGCGCTGGAAGGAAGAGATCCGGGTGGATAAAGCAGGTCAAGGAGCCCAGACAGAGGCAAAAAGGAAGTCCTGGGTGAGCGAATAAATGAACGACTCTACCTCTGTGCCCTCAGCATCATCAGATGCCCTTACAAGGCTCTGCTGGCCCAGTGATCAAGACGAGTCGAGGGGATGCCAGAAGCAGGGAACCCGACAAGCACAGGACGTGGGGTTATCACCCCCTCGGATGCGGCATCTGCACCGTGTACTTGAGAGCCGCTCTGTAGGGACAGGGCTGCCCCGGGTCAGGATCAGAGGCACAGCGCCCCTCCCACCAGACTCCAGGTCCTGCCACAGGGGCAATTAGGGGCCCGTGGCAATCGGGAGCCTGCCAGGGCGGGAGCTCAGGTGACACGAGCTGACCCAACTCACACGACGCCCAGGAGCCTGGTTGGTTGAGAGCACAAACTTAGGACCTGTCCATTTCCATGCAGATGAATTAAAAAAAGAAAGGAAGGACTCCTGGGTGGCTCAGTGGTTGAGCATCTCCCTTTGGCTGAGGTTGTGATCCCTGAGTCCCAGGACTGAGTCCTACATCGGGCTCCCTGCGTGGAGCCGGCTTCTCCCTCTGCCTCTTTCTCTGTGTCTCTTATGAATAAATAAAATCTTTAAAAAAAAAATTTTAATAAAAAAAGAAAGGCAGGCAGGTACAGAGAGAGCATGGCTGAACCAGACATGGGGCTTCCACTACACCCTTCTGTGTGTCTCCTGTATGTTCAAAAGCTGCCCTAACTGAAGGCTGGGAAGCAGGCATCCCACACCCGCATGGGGAAAGAGGGCCCAGGAAGCCCACGCAGGTGTGTCACTGTCAACTGCAGGTGGGGTGGACAACCTCCATGTGCCTGGTCTAGAGAGGAGGGGCCAGCGGGGGGGATCTTAGGGAAGCAAGGACCCCCAAGGCCAGGCTTCCCTGAGCTGGGCCCAGCCGTGGCACCCCCTTCTCCACTTGAGGACCCGCCTTGCCTCTCAGTCCCCAGCACACACCTGTCGCGGAGCTCTCTGTGCTCCAGCTCCAGGTTGCGATGTAGCGTCTTCAGGCAGCTGTGCTGGCGGATAAGGGCCTCGTACTCTGTGGACTGGCGCTCGTGCAGCGCAGCCAGGTGCTCGTGGTCCTGCAGCAGGGCCTCGTAGGCAGCCGTCAGCTGCTCCTGCTGCCTCTGCAGGTTCTCGTGCTCACTCTCCTTGGCCGTCTGCTGGTTCTGGAGCAGCGTGTACTGTGCTGTGAGCGCAGCGCTCTGGGAGCTCAGAGTGGAGTTTTCCACCTGCCAAGAGGGAGGAGGTGCGGCCTTGCCACGGGCACGACCCTAGGGGGCCACAGGCCCCGTATCCCCACTCATGGTGACCACACCACAACCGGAGGCAGTCGCAACATTCCCAATGCTGGGACAGATCTCTCTGGACTTGAGGAACTGCTCTGAGGCCAGACTGGCACGACACCATCACCGGGGGCTCTGGTCCAGTGCCCTTGGGCGCCCTCTTTGACCACTTTTAAAACATCTGTTTTCTGGGATAAGTAGAAAATCCAGAACCACCTAGGAGGCCTGAAAGCTGCCACCAGCCAACCTCACCTAACTGATGTTTATACAACTGCCACCCAACGACACTCAGAATTGCCAGAAGATTCAACAGGGAGCACTGCCTAACTCAGTCTGGCACCAGGATGACCTATCCCCAAACCAGACAAGACACAACCACCGCCACCACCAAAACCCTGACCCAATATCCTATTCTGCTGTTTTAATAGAACATATCCCGACCTCTTTGCCAAACAGTTTCCTATTTATTGTCCTGACCCATGCTGCAGATCCTCAAACACTTGTCTCACCAACAGCACTAATGATGGATTAATTTATTTCCCCACCATCTGTGTCAATCACAAATAAAAACCGACATGTCCAAACAGGTGGCACAGAATACGAGTTTTGCTAGAAGTTCTCAACAGCCTGGCAGCCACATGGCACCCGACTCCCCTCGTGGAGATGAAAAATTCACATCAGTTTAAAAAAAAGGCTCAGCCAGGTGTTACGGTAAAGAAACCTGCTTAACTCTGTGGAGCTCAACTCACTTGAGCCTTGGATCTCCTTCCAAGGCATCCCCAGTAAAATCTCAATGGACTCTGCGAAACAGAGAATCCTGCAAGTCAAAGCAGAGACGCCAAGTGGCCAGCCCTGCAGCTGCACGCATGCTCAGTCATGCAAATGGCTATAAACCTGCACTACCTTCAAAGACCCGAGGCAGGGCTTCCGTGTTTATGAAACCACATATTACTGCACGCCCGGCGTCACGACGAAGAGCCAGCATCAGGTGCTGGTCCCTGGGAGACGCACCTGCAGCTTGGCCGTCTGGGTCTGCAGCGTGGTATTGTGCTCCTGCAGGAAGGCGCTCTGCTTCTGCAGCGTCAGGATCTGAGTGCTGAAGGCCACGTTCTGGGTCTCCAAATGCTGGAGCTGTTCCTTGAGCAGCTGCTTCTCAGCCTGCAGTGCCGCGTTCTAGGGGAAGCGGAAGCATGAGGGCCCCTCGCACACCTGCCTGGCCAAAGCTACCTGGCCCCAGGCCCGGGGCGTATCCAGAACCCTCAGGAGTTTGACGCCTTAGGAACTGAAGCCAGAGTCCACAGGGCAAGAGAAGTAACATGGTTCCCCTCTTGGAAAAGACACAACTGGGTGGGGCAGGAGAAGAGAACTAGTTTTTTCTGTTGTGTGCTTTCCAGACAGAAATGCATGTACGTGATGGGGACGCTGCTTCCAACCTGGAGCATCTGGGCGCAATGCCCAGGCAAGTTGGGGTTAACGCCGAGGCATCTCTTCTCTCTTTGATGCTTGCTTCTGCCCAACACCCCGAGGGTGCCTTTCTGTGAGGCTTCTCCCACGGCACAGGGAGTCCAAGCCCACGACCACCTCATCCTACAAGGTAGTGACAGCAGGTAGTCTCATGTCACATGAGACTGGGAGAGATCGTGTGAAATATGCCACCAACTCGGCCAGGGGCCAGGACACGTGGGGTGTAGCCCCGGGGCTGCCCCTCACTAGCATGGGATGTGGGGTCAAATCTCCACTTTCTCATCTGTCAGATGGTGAAAACCATGACCATGTGTTCCACGAGGTTGTAGCCAGAGCCCAACAGTATCGAGGAGACTAGACGTGTGCTGGTGAACTTCCTCTGTAAAGGGGCAGACAGGGTTTTGGGTTTGCCAGGCAGGTGGTCACCACTCCCACCATGTACCTCTGCCACCACCACCGCGTCGGAAGCCAGCCGCACACAGTATGCAAATAAAGGGGTACCTCTGGTCCAATAAAACTTCATTTACACAAAATCAGGTGGTGGACCACAGAGTACACAGCACTGTGGAACCAGAGGACTGGTGTACGAGCTATAGACCATGTCCAACAGGTGGGCAGACAGGGACTGGCCGTGGGGACCGGGGAGCACACCTCTACCCTCTGGGAAGGCTAACGGGATTGCAAACGAAAAGCAGCTCGTAGGACCTTGCCAGGACAACTCAAGAAGTATTCAACTAGAGAAGGAGCACCTGGGGGCTCCACTGGTTCAGCGTCTGCCTTGGGCTCGGGTCAGGATCCCAGGGTCCTGGGATGGATCCCCGGGTCAGGCTCCCTGCTCAGTGAGGAGCCTGCTTCTCCCTCACCCTCTCTCCCTCTCCGCCTACTTGTGCTCTCTTGCGCTCTGTCTCCCCGCCCTTCTCTCAAATAAAAGCTTAAAAAAAGAAAAGTATTCTACTAGATCTGGATCAATTTGAACAGATTCTGACGTCCTGCGTCCTTCACAGTAAAAAGCCCATGAATGGGACCATCAACAGGGCGCACTCGCCCTCTCATTCTCTCTCTCTCTCAGCGACCGCAGCGGGGCAGCCCACTCACATTCCGCTCCAGCTCGATGGCCCGGTCCTTCACGCGGAGCAGCTCCATGGTGGCTTCTTTGTGGCTGGGCCCCCAGGGCTCCCTGCCCTGGTGAGCGGCGGTGACCGGAGTCTCCACAGGGTGTTTGAAGGAATTGTGTACGTGCTTCCCTTCCTCCTGGTTCTGCCTCAGCAGCTCACACTCAGTCTTCAGCTGCGGATGTGGGAGCAGGACAGCACACTTGGGGCAGGGAGAGGCCAGCCCAGCGTGCTGTGTTCACGGCCAGTGGGCAGCCCTATCCTCCGTGCACCCCACGGCTCCCCGGCACTAGGTGAGCCACACACCTGGCCTTTGCTCTACAAGGAACATGCACAACTCATCCCGTGCTGCCCCTCTTTCCAGAAATCTGCCTCAGCCCCAGCTTCAGCCTCACAACCCTAGCAAGTCCTCACACCTCTGAGCCTCAGCTGCCCAATCCACAACATGGAGGTGAGCCTGGGGACCATGGACCAGGGGACGTCACAAAGGCCCATCTAGCTCTGGAGCTGCCTTGCTCAGATCTCTCATTCAATCCCACAGCCAGGAACTGCACCAAGGCCCCACCGCAGATGCCCGCAGGTGCCTGCAGGGGACATCCTTATGGGGGCCCATGCCTGTCCCACCCGAGCCCACGAGGCCCTAGGACTCTGCTTGGTCCTGCTGCTCACACTTTCACATGGGTTCTCATTCTCATGAGGGTCCCAGATCCTAACAGACTCAGCGCTGCTCTGATGTGGCCTCCTCTACCCCGGGGCCTCTGGTTCACTCAGATTCCATCCACCCTCGCTCGTAGGGTTCTGACGCCAGCACCGCCTCTCCACCCCGCACCCCACCCCACCCCAGAGCCCTGTGGATCAGCACATCTGCTCCAGGAATGGGCTTCCAGGCTGCTCCCCAGGCAAGAGGGAACCCCACTGCTGGGACTCGCAGCTTGCAGCTATAGGGGCCCGACCTTACCACCTGCAGTTCACTCTGGAGCTGGTGGTTCAGGCTGGCTTTCTCTTCCATCTGGGCTTCTAAGAACACAATCTTTTCTTCTTTCATGGCTAACGTTGTTTTTAATGCAGACTCATTTCTACCCTCCAAAATACTGAATTTCCTGAAAAAAATAACAAATACACAACAGTGCTTACCTGTCTCTTCTGCCAACGAGCTCCCCACCTCCCAGCTGCCAACACCCGTCTCCTCCATTAAGCTGTTTTCCCCTTGTAATCCTGCAGCATTTGGCCCAGAAGAGCGATAGGGGCCGCAGCCCATCGCCCAGAGCCCTTTCCGGTGCTTCTCGTGTAGACACACCCTGCAAAGTAACCTCACGGCTGCAGTTTTACAGGCAGAGCCTCAGGGAGGGATGCTCACGGCCATTTTACAGGTGGGGAAACTGAGTCTCACAGAAAGGTTAAGCAATTGGCCCGAGATCTCAGTGCCAGCTAGGTAAGCGGTCAGGTCGGTGTGGCCTTTCAGGGAGTCGTGTGGATCTTGTCAGTTACAAGTCCAGTGGAAGTCCACGGTATTAGATTTCCTTGAGAAATGAGATCATTTTGGAAAGAACTGCAGGCAAAAGATCAACTTTAAGACCTAAAGGGCTGGGGTGGGGGTGAGAGGAAGGAAGAAGCGGGCAGAGCTCAGAGGGTTTGTGTGGCACAGAACCCAGCCTGTACAGATGGTGCCATAAGCAGATACAGGTCATCACAGCCGTTGTCACAACCCACCGGGTGTGCGGCATCAAGCATGAACCGAAAGTCGACTGTGGGCGTTGGTGGTGAGGTGTCAATGGAGGCATGTGGGGGCTAACACGTGCACCGCTCTAGTAGGGGACACGGATACTGATAATGGGGAGGCCATGCCTGGGGTGGGGGGCAGAGGGCATTCAGGAGCTCTCTCTACCTCACCCTTCATTTTGCCTTGAACTTAAACGTGCTCTAAAAAAATCTGTTTAAAAACAAATTAAGAAGCCTTTCCACTGGACACGAGAGAATCCTTTCACTCCTCTCTGGGAATCTCCAGGAAGAAGCCCGGTAACGTAAAGGACACCAGCCCCTGACAAGGACCGCGTGACAATGAGCCCCGAGTTGTGCAGAGTGAACCAAGCTCCGGAGCTGGGGGGTGGGGCTGGCAAGCAGCACAGGGCCTCAGGTCACAGCAGGGAGGTCCTCACGTGTCACCGTGGCTGCTCTCGTCCTGCAGCAGCAAATCCTTGTGGAGGCCGACCTTCTCCAGTCCCTGGCTCAATTTGTCCAGCTCGCTGCTCAGCTGTTGGCTCTTCAGCTTCTCCAGCACCAGGTCCTGCCAGGACAGGGAGTAGGACGGAGAGAGGACTTGTGAGGGACAGGAGCCCAGCAGGGAGGGGCCTGGCACAGGCCCTTATGGAGGCTGAGCAGCTGTCTTCCCAAGTCCCAGCTGACTCAGGTGTCCTGAGGGCAACACAGACTGTTCAACAGGGCCAGGGAGGGCCAGGGATGTCTTCCACAGGGAAGAGCGCAGACGTGCTTTCCCAGCCTCCCCGCACTGAGGCTGACCCCACTACAGGGCAACGCAGCCAGGACGGGGGTCTGAAACACCATTTATGTTAACCTTGATGTAGGGGGTTTGGACACTAATGTAGCTGCCTCTTCCATGGATTGATGCAATTAAATACTACTTGCAAAGAATTTGGAACAGAAAAAAGTACAAAGAGGACAAAGATTTTTTTTTTTTTTTTTGAGGACAAAGATTAAACCCTGGTTTTGGGGCCCCTGGGTGGCTCAGCGGTGGAGCGTTTGCCTTCGGCTCAGGTCGCGACCCCGGAGTCCTGGGATTGAGTTCTGCACTGGGCTCCCTGCAGGGAGCCTGCTTCTCCCTCTGCCTGGGCCACCTTCCTCTTATGTGTCTTGGTCACTCTCCAGGTAGGTACTGCTTACTGCCCAATGCCGCAGCTACCGGTACGTAAGCTGACCCCCCCACCCCCCACCCCCGCTGCCAAATCCTAAGGCCTCCGATGGCAGTGTGACACAGTGGGACTTGCCAAACATTCCACTGCTCCTCCTCCCAAATTTCCCAGCCACCCGGGGACGTGCCGCAGGTCACTTCCTGGCCGCCGTATGTAAGGGCCTGCGTGTGACCCCCCAGCTGTCTCTCTCCTGCCAGAGCAAACTGCCCAAACCCTGCGCTGAGGCGGGGAGCCGTTCATCAAAGCTGCTGAGTCACAGCACAGAGGGCAGGGCCCCCAGGAGTCACCTGGACTCTCGCGAGCGAGGGTGGGAGGGAGAAGCCACAGGGGAGAGGAGCCACTAGGATTCTGGGGTTGTCTGTGACTGCAGTGTAACCAATGTGACGCTTACAGGGGCTAGGATGAGGGGTCGCCCTGTGTTTTCTGTCCCTTCCCACAAGCATACTGACCGGCCTGCACAGAGTCTGCACAGACTTTTTGAACATGGATGCGACTCTGTGCTCACCAAATCTATTTCCTTTTCTTCCCTGACACACAACGAAACACATTTCCCCACCTCACCTGCAGCAGATGTAATTGTTGAGTGGGCTATGCACAGGGGAGCGGGGCCTCTCTCACTCTCGCTCATCTACCTGCGGAAGCCGGAGGGGCCAGCCGAAGACTCCGCCCTGGGGGGAGCCAAGCCACAGAAACCAGGTGCCCCCCTCGCTGCACAGAAGGCTGCCCTCAACAGCTCATTGGACTCCTACATGCGTGAGACCCGGCCTCTGTGCTGCGCCATTCAGATGTTCAAGTCATTTCTTTTTTTTTTTTTAATTTTTTTTCTTTTTTTTTCAAATCATTTCTGAAAGCAGTTTATTCACCTTAAAGTAGTGATCGAAGGCCCAGGTGACCCCATGTGATAAACACCGGAGAAGGAGCAGGACATGGACTCAGCAAGAGACTTTAAAATATTTATACCCTTGGATCCTGTAGTTTCACTTTGAGGAGTACAGCCTGAGAAAAGAGCTATGTGTGCGAGATGCCCCGTGTTATTTAAAACAATGGAAAAAGGGGGGGATACCTGGGTGGCTCAGTGGTTTAGCGCCGCCTTTGGCCCAGGGCATGATCCTGGAGACCCGGGATCAAGCCCCACATCAGGCTCCCTGCATGGAGCCTGCTTCTCCCTCTGCCTGTCTCTGCCTCTCTGTGTGTCTCTCATGAATAAATAAAAAATCATGGAAAAAGGGGACACTCAGGTGGCTCAGAGGTTGAGCATCTGCCTTTGGCTCAGGGCATGACCTAGAGGTCTGGGATCAAGTCCCACATCAGGCTCCCCGCAGAGAGCCTACTTCTTCCTCTGCCTGTGTCTCCGCCTGTGTCTCTCATGAATAAATACATAAAATCTTATAAAAAACAACAAACTGGAAAACCGCCTCCAAAAAGGAATGGCAGTAAACCTATAGGATTAAATACCTCGCAGCCATTAGCAAGCCGAGGCTTAGAGCTTACTGACTGTAATGAGAAAAGGTATAAAAAGCAACACAGAGGAGGTCAGACTGCGGGAAGCAGGATGCTACATGTGGGCTCGATTTACAAACACACATCGGAAGGGATGGAATAAAACGAGCCGGACTACGAGTAGCACTAATCTTGGGGCGGCGAGACCATAAGAGGCAATCTCCCTTTGTTCCTTACACCTGCAGACACTGTCCCGTTTGGCACTGGGGAGGACATACTCAGGGTCACGTCTGTCACGCTCGTGCCACCTGGGGCAGATGCCCGCCTACCCCGCTGCCCTGGCCACCGCAGCTCACCTCTCTCAGGGCGGTCAGCGTTCTTGTGTGCACGGTGACCTGCTTGGTGAGGTCCCTGTTGTCCCTCTCCAGCTCCTTCAGCTTGCTGGCCGCGTCCCTGCAGCGGGCCAGCTCCTTGTCCAGCGCGCGGCTCTCCTTCTCTGCGGCAGACAGCCGGGCGGTGCTGTCGTCCAGGACCGCGTCCTTGAGCTCCACCTGCTGCCACAGCCGCTTCGCCTCCTTCTCCAGCAGCTTCTTGTCCTTCTCCAGCTGGGCTACCTCCTGCTCCAGGGCCTTCCGGTCCTCCTCCGACCTCACTAGCTGCTTGTTGGAGAGCCGCAGGGCCTCCAGGTCGCGCTGCAGGGCCTGGTGTTCGGCCTCCAGCTCCCGGAGCTCCTGCTCCAGGGCCCGGGCCTTCTGGCCACTGCTCTCCACCGTCTGCTGCAGTCGCACGTTCTCGGCGCTCACGCCCTGGTAGCTGAGCTCCAGGCGCTCGGACTTCTTGCTTAGGGCTTTCAGCAGCTCCACGTTCTCCCTCAGCTCCTCCTTCTCCCGCTCGAGCTCCTGGTTCTCCCGCTCAATCTGAGCCATCTTGGCGCTGGTGAAGCGCATGGTCTCCACCATCCGGCGCAGTTCCAGGTTCTCCTCGTCCAGCTGCTTGTTGTCCCGCTCCAGACCCTCGAGCCGCACAGACACGTTCTGCAGAGTGTCCAGCGACTTCCTCAGCTTCCGGTTCTCCAGTGCCAGGCCCCGGCTCTCACGCTCCAGGGTGTCGACCTTCTCGGTGGCCGTCTTCAGGGAGGCCACCTTCTGGGCCAGCTTCTCGTTCTCCTTCTCCAGCCGGTGCAGCTCCTTCTCCAGCTCTTCCACCCGCTCCACCTTCTCCTTCACCTGCTCAAAGTCCTTCTGCAGCTGATGCTTCTCAAATTCCAGCTTGCTGAGCCTGCTGCTGGTCTCTGTCACTGTCTGGTGCAGCGCCTTGTTCTCTTTCTCGATGTCCTTTGCACGGGCCTCGCCGCTGACCTGTGCCCTCTCCCGTAATGACCACACCGTCTGGTTGAGGTGATCCTTTTCTTGCTCAAGATCCTTGATCTGCAGAGAAAGGCAAACGGGCATGACATGGCTATTGCACGGATGCAGTTCAGTGATCAGGGTCCAGGCTGGGAGGCTGAAGCACAGACCCCCTGGAAGAGCCCCACCCCCACCCTGGCACAGTCCCATTTCCCAGGGGCCCAGTATGGACATGAGATAAAGGGCCACTCACTGCGTGATTCAGAAACGTGACCCACAGCTCTCCCAGTGATTGAGAACAATGAAGGAGATTTCCCTGGTGCTTTTCACCCGATGACCTGGGCTCGCCCCCATGGCCTCCCCTTACACCTCTCTCCCCCAGCAGATGCTGCAGGTGATCTTCTCTCTGCCTGGAGCACTCCTCTTCCCCGCCCTACAGACCAGCTCTGCATGATGGTCCCTGCACTGAAGGTCAGCATCCCTGGCTCCTCCCGGTCCTGCAGGACTCAGGGTGACTGTCAGCTCTGTGACTCCAATATGCCCGGCACCCAGCAGGACGCTTTCCCTGGGCATCACCACCTTCTTCCCGCCCATAGCTTGGGGACAGCAGAGCAGGACAAGAGTGGTCTGGCTTCTGGCTGGCATTGCTGAGCCACTGGGACCACCCACTCTGGACTCCTTGTGGTGGTCAGCCACACAAAGCCCGGAGGCCGGCCAGGGCTCTCTGCTGAGACACCGTGGACACATGCGACTGGGCCAGCACCTGGTCATGCAGGGCTGTGCTGGATGCTGCAGGACATGGCAGCCTGCTGACCTCCGCCCACCTGCCATGAGTACTTTCTCCCTCCTCTTCCAAATCCTGACAGTCACACCAGGACTGCCGACATCCCTGAGAGGCCAAATCCGACCTCCGCTCCTCCATGGCCGGTTGAGAACTGCTGGTCTGAGGAGCAGCTCAGCCAGGTAAGTGGTAACCCGCGTATCAGCCCACAATTCCTGGGTAACGGCCCTAACTTGGGGCAGGAGCATCCGTCCTGGAGGCGCACCCACCTGCCTGGCTCTGTCAGCCTTCAGCGTCTCCATGTCACTCTGCAGCTGCTCCTTCTCCTTGATCAGCTCCTCGCTGAGGGTCTCTAAGTCCTGGTTGCTCTGCTTCTCTCTCTCCAGCTGGGTCTGTAACTTTTCAATCTGCAGAACCAAGAGGCCCAGCCCGGGCAGAGGTCAGTGTCACAAGGTGAACAACATTTTACAAAAACCCCCGAAAACCCTGTCAGCTTCACAGAATACGTGGGCAGGTCTCTTCTCGAGGAAACACCCAGGGGTGTTCCATAGCAACCTCAGCTCTTAGCCCACACTTGGCACCTCTGGCTCCAGGAGGAAGGGAAAGGCCTGGCACCAACCCTGCTCCTGATCCTCACCGCTGTACTCTCAAGCCCCACCTCGTCCCCCAGCCCCCAAGGTCTGGCGCCTCTAACTCAGGCCTTGTCTACCTGCCCAAAGGTCAGACCCCACACTCCAGGGGCTACCAGCCACCACCTATGGCTGCCCTGCAGGGGCGTCACACTCACCCCTCTCCCACCCTGCCCTCTCCCTTCACGACAGCCGCCTCGGTTGGTGACGCTCCTATCCACCCAGCTGCTCATGGTGGTCCTCGGACACACCCCTCCTTCCTCTCTCCTCCTCCAGGTCCTGTCCTCTCTATGGCAGCTCTCTTTCATGGCTCAATGCCTGCCCCAGGCCAGACTACGTTGCTTCTTGCCTGGACACCTCCCAGGCTCCAAACACTCCTGCTGGGACCCACCAGCACCCATCCTTCCCAGACATGAACCGCCTAGTTCATTGTGCCTGACACCCTGAGAGCATGGGGACGTGGATTCCGACGATGCAGGCTGAGGGTAGGGCCTACCACTCGGCTCCCGGGCAATGGCTGTGTTGCTGTTTGCAGTGTGAGGGCTTCAGGGGAGCTGCTGTCCCTTCCTGCCAACGCCAAGCTCCTTATCACTGGGGATGGGAGTTGGGAGAGAGGCACGGGCTGGCATAAGAGGGATGAGGCTCCAGAGTCTGGTCCCTTGCTGCCAACGACAGGACCGCAAGCAAGTTTCTTTAATCCATGTGGGGCTCCATCAGCACGAAGTGCTCAGCACACACCTGGCAGGTGACCCTCCCTGAGGGTGTGTTGGCAGTTATTACCAACCATCACCAGGACGACTCTGGGCCAGAGGAGCTAAGTGATTTGCCCAGGGCCTTACAGTGACAAGTGGAGCCGGGGGCTCAGGAGGGGTGCCAGGCAGTGGACACACAGTGGGTAACCTCAGCCTGTTTTCGTGCACAGTCGGGGGGCCTGCGGTGTGTGCCCTGGGCCCCCCTGGCTTGCTCCCTGACCTGTTAATCTGTGACCCCCACTGCCCCTTCCCTCCCAGAGAAGCACATCTTATTCCAACCTTTGCGTTTCTCGCTGTTGCTGTTTCTAGTTTGAAGACACAATCTGCCCACCTCCCACCTCCCGCTGCTGGATGTCCATCGTCATCATTCCCCCGTTCTGGTTCTTTCGGCCCTGGAACTGGAGCCCTGACTGTTATCCATCCCTGAGGGTCTGCAGTTACCCTGGGGGAGCTCACTGGGCTCAGGAGTGAGCCAGCCGCAGCCCTGAGAGGGCTTTCCATCCTCCCTCAAGTACCTGGCTCAGCATGTGGGTGCCAGGGACCTTCCTCTCAGTCCTGGGGATGTATGCACCCCCAAAGGGTTGTCCTCCTCCCTCTGAAAATAAGGATTATTTACCTCTTGGCTCAGGATGTGAACCCTCATGACATCAACACAAAGTTATTGCATGAGAATGAGGCCGTTTCTCTAAGGTCTGTGGCAGTTTCATGAGTTAGGGGGCGGATATTCGCTTTGGGGGATGACCGTTCCCACAGACTCACAAACCCAAGCAAGCTTACAGCCTGGGCTATACCAGGGATGGTGAGAGAGCCAGGCTGGCCCAGCAGTCGGAGCCTCCAGGGCCCTGTGTCCTGGCTGGCCCCTGTCCTTGCCTTGCAGACACCTTCCTGAGTGGCAACCCCAGGCAGAGCCTGCCCCTGTTCCGGGAACGTCAGTGTCAAAGCTGCGTCCCCTGTGGGGCTCAGCCAAGCTGCTGGGTCACCTATAGACTAAGAAATGCCAGCTGGTGGCCAAGACACAGCCCGCAGAGAGGAGAAGAGCAGAGTGAAGCAACCAAGGTCAGGGAAGGTAAATTCAAGGTGAGTCGAGGGGCTCCTGCCTCCAGCGTTGTGTGCCACGTGGTGTATGGAGCACACACAAGCACCCGCACGAGTCAGAGCAGAGGCAGCCAGACCTGGGCAGGCCGAATGGGACAGGCCGAAAGGCGTTCCAGCCGGCACCAGACACAGGATGGCTCTGGTCTGAGGAGACTACACATCCCCTCTACCAGGAATGCAGTGCCAAGACCTGCCTCCCATGGGCTGGGGCCGGGGAAGGCTGGCGTCCCCTCGGGGAGCCAATGCATGGAAGCAGGAGGGGCGGTGCTGAGCCACGGGGGCTCAGGAGGGGTGCCAGGCAGGGCGGTGCTCACTGCCAGGCCTGCCTGTGCAGAGGAGCGGCTGGGGTGGCCGCAGGGATGGGCAGGGGAAGTCCCAGTCATCTCCTCTGAGGCTGGCTGGGAGCCGGGCCAGCGAGGTCACACTGCAGCTTTGGATGGCAGACCATGGGGACCTGCAGAGTTGAAGGTTCTCATCTCTCTAAAGGTCAACGTGTTTTATCTTGGCTGAGGTCAGGCTGCCATTTATAGAGACATTTCCTGTGCTTCGACCGTGTGAATCTAAGGTCTCAAACCATCTAGACGCCTTCCATCTGCCATTCTGCATTTGGAGCTGGGGCTCCAGACGGGGTGTTTTCCACTCTCCTCTGGGAGACGACATGCTTCCTGGCACCTACCACACTGGCTGCAGGGCCCACAGTGCTTCAAAGGGACAAAAAGGGAGGGCCACAGAGCCTGGGAGCCCCAGGAGGGGACTGCGGAGAGCCTTTCACGGGGTCCATACCAAGCCCTGGCTCTTCCCCCTGCCAGCACAGCCTCAGTCGACGATGCCGGAAGGGCCTGTGGGCAGGACACACACCCAGACACCTGCAAGCGTCAGTCCTGCGTGGTTGCCGGCCAGCCCCAGCACTCCTGCGCTCTCCCCTCGTTGGAATCCGGCAGCTGGCGTGTTCAGAGCCCACCACACAGCTGCGCTATACCAAAGCCCTGTGACCTACACGTGGAGGCCACCCCCAGATCTCCACAGCCCCTTCGAGCCCCTGAGACCGCACCCCCGGGATGTACAGGGGTCCTCATACCTACGGGACGATAACAGCAAGCCTCCGTGCGTCCTGCCAGAGGTCACAACCCACAGCCGTTCTGAAGGGCAAGTCCTTGCTCTCATCCCACTAACCAAGTGCAAGAAGTGAGTTCTGGCTTTGTTTTACCACCAGCAATGCCCTGAGCTGGTCTGCCAGCATCCCCTACACGCACACACACTTCCATCACTGCTTCCTCTCCCTGTGCCCCGTCCTGTGCTTTTTACCAGTCCTGTGTGTTTCTATGGAGCCTTTCCTGGGTGCCAGACCCTCTGCCTATGCTGAGTCCTATAACCCTCACCACCCCGTTAACCCCATTCTACAGATGAAGACAAGACACATGAGGTCAAGTCCCACTGGGGCCACACCCTCAAAGCACTGGTACAGGGACAAGCCAGGCTGTGCTCTCGTCTGTCTGTTACAACGGACCACGGCTGCGCCCGGCTGAACCTGCCAATGAGGGCCGGGGTTACCTTCTTGCTGAGCTGCTGATTCTCCTTCTCCAGCTCCCCGCTCTTCAGGCTGCTCTCCTCCAATGCCAGGGATGCGTCCCGCAGCCCCTGGATGGTGCTCTGGAGGCTCTGGTTCTCCTTCTCCAGCTTCAGGATGCGGCTGGAGGCACATTCGTTCAGCTCGAACACAAATGACTTCCTGGAGGCTAAAGCGCAAGATTGGGTCAGAGGCCGGTTTCCAGGAGCCTCTGCTTCCACTCTCCACCCCCAGCCTGGAAATGAGGCCACTGGCCCCCACACCCCACATCTGAGGGGCCCAATAGGGGCTCCCAGGGGCATCACCCCCTATTCATATGACGCTGCTGTGGTCAGCACCCCAGTGTCCCTCAGGCAGGTACGGTCCTGCTGGCTCTGCTGGGGTTGGTCAGGGGACCAAGTGCAACTAGAGAAGAAAGCAGGTCATGGCGAAGGAGCCAGTGCAGAAGGTACAGACTGCGGAGAACCATTCCTGCAAGCTGCTAACCAGACTGGGCAGCTAGAGGACCGCAGAGACCAACAGAGATGGCAAACAGGTGACCTGTGTTGCACCAGCTCTGGGAGGCTCAGCGGGAGGCGTGGGGTGATCGACTAGCTATGTCTGCCACGAGCAGCAGGTGGCCAGGGGGGTCTGTAGGCCCAGGACTGGCCATCCTTCAGGTGGACGTTCTGCAATCTCACAACCGTACTGCAGGAAAAAAAAAAACTGAAATGTATGTGTAAAATATGGTTTAAAATTCTAAGTGAGATGAAAATGTGAGCTAAAGATGGAGAAAGGCAGATGATCTCTGCTTCTAAACAGCTCAAACACAGGTGAAGAAGGGGGCAGGAGTCAGGAACGGGGGTTCTTGGCCCCTTCCTGCCTCAGCAGGTGAATGGCATTGGGTAACTCAAGGGGCTTTTTGGGAAAGAAAAAAGGAATGTATGTGAAAGCCCTTGGAAGGAGGAATCAGACTGGAGTGGGGGTGTGTGGGTGCCTGGGTGGCTCCATTGGTGAAGCGTCAGCCTTCAGCTCAGGGCATGATCCTGGGGTCCTGGGATCCAGCCCCTTGTCAGGCTCCCTGCTCAGCGGGGAGTCTGCTCCTCCCTCTGCCCCTCCCCTGTTTGTACACTGTCTCTCAAATAAATAAATAAAATCTTAAAAAAATAAAAAGAAAGGGATCAGAGTTGTCCTGTCCTCTGTCCCATCAGGAGCATACATGCTCAGCTCTGGGAGCCTGACCACACCATGTGGCCAAGGCAGCCTTCCCTGCCTGGTTCCTATTCGTTACACCAGGGGCTGGGTGGATGCACGGGCTGGCTCTCATAGCAAAGCACACGAAGCTAGAAACACAACATGCTGGGTTTCAATCCTCTGCATGACCCTAAGAACTAGAAGGCATCTGCATCCCACCGAGTTCTCCTCATCCACCAAGACGGCAGAACAGACCCAACAAACTCATGTCCAAACGACCCCAGGCAACAGCAGGCAGGCAGCAGTGGAGGTGGACAGGGCGTCCGTGGGGCTGACCACCCCGGCGCCAGCGTGCACACATGCTCGCAACATAGAAAAATGCATGGAGGGCTGTGTCTTGAAACTAGCCTGACCTCACACCCTGCTGACTCAGAGAGAACCTGTGGTCCCTCGGACAGGACCCTCTGCAGCATCCAGGGGAAAAAATAACATTTTTAAATTGTGGTGAAACACACAGAATATAAAATGCACCATTTCAATTAATTCCTGGTGTATAGCACTGTGGCATCAGATACATTCTCACTGTCCTACAGCTGCGCCTGCCCACCCACCTCCAGACTTTGTCATCACTCCAACTGAAGTTCTACATTCAGAAGCAGTGTGAAGGGGCCACGAGTCAAACAATGGAATTGATTCTAAGCCTTATTTCCTCTTCCGTGAAAGACGGTGCCTCAGAGACCATGATGAGGACACAACAGTGTATCACGAAAACCACTGATGGCTCCTTACCAAGTGCTATGCTCATTAGCACTCCCAGCTATCAGTCGTGGGATGGGTGCGTGTGTGCACATGTGTATGTGTGTGTGGGGGGAGGTTTTAATACAAGAAGAGGAAAGGTACCCTTTCGAGAGTGCCTGCGCCAGACACAGCATAATGCTTCACTAGCTCCTGTCACTGTATACCCACGGCAATTCTGTGAGGGGGGGCTTCGTCACCCCCGTTTTGCAGATAAGGAAACCGAGGCTTAAAGGAGGTCACCTGGCCAACTAGTTCTGACTCAAGAAGCTACCACCCCGGTACGCGCACAAGTACGGGTGGGCTCTGCTCCTGTTACACCACCGCTCAAACCAATGCCCCTTAGGTCCCGGCTGCGCACCAGGGGTTGGAAACACCGAGGGGAATCATATCCTTTGACCTGAAGGGCTCACATACGTCCTGAGGAGCGTGAACAGGCAGGCTCCAGGTGCCCACAGCCCTGCTCTCTCACTGGAACATGCACGGCCCGAACTGGCCCCGGGAAGCCCGCACCACCTCTCTGCTCCGCCAGGGGGCAGAGGTCCACCCCCGTGGGCCTGGACTCCCAGAGCAGGGAATCCGGATGACCCCTCCCAGACCCCAGCAGACCCCACCCAGACCCCACTGCAGACCCCAGCAGAGACCCCAGACCCCACCGCAGACCCCAGACCTCAACCACAGACCCCAGACCCCACCGCAGCACGACGCCTGGAACATGCACACAACTAACTTTTCACCCAGATTAACAGTTTACTGAACTGATCGTAGGTTCAGAGCCTGAGGAACCCTCCAGCTGCTTCCGGCAATCTTTCCCATTGAGCTCAGGGACATTTACTAGAATTGACCAGGCCACCCCAACCAGCTGAGGCCCTACCGACACCCTGTAAAGTTCTGAGCACACGTTCCCTGGCGCTATCAGGTGCATATGTACTATTTCTGAACAAAGGAACTGGCTTATTGTTTGCGCAGGGCTGGGGCTTCCTGCTGCAGCGCTAACTGCTGCCCCACCCACCCGCCCCGGCGAACACGTTTCTGGGTGCTGGGCAGTGGGGCCGCACAAGCATGGAGCACCAGGCGGGGGAGGAAGAGGCCCGGGGCCTGGGAGGAGCAGCCACTCAGCCATCCCCACCCAGAGAGGCAGAAAACACACTGCATCCATCTTGCCCAATTATGCAAATGAGCAGAGCAAATAATGCCCAGGGCACATTTATAGTGGAGATTAATGACCACTGGGGATGTCACCTGCCACACAGGGCTTTCAACCATCCACAGATAAGCCTAACACGTCCTCTGGGTGTCAGCAGGCTGTAATCTGGAAGCTCCGGGGACTGTCCATATGGGAAATGAGAAAGCTGGCAACACTTAATTTGCATTTTATGTCCTGACACCAAGGCAGCCAGACCCCTCGTGTCCTCCTTGGGCAGAACTGCAATGAAACCGTTCCAAACAGCACTTGAAGGAAATCCTATTTACTTGGGGCGAATGGAGAGGCTGACAGGGAGGATTCTGGGCCAAGCATTCAGCTCCCTGGATGAGGAAGAAGCTGCAGCCAGGCGGACTCGAGACCCCCCGCACTACCCACCATCGGACAGGTCTGCGTTCTTGGACAGCTGCTCCAGCTCCCAGCCGAGATGGGCGGACTCGTTCATGCTCTGCTTCTGGGCGATCTCCAGGACCATATTTTCTTCCAGCAGCTCCTCAATCCGCTTCTTGTCTGTGTCCCGGTCCTGGTGCAGGGAGAGGGGAGGCATGAAATACCAGCCCTCACGTCCCACCCTCATTCTCCCCAGGATGAAGGGACGCCATGCATCTGCTCACTTCCAAAAAAAACAAAACAAAACAAACAAACAAACACAAAACAAAATTTAAAACACCCCATAGCTTCAAGGAAATGTCTCCAATGCAGGGCCAGCTGTGGGCATTACAGCCACACAAAGGTCACCTGCCCCGGTGACCTAGGTGACGGATGGAGCCCTGAGGTCTCTAACAGAAGGCCGTCAGGACAAAGTGCCGTACCGTGCAGAGCTTTAATGCAGGTACCATGAGGAAGGGCAGTTCTGTGGTCCCAGAGCAGGCCCAACACGTGCTGAGGCTCCCAGATCCCAGGTCACCCCGCACCGAGGCGGCCACCCTTCTTGGAACACACACACCCATACACTCGCCCTTACAGAGAAGCATGAGCACTCAAGTCCTGTCTCGTGGGCGCCAGGGGCTGCCCCCTCAGGCCCACTGGGCTCAGCAAGCCGCTCTCTCCTCAGCCCCCTGGGAGTGGCAGGGCAGACTCAGGGAGGCGGGGATGGCGGTGAAAGCCTGGAGAGGGGCCAGCGTACACCCCCAACCTGCGCCCACCCGCGTGTGACATGGTGACGAGGGCTGGCAATACCAGTTCCAGGTCGTGAAGCTTGGACTTCAGCTGCAGGTTCTCTTTCTCCAGCTCGTGAACTTTATCTCCCCGCGCCCGGGCCGCCGTCAGCTGTTCCTCCAGCATAGCCTTGGTCTCAATTAAGATGATGTTATCTTCTCTCAGCTCCTACTCGGCAAAGACACACACGAGAGCCGTCAGACTAAGGTACTGGGTTCATGCCTGGGGCTCGAGACCTAAAACATGCACTGTAGGGGTGAGGCCGCTAGGCTGGGGGGTGGGCAGGGTCTCCCCCTCACAACACCTTCCCCTTTCTTCTGCACCAGGCCACACGGACACTCTCTACTGAAATAAAAAAAATGCACACATCACGACATCTGAGTTCGGGTCTTCTGCAGGGAACACCTGCTCAGGTGCCACGTCCTAGCAAACTTCGTGGGAGAGGGGCCACTGGACTTACTTCTGCCCTGGGCAACAACAAGTTCAGCCCACTGACTTCACCTCTCCTTGACCTCCCCCACCCAGTTACGGGGGGCTCCTTGGTTTCTCCTCTCCCCGGGGCCCTTCCAGCACCACTGGGTACGTGGCGGGGGGACTGAGTTTCCCTGAACGCCTTCATGCGCACAAGCACGCACACAGGGGAATGTGTCTGCTTTTGTCCATAGCACAGTTCTTAAACACGATGGGGTAGTCCCTGCTTATCCACGACATTGCGTTTGCCCAGCATCAAAGCTCCCTGGTAGAGGGGAAGCCATGTGCTGCGTGGTCAGCGGTCACGGTTCTGATCAAAGGCTGGCGGCTGTCAAGGGCTGGGGACTCAGGATTACCCAGGTGCCCTCTCTCTGTGGAAACCCGCACACTGTCCAGCTGGCCCTGCTCTGGGTGCTCCCCACCCCTCCAGCAACCCCCCCCCACTTGTCCCTTAAGAGGGAGGCAGCAACGCTCCCTTCAGATGAAGAGACTCTCGTGGATAAATTAAGGAATAAGCCCAAAGTCACAAAGCTGGCCAGGGGTGAAGCTAGGGCCTGAATTCTGGCCGGAGAGCTGCAGATCTGCATTCTCTCCAATAGCCTAGGCTGCCTGCAACCCATCCCCGAGGGGCTCGAGTGGGGAAAGCACGGGAGTCAGAGCACAGGATGGGCTCTGAACCAGAAGGCGGCCTCCCTCTCCAGCCACTGCCCACACTCACATCCTGAGCTCCAGCAGGCCCACTGCCAGCACCCACCCCCCCGTCCTGTCACTCCAGGCTACCCCCTTAGCCTCACAGCCAACTCCCATGCAGCCTTCAAAACCCAGCCTAAGTTGCTCTCTCTGAGAAATGCTTGCAAATCCCCTGTATCCTGCCCGTCGGGCCTGGACGCACCGAGGCAATGCAGCCTGCCTCCCCCAGACCGTGAGTTCACTTCCGCCTTTGTGGGCCTCAGACATGTGTTCAGTAACACCTGCCGGCTGAATCACGCCGTGGGGAGCAGGGAGCGGTCAGAGGGCACGTGACATGGGCTACAAAGGGCCCCGTGACTTCCAACAGGCAGGGACAGACAAGGTGTCCAGGGGTGAAGTACCGAGGGAACACGATGATTTCCAGCCACTACTGGGATCAGTCTTGATCTTGCGCCTACTAAGTACCAGGGAACAGAGGTACCCCGGGCTTGCCTCGTGTGTCCCATGGCCTCAGGACCAGGAAGCTGGGTCTGCAGGAAGCCAAGCCCAAGCTCCCATGGCAAAAGTCAAGGGCTCAGCTTGCGGCTCTGGGGAGCTGCCCCGCCAGCCACCCCCCTGCACACCCGACCTCAGCTGAACTGGGAAGCTATTTAAAGGCCTGACCCGGCCATGCAAACAGCTGAGGAGCCACATGTAGGCGGTCACAGGCCCGACGGCTGGTCCCCAGGGGCTCAGGGGCTGCCGCCACTACCCTGGCACAGACACCGGGAATGTGGGCCCATGGCTCCAGATCCCAGGCCTGCCAGTGCACTGTGAGCTGTGGGACGTGGAGCCAGTGTCCCTCGACAAAGGAGTCCTCCCTCCATATGACTGACACACCAAGGGGGCTGAACCAAGGTCCGATGTGCTGACCTGCGTGTGTACCCTGTGCACGGTGCCCAGGCCCGGAAGGCGGGCTGGCTGCCCCATCCCCACACTCTATACACACTGCTTGGTCCAGCACCTGCCAAGCATCTGTCTACCAAGCAGTGGGCAAGTCCTTGTCTCCACGGGGCCTCAGGACCCCAGCAAGCCCCTGACACCAGGGTGGGGGGCGGCAGGGTGAGGCAGGGGTGGGGGAGCAGGATGGAAAACACAACAGGCTCCTCCCCACTGTGCTCACACCATAGCACCCACCACATCAGGGTCAGGCATCTGCAGCACCAGGGAGCCAGCCCAGGAGTGTGCTCGGGATGGACACTGGGCCCTGCACCCCGAGCAGGCGACCTCCTGCTCCCTCGGTAAACACATCCCTTGGCTGACGTCCCCCACTGCTCGGCCAGCTCCACTACAGACCGCCAGGCTCCACATGATGCCTGCCAGTTTAAACCTCACCTGGCTCCAGGAGTGCAGGGGACTGACCTGCAGACCCCACTTCGGGTCGGCATGCTTGAACATCAGTCTGCACCCAGTTTCATCAGAGCTCAGAAACCATCAGGAAGGATGCCCAGGGGCTCAGGGGCTGGGCGTCTCTGCCTTCAGATCGGGTTGTGATCCCAGGGTTCCTGGGGTCGAGCCCCATGTCAGGCTCCCTGTTCAGGGGGGAGCCTGCTTCTCCCTCTGCTCCTCCCCCTGCTTGTGACTTCCCCTCCTCTTTCTCTCTCTCAAATAAATAAAAGCTTAAAAAAAAAAAAGCCATTAAGAAATACAGAGAAACCCAAAGTGCCAGGTGGAAACAGAAGATGGAGGACCTTACTTGGTTCCCTGAGTCTGAACGCTCCCTGCTTAGGGCATGACGTCCAAACTCCCACACAAACTGGAGGCCCCCTGCCCTTCCACCATCAACCCTTCCTCCAATGCCCCTGTTCACCTCACCTGTACCTCCTCTGTGTCTGCAAGCCCCCCACCCCACCACCACCCTGATTTCCTTCCTCGTCACAGCTGAGGCCCTGCAGGCAGGCAGACAGGTTTCAAGGCCTGGTCTGCATGCATCCTGGCTGATGGGGTGCAGGGCCCGGTGTCCATCCCGAGCACACTCCTGGGCTGGCTACACAAGCTATGGATCAATCCTCTGCTTTCTCCTCTGAAAGAGATGAAAGGAACTGGCAGCAGCCCCTAAGGCTCAGGGGGCTACCAGGAGGTTCACATGGGGCCATGTGGTCGGACCCCCACCATTCCTGGCAGGTGAGGAAAGCTCCATAAATACGGTTATCACCACGCCTTTGGAAACCCTGCTGCGCAGCTCCCCTGGGCCAGGCCATGGCTTCACACATTTGGCCACCAGCTTCCTCAGATGCCTTGGCTCTGCAGGTGCCCCCGCAGCAGCCACGAAAACCGGGAACAGATGCAGGGAGCAACACAGATGCACGGAGCAACACGGATGCACAGAGCGACGTTCCAATAAACCTTCATATTCCCAAGAGTGGGAGGGGCCCGGGCTTCACCCCAGCGGCCTGCAGTCAGGCCATCCCCACACCACACAACGCACTCCAGGACTCAAGTCAGAGGCCAGTAGGGCAGCGACCTGACTTCCAGGGTGGGAAACAGGAGCACATGGCACCCCATGAGGAGCACTGCCAGGGGTGGGCAGGGGGCCTAGGGAATGGGAAGCAGGAGGGCCCGGGCCTACCCTCTCCTCATCTGGCCCCGTGGGACCAGAAGGGGGCTCAGGTGGGGCCAGAACAAAGCGTCTCTTGGGGAACCAGAGATGGCTGAGTACCAGACGAGGGGCCGAATGTGGACTGTATCCCAAGAATAATGCACAGGTGCCTGAGGGAGTCTGACAAGGGTCACTGTGACACCCGGACAGGGGATGTGGACAAGGACAGGTGGAGGCAGAATGGCCAGTTCAGAGCTCGTGGAAGGCAGCCCGTGCTAAGGCCCTGGGGTCAATGAGCGACAACGGCAACCCTCGGGCAGCGGCAAGGACAGGCTGGCTGTGGGGAAACCCCTGGGACTGGGCTGGGGGTGAGTTAGACTGATCACCAACCTAGCTCCTAACTAACTTGCCAACTGCCCACCCCACCCCTCACTGCACCACTGGTTCCCAAATCTCAGTAGAAGCAGCTCACTGGGAGCGAGCTCTAATGCACCCGAGGCCAGGGCACCCCTTCTACAGGTGGGGACAGGCCTCATGCAGCACCCACACCCACCACCCACCACCCAACACCCAGCCAGGGGTGTGGCAGCCAGCACTGTGCGCTGCTCCATCTCCACCTCTCAGATGATGTTTACTCCAGAGGCAGCACAGACCCGCCAGACCCTGCAGGTGCCTCAAGCATGCAGGGGCTCACCTCCATGCGGGCTTTGTAGAAATCCACATCATGCAGCCTCTCCCTGCAGCGCACCAGCTCCATCTCTAGCCTCTCCACACGGTTTGCCTTCTCCCTCAGCGAGTCCAGCTCGTCGCGATAGGCGCGAGCAGAGCGGGCGTCAGCAGCCAGCTGGGTGTTCTAGACAGCAGGAAAAGGCAGGGGGACCCAGCTTAGGGCACCTCTCCAGGGAGGGAAGAAGGGGCCAGGCCCTGCAGTGCATCTCCAGGACCTCCCAGGAGAAGCAGGTCTGGGGAGGGGTCCCACACAGCATCACCAAGTCACAGTGTCGCTCTGCACAGTCCCCAGGCCACCAGCTCTTGGGCAGTGTTGCTGCGAGCTGGACAGAGACAGGCCATTGCTGGAAGCTTCTGATGCTGCCTTCCCGAGGCTCTGGGCCACAGCTACTGGGGAGTCCCAGCCACCCCCACCACTGCCATCACAACCCCCTACCCTGGGCATATGCTCAGGTCTCCCGCTCACCTCCTGCTTAACTTTCTGCAGCTCCAGCACCAGCTGGTCCACCTCATGCCTGGTGTCCACAAGCTGCTCCGTCTTCTCCTCCCTGGGGGTGATTTGGAGGAACTATGGTGAGGGCTCCTCAGCCAGCAGCCCCAGCAGCCCCCCATACCTCGTGAGACCAAGCAGGGACAGGGGGAGGGGACTTCGGCGAGTGAGGAGGGCCGTCGGCACGTGGAGCCTGCAAAAATGTTCCTGACTCGAATTCTTTCCCATTTTTAACTTTGTAAAGCCCGCTCTTAAACCCCACCCACCAGACACCTTCCCCCTGAGGGTGCGGGGCAGGGAAGGAGGCCCTGCCACAGGTGCTTTCCCCACAGCTGGGCAGGCACCAAGGGGGAGGCAGGGAGGTGATGTTCACCTGCTGCAGGGAATGGGGGGGGCAGAGGTTCCCCTGATGGGGTGAGCCGCATCCCCCCTCCAGCATGTGGTCATTCCCGCCCCACATGGGACAAATGTGGACAGGAGGCCCCTTGTGGAGACCATCTGTGACCTGCACTGGCAGGAGCCTGGACCGTGACCCAGCTTGGGGCAGACCCTGCCGTCCGGCTGGCTGCACTGCCCAGAGGTACACGCCGCATGACCCAATCGTGTAGACACAGCATACGGAAGCAGACAGACAGCGGGGGCACGGAAGGACTCACAGCTCCTGCCTGACACGGCGCAGCCTGGCCTTGGTGTCGGCCAGCTCCACGGCCAGGTGCTGCTTGTCCTCGCTGGAGAGGCTGCTGGTGGGGCTGGGGGAGGACTCGGCGCTGCACGACCTGAGTGGGCTGGGAGGCTGCTGTGCCTGCAGGTAGTCCCGCTCCTGTGTCAGGTCCACGATGAGCTATGGTGGGCGGACAGGGGAGGAGAGGGGAGGCCGTGTCAGCACCCGGGCCCTGCAGGGGCAGCGGCAGACACCCCGGGGAAGGGGATGGGAGAGAGGGTGCCCACTGCGGGGGGAGAGGGGAGAGGAGAGGCCATGTCAGCACCTGGCCCTGCAGGGACTGCGGCAACACCCTAGGGTACGGCAGGGTAGGGGACGGGATGAGAGAGGGGAGGGAAACTGCCAGGGAGGAGGACAAGGCACTGCAAGTGGTCAAGAGGACAGAAGTCATTCGGGGCAGGAGGGGCAGGGGGCAGCCAGGGGCACGGGCATGAGGGAGGGCCCCCTGGCTGGCGTTTCCAGGGCCTTCTCCACCCGTGCTGTCTGAGGCCACGCACCTCCGTGCACTCGTCCCGCTCATCCAGGAGTCTCCGGAGATGAAACACCATGTTCCTAGACAGGGCCTCTAGCTCCTCTGGGGCTACGTCCGGGAGCTCTAGCCACTGCAGGTCGAACACGTTCTCCTGGTTGTGGGTCACCTGCAGGCATGCGGCAAGAGCTGCAGAGGCCAGGGACCTCCCTTCTCCCTTCGCTACCCATTCCATGGATGGATGCCCCTGACCTTTCACCCCAGGCTCCCTGCCACGGGAGGGGGCACCCCAGGACTGCGAGCACTCCTGCTTCCAGCTCCCACCTGGAGGGGGCCGAGGTTTCTCCTTGGAGCCAGCAAGCACTCCTGACACACAGCAACTCCCCTAGCAGCCCTCGGATCCACTTCCACCACGAGGGAAGCAACCTCAAGGGCTCTGAGGGGCAGGGGTCGGACCACATGCTACCACTGCAAACTCGACCGTGAATATAGCACGTGTTCAGTCAGTCTTGTGTCACAGTGTTGGGCCATTTATTCTGGGGAGAAGTATTTCATAATCTAAAGCAGCCTTTAGGTAGTAAGCCCCTATGTCATCCCCACGGGCCACCAGAGATCATCGGTTTCCCATTTCCATCAAGTGGGAGCCGAGGCCCACAGCTAGGCTGGGCATGGGGCAGCCTCTCCGTGGATTCTTCCCACGTGACCTTCTCACCACTGCCCCATCCAGACCTTCCAAGGGGGCAGAGGGCCTACGGTGAGTGCCTGCTGCCTGCGTCTGGGAAGAGACGTGTTGGTGCACTCAGGGCCTCGACAGGGGACTGAATAAAAAAGAAACCGGAGTTACCCAGCCCAGTGAGGCACATCTGAAAAAAGTTCCTAGATTTTTCAGAGCAGTACAGGGATACAGAAAATAGTGAAACAGACACAAAAGACAGGGGCTCCAGCGTCTCCAAAGGCATCCACTTCCTTACCCCTGCCCGCCTCACAGAAGAAAAACAGATCCCTCGGATCAGGAAGGGTCAGGAGAAAGCTCATCCCGCCAACAGGGCGCCGCTTGGCCTGCCCCAGACTGAGGCCGGCAGAAGGCAGGCCTCTGCGGAGGGAGGGGGCACAGGGGCCCCATCATGCGCGCCTCAGTTGCCCAAGGAGCTTCTCATCACAGGCTTGTGCCCCCTCCTCCCCTGGGTCTGACCCAGAAGGCCTCTCCATGCACGTCTAGACCCATGCGTGTCCAAGCAGTAGCCACCTATTTCCCCCACTGCCAGCCACCAGAGGAGAGCCATGCAGGACTCCTTTTTGGCTACACATCTTCTTTCTCTGTTTCTCTCCTTTTTTTTTTTTTTTTTAATTTTTATTTATTTATTTATGATAGGCACACAGTGAGAGAGAGAGAGAGAGAGGCAGAGACACAGGCAGAGGGAGAAGCAGGCTCCATGCACCGGGAGCCCGACGTGGGATTCGATCCCGGATCTCCAGGATCGCGCCCTGGGCCAAAGGCAGGCGCTAAACCGCTGCGCCACCCAGGGATCCCTGTTTCTCTCCTTAGTATCTTACTTTCTGCACAGGAAAGACAGCGAGTAGAAAGAACAGACCTGTCTCAAGCACCCCCATCCCTGGAATAAACAGTTTTCAGAATACACAGACGTGCAAAGAAAATTATGAAGCGGGGTCATTCTGAGGCTCACAGCCCAGCCAGCCCCTGATATGGGATGTTGAGAATCTCTGCTGCGTGACTGACGTCCCTTGGCGGATGCCCTCAGACCCGCCGCGAGCTGTACCTGTTTCCCGCTTCAAACCCTGGCTCAGAGCTCCTCAGTCAGCAGCTGCTGCCAGCATGGGGTGCTCAGCCTTCACCTGCCTTGGCCAGTTATACACCTGTTTGGGGGGCTCCTGCTCCTGTCTTTCCGTGTGTCTACCTCACCTGTCCAATTACCCTGAAGGCTGAACCGTGTCTCCTGAGGGTCCGGGAGAGGTCAGGGAATTTTCAGGTGGGCACTTGCCTCTACAGGCTCATTTTCCAGGGAAACCGCATCTGCCAAGGTCGACTGATGGCAGAGGGGCTGCTTGCCCTCCATGCAGGGCCCTCCTGACTGCACCCCGCAAGCAGGGTCTCTGGACACACCCCCCTGGGACTCGCTGGATTTTTAGCTTCCCCAGCGGTGGCTGCCTGTTTCTCTGGTGTCACTGACGGAAGTGGAGAACTCTCTATAAAGATCAACCATTCCCAGCAGGGTGACATTTGCCAGGATACGTTTTCAGGGTCTATAAATTGAATTCTGAGCCTAACCACGCTGACAGCTCTTAAAAATAGTCTGAGTCCATATTAGGCAAGAAGAGGAGACAAAAGACGACTTGATTGAGGGTTTAAAAAAAAAAAAAAAAAACCTTCCTTATTTTTACCCCGTTTTAGTTCGCTGATGGTTACCTTTCCAAATGGAATCAATCTGTCTGTGGTGTCTGAAGCCTAATGTTAGCAAGACCCTTAATGGGTGACACTTTTTTCTTAAGCTTTTCACTGGTGGAGAGCGCTCCCGTCCAGGTGGCCACGGGAGCAGCAGTCCACAGCCACACCCCCCAAAAGCCTCACACCTACCTCCTGTATATGGGCCACGATCCCAGCTTGGGTTTCAATGTCCAGTTGTTTGATCCTTTCGATAAATTCCTCTTTCCTCTCACACTGTGGAAGGTTGCGGGCATTAACAGAAGCACCACAAGAGGGCAACCCATGGCCCCCTCACCGAAGTACAGTCTCAAAATGAACTGTCCCTCCCACCCCCTCACTTGGCTTTACTTCCTTTCATAACCCAGCATGCTCCTGTCCTATCTGCCCTCACATGGAGGTTTCTCTAGACGTTGCTCGGACTACCTGAATCACTTGTGGCAGGGACTGGGTGATGTTTAAAAAGCTCATGCCAGACTGAACAGTGAGCAGGGTGGGGAGGGGTGAGTGGTATGGGAAGCCAAAATCTGCTCTGCAAATAAGTTCTCCTGGAGATTCCTAAGCAGGTAAAGCACAAGGCCACCTGGTCTAGGCCAGGGGCTGGCAAACTTCATCTGTAAAGGGACAGATGTATGTGTGGAAGGGGGAGTCTTAGAACTGGGCGGTCAAGTGGGCTCAGCTCTGCCACTGTGGCATGAACGTAGCCACTGTGCGTATGCAACGGAGTCAGCACAGCTGTGTGCACACAAAACGCCACTTAAAAAACCTGGTGGCAGGTCCATCTGGCCCACAGGCCACAGCTGACTGACGCATGCCCTAGATGCCCCTGTGCTGGGGACAGCGTGCTAACCACAGGGTTCCCACCCGCCCTCTGGCCCAAGGTGCCCAGTGCCAAAGTCTGTGGCCACCAGTGTCTCAGGAGCCCTGTGGCAGCTTCACTCCTCCCTCAGGATGGCTGAGAGCCGGCCCTCCCCCACCCTGGCCTGGCCTGGCCCCTACCTGGACGGCACAGCCCAGCACCAGCAGCAGCAGCTTCTTTATTTCCTCCATGCTCTTCCCTAAACCAAAAGAGCAACGTATGTAATGAAGCTCAACTGTTCATGAAATTTCACCAGTGATCTGTGTTTGCTGCAGGGCGAGGGGGCGAGTGGGGTGGGGGGGGGGAAACCTAGCCAGAAATAAAGTACTCTTTCCACCCAGCCACATCCGCCTAGGTGTACGCACTCCATCTGTTTTCTTTGGATGGGTTTATTCTTGAAACCAAATGGGAATTCTGTCCATAGCTATTTGTGGCACTTTTCCATGCCGAGAGCAGACATATCCTGTTGTGATAATGAATGAACCTCAGTACCAGCAGCCCTTTCTGGTGCATGGGAAGCACAAGGGGAGAGGATAATCCCCACGGGGAATACTGAGCCCTCTAAGAGGAGTCTGTACACAACTCTACCTTTCCACTGTGCAGAGCCCCACACAAACCCCCACCCCATCAGCCAGCTCCCCGTTGTCAACAGTTTGCATGTGAGCCCGCTGCCTCCCCCGTGTTCTCTGGCTCAGTTCTTGGCTGCAGTATTCTAAAGCAAATCCCAAACACGCACGTGCCATTTTTTTAAAAAAAAGATTTTATTCATTTGAGAAAAACCGAGAGCGAGAGAATGAGAGAGAGCGTGTGCCTGTGAGAGATCATGAGCAGGGGGAGGGGCAGAGAGAGAAGCAGACGCCCCGCTGAGCATGGAGCCCGATGCGGACCTCGATCCCAGGACTCCAAGACATGACCCATGCTGAAGGCCGATGCTGAACCGACTGACTGAGCCTCCCCGACACCCCTATGTATACCTCATTTTTGAAAGAATCATGTTGACTTTGGGCAAAGCCCACAAACGTATTCATCCAATCCCCTTCAAGAGGTTCTAGTTTTCGCTATTTTAATCTAAACAATGCTACACAGAACACCTCCGTGGCTAGTGATGCACATCCTTACTTTCTTCTTTAATGGCTCTCCAGAAAGGCTTTACCACTGGACTTTCTCACAACTGAAAAACAGCAGGTCCTAGTCCCCAATCTCCCACGCCTCCATCCTACTGCTCTCTCTCCGTTGTGCCAGGGAGGCCAGAAAATCTCATTTCACCGTTTTGCACCACATCTTTCCGATGATGCTGGAGGTTGAATGCATCTTCCAAGTGCCTGCCTCTTCAGTTTTAATCACGTAAACAGAGTCAGGTACTGGGTTCAGGACTGGCCTGGTCACCAGAAGCAGCGTGACCCTGACAGGCCAGACTGCCTCGCAGGCTTGGTTTCCATATCTACGGAATGGTTTCCGTGTCTTATGATGTGATGAACCGGGTGATGTGCAAGGTCACTTGCAGTTGACAATTCCACAGGAGGTCCTGTTCTATGTGGGGGAGAAGGGACGTGCCACAAACAGCGTGGTTTTCTTGACAGACTTACCAGCACCCACTCACCCTGCAAAAACGGCCCTATGTATCCCCAACAACTGCTGGGACGAACAAACTTGAGTCCCAAGAATTAGCATTGGGTTTCATTTCTAGTCTCTTGGGTGTAACGTCTATGGAGAGACACGCGATCCTGTTCTAGGATTTCTCAACTGACAAACAGCTCAAAACAGCTTTTCCCCAAGATCACAGTTGAGTCTCAGAAATGGGGGCTAAGCATCTGCTCAATCAAAACTGTAACCACCCCACCACCACTGAAGGTGGGCAGGAAGGGTTAAGGGGTGGGGCTGGCCTCAGGGACCCTCCAGAGCACAGATTCCACAGTCCTAGGATGAAGCTTTGGCACTGCCCGTCAGCACGCTATGGTCAAGCCCTTCTCCTTGCTGATAAGGTGCAGAACTAGATCAATGTGTGAAATGGAAAGCTTCTCAGACTTTTATGCATTTTTTTTTTTAACCAGAGGCCTTTTATTTGGCCTCAGAGGTTCTAACCCGGACATAAGTAAATCCATGACCACAATGACTAACTTCTGTATTAAAGTGGAACTGACAATCAATCCCGATTTTAGTTTTGATAACAAGGAAATGCCCACCTGCATATTGGAAGCCTGCAATCTGTCTCATGAAAATCTTTCCCTGGCCACAGAGCTGCATCCAGACCCTGAGAGCCCTCTCTCTGCTGTCCCCTAGGTCAGTCCCCAGACACCCAGCGACTGTCCTGTAAGCAGGGTGCACATAACAGGTGCAGATCCCCTGCCCCCAGCCATTGCCTGTGATGATTCACCTTCCTCAGGCCACGCTCCTGGTGGATACCCAGCAGGGAGCAGACACGCAGGAGGAACGCATCTGGAAGGTCTCAGGTGAGCCCAGACAGAAGCCAGAGTTCACCCGGTGAATCTTTACCGATTCACAGCCAAGGCCCCAAAGGTCCTAATTATATCATACTCTAGAATACTTTAAACTACTCCGATGATCCATGTTCCCAGCTCACGGCAGATTTAAAAAAAAAAAAAAAAAAAAAAAAGCATCAAACTACCCATGAGAACAAGCACTGAACAGGCCCACCGCCAGTGGCAGGAGCACCAGCCAGTTACCTGACTGCAGGGAAGAGACCAGAAACCCCATGTGCGCGCACACAAAGGGCTCCCAACGACATTCTGTGGCTGCTCGGTGAAAGAACAAAGGGTTCTGTTCCCTCAGCACCCAGCAGCCACACACAATGCCAACCGTGAGTCACTCTCCCGCTCACTCACTCACACCCATTAGAAAAGTATGGAATTCCTGTTTGCTACGTTTTAGAACAGAGTTGGGGCAAAGGTTTTAAAGGGAGAGAGTCTTAGAAAAATTTTCATGGGGAAAAGATTTTTTGAAACAACTTTTCGGTGGTGAACAGGGTACTAGGATGTTCACCTCTGCCCTCATTTTTTTTTTTTTTAAGATTTCACGTATTTGAGTGGGAGAAAGAGAGAGAGGGAGAGAAGCAGACTCCCCGCTGAGCAGGGAGCCTGACACGGGGCTCAATCTCAGGGCCGTGGTCATAACCTGAGCTGAACGCAGACGCTAAACCTATGGAGCTACCCAGGCGCCCGCCTCTGCCCCCCATTCAAATGAAGCGATGCTGTCTGCTCAGTCTCACCAGGCGAAGTGAATACAAACATTGGCTTACAACAACTGCATCCCGATGGTTTTATCACTACACAGATTCCTATGCTACTTTAAAAAATAAATAAAAACTAAAAAAAAAAAAAAAAAAAAAAGAAAAGAAAAAGAGCACAAATTCCCCAAGTTTCTCCTGGGAAGTGGATGCCCAGTTTGTCTCAAGATTTCATGAGCAAGGCAAAGAACGACTGCTATTTTCATACATCTGCCAGATTGTGGGTTTGGGATAGTATCAAAACAGACGAGAAGAGTCTGTCCTGGGTGCCTACCAGTAAGACTGGCTCAGTGACACCGTTAAGGAAGGCAAAGAAGAAAATAACCCTGGGACGCCTGGGTGGCTCAATGGTTGGACATCTGCCTTCGGCTCAGGTCGTGAGCCCAGAGATCGGGATCAAGACCTGCATCAGGCTACCGCAGTAAGCCTGCTTCTCCCTCTGCCTGTGTCTCTCTCTCATGAAAAAGAGAGAAGAAGAAGAAATAAACCATACAGATGGCTCCCTCCCAACTGCCTACTACATGCCAGGGGCTAGCAGAGGATGGAACCAGAGTCAACACCATCCGCTGGGCTCGGACCAAGACCACCAGCAGTTCTTAAAGAGCTGACATGCCCTGAAAACCCAGAGGAGGGACATGTAGTTCACAGTCAGGCCCATGCAAGGCTTCCTAAGGGAAGTAACCTCTGCCCTGAGACCCAAGGTTGAGGAGCTATGAGGGAGGAAGGTGAACCAGAGCTTTTCAGGCCCAGGGGTGACGGGGAGAGGAAGGAATGAGGAGCACGCACAAGGCCCAGGGGTAAGGGCACACACAGGGTGTCTATCAAATTCTAAATGTCTTGTGGTTAAGCTCACTAGGATGGGTTCCCAGGGTGAGGGATGGGGGCGGGTTCCCGAGCAGTGTGGATCTCTGTACTGAGTCACATGCAACCGAGGGGTGGGGGAGGGTTGAACACATCCAACACCCTCTGCACCTACCCACAAGCCGGGGGGATCCCAAGAGAGCCCAAGCTGATGGTCGAGCCTAACAAAAACCTTACTACCTGCTTCCTGAGGCCCTGACACAAAGAAAGTCACCCCAGTCTTTCCTTGCAGAGCCAAGGTGCACCTGCTGGTCGGAGCTACGTATAAGGCTTCTAGATGTTCCAAGCAATCAGATTCCAAGACAGAAGGACGAGTATCTGCTACTACACGAGCGGTGGGGGTGCACAGACAGAAGCATAGCTTGACGGTCAGAGCACGCGAGCCTCTAACAGGGAGGCTGGACGTGGAGATCAGGGCTGGAGAATCCCCTTTCTAATCTTGTGTCTGGGGGACACATGGCTCATCAATCAGAACAGCTGCTCCCTGAGCCTGGAAGGAGGTCTCGGAACCCTTCTGAACACGGCAAATGACAGCCACTGCCCATCAACAGAAGTTGACCCATGAAACTGAACCCATCCTCCATGCCCCGAATGTCATCTCTGGGGTCCTTTCTGGCTCTACCCTGACTCTCTAAGATGCAGCCATCTGAATGTTCACACTTCCTGGTGTCTGGATACAGAAAATAAAGCTTGTCGTGAATAACCAGCCACCTAGGGATGAGGTGGGCATTCAGGCAAGGACGTGCCCACGGTTCCTTCTGAGACAGAGCTCCTCCTGCCCCCGCTGCACATCCTCTGCCTGGCGGAGGTCGGGAGGGAGGCACAGTGATTCCTTGTAAGACCAAAGTCGTGACGCACCCCCTTCCCTGTCTCGCCGACTCAGCTCTCCACAACCACAAGCCCAGGCCCTGCAAACCGCCTGCAAGGCTGAGGGTTTAACCCTCACGACCTGGAAAACGGGCCTATTCGAGCAGACACTGCCCTCCCCACAGGCCCCTCACAGAACATGCCACCGTTTGATTTAATCCCCAGGACAGTATCCTCTCCATGTTACAAACAAGAACAGGTCTGGACGGGCGCAGCTACAGAACTCGGAGCTGGTCCCTGCCTGCTTCACCCTGACTCCCTACCAATCCCTTCCCCCCCGAAACTGCCATTATGAACAGGTACAGTTTTGCCCAGAGCAAGGCTCTCCCTCGTCTAGTGTCTGATCCCAGGGCGCCCAGCATGCAGGAGGTTAACTGGTCACGTTAACAGCTCACACTGGATCCGTGGGGGCGCCTGGGGGACTCTGAGGGTGAGCGTCTGCCTTCAGCTCAGGGCGTGATCCTCGGGTCCTGAGATCAAGTCCTGCTTTGGGCTCCCTGTTCATTGAGGAGCCCGCTTTTCCCTCTCCCCCTGCTTGTGCGCTCACGCACACTTTCTCTCTAAGAAACAAAATCTAAAACAAAACAAAAACAGCACATTGAATCCATGGTAGAAGAACACAGAGAACTTCCTTCCCTGCTGGAACGGAGACCACGTGTACGTGCGCACATATTTTCCCCTAACAATTCTCCGTGCTGCTCTCCCCTGCGTCTGTGCCAGAGTCAGTCTCCCAGCTATGCTCATCCCGGTTTCTTACATAAAACACACCCATTTCCTTGGAATGATCATGGGGCCGTCTCGTGAATAGGAAAACAGCACTGCCCTGAGCACGACCGTGGGCACGTCTCCTCGATGTCAAATGACACCCGAGACTCACGCATGCGGGCCCAGCTCTGTGGGCCCCCTTCGCGGGCGCTGCTGAGGAACGGCATGGAGGGTGAGCTCCCGGTGGGGGGGCCCATGCGGACCCTCTACGTACCTGTCCCAGTCTGTGCGGTCTGAAGCACCTCCATGCCCCACCTCACCGTCGGAAGGGCGACCCTGTGAAAGCCTCATGTAGCTCTCTGATGCCCGGGATGCAGCCCCCACCGGGCATTAGCATAACCAGGCACCCCCTCCCCGATTTATCTAATTATTAAATAAATGTTTATCACGGGTGGACTCTGGTAGGCACGGAGTCACGTGTCCATGCGAAATGGGGCAGGGGCCTCCCAAGGGCACCCTGACCGGCAGCCCCCCGTCTCAGGGTCTGTCCACCATGCACATCAAGCCCGTCCCCAACCCTGGATCCCCCAGCACCACCGAGTGCCCGGTGACGGAAGGCGGCTGCTCCCAGACGACGGACAACACTCTGAAGGCGCCCCACCGTGCCCCTGGACGGCATCGCCAACACAAAGGACTCCCGGCCCCCGGGCCGCCGGGGCCACAGCAGGTGGCCGCTGCCTGAGCTCCACACACAGACGACCAGAAAGGCAGCACCGGCCGCCCGAGTTCAGCCTGAGAGCCTGAGAGCCGGCGGCCAGGGCTGCAGAGGAGAGGCCGGCACAGGCGGGAGCCGGCGGGAGGGAGGGCCCCTGCCCCCCCCCCGCCCCAGGCAGAAAACCCGGAGCCCCGGTCCCAGCGGTGACCACAGAGACCTCTCACAAACAACGTCTGGTCCGGCGTCCGCGGGTGGCCCCGGCCCCGGCCCCGGGGAGCAGTCCCGCAGGTGGCCATGGCGCGGGCAGAGCCGGGCAGCAGCGTGTGTACACAGCGTCGCTCACGGTCCACCGGACAAAGGCTGGTATCCAGGCACGGCCCTCGGGCTGCCCAGGAGGCCGGCGAGCGGCCGCGCCCGCCTGTGCCCGCCTCTGCCCGCCTGTGCCCGCCGCAGCAGAGAGCCGGCCTGCGGCTCCAGGGACCCCCAGCCGAGGCCCCGCAGCAGGGGCCGGACGGCGGCTTCCCTGAGCCCGGCCCCTCCAGGAGGGAACGCGGAGCATAAACGGGAGCAGAGGGCTGCGAGGGTGGCTTCCCTTCGTTCGCTTATCCCTCCCCTCTTCGTTTAAAGGACCTGAGATTTTCATAAACCCCCCAAAATAAACATACACGCGTACGAGACCAGACCAGACCAGAGTTGGGGAGAAATGAAACAATAAATAAGGTTTGGAGAAAGAAGGCAAGAATGTGCCATTAACTTAGCCCCGGACGGCAGATGCTCGCCACCCGTTCGCTTGGTGAGCAGGGCAGCACCGCGGGGACGGCAGGGGAGGGAAGCCAGTCCCCGCGGTCTTTAGGAGAACGGTCTAGGGGCGACAAGACTGTTCCTAGTAAGCCGGACCCTGGGCTCTGTCCCCTGGCTGCCGCAGCGGAGGTGAGCCAGCCGTGGGCCCAGCAGCCTGGCACCAGCTCCCTGTCAGCAGAAGGCAGAGCTGTGCGGGGAGGACTACGAGGGTGGTTTCTGTGGGATCTGGAAAGCACTTCCACGGCGCCCCTGGCAGGATAGCCACCTAACGCTGAGAGGGTTAAGTGTCAAATCCCAAGGGTCTTGGGGAGGTAGCTTCACCTGCGACACAGCCTTACTTCCTCCCAGTGTACAGAGCATGAAGCCCGTCATGGGATTCCCAGGGCCGTCCCACCCCTCAGAGCCCCCACATCCCAGGACACCCTCCCTTCTGATGCACGGCCATGCACCTCCTCCAGGAAGTCTTCCCAGCCTGTCCACGCAGAGCTCATGGCACTCCATCAAGTGTGCTTACACCACTTCTCACCCTGGAACAGGTCTACCCGTCACCAACGCTGCCTCCCATGCACCCCTGCCCTGACTAGGACTTGGGGGACTCCTTCCACATAGACAACCTATTTGTTTCCAGGGCCCTTGGGCCCAGCAGGAGGCAGGAGAAACACAAGCTGGAGAGGATTAGCAAGAGGCCGTTGGGTCTCTTCCGCCGCGAGCTGGGAGGAAGGGTACGCACAGCACCCATGGACACAGACCCGCCAATGCCCCTAGGAGCCTGCTCTGTGCTAGAGGCCCTCCTGGAACCAGCAGGACAGAGGGGACATGGAAGACCTGGGGCCAGCGCGCTGGAACCACCCAGGCTATCCTCAGATGTCCAGCCGTGCTGAGACAGCCCTGTGCAGGGCACGGGCTCAGCCCCTCCCAGGGCCTGGGATCCCGCCGGGGCACCCAGATGCCCAACAGATGTGCTTCTCTCCTGTACGGCCACAGGCTGCGAGCCTCTGCATGAGCACCTTCTCTAAGGCTGGGTTTCCGCACCCGTGAGATGCCTTCCCTCCATTCTCACCATCTCACGTGGATCAGCCACGTACAAGTCAGAAAACCACCACTGCCCGTGGATACAATGCTCTCTTCCCGAGCGCCTGCTGAATGATTCACCGGAGAAATTAATCTGCTAACACCCTTGGCTTCCTGTCAGATGAATCTAGTCTTCTTTGTGTGGCACGGTGACAGGGCCCGGCAGCGCAGAGGCCGGGGAGCTGGTCTGGATCTGGTCCAAAACCATCCCCCGTTTTACGGATAAAGCCGACGTCATCTTGTCGTGGTTCTCATGACTTCTTCCAGAACAGACTCTGATAAACCATGGAAACGTGCTGAACGTGGATGTGCAGCTGGCAAGATGGCAGGGTGAGGGCAGCTTCCGAGCCACACACATAGCACTGGGTGGAGATCAACAGGTGGCACTGGGTGGAGATCGACTCTGGCTCGGCCCTGACCGCTGACCTTTGACCTTGGCATCTGCAGGAGCATGTGTTTAACACCTGTCGCAAGCGCCCACTTGAAGGACTGGGGAAGTGGGGACAGGAGAGCAAAGGGGACAAAGGTGGGTCTGCAGCATGTGTGCTTTATTTACTGAGCACCTACTACGTGCCAGGCACTGCTCTAGACACCCGGAAGACACTGGCAACAAAAAAGAGAAAAAACCCAAAGATTCTTGCCCTTGTGGAAGACTCCATCGTGTGTGGGCTGGGGGATAAGCCCTGCGACAGACATGAGAAAATAAACGATCAAAGATCTGGAGAGTGATACACACTGTGAACAAGGGGAAGGCGAAGCAGGACAGGACTGGGATCCTGAAGGGTGAGGGGCACACAGGCGGACACCCGGCAATGCCTACTAAGGGCAAGCCCAGCTGCGGGAGGCCAGTGCACGCAGGCCCCAGTGCCAGGGGACGGGGCAGTACAGCAGTTAAGAGGAACAGGGCCTGTACTGAGGACATGGGGACGGGAAAGGCCAGGGCAGATGGGGAAGAGGCCACTGTGGCAGGAAGAGGGAAGCCTGATGAACACATGTGGGTGACAGCAGATGACAAGACTCAGCCAAGGCGACACAAAGCGAAGAGCACCCTACAATACGCAGTCCTGAGGGCCACCAGCGTGAGGCTCTCCTGCCAATGGCCATCATACGAACATGATCAAGGGGCTCAGGGCTGGGTCCTAGGAGACCCCAGGCCAGGCTCCAAGATGTGGGGTCCACCCGATGAGGTCCCGGACAGACGCCCCTGACAACCCATGAGGACAGCTGCAAAACTGCAGGTGTACCACGAGACAGACACTGCGGAGAGGTGACTTCAGGTGCAAAAGAGGAGAGACAGGATGAAGAGTTGGGGCCAGGAGACCCAGACACCAAGAAGAGGTTTTAACAATGACTTGAAGTCTCTGAAAGTTCTTCTTCACATTCATTGAGCATCCCTGAATCCCACCCAAGGCAGAAGAAAAGAGAACATCCTTTCATCCCACGGGGTGGCATGGGGTGGGGGGCAGGTTGGTTAGACACACAGAGAAGCTCTCGTAAGGGTAGGAGTTGTGACATCTCCCTTCCTTAGGTCGGAGGCAGGGGACAGCCCCCACATCCCAGGACACCCTCCTGGGGACAAACACTCAGTGTCTCAGGATCAGTGTCCCTGTGTGTGTGTGTGTCTGACGAGATGCCCTGCTGGGCTCTGTCCTGCCCCTGGCACATGGCTCCGTTGAGGTACATTTGCCAAAAAAAAATTTTTTTAATAAAAAAACCCCAAAACTGAAATGTTATAAATAACAGTACAATATCAATATCAGCCAAAGAGAGCACAGGCATGCTCCTAAGATGATATGTGGGGCAGAATTAGTTTAAAAAAAAAAAAAGAAGAAGAAGAAGAAGAAAGCAGCACCCCTCCCACCTCCCAAACCCACTTCTAGGCAACCACACAAAAAAGAAATCAACTTTGGTCTTTATTTAAAAAGAAACCGAAAGTGCTTCACTCATCTATGTTTTACAATTTAAAGCAGGAAACACTATCCCATAAATACATTTCTGCACCTTCTTGCCAGTGGGCCTGCTGACCTCCCCCCTGCTCAGGGGGTCCCGGGACCCCAGTCAGAGCCTACGCAAGCACGCACCCAGCTCCCACATCCAGGGCCGTGACCATGCAGGCCCTGCCCGGAGACCACCCCCCGCCCCCCGCATGCCCCTGGAGACCCCCGCCTGCCGACCCCCCGAGTCTCTTCCCAGCCTGTCCTTCAGAGCAGGAGATACCACCTTTCTGACTGATGTATACTGATCCTATCTGATGCCAGGACACCCCATGCACCTGTCAGAGCCTCAAAAACAGCTTCCCTGTGGTGTCCTAAGCCTGAATTGTGGTGAAGAGTGCATAGTTGTAGACACTTATGACAAAAAAAAAAAAAAAAAAAAAAGCCACTACATCATATACCCAGGACAGGTGAATTTTAAGGTATGCACACTATGCCTCAATAAAGCAATTTCAAAAAAAAAAAAAGCAAAAGCAAAATCCAGTGTCCACATCTCTGCAGAGGCTTCTGCTCAGCACCAGACCCTGAGAGGAGACCTGTGTGCTCTGCGTATGGACAACCCCTCAGGCTCCATGTGGTTCAGAGGCTGGAACAGAGACTGCTGAGCAGGGAGGCAGGAGCCAGGGTTCCAGGGTGCAGCGGTAGCTGGCAAAGGGGCCTCCAGAGTATGGGCTTCCAGATGGCAGGGGGACATCATCAGGGAAGACCACAGGTACCCTCAGGAGGAGGGTGGGAAGTTATCCAGCACGACGGGGCAACAGGGTGGCTGGATGGGGCAGTGGGATGTGTGTAACGCCAGACTGGACCACATGCCACTGCCATTTCCATAGGTCAGAGGGTCGATGACTGGCCCAACCTGATTCGTCTGTGTGTGATACGGCCAGGGAGCTCGGGCTGCAGGGTCTACTTGCGGGCCACGTGACCGAGGGCTTGCCACCGAAGCCCTACGAGCCTCTGTGTTCTCACCTATCAATGGGCTGGCACGGTCACAGCCCAGGAGCATGCTCCCCTTTGTATGTGTTAACCATACATGACGCCCAGTGCAGGGCGGGCTCACCAGGGGCTCACACAGGAAGGCTCCACTGTTCCTGCTCCTCTGCAGGGGGGTGTCTCCGGGGCAGGCAGCACCTAGAACCATGCTTGAACCACCAACCTTCCACAGGCATCTCTCCCCCCATAAAACCAGCCCCCAGAATAAACCGGGTCAGGCAGCGTAACTCTGCTCAGCAAAGCAGATCCCCACCTTCCTGACGTTACCACAGAAATGGGAGAGGAGCCACTGCCCCCGGGGCCGGGGCCTGGGCTGGGGCCTGCGTGAGCGGCATCTGGGCATCCGCTACCTGGGGAACCATAAAATAAAGCCAGAGCCAGGGGAAGGCGAACATCAGGTTCCCCCTTACTAATGCACAGAGAGGGGAGCGGTGTTTGCTGCCAGGAGCCTCTAGGTGGGCCTGGGCAGCCTCTGCTAAGGCCATGAGTGACCACAGCCAGCTGCACTGGGGACCACGGGGAGACCCATGAAACCTAACGTCCTCTGGGCCCACAGAGAGAAAAGTAGACATGCCAGGCACCCGGCACCCAGCAGCATAGCCACCAGGAGTAAAGTGACCCAACGCTTGGCTACCCCGACCTCCAGCAGCTCCCAGGGCCATGGCACTAAAACACAGCTTCTCTGGAGAAACTTTCTAGGCCGGCCCCTCAGGGTACTCTCCCCAAAGCCTTGAGGCAGCTCTAGCTACTCTCATATGGACAGAAACAGGGGTGGCCAGATGCCCACGGGAACAGGGTATGAGATGCCACAGAGGAAGGCTTCAGTTCTTTCTGTAGAAGCCACTCCTGCATGGCGTCCCTCCTGCCTTCCTGGATCCTCACCGATCCTAGGCGGTCAGAGACCTGCACTCACCAGGTCTCCACTGGAACAAGGCCCAGCTGGCAAGCACACTGTGCCTGGGGCCTGTAGGCTGATGTCCATGAGTCACGGGCAGGGGTCAAGGCATACACATATGGCATCCCCCTCCTTAATCCACCCAGCAGGTGAGCTGGCAGGTAGGCATTAAGCTCTGATTTTCTGGAAGGTGCCCAGAAGGACATTTCTTTCAGTCTTTTCAAAGTCACACCGAGTGTGCAAGCCTAGGACTTGGAAGCCTTGCCCATCCGGGCTCCAGAGACCAGGAGAAGGCATAGAAACAGATCCAGGACGAGACATGGGGAAGAGATGGAGCACCGGGTGAATAAATGTGTAGCAGGATCCTCACAGAAGGGACAGGACTTCCCTCGGAAGAGTCTCACTTTCTTGCCAACAGGAACCACGTCCCACGGGGGTGTGGATTCAATGTTTACGAAGGAAAGACCCCGGAGCAAGTCCACCATACGACAGCCTCAGGCTCCTAAGCCAAAGGAGGCAGCAGCCAGGCCTGGCCTGCACTTGTATGCGGTGGCGGGGGAGGGGGGCTCTCTCCCGACTTTGCACCTCAGCGTGATAAACCACCCTTCAAGAATCTCACCCCAACAAGCCCGTGTTTTCACCGCACGGGCTCTGTGCTGGCGGCCAGAGCTGTGTGTCCAGCAGCTGCTCAGAGGCGCCGGCACTGCCCAGGCACGACAGGGGGCAGCTTCTACTCACCAGACAGTGGGTCTCTGCCAATCATCAAAACATTGGGCAAATTCATTACGATCAGCTGCTGGAGAACTTCCTACAGAAACAAAGGGGAAAAGGTACAGTTAAGAACAGGAAACAAAATGACAGGACAACTAAGAAAATTAGTTTATCAAGTCACTCGATGAACACATGGCCACTCAATGGTTACGTATGAAGATCCTATATAATAGAAAGGAATATTTAGGATACAAATACACATGAAAAGTCCAAGTTGATTATACTTCTGCCTCAATCACTAACAAGTGTAAATCACACCAGCCTCTGTACGGAGACCCTGGGGAAAAATGAGGATCTACTGCAAGCCAAGGCTAGAGGATTAGGGGTAAGGTTCTTTTTAAGAGACGTCTTTATTTTCATCATATGGTTTGCTGGTGCAGTTAAAAAAAAAAAAAAAAAACTACAGAATAAAGATGAGAGAGATGCTACTGAGTCTTTGTAACCTGATGCTTCAGGATCCTGGCATTCAGCAGGTCTCAGATACGGAGCTGCAGAGGAGGAGCCTTCTCTCCTTTACAGCAGTGGCTCCCCAGGAGAGGGGATAAATCAAAGCTAATCCGCACCCGTGGGGGGAGGGGGCTGCGCGGAAATGAGCCGCCTTCTGGCCCTCACACCAAGGAGCTTTGAGAGAAGGCCCAGGCACCAGCCATCAGTCATGCCCCCGTGTCTGGGGCCTTTAACAAGCTTCCCCCCCCCCCCGCACCCCCAACGCCCCGAGTGTGGGGGCTCCCAGGCGCCCACCCACCACTCCCGTTGCCCAGCACGCTTCTCAGGACCAGTCTGTTTTCTGCGCCCAGATGTGCCCTGTTATTCACAAACCAGAAGGTGTAAAAGTCTCATCTTACGGAAGACAAGGAAGGGGGCAGGTTTTCCTAAGTATTCTTGGTCTTACAAAAGTGGTCACTATAGAAGTTCTTCACCAACAAAGCTCCTCCTACATCTTTTTTTTTTTTTTTAAAGATTGAGAGAGCGCACACGTGTGTGCACGTGAGCAGGACAGAGGAGCAAAGGGAGCAGACTCCTTGCTGAATGAGCCTGATGCGGGGCTGGATCCCAGGACCCTGAGACCATGACCTGAGCCACAGTCAGACACTTAACTGAGTCACCCAGGGGACCCTTCCTTACTCTTTTTTAAAAATTATTATTTTTTAAATATTTTATTTATTCATGAGACACACACACACACAGAGGCAGAGACACAGGCAGAGGGAGAAGCAGGCTCCCTGCAGGGAGCCCAATGCAGGACTTGATCCCAGGACCCTGGATGAGGCCCTGAGCCAAAGGCAGATGCTTAACCACTGAGCCACCCAGGCGTCTCTTTTACTCTTTTTATAAATGTTCCCAGTGAGACAGCTTTTTCCCAGCACAACATAAATATGAAGATCTCTGTATTCCATATCCTGCTAACCAGTGCTGATGAAGGGGACAATCAAACCATCCTCCAACCCCACAGGGCCCAGCTGAACAGCCCAGAGCAAAGTCCAAATCATCACATCAGACTGGCAGCCTTGGCAAGCATGCCTGGAGAGGCCAACCACCTTCAAAAAAATAATAATAATAAAATACATAAAATGATTTTAGTCCCCTCCTCAGTGTCTTTCTATGGCTCCTGTCCACCCCAGAAGGTGGAGGGGAGCGGATGCGGCCCCACACTCACTGGACTGTCTCCCCTCAATGCTGGCACATGTTTTTATTATCTGGGGTCACGGGTCACCACAACATTGAAGCTCAAGTTTTCTCAAACGCATCTTTGTCAGCGAATACCTGCGCTGGACAGAAGTGTGAGCCGCAGAGCAGTGTCAACCCTCCTTCAGGGCCTGAAAGAAGTCAGCACACAGACAACACAGTCTGTCACCTGCATGCTCCTGCCCAAGGAGTCCATGGTCCCACCCTGTGGCAAAAATACCCGTAAAGAGTAAAATCAGCAAAATCCACTTTCCAGCTGGCTCATCTGGCAAAAGGAAGGACTCCAGAGGAGCCCCATCCATCACGCAGTCCCTTCCCTGCCTCGACACTAAACTCGTGTGCTCAGCCTGGCTTCTGGGAGATTCCTGGTTATCATTGTCTAACGGGTTCCAGTCCCTTCTGAAGTCTTAGCTGGTTTCCCTCTGCCACCGTCTAGGCGCCTGGAGCACCAGCCCCATTATCAGGGTGCCTACTGTGTCTAGAAAGGAGACAGAATGTGGAATCATCCCCATGAGCTCTGCTGTCATACAAGGTGGTATTTTTATGTTTATGATTATCTCAGCAAAAGACCAGCTGGAATCACTGCTAGCAAATATTGCTAGAAAACCCACGTATTCTCCTCCCCAAACAGGATGTTTTACCCTAATCAGTACTTTTAATGTTCCCCCCCACAAGAAATATGTCACCTGTGTAATCAAGAAGTAATATTTTAGGAACAGACGATTTTTTAAAAAATGTGTTCCTTTCCAAAACATACTGTGGGCCTCCTAAGATCTAATCCTGTGGCCCAACGCGCTCCTGAGACATAAGCCATCTCCCTAAAGGACCACCAACTGCATTTCTAGCAAAAGCAGGCTCCGGGTATAAGCCGTGAGGACAGGGCTGTCCAGCAGAAAGACAATGAGAGACACATACTAATTTTCAGCATTCTAGCGGCCACCCTAAAAAGGCAAGAAAAAAAGGTGTGTGTGTGTGTGAAAATATTCGAATACATTAAGCCAACACACCCAAAATATTATCACTTTGCCAAATAATTAACATAAAATCACGAATGCGATATTTTACATTTTCTTCTATACTAAGTAAGATCTCTGGAATCCAGCAAGGAGACATTGACAGGCACAAGCCATCTCAATGCAGATGCTGAATCTCCACTGGGAACACCAGATCTGAAAAAAGTAGCTTCACACACACCCAAGTCGTCCCACACACACTTAGAAGTTCTCTAATGACCGAACCAAGTTATCAGTTTTTAAATTTCATTAAAATTTTACTTCCTCAGCCCCACTAGGCACATGTGGAGGCTCCAAGAGCCACCTGTGACTAGCAGCTGTCACACCCCCATCACAACAGTCACCCCCCAACGCCAATGACCAGGGCACTCGGCAGCGGCAGGCAGTCCCCAAGGACAGAAGAGAGAATACATCCCCTCGTCCCCCCCCTCGGGGTGGCAGGGCCTCCAAGGCGACAGGCCAGGCCCTCCATCTAGTGGGGACGTGAGGTGGTTGCTGACAAGGAGACCCTCCCGCCTGGGACACAGAACAGAAGGCCACTGTGCTGGCTGCAGCTGACGCTGGGCGGCTCAGCGGGCACCTGGTCACACCCTGGCCAGCAGCACGGTGGGGGCGGGGGGCGGGGCGGGCAGAGCCAGGATGGACAACACAAGCCCGGTGCTGTGTTCTGCGCAGCCCTCAAATTCACCAGCAAGCCCCCCTGGAGCCACCCAGGCCTTTGCTAAAAAAGCACAAGCAAAGGCCATGGTCACACCCTGAGGCAAGGACAAGGGACAAGTGCACCCACGAGCTTCCGTGCCACCCATCTTCCTGTGGCCTGATGGGCAGGAGGGCAGAGTCAGACTCAGGGTGCAGACTTCCCCAGAGATGCCCAGCCTTCTGCAGAACCTGTGGGGGGGAGGGGCGACAGAGTAAGGTTAAATAAGAGATCCAGGGTGGATTCTGTACCTCTTCCCTTCTCTTCCCCCTCTCCCCTCCGAGTCCATTATAGGGTCCCAATAGGCAACGCTGGGGAAACCCCAGATGTTCCTTTTCGATGCACTAACTGCATTCCGGGATCCATTCCCACTAACTGCTGTCAACAAACTGAAAGGAAAGTTCGAAGAATGAGAGAGAAGGAGGGTGGGGTCTATGGGTTCTCCACAACAGAGGCTACAGAGTGCTTTGTAATGTAAAGAGGGCAGAGAGCCTACCTGACACCAGCAGGGCTGCAAATTCAGAAGCTAAGATCTTATCAGAAGTCCTAGGTTCCTCCCAGGGCCACGTGGGCCCTTCTGCTGGGGGAGGGATGGGACCTGCCAGGACACTCTCCAGGGAGTGTCTGTCACCTGGGGGGGGGGGCGGGGTTGCCGGAGTTGTCACCCCAGCTTGGGGGGAGGGGTATGGCAGAGCCTACACCTGTGTTTGCACATGGTGTCAACAGGCCTGGGCACTTGCCCTGGGACTCTAAGCTTCCTGACATCAGCAGCACCCTAAGGGAGACACAGGGCCCACAGCATGGCTCCAGAGGTCACGGGTGGGGAGAAGTCCTGAGAACACAACCAGCAAGCTGAGTAGAAGGAAAACGCTCCCTTCTGGTTAGAATCTTTTCCTGAAAATACAGATGTATTCGGTGGGGAAAAACATAGACCACAGGAGGGAGAGCCCCGCTGCAGGCCCCACAGGTGATGGGGCGATGCCAATGACACCAAGGGCAACAGAAGCTGCTGCTGAGCAGATCCCAGAGGTACCTGGTTATGTGCAAACACCACACTTGATCACGACTAAGTGGGTGGCCACAGTGGACCACCCTGCAGCACACAGGACCAGCACCCAGGGGCATGGCCTCTGCACCCATGACACCACACACTCCTCCTGCTGGTCTCTGAACCCATGGGGGGCCCTGGGCTGCAATTCGGGCCAGTGCCACAAGGTCACACTGCGACCTTGCCATCCCTCCTGTCAGCAGCCCTCCTCCGTCCTCCCTCCAACCCCAACTCCTCTCAGGGAACCTTCAAAGTTCCCTAAATGTCTGCATTTGGCAGGTATCAGCCAGGTTTCAGGATGAAAAGGTGTGGAAGACTCTTGTCACTGCCCTGTGGACAGGGCTGCCAGCTAGAGGTGGGGCGGGGGATCGGAGGCTTGAGCTGGTGCAGCAGTGCCTGGGAAGGACGCAGATGGACCCTCGCTGGGGCCTGGGGCCTCAGTCCACCTGGCCTGCCCTGGGGCCTGATGTGACCCCCGAGCTCCGGGGGCTTGGAAGTGAGGCTCAGTTTTGCCTTCTGTCCGGTCACGCCTTTGGTGAGGTGGGCCCTCCAATTCCATTTTGGCCAGTCCCCATTCAGGACTTATATAGGGTGCGCCCACCTGACCATGGCAGCTGAATGTCCTGGAAGACCCAAAATGAGCCCATGCTTTCTCCCAGGACCTCCCCTCTTGGTTTAGGAATGAGGGGGGACTCAGCTCAGGCCCCTTAAAGCCCTACACTTACCTCTGGGAATAAGTGCACATACCCCAAACTCTCAGTAAACCTAAAACAACCCCCCCCAAAACCTCAAAATACAAATAAAAGTACAACAGGGTATGTGACAGAGGGGGAGCACCTCAACACTGTGGCTACAAACAGACCAGGGGGATGGTTGGGTCCGGAGAGATCTGGTGCTTATCCTGGTTGGACCACAAAAGGTGCTTTGGAGGAGGATACACAATCATATGCACGGCCCCTGAGGATGTATTAGAAGAGGAAAAGAACCTTCAAGGAACATATACCAAAACAACAGCGCATTCTTCACTAGAGACACCAGATGAGAGCAAACCTCCCTCCCCTCCCCCGCCACCCTTTCTAAGGGTCTGTAACCCGCTCCTACCCCCTGGGATGATGGTATTTCAACCCCGTGCCATGCCAGCCACTGAGCTGTGAAATGACAGGTTCACGAAAATTATCTTTTCCTATGAGACAATTCCCCACATATCCAGGAGGAAAATGAAGTGCATTACCATTCTTTTAAAGCCCTGCCTCCCCCGCACCGCCCCCCCCCCCCAATCAAACAGCACTCTGGCATCTCCCACCAGGAAATGCAAAGCCCCCCTCAGCTGGGAGGAGCAAATGCCAGCTAGGAAGGGGAGGGCAGGGCTGACTCACAGCATGGCCATGCCCTGGGGATGGAGGGGGAGGCCCCTGTGGGGAGTGGTGGGCTCCAGAGGTCCTGGAAATCTAGGCTTAGGGGGCCCCAGCAAAGTTCTACCCATGGGCTGGGGCATGTAGAGGCCTCACTGAAGGGGCTCACAGTCCTGCCAGAGCCCATCCAGACCTCTGTGCCCCATCAAACAGAAAGGTCGTTTTCTCCCATGGTGGAAGAAATGCAAGGTCTCGGAGAAGTTTCAGGGTAGAAACGTGCGCGTGCGCATGTACACCGGGATTGTCGGATTAAGAACACAGATTTCAGGACACCTGGGTGGCTCAGGGGTTGAGTTTCTGCCTTCGGCCCAGGGCGTGATCCTGGGGGCCCAGGATCGAGTCCTGCATCAGCTCCCTGCACAGAGCCTGCTTCTCCCTCTGCCTGTGTCTCTGCCTCTCTCTCATGAGTAAATAAATAAAATCTTAAAAAGAGAGCGAGAACATAGGTTTCATGAAGACCCTGAATTATTTTTCTCCCTTCAAATGAAACTGAATTTTATGGCTTCATATTGTTCCCGGAAGACCAGATACATACATGCTGCCTTTAAAGGTCAAGTTTTCAGGCCCACAAGTGACCCTCCGTAGGAGTTTGAATAGGAGCTGATGACTGAGTAAATGAGGGGAAATCCCAGAAAAGGTAACACAACCACACAGAAGAGGCATCCTGGAGGTTACCAAGGAGATCACAATAGGCTGAGCAGCAAATGTGCCTTCCGCACAGCCAGAGAAACAGATAGCATCGACTTGGATCAGCCTCATCCCAGACTCCACACCGAGAATAGGAATAATGCACGGTATCGGCTTTGAGTGCACACCTAGCCCTCTCTAGGCCAGCAGTTCAGATATTCAGAAGACACCGTGAGTACGCGCTGGGAGCTGAGGACTGTCAGCCTGAATGGAAAGGCAGGGAGGTAGAAACCCCAGCCCAGAAGGGCAGGGGTCAGAGTAGCATAGCCAAACTCTGCCCAGGCAAGTCGGGAAGGCTTCCCAGAGGAGGTGGCTTCTGAGCTGGGCTATGCACAAGGCTTAAGAGTCCCAAGACAGACAAAGCCCAGGATGGGGTCAGTGCTAACTGTGGCCCTAAGTCAAGCCTTGGGTTCAGCTGTACTATGACGCCCTGCCGTTTCCACAGGGGCACGTTTTCTCCCCCACATCCCTCACCTCCACTATTGCCCCTCACAACCCTCTTCATCCTCCAAAGCTCACAGAAAACATCACCTCCTCCACACAGCTACCTCTGATGCCCTTGGCCACATCCGAGCTTCTTTCCTCTGAATTCTTCATGCCTTCTCCGCTCACATCTGCGGCCCTTCCACAAGTTGCCTGGTCAACTCAACTCCCCTCTCAGAAGTGGGGAAAAGCTTTTTCCAGGGACAGCTGATAAAATTAGACTCATCCAAAAATATTCCCCAAAAGTTATATTAAGATTTTTTTAAAAGGGGCGCCTGAGTGGCTCTGTTAGTTGTCTCTTTTTTTTCCCCTACATTTTTAAAAATTTAAATTCAATTTGCCAACATACAGTATAACACCCAGTGCTCATCCCATCAAATGTCTCTGGATCTCAGCTCAGGTCTTAATCTCAGGGTCGTTTAAGCCCCACACCCAGCAGGAGTTGGTCTCCACACCCAGCCTGAAGCCGGCTTAAACACACACACACACACACACATACACAAAACTCTTTTTTTTTTTTTTTTTGGAAGAGGTGTCCTGTCTGTCATGCTAGCAGGGGAATGAAGCCCTGAAGACCATCTGCTTTGCTCCCCCACCAGGATGGACGTAACTCAACGATCTTTGCCAGGAATCCTGCAGATGTTAACAAAAGTTTAAGCGTTGCAGGATAACTGTGTGATGCTGGTAGGGATACGCCACACTCTCCAATTGTTAATGCCCAAATAGGATTGTTCTATGAGCAAACCAAGCAAAACAAGGTTAATTTAGAATTCATATGTTACAGAGGTGACTCAGACAGGAAAGGTATCCCTTGAACTCCCATGTTCCCAGGGCCTACTCTAGCACCTTCTAAGGGGCGTCTGAACCCCACAGCAAGAACACTGCCTGGGGGCGCATGGCACCAGCTAGGGATCACGCAGGCGAGATGCCACTGGGATCCCACAAGGCTGAGAGCCCACAGAGACAGAGACTGTGTCTCTGCCTCTCTGTGTCTCTCATGAATATATAAATAAGATCTTTATTAAAAAAAAAAAAAAACTGCCTGAAAGCCTGGCCTGGCCAAACACATACCTAACCACAGAGAGGGTCCCATCTCTTCCCTGCTCCCAACAGTCACGTGAAGTGGTCAGGAGAAGAATCACTAGAATGTCTGGTCTGGGGAAGCCACAGCACGGTGTTGGTAGGGGGTCCAGGTGGGGTCCAGAGCAAGGGCAAGGAACAGCAGTCTGGGTGGCAAGCTCTCCCTGGCACCACGCCCGCTGCCTGGTGGCCGCTGCCCCAAACTGGAGCTCTCCCCACGGGGGATGCTGGCCTCACACCTTCTGCCGTGGTTCGCAGTACTGACAGCCTGCTGCCCTCACCCTGACCACTCACGCCTTCCACCATCACCCCATCTGAGGTCAACAGGGACCGGACTCCCAGACACGCGCCACAGCCCACGCTCTGGGCTATCACCGCTGAGAGCACGAGTTGCTAACATAGCTGCTGGGTGGAGACCTAAGCCTGATGATTTACCCTCAGCCGCCTGTTCAAAGCCGGGCCCGTGGGGCACGAGCTTGCGGTTCCATCTGGACGCGGGGCTGTGGCTCCTGCTGCACCCCCCGATGGGGGCGGGGGCCCTGGCAGAACGAGTGGGTAATGAAGTGCTTTTATGTTAAGAGGCTGTCATGTAAAGCTGCTGATAGATTCAATCCATCTGTTCTGAGTCCTTTCAATTAATCCTGGGGTCCCTAGGGCCTGAAACCAGTTCGCACTCACACGAGCCCGAGGGCTGGGGCCGCCCTAACTAGGCCACGCCACATCTCAGGAACCAGCGCTACCCACCCGGGCCACCCGCGACAAATCTTCCTGCCCCCGAGCATTTTGGTGGCGGCCTGTCCTCATGGCTCTGTTCACAGAAACAAACTAAGACAATTTTGGTTCACAGAAAAACAAAATATTTCCTTTGGGCTGATGGGGGGGGGGGTGGAGACCCAGAGAGAGGAGCCCCTGGACACTCAATCACTGCTGTGTGTGGGCAAACCTACTTGCCATGTGACCTGAGGGCAAGCCACAGTCCCGCTCTGAGCCACACCCTCACCTCTAACAGGACTAGGACCATCTCTAAGGGATATTTGGCCCCTTCACAAGTTGGGGGAGGGGACCCAGGAAAGCAGACCGCGGGCGGGCACCGAGGGGCACAGCCCAGCTTCTCAAAGTTGCTGACTCAGGGCTGCCAACGTTGAAAATAGGCAAGTGCCCACAGGTCGCAGAACAACCCAGGGGAACCCCAACAGGGGCGGGTCTGGAGGATGCTCATGTGGCCCCACTAATGCCTGTCCCCTGCCCTTGAGGGCTGGTATGATGCTGAGGGTTGCTCTGTGGGAGGAGCTGTCTTATCTGATGCTGGGAAGTACCTATCCTGAGCCCCTGGACAAAAAAAAAAAAAAAAAAAAACCCAAAAAGGTGGTGGGGTGGCCCCGGAAGCACGGGCAGGGCACTCGACTCAGCTCCTCTGAAAAGAATCTCTGCCCATAAATGGTGTTTTGGGAACCACTTCACATGGTAAGTACAAGGTTGTCGGTGGCAGCCAAAGCTAGGCTCCAGGGAGGAGCTCCTGCCTTGATGCCATCAGCAACCGTGGGGGCAGGGGGCCCGGATGGCCTGCCAGATGGATGGACACACAGCCTTGCTGATGGATCCCGGGCACAGCAGGGCATTAGGGAGACTAGCTTCTAAACTGGAAAGAGCCATCCGGGTTACATACAGGACAGGGAAACTGGGGCCCAGAAAGGCAATCACAGGCCCACAGCATCACATTGGGGTCTAGAAACCCAAGTCTCCTCTGACTCAGCCTTAGGGCTCTTTCTCCTACAGCAAGGAGCCCACTTCCATTCCTCCCTGTCAATGGGGGGCCTCCTACCCTCAGGACCCTGCTCCAGGAGGCTGCAGGGGAGGAAGGAGTGGGCCTGTGCTCACACACAATGCCCGGAGTGGCTCGGGTGGCCCTGTCCTCTCCTCCTGGTCAAGACAGCAGCACCAGTGCTTGCAGTGGACACAAGGAACCCCACTCCTCGGCAGGAAGGGATCTTATAGCCACTGGACAGTCCCCTTCCACAAGCTTCTTGGCAAAGTCAACGTTTCTGCGGACAGGCAGGCAAGCACGGGCATGGGGCTCCAGCCTGTACCACGCGCTGGCCAGAATGCAGCAGGCGGACGTGCACGTCCCCCAGGGGACCCCCCAGGCTACCCCCTGCACCCCCATCAGATGTGGGCCCCAGGCTGATTCCCTGGGCACACCCACAGAGCCGAGTGCAGGCAGCTTGCTGGGCAGGATGAACACAGGGTCTACACATCCACTGTGCCCCACTCTGTTCCACCCCATCCCACAGCCCAGGCAGAGAGGACGTGAGACACCTGAACTGAGCAATGCCAGAAGAGGCTAATCCAGAAAGGCTCCCAGGAAGAGGTGGCGCTGAGCTACCCAGGACAAGGAAGAGCAGGTGCCATCCAGGCACATGTGCACTCACAGGGGCCACACTGGTGGTGGGGGGAAGGGGGAGGCAACAAAGCCAAAGGAAGAAGCAGAAAGCACCCCCCCACCTCGTGTGTCCCAATGTGGGGCCCCAGTGTCACTGCCCCCAGGGTGGAGCACCAGAACCCGCTCAGGGCGCCAAGGCCCTGCCTGCGCTCTGTGCAACTGTGGTGGCAGCAGCAGCTCCCAAGTCCCCAAACCCAGTCCCCCAGCAGCCTCTTGCTGCTGGGCCTCAGCTGCAGCCCCACCAGGGGATCAGCAGGCAGGTGGGCATCACCCTGACCTGTAGGAGAGGAGTATGGAGCAGGCATGGAGGGTGCTCCAGACACTGAGGGAGGACACATGGCTGCTCCTGGGTCAGGGGTCCCGGCCCAGCCCTGCTCTCCCCCTATAGGGGTCCCGGCCCAGCCCCGCTCTCCTCCTTCCAGGTCCTGGCCTAGCCCAGCTCTCGGAGGCACAAACACAGGCGGCCCGCAGACACTGGCAGCAAGCCTGTCATAGAAGCTACCTGGGTGTGGGGGTTTGCCCTGCAGGCCCTCAGGAATGGGGTCATCCTCCATACCCCCGTTCACCCCACATCCCTTTGCCTTCTCCATGGGCTCTGGCTCAGAACCAGGCAGGAGGGAGGACCAAAAGAGAACATCTGATCGTCCTTTCCTTGTTCTCCTTTCTCTCTTCCTTCATGTCTCTGGAGGAAAAGCACACTCCACGGCCTGTAGGGCAAAGGATGGCCAAGGTCAACCCCAAGGGCTGGCGGGTGCTGTGCTGAGAACTCTAAGGACACACATGGCTGGGGTTGGGGGTACATGGTGGATTAGCGATGCCTGCCTCGGGCGAGGAGAACAGAGAACGGCAAAGGCCTGAGAGAAGTTGGTCTGGTTCTATGCAAACGTGGAGGGAAGAGTAAACTCTTGGTAAGACTGTGCTACCACCTGCCTCCCCCTTCTTCTCCCTCTCTCCCCCTCCTTCCCCCCCCCCAGCTCCCCTCCCTCCCCCCAGCCTCCCCTCCCTCCCCTGGGCTCTCCTTCCTTCCCCCTCCCTCCCCCAGGTCCCCCTCCAAAAGAGCTGCAGGTGAAACAGATGAGATGGCACAAGTTACCAAGAGGTGACGTCTGGCTCTAAGAGGAGGGATTTCTGTGACCCTGAGGAGAGATACCCACAGGGTGTGATACATGCTCCCTTTGCTGGGTCGAGAGTACCAGGACCTGTGCATTTGGAGGGGAATCGACTAGATAACTACCTAACTAGGTAGGATTTTGCTGTGAGAAAAGTAAAAGGGGAGAACGCACTTGCTCCTCATTCTAGTTCTGAATACAAATCCTCACATCAACGTTAGGTGACAGCAGAGGGGAAAGAGCAAGTATAGTCCCTCAGCAACAGCACGTCTAAAAACTGATCCTCAACTAGCAGTTGCCACGTGAGTCCGATCGGCAGAAGCATTCCCCACCGAACAGAGAAGCTACTGGGGAAGAACAACAGTGAAGAAACAGATGGTACAGGCAAACAAATCTCCTAAGAACTGGTCACTTCTAGTGACCACTGTTACGAGCGTTGACCACTGATGATCAGGCCTCATCTAGAGAGACCAAGAAAGTCTGGAAGGTTCTTTTTTCTTCTGTCACCAAAAATGTGCTCTATGGCAGGAAACTGGGGGAGGGCAGCTCAGGACACCGTTGAAAACGTGGGGAGGAGGAAGGTTAAGAAACGACAAGTTTGTAATGAGTAACGTTTCAGCAGGAAGTGAAAATCTCAACAGATGGTATCAACTTCGTGGCAGCTGGACCAAGGTTGGAGGTCGCTGGCCCCACTCGCCCCAAATACCTGAGGCCACATCCTCCCCATCCTACAGCACTCACACCCAATGCCATCCCATACCCAAATCCTTGTTGGAAAGAAGGACTTCCTCCTGGGGGCCCTGAGCCTGGCACAGTGTCCCCATCGTGGTCAGCCCAAGGCAACCAGGAATCTCAAGTTCTTGGGGTGCTTTAAGATGCTCATCTCTGAATCCTTTCTGCCCCACCCCAGGCCCCTGCACGTGCTGCCCACAGATGCTCACTAATCGCTGACTCAACCCAACCCACTGACCACAGGGAAGGAGGGTCTGGTGACAACAGAGGCCCTGGGGCCCCAGGCCACTGAACAAACCCACACCCTTCTTCCAGAGGGCAAGCCACACTCACTTGTGAACACGTCTGAGTGCCACAGGAGCCAGCCCTCCCAACCTGCAGGTGGTCGTTGTCCCCATCTCCCCTGGGGCTGGCTATTTGCCAATGCAAGATGGACCAGATCAACAAATGTCTCGGCTTGGTGGATACTGCAGTAAATGGGGGCAATGCCGCAGTAAATGAGCGTATCAGGGACATATCTACCAAGAAATGCTAGATGCTCCAAAGAGCAAGCAGCGGGCAAGGCAATCAGAATGAGGGAAAAGAAATATGAAAAACAATACCCTATATTATTGTGTAAAACTATAAAAAAAAAAAAAAAAAGAATGAGGGAAAAGGAAAGTACAGACGGATAGCCAAGGAGGGCCCCCAAGGAAGTGATGGTAGATCAGACATGAGGGGGGGGATGGTGGGAGCCGGGTGGGCAGCCGCAGGAACAGCAGGCCGACAGCATCGCGGCCGGGACTTGCCATGCAGTCCTGCTGAGCACGGGGCGACATCCCACCAAGGCCTGAGGGGCACAGGGAACTCGCCAGACACGTGTGACCAGCCCGCCGGCCCGGGCTCAGAGTCAGAATTGCCATGCTCCGTCAGAGATGTCTGCCCAACCCAGACCCAGTGGCATCGCTGCTGTCACCCAGGGTGGTAAGTGCTGTCACCTGCTTATGGCATAAAATGCTGTGGGGACACAAGGAAGGGGCCAGTCATTCTCTGTCACTCATCATAGAGCTGCGGCCTGGGCTTCCTCTGCTAGAGCCACCTCCTTCCCCGGCTCCGCTGTCAGGGGCCAAGCTGGCACTGGGGCTCATGGTGTGACCAGCCCAAGTGTGGATCCCAACCGCACAGGGACAGAAGCAAGGCCCTGCGAGCAGACCCACAGGGCCTTCATGGCCCTGAGCAGCCAAAGCCGGGGTGGAGGAGAACACAAAAAGCCCTTTTCTTTTTCTTTTAAAAACAAGATGGGGTAGCTTTCCTTCAGAGGCGGGGTACGGCGGGTGTGAGGACCACCAAAATCAAAGAGCCTCTGGGAGGAGGTGGAAAAGGCAAGGCACGCACACCCACCCCAGCCCTGGTCACACAGCAGGTCAGCTGCTCTGGCTTCCCTGGGGGCCCAGCTGAGAGCCCGCACTTCATGCGAATAAAGGCCCCGTCCCCAGCTGTTCCCAAGCCCAATCAGGTGGGAGGACAGTCCATGCCCGTCTAGCCATGCAGCAGGTGGCCTCTCTCCCAGCCCGAGCCCTGGGATAACGAGGCTCCTCTATGCACATCAGCTGAGCACCTACCACAGGAGCCCACACCAGGTGGGACAGGTGTGTGTGAAGAATGTGCAGTCTGGTCCACATGTGTTCACAGTAGCTCCTGTCGGTGGGGCAGGTGCCCGTTTTACGTCTGGCTTGTCGGGGGTGCACACGCCTCCCCCATGCAGCCATGGCCTTCTGGGCTTCGGACACTCACAGGCACCGTCTGGCTCTTAGGTCATGAGGAAGTTCACTACACCAGTGTTTACTGAGCCCAGGTCTACCCCAGGCGGGGCACGAGGCGTCAGGGGCATGGTGGTACATGGTGGTGCAGACTCCTAGGGGAGCGGGGCGCTGATCAATCCCCCTCCCTCAGCGGGTGAGTGGACAGTCGGGCACAAGGGAGGCTCTACATAAATATTTCCCAAATGAACACAGACAAGAGAAGAAATGCTGGAAAGCCAGCTGTTGGTCATCACAGATCCCCTCTAAGCCAGGGCCACAGGCCCGAGGTAAGACAGTGGCAGCAGAGTAGGGTGCAGCACCGGCTCAGCTCACAGCCCAGGGACACCCTGAGCCCACAGACACAGGAAAGTCTTTTCTCCCAACAATCCCTCGGCCATTGTCCTGGCCCAAGACCCAGGACAAGGCCAGATGTTGGGCAGGGAACGGAACGGCCCCAGGTGGGCAGGTGGCCACTCTGGCTGCAGCCCCATGCACACACAGGCACCACCTACGCGGCTCCCATCACACTCGCACAGCTACCCACCCCCCTGCACACAGTGACTCTCACCCTGTGTCTGAGATACCAGTCTCTGCTAGAAGACAGAGAAGTCAGGAGAAATAAGCCAGGCAAAAGCACCTGCCCCTGAGAAAGCAAGCCCGTCCTGTCTCACACTGTCCATCCCTGTGCCTTCTCTAGAGAGCGGAGGGGTGGCGATGGCTGCCAACGGCTGGCAGCATCACTGGGAATGGGGCAGCTTCCTTCATCAGGCGCAGGTGGGTCCCAGGAATACCTGAATCCATGGCTGGGAGGGGACACCAGTGCTGAGGGTGGGCCGAGACTGAGACTGGAGCTCGGAACTTGTGGGGCTGCTGTGAAGATTAGAGCACCTGACGGTGCAGGGGACACCAAACAGCTGAATGACCATCAATGCTGATTAGCTCTGGGGCCTGCATGCCTCGTGTGAACTCCCCAAACTAGTGGGGTTCAGAGGGGTTAAGTGACACCCAGGTCACCTGTGTGGGACCCAACACCAGCGCCTAGGAGTCCAGATGCCAATTCAGGGTCCCACCGACCTTCTAGAACCCACCAGACTCACGGTGGGTCACTGGGCACCTTGCAGTTGTAGGAGCCTGGGGGGTGGTGTTACAGAATGTGGCCTTGAGAATGACAGTAACCTATGGGTGACAAAGACATGCAAACAGTGATGGACACAGGAGTCAAGACACTGAGAAGACAGGTCGACCACGAGAGCCCCCACCCCCAGCCCAGGGGCGAGGGGCCGGCACTGCCTTCCAGGAGGGCTTCCCAGAAGTGGCCCTCATCACTGCCAACTGACATTGCCCAGCCCCCAGGGCCATGCCTCACCGCAGTGGGGGGGCTGGAACCGCTTTCAAATAAAGGAAGTCGGGGCAAGTGGACAGGAGCTGGGGAGGAATCTGCCCCCAGAGACAGGAACTAGCACACGACCTCTGGCCTCATGGAAATGATGGTCTTGTTGGAAAGATACACACAAGTGGAAATGACCAGCGGGCAAGGCCACCTCTAACAAGCACCGAGACACAGGAAACAAGCGGTTAGGGAAGAACAGAGCCGCAATTGCTACAGCCAGCAGGCAATGTAGAAGAGGCAGGGTGGGGGGACTTGGGGGGGCAAGAGAGAAGCAGAAGGGCTGTTCTGGAACAGCAGACCCCCCCACCTCCCCACGAACACAGAGCCATCACAGTCTCTGTGAAAACTAACTCGGGGGGTGGGAGGGTATGTGGGACCCAATAGGCAGGAACTGGGTTAATTATTCATCATCATCCTTGGCTCACAACACTCCTCTGTGGTCACACATGGCTCACTTTCATTCAGTTAGTCTTCCTAAGGTAATAACCACCTGCAAACCCACCACCCCAAGCACAGGCTACAACCCTGACGACCACCTATCCAACCAGATGGTGCCCCCGCCCCACCTCCTCCTCCTCCCATCCCAGATACCACCATCATCCCGCATCACAAGCGCATTTTCCCCTTGCTCTCTTTTATTACAGCTTTACTTCATCTCTAAATATTCCTAAAAAGCACATGTTGTTGCTTTTCACTTCTATTAAAAAAAAAAAAAAAAAAAAAAGGAAGACTGCTGTAATGTGACCTTTGGGAGCACAGGCTCTTTTTAGCTAATATTTATGACATTTCTAAAATCCATCAATATCACTGCCTGTTGCAATTAATTTGCTAGGACAGTTGGATAATATCCCACTGTGGGGCCACATCTCCGTACCCTCACCCACTCCCGTTCTGATGGGCATCTGGGTTGTTTCCAGGTTTCCACTGTCGTGAATAGAAGCACTGTGAACATTCTCATGCAAGTCTCCCAGAGTCCACATGGCAGTCCTCTCGGGTCTACACCTAGGCATACAACGCACTGGGCTGTAGGGTATGTGGATGCAAAACTTTTGGCATTCATGTCAGACTGTTTTCCAAAGTAACTACACCAACCTGTGCTCTCCCCAGGAGCGGCTGAGAAACAGAAGAGCAAACATTTGCAAAACCTGAGAGCTTCCCAACTGCCTCCTGTTAGACGGGGAGCAAACACTGACCCAGCACTACCACCACCCACTTAGCGTGTGCAAGAGCCATGTCCTGACTCACCAGCCTGACTCTAAAACCCTGTGTTCCCACCCACGAAAGCCTCCCACTTGACAGGCCAAGTGCCACCGGAGGGAGAAGGCTGGAAGGGCAAGGATGACATCAGAGACACCTCAACAGGATCAAGTTAGAGGGCTGAAACACAGACGCCCCAGGCCAGTCTGTATGGGATCCTGCCTCTGGCCCTGGGTTGGAATGAGTGGCTGAGAGGTCTGACTGGTCTTCGGCAGCCACTGCTTCCTCATTTGGCCACCGCAGCATCCTTGACGCAAACCCGAGGGAGGCAGCAGCAGACAGGGCCACCAGCCCTGGCTCCTGGAGCTTGCCTCCTCCTCCTCCTCCTCCTCCCTCCATCCCTACACCTGCCCTTATTCTTGGCTCCAGGGACAGGTGACAGTTGATGGCCTTCCATGGCCAGGTCAGGTCCCTACGCGGCTGCTTGGGCCTCCCACTGGAGGGCCTTGCTCCTATTTCCAGTGGCCCAGTTTGAAACCAACATACAAAAAGCTCAGCATTCCCCTGCCCTTTGGTAGTTTAATGAGTGGACAGAGGGTCGACCCTGCGAGCATAAAGTAGAAGCAGAGAGGTCTGGGTTGAATGTAAGTGTTACAGGACATCGGGACTGAGATGACAGTGAGATGGCTGAGGATTAGACAAGGCCACCGTGAGAGCATGCCTCCACACTGTGCCAAGGTCCTTAAGAGGACCCTCTCTGCTCCTGGGGCTGCACCTGCCAGCTTCAGGGGCCATCGAGACACCAGCTGGGCCCTTGCCCCTCGTTGCTCCCTCACATTGGTTCAGTCTGCACCCACAGATGCTCAGTAAATATCTGCCCAATAAAGACAACGCTCACATCACTATTTAGACAAGAGCCTCTAAAAACCTTCGTAAAACGCTAGGGATAGAATTCTGGTCACCTCGGGGAGGCTGAATGTTTCGCCAGCTTTTCAGAAAACATTACGTGAAGCAGCACATCTGTTTCCACAAGCAGCCAGAGGAGCAAGGACACAAGAGCCAAATGCCAGCATGTGAGTCAGACACGCGTCTTGAAGCAGGTAGAGCAGTTTGGTAGAAAAGCAACCAAAAAAAATCACACGCAAGCCAAAAAGTTTCCAGAAGCATCCTTCCTATAGGCTTTTACAACAAGGTGATCGTGGAAATTTTCAAATAAAAGGAGATAACAGTACAATAAGCAAGCCATATGCACCCATCATTCCAAGAACAGGCTAGAGCTAGTGCGTGCATCATTTTTTTGTTGCTATAAATGTCATTTCATTTTATTCTTTTAAGATTTTATTTATTCATAAGAGACACAGAGAGCAGAGACAGGCAAAGGGAGAAGCAGTCTCCCTGTGGGGAATCCCCATGCAGCACTTGATCCCAGGACCAGGGATCACGCCCTGAGCTAAAGGCAGACACTGGACCACTAAGCTATTTTAAATGCAAACTCATTTGCATTTAAACGTCATTTTAATGCAAACTGCAGCGTCACGCCCCTCCAGCAGAATGCTTCTCTAAGGGACGCTGGCATTTTCTTACATAACCACAAGTACGATCTTTCAATTTTTTTCCTTTGTGCTTCTTAAAATGAAGCAGTCTGTATGTTTTTGGAGGCCAGCCGGGAAGTGGGAGAGAAGGTGGGGGATGGGGAGGGGAGGGCTGGGGTGGGGTGGGGCAGGAGTGGCTACAGAATTCATGCAGTGAGACTGGAGGAAGCTCCAGAGAAGGTTTCCTGTGTGCACACCCCAGATCTGTTCCTTGTGGGACTCCAACCCCTGGCCAAGGACTAAGTGAAACTGGGGCAGGGGTGGGGGTGCGGACACCAGACAGGGGTGTGGTAACATGGGGGGAGGGCACTAAAGGTGCAGGGGCCTTCTCTGTATGGAGTCTGAGTCCCCCCCCCCCCGCTGTACCCCGCCAATCCTAGGAAGGGGGCTGTGACCCACCAGACCAGACCTATCACATGTCACCGAAGGGGCTGCACAGAGGGGAGAAAACCCTGAGTCTCAAAAACACCAGCGCACAGGTGCTGGGGACACAGCAGGTGTGATGAAGCAGCTGGGCAAGTATGGAAACCATCTTCTAGGTTCAGGATTTCATCTTCTCTGCATTCCCCAATGCCCACAAAGTCACTCGCTCCCCCTGCCCCTGAATGAAGGTAGGTGCTTCAAAGCCCAACCCATCACCAAGAGGGCTGAAGGAGCAGCTTCGGCTTGTCCTGCCCCAGGCCAGCCCCGCTGTGTGTGTGTGTGTGTGTGTGTGTGTGTGTGTGTGTGTAGGGGGGTGGGGTAGGAGAAGTCTCCAGCTAGGATGGGCTCTTCCAAGTCCAGGCAGCAGGATGAGCACTGGGCTCAGGTTCAGCAGCCTTAGGTGCTAGTTCCAGATTCTCGGTCAACACAGAGCTAGTCTCTGGGCCTCCATGTCTTCACCTGTGAACCGGGGGGTGGGGGGGGGTTAACACCCACTGTCGTCCTCCTCCCCCCACCTCCGTGGCAGGCATCACTGCTGATGACAGACCACGTCCCACAGATCCAGGTCACAGCCTCTCAGTCCTCTTCCACACAGGACTCTGGGCTGCCACAAGGGCTCCCCCCCCACCCAGCACCCAGGTGTGAAGCCATCAGCCACTCCCTGGCTGGCGGGCTTGGGCTTCTAAGGACTCTGTAAACGTGATGGGCCCCACAACAGAGCACCCAGAGGGGACTATGCACAAAATAGGAACAAGTGATTCCCCACCACCACTACCACTGGAGTATTTGGACTCTGAAGTGCTCTCCCAGTTGAAGCCCTTACAAAACCATCTTGCCCGCAGCTCAGCCTCTGCCTCCACTGCTTGAAAGTACCTTCACCCCGAGCACCCTGATGGGGTGATGTTGGCTATCTATCCATCCTTCCCCAGGGCCCCCGCCCACGTCGATCCCCCCCTACACACACACACACCCTAAGGCATCCAGCAGTTGAGGGTGAGGGCAGAGAAGGAGCAGAGACACAGTCGCCAAGGTTAGGGAATAAAACCTCCTCTGACTTCAGCCTGGGGTGAAGCCCAAGTGGATGGTCCCCTTGGGGTCCTACAGAAAACCCACAGGGAGACCACAAGCCCTCCTAGACCCGAGGCATAGACTCGCCCACACCAGGCTTCAATCCTGATTTATCCCACTCAGGACACACGGCCCCTTCTGAAGAAGAGGAGGCAGCTGCTACGGCTTCAGGGCCTGCCCCTGACCCTCAAGCCACACTCATGAGGTCCCTGCCCTTCACCCTCCCGGGCTGGGGCTGTCTGCCCTCATCCCAGCCTCTCAAGCTACCAGCCACAGCCCGTAAGGTCAGGCTGAGGGCCGCTGAAGCACCCCAGGGTCTGGTTCCCATGCTTCACTGCACCTCCTTCTCAGCACCTGCCAGGCTCCTGAGCCCCCAGGGCTTTCCTGCCAAACCTCACAAGAAACTTCACAGCCCCCTTCTCAGCATCTGCTGCAGTCAGCCCAGAACAGGCAGGTGGGTGGGAAAGCTTGTCTCCCAAGGGGTCTGTTTACTACCCAGGCCTGCCGTTCTGGGGCGGGAGGTGAGGTGGGGGTGGGGGCGGGGCCCGCAGTGAAGGGCCCCAGGCTAGACGGGCTGTGCCCATCAAGCCCTTCCCCCAGGACGCCTAGGAAAGGGAAGGCTCTGCCGCATTCTGGGTGTGCACTCAAGTGTTAAGGAGCAAGAGAAAAAATGGGGGTGGGGGAAAGGCCAGGAGCCAGGGTCAACCGGCCTCCTCAAAGGTCCGCCGGTAACTTATTAAACTGCCCCATCCTTATTGGGAAGGATCCCCACGGAAGTATCCGTTTACTTTGCAAAACCAGTTCCCGCCGCTTAGAGACCATGCTTGGTGAACAGCAGTGGGAAACCAGACACCCCTGGGAACAGCGCTGCCCTGGGGGGGACGAAGTGCAGGGAAGAGACACAAGCCCTCCTGCAGGTTATAAACCATTTTATTGTCAGCTGCGTGCTAGGACAGGGAGCGGGGCCACCAGGGGAGAGGATGTGCCACCGAAACACGATCACCTCCAACTAGAGCGAGATCCATTTTTCTCACAGTGAGACAGAAACAAGTTCATCGGTGTGTGTGACCTCTGCCAGCAACAGGTGACACTGAATCCCTGCAGAAAGGCAGCGTCCTCACATTCTACTACGAAGACCCGCGTGTGCCCTGGGTGAGGAATGGCCTTCTGAGAGCCCCACGGCAGGCCCTGCACACCAGGCATGCTGGGGGGCCGTCCTGAGAGCACCCCAGCTGGCCCACGGTGAGAGACTAAGGTCACACACTAAGGTCACACAATCAGCACATCAAAACCCACACGCCCAGGCTCCTCCAGATAATCTCAGAAGGGAAGACCCGACTCAGTGCTCGCCCGTGAAGGATGCACTAGCACGGAAGAGGGCAGCTCACTGCTCCTCGGCAACACCCCCAGGACTCCATCAGCTACATGCTCCTGCGTGTCTGGCTACTCCACTGGCTCATCGGGGTGCTGCTCACAAGCCACCCGCCGGACGCCAGGCTCCCCTCCTCCCTGGCCACAGCCCATGTGGATCCAGGCCCACTGTGCCCTTGGCCACAAGAGAACCACAGGGGACACACAGGAGAACCCGGTGAAGCCTCAAACCCGCGGCACGGGGGTGGCTTTTAGGTCACTATCCACCCAGCACTGCACCGAAGGACCATACAGTCCCTACTCTCCGTTTCCTTTGTTTTCCTTCAAAGCAACTTCTCCCTGGGGGGTCGGTGAAGTCTGCCTTGGGCTCCAGGGTCCTGGGATGGAGCTCCGAGGTCAGCTCCCTGCTCAGCAGGGACTCTGCTTCTCCATATCCCTCCTCGTGCTAATAAAAATCTTTAAAAACACACACACAGGGGATCCCTGGGTGGCTCAGCGGTTTGGCGTCTGCCTTTGGCCCAGGGCGCGGTCCTGGGGTCCCGCGATCTGGTCCCACATCGGGCTCCCGGCATGGCCCTGCTTCTCCCTCCTCCTGTGTCTCTGCCTCTCTCTCTTTATGTCTATCATAAATAAATAAGTCTTTAAAAAAATAATAAAAAATAAACACACACACACAAAACAAAGTGACTAAAATGTGAGCACTTAGCTCCTCAAGAGCCTCTTCTAATGAACCACACTGTTAAGCCCGGTACCCACAAATTCTTTAAAAAAAAAAAAAAGATTTTATTTATTTGATGGAGACAGAGTGAGTGAGCACAAGCAGGAGGAGGGAGAAGCAGGCTCCCCACTGAGCAGGGAGTCTAATGCAGGAGGCCCCAAATTCTCCCTTTTTGACACAAAATGTCCACCAGGAGCACAGTTCTCCAGACAGGGATGTCCTTGAGGTTTAGATTTAGGTTCAGGGTCTGCGAGACTCCAAAGCACAGGAACTCCAAGCGAGAAGTAGTTGGCTGGCCAGGGTTTGTTTCATCTGAAGGACTCTGGCTACTTCTAACAATCTGAAAACAAGAAGTCTACCAATGATTGTCATCCAACCAGAGTCCCCACAAGCCTTTCCCCATCTCTGCCAGAGGTGGCTGCGCTCCCTGGCACCCCGTCTCCGTCCAGCCTGTGACCCAGGCCACCTCCAGTTCTGGCAGACAGCAGTCTCTAGGCATGCTGGGAGCTGCCTGCAGCCTCACTCAGAAAGGGAGCCAGGGGTACTGGGTGGGAATTCACCAGGTGCCATGCCATGTCCCTGGCCCCAGGGGTAGGGATGAGGGGGGAGGGGGGTTGCTGGTGGGATCCACTCTTCCACGGCCCTCAGGACACCTGTGCTTGGAGGCAGGCCTTAGGTCACTGGCTGGTGGATGGCTTTGAAGCCAGAACCTGGCGTCCTTCCTGGGAAGTGCAGGGTGCACCCAACTAGGGTCTGGATGTTCTGGGGGCTTTTTAAAGATCTTATTTTATTCAGAATTGGGGGGAGAGAGTGTATGCATGGGTCTGTGAGCAGGGGAGGGGCAAAGGGACAAGGAGAGCGAGAATCTAAAGCAGACTCCACACTGAATGTGATGCCCCCAATAGGACTCCATCTCATGACTCTGAGATCATGACTGGGAGCCCAAAATCAAGAGCTGGAGGCTTAACCAAGACTGCACCACCCAGACACCCCTGTTCCTGGGTTTTAATTTTTTTTTTTTTTAAGATTTTATTTATTAGAGACAGAGAAAGAGGCAGAGACACAGGCAGAGGGAGAAGCAGGCTCCATGCAGGGAGCCCAACGTGGGACTCGATCCCGGGTCTCCAGGATCATGCCCTAGGCTGAAGGCGGCGCTAAACCACTAAGCCACCGGGGCTGCCCTGTTCCCGGGTTTTAAAAGTCCCTTTCTGTTGTGGGGGCACAGGGCCTGCTGCTTGTGGCTCATCTGTGCCCACCTCTCTCATCACTTCCAAAACTGTCCACATGCATTTTTATTTCAGAGGCAACGCAGCACAGAGGAAAACTCCGCACCAAGACAACAAAGGCCTGGCTTCCGATTTCAGGTCTGACACTCCTGAGCCATCTGCGACCAACCCCAAGTAAACCACTTTGCAATAGAAATGAAGCCAAGGCCTCAACTCCTCATCTGTAAAGCAGGGGTACTAATACCTGAACCATCCGCCTCGTACTTTTTATAGGTCTCCTGGTGATTATTGGCATGTTTGCTCTCACGATGACCCTACAATTTACGTAAACGCAGCCAGCTCACTCAGGCCAGAACCAACAGGATGAGTGTGTATTTGCACGGGCGTGGACACACGTCCTCATCACGGTCACATCTCGACTCCTCACCACTCTGGTGGCTGACAGTTTCTGTCGCAAAGGCCAAGCTGTCTACTGCCCATGCAGCCTGCATAGCCTGGTGCAGGCTTCCTACAATGCCCACGTCACGGTGCGGGATGGGACTATTCACATCCGAAGTGGTCCTCACCAGTTCCCTAGGCTGGCACCCCTTCCTCCTCGCATCCAGCACTGGGGATGACCTGAGGGACCCAGGGGGTCGGTTCTGCCTCCTCGAGCACCTCAGGGGCCTTAGAACCACCTGCGGCACCTCTGCCAGAGAAGGCAACCACGGACCCAACGCCATGGTCTGGTCTGGGCATCTTCTACCATCAGATGCAATAACGACAGTGACTGCCAACACTTCGGTACTAAGTGCCAGGTGCTCTTCTGGGTATTTTAACTATATGGGCTTAATTATCCTCAGTCCAACCGTGTCGTGATTCCCATTTTACAAATGAGGTGAACTGAACCACAAAATAGCAGAGTGACAAGCCCAAGGTGACATCAGCTGTTGGTGCATTCACATCAAAATGGGCAGTCTCGGGTGTTTCTGTTAAAGATTTTATTTATTTGACAGAGAGCACGTGCATGCGCCAGTCAGCAGAGGGGAAGAAAGTCCGACGAGGGGCTTGATCCCATGACTCCAAAACCATGGCCTGAGCCAAAGGCAGACAGACAACCAACAGAGCTGCTCAGGCACCCCCAAAACAGGCAGCTTCTAAGGCGAGGGCTTGCGTCGGAAGGGACAATGAACCGTGGGGTTGCAAACATAAAATGTCCATGCGAAGATCATTTAACTTGCTTAAGAAGTTTGCCATCAGGCTGTTCCCGCTCTGAACCTTGTGAAGGCGCTGCCTTGGCCTAGGTACTTTGCTGAACCCCTGCCCCCCCCCCGCCCCCAGTTCCCTCATCGCAGAACTTCTCAGGGGCACCAGGGAGAGTGCGGCGCACACAGTAGGCGCTCAGCAGAGGAAGGGTCTTCTGAGAGGTGGCCAGCCTGGAGCTGAGGAGTGACTGGGAGCAATGAACACCAGAGCACCCGGGGTTTTCTGCAAAAGCCTTTCAGTAGAGAAGAAGCAAAATGGGAACAGAGCCCCTGATCCTCTGGGATAACCCTTTTGGGTGGTTGAAGCCTAAAACGATATAATTACACCAAACCGGGAATAACACATTTGCCTAAGAACAGCCTCCAAGGTCTCTACCAGGACCATAAGTTTTCCAGGCTTATCTTTAGGGGCAGGACACTAGGAGTTCAATGGACCTGACTGATAAGGTCAAGCCCTGGAGGCTAAGGTCAAGCCCTGGAGGCTATGCCTGGTCTCCTGCCTGAACAGCATTCCTGAGCACCCTATTGGGAACACCAGGTGGAGGAGCTGGTCCCCTGCTCTGGGATGCCTGGCCCACAGGCTAAAGTGACGTCTGCGGCTCCACGGTGTCCGCTCCCAGAAACCCACTCAGGCCAGGCCGACTGACAAAACCACCCTAGAATGGGGCACGCAGAGCAGAGCTCACCTCGTCTCCCCCCAGGTTCCAAAGTCAGACACACACGGAAAGGCCCAAGCCATCCTGCCCTGTCTTGTCAGGCTGCACAACAGCACCGAGAAGCAGTCTGGGCACGCTGGAGCCACCCCGGCAACTTTCCACGACCTCACGAGGATCCCTGGGGTGATGCTGGACCGAGAAACAAGGCCAGGAGGGAAATGGGTGCCGAGACCTCGGGGCCTGGACTCAGCAGCTGGCTACCTCCAAACCGCTGAACGGACGAGAAAGAAAATGACTCAATGGCCTCGTGTTTGGTCCCCCGTTGGCTACACAGGGGAGGCAGGCGGCCCAGGACCAGTGCTCCTCGGCCTGGCGGCTCATCACCACCACGTGGGTACAGGCACCTAAGGGCCTTCACGCGGTACTGGGACCCAAGCCCACGGGACCCGTAAGAGCCTGGTGCGGCACTCGGGGACGGGAGGGCCCATGTGCTCGTTCCAGGAGCTTTGGGCGTTCCAGAGTGAGAGCACTGGGCCGCTCCTCACTTCCCTCCTGGCTTTCCCGTTCAACCAGCCACTCCCCCAGCACGGCCTGTCTGGAAACACGCCTCTGCAAAGGCCTGCAGAGCCTCAGCACCACATAGGGACGTTCACCAGGTCCCGAGCTTGTCCCAACTCCGCCTCTGTGCCGCAACAGGATCAGAGTGAGGGGGCACCAGTCAATGGGCGTCCCCAGATCCCAGTCCCATCACTCAGGGACCGACGTGCAGCTGTGCCCACAGCCAAGCCCTTCTCCTGCTTCCCAGATCCTGACCCCAACCCCCTCCCTCTCCCCCACATAAAACCCTCTGCACAGCTTTCCAGAGCTTGGACACTGGCTGCCTCCAGCCCTGGGGCTCCCTGCACTCTGGGATCCAGGCAGGCCCCAGGCGGCACCTGCCCCCAAATGCCCCAGGCTAAGGTGTCTGTCACACTCGGCCATCGTGACTCTCAGTGCTGGCCCAGGACCCTTTCTGCGTGGCCCAAATCACAGCAACCTCCCGGAGCAGACTATGAGTCTGTCTGCTGCTCAGGACAGAACTCAGATACTCACAGTAAGCTCTCAACCCCATGTGTAAACAAGAAATACACACAGCACACTGTCAACCCCTTGGGCAGCACAGAAAATGACTAAAAAAGGCTCGAAACACCCTGACACATGACGTTCCAGCCAAATAAAGAATGAGATCTGTTCTCTCGGTGGGCCGTGCCCCAGAAGAATGCTTGGGGGGGTTGGGGGGAGGCTGACTCCTCCCCCTTGGGGCCCGTGTGAAGATGGGGTATTAATAACCCCCAGCTGTCCCCACGCGAGCCAGAGATTCCCTTCCCAGGGAAGAGCCGCAGGCTGGGAGGGAGAGAGGACAACGGGCCACTCTAATGTGCTGAGCTGGCAGGATGACAGGGAGACGTCGGCCTTCTCTCTTTTCACCTGAAGTTTTATTCTGATTACCGCCCTGTTCCATGGTAGCAGTAGGGGCAGAAAGGCAAGCATCCAGATACCTGGTCCTGTAGCACAGGTCAACATCTCCTTCATGGAGGGGGGAAAGGGGTGGACACGGAAAAAGTTCATTTCCAGATGGAAAAGGAACCTCTCCCCCGGCAATTGTTCGCCAGCCCAAGGCAGGATATCAGCCTGAACGTCAGACCAGCAACAGATCCAGGACAGATCGAGGAACACGGGCCTGTCCTCCACCTAGAGGAGGGTCTAATGAGCTCACATGAAGGCCTTGGCAGCTCACAGCTTCGAGGAGTGGGGCCTTTACAGCTTGGGGGGGGAGGGGGAGGTGGGGAGAAAACTCCTCCATCCACACTCTATCCAGGTCCAGACCCTGACATAGGAAGGGGAGGGGGGTTGTGTGCAGTCCCCTCCGCTATCAGATTCCCCCTCAGATCCTCCCTGACTTCTGGCGGTGGAGGGGGGGTGGGGGACGTCGTCACTGACCACTCTTCTAGACAGATGTGAGCCCAAATTCAAAGCTGGAGCCGCTGACCTAGACCCAAAAGACTTCAAGGGGAAAAGGAACTGGTTCTGTGTCTGACAATTTAATCCTGGTTTGATTTACACAAGAACTTCTAAAAAATCCTCATCTCCTAGGACTATCCATCATCTGCAGGAGTATCTTGGCTGCCCGGACTTGAGATTAATTGCTTTGATGTGGAAAAACCCCCACGCTCACTCCGGGTGGAAAGGTTATTCTTTTAAAACAAAGCAAAAAAAGGGGGGGGGGGATTAAAAAAAAAAAAAAAGACATAGTAAAAAAAGAAAAGAAATGCTGAAACTGACCCTGCTCTCCCAGCCACATGTGGACACTTAGGCACCTCTCGGGACAGACGCGGCTTTTAGGCTGGGGCCAGGATTTCAAGCTCTGGATGATTAACATCACCTACGTTTTTTTTTTTTTTTTTTTTTTTAAGATTGTATTTATTTATTTATGAGAGAGACACAGAGAGGCAGAGACACAGGCAGAGGGAGAAGCAGGCTCCCTGCAGGGAGCCCCATGCGGGGATCGATGCCAGGACCCTGGGATCGCACCTTGAGCTGAAGGCAGATGCCCAACTGCTAAACCACCCAGGCGTCCCAACATCACAAACGTTCTTACTGGATGCGCTCTTCATTCCTTCAGAAGATATTTGAGACTGGCGTCCAGCGCACAGCCACACGTTCCACAAAAACCTTCCATTTCCCCCTTAATTTATGCTTTTAGCGTCTCCACCTCATTACTGTACTAGAGAAGGTGGGGACCCATGTAAGCCGGTGCAACACCCTGCGCATGCCCAGAGCTCTGTGCTAAGTGCAGGAATAATGCAAGCTGGCCTCTCCCAGCTATCAATGCTAAATAAAGCCCCTCCCCCGCCCCTGCAGAAACCCTGGGGGGCTGTGACGCCCACATTTCTCTCGCACATCCACCAGGCCAACCTCTTGGTGTTCTCACTGGCTGTTTCAAATCCTCACTGTCAGACCCTAGGAAATAACGCCCATAGCCACCCCCTGCAACATCCTCCTAAAGAGTGTCCCTGAGGCCAACTTCCAGGTACCGTATGCACAACCCCAACAGCTGGTCTCACTTTGCTATGGGGATTCCCAGAGCCCAAAGGACTTAAAAACACACCCAGAAGTCCCAAACAATACAGGGACGCTCCCAAAGCCCAGAGAAAGGAGAGGAAACATCCTATTTCCTATCTCTGGGTCACGGGTCACCCACCAGAACCAGAAGGTGGACATGGACCGGGAGCCTCCAGAAGGAAAGGGTATTAGGGTCAGTCCTTTTTTCGGGTAAAACTATGGTAGAAGACACAGCATAAAACCGCCTAAAATACACATTCACATTTACCGTCTCAACCAATCTCAAGGGTTGGGTGCAGTAGCGTTAAGTACGTTTCACACTGTTGTACCAAGCTCCAGGACTCTCCTCTTCACCTTACAGATTCAACCTCTACCCCCATCCCTACCTCCCTGTTCCCCAGACCCTGGAACCACCACGCCACGTGCTATGTCCAGGAGTCTCACCACTCCACGTCCCTCACATAAGTGGTATCACACAGTATTGGTCTCTGTGACTGGCTTACTTCCCCAGCATAATGGCCTCCAGTTCATCACATCACAGCATGACCTACAACCTTGGCACTGGATCACCTCTTCCCACCACATAAACCCCAAACTCCCAAAAGGACCCAACCCAGTACCCTTTGGAGGTAGGGGGGTGGTTATGAACATGGAACCCCCAGGTCCTGACCTTGACCTCCCTAGAGCAGAAGAGAAACCTCAGTCACAACTAGAGGAGGGAACTTTCACAGGAAGAAGGAGGCTCCGCTAGTGACAATTCTGATGACTTTCTGTTTAAAAAGTCATCAAAAAAAAAAAGCTAAAGAGCTCATCAAAGTGACTCTGCCTTTAGAAATCATTTATCCTGAGCTTCCAAGATCAGACGAGATCAGGCGCGTTCAGGGTGGTATGGCAATGTCCACAATAGCCAAACCGTGGAAGGAGCCTCGGTGTCCATCGAAAGATGAATGGATAAAGAAGATGTGGTCTATATACGATGGAATATTCCTCAGCCATCAGAAACAACAAATACCCACCATTTGCTTCCACGTGGTTGGAACTGGAGGGTATTATGCTGGGTGAAATAAGTCACTAGGAGAAGGACAACATTATATGGTCTCATTCATTTGGGGAATATAAAAAATAGTGAAAGGGAATAAAGGGGAAAGGAGAGAAAATGAGTGAAAATATCAGTGAGGGAGACAGACCATGAGAGACACCTAATTCCGGGAAACAAACAAAGGGTAGTAGAAAGGGAGGTGGGTGAGGGGATGGGGTGACTGAGTAATGGGCTCTGAGGAGGGCACTTGACGGGATGAGCACTGGGTGATATGCTATATGTTGGCAAATTGAATTCAAATATATATATATTTATTAAAAAAAAAAAAAAGCAATCAATTATCCCACTTTTGAGCTCCAGTGTCACTAAAGACCAGAGATTCCTTACAGGCAACACACTACAGCAGAACAGTGGGGGACAGCCTGTTATGTATAACTGCCCCGGGCAGTTCTCAGGCTGGCTCTGGACCCTTGGATGGGCCAGGTGCACTGTTTCTTTCAGACATAGTTCTTGGGATCACACTAAGTGGTATGGTGGCCCACCAGCCAGCATTTATTGCCTCCTAGTCCCTGGGAGGGCAAAGGCTGCCAGTTCCTGCCCTGAGAAAAGCCTCTAAATAGGTGCAGGACCCAGAGAAGGCAGGTGGGAGCTGAAATGATGGGGATCAGGGTCAAAGAGGTGGAGCAAGGGAAGGTGCTCCGATGGGAGAAAGTGCCAAGACAAGACACAGGAGTATAGGGGAAGGGTGGACATGGGGGGAGCGAAGGTAGTGCTACAGCCTGGTAACAGGTGCAGTACACCCAGAGCAGCCCCAGTCCTGCAGCAGGCACCACGCTGGGCATTTCACATGCTGTCACACATCCTCTGACCTGGGAGGTCGATTATCCTCCCAGTCCCCCTTGGACAAAAGAGGAAACGGCTTGGAGGGGTCAGATCACTTGCCCCCGGGGAGGAACAACCCCCCTGCCTGCTGTCTGCAGAACCATGGAGAGGGCACTGTCCAGGCCCCCCCCGCCCCCCCCACCCCCCGATACAGGCCAGGGGCAGACAAGGTCAAGGCGGCCTCACAGTTTACCTCTCAAAGGAAAAAATCAGGATGACAGGTGAAGCACATCAGATGTAAGCACCTCCTCCTCCCAGGTGACCTACACCCCAGTCCCCATCTGCTTCCCATAGAAAGCATAGGCAAGCTGTTTGGGTTTGACTGCCCCAGGTGGCTAAGGAGCCTGGACTTATCAGAAACCACCAGCTCAGGGGCCCCTGGGTGGCTCAGCAGTTGAGCGTCTGTCTTTGGCTCACGTCGTGATCCCAGGGTCCTGGGATCGAGTCCTGCATTAGGTTTCCCATGGGGAGCCTGCTTCTCCCTCTGCCTATGTCTCTGCCTCTATCTCTCCTGAATAAATAAATAAAAAAGGAAACCACTAGCTCTTTCTTTTGGCATCTCAACCTTGGAACATCCACAGCTGCAACTTAGTTTCCATGTGAAAAAAGCACAACCTTGTAAGTTCTAGTCTATAAAATTCCAACATCACACATTCTCACCGAAAAGGGGGGGAGGGGAGGGCATCTAGGAGACCAACTTAGTTAGCACACGAAGTGCCGAAATGCCTTCATACTTTCTGGAAAACCGGAGCAGCCACGATTCCAAGCTGTACAGGGAGGTAGGTTGCTCTGACTGATGACGGGAGCAGGATGGGTAGCCTGTTCGGCTGCTGTGGTTTGGAAAGGAGGCATTCATTTTTAAAGTTTCAACATCATTAAACCTACACACTACAAAGCTCAGGGGAGCCAAGCTGGCTAGACAAAGTTGAAAACAATCAATGTAATTTCCACCCCCAGGGACGGAGCCTCCCTGGGACCTGACATATGGCATCTCCATCAGCAAAGTGCAACACCACATGAAAAGCAGACAAGGGGGCATGAAAGCAGCAGGGGACCCCTGTACAAGCTGAGCGGGATTCAAAGACACCAGCCACCCCACCACCACCACTACCACTACCACCACCCCCGCACTGCATCTCTGACCTCCTCAATGGTCCGCTCCTATGTCTGGGATATGTCAGGCACTCAAGGGACACAGAACCCATACAGCAAGGCCCTGTTCTCCAAGACTCATCTACGAAGGAGCAACCAGGGAGACTCAGTAGGGCCATTCTAGCCTCTCCGGTCCAGGCACAGTAAGTACAAGAACAAGTTCCCTGAATGCTGGGACTTACTTATCTTCTGAGTTACTTGCTCCAGAGTCACAGGTTCTGTTGTGGTGTATACTGTCTAACACATGCCGACAGCAGACATGCTTCCACGCTGGTGTGCAGATGAGACACAGAGACGCACAGCTTGCCTTTAAGACGTTTCACTGCTGGTGGCAGATAAAACCGTGAGATAACAGGTCTAAGGCGCTCAGTGCTCTGTAAGCACGTAGGAAACTTAAAAAAAAAACAAAAAACCATAAAGGAGAAACATGTGTAAGGGCAAGTCAAACACCTACGTGCATGCTTATGGGACTAATCCCAACATGTCACAGTGTACCTCATGGAGGGGAACCTTCATAATTCACCTGCTAATAAATCAACGCAGCAGGCCCAGAGAGGCGCATCTGCCCACAACCCCTCCACCCAGCCAGTGAGCAGCTCACCCTCACCCACCAGCATGGAACCTGAGCAAGGCCCTCATTCAACCTTCCTCAGGTCCTGAAGGTAGGCACTGTTAACATCCCCGTTTCAGGTAAAAAAAAAAAGACTCTGGGGAGATGAAGCTGCCCAAGGTCACAAAGGTGAGCGGTGAGCTTGAAGGAACTGCGTCTCCATCTGCCTCTGCAGAGGCTTGCAGCTGCTTTTCTTGCTCCATCCCCCCTGCTTGGCCCTTCCAGCTGCAGGATACAGACCAACTACAAAGTCGGCCTAGGAACATGAGCCATCACCAACAGGGCTCACCAACTCTCTTTTTTTTTTTTTCTTTTTAAGATTTTATTTATTTATTCATGAGAGATACTCAGCTCAGAAGCAGAGACTTAGGCAGAGGGAGAAGCAGGCTCCCTGCAGGGAGCCCCGATGTGGGCCTGGATCCTGGGACCCTGGGATCATGCCCTGAGCCGAAGGCAGACACTCTACCGCTGAGCCCCCAACGCATTCCAGGAAACCTGGCGTTACTTTGAGTGTCACAAAAACCTGTAACATGGCATTACTGGTTTGTTATATGTGAAGTCAAATGACGCGCCCTCAGTCACACCGTTAGTAACAATGACACTTGAGTTTCTAGACCCTCAAAAGAATTAAGTGACCCAACCTGAGGAAGCAGTGGAGCTTGCCCTCACTTCTGCCCCCACACTTCCAGCTCACCTTCCGGCCCTTACCCCCCACCCCCAGCTCTGAGGTGGCTCAACCACTTCCAGGGGGCGGTAGCTAAGCTCCTACCCCCAGCTGAGAAGCCAAACCTGCCTACTCCCCCCTCCAGAGCCAACGCCAGGCCCCGCCAGGTGGCACCCAAAGAAGTATAAAATTTTGGACAAAAGAGATCCCATTTCCATTCTCATTCATTTGGGGAATATAAATAATAGTGAAAGGGAATAGAAGGGAAGGGAGAAGAAATGGGTAGGAAATATCAGAAAGGGAGACAGAACATGAAGACTCCTAACTCTGGGAAACGAACTAGGGGTGGTGGAAGGGGAGGAGGGCAGGGGGTGGGGGTGAATGGGTGATGGGCACTGAGGGGGGCACTTGACGGATGAGCACTGGGTGTTATTCTGTATGTTGGCAAATTGAACACCAATAAAAAAAAATTTATTATTAAAAAAAAAAAAAAAAAAAAAGAGATCCCATTTTCAAGCTCAACTGATGAACTCTTGAACTGGGCCCGAAGTGGCCAGAGTTTTACAGGCAACTGCTCATAAAATTTCAACAGAGTGACAGGCAGTTGTATCCTAGGACAGTAAAGTTAATTAACACATATACCAGGAACTGTTCTGTTTGGAAGCCTCAATAAAATAATCAATGAGATAGTAATCAGAAGCAGCTCAACCAGTAAGCCCTTTTTTTTTTCCCTCTCTTCCGTCCCTTATCTACATCATGTAATTACCCCTTCCTTCTTTCTCATAAAAGCTCGTTGCTTTCCCCCACACAAGTGGGAGACTTCCCTGGTTGCTCTCGAATGTGTACTCGCTGAGTTACAATTCTGAGACTCTGAGCACAGGAGACCTTGTTCCTCGTTCTCCTTTCGCGGTGGATAGAAGCAATGGGAGGCCTCCCCCCAAAGCTCTTCCCTCTGGAGCACAGCCCTATATTTAGAACACCCCCACCCCGCCGCATCCCCTTAACCTGTTGAGAAACCCAATCCCAAGCCAACAGAACCCTCGCAGGGTGCAGCCAGGAGCCCTTCCAAAACCTCTGCCTCCCCTCAAAACAATGGCCAACACACTCCGGATTGGGGGCCTCTTTGACGCCTCTGTCATCCTTGGTGAACCCACCAATGTAAGACAAGCACTTCCTCACCCTCCTCAGCACCAGAAAGATGGCTCAAGTCATGTCATAAAGGAAAGGACCAAGGCCCTGGGTGTGACGGCACAGTAGCAGAAAAACTCCACCTTTTCCAAAAAGAACAGTTGAATAACAAAAACTTATTAGTCCTGGAGGTGAGCCATGCGGGCGGCTTTACGGAGGGGCGAAGCCTGCCCGGGCAAGTTCTTCAGAGACTCCATCTGACAAAGTAGTTGTAACGTCCAACATGCTGATCTTGGCACTCAACACCAAAACCCAAGGCAGAGGAGAGACTTTTTTTTTTTTTTTCACTAAAAACTGGAGAAATCCATTTCCCTCCTTCTTGTCGCAAAGGAATGGTTCCCTCTTACCTCCTGCAACCCCACAGGTGCCTAGTGCACTACGAAATAAGTTTCTACCGTGGCTCACCCAGCAGTGCTGGGTTCCAGGCCCTTGAACATGCACAGCCCAGTTTTGAACCCACAATGAACACAAACTAACTGAAAAGGAGGCCAATTTGCTCCCCCTAAGACCAGCACGGCCCATCCTCAGCCTCTGGGCGCTTCGCAGTTGTGATTTAGCTCGTATTTTGCTCGAAGCACAAATGCAAACCACTTGCCGGACTGGGGGCTGGAGAGGACCTCCCCCCACGCCAACATCCACCCCCCAGGTCTCTTCGATGCTTGAACCTTCCCAGTAGGGCTGGTAAAAGGACGCCTCTGGAAAGCCACGGCCACACACTCAGAGAACCCTTGAACAGAAGGTAGAGAAGTCAACCCCTGGTGAAAGAACCTGCAAAACAAACGGGATTCTGGGGCAGCCCGGGGGGCTTGGCAGTTTAGCACTGCCTTTGGCCAGGGGTGTGATCCTGAAGACCCAGGATTGAGTCCCACATCGGGCTCCCTGCATGGAGCCTGCTTCTCCCTCTGCCTGTCTCTCTCTCTTTCTCTGTCTCATGTCTGTGTCTCTCATGAATAAATAAATAAAATCTTTAAAACAAACAAACAAAAAAGGAACGGGATTCTGGAGACACGTGCTGGTCAGAGGAAGGGGAGGAGCCGGACAAAGTTCGGATTTGCAGATGCAGAAGAGACCTGGGTGCGCCTAGGCCGTCCTGGGCACCTGGGTGCAGTGCTGCGTGCAAGGGCCGGGAGGGAAGGAGCGCCGCAGTGCAGCTTGCAGCTGGGGGACAGGAAGAAAAGCCCCAGCAATTCAAGGTCTGGACTCAAGGTCAACAGGAGGAGCCCACAGAGACCAGAAGGACAGTGTCGACACATGCTCTCCCCACCTCCTCAGTCTCGGTTGGTCGGTCTCTCTCTCTCTTCTCCTGGCCCTGAGCCTCCACCGGCCTGGCTGAGGTCCAGCTCCAGTAATTATATCAGACCCACCTTTCACCCTCCCCACCCTCCGCAATCAGCCCTCATTCTCTGCAGCCTGAGGCCAGCCACTCCTGTATCCCACCTGTGGCCTAACCCCGGAAGTGCTGGCTTCAGAAGTGCTGGCTTCAGAAGCGGCCTGAAGCAATCCAGCTCCTTCCTCTGGGGCTCCAGGCTGGTATGAAATCTAGTTTTCAACACAGGGCTGGGGGTGGGGGGGAAAGCCAGGAGCCCCTTGGGGAGCAGCACCCCAGCCTGGCCTACCATGTGAGGCTCCGGCCCAGGCCTCACCTCAGCCCAGCGGCAGTACGGATCCTGAGCAGCCCTGCCAACCTTCACAGGACATGGCTCTGCCCACATCAAGCTCTCTCCCTACACGATAGATTACAGAGAGCCTAGTTTTAAGAAAGACATTTCACCACACAGCTGACGACCAAGAAAGCCTCGGCTCTCTGGGGCTGTCCTCTGCCTTCCGACTTCCTCCACGAGCCTCACTTGCCTCATCTGCCAAACGGACACAGCAATTTCTTCCCCACGGTGCCAAGGCCTGGCTCGCAGGAGGCACCGCTGCCTTCTCTCAATCTTCTGATGGGGGCAAAAAGCTGAATCTCAAAGTCCCTGCTTGCTCTCAATATGCCTCGACAGCATTTCTTCTAGAAGCAAAAGGGAGAAAAAAAAACACCAAAGAAATCAAGTCCAACTGACACTTGGTCTCCCATTTTGCAGAAACAAAACCTGCCTCTGGAAAGGTCTGGGTAGGACTATGACCAGGCGTCCCCAGCTCGTCCCCAGCTCGGTTTGCTCCATCCCTGCTCAGCAGGACAGGGAAGGTCACAGGTCAGGAGCTAATGCCTTCTGTTTGGCATAAACAAAGGGAATTCTAGCGGCCCTGAGAGCTGCTGCCCTGCTGCAGCTCCCCCTCCACCTCACTCAGCCCCATCAGGTGGCCCTGAACCCCTCCCCCAAGCCCTGGTGGCAGCAGGGGGCAGATCTGCTGCAGACCCCCACCCCCCAGGCTCACCCCAGATGGAGTGCGCAACAAGTACAGTCCATGCTCCCACGTGGGCAACACCCCACAGGTGTCTGTGGGACTCCCCTCTGCCCCCACCTTGGTCCAGGCCCCCAGGATCTGCCCTGACTCCCTACTCCTTCCTGACACCAATCCATTCTTGATGTGGGTGAGTGCCTGCATTTCCTTTCTTCAATTTTCTCCTTTTTAGAATGTTCCCGAAGACTCTTTGAGTGCTTCAGGATGAAGCGTCAATTCATCAGCATGGCATCCGCCCGGCTGGCACCTCATCGTCTTCCTCCTTCACCCATCACCCCCGGCAAAGACACCCGGGGCTAGCTTACGTCTCTACAGCTTTGCAGGTACTGTTCCTAGCCCCAGGACAGCCCCCCCAGCACCCCAATTTGTGCCAGACCAGCTCCTAAGGCTCAGGGCAAGCATCACCCACTAGAGAGCTCCCCATGAGCTTCACCCTTCCCGGGTGTTAGAGCCTCTCTCCCACACCACCGGATGTGGCGTCGGGGCACGGAGGACGGCCTTAAGGACAAGGAAAAGAGCCAGGCAGCGCCTCGCAAGGGTCACCCACCTCTCTGGGCTCCCGGAGCTTCCCCATCCCACATTCCACCACAACCCTTAGAGACAACGAGGGCCAGGAAGGGAGATGAGGGAAAGAGGAAAGGAGGGGTCCGCAGACCACCGCCCCTCAGGCTCACTTCCAACAGCGTCTGGACGGTTCCCGTCGAACTGTACACGGACAGCTCACGGGCAAGCTCACGGGCAAGCTCCCGGGCCAGGCCCGCGGCAGAACGAGCGCTCCCACGGGGGACACGGGACGGGCCATCCCTGACGCCGGCCGCCCCGCCTCACCACCGAGCCGTCAAGCCCCACACCAGGGAGCTCGCCCAGACGCACCTCGGAACCTCAGCCCTTCAGCCCGCGGCGGGGCCAGGGAAGGCTCATCGTCCCGACAGGCGACGGGCACGACGGCAGCTCCGCGAGGAACGCACGGCCTGTGAGAAGGCAGTGCCCGCGCCGAGGGCCGGAGTCCTCGACCCTCACGCCCTCTGACCCGGGGCTTCCACAGCAGGCCCCGACCCCACGGAACCGGAAACGTCTGGTCAAAGGTTCGGGCACCCAGCACGGCGGTGGTGCTGACGATCCCCAGGCGGAGGGGACTCACGACCAACCATACCCAGAGCCACAGGACGGAGCGCCACGTGGACGCTAAAATTCCTGGCAGGAACGTTTAGCCACACGGGGAGCCGCTCCCTGCACCGCAAATGAAAAGAAAGCAGCTTCCGCTCAGCACCAGGGCCCTAACCCACACCGTGACGCCCGCGTGCACACAGACCAAAGATGGGCGGGTACCACGGCATCCCTCAGTGGGGAGGTAATGGTGCACTTCATCCTCCTTGTTTCTCCCAATCCTGTTTTTATGATAAAAATATTTTTGGGCAGCCCGGGCGGCTCAGCAGTTTGGCGCCGTCACCTTCGGCCCAGGGTGTGATTCTGGAGACCCGGGATCGAGTCCTGGAGACCCGGGATCAAGTCCCAGGTCGGGCTCCCTGCATGGAGCCTGCTTCTCCCTCTGCCTGTGTCTCTGTCTCTCTCTGTCTCTCATGAATAAATAAAATCTTTAAAAATATATATTATCTTTAACGTCCTCAGAATATAAACATAAGCTACAAAATCAAGAATATCCTCCCTCTCCACCCGTGAACTCTCACAGCCCTTCTCTATAAACCAAAGGTGGAGGGGCGCCTGGGAAGCTCAGTCAGTTGAGCGCCCAACTCTTGATTTCAGCTCAGGTCCTGATCTCGGGGTCGTGAGCTCGAGCCCCGTGTCTGGCTCTGCACTGAGCGAGGAATCTGCTCTTCTCTCTTTCTCTGTTTCTCTCCCTCTCCACCCCATCTCCTGCCCCTACCCATCTGCTCATGCTCTCACTATAAAATAAACCTTAAAGAATAAAAACAAAAAAATAAAAACAAAATTCTCCCCTGCGAACTTGATACACCGTATAATTCATAAGGCAAATTCTGCTGTTGCTGCAGAAATGGCCAGTGCAGGCTCTTAAGTTCCCCCGAACCCTCTCCCTATCCATGAAAGCAGGTCATACCCACCCGGGGAGGCTTCGCTTTACACCCTACCGACCACACGAATGAGACAGAGTACATCGGCCACATTCCCACCAACCTATCAAATGTACATTTCCTTCTATTCTTACTTTTGACGAAAGTCGTTTCTCAACCCGAGTGCATGCATTTCCAGAGATAATTCTAATTTTAACTAGTCGGCCCATGCTTATCTATAACAGCCACCACCGAAAATGGACAGATCTCAAAAACAGGCCAAGTGGGGAAAAGGTACAGGCAGTGTATGGAAGTTTTATCTAAAGGCACCACCCAGGGCCGCCGGGGTGGCTCAGTGGCTTAGTGCCGCCTTTGGCCCAGGGCATGATCCTGGAGTCCCAGGATCAAGCCCCACATCAGGCTTCCTGCATGGAGCCTGCTTCTCCCTCTGCCTCTCTCAAATAAATAAAATCTTTTTAAAAAAATAAAGGCACCACCCCAAACGACACATGGATATATGTCCACATACAGACACACGCACATGGACCAAGGATTTAACAACATGAACCAGATACTCACCAAGTTAACAATGGGGATTATCTCCAGGGACAGAGGGAGGGAGGGAGGGAGGGAGGGAGGGAGGGAGGGAGGGATAACTGGACACGGTAGTGGTGTCCTGGGGGCTTTAATCAGAGGAATTTTATTTGCCGGTGGGGTGAGGGGGAGGGGGAGCCTAAAGTAGATATATGAACGCTAGTCACATGTACATAGTTATTTCTGATATACAAGTTCATCAGAACAATCTGTACTTTTTTTAAGATTTTACTTATTTATTCATAAGAGCCAGAGAGAGAGAGAGAGAGAGAGAGAGGCAGAGACACAGGTAGAGGGAGCAGAAGCAGGCTCCATCCAGGGAACCTGATGCGGAACTCGATCCCAGGACCCCGGGATCATGCCCTGGGCCAAAGGCAGGCACCTTCGTTCTGCTATTTCTTCTGAGATACAAACAACATTCTGGTTGGTCCTGGCCTTCTGACCATGGCAAGAGACCAGAGCTCCTAAGAGCCACGTTCAAGGACCTCATAAAACAAAGCTTCCTGGAAATGACCAGTAAACCTCGGTGGTCTCTGGCCATTGCGTGACTATGGAAGCTGAGACCCACGAGGGCCCATCATCTTCTGGACAGATGGGAACCCAGGGGGCCCAGACAAGGAAGACAGACTATTCCCAATACATGATTAGTAAAGACAGGTGCTCAACCAGACTCTGCAAATTCCTCATGTCAGGGTAAATTCTGCAGCTGGGTCCTTCCATCCACCTGCGGGTCCCGATTTCAAGACAGGGATCTATGTATACCTGACAACAAAGATCAACACACACCGAATTTATCCAGGTTGATGTTTGAAGTGCTTCCCACCAGCATAAAAGCCAAAGCAGCCTCAGTAACCTCCCATGACAAGCAGGCCAGGCCAGGGAATGGCAGTGGGACACCAACACACAAGCCCTAAAGAATAAACACTCATCAGCCACTGCTGTACCAGGGATTTCTGTTTATACTAGATGCACTTTCCCACCGGCCCCACTAGCTAACGAACACACATCTAATGTAAATACTCAAGAATTTGAATATTTTAAAAATCGTTCTATAAATCCAAAATGTAACTCAAAAAAAAAAAAAAAAAAGACAACGACTCAGATGAAAAAATACTTTGGCTGATGAGCAAGTAAAACAGGCATCATGAGCTGGCCAGCCAGGTGGCTTGAGGCAGAAAGCAGGTCTAGTCAAAGATTGCCTTTCCTCCAGGCCCCTCAGCAGATGTTGGGTCTGTGTAGGCCCCTCTGGGAGCTGCTTCCTCCACCTTGGACCATCAGCATTTTCTTGTGTAAAAGGCGTTGAGTAAACCAAGCATTCTCTTCTCTGCTTCCCTGTCCAGGACAGATGAGATGTCCCTTGTTGTAGGAGCCCTCTGTGGAGATCAGCTGAAGATGCCTCTTGCAGACATAGCTAGGAACACTGTTACCCTGGGTTCCTACAGGTGCACATGACAACAACCTGGAGGGCTTACGAGACATCCCACCAGACCTCCCCAGCCCGTCTGGGGAAGGGCCTGATGGTCTGCACCTAACAACTTCCCAGGTGATGTTAATGCTGTAGGTCTGAGGACCACACTTTGAGAAGAAGCCCACTGACTCCCAAGCCTGCTAGAAAGATGGCAAGACCAACAGCTGGGGGGACTTCTGAAAATGCAGGTGCTAGCCCCCAACCCCAGAAAAGTCCAAGCAGCAGGTCAGGAGGCAGCCTGAGACCCTGGCGAACACACCAGGGGTCAGACTGAGTCTGGTCATGCTGGTTTTCGCCCACCTTCTACCTCCTGCCCTAGGAAGGATAAGGTCAAGGATCCTTGTCTCCGCAGGTTTTCAGAGGCAAAACTTGAGCTTCCTTGAATAGTACAGACTTAACACACAAGAAGGAGGGTCCCCCATCCTTTCTAACTGCCCCTGTCCCACGGTGCCTCGGAAAAGGAGGGGACGGCCAGTGGGCAGAACCACTGCTTGGCAAACAAAACCCAAGGCTGGACTCTGTGAGCTCAAGTAGTCTACCAACATACCACAGGTAAGCAGGAGTCCCGCTCACTCGGGAGCAAGCTCTTGCCCTTCCAGGACACCACCGTCATAGAAAGAATGACATGTGTCTTGCTTCATCCTGAGCCCTCACAGCCTGGAGGGCTACGTTCAGAGGAGGACTTGGGCAGGACTCCTCCCAGAAAACTTTATTGAGTGACCTTTCATAATCATAACCAATTATGTTTACGCTTTAAAGTCAGGTAGAAGGGAGAAAGGCAGGATATGCAATTGTATACACGGCATGACCACAACAGTAAGAAACAAAAACTATTCATGCAAAAACTGGAAGGAAACAGTAAAAATGTTAATAGGGATTGTCTTCAGATGGTGGGATTGTGGGTGGTTCTTTTCTTCTTGCTACTTATTTTCCTAGCTATTTAGAAAGAGCATACATTACTTGTAAGACCAGGACTCCCATCTGTTTTACAATAAATTGGAAAGAAAACAAAAATATTCAGAGCTACCCACACGTAACCCATGTCAGCCCAGAGAGGAAGAGGCCCGCTAGCTCTCTCCAGGGAGCAGGGGCGCCTGAGAACACAGCCAGCTCTGAAGCCTCTAGCTGGTGCCTGCAGCCACACCTGCTCCAGGCTGGGGCTTCAACGCACGGCAGCCCTGCCCTCAGGGTTAACAGTGCAACAGCAGCACAAGGATGCAGGGTCCTCCTCTCTCCCTGTGGGTCTTTCTGGGCCCTGAGAACAGACCTGTTCCTCTTTTCCTACCCCCACATCTCACCTTCTGGAATTCTACACAGAGTGGCAATCTGCCTCCACACTGACACGATGTCAAGTTCCCTTGGGCCAGCCCAGGTCTGGACTGTCAGGAGCTCCTGCTCGCCCCTAGGGTGTGACTTCTTGGGCCAGAGGACAGCCCCTGCGTGGCCAACAGCTTGCAGCAAGAGCCTGGCTGCTCTGTGCTGCTCGCATAGAGCTCCTTCCACCTGGGAGTTTCATCGCTGTCACCAGGGAGAGGTTACCACCTCCCCAGCACACCTGGGGTCCAAGACACACCTGTCAAGCTCTCTCCACTGGCTCTGGCCAGCCTCTCAAGCCTGCTCTGAATTTCTGTATCTTTCCCGTTCATCTCCTCCCAAGTTTGGATTCATCTGAAACATGGTGAAACGGACCTTTACCTGAGCAACTGCACAACTCAGACCTTGATAGAACGAGAACAGGCCGGTCTTGTGCCTCCACGTCTCTGTCTACCTCTACACCCCTTCCCCTTCTCTCCTTCCCACGACCCTCAAAACATGGAAATTCCATCACCTACCAAGACTCCGCTCAGTGCCCCCTCCCCTCCAAGAAGCCTTCCCCACTCCTCTGTAGCCTGGATCAGGCATCTCTCGAGCAACCTGCACCATGCACTTCCCCAGGCACTTAGCACACAACATCAAAAGTACCTGCTCACCACAAACAGTGCCTATGGATAGGGCTCAAGCCCTGAGTGCATGCTGAACCACGGGCCCAGCCCCCAGATGGCCAGAACCAAGTTCACTGGCAGCCCCACAACCCTTGCTCAGCTTCCCCTGCCTGTGGCCATCCCCAGGGAAACCCTCACTGAGTATTCCCCACTTGTCCACAGCATGCCCAAACCTGAGTGTGGCGCCCCTCGGACAGCAAAACAAACCCACTCAGCCCTACAGAGCTAGGGCACCCGCTCCTCAGCATGGTTGACATCTCTCTGGGGTGGATAAGAGGATGGGGCTGGATCTAAGCCTCCCAGGGACTGCTCAGAAAGTCCATGGTGCTGGGCCACTGATGGTCCACGCAGTGAGCACAGGTGGCTTGAAAAACTGGCCGTGTAGGGAAGCATCCCAGCAGAGCAAGCCTCCCTCACGCACCCCACTGTCCACTCTCACCCCCTCCATCTGCTAATTCATACAGAGTCAGAGGAAGGGCTCCTGCAGCAACCACAGCCAACAGGAGCTGGCCCAGCCTGTAGCACGTCATCTCGGCTGACCTCAGAACCAGCAACCACTGCATGAGGACAGAGAACGAGCCACGGCAGCCCGAGGGCTCCTCCCCATGCTGACAGGGACCTCACCTCCATGAAGAGGATCCCTAAACCCCAGCACCGAGACCAAGGTACACTCCAGGAAGCAGATGCTAGCAACAGGTCTCAGAGGCAGTCTGCCCAAGGAATCAGCGAAGCCCCAGCATGAATTCTGGAAAAGGTTTGTTCTTGGGCAGCGGTTCTCAAACTGTGTTCCCTGAAGTCCTGGGAACCTACAGAGATGCCCCAGTGGGAGAAGAGGTGCTGAGCAGAGAACACAGGGGCCCCCTAACCCTCAAGTCAATCAGAGTCACTAGAGATTCACCAGGGGTTTCAAGAAAAAATGTACAGGGGGAGAAAAGGTTTGCTGCTAAGGACTCTTTGGAGTACCTGGGTGGCTCATTCAGTGATGCATCTGCCTTCAGCTCAGGTCATGATCCGAGGGTCCTAGGACCAAGCCCCACATCGGGCTCCCTGCTCAGTGGGTAGCTTGCTTCTCCCTCTCCCGCTTCCCCTGCTTGTGCGCTCTGTTAAGTAAAATCTTTAAAAATGTTAAACAAAAAAACAAAAACAACCCAAAGCTCTGAGATAACACAGTTTAAATCCATTTCCCATTAACATCAACCTTCCCACCTTGCTGACCTTCCGAAGGCTGGTATGGGGATTTTAGCAGCCGTTCCCCATCAGGCCCCCTTGCACAGCCCATCACCTGTCTGCTGGTGAGACACAGGGAGCACCTGACAAGAGGACACACCGTAAACCCCAATGCTCCTATCCACAAGCTGGGGGCTTGAATACAACCTTTCTGTGGTCCCTTATCTCTCTCCATCCTTTCAGTTGCTCCTCAACAAAGACTCACTCAACTGTGGGTGAGACCCAGTCAGGGTGCCCCAGGTGGAGCCCGGTCCCGGTTCCAGAGCACTCTTGGGGCGGCGGCTGTGAATCAAGAACAGTCCCTGGGGTCCCCACCATACCAGGCACGATGCTTTGCACGCAGCACAAAGGACATTTCCCTGGACAAAATGATCCAACATCTGGCCCTTTCCACAGCGCAAAGAAAAAAGGATGCAAGTGAAAATACACCAAGCCTGAGCAAGCACATAAGCACATGTCTAACCATGAACACTGTTTCCTCTCGGCTTCCTGCGGGGAAACCGTTCAGGGACGATACCACCAGACGCAGAACAGAACTTCAGGGGAACAGAGTTCCCAGTCCTTACCTGGTAGTAGGTCTTGATATTTCTCACCAAGATGGTCAAGTTCTGAATGCGGAGGTTCACGTCGTTGTTTACGTGCTTGTTGATGCGCTGATTTGTTGGCCTGGGGTCTCTAGAAAAGAAAGAGGAGAATGGAAACTGCATATCCCAGCATTCTGCCACCCACCCGAGTTCCCAGCTGAGGGTGAGCTCCAGGCCACCCCCAGCCTCCGACACTACTGGCTCCTCTCGAGTCAAATCCTTATTACCCCATTCCCAAGCTGTGGACCTTAGGGGAGGCCCCATCACCTCCCTGCTCCCGCCCCCGCACCAACCCAGCACAGCCGTGAGTCAAAGTTATTTCCGTTCCTGCTAACAGCACCCATAAACCACCACCAGCCGTCGATGAAAACCCCAAAAGTTCTACCGAATAAAGACCAAAACAAGTTATGTTTCAAGATTAAAAACATTAAAAGCTGAACCAACCAAAACATATAAAATAATGAGGGGAAAAATATGGTACATTTCCTGACATAAAAAATTAAAATCATTCACGTTCCATCTCACTGGGGTCCCCACTCCTGAGATCAGATTGGTCCAGGGCTGGTGCTGCCTGTGACTGACATGTCGGGGACACAATTCTACCCTGAAAAACCAACAGCAGGAGTCTGATGTGACATGGTGTACCAGACACCCTCCGAGAAAGGCTAAGAGCAGAGATCTACATAATACATGTGGGAAACCCCCACGGCGTCCTTTATTTTCTAATCTCAGGCAAAAGTCAGGTCTGGTTGTGATGAAACTAGAAATCTGAATCAAGTGATTTGTATTTCCACTCACCTACCTCCCGGGACACTTCTCTAAATGATTCTTCTGGGAAGAGAATAGACCCAGTGGACCAGATTTGGCTTCACCTCCCCGTGTACCACCCCACGCTTTTCATAACAAAGCCCTCCCTCCCATGTCACTGTCTAATTCAAATGAGGGCCCTTTTCAGGGTTTTAGCTGTGGGGTCTCTAGGTGGCAAGGGGGCAGAGAGTCAGCCTCTTCCTCAGGGATCTGCCTTGCAAGGGGATGGGAGCACAGAAGGGGGTTTGGGGAGTTAAGGAAATTGACCTCAATGCCACACGGCTCATTCCAAAACCAATAATTAACACAACATCGACAAACAAAAATGTTTTTAAAACCCACAAGTAGAAATCATTTCAGACATCACTGAAACTACAATCTTTTTTTTTTTTTTTTAATAGGAACTGTTTAGAATTTGACCATTAACTGTTTGACATATACAGCAGGAGTCCCTGCCCTGTACACTGCGTGTATGCAAAGCCCTTTACCAATTCGGGGCAGTAATAGCCACAGATTTTATTCAATTAGCCTGGATCCCCTAAAATAATCACATGGGTACCTTGGGGCAACCAGGGAATCTCTTTTCAACCGTCATGTGACAACGTTTCTTATTGTCCCCACACAGTAATGGAGTCTGGCCAAGCCATTTGCACGTTATGTGTCTCTTGGAGCCATTCATTACTGAGAAAACAAAGGTTAACAGTTCAGTGGAAATTAATTTAGGAATAGAGGCAGCATTCAGCCTTACAACCACAAGGGCACTTTTAGTCACAAAAATACACTTAACATTACAAATAATTTATCTTCAAGGCTCACTTCTCCTCTCTTCAGATACCTCAAGCGAGGAGAAGCAACTTCATTAAGCGACTCAAATACTTCTTAAAACAGAACTCAGAGCGTTTTCTGTTTTGTGTCTGTCGTCCCAGCTTGAAGTCAGAGGGCCCGGCCCACAGGCGGGAGGGTGGGGGGGGGGGGGGACGCATGGTGCGCATTCACTGAGTGTGCAAAGGCACCACACACGCCCGGATGGGGACCCGCCCGGATGGGGACCCGCAAGGCTCTCAGACGACAGCGTGGAAGCCTCCGACCAGCTCTGCTTTTGTTCTCCAGGTTCAGCTCACTGAAACAGCACTCCACAAGAGCCTTGACATTTACCGTATGAGTAATTAGACTAATTATCACCATCATTAGTGTTCCATCCTTTAACTAAGGCTCTCAGGGTAGAGGTTATGAAGAAACAACTAGAAACAAAAGTCAACTGCGGTTAAGGAGGGCTCATCATCACTGTCCCAGCAAGGAGTAACCCCCACCCTTCTGTGCTCAAAAAAAAAAAAAAAAAAGTGGGGGGGTCAGAAGACACAGGACTGGCCAAGGTTCTCTGGGCCCCAGGGTGCTCGGTTGCAAAACGACTACAGGATCCTTCCAGCCCTAGGCTGTCATTTTAGAGGGCCAGATCTGCACTAGCAAACGTGGACCATATTTGGTCCTATGTCCCAGGAAGAGGACATCCTATCACCACTGCACAACTGCATGTCCCCAAAAGCCATCATTACAAGGATCTTTTTTGCATAATAGCCATAGAATACAAAAGTCCAAGAGTCCCCTATGGAGATGTCAGAGGACAGGAGAGAGACACTGGGTACAAGCTTCAAACAGCTCGTCCAACTCAGGAGAGTTCAGAGTCAGAGACTTCCAAAATTTAAAAATCAATCCAGAAATGATGTGTTGATATAGGGATGTCCACAATGTATCACGGGTTAATAAATAAGGATGCTAAAAGACAACAGTATGAGCCCACAACCATATAAAAATCCCTTAAGGAGTTTCTATCTATATACTATAGATGACATCCAGAAGACACTAGAATAATAGCATTGCCACTTTTACATGGTAAAATCATGGACAATTTTATCTGGCTCACTTTTCTTTCCCTATTTTTCTACAACCAACGTAAATTTTTGGTACAGTTTTTAAGAACTCAAAACCCCCACGAGTATCATACTCTGTAGTCAAAAGAGGAAATAACAAGTTCACAAAAATATTTTTTGCTCCAACACTTTCCCGCCAACACAAACTCATTCAACTAACAAGCACTTGCCCTCAGCTTTTATATATGCAGAACAGGACTAGAACTCCTCTTCCAACACACTGGGGGGGGGGGGGGTGGCGGGGAATTAAAAGCATTACTACAAATGCTTTTTAGAAACAGAAAACTCAGAATGCCTGGCTGGCTTGGTTGGTGGAGTGTGCAACTCTTGATCTTAGGGTTGTGAGTTCGACTCCCATGTTGGGTGTAGAGGTGGCTTAAAAAAAATTTCTTAAAAAAAGAAACAAACTTAGGAAACTCTCCCGTTTGACCAAAGGATATTTCCAACCCATAAATAATATATTATCTTGAATTTTGCAATGAGTACTAGGGGTAAAGTCTGAAGAAAGCAAATACGGCGAGACTTACTACAGGCCTTGCAAAGGCACAAGCTCTCAGGCCCAATCCCAAGTTCCCAACTGCACTCAACAGCCACTGCCTCAAGTCAGAAGGTGTCCGTTCTCAAAAGTACAGGTTCAGGCACGTGGGCACGCACGCTCACACACAAACACCCCTGCCCCCACTCCCAAGAATGATGGATGTTTGTCGGGCATTTTCTATAGGCATGATCTTATTTAATCCTCCCAAGTGTATAAAATACTATCCCCTTATTACAGACCTGGAAGTTGAGGCTTAGAGAGTTTAAGTAATTTGCCCAAGGGGCAGAATGGAGAATGTGAACTTGACCGCCTGATGCTTTCAGAGTCCAAGCACTTAAATACTTTTTCTACAAGACAGTAAGAAACATGTCCAAAGTGAATGAGCAATCGTGTTCTCCCTTGGGCACCAGCAGATCACCCAGAAAGACTGCATTTACAGAGGAACTATTCAGCAGGTTCCCCCATGCACCGTGGTCCACACCATTCAATGCCTCTCACTGGGGAAATTCTCCTGGACCTGGGCCTCCCCTGAAAGCTGAGCCCACAGGGCTTTCCTGCTTCCAGGCACTGATGTCACCGGGAGGCCAGGGCCAAGAGACTACTACTGCAGCCTTCTTCGGTTGCCAGAGACAATGCCCAGGTGCAGCCACGTGACCTCTGCCGGCCTCCATATGGCTCTGAAGTGTTAGGTAACACGCCTCTTATCTGAGTTCCAGCAAGCCACTTGCCATACCTACGCAGCGTACTGCTCTTTACAATTTTCCCAGGTCCTACCAACTTGGAGAGAATTTATCAAAATAGGCCAATAGCACACAGAGCTACTGGCATAAGAGATAAACCAGAATACAGCCTTATTACTGACCTGCTAGCTAGCCCGACATTTCTCCATTTGGCGGAAAGGAACACAGAAGTTTACATGTAGTTAGATGGGGGCTTGAACTCAGGTCCCAGAGTCCAGGTATGCTCTGGTTCTCATTGAGAGAGAGCCGAGGTTAAGAACCATGCACTAAGCCAGGAGATTAAGAATGTGGGAGAAAGGAAGACTGGAAAAATTCTTACCGGACGCCTCAAGTCCTTTCTGGCTTAAGATAGTGTATTTGCAATTGACACTAGTACCTATTAAGTGGCAACCACCATGCTAATTGCCAACACATCATCCCATTTAATCCTCATAACCATCTCTTAAGGGAGGCACTTCCTATTTCACAGATGAGGAAACTAAATTGTTGAGTGGTGTGCCCAGTATCACTTGGCCAGTATGACACGGACCTAGAGTTCAAATCCAGGCTGGCTACCCAAGCTGTAAACACCAGGGCTAAATACACTTTGGTGGTGGTGGGGGGCGGGGGGGGGTCCTTTTTAAAATTGAGATCATCTCTACATAGCGTGAAATGCATATATCTTGTTATAGCTATTTAAGTCCTGAAAAATTAAATGTACTCCAGTCAGTATACAGAACATTATCACCCCACCCAAGAAGTTCACCTGTGTCTCCTTTCCATACGATCCCTACCCACCTCCAGGAGCAAACAATGTTCTGATTTCTAGCCTATCACCTGGAACAGGGTTATTCCGATCACCCAATCAGTAAACTGTGTGCTGCTCATGCCCCTCACTCCTTCATTTCCTCCACCCACATGGCTTCCCCACTGTCCCTTCCTCTGTTCCTGACCCAGGCCAGAAGGCACCAGAAGCACGGCTTGAGGCTTTACGAGCTGCAAACTTCTCAGTTCCCACCTCTGGGATGATTATCTTGGCATATCACAGAGGAGAGAACATGTAAAACTTACAAGGGAAGTGGAGAAGCCCTTCACACTGAATTTAGCCAGGGCCAAGTGTGAACAAGTGATGAGCTGGCATTTCTCAAAGGAATGGTCCATCAGGCTTTCCTGATTTACAAGCAAGTGGTAAACGCTTCAGGAATTCCAAAGGTCAGGGAAGAAAGAGAAACAGTCCCAGGGCTTTTGTTCTCCCCTCCGCCTGGGTGTAAAAACTGAATGAAAAGGCTGGGTATACTGCTGTTTTTAATTAAACAGTCTTGGGTTTGGGTAAGGACACACCGGTCACTGCACCAATGGAATCCGGTCATTTTCGGGGTCCACCAAAATGGGGCAGGGGGGGAGAAATTGCCAGGACTTAAATATGCTACTAGACAATCCCAGGAAAACTTTTTCATCAATGTTCTCAGACAAGTACTGCCGAATCTGGCAACGCATTTGTCTTTTTAGAATCTCATCAAACACAAGATTCAGAAGATGAGTTGTGCCTTTAAAAAACAAAACAAAACTGAAGTGTCTCTCCCACAACATGGCACCAAATGACTTATTAAAAGAAGCAATGTTCCCAGGAAATTTTTGAAACAGACCTTTTTGGGTAGATCTATTTAAACCACTTGCTGAATATGCCAAAGCTAAATAAATGCTCCTCCTCTGCGGGCCACAAAGCTGATCCTCATTAGCTAATGGGTTCGTGCTCAAGTACAACTTGCTTAGTTGCCAGTGAGTAGGTAAGCCCGAGGGGCTGATCCACAGAGAGTATTATTAGGACGTTTTATTTGGCTTCTAGTGCCTGGGAATCATACTGACACTCAGTTCCAATATGTTCCCTGAGCCTGAGTTAAAAACAGAAAGCAGAGGTAGGAGCCAACACCTACATGTGGCAGGCTGTCAATCAGACGCTGCAGAATTTAGCTAGAGGAAAGGATGTGGTCAAACATACATGCTAGTGAGTTTAACTTCCACCAAGACCCGTTTAAGCTCAGTACTACAAACACTACACAGCATTCGGACTCCCAAGGCTCTCTTAACACGGTGACTTTAAGCCTTAGGAAGGGCCTTAGGCAACTGCACTCGCCAGAGAGCAACAAAACGTATGATCAAGTGAAAAGAAGCTCAGAAACACAGGCATCCCAACTTACAGTGAAACTTTATAGTCACACGGATGCTCTGGGTACACCCCAAACACTTCCTGTAACCAGACTGTTACAGTTCCTTGCCCCCCAAAAGGGTTTTTTTGTTTTGTTTTGTTTTTTTTAACTTCCTTGCTCAAACTTCAAATATCTAAGCATGAAGTCGGTTGTCCTATCTACACCACGTGGAGGACAGTCAAGTCATTCAATTCCAAATTGCCTTAACCAAACAAGCTGCCAACCTGCTGTCCTGGAATTCTTCATACTCACAGGAAAGGGAAAAAAATCACCCTAATCTTGAGATGCCGGCGCCGCCCCCCTCCACTTGCAAAGAACCCTCTCTGTTTGAACACGTTCCCATTCTACAACCTTAAACTTTCCGAAGCATCGCTCTTTCCTTCTTCCCCGTAGATAACTTACATTTGCAACATGATTTGGTTCAAAAAGATGCCATCCGCTAAATCCATGTACATGGTCAGATTGTCCTGGTTGCCGCTTCCGAAGGAGCCAAAAGTTTTCACCTGCCGGGGAAACGGGGCGCGGAGAGAAAGGCAGGAAGTGAGCCCCGAGGGCACGGTCTTTAGGGCTCTCCAGGGCAAAGGCGGGCAGGGCCGGTGCGGGAACAGGGGGTCACCCCCGCCCGCCCGCCCTTGCAGGGGCCTCTACCCCCCATCCTGCGCCAGGCAACAGACGCAAGACAGCAAGACGAAAACTTCCTCCCCACTTTTCTCCAGCGGCCCAAGGCGGAAAAAAAAAAAAAAAAAAAGAGAGAGAGAGAGAGAGACTTTTCAATAAATTTCTCACGTCTCAAATCTACTGGAAGTGACTGCGCCGCCCCCCGCCTGTACCCATTCTCGCTCGGCCGCCACCCACCTGCTGGTCTGAGGTTCGGAAACTACACGAGTGTATTTTGGGGTAGGAGTCCCTTCCTTGAGTGGTCAAGCCCCGGGGGGTGGGGGTACCCCGACCCGGTCCGCGCGGGGGCCGCAGCCCAGCGCCCCGGCGCCAACAGGTGCACCCGCGGAGCCCCCGCCCGGCCCGGCCCGCAACGCGGCGAGGTCCCGCACCCTGCGAGCGGGCTCCCGAGCGGGAAACGCCTCCGGACCCCGGGGCCCGGACCCCGACCCCGGCCGGGAGCACTCGCTGAGTCCCCCGAGTCCCGGAGGCTCCCCGGGCCCGCGGGCGGGGGAGGTGGTGCGGCCACGGCGGGGGCACCAACAATGGGGCAGGGAGCTGGGCGCACTCACCCAGGTCACCAGCGGGCTCTGCAGGAAGAGCTCCATGAGCTCCGACACCGTCACGTCCATGCTGAGGCTGCGCCCGCCGGCTCCACGCCCGGTCCCCCGCGCCGCGGCACAAAGCGGCTCCGCCAGCGAGCGGGGCGCGGGGCTGCGGCAGCTCGCACCCGGGAGACAAAGGCGGGGCGCGAGCCCACGTTCCGCGGCTTCGGCGGCCCCGCGCCCCGCCCGGGGCTGGGGGAAGGGGAGGGCCCGGCGCTAGGGGAGGAACAATGCGGGCGCGGCCCCGCCCCTCGGCGGCCCTGGGCGGCTGGTGCGCCGCCTCGCGGTGCCGGGGCCGGGGCCGGGGCCGGGCGCTCGGGCGCGGGCGCGGCTGCGCGGGGCGCGGGGCGGGGGGGCTCCGCGCGGCCTCCCGGGCCCTCCCCGCGGGCCCCAGCACGTGGCCCTCCCCGCGCGTGCGCCTGCGGCGGACCCGAGCGCGCGGACCCCAGCCCCTCCGTGCCTCCCCGGGGCGGCGGAGCGCCGAGACTGGGGAGTCGCCCCCGGCCCACCGCTCGCTGGGGCGCCGCGCGGCCCGCGGCCCCGTCCCTCCCGGCCCCTCCCCGCCCTCCCCGCGGCAGGTGCAGCCCCTCGGCCGCGCGGAGCCCCAGCCACCCGCCGCCGGGACAGGAGCGGAGCCCGCGCGCTTCTCGTGGGGGTGGCGGCCCCAGGGAGGAAACTTAGTGTTGGGTTCAGACCGTGGGAGCGCGACCTCTGGCGCCCCCCGCGCCACCTCCCGCCCTGCCTGCCTTCTGCAAGCTCCCCCGGGAGGCCAGAGCCCCGCCGCACCACCTGTGACCCCAACCCCCACTGCTGCTGCCACTTGGCGGTGGAGGAGCCAAATCCCGGACTCCAGGTTGGAGGACCTAGCAGCAGCTTAGTGGAGGGCGACAGGAGAAAGGACGGTGGCCCCACCTGGATGGGAAGCAGGCCCTGGCCCAGACCACCCTGCTGAGACAGCTGCGGTGACCCACGTTCCCGTCGCTCTCTGCCACTTCACCTTGGGCTGGTAATAATCTACTACGATCCAGTTCGTTGTTCAAAGCACTTCATGCGAATTAACGAAGGTCCTCACGAGCCAGCTGCCGCGGGATTGGCCTAAGTGCCTAGTGTACGGTAGGCAAGGCGCCTGGGTGGCTCAGTCGTGGGCATCCCACGCATGATCTCAGCTCAGGTCTTGCTGTCAAGATCGTGAGTTCGAGCCCCGCCACTGCCTCCGCCGTCCCCCCGTTGAGCTCCACGCCTAGCGTGGAGCCTACTTAAAAAAAAAAAAAAAGGGGGGGATCCCTGGATGGTGCAGCGGTTTGGCGCCTGCCTTTGGCCCAGGGCGCGATCCTGGAGACCCGGGATCGAATCCCACGTCGGGCTCCCGGTGCATGGAGCCTGCTTCTCCCTCTGCCTGTGTCTCTGCCTCTCTCTCTCTCTCTCTCTGACTATCATGAATAAATAAATAAAATCTTTTAAAAAAAAATAAAGGATACCAGAGCAATAAACCTTTAAAAAAAAAAAAGTATGCAGTAGGCACTGAATGGTTGCGAGTTGTGGTGGTAGTAATTTGAAAGTTGGCTGTCAGGTATTGAGGCTGCGGCATCTGTCGGTGAAGTGTGGTATTGCAGCCGAGTTTCGCGTCTTGGCCTTGTGAGATGACACTGTGGCCCTGGGAGCCAGGTGGGAGATGAAGAGTCCTAAGGAGAAATGTGGAAGTCAGGGTAACTGGGGGAGGGAGGGGGTGGGACAGTGCGGAGGAACTGAGGTTTGTAGCTTAGTGGTTTTCTTACGCGCCAGGAATGCATTAATTCCCTAATTGCCCTTATTGTAAAATGGGTTGGAAAACAGGTGTGACTGGTATCCGTCCATCTTTGTGTAGAAGATCCTCGTTCTGCAAAACAGAGAATGTCTGTGAGACCAGAGTGTTTTTCGCGTTGACCTAAGCTGTTTCTGAGGCACAAGGAGGTAGGATCTCTAAAGTTATTCGATAAGCATACTATTTCACTTGGAGGAGCACAAGGGACTAGTGAATGCTTTCTGACAGTTGCAGTGGGACATTTCTCATCATGGTGAGAGAATTTGTCCCTGGGGATGTTGGCAGTCCCTGGGCCACAGCCAGTTCAGGAATTTCTGATGTTGGGATCAGTCATTGTCTGCACCGGTTCATGATCATGGATGTATCCATCATTCATTGCCTAGATCCTGTCTCACTCAGAACCAGCTCAGCATCCTTATTGCCTGAGTGGCAGGGGATCAGGTAAACTAGATGGTGCCCAGGTTACAGGGTTGAAAAAGCTTTGAAGGTCTGGATGACCTGGACGAGATACTTTCTAGGAGCCTCTTAATCCCTAAAAGTGGAATTATATTATTATATCCCCCTATATGACTACAATTTTGAGGGTCAAGGTGGTGCATGTAAAACAGTTTATAAAGATATTGATGACTATCTTCCTGATATTCTGCTGGGTTCTATCACTACTTTAACAAAAATTGTTTCCCCCATGCCTCCTTTGGGTTGGGGCATAAGCTTCAGGGAGCATACACGGAGCACCTCCTAACCACTGAGCAGAGTCCCTCCATTCTCGCCTCGATACCCCTCGGCTCTCACTCTGAGACCTAACCCTTTAATTTTTTTTCTCACTCATTTCTGCATAAAAAGTAATTTCTCTGCTTTATACTTTGCTTCATGGACAGAAGTATTTTAATTTTGTTCTTCATTCTGAAAAGGATTTTTCTCTTCCCCTCCTGGAAAATGCTGTCTAATGGCGTGTAAGCTAATGGCATATCTTGGTTACCTGATAGGAGCTGAGATTATTTGTACAACTTGGAGGTCAGGGGGAGAGGAATGGCTATTTGTTAACATGTCTCTGTATTCTATTTTTGTTAGAATGAGAGTATATTGCTTTCATGATTTAAAAATAATTCTTTTTTGTTTGGTCAAAGTAGATCTAATGTAAAACCACCTTAACCATTGCTTGTCTAGTTTAGAATTAGATACATTCGTATTGTTGTGCAGCCAGCACTGCCATTCATCCCCATCCCTCTTTTCCTTTTTGTATGTCTGAAACTGTATATCTATGAAGCCATCACTCTCTGTTCTCCCTCCCCAACCCCAGTCCCTGGCAACCCCCATTCTACTTCCTGACTTTATGATTTTGACCCTAATACGCTATTTGCCTTTTTCGTGACTGGCTTATTTCCCTTAATGTGGTGTCCTCAAGGTTCCCCCATGTTATACTACATTGCAGAATTTCTTTCCATTTTAAAGCTGAATGCTACTCCATTGTGTGTATATATCCCATTTTGATTATCCATTTATTAGTCGATAGACCCTTGGATTGCTTCTCTGCTTTAGCTATTGTGAATGATGCTGTTATTACCACTTGGAGACCCTGCTTTCAGTTCTTTTGAATGTATGCCCAGAAATGGGATTGCTGGATCCTATGGTAATGCTGTTTTTAGTTTTGAGGGGAGGCTCCCTCCTGTTTTCCAAAGCGGCAGTACCATTCTACATCCCAGCGGCAAAGCCAAAGGGTTCTGATTTCGCCACATCCTCCCCAAAACTTATTTTCCGTTTTTTTGATAGTAGCCATCCTAATGGGTGTGAATGACATCTCATTACAGTTTTGATTTGCATTTCCATGATGATTTGTGATGTCGAGCATCTTTTCGTGCCCTTACTGCCATTTGTATCTCCCCTTTGGAGAAATGTCTATTTTTGAATGTCTTTGGTTGTGGTTGCATTTAAGGAGTCCTCTATATATTCTGAACATGAATCCCTTACGCAGATAGGTGATTTGCAAATATCTTATAATTCCATGGGTTGCCTTTTTACACTCTAGAGAATGTCCCTTGACATATAAAGTTTTAAAAATTTTTTTGCAGAGTCCAACTTATTTTTTTCTTTTGTTGCCTGTGCCATCACATCCAAGAACTCGTTGCCGAATCCAATATCGTGATGCTTTTGTCCTATGTTTTCTTCTAAGTTTTTTTTTCTAAGATTTTATTTATTCATGAGAGACACAGAGAGGTGGAGACACAGGCAGAGGGAGAAGCAGGCTCCATGCAGGGAGCCAGACATGGGACTCAATCCCAGGTCTCCAGGATCATGCCCTGGGCTGAGGGCTGCGCTAAACCGCTGAGCCACCCGGGCTGCTCTCTTCTAAATTTTACTGTGTTAGGAACTTGATTCATTTTGAGTTAATGTTTGCATGTGGTCTTAGTTAAGGGTTCAATTTCATTCTTCTGCATGTGGGTAATCCAGTTTTTCTGACATCATTTGTTGAAAAGACCAGTCTTTCCCCATGAATGGTCATGGCACCATTTTGTCATTTTTATTAAAGGTCCTTTGACCACATATGTAAGTGTTTATTTCTGGACTCTCCATTCCATTGGTCTGGACGTCTGCCTTTATGCCAATACCACAGTGTTTTGATTACTGTGACTTTATAGTAGGCTTTAAAATGTTCTTTTTCCAGTTTGAGATAAAATTGAACTACAGCAGTGTTAAAGGCATGCAGCTGTAAAATGATTGCCACAAGTAGTTAACAGCTATAATTTCATATGCAGTGTTAACTAGAATCACTATATAGTACATTTCTTAGTATTAATTAATAATTGTAAGTTTGTACCTTTGACTGCCTTCATCCAATTTTCCCTCCACTTCAGCCCCTGCCTCTGATAACCACATTTTCTCCAGTTCGTGTGGGGTTGGTTTGTGAAAATAAGTTAAATCATATGATTTTTGTCTTTTTCTGACTTATTTCACTTAGCATGATGCCCTCAAAGTCCATCCATGCTATTGCAAATGGCCACATTTAAGTCTTTTTTGTGACTGAATGGTATTCCACTGTATATGTGTACCACAAATTCTTTATCCATTCATCCATCGGTCGATGGCCACATAGCTTGTTTCCATGCGTAGGCTATTGTAGATAATGCTGCTGTGAACCTGGGTATGCAGATATTTTTTTTGAGCTACTGTTTTGGGTTTTTTTTATTTTTTATTTTTGGATAAATACCCAGAAGAGAAGTAGAGTTGCTGGATCATATGGTAGCTCTATTTTTTATTTCTTTGAGGAACCTCCATCCTGCTTTCTGTGGTGGCTCCACCAGTTTACATTCCCACCAACAGTGCACAAGGGTTCCCCTTTCTCCACATCTTTGCCAGCATTTGTTGTCTTTCATCTGTTTGGTCATTCTGACAGGTGTGAGGTAATGTGTCATTGTGGTTTTGATTTGCATTTCCCTAATGATTAGTGAAATTGAGTATCTGTTCATATACCTATTGGCCGTTCTTATGTCCTCTTTGGAAAAATATCTATTCAGGTCCTTTACCCATTTTTTATTGGATTATTTGTTCTATTGCTCTTGAGTTGTGTGAGTTTATTATATATGGTGAATATCAATCCCTTAACAGATACATGGTTTGCAGATATATTTTCCCATTCTATAGGTTGTCTTTTCATTTTGTTGATCATTTCTTTTGCTGTGCAGAAGCCCAGAAAAATTATTTAATTTGATGTAGTCCCTCTTGTTTTTTTTATAAATTTTTATTTATTTATGATAGTCACACAGAGAGAGAGAGTGAGAGGCAGAGACACAGGCAGAGGGAGAAGCAGGCTCCATGCACCGGGAGCCCCAGGTGGGATTCGATCCCGGGTCTCCAGGATCGCGCCCTGGGCCAAAGGTAGGCGCCAAACCGCTGCGCCACCCAGGGATCCCTAGTCCCTCTTGTTTATCTCTGATTTTGTCACTTGTGCTTTAGGTGTCCTATCAACAACAAAAAAAAACAAAAAACAAAAAACAAAACAAAACAAAAAAAACATTACCAAGACCCATGTAAAGGATCTTTCTTCCCATATTTTCTTCTAGGATTTTTATGGATTCTAGTCTTATATTTAAATTCTTAATCCATCTTAAGTTAAATTTTGTGAGCGGTGTAAGATGGGGTCTAGTTTCATTCTTTTACCTACAAATACCCAGTTTTCATGGCACAATTTACTGAAGAGGTAGTCTCTTCTCCATTGACTATTCTTGACTCCTTTGTGAAATATTAGCTGACTGTATATGCATGGGTTTATTTCTGGGGTCCCAGTTTTGTTCCTTTGGTCTATATGATGTTCTTTTTATGCCTATATAGTATTTTGATTACTATAGCTTTATAATATATAATATAGGTTAAAGTCAGGAAGTTATTGTGATGCCTCCTGCTTGCTTCGTTCTCATGATTGCTTTGGCTATTCAGGGTCTTTTGTGGTTCCATATAAAATTTACTGTAGGTATTTGCTTGTGGTTACCATAGGGATTACTTATAACAATTCATAACAGCCTACTTTAAGTTGCTAACAACTTAAGTTTGAAGGCATTCTAAAGCTCCACATTTCTACTGCCCTTCCCCATGTTTTATATTTTTGATGTCATATTTCACATATATGTTTGGTGTCATATTTCACATCTCTCTTTTTAAGATTTTATTTATTCACTCATGAGAGACACAGAGAGAGAGGCAGAGAAGCAGGTTCCATGCAGGGAGCCCGATGCGGGACTGGATCCCAGGACTCCAGGATCACGCCCTGAGCAGAAGGCAGGCGGTCAACCGCTGAGCCACCCAGGTGTCCTATATTTCACATCTTTTAATGTATATCCCTTTACTAATTATCATATAATTATTTTTGCTACTTTTGTTTTTTAACTTTCGCACTAGCTTTATGTGATTTATCTACTGGTTTTACTATATATTTACCTTTATCAGTGAGATTTCTACTGTCAAATGTTCTCTTGTTACAGCCAAAAAGTCCCTTCGACATATCTCCTAGGGCTGGTTTAGTGATGTTGAACTCCTTTAGCTTCTGTATGTCTAGAAAACTCTCTCTCTCCTTCAATTCTGAGTGATTATTTTTCAGGCAGCGTATTCTTGGTTGGAGTTGTGTCTTTTAGCACTCTTTTTAAATTAAGTTTTTTATTTTAATCCACGATAGTTAACATACAGTATTACATTAGTTTCAGGTCTACAATATAGTGATTCAGCAATTCTATACATTACTCAGTGTTCTTCAGGATAAGTGTGCTCTTATCCTCATTACCCATTTCCCCATCCCCCACCCCCACCTCCCTGCTGATGACCACCAGTTTATTCTCTATAGATAAGAGTCTGTTTCTTGGGCTGCTTGGGTGGCTCAGCAGTTGAGCATCTGCCTTTGGCTCAGGGTGTGATCCCAGGTCTGGTGATCAAGTCCCACACTGGGCTCCCTGCAAGAAGCCTGCTTCTCCCTCTGCCTGTGTCTCTGCCTCTCTCTCTCTCTCTCATGAATAAATAAATCTTTTTTTAAAAAAAGAATCTGTTTCTTGGTTTGTCTTTTTTTCCCCTTTGTTCATTTGTCTTGTTTCTTAAATTCCACATATGAGTGAAATCATACATTTGTCTATCTCTGACTGACTTCACTTAACATTATACTCTCTAGTTTCATCCGTGTTATTGCAAATGACAAAATTTCATTCCTTTTTACAGATGAATAATATTCCATTTTATATATACACACCATATCTTCTTCATCCATTCATCTATTGGTGGACATTTGGGTTGCTTCCATAATTTGGCTATTGTAAATAATGCTGCAATAAACATACGAGTTCATGTATTCTTTTGATTTAGTGTTTTTGTACTTTTTTGGGTAAATACCCAGTAGTGTGATTTCTGGATCTTGGTGTCATTCTATTTTTAACTTTTTGAGGAACCTTTGTACTGTCTTCTATAGTAGCTGCACGAGTTTGCATTTCCACCAGCAGTACACAAGGGTTCCTTTTTCTCCACGTCCTTGCCAGGACTTGTTGTTTCTTGTGTTTCTTATGTTAGCCATTCTGACTAGTGTGGGGTGATATCTCATTGTAGTTTTGATTTGCATTTCCCTGTTGATGAGTGCTGGTGAGTATTTTCATGTGTCTGTTGGCCATCTGTATTTCTTCTTTGGAGAAATGTCTGTTCATGTCTTTTGCACATTTTTTAATTGGATTATTTGGGGTTTTGGGTGTGTTGAGTTGTATAAATTCTTTATATTTTGGATATTAGCCATTTATCAGATATGTCATTTGCAAATATCTTCTCCCATTCAATAGGTTGCCTTTTAGTGTTCTTGTTTTGCTTTACAGAAGCTTTTTATTTTGATGTAGTCCCAGTAGTTTATTTTTGCTTTCATTTCCCTTGCCTGAGATGTATCTAGGAAAATGTTGCTATGGCTGATGTCAGAGAGATTACTGCCTTTGCTCTCTTCTAGGATTTTTATGGTTTAAAGTCTTACATTTAGATCTTTAATCCATTTCAAGTTTAAGTATAAATATAGTGTAAGAAACTGGTCCAGTTTCATTCTTTTGCATGTAACTGTCCAGTTTTCCCAAAATCTTTTGTTTTTTTTTTTTAATATTTTATTTATTTTTCCATGAAAGACACACAGAGAGGTGGAGACACAGGCAGAGGAGGAGCAGGCTCCATGTAGGGAGCCTGAAGTGGGACTCAATCCCAGAACCCTGGGATCACTCCTTGAGCAGAAGGCAGATGCTCAACCCCTGAGCCCCCCGGGTGTCCCCCAAAACCATTTGTTGAAGAGTCCATCTTTTTTCCATTCTATGTTCTTTCTTCCTTTGTAAAAGATGAATTAACCATTTAATTGTGTGTTTATTTCTGGGTTTTCTATTCTGTTCCATTGATCAGTGTGTCAATTCCTATACCAGTAGCAGCACAGTGTTTTGATATTCCAGCTTTCTCATGTAACTTGGAGTCTGGAATTATAATACCTCCAGTTTTGTTTTGTTTTGTTTCAAGATTGCTTTGGCTGATTGGGGTCTTGGGTGGTTCCATACAAATTTTAGGATTGTTTGTTTTCATTCTGCAAAAAGTGCTGTTGGGAAAAAAAAGTGCTGTTGGTACTTTGATAGAGATTGCATTAAATATGTAGGTTGCTTTGGGTAGTATAGACATTTCAATAATATTTGTTTTTCCAATCAGTGAGCATGGGATGTCTTTCCTCTATTTTTGTGCTGTCTTCAATTTCTTTCATCACTGTTTTATAGTTTTCAGAGTACAGGTCTTTCACCTCTTTGGTTAAGTTTTTTTCCTAGGTGTTTTATTATTTTTGGTGCAGTGGTAAATGGGATTATTTCCTTAATTTCACTTTCTGTTGCTTCATTTTTAGTGTGTAGAAATGCAATAAATGTTTGTACATTAATTTTGTATCCTGCTACTGTACTGAATTTATGTTCTTGTAGATTTTTGATGGAGACTTTAGGGTTTTTTATATATGTCATCTGCAAGTAGTGAAAGTTTTACTTGTTCCTTAGCAATTTGAATGTTTTTGTCTCTTTGTCTTGTCTAATTCCAGTAGTATGTTGACCAAAGTTGGTGAACGCAGACATCCTTTTCTTGTTCCTGACCTTAGGGGAAAGTTCTCAGTTTTTCCCCATTGAGTATGATATTCACTGTGGGCTTTTTATATAAGGCTTTTATTCTATTGAGGTATGTTCCCTCTAGACCTACTTTGTTGTGAATTTTTATCATGAATGGGTGTTGTACTTTGTCAAATGCTTTTTGTGCATCTGTTGAAATGTTCATAGAGTTTATCTTACTGATGTACGGTATCACAATGATTGACTTGCAAAAATTGAACCACTCTTCTGTCCTGGATAAATCCCACTTGATAATGGTGAATTAATTTTTTTTTTTTTTTTTTTTTTTTTAGTGTATTGTTGGATTTGGTTTGTCAGTATTTTGTTGAGGGCTGTTGCTCTATGTCCATCAGAGGTATTGGCCTGTACTTCCTTTTTTTTTTTTTTTTTTTTTTTTGGTGGTACCTTTATCTGGTTTTAGTAACAGGATGATACCAGCCTCAGAATCAATTTGGAAGTTTTCCTTCCTCTCCTGTTTTTTGGGGTAGTTTGATTGGAATAGGTGTTAACTCTTCTATATATGTTTGGTAGAATTTGCCTGCAAAGCTGTCTGGCCCTGGGCTTTTGTTTGTTGGGCATTTTTTGATTACTGGTTCGATTTCATTGCTGGTAATTGGTCTGTTCAAATTATCTATTTCTTCCTGCTTTAGTTTTAGTAGGTTATGTATTTCTAGGAATTTATAAATTTTTTTCTAGGTTGTCCAGTTTCTTGGCATATAATTTTTTATAATATTGTAATACAGTTTTTATTTCTGTGGTGATGTTAATCCTTTTTTATCTGTGATTTGTTTCTTTGGGTAATTCTCTCTCTCTTTATATCTTTCTCTCTCTTTATGAGTGTGGCTAGAGGTTTATCAGTATTGTTGATCTTTTCAAAGGACCAGCTTCTGGTTTCATTGATCTGCTCTATTTTTTTAGTTTTTATATCATTTATATCTGCTCTAATCTATATTCCTTCCTTCTACTGGTTTAGGGTTTTGTTTGTTAAATCCGCCTGACCCAGTGTGTCACTTAAAGCCACCGTTTCCTTGTTGATCTTCTGTTTAGAGGATCTGCCCATTGACGTAAATGGGGTGTTAAAATCCCTTACTATTATAGTATTGCTATCAATTCATTTATGTTTGTTATTTTTTTAAAGATTTTATTTATTCATGAGAGACACACAGAGAGAGGCAGAGACACAGGCAGAAGGAGAAGCAGGCTCCATGCAGGGATCCCAACATGGGACTCAATCCTGGGACTCCAGGATCATGCCCTGGGCCAAAGGCAGGCGCTAAACCGCTGAGCCACCCAGGGATCCCCCATTTATGTTTGTTATTAATTGTTTTATATATTTGGGTGCTCCCATGTTGGATGTATGAATATTTCCAATTGTTAAATCTTGTTGGATTGTCCCTTTTATTATTATATAGTATGCTTTTTGTTTCTTTTTATAGGCTGTTTTTTTGGGGTGTTTTTTTTGCAGGGGGGCTGTTTTGAAGTCTATTTTATCCAGTGTAAGTATTGCTACCCCAGCTTTCTTTTGACATCCGTTTACATGATAAATGTTTCTCCATCCCCTCACTTTCAATCAGCAAGTGCCTTTAGGTCTGAAATGTGTCTCCTGTAGGCAGCATGTAGATGGGTTTTGGTTTTGTTTTTTTTTTTTTTTTAATCTACTCTGTAAACCTGTCTTTTAATTGGAGCATTTAGTCCATTTACATTCAATTAAGTATTGACATATATTTGCTGTCATTTTGATAGTTTTGTGGTTGTTTTTGTAATTGTTCTCTGATCCTTTATCTTCTGTCTTTCATGGTTGCTGGTTTTCTTTAATCTATGTGGATTCTCGTCTCTTTATTCCTTGCATATCAGTGGTTTTGGTTTGTGGTTACCACTAGGTTCATATATAATATCTTTTGCATATAGCAGTCTATATTAAGTTGGTCACTTAAATTCAAGCCCATTCTTTACTCCTCTCCCCACCTCCCACATATTAAGTATTATATTTTACAGTGAACCCTTGACTAACTTTTTACAGAAATACTTACTTTTACGACTTTTGTGTTTCATTCTTTTCTTGCTCTCATTTGTGGTCTTTCCACTCAAAGGGTTCCCTTTAACATTTCTTGTAGGGCTGGTTTAATGATCATGAACTCCTTTAGTTTATGTTTTTCTGAGAAGCATTCTCTTCGTATTTTGAATGATAGCCTTGCTGAATAGAGTATCTTAGCTGTAGATTTTTCCCTTTTAGCATCTTGAATACATCATGCCATTCTCTTCCAGCTTGCAAAGTATCTGCTTACAAATCTGCTGATAGCTGAATGGGGTTTCCCTTGTATGTAACTGTCTTCTTTTGCTGATTTAAAAGCTGGGGGAGGGAATCTCTGTGCCTCCCAGACCTGGATATCTGTTTCTTTCCTCAGATTCAGGAAGTTTTCAGCTATTAGTCTTCTGTTTTCTTCAAGATTTATTTATTTATTTATGGATAAAAGAGTTAGTAGAGGGATGGGCAAGGGGAGAGGGAGAGAGTCCCAAGCAGACCTCACGCTGAGCGTGGAGCCCGATGCAGGGCTCAGTCTCACAACCCTGAGATTACTACCTGGGCCAAAACCAAGAGTCAGACACTTATGCAACTATGCTACCCAAACACCCCATCAGATATTATTTCTCTAAGTAAATTTTTTGCCCGTTTTTCACTCTCTTATTCTGGGATCCCTATAATGCAAACGTTATTATGCTTGATGAGTTCCCTTAGGCTATCCTCAATTTGTGCAATTCTTTTTTTCTCATTTGCTCAGCTTGGTTACTTTTCATTACTTACAAGGCATTAATTTGTCCCTCTGCTTCCTGTAACCTACTATCTGCTCCATCCAGTGTATTTTTAATTTCATTTATTATGTTCTTCATCTCTGATTGGTTCTTTTTTTAAGGGTCTCACTGATGTCCTCCACCTTTTTTTTTTTTTTTTTTTTTTAGAGATTTCTTTGAGAGTATGTGTGCATGGGAGGGGGAAGGACAGAGGGAGAGAAAAAATCTCATGCAAACTCCCTACTAAATGAGGAGCCCAGTATGGGGCTCAGTCTCAAACCCCCAAGATCATGACATGAGCCAAAAATCAAGAGTTGGAACTTTAACCAGCTGAGTTACCCAGGAGCCCCAGATGTCCTCTACTCTTTTTTCAAGTCCATAATCAGTTTAATTCTCTATCAGGCATATTACTTTTTTCAGTGTTATTTAGATCTCTTGCTGTGTTTTGGTCCTCCTTTCATTTGAGACATATTCCTCTGTCTCCTCACTTTGTCTAACTTCCTGTGCTAAGAAAGTCAGCTACATCTTTTTCTTTTTTATTTTATTTAATAAATTTATTTTTTATTGGTGTTCAATTTACCAACATACAGAATAACACCCAGTGCTCATCCCGTCAAGTGCCCCCCCCACCAGTGCCCGTCACCCATTCACCCCCACCCCCCGTCCTCCTCCCCTTCCACCATCCCTAGTTAGTTTCCCAGAGTTAGGAGTCTTTATGTTCTGTCTCCCTTTCTGATATTTCCCACACATTTCTTCTCCCTTCCCTTATATTTCCCTTTCACTATTATTTATATTCCCCAAATGAATGAGAACATATAATGTTTGTCCTTCTCCGATTGACTTACTTCACTCAGCATAATACCCTCCAGTTCCATCCACGTTGAAGCAAATGGTGGGTATTTGTGATTTCTAATGGCTGAGGAATATTCCATTGTATACATAAACCATAAAGTTGAGGGTCCACTTCTGGGTTCTCTATTTTGTGCCAGTACCACACTGTCTTGATGACCACAGCTTTGTAGTACAACCTGAAATCTGGCATTGTGATGCCCCCAGCTATGGTTTTCTTTTTTAAAATTCCCCTGGCTATTCGGGGTCTTTTCTGATTCCACACAAATCTTAAAATAATTTGTTCTAACTCTCTGAAGAAAGTCCATGGTATTTTGATAGGGATTGCATTAAACGTGTAAATTGCCCTGGGTAGCATTGACATTTTCACAATATTAATTCTGCCAATCCATGAGCATGGAATATTTTTCCATCTCTTTGTGTCTTCCTCAATTTCTTTCAGAAGTGTTCTATAGTTTTTAGGGTATAGATCCTTTACCTCTTTGGTTAGGTTTATTCCTAGGTATCTTATGCTTTTGGGTGCAATTGTAAATGGAATTGACTCCTTAATTTCTCTTTCTTCAGTCTCATCGTTAGTGTATAGAAATGCCACTGATTTCTGGGCATTGATTTTGTATCCTGCCACGCTACCAAATTGCTGTATGAGTTCTAGCAATCTTGGGGTGGAGACTTTTGGGTTTTCTATGTAGAGTATCATGTCATCAGCGAAGAGAGAGAGTTTGACTTCTTCTTTGCCAATTTGAATGCCTTTAATGTCTTTTTGTTGTCTGATTGCTGAGGCTAGGACTTCCAGTACTATGTTGAATAGCAGTGGTGAGAGTGGACATCCCTGTCTTGTTCCTGATCTTAGGAGAAAGGCTCCCAGTGCTTCCCCATTGAGAATGATATTTGCTGTGGGCTTTTCGTAGATGGCTTTTAAGATGGTAAGGAATGTTCCCTCTATCCCTACACTCTGAAGAGTTTTGATCAGGAATGGATGCTGTATTTTGTCAAATGCTTTCTCTGCATCTAATGAGAGGATCATATGGTTCTTGGTTTTTCCCTTGCTGATATGATGAATCACATTAATTGTTTTACGAGTGTTGAACCAGCCTTGTGTCCCGGGGATAAATCCTACTTGGTCATGGTGAATAATTTTCTTACTGTACTGTTGGATCCTATTGGCTAGTATCTTGTTGAGAATTTTTGCATCCATGTTCATCAGGGATATTGGTCTGTAATTCTCCTTTTTGATGGGGTCTTTGTCTGGTTTTGGAATTAAGGTGATGCTGGCCTCATAGAATGAATTTGGAAGTACTCCATCTCTTTCTATCTTTCCAAACAGCTTTAGTAGAATAGGCATGGTTTCTTCTTTAAACGTTTGATAGAATTCCCCTGGGAAGCCATCTGGCCCTGGACTTTTGTGTCTTGGGAGGTTTTTGATGACTGCTTCAATTTCCTCCCTGGTTATTGGCCTGTTCAGGTTTTCTATTTCTTCCTGTTCCAGTTTTGGTAGTTTGTGGCTTTCCAGGAATGCGTCCATTTCTTCTAGATTGCCTAATTTATTGGCATATAGCTGTTCATAATATGTTTTTAAAATCGTTTGTATTTCCTTGGTGTTGGTAGTGATCTCTCCTTTCTCATTCATGATTTTATTAATTTGAGTCTTCTCTCTCTTCTTTTTAATAAGGCTGGCTAATGGTTTATCTATCTTATTAATTCTTTCAAAGAACCAACTCCTGGTTCTGTTTATCTGTTCCACAGTTCTTCTGGTCTCGATTTCGTTGAGTTCTGCTCGAATCTTTATTAACTCTCTTCTTCTGCTGGGTGTAGGATCTATTTGCTGTTTTTTCTCTAGCTCCTTTATGTGTAAGGTTAGCTTTTGTATTGGAGTTCTTTCCAGTTTTTGAATGGCTGCTTGTATTGCGTTGTATTTCCCCCTTAGGACTGCTTTTGCTGCATCCCGAAGATTTTGAATGGTTGTATCTTCATTCTCATTAGTTTCCATGAATCCTTTTAATTCTTCCTTAATTTCCTGGTTGACCCTTTCATCTTTTAGCAGGATGGTCCTTAACCTCCACGTGTTTGAGGTCCTTCCAAACTTCTTGTTGTGATTTAGTTTAGTTAGCAGGGCTCAGCCCGGCTCCTCGCGGGGCCCCTCCCCCTTGGAGGCCTCTTGTTTCTTTATTTCTTTTTCCCCGTCTTCCTACCTGGATAGAAGCGTGAACTCTTCTCACTGTAGCATTCCAGGTGTTCTCTCTTTAAATCTCAGGCCAAATTCATAGATTTTCAGGATAATTTGAAGGTTTTCTAGGTAATTTGGTGGGGACAGGTGACTTGGGGACCCTACTCTTTGGCCATCTTGCCCCTCCTCCATCTTTTTCTCTCTAAGATAATGGTCTTATGAAGAAGACATCCTGTATTGCCCTGCAGTGCAGTGTCCCCTATTCCCCAGGACCTGGTGCTTCAGGGAGTGTCTCCTATGTGTGCTACCTATGCTCTGCTTTTGAGTCCTGGCCTCTTTTCCCTTCAGTTAATTTATTTACAGAGGCTTCCTTTGCCCATTGTGGGTAGTGTTTGGTCCCCAACAAGGTGTTTTTGAGTACTTTGAATATATTATGCCACTCCCTTCTGGCCTGCTAAGCTTCTGCTGAAAAATCTGCATATAGTCTCATTGGGGTTCCTCTGCATGTAACAAGTTTTTTGTTTTTGATTTTGTTTTTGTTTTTTCTCTCTTGGTGCTTTCTGTATTCTTTCTTTGTTTATAACTTTTGACATTTTAATTACAATGTGTCTTGTAGGGCTCTTTGGGTTTGTCTTATTTGGAACTTTTTGGCTTCCTGGATCTGAATGTCTGTTTCCTTCCTGAAGTTAGAGACATTTTCAGCAAATTTTTTTTAAATAAGCTTTCTACCCCTTTTTCTTTCCTTCTGGGGCATCTGTTGTGTAAATGTTGGTCCTCTTGGTGTTGTCCCATAAGTCTCAGGCTGTCTTCATTTAAAAATTTTTTCTCAAAAAAAAAATAAAAATAAAAATAAAAAAAAATAAAAATTTTTTCTCTTTTAGCTGCTCCAATTCAGTGAGTTCTTCTGCCCAGTTTTCAAATTAACTGATGCTTTCTTCTCCTTCATCTATTTGGCTGTTGAACCTTTCTACAGACAGAGTTACATCTGGATAAGCTCATTTCAAATTGAAAATGTCATAATTTGAAAATGTATTTAATATACCTAACCTACCAAACATCATAACTTAGCCTACCCTACCTTGAATGTACTCAGAACATTTATAATGGCCTGTAGTTGGGCAATATGACTGATCATCCAACAGAGTATATTTTATAATAAAGTGTTTAATATCTTGTTTAATTTTTTTTAAAGATTCTATTTATTTATTCATGAGAGACACAGAGAGAGAGAGAGAGAGAGAGGCAGAGACACAGGCAGAGGGAGAAGCAGGCTCCATACAGGGAGCCCAACGTGGGTCTCGATCCCAGGTCTCCAGGATCACACCCTGGGCTGAAGACAGCACTAAACCACTGAGCCACCCAGGCTGACCTCTTGTGTAATTTTTTGATTACCATACTGGAAGTGAAAAACAGAATGGTTTTGTGGGTATAGAATTGTTATAAGTGTTTACCCTTGTGATTGTGTGGCTGATTGGAAACTGTGGCTTGCTGTCACTACCCTAGCATCACAAGAGAATATTGTATTACATATACTAGCCTGGGAAAAGATCAAAATTTAGAATTTGAATTATGATTTCTACCAAGTACATACCACTTTAATACCATTGCAAAGTCAAGAAATCAAAAGATGAATCATTGTAAGTCAGGAGCTTTCTTTTTTTCTTTTTTAAGATTTACTTATTTGAAAGAGAGAAGAAAGCAAGAGAGCATGAGCAGAAGGGGAGGGGCATCAGGAAAAGCAGGCCCTCCACTGAGCAGGGAGCCTGATGTAGGGCTCCATCCCAGGACCCTGAGGTCATGATGTGAGATGTGATTGTGAGCCAATCAGTTAAGCATCTGATTGAGCCACCCAAGTTCCAAGGAGCTTTCTGTAGTGTATTCTTCAGCTCTGTGACTTCTGTCTGGTACTGTCATATATTTTTTGTCTCTTTGTTTAATTCTCCCTGTTTTGTCCATTTTTCTCCCAAGTTTGGTGAACACCTTTACAACCATTGCTTTGAGCTCTTCATCAGGTAGATTTATTATTTCCATTTTATTAAGATTTCTCTTTTTTAAAAAAATTTTGTTTATTCATAGAGACACACACACACACAGAGGGGAAGAGACATAGGCAGAGAGAGAAGCAGGCTCCATACAGGAATCCTGACGTGGGACTCAATCCCGGGTCTCCAGGATCACACCCCAGGTTGCAGGCAGCACTAAACCGCTGCGCCACCAGGGCTGCCCCAAGATTTTTTTTCTTGAGGTTTTAATTTTGTTTATTCATTTGAAACGTATTACTCTGTTTCTCATTTTGCTTGGCTCTGTGCTGGTTCCTAGCTTTAGATGAAACAGCTACCTCTTCTTGAAGGAATGGTTCCTTGTAGGAGATAAACTTTGTCCTTCACCTCTGCCCTACCTCTTGGTTGCTTGTCAAACCTTTGTGATGATCCAAGCAGCATATTCCATTTTTATTTTTTTTAAGATTTTTAAAAAATTTTTTTCATGATAGACACAGAGATTGAGAGAAGGAGGGGCAGAGACACAGGCAGAGGAAGAAGCAGGCTCCATGCCAGGATCCCGGGACTCCAGGATTGTGGCCTGGGCCAAAGGCAGGCGCCAAACCGCTGAGCCACCTAGGGATCCCCCCAGCATATTCCATTTTTAATAGCTCCAAGCATTTGAGGGTGTGCCAATACTTAGTGTCCCAAAGGAGAAGATCTCAGTCAGCACCTAGATTTGAGCTGATTGGAAGCCAGACCCTCAAGGCAGTAGTTTTTAAACTATGTGAATACATGTATATAGTCCTATGGGGTCACAAGTGTAAGCCCTACTGCCCACCAGAAGTGAGCAATCTACAGGTGTCCCTCAGGTGGTAGTTGTGAAAATTGGGGCTCCAGCACGTGTGTAAGCTTCTTTCTAGGAGATACTGGCAAGCTGTAGTGAGGCACAGGGAGAGCTCCAAGATGGCCTCCCTCAGCCTACGTTTCCTGAAAGCCCCTCTGTAGCCCCTAGAATGTGCCGGACCTAGAGCCTGCCCCTCAGGCTGAAGCTCCAGGATGAGCAAATAGGCTTCTTTCACAGAAGGACTAGGGCTATTTTCAGCGTGTTATTGGTGCAGTGCCCTGGCATGGTAGCCTGCCAACAGCTGTCTCTCTGATTGTTAACAATCCCAGGGATACCTCCAACCACCCACCCTCCACTTCCCATCTCCAGAACCAGTCAAGGGGCATTCCCTGGATGGCATCTGCAAAAACCAGATGACCAGATATAAAACCAGGCCTGATACTTGTAGGGAAGAGGTTCCCTCTGGAGCCCCTGGCATTCTAGAGTTTCTCAGAGGACAAGTGTGGACATGGTGCCTGTCCGCTGGAGCAAGGAAAGATAAGTGTCAAGATGGTACCAGTGCGGCGGGGGGGAGGGGAGACAAAGCCAGAAAGGGATAAAAGAGAAAGAAAAAATTGGCATTTGTCTGCTCTAGCAAGGCAGAGGTGGAGCACGAAAATGGCACCTGCTAGCATCTGTTCCTAGAAGGACCCTACCCCTCAGTCTGATGCTTTAAAATGATCAAATGAGCCTGCTTCACATAAAGTAGGGGTGCTTTTAAAATGGCTGCTTCTGTGCTATGCCCTGGGGCAAGTGAATCTACATGCGAGCCCTTGAAGAGCTGATTCTCCATTTGCCACAGCCCCACCATGCTTACGGGCTTCAGCCCCACTGATGTTTTGGGGGCTGGTCTCAAGTTCAGGTCTTAAACATTGAGGTTCCATCTGTGGGGTATGAACCCCTCAGCCCTTAGGGAGAACCTCAGGGGTTTGTGTTCCCTCCTGAGTATGGGTGGCTGCACCACCAGCTAGGGTATATGGCAGGATTGTGTCTCAGCCTTTCCTACCTGCTTCCATATGATTTCCTTCTCACAAGACCAATATGCAAAGTCCCTCCACTAGTTTTTAGGGGTGTATGTGTTTTTTTCCCATAGGAATTTATTTTATGTAGCTGTAGATTCAGTGTGTCTACGGGAGGAGGTGAATTCAAGATTTTCCTATATCACTTTTTTTTTTCCTGCTGATGGAATGTGTTACATGGTTGATTACTGAATTAAAAAAAAAAAAAGATTACTGAGAGAGAGGGAGAGTGTGCCTGTACAGTGGGGAGGGGCAGGCAGAGAGGGAGAAAAGAATCCCAAATAGACTCTGTGCTGAGGGCTGAGCCAATGCAGGGCTGGATCTCAGAACCCCAAGATTACAACCTGAGCTGAAACCAAGGGTCGATGCTTAACAACTGCACCACCCAGACACTTCTGATTACTGATTTTAATCACCCTCACCTTTTTTAGTATATTGATCTGTTTTCTTATATGACTTAATTCATGTGATAATCCACTTGAAATGTCTATTTATTTGTTTGTAACCATGTCGCCATCCTTGACTGCCTCTTCTGTTTTTCCGGAACAGTTTGAGAAGGAATTGGCAATAATTCCAATTTAAATATTTGGTAAATGTACCTGTGAAGCCATCTGGTCCTAGGCTTTCTTCATTGGGAGATTTTTTTATTATTGATCCAATCTTATTAGTGCTTCATCTGTACAGATTTCCTGATTCAGTCTTCATGGGTTGTATGTTTCTAACAGTTTTTCCCTAATTTCTAGGTTGTCCAGTTTGTTGGCGTATAGTTTATAGTACATAGTAGCCTCTTAGGATCCTTTATGTATCTGTGGCATCAGTTGTAATGTCTCTTTTATTTATAATTCTGTTGATTTGGGTCCTCTCTCTGTTTTCCTCAGTTTAGCTAAAGGTTTATTAATTTTGTTTATCTTTTCAGAGAACCCTTAGGTTTATCATGTAGTAGGTTTTGGTATCTGGAAATACGAGTCCTCTAGTTTTGTTCTTTTTCAAAATTGTTTTGGCTAATCAGTGTCCCTTGAGATTTCTTGTGGCTTTTAGGATGAATTTCTCTATTTCTGCAAAAAATATCATTGAGATTTTGATAGGGATTGTACTGGGTAAATTCAGTAGATTGTTTTGGTTAATAATGACATTTTAACAATATTAAGTCTTCCAACACATGAACATGGGATGTGATTCCATTTATATATATCTTTAATTTCTTTCAGCAACCTTTTGTAGATGGCATCCTGCAAGTCTTTCACCTCTTCCATTAAGTTCATTCTTAAGTATTTTATTTTATTTTTTATTTTTTTATTTTTTTAAAGATTTATTTATTTATTCAGAGAGAGCGAGAGAGGCAGAGACACAGGCAGAAGGAGAAGCAGGCTCCATGCAGAAAGCCCGATGTGGGACTCGATCCCAGATCTCCAGGATCACACCCTGGGCTGCAGGCGGCACTAAACCGCTGCGCCACCAGGGCTGGCCTAAGTATTTTATTTTTTGATGTTACTGTAAATGCAATTCTTTTCTCATTTTCTTTTCTGATTATTCATTGTAAATAGATGGAACACAACTGATTTTCGTGTGTTAATTTTATATCTTATTACTTTATTGAATTTATTCTAAGTTTTATTCAGAATATTTAAGGTTTTCTACATTTAAGATCCTAACATCATTGGGCAGCCCCAGTGGCTCAGTGGTTTAGCGCCCCCTTCAGCCCAGGGCATGATCCTGGACACCTGGGATCCAGTCCCACGTCGGGCTCCCTGCATGGAGACTGCTTCTCCCTCTGCCTGTGTCTCTCTCTCTCTCTCTCCCTGTGTCTCTCATGAATAAAGAAATAAAATCTTTAAAAAAGAAAGATCCTAACATCTGCAAACAGATCATTTTACTTCTTCCCAACATGGAAAACATTTATTTCTTGTTTAATTGCTCTGGGTAGGTGTACTGTGTTGAATAGAGGTGGTGAAAATGGGCATCCTTCCCTTGTTCCTGATCTTAGAGGAAAAGCTTAAAAATATTTTTTAAAAGTCAAATGTGCGTAAGAAAATTTGATCTTTATAAGTTGAGTGGATATTTATGTATGCAGGGTTTGTCACGGATGTCCTTTAAATGGTCAGTTTTTAGTTGAATTCATTTAACTTTGTCATTTCACTTCATTTTTAATGGTTTAATTTAAATACAGCCTTTTAAGGAATATATCTCTGCAGAAATCAGTGTAAAGTAAGTAATGGAATATTTATATATAACAAAAGATGATATTCTATGATAGTTTTATATTCTGTCACAGGTCTGACATTTTGGAACATTCCTAAAATATTGAAATAGGTTAATATTACTGTCAAATGCAGGAACAGAATAAATGATTTGGAGTCCTTTGGAATGTAAAGCATAAGAGAGTATCTGGGCCAACCTACTCTTGATTAATCTGAGACCACCACTAGAGGGAAATTTCAATGAACTATTTTGAAGAAAATATTTTTAAGAGAACATGAGTTAGTACACTAAAACATGGCAATGCTGAAGTATAAATGTTTTATTGAAAACCAGGAAGCCTGAGTAAACTATATGTCAACCAATTTCTTTTTCCTTTGATTTTCTGTTAAAGGTATAGGTTGAACCATGTGAAAGTTTGTGAAAGTTTTGATATTTATCAAAATTTAACTACAAAAATGGCAACTTAATATGGTCCACCTTAAAAAAAAAAGAAATCTCTAATTCGTAGCAAATACTTAGTACTTACTCTGCTAGTCAGTTTTCTGAGCATTTTATGTTACTCAGTCCTTACCACAACCCTATGAAATTGGCACGGTCATTGTTCCTGTTTTACAGTTAGAAGACCACGTCCCTAATGGATGCATTTAATAAACATCAAGCCTCTGCTAAGGGCTAAGCATGATGAGCACTTTGAGTAAGATAGGAACCTTTTTTCAAGAGACAGTGAGAAGTGAACACAGGTAAACTTGAGTGTTTAGTATTTTTAAGAGCCATATATGGACCAATAAAAATATCATTTATTATGAGGCTGGGTTATTAAACATTGCAATATGCTTTTAGGCGATGAGAAAACCTTGCACGAGACCTTACTAGAAAATGCATGTGTTCAGAGCCAACAAGGATCTGAGTCCTGGCCCCACCACATCCCAGTGGCGTCCCATTAAGTCAGAGTCTTAACTTCTTTTAGCCCTGGTTTGCCTCTCTGCAAGGTGGGCTCCTACTCCTCCCTCACCTATGGCACAAGGATTAGGAGAGTGGAAAGTGTGTAGCATACTGAAAGCATTTGGTGGGAAGGGACTTTTTTTATTAGTCAAATGATTGCAGTACTTGCTAGTTTCCCAAGCATTCTCATTCGTACTGGGCCTAACTTTGCTGAGCATTGGCAGATTTGGGACTAAGAACCAGGGGTCCTGAATGAGTCTTCTGCTGTCTGTTTCTGATGACTTTGAAGACAGATTGCCACGTTGTGGAGCTGTGGGCCCACTCAGAACTCTGTGTTCATGGAGAACATGGTGAAGCCCAGCACATGGTCCCTGACCCTGGGAGTCCTCTAGTGCCCAGGAAGGACAGCACATGAATAAATCCCTTTCAGAGACATCTCGGAAAGCCCGCATAAGGTGTAGAAATAGTACTGAGGAGGCTGTGATTAACCAACCCTTCACTTTGCTGAGGGTGTATATTGGGCCAGAATTTTTAAGGATAAGAGTTTGTCTTCAGAGAGGTGGGTACACCATGTGCACAGGCCTTCGAAGGATTCACGGGTGACCTGACGTGTGCTGAGACACAGCGAAGGGGACAGGCGGGACCCACCCAGGCTGTGTGGGGCCTGATGGGCCCAGTCAAGGAGTTTAGACCTTAACTTGAGGAAAAGAGACATCCTCGAAAGGGCTGAAGCTGGATAGGACCTGACTAGGTCTGCATTTTAGGAAGATCATCTCTGTGCAACCACTAAGGATGGATTAAAGAGGCAGGAGAGGCTGGGAGATATGTCTGGACACTGGCAGTAATCCACATGAGGACAACTAGAGTCCAGACTAGAGCAGGGGAAGTGAGGAAGACGTTTGGTGATTGATTGAACGTGGAGGCGACAGGGGCGCAGCGGGGGGGGGGGGGGGGGGGGGGGGGGGAGGGCACTGAGCTGTGCCACCAACCCCTGAGCCTACCCACATGTTTCCCTCGTGGCCCCTTGCTGTGGACCAGTGGCCCTGGCATCACCCAGGAGCTTGGTAGAAATGCAGAATCTCAGCACTCCCCCAAGGTGTCTTTGAACTAAAATCTGCATTTTAAGGAGATCTGTAGTTGCTTCTTGTACACGTTGGAGTCTGGGAAGCATTGATTTCATTCACCCTTTCATGGCCAGCCGGCCTCTAGCCTGAGCCTCCACTTTGGCAAAGATGGATTCACTGCAAAGAGGCAGGATTGGAAGACCTGTCTGGCATCAGAGGTATGTGGGTAATAGAGGAGAAACAGCTTTGAGACGCACAGGACCACCCAGATGTCGCAGTGACTAGACCAACGCCACGTGTGTAGTGTGCTTGCTCCTGGAATGGTCTACGGGTGACACCACAGTTTATGGTCCACCACGTGAGTATGTATGCAACACAGACTGGCTGGTGTAGGGGATTTCTAAAAATCAACAGAAGGACTTCATCGTGCCACTGAGGAAGTTACCTCAGGACCTCCACTCCTATGGCCAAGCCAGAACGGGACAGAGCGTCATTAGGGCCTGTGGCAGGCTCTGACTGGTGTCCTGATTGCAGTTCTGAACACTATCTGTGATCAAGTGTTAAGACCTAAGCGAATGCCCCAAAATATGAGAGTACCTGTGTCCCACTGCCCGACCAACAGAGGGTGTCCAGCTTTTGAGTCTACAGTGTAATCATGAGAAATGCATCTCCCTGAATTTGCACTTCTCTAATTAGGGGTGACCTTGAGCACACCACATCTGTTGGCCGCCTTGGGGTATCTCTGTGAAGTGTCTTTTCAAAAATCTTCTGTCCATTTTTTTTCCTACAAGATTTTTGGATGCCCAAAAATTTTTTTTCAGGTTTCTTGACCTAAATTAGGGATTTTTGCCCCTTTATCTGTGATGCTTGTTGCATATACTTTCTGCCAGTTTGTCGTTTCTTTGGACTTTATGATGCTTGTTTTTGCTATGAAAATGTGATGTATTGCTACATATTCACATTTATGATTATGGTGAAAGCCATTGATTGATTTTTTTTTTCAAATGCTAAACCAGCTTTGCATTCTTGGGATAAACCCCAGTTGGCCATGATTCTTTTTATGTGCCCTGCTTCTCAACTTGCTAGTAATTTGTTGCAAATAGTCACACCTATATTCTTGAGGGATATTGGTTAGTGGTGTTTTTTTTTTTTTTTTTTTTGTACTCTTTTGGTGATTTTGGTATCGAGTAATGCTAACCTCCTAAAATGAAGAATATACTCCTTCTTGGGACACCTGGGTGGCTCAGTGGTTGAGTGTCTGCCTTTGGCTCAGGTCATGATCCTGGGGTCCTGGGATTGAGTCCCGCATGGGGATCCCTGCAGGGAGCCTGCTTCTCCCTCTGCCTGTGTCTCTGCCCCTCTCTGTGTCTCTCATGAATAAATAAAGTTCTTTAAAACAAAAAAAAAGTATGTTCCCTCTTCTATCCTACAAGAGTTTATGTGGAGTTGGCATTATGTTTTCTTAAATATTTGATACATTTTGCCCAAGACATCTAGGCCTGGAATTTTGATTACTGGAAGGCTTTTAAACTACAAATTTATTTTTTTTTTTTTTTTTTTTTTTTTTTTTAATTTTTATTTATTTATGATAGTCACAGAGAGAGAGAGGCAGAGACATAGGCAGAGGGAGAAGCAGGCTCCATGCACTGGGAGCCTGATGTGGGATTCGATCCCGGGTCTCCAGAATCGTGCCCTGGGCCAAAGGCAGGCGCCAAACCGCTGCGCCACCCAGGGATCCCTTAAACTACAAATTTAATTTCCATAATAAATACAAACTATTCAGGTTATCAATTTCTTCTTGATTAAAGTTTGGTAGTTTGTCTCTTTTAAGGAATTTATCTGTTTCACCCAAATTGTCAAATTTATGACCATAAAGTTTTTCATACTAGTCTTTTATCCTTTTAACATTTGTTATGTCAACGTTGATGATGCTTCTTTCATTTTTGCTGTTTGCTATTTGTGTCTTCTCTATGTTTCCTTGGTCAGTTTATTTTCTTTTAATATTTTATTAATTTATTCATGAGAGAGACACAGAGAGAGAGGCAGAGACACAGGCAGAGGGAGAAGCAGGCTCCATGCAGGGAGCCCAACGTGGGACTCGATCCCCGGTCTCCAGGATCACATCCTGGGCTAAAGGTGGCGCTAAACCGCTGAGCCACCCGAGCTGCCCTCCTTGGTCAGTTTAGCTAGATGGTTATCAACTTCAGGGTTTTAAGATTTTATTTATTTATTTATTCATAAGAGACACAGAGGCAGAGACACGGGCAGAAGGCGAAGCAGGCTCCCTGTGGGGAACCCCATGGGGAACTCCATCCCAGGACCCCAGGATCACGCCCTGAGCCAAAGGCAGATGCTCAAATGCTGAGCCCCCCAGGTGCCCCTCAACACTGTTTTAAGAAAAAAATGTTATTGTTTTTCTATTAATTTCATTGATTTCTTCTCTTATTTCTGCTTGATTTGTGTCTAATTTTTCTCTAGTTTCTTAAAGTGGACGCTAGATTGTTTTGAGACTTTCTTATTTTTAAAAATAGCTGTATTTGGGTGTAATTATCATACCATACTGTTTGCTCCTTCAAAGTGTACAATTCAGTGTATTTACAGATCTTTGTAGTAACCACCACAATTTTAGAGATTTTAATCCCCTCAGAAAGAAACCCTGGACCCTTTAGCTACCTTTATCACCTACCTAATAAGCCTTTTATTAAAGTATTGTTAAAATACGTTACCTTAGTTTCAGGTGTATGACATAGTGAATGGAGAATTCTGTGGGTTAAGCTGTGCTCACCATTGTAAGGGGTAATTACCATCTGTCACCATACAGTGTGACTACAAAATTATTGACTATATTTTATGCTGTACTTTTTTCATCCCTGTGACTTACTGCTATGTAAATGGATATGGATTAGTACTCCTTAGTCTCCTTCACCTATTTTGCCCATCTCCCCAAAACCCTCCTGTCTCGCAGCCACCAATTCTCTGCATTTATGATTATTTCATTTTTTGTTTGGTTGCTTCTTTTTTAGATACCACATAAGAGTGATGGTCTATTGATATAGGAGAGCTGGGTTCTTTGTCTCACGGAGTTGAAGAATGAATCTTATGGGCAACAGAGAGTGAGCAAAGTAATAGTTTATTAAGCAAGGATACAGGGAAAGCACTCAGAGGTGAGAGAAGGCCCGACAGGGTTGCCATTGAGGGCTTTTTGGCTGGTCTGTTGTTGAGAGCCTCACAGGAAGCCCATGGCCTTGAGATTCCTGTGCTGTCTTGGTTTCTGCGGGGACTATTGATAACACCTTAATGACCTACTTCTTTGTGGTCTGGTGAGTTTCTGTGATTACTTAGTAGCCATTAAAGGGAGATCCTCCCTAACATTTTGGTGCTAGGGAGCCAGGTTTATTTTTCTCTGTTTTTATTGTCTTATCTCTGTTTTCTTGGGATGGGTAGGAATCTGACTCTGAGGCCTCTTAGTGTCCTTGGGGTTTATGGGAGCCCACAGATTTCTGGGAGCCTAACTCTGGGCCTTTCCCTTGTCTTTCCTGCCTGGCCCTGTGAGTCCCTAACTCATTCCTATATCAATATGGTTTTTTCCTCAATCTGACTTCACTTATCATGATACCCTCTAAGTCCATCCATGTTGTCACAAATGGGAAGATCTCCTTTGCTAATAAATATGATTCCATTCCATATATATAAAGAAGATATGATTATATATATATACATATATATATGTGTGTATATATATATATATATATATATATGATCAAGTGGGTGTGGTATATACATTCATCCATCAATGGACTCAGGTTGCTTCCATATCTTGGCTGTTTGTAAATAATGATCTAAATAATGATGCAGTAAGCCTAGGGGTACATGTATCTTTCTGAACTAGTATTTTCATCTATTTTTGGATAAATACCCAATAGTGGAATTATCAGATCATATGGTATCTCTATTTTTAATCTTTAGAGGAACTTCCGTGTAGTTTTCCACCATGGTTTCACCAGTTCGCATTCCCATCAACAGTTTATGAGCGTTCCCTTTTCTCCACATCCTCACCAGCACTTATTTCTTGTCTTTTTCCCACTAGCCATTCTGACAAGTGTGAACTGATAATCTCATTGCAGTTTCGATTTGCATTTTCCTGCTGATGAGTGGTGTGGAGCATCCTTTCATGTGTCTTTTGACCATCTGTTGTCTTCATATAAATTTTTGTTCAGGTTTCTGCCTATTTTTTAAAAATATTTTATTTACTTGTTAGAGTGAATGAGAGGGGAGAGAGAGAGAGAGAGAAGGAGTGGGGGAAGGGCAGAGGCAGAGGGAGAAGTAGACTCCCTGCTGAGCAGGGAGCCTGATGTGGGGCTGGATCCCAAGACCCCAGGTCATCCTGAGCCCAGGGCAGACATTTAACTGAGCCACCCAGACACCCCTCTCTGCCCATTTTTAAATCCAATTATTTGTATTTTTGGTGTTGAGTTGTAGAAGTTCTTTATGAATTTGCAGTTATCTATCAGTTGCATATCTTTGCAAGTATTTTCTCCTATTCAGTGAGTTGCCTTTTTGTTTTGTTGATGGATGGTTTCCTTCACTGTTCAAAAGCTTTTAATTTTGGTGTAGTCCCAAATGTTTATTTTTACTTTTATTTCCCTTGCCTAGGGTGTCCCATCTAGAAAAGTGCTGCTAAGGCTGATGTCAAAAAGATCACTGTCTATGTTTTCTTTAAGGAGTTTTATGGTTTCTGTGATCTCACTCATACATGGAATTTAAGAAAGAAAACAGATGAACATTGGGAGGGGGGGAAAGAGAAAAGAAAACAACAGAAGAGACTTTTTTTTAACCTTAGTTAACATACAGTGCAATATTGGTTTCAGGAGTAGAGTTCAGTGATTCTTCACTGACCTACAACACATAGTACTCATTATAACAAGTGTCGTCCTTAATACCCATCACCCATCTAGTCCATCCTCCACCTCCCTCCCTCCATCAACCTTTTTTTTTTTCTCTGTCATTATGAGTCTCTTATGGCTTATTTCCCTCTCTCCTTTTTTCTTTTCCTTCTTCCCATATGTTCATCTGTTTTCTTTCTTAATTTCCACATATGAGTGAGATCATATGGTATTTGTCTTTCTCTGACTTAATTCACTTAGAATAATACACTCTAGCTCCATCCATGTTGTTGCAAAATGGCAAGATTTAGTATTTTGATGGCCGAGTAATAGTCTATTGTGTGTGTGTGTGTGTGTGTGTGTGTGTGTGTGTGTATCACATCTTTATCCATCAGTCGATGGACACAGGCTCTCTTCATAGTTTGGCTGTTGTTGATAATGCTGCTATAAACATTGGAGTGCATGTGCCCCTTCAAATCTTTATTCTTTTACCCTTTGGATAAATACCTAACATTGCAATTGCTGAGCTATAGGGTACTTCTATTTTTAACTTCTTGAGAAACCAGACTTTTCCAGAGTGGCTACACCAGTTTGCATTCCCACCAACAGTACAAAAGGGTTCCCCTTTCTCCTCATCCTTGCCAGCACCTGTTGTTTCTTGTATTGTTAATTTTAGCCATTCTGACTTGTGTGAGGTGGGATCTCATTGTGCTTTGATTTGTATTTTCCTGATGAGTGATGGTAAGCATCTTTTCATGTGTCTGTTAGCTATCTGGATTTCTTCATTGGAAAAGTGTCTATTCATGTTTTCTGCCCATTTCTTCACTGAATTGTTTTTTGAGTGTTGAGTTCGATAAGTTCTTTATGGATTTTGGGTACTAACCCTTTATCAGATATGTCATATCTGATATCTTCTTCCATTCCATAGGCTGCCTTTTAGTTTCATTGATGGCTTCCTTTGCTGTGCAGAAACTTTTTACCTTGATGAAGTCCCAATAGTTCATTTTTGCTTTTGTTTCCCTTCTCTCCAGAGATATGTCTAGTAAGAAGTTGCTACCATCAAGGTCAAAGAGGTTATTGCCTGTGCTATCCTCTAGGATTTTGATGGTTTCCTATCTCACATTTACGTATCTCCTCCATTTTGAGTTTATTTTTGTGTATGGGGTAAGAAAGTGGTCCAGTTTCATTCTTCTGCGTGTTCCTGTCCAGCTTTCTCAACAGCATTTGTTGAAGAGACTTTCTTTTTTTTCCATTGGATATTCTTTCCTGCTTTGTGGAAGATTAGTTTTCCATAGAGTTGTGAGTCCATTTCTGGGTTCCCTATTCTGTTCCATTGATCTGTTTGTGCCTGTTTTTGTGTTGTTACCATACTGTCTTGATGATCACAACTTTGTCATATAGCATGATGCCTCCAGTTCTGTTTTGTTTTGTTTCAGAATTGCTTTGGCTATTTGGAGTCTTTCATGGTTCCATCTAAATTTTAGGATTGTATGTTTTAGCTCTGAAAAATGCTGTGGTATTTTGATAGGGATTGCATGAAATATGTACATTGCTTTTGGTAGCATAGACATTTTAACAATGTTTTTCCAATCCATGAGCATGGAATGCTTCTCCATTTCTTTGTGTCCTCTTCAGATTCTTTAATAAATGTTCTATGGTTTTTGGAGTACAAATCTTTTACCTCTATAGTTAGGTTTATTCCTAAGTATCTTATTGTTTTTGGTGCACTGGCAAATAGGATAAATTCCTTGATTTCTTTTTCTGTTGCTTTGTTATTGGTTTATAGAAATGTAACACATTTCTACATACTGATTTTATATCCTGCAACTTTGCTAAATTCATGTATTCTGACAATTTTTGGGTGGAGTCTTTTGGGTTTTCTACATAGAATATCGTGTTGTCTGCAAATAGTGAAAGTTTGACTTCTTGCCAATTTGGTTACCTTTTCTTTCTTTTTGTTGTCTTATTGCTGAGCCTAGGTCTTCCAGTACTATGTTAAATAGTAATGGTAAAAGAGGATATCTTTGTCTTGTTCTTGAATATAGGGGAAAGGCTCTCATTTTTTCCCCATGGAGAATGATATTAGCAGTGGGTCTTTCATATATGGCCTTTATGATGCTGAGATATGTTCCCTACTTTGTTGAGGGTTTTTATCAAGAAAGGATGCTATATTTTGTGAAATGCTTTTTCTGCATCTATTGATAGGATCATTTGATTCTTATCCTTTCTTTTATTCATGTGGTGTGTCCATTCATTTTACAAATACTGAACCACTCCTGCAGCCCAGGAATAAATCCCTCTTGATCGTGGTGAATAATTCTTTTAAAGTACTGTTGAATTCAATTTGCTAGTATTTTGGGGCACCTGGGTGGTTCAGCAGTTGAGCGTCTGCCTTTGGCTCAGGTCGTGATCCTGGGGTCCTGGGATCAAGTCCTGTATCAGGCTCCTTAGAGGGAGCCTGCTTCTCCCTCTGCCTATGTCTCTGCCTCTGTGTGTGTGTGTCTGTGTGTGTGTCTGTGTCTGTGTCTCATGAATAAATAAAATCCTTTTTAAAAAATTTGCTAGTATTTTATTGAGAATTTTTGCATCCGTGTTCATCAAAGATATTGGTCTGTTAGTCTCTCAGGTTTTGGAATCAAAGTAATGCTGGCTTTAGAGAATGAGTTTGGAAGTTTTCTTTCCATTTCTTTTTTCTTTTCTTTTCTTTTTTGAACAGTTTGAGAAGAATAAGTATTAAGGTATTAACTTTCTTGCATCTGGTAGATCTAGGAGAGACAGGTAACCTAGATGGTTCCACTCAGACAAAAGAGAAGGGCTTTGTATTTCTGGGTTGTTTCCGAACACGAACAAGGAAGGCAGCGCCCCAGCTGTTGGCAGCCAGCTTTTAATCAGCGGGGAAGCAGAAGACAAACTTGCCAGAGGGAAAGGGCAGAGTAGGGAAGACTATAGAGAATTATGGAGAGTGTGAATAAACCATATTCTCTGCCAACCCTGCCATAAGCTCCTTCTTTATGAGATTAAAATATTTTTTATCTTTAAGAGTTTGAGTTATGGAGTCTTTTTCTGTTAGGATGATAATAACTATCTGAATTAATTCAGGAGGTCAGACCCTTATAACACTAAGAAAGTCAGATAATAGTAGATGGCTCACAAGCATGAATGATCAACTAAGGAAAAAAACTAGAGTCTTGAATCAGTACTTAATCTGCTATTCTTGCTACTTCACATCATCCAAATGTATTTTTCAAGAACTAGAAACTTACTTTCAAGAAATACAGTAACAAAAAAAATAAAAATTTTTTAAATTTTTATTTATTTATGATAGTCACAGAGAGAGAGAGAGAGAGAAGCAGAGACATAGGCAGAGGGAGAAGCAGGCTCCATGCACCGGGAGCCTGACGTGGTATTCGATCCCGGGTCTCCAGGATTGCGCCCTGGGCCAAAGGCAGGCGCCAAACCGCTGCGCCACCCAGGGATCCCTAAAAAATAAATTAAAAAAAAAGAAATACAGTGACAGTTTTCTGAAATATTGAAACCAGATAGGAAAAAGTCATAGCCTTTAAATAGAGGGTTGTGAATTGACTTAACAATCACACAAGATACAATGTAAAATTTATCGAGTGTGACTGAGTTTCTTATATGTGTTTTCTTACAATTTTTTGTCTACTTGGTGATTTTTAGTTTTTGTCTACCTGATGAGTGAATAAAGGTCTCTCAACATGGCCCAGAACTAAAAAACCAAAACAAACAACAATCTGGTAGGATTCCCCTGGGAGGTCAGCTAGCCCAGGACTTTTGTTTGCTGGGAGATTTTTGATTACTGGTTCAACTTCTTTGCTAATTATGGGTCTGTTCAAATTTTCTCTCTCTTCATGTTTCCACTTAAGTAGTTTGTAGGGTTCCAGGAATTTGTCCGTTTCCTCCAGGTTGCCCAGTTTGTTGGCATATAATTTTTCCATAGTATTCTCTTATAATTGTTTGTATTTCTGTAGTGCTAGTTGGGATCTCTTGTCTTTCATTCATGATTTTATCTATTCAAGTCCTTTCTCTTTTCTTTTTGAGAAGCCTGGCTGTAAGTTTGTCAATTTTATCCTTTTGAAGAATCACTCTTGTTTTGTTAATCTGTTCTATTGTGAGTTTTTTTGTTTGTTTATATATTGCTTATTTATTGTTTATAATCTTTATTATTTCCCTTGTTCTGCTGAATTTAGCCTTTATTTGCTATGCCTTTTCTAGCTCCTTCAGGTGTAAGGTTGGATTGTATATTTGAGACTTCTTGCTTCTTGAGGAAGACCTGTATTGATATATACTTCTCTCTTAGGACTGCCTTTGCTGCATCTTTAGACTGTTGTGTTCTTATTTGTATTTGCTTCTATGCATTTTTTAAATTTCTTCTTTGATTTCCTGGTTAACCCATTCATTTTTTAGTAGGATATTCTTTAACCTCCATGTATTTGAGGTCTTTCCAAATTTTTTCTTTTGGTTGACTTCAAGTCTCATAGCTATATGATCTGAAAATATGCACAGTATGATCTTGATCTTTTTGTGCTTGTTGAGGGCTGATTTGTAACACAGTATGTGATCTATGCTGGAAAATATACCATGTACGCTCAAAAAGAATATCTTGCTTTAGGATGAACTATTCTGAATATTCTGTTAAGTCCATCTGGTCTGTGTGTCATTGTTTCCTTGTTGATTTTTTACTTAGATGATCTGTCCATTGCTGTTGAGTAGGACATTAAAGTTCCCTACTATTATGACATAATTATTAATAAGTTTCTTTATGTTTATTATTAATTTATATATGTGGCTGCCCCCAAGTTGGCATAAATGTTTACAATTGTTAGATCTTCTTGATAAACTCCTTAATTATAACGCCCTACTTCATCTCTTGTTACAGTCTTTCTCTTAAAATAAGATAGAAGTATGATATAAGTATGACTTCTGGTATAAGTATGACTTATACTTCTGATATAAGTATGACTATTCCAGAGGGTTTTTTTTTTTATGTCCCTTAGCATGATAGATGTTTCTCCATCCTCTCACTTTGAAACTACAGATGTCTTTAGGTCTAAAATTTGTCTCTTATAGGCAGCATATAGATGAATCTAGGTGTTTTGGGTTTTTTATCAATTCTGATACCCTTTGTCTTTTGATTGGAGCATTTAGTCCATTTACTCTCAGAATGATTATTGAAAGATATGAATTTAGTGCCATTGTGTTACCTGTAGAATTAGTGTTTCTGGTGATGTTCCTTGGTCCTTTCTAGTCTTGCTTTGTGTATTTTTTTCCCTCCACTCAAAGAGTCCCCTTAAAATTTCTTGTAGGGCTGGTTTAATGATAAAGTACTCCTTTAGTTTTTGTTTTGGAAACCCTTTCTGTCTCCTTCTATTATGAATGAGAACCTTGCTTGATAAAGAATTCTTGGCTGCAAGTATTTACCATTTAACATGTTGAATATTTCCTGCCTCTTTTTTCTGGCCTACCAAATTTCTGTGGACAGATCTGCTGTGAACCTGATGTGTCTTACCTTGTAGGTTATGGACATTTTCTCCCTTGGTATTTTTGGGATTCTTTCCTTGTCTGTATTTTGTGAATTTGACTATGCTATGCCTTGATGATGCCTTTTGTTGAATTTAATGGGAGTTCTCTCTGCTTCTTGGATCTTGATGTCTGTGTCCTTCCCCAGATGAGGGAAGTGTTCAGATATAATTTGTTCAAACAAACCTTCTTGTCCCTTTTTCTCTGTCTTCATCTTATGAGACTCCTATAACATGAGTGTTATTATGTTTTAATATGTTGCTGAGTACCCTAAATCTGCTTTTGTGGTACATTACTTTTCTTTCCATCATCTTTTTGGCTTCATTATTTTCCATAATTTTATCTTCTTTATCATTGACTCACTCCTCTGCTTCATCCATCCTGGGTTTTTTTTTAAGATTTTATTTATTTATTCATGAAAGACAGAGAAAGAGAGGCAGAGACACAGGCAGAGGGAGAAGCAGGCTCCATACAAGGAGCCCGATGTGGGACTCGATCCCGGGACTCCAGGATCACATCCTGGGCCAAAGGCAGGTGCTAAACCACCCAGGGATCTCCCCATCCTGGTTTTTATGGCCTCCATTTGGGATTGCATCTCAGTTATAGCATTTTTAATCTTGACCTGACTAGATTTTAGTTTTTATCTCTGCAGTAAAAGATATTGTAGTGTCTTCTATGTTTTTCTCAAGCCCAGGTAATATCCTTGTAATTGTTGTTTTAAATTCTAGTTCAGGCATCTTACTTCTATCTGTTTTGGTTACATTCCAAGTTGTGAGTTCTACCTCCTATTTTTTTGGAGTAAATTTCTCTATCTCGTCATTTTGTCTAGCGAAGAAAGGAAGAAAGAGGAAACAAACCTCCAAAAAACTAGATTCTGGATGTGTTTTGGCCTTGTTAAAAGAATCTAGATCTCCCCAAAATAAAAAGTAAACAAGGGGATCCCTGGGTGGCTCAGTGGTTTAGTGCCTGCCTTTGGCCCAGAGCGTGATCCTGGAGTCCCGGGATCGAGTCCCACGTCAGGCTCCTGGTATGGAAGCTGCTTCTCCCTCCTCCTGTGTCTCTGCCTCTCTCTCTCTCTCTCTCTGTGTCTATCATGAATGAATAAATAAATAAATAAATAAATCTTTAAAAAAGGTAAAATAAGTATATAAAAATAATTTTTCCATATTAAAATTTAAATTCAATTAACATTTTAGTATATTATTAGTTTCAGATGTAAAGTTTAGTAATTTATCAATTGCATATAACACCCAGTGCTGGGCAGCCCCGGTGGCACAGCGGTTTAGCACCGCCAGCAGCCCAGGGCGTGATCCTGGAGACCCTGGATTGAGTCCCACATCGGGCTCTCTGTATGATGCCTGCTTCTCCCTCTGCCTGTGTCTCTGCCTCTTTCTCTCTCTGTCTCTATGAATAAATAAAAAATCTTAAAAAAAAAAAACACCCAGTGCTCATTCCATCATGCCCCTCACCCAGTTACCCCATCCTCCCACCCACCTCCCATTCAGTGACCTTCAGTTTGTTTCCTAGAGTTAAGAGTGTCTTTTGGTTTGCCTCTCTGATTTTTGTCTTACTTTCTTTTTCTTTCCCTTCTCCTTTGATCCTCTGTCTTGTTTCCTAAATTCCATGTCAGTGAAATCATATAATTGCCTTTCTCTGATTGACTTATTTTGCTTAGTATAATACCCTTTAGTTCTATCCAAGTCATTGCAAATGGCAAGATTTCTTTTCTTTTCTTTTTTTTTTTTTTTTTTTTTAAGTCTGAGTAATACTCCAGTTGAAGCTTTGCAGCACTCCATGATTAGTAGACCTGGCATGGGCAAGTTATTTGTGCCAGTCTTCTGGGGAAGAGATCTATTGCACTGCCCCTTAGGTGGACTTAGCCTAGTAGATATGGGCCTCCAGTGCAAAGGGAGGCAGGGCTCTGTGTAAGCACCTCTGGCCTGCGCCACATGGTGTTGTTTTGCTGGCTCAAGGCTTCAGTGCCGATGCTTGCCCTGCTCTCTAGCTGCAGTTTTGCTTCACCAACTCCTCCACCTCCTCCAGCACCACCAGCACCACCACCATTCAGTGAGCGCCGTTGCAGAAGATCCATCACTCTGATGTCCCCGGTTTCTGTTACAACTCTGTGTTCACCCTGCCTGTGTCCAAACGTTTTTATCTCAGGCATGTGACTAAGTTTCAAAATGCCAAATTTTAGGGACTCCCTTTGTGTGGACCCACACTGTTCCTCTGGGCAATACTTTCCCCAGGCTGTTGCCTTTCACCACCCTGTCCCAGGAAATCAGTTGCCATTTATGACAAAACAGAGCAGAAGGCCAGCACCAAGACTCCCTGTTCTCTGGTCCCCACTCCTGTGGTTGGCAGCAGTGCAGCACTTTGGTGCCACCTGCTCTTCTTGTGACCCAGGGGATCCCTAGACCATGCTGTCACACCTGGGATTCCTCCCCATTTCACTACCTGAGCACCTTCAGCCAGGCAAATCCCCAATGATAGCATACTTCTGAAAGTTCCAATTTGCACTCTCTTATAATACTTTGCAGTAGCCTCTGGAAGCAGGCTTCCTCTGGCCGCCTTATCCATAGCTGTGTCCCCCGCCCCAAGTCCACATCCACACCTCCTACCTTCCAAAAGGTGGTGGCCTTTCTACTTGTAGACTTGCAATTGATTTCTTGGGTGTTCAGAATGACTTGCTAACTATCTGGCTGTGTTTGAGGGATGAGCCAAGCGGAGGGTTCCCCTACTCCTTGGCCATCTTAACCCTTCAACTGTAAGAGACTCAATGATAGAGGACAAACTGAGGCTTGATGGAGGTAGATGGGGGAATGGGCTAGATGGGTGATGCATAACAAGGAGGGCACTTGTTATGAGTCCTGGATGTTGTACCTAAGTGACGAATCACTGAATTCTCCTGAAATCAGTATTGCACTGTGTGTTGAGTAACTAAAATTTAAGTAAAAATTTGAAGGAGTTTTATGGCTTCAATTCTCATATTTAGGTCTTTAATCCTTTTTTAGTCTATTTTTATGTAAGGTGTAAGAAAGTGGTCCAGTTTCATTCTTTTGCATGTAGTTGTCCCATTTTCCCAACACCATTTATTGAAAAGCCTGACTTTTCCTCGTATATTCTCCTGTCATTTGTGGTATATTAATTGAGCAGATGAGTATTGGTTTATTTTTGGCTTCGTCCTGTTCGGTCAATCTGTGTGTCTATTTATGCCAGTGTCATGCTGTTTTGATTACTGTAGCTTTGATGTGTATTGTGAAACCTGGGTTTGTGATACCTCCAGTGTTGCACCTTTCACTTAAGATGGCTTTTGTTATTTAGGATCTTATGTGGTTCCATACAATTTTTTTCCCATTTAAAACTTTTTATTTAAATTCAGTTAATTAACATATAATGTATTACAGGCTTCAGAGGTAGAGTTCAGTGATTCATCAGTTTTATGTAACTCCCAGGCTCATTATATCACATCCCCCCCTTAATGTCCATCACCCACTTACCCCATCCCCTCACCCTCCTCCCCTCTAACGATCCTCAGTTTGTTTCCTATGATTAAGAGTCTCTTGTGTTTTGTCTCCTTCTCTGAGCTCACCTTATTTTGTTTTGTTCCTCTCTTCACCTATGATCCATCTGTCTTGTTTCTTAAATTCCACGTGAGTGAGATCATGTAATTGTCTTTTTCCAATTATTTCGCTGAGCTTAATATCCTCTAGTTCCATCCATGTCATTGCAAATGGCAGGATTTCTTTTATCTTTTTTTTCTTCTCTTTTTTTTCTTTTTTTTTTTTTTTTTTTGGTTAGCTGAGTAACAGTCCAGTGTGTGTGTGTGTGTGTATGCACACACATGTGCATATATATTTTTTTCTTTTTTCATTCATCTGTTAATGGACATCTGAGTTCTTTCTATAGTTTGGGTATTGTGGACGTTGCTGCTATAAACATTGGGTTGCAGATGCTCCTTTGGATCTTTGGGGTAAATTTATATCTTTTGTGTATTTATATCTTTGGGGTAAATACCCAGTAGTCCACTTGTTGAGTCATAGGGTAGCTCTATTTTCAATTTTTTGAGGAACCTCCATACTGTCTTCCAAAGTGGCTGTACCACCTTGCATTCTTACCAGCAGTGTACGAGGGTTCCCCTTTCCCCACATCCTCACCAACATCTGTCACTTCTTGACTTGTTAATTTTAGCCATTCTGACTGGTGTGAGGCAGTATCTCATTGTGGTTCTGATTTGTATTTCCCTGATGCCAAGTGATGTTGAGCATTTTTTCATGTGTCTGTTGGCCATTTGTGTCATCTTTGGGGAATGTTTGTTCATGTCTTCTGCCCATTTCTTGACTGGATTATTTGTTCTTTAGGTGTTGAGTTTGAAAAGTTCTTTATAGGTTTTTTAATACTAGCCCTTTATCTGCTAAGACATTTGCAAATATCTTTTCCCATTTTGTCTCTATTGTCTTTAGGTTTTGTCAACTGTTTCCTTTGTGGTGCAAAAGCTTTTTATCTTGATGAAATCCCAATAGTTCTATTTTGCCTTTGTTTCATTTGCCTTTGGAGATGTGTCTGTTAAGAAGTTGCAGTGGCTAAGGCCACAAAGGCGCTGCCTGGGTTCTTCTCTAGGATTTTGAAGGATTCCTATCTTACATTTAGGTCTTTCATCCATTTTGAGTCTATTTTCGTGTATGGTGTGAGGAAATTGTCCAGTTTCATTCATCTGCATGTGGCTAAGTTTCCCAACACCATTTGTTGAAGAGTCGGTCTTTTTTCCATTGGATAGTCTTTCCTGTTTTGTTATAGATTAGTTGACCGTAGAGTTGAGGGTCCATTTTTGGGTTCTCTGTTCTGTTCCATTGATCCTGTGTGTGTTTTTGTCCCAGGACCATACCGTCTTGATAACTACAGCTTTGTAATACAGCTTGAAGTCAGGCATTGTGATGCCACCAGCTTTGGTTTTCTTTTTCAACCTTCCTTTGACTATTTGGAGTCTTTTCTGGTTCTACTCATATAAATTTTAGTATTTGTTCTAGCTCTGTGAAATTTACTCTCGGTATTTTTGTAGAAATTGCATTAAATCTGTAGATTATGCACATTTTGAAAGTATTCTTCAAATCCACAAGCATGGTAAATCTTTCCATTTGTCCTCTTCAGTTTCTTTTATCAATGTTTTATAGTTTTGAGAGTACAGGTCTTTTACTTCCTTATTAAATTTATTCCTAGGTATTTTTTTTTAGTATGATTATAAATAGAATTGTCATCTTAATTTTTCCTCCTACATCATTATTAGTGTGTGAAAATGCAACTGATTTCTTATATTTTGTATCCTGTAATTTTACTGAATTTATTAGTTTCAGTAGTTTTTTGATGGAGTCTTTAGGGTTTTCTATATATAGTATAATTGCCAATAGTGACAGTTTTACATTCTCCTTACCTTGCCTTTTATTCCTTGTCTGATTGCTAGGACTTCAAGTACTATATTAAATAAAAGTGGTTAGAGTTGGCATCCTTAGGGTGCCTGGGTGGCTCAGTTGGTTAAGTATCCAATTTTTGATTTCGGCTCAAGTCATGATCTCAGGGTTCTGAGATTGAGCCCCAAGTCGGGCTTGGCACTCATTGTGGAGTCTCTTTGTGCCTCTCTCTCTGCTCCTCCTGTGCTTACTTCCTCTCTCTTTCACTCCCTTGAATAAAGAAGTAAAATCTTAAAAAAAAAAAAAAATAGAGTTAGCATCCTTGTCTTGTTCCTGATCTTAGATTGAGTATGGTGTTAGCTGTGGGGTTGTCATATTTGGCCTTTATTATATTGAGGTAAGTTCCCTATAAATCCACTTTATTAAGAGTTTATATTATGAAGAGATGTTGAATTTTGTCAAGTGCTTTTTCTGCATTTATTGAGGTGATCGTACTGTTTTTATCCTTCATTTTGTAAGTATGATGTATTGCATTAATTGATCCCAGGGCCCCAGGGCCACAACCTGAGCTAAAGGCAGACACTTAACTGACTCAGCCACCCAGGTGCCCCCTTTCTCTTTTTTTTCTTGATGAGTCTGGCTAAAAGTTTGTCAATGTTTATCTTTTTAAAGAACCACCTCTTGAGCAGCCTGAGTGGCTCAGCAGTTTAGCACTGCCTTCAGCCCAGGGCGTGATCCTGGAGTCCCGGAATCGAGTCCCATGTCAGGCTCCCTGCATGGAGCCTGCTTCTCCCTCTGCCTGTGTCTCTGCCTCTCTCTCTGTTTCTCATGAATAAATAAATAAAATCTTTTAAAAATAAATAAATAAATAACCATCTCTTGATTTCATTGATCTTCTCTTTTGTTTTTTAGTCTTTATTTCACTCATTTCCTTTCTGGTCTTATTTCCTTCCTTCCACTAACTGTGGGTTTTGCTTGTTCTTCTTTTTCTGGTTCTTTTAGGTGTAAGCTTAGATTATTTATTTGAATTTTTTCTTGCTTTTTGTGTTAGACCTGTAATGCTATAAACTTCTCCCTTAAAACTGCTTTTCTTGCAACCTAGAAATTTTGGACCATTGTGTTTTCATTTTTACTAGTCTTCATGTGTTTTTTTTCTCTTTTCATCTTTATTTTGTTGGCCCATTGGTCGTTTGGTAGTGTATTGTTCAGTGTCCACGTTTGTGTTCTTTTCAGGACTTTTTCCTTGTAATTGATTTCTAATTTAAAACCATTGTGGTCAGAAAACAGGATATTATTTCAGTCTCCTTAAATTTGAGACTTATTTTGTGGCCTAACGTGATTTATCCAGAGAATGTTCCATGTGCACTTGAAACAATGCATATTCTGTTTTTGAATGAAATGTTTTATGTGTATCTGCTAAGTCTGTCTGACCCTAATGTGTGTTTCAGACACTCTTTCCTTACTGGTTTTCTATCTATATGATCTATCTCTTGATGTCAAAGAGTGTTAACTCCCCTGCTGTTCTTACATTACTGTCAATTTCTTCCTGTATTAATACTTCATTTATATGTTCAAGTTCTCACTTATTAGGTGCATAAGTGTTTATAATTGTTATGTTCTCCTGTTGGATTGATCCTTTATCATTATTTAATAATCTTGACTCTAAAAAAAAATAAAATAATCTTGACTCTAGTTATAGCTTTTGTTTTAAAGTTTATTTTATCTGATGTATTGCTACCCTGGCTTTTTTTCCTTCTATTTCCATTAGCGTGGAATATCTTTCCATCCCTTCACTTTCAGTCTTCACTTTTCAGTCTGTATTTGTCTTTAGGTCTGAAGTGAGTCCCTTTGAGGCAGTATATAGATGTGTCTTGTTTTGTTTTTATTCATTCAGTTAGCCTATATCTTTTCATTGGAGCTTTTTAGACCATTAAATTTAAGGTAATTACTGATGGGTTTGCATGGCCAGTTTATTTTAATGTTCTGTGTTTGTTTTTGTAGTACTTTTCTGTTTCTTTCTTCTCTTGCTCACTTTCTTAGTGCTGTGCTTCGATTCTGTTTTCTTTTTTTTTCTTTTGAATGCATGTATTAACAGATTTTTGGTTCGTGATTACCATGATGTTTATATATAACATCCTACATATCTAGCAGTACATATTAAGTTGATGGTCACATAAGTTCCAGTGCATTTGAAAAGAACTTCCCCCTCCCTACATTTTATGTATATATTGTCATATTTTACATCTTTTATTTTGTGAGTCCCCTTAACTAAGATTGAACTCTATTACCTTTATGTCTTTCACTCATGAATTTTTTTCCTTTCATAATTTTCTTTTAATCATGACCTTTTCTTTTTCACTTAAATCTCTTTAATATTTCTTTTTTCTTTTGTTTTTCTTTTCTTTCTTTAGGGTAGACTCCACACCCAATATGGGGCTTGAACTCATGGCCCTGATATTCAGAGTCACATGCTTTACCGACTGAGTCAGCCAGGCACCCCCCTTTACACATTTCTTATAAGGTTGGTTTAGTGATGATAAAAACCTCTTTAACTTTTCTTTGGGAAACTCTATTTCCCCTTCAATTCTGAATTATAACCTTGCCAGGAACCTTATTCTTGGTTATAGGTTTCTTGCTTTTAGCACTTTGAATATATCATGCTACTCCTTCTGGCCCATAAAGTTTCTTCTAAAAAATCAGCTCATAGCCTTATGGGGTTTTCCTGACATGTAACTAGTTGCTTTTGTCCTGATGATTTTAATATTCTGTCTTTATTTTTAATCTTTCACATTTTAATTGTTATATGCCTTGGTATGGACCTCTTGGGTTCATCTTAATTTGGGGCTCTCTGCATCTTGGACTTGATATCTCTTTTCTTCCTCAGGTTAGGGACATTTGTAGCTATTATTTCTTCAAGTAATTTTTTTGCTCTTTATTCTTTTTCTGGGATCCCTTACAGTGCAAATGTCAATATATCTGATATCCCAGAGTTCCCTTAACACCCTAATTTTTTTTTAAAGTTCTTTTTTCTTATTACTGTTCAACTTGGGTGCTTTCCATTATCTTGTCCTCCAGATTGCTGATCAATTCTTCTGTAACTTCTAATGTGCTCTTGATTTCCTCTAGTATATTCTTCATTTCCATTACTACATTCTTTAATTCTAATTCCTTTTTATGTTTTCTGCCTTTTCGTTGAAGTTTTCACGGAATTCATCCATTCTTTTCTCCAGTCCAGTCAGCATCTTTATAGCCATTACTGTGAATCAGGTAGATTGCTTAATTGTTTCATTTAGTTCTTTTTCTCATATTTCGTCTCATCCTTTCATTGGAGCATATTCTTCTGCATCCTCATTTTGACTTTCTGTGTTTATTTCTGTGACTCAGACAGAACAGCTACTTCACTTGAAGTAATGGCCTCGCATAGGGACATTCCCTGTGTAGACTGTGTGTGCCTTGTGGCGCTGGCTGGCTGGCACTGTAGCAGGTGTGGGGTAGGGGTCCCAGGACTCTGAGCTGGGGCAGCCTTGTTGGGATGGCTGTTGCTGAGGAGGGTGTGGGCCAGGGGTCTTGGGGGCACTCTGTGTAGCATGGGCCTTGGCAGGAAAGCTGGAGCTGAAGCAGGTATAGGCTGGAAAATTCTGGGCTGCTCCATGAGGCAGGTGCCCTGGTGAGTGATCTGGAGTGAAGTATGAGTCTGAGGTATCCCAGGGTGCTTTGTGCCTTGGTGAGATGACTGGAGCTGTAGAGAATACTGTTGTGAGGTGTGGTGTGGTGTGCACTGTGCTAGAGCCTCCCTGATGGAAAGACCAAGGCTGGTGTGGGCTAGGGGCCTAGAGCTTGCTCAGGTGGCAAACTAGCTAGGGTGCCCAGACCTTGCTCCTGCTGCACCATTCAGGTAAGGGGGGATTGTAAACAGTGGTGCTCTCATTAACCCCTCTGACCTAGAGAAAATTCCAGCAGGTTCCCCACCATTTGGTAGGCTAGTTCCTTTGTATTCTAGTTGTCCTTTTATACCATAACTTTTTTTCTGTGCCCCAAGACAGATTAGTCGGCTTCAAGTCCCTCACTATCCTTCCCCACTGTAGTTCAGAGTTTGGGATGGTGGGGTTCCATGTCATTACTGTGTCTGTCTCTCTATCTTTTGTTGTGCAGAAGCTGTTCAGTTAGCCCTCAGTTCTCCTTTAGGAGGAATTGCTCTGCATGTACATACAGATGTGGTGTGTCCATGGATGAGGTGAGCTTGGGGTCTCCCTATGTTGCCATCTTGGACCAGCCATCACTTCCTTATGCCCCCTGCCCCCTGCCCCCTAAGCAGCCACTAATCTACTATCTGTCTAGATTTGCCTATTCTGGACATTTCATATCAACAGGACTATATAGTACATAGTTTTTTGTTACAGGCTTGTTTCACTTAGCATAATGTTTTCAAAAACTTTATTCCTTATTCTGGTTGAATATTTTATTGTGTGGTCTTACCACTTTTTATTTGTGCACTCATCGGTTATTGGACATTGGGTTGTTTCCACCCATTGGCTTTTATGAATAATGTTCTTATAAACACTCATGTACAAGTTTTTGTACGGGCATATGTTTTCATTTCTCTAAGATATATGCCTAGGAATGGAATTGCCAGGTAATATGGTAACTATGCCTTTAATTTTAGGAGCTGCCAGACGGTTTTCCGAAGTGCATTATTTTATATTCCCGCCAGTTATATTTAAAGGTTATGATTTCTCTACATCCTCGCCAACACTTGTTATTATCAGACATTTTGATTCCAGCCATCCTAATGGGTATGAAGTATCACCTTGTTCTGGTTTTGATTTGCATTTCCCTGATGGCAGTGATGTACATAGCGTGTTTTCATGTGCGTATTGACCATTTGTGTATATCTTTTGGGTAAATGTCTATTCAGATCTTTTGCCATTTTATAGTTGGCTTATTTGTCATTTGTCTTTTCACTTTTGAGTAGCAAATGTTCTTTATATTTTTTAGATATAAATCTCTTATCAGGTGTATAATTTGAAAATATTTCTTCCCATTCCATGGGCTATCTTTTCACCCTCTCGACATTTTCGAAGTTCAAAACATGGGGCACTTGTGGCTCAGGTGGTTAAGAGTCTGTCTTCAGCTCAGGTCATGATCTCCAGGTGCTGGGATTGAGCCCCCTTTGGGCTCCCTCCTCATCAGGGAGCCTGCCTCTCCCTCTACCCCTCCCTCTGCTCGCTCGCTGTCTCTTTCGAATGAATTAAAAAATCTTTTTAAAAAATGAAGTACAAAATTTTAAATTTTTGGTCAAGTCTAATTTACCTAATTTTCTCTTTTGCTCATGTTCTTGGTTCATTGCCAAATCTAAGATCAAAAAAGACATACCCCTATATTTTCTTCTAAGAATTGAATAGTTTTAGCTCTTACACTTAAGGCTTTGCCAATATGAGCTGATTTTTGTATGAGGTAAGGATGCAATTTCGTTCTTTTGCATGTGGCTGTCTGTTGTTTCAGCACCATTTGTTGAAGACTATTTTCCCACTGTTGAGTGATCTTAGCTTGGCATCTGTCTGTATTACTCAGTTCTCCCGTGCAACAGAACCAGTTAGATGTGTGAATCTATAATCATATACATGTGTACATTTAATATATATGTTCATATATACACACACATATATTGATGTATCAAGAAAGGGAGAGGATGTGGGAGGAGGACTTAGTTTAAAGAATTGGCTCACAAAATTGTGGGGGCTGGCAAGTCCAGGTCTGCAGGGTTAGGCCAGCAGGCTCCAGAGCCAGGGATGAGGTGATGTTGCAGTTCTTGTCCAGAGATGGCAGAATTTCCTGTTCCTCCAGGCACCAGTTATTTTCTCTATGTCTTCAACTGATTGGATGAGGCTCACCCACCTTCTGGAAGGCAATCTGCCTTACTCCAAGTCCAGTGATTTAAATGTTAATCACATTTAAAACTGCTTTTACAGATATTGGGATGTTTGAAATCTGTGGGTCCCGTGGCCTAGCTAAGTTGGCACATAAAATTAACCTTCATAAGTCTACCACTTACCAACTCGATACCCAAACACATCTCCATAAAGCATACTCGATCTCCGAAAAAAAGACAATAACAAGGTTACGGTTCCACCTAACAAGATAACAGTTATCCTGCATACAACTGAAAATGCTCTGAACCCCCCCAACCCCTCCCCGGCCCCCACGCGAAGACAATGTGAGGTCTTTGTGTTATGTGACCTGTTGTACTTGAAATCCTACAACTGAAATACTCTGATGTAGTTAATAGCGCTTAAGTATATAAAGTCAGGACATCTTACCTTATATAATAAGGGGTGACAGAGAGAAAACAAAGGTATTTGAGACACATTCATGACAAAATAAAGACGATACACTCATAATTACAGTCCTCACTTTAGTAACTGATGACCAGGTCTAGCTGCTATTTCTAATGACCTCCCTCCACTGGCTGTTCCGCTGTTGCCTTTGCTCTCAGCAAGCACCTCAGGTGGTGAAGGCTCTTTACCTTCCTCAGTTGGGTGGTGTGGTTCAAACCTCCACTCCTGGAGGCTCTGGGCCATTGGAAGTCCTGCACGAGCTGGGTTATAGTTTTCCGTCCACTTTCATCCTAGGCCATGGTGACACTAAGAGACGCCCTAAGGGACCTCCTGTATGCCCTCTCCTCGATACACTCTGCTTCTGTCCCTTGTGGACAGTGGTGCAATGTCCAATTTCCCCTTGGTCGTCGGGCTCAGTCACCCCCGCCAGCACAGGACTCCGTTTTTGTCCGTCTGTTCGGGGGTGTGAGGAGTCCGGAGCGAACTGGGCAGCAGCCTTAACTTCCAGGTTAGTAAAGTCATCTTTGGGTCTCCAGGTAAAAGCATTTCTCCCTTTGGAACTAGGATGGGCAGAGGCTGGCGGAGCACCAGGTCTTGGGGACAGGAAGCGAGTGGGCCACGGGGGTGGTCGTGAGGGGCCCCGCTCCCGTTTCCAGCCCCGTGTGTGGAGCCGCGACGGTGGCTGTTGGAGAAGTCGGTGGCGGACACGCGGGCACAGACACACTTCGTACCTCAGTATCCGGTGCCTGTAGGGACCCGAGTCTGGTTGTGCAGACGCAGAAGCTGAGGGGCGGAGGGGAGGCGCTGAGGTGAGGGGGCCGCGGTAGGGAGACTGCTGCTGCCTCCCGCAGAGCGGCCTGGCCTGCGCCGGATGTGAGGCAGCTGCTTCCGCTCAGGCCTGAGGGGCTCGGGGGCGCCTGGGAGGCTCCGTCAGTGTCCGACTCCTGGGCCCAGCCCGGGGTCGACCCGGAGCTCGACCCGCCAGCTCGCGCCCTGGGCTCCCCCGGGACCCTCACGGACGTCCCGAGCCGCTCTCCAGGATCCTCTTCCTTCCCGGTGGTCTGTGCCTGCCAGGCGCCAGCTCAGGCGTCCACAGGCCGCGGCGTCCACACGCCAGAAATCGCAGGCCAAGACCTCGGCGGCGCAGGTGGGCGTCCTCCTGTGTCTTGACTTGTGCTTCTCTGTCCTGGTTGCTTGCTTGCTTTTTTTTTTTTTTTTCTTTTTTTTTTTTCTTGGTTCAGGTTTTTTAAATTTTTTTTTTTTAATTTTTTTTTTATTTATTTATGATAGTCACAGAGAGAGAGAGAGAGAGAGAGAGAGAGAGGCAGAGACACAGGCAGAGGGACAAGCAGGCTCCATGCACCGGAAGCCCGATGTGGGATTCGATCCCGGGTCTCCAGGATCGCGCCCTGGGCCAAAGGCAGGCGCCAAACCGCTGCGCCACCCAGGGATCCCCTTGGTTCAGGTTTTTATTTAACTTCCAGCTGATCTAATTTCCTCCTCTTATGAGAACACTAGTTGGGGGCGTCTGGGGGGCTCAGTGGGTTAAACATCTGCCTCTGGCTCAGGTCATGATTCCGGGGTTTTGGGGTCGAGCCCGGCATCCCTCTGCCCTCCTCGACCTTGTCCGTGTGCGCACGTGTGCGCACGTGTGCACACACACACACTCTCTCTCTCTCTCAGATAAATAAATACAATCTTTTTTTTTTTAAGATTTTATTTATTTATTCATGAGAGACACACACAGAGAGAGAGAGAGGCAGAGACACAGGCAGAGGGAAAAGCAGGCTCCATGCAGGGAGTCCCATGTGGGACTCAATCCCGGGCCCCCAGGATCACGCCCTGGGCCAAAGGCAGGTGCCAAACCACTGAGGGACCCAGGGATCCCTAAATAAATACAATCTTAAAAAAAGAACACTAGGGGCAGCCCAGGTGGCTCAGCCCTTTAGCACCACCTTCCGCCCAGGGCCTGATCCTGGAGACCCGGAATCGAGTCCCACATCGGGCTCCCTGCATGGGGCCTGCTTCTCCCTCTGCCTGTGTCTCTGACTCTCTCTTTCTCTCTGTGTCTCTCATGAAGAAATAAATAAAATATTAAAAAAAAAAAAAAGAACACTAGTCATATTGACTTAGGGCTCACCCTGTGGACCTCATGCTAATTGAGTTACCTCTGAAAGACCCTGCCTCCAAATACACCACAGTCTGAGATTCGGGGGGTTAAGATTTCAGCACAGGAAGTTTGCAGGGGTGCCTGCAGCCAGCAACAGCACGCTTGTGGAGAATCACTTGCCGTAGATACACAGTTCTACTTCTGAACCCTCAGTTCAGTGACTGTACTTCTGTACACCGGCGCTCCACCGCCTTCATTACCCTTGCTCTCTAGTAAGCTTTGGAATTTGGAAATCTGTCCCATCCTACTTTATTTTTCTTTTCAAAGATTTAGAGGTCTTGAAATCCCATGTACATTTTATTTATTTTTTACATTTTTTTTTAGACGCATGTACATTTTAGAAGTAGCTTTCCAACTTCTACAAAGAAGTCAGCTGGGGATTATGACAGAGATTGCATCAATAACTTTTTGTAAATCAGTCCGAAGAGCATTGCCATCTTCAATAATCCATTAGCATGGCATGTTTCTCTCTTTGTTTAGATCTTCTTTCTTTTTAGCAGGGTTGTTTTCAGGTACTGCTTTTGTTAAATTTCTTTTTAATTTTACATGTTATCAATTGTATTTTTTTTTCATTTTTGAACTATTCCTTACAAGTCTATAGAAATACAAGTGACTTTTGTGTATTGGCCTTACATCCTGAAGCTTTGCTGGACCCATTTATTGGTTTTAACAGTTTTGTGGTAGATGCCTCAGTATTCATATGCAGTATCACATCCTATACAAAATGGTTTTACTTTATTTCTTTCCGATCTACATGCCTTTGTTTTCTTGCCCTGCTAGAACCTCCACTACAGCGTTAAATGGAAGTAACAAAAGCACGTAGTTTTGTATCTGCTCTTAGGTGGAAACCTCTATTCTTGCATCACTAAGTACAGTGTTAGCTGAAGGTTTTTTTGTAGATGCCCTTTGCCAGGTCGAGGAAGTTTCCTCTCTCTACAGTTTGAGTGTCTTTAACATGGGGAGTTGAGTTTTGTCAGATGCTCTTTCTGCATGTATTAAGGCGTTCGTGCAGTCTTGTATTTTCTTATTTCAACATGGTGTGTCACGTTATTATACTGATGGATTTTCAGATATTTCACCAACCATGCTTTCCTAGGAGAAGCCCCACTTGGTCATGAGGTATAATTCTTTTTATTTGTTGCTGGGTTCATTTCTTAGTATTTTATTGAGAATGTTTTGACCACATGCATACGATAATGTTTCGTGGTTTTTCTTGTGATGACTTTGTCTGGAACTGGTATCACGGGATACTGGCCTTGTAGAATGAGTTGGGAAGTGACCCGTCTGATATTTTTTGGAAGAATTTGTGAAAATTGGAGAATTCAGTGCTGAAACCATTTCACCTAGGCTTTACTTTTTGGGTAGTTTTTTGGTCACTAACAGTCTCTACACTAGTTATTTGGATCTGTTCAAATTGTCTGTTCTTTTTTACTGAGATAGGATGACCTACAATATCATATTAGTTACAGGTGTGCAACATAAGGATATGTTTGTCCTGCAAAATCACCACAATAAGACTAGTTAACATTTGTCACCATACACAGTTCCAATTTTTTAATCTTGTGATGAGAACTTTTAGGATCTACTCTCTTAGCAACTTTCAAATATACTATATGACAGTATTACTAACTTTAGTCATCATGCTGTTCATTACATCCCCATAACTTATCTTTTTTTTTTTAAGATTTTATTTATTTATTCATGAGAGACACAGGCAGAAACATTGGCAGAGGGAGAAGCAGGCTCCCTGTGGGGAGCCCGATGATGCAGGACTCTCTCCTGGGACCGTGGGATCACGCCCTGAGCCAAAGGCAGACGCACAACCACTGAGCCACCCGGGCCTCCCACTTACTTATAACTGGAAGTTTGTACCTTTTTACCTCCTCTCATCCCCCTCCATACCCCATCTCTGGCAAACACCAGTGTGTTCTCTGTATCTATGAATTCAGTTTGTTTGTTTGGAGATTCCACGTGTGAGGTTGTGTGGGGTTTGTCTTTTCCTTACTTGTTTCACTTAGTGTAATGCCCCATCTATGTTATTGTAAATGGCAGGATTTCCCTTTTTTATGTCTGAATATTCCTTTGTCTGTATGTACCACATTTTCTTTATCTGTCCTTATACTGATAGACACTTAGGTAGCTTCTGTGTCTTGGCTAGTGTAAGGTAGGGCTGCCGTGATATGGGGGGTGTACGGTGTTTTAGATACTCAGAAATGAAAGTATTAGATCATATGATAGTTCTATTTGTAATTTTTTGAGGAAACTCCATACTTTTTTCGATGGTGACCTAAATTCACACCATCAGTGTACAAAGATTCCCTTTTCTCTACATCCTCACCAACACTAATTTTTGATAATGTCTCTTCTAACAGGCAGGAGGTAGGAATCTCCTTTTGGTTTTTATTTGCATTTCCAGGTGGTTAGTGATGTTGAGCACTTTTTCAAGGGCTTGTGGCAATCAGTACGTCTTTTTTGAAAAAGTGTCTATTCAGATCCTTGGTCTGCTTTTTAATTGGATTGTTTGGGGCTTTGTTTGGTATCATGTTGTAGGAGTTCTTTGTATATTTTGCATATGAATCCTCGGTTGGATGGGATTTGCAAATATTTTCTCCCGCTTGGTGTAGGTTGCCTTTTCATCAGTGGTTTCCTTTGCTGTGCAGAAGCATGTTAGTGTGATGTAGTCCCACTTGTTTATTTTTGCTTTTGTTGTCTTTCCTTTTGGTGTCAGACACAAAAAGTCCTCAAACTCATCTCAAGGAGCATACTGCCTATGTTTTCTTCAAACATGGTTTCAGGTATTTTGTTCAAGTCTTTAAGCCATTTAAGTTAATTTTTGTATAATACTGTAAGTTAGTGGTCCAGTTTCATTCTTTTGCATATGACTGTCCCAAATTTTCCAGCACCGCATATTGAAGAGACTCTCCTTTCCCACTGCATATTCTTGACCTCTGTTGTAAATTAATTGAGCTTGTATGTGTGGGTTTATTTATGGGCTCTCTGTTCTGTTGATCTGTCTTTCTGTTGTTAGGTCAATATCCTTCTGTTCTGATTATCATAGCTCTGTAATACAGTTTGAAACAGGAAATGTGATACCTTCGACTCTGTATTTCTTTCCCAGGATAGCTTTGGGTATTCAGGGTCTTTTGTATTTCCATACAAATTTTAGCTTTGTTTTTTCTGTTTCTGCAAAAAAGTGCCATTGGCATTTTTGATAGGGATTGCGTTGAATCTGTGGATTGGTAGTATGGACATTTTAATAATTATTTCTTCCAATTTATGAGTACAGAGGACTTTCCCTTTTCTGTGTGTCTTCAATTTCTTTTTCACCAATGTCTTACAACTTTTAGTGTACAGGTTTTCACCTTCTTGGTTAAATTTATTTCTAGGTATTTTCTTTTTGGTACAGGTGGGAATGAGATGGTTTTCTTCATTTCCTTTTTTTTATTCTAGTTGACACAGAATATTATGTTAGCTGTAGGTATACAAATATTAGCTGTAGGTATACAAACAATATTATGTTAGCTGTAGGTATATATATATATATATATATATATATATATATACACACAACAAAGTGATCACCGTGATAAATCTTGCTACCATCTGTCACCATAGGAGGTTGTTATATACCGCTCACTTGATTTTCAGTGCCAGACATTGTGTCTTAGTTATTTTATAACTGGAAGTTTGTACCTTGTAATCCCTGTTTCACAGGTTTGGACTTTGTTTATTCTTCTTTTGGTAGCTTTCATTTGTCTCAAGGTATTTTTTTTCCTCTTTGATTTCTTCATTGACCCATTAACGTGCTGTTTAGCCTCACAAGTTTGTGTTTTCCAGTTTTTTTCCTTGAATTGGTATCTGTTTTCATTCCATCATGGTCAGAAATTATGCTTAATATAACTTCAGTCTTCTCACATTTATTGAGAATTGTTGGCCTACCACGTGACCTCTCCTGGAGAAAGTTTCATGTGTGTTTGAAAAGGTATTCAAGTCTATTTGGTCTAAGGGCTCCTTCAAAGCCACTGTTTCCTTATTGATTTTTCTGTTGAACGTTCTATTCATTGATGTAAGTGGGGTATAAAGTCCCTACTCTTCTTGCATTACTGTCCAGTTCCCTTATTCTGTTTGTTAACGTTTGCTATATCTATTTAGGCGTTCCTGTGTTGGGTGCATGAAATCTTTACTATATTGTTGGATTGATTCCTTTATCATTACAGAATGACTCTGTTGTCTTTCGAGATGGTCTTTATTTTTTACAGCCTATTTTTTTCTTTTCTTTTCTTTTCTTTTTTTTTTTTTTTGTTAAAGATTTTGTCAGAGAGTGAGCACAAGCAGGAGGAGCAGCAGAGGAAGAGGGAGAAGCAGGCTCCCCACGGAGCAAGCTGCCCAATGCAGGACTCAGTCCCAGGACCCTGGGATCATGACCTGAGCTGAAGGCAGATGCTTTACCAGCTCAGCCCCCCAGGAGTCCCTGAGTCTATTTTTTTTGATGTAAGTACTGCTAACCTGGCTTTTTTTTTTTTTTTTCCACTTCCATTTGCTTGGATATTTTTCCATTCCTTCACTTTCGGTCTGCATTGGTCTTTAGGCCTGAAGTGAATCTCTAGTAGGCAGCATGCAGATGGGTACAGTTTTTGTGTTTGTTTTATCCATACCTTTAAAGTAACAATGACTAAAGTAACAATGTCTATTATTGGTTGACATTGTGGTGTTTTCTAGCTGTTTTTGTCATACTGCTTTGTTCCTTCTCTCATTCTCTTCTTTTATGATTTAATGACTTTCTTAGCATTATGCTTGGGTTCCTTTATCTGTTTTTTTGTGTACATGAGGTTTTGGATGTGTGGTTACCATAAGGTTCATACAGAACATCCTGCCTACGGAGCCGTCTGTTTTCAGCTGATGGTCACTTACATTTCAACACATTCTGAAAGCATTACACTTTTCCTCCTCTCCACGCCCTGTTTTATGTGTATGATGTCATATTGTCTGTTTTTTTACTGTGTAGATCCTTATCTGATTTTTATAGATTTAATTGATTTACTACTTTTGTCTTTTTAACCTTTATACTAGCCTTGTAACTGATTGATCTACTACCTTTGCTTCATGTTTGCTTTTTATGAGATCTTTTTTTTTCTTTTATAAATTTCTTCCATTGTGGCCTTTTCTTTTCCATTTATTTATTTATTTTTTTTTCTTTTTTTTTCTTTTCCATTTAAAGAAGTCCCTTTAACATTACTTGTAAGGCTGGCTTAGTCATGATGAATTTCTTTACCTTTTGTTTGTCTGAGGAACTCTTATTTCTCCAATTCTGTCTGATAACCTTGCCAGGTTGAATGTGCTTGGTTCTTGGTTTTCCCTTTGTCCTCTTGGAGTATATCATACTGCTCCCTTCTGGCATAGTTTCTGCTGAAAAATCAGTTGATAGCTTTATGGGGTTTCCCTTACATATAACTGGTTGCTTTTTCTCTTAACTATTCTTAAGCTTCTTTTATCTTCAATTTTTAACATTTTGATTATTTGTTTTATGTAGACCTCTGTGGGCTCGCCTTGTTTGGGTCTCTCTGTTTCCTGGGCCTGATGTCCTTTCTTCCCCCGGTTAGGGAAGTTTCCAGCCATTATTTCTTCAAATAAGTTTTCTGCCCCTTTCTCTCTCCTTTTTCTCGAACCCCTGTAATGTGAATGTTAGTATGCTTGATGTTTTCTTAGAGATTCCTTAACCTATCTTCATTTTTTTAACATTCTTTTTTCTTTTTGTTGTTCAGCTGGGATGATTTTCACTACCTTGTCTTCCAGATCACTGATCGGTTCTATATCCTCTTATCTGCTGTTGATTCTATTTTACATTTTCTGTCGAAGTTTTCACTGTGTTCACCTGTTGTTCACTGAAGTTCCTTGAGTATCCTTTTGATTTATTATCACTATTAACTTATGATTGTGTATCCTTATGATTATTACTTTTAATTATGAGGTGGATTGCTTATCTGTTTCATTTTTTTCCTGAGGTTTTTGTCTTGTTTGTTCACTTTGTTTTTGGGTTTTTTGGGGTTTTTTTTTTTTTTTTGGTTCACTTTGAACATATTCCTTTGTCTCTTCATTATGTATGTTCTCTTACTATTATGTATTAGGTAGGTCATTTACTTCCCCAGGTATTGAAGGACTAACTTTATGCAAGTGTCCTGTGGGGCCCAGTAGCACTCCCTGGTTGTCCAAGCCAGGTGCCCTCAAAGTGTCCACCGTGTGGGCTGTGAGCACCCTCCAGTTATGGGTGGGTCACAGTTGGTGCAGACTCCTGGTGTGTGGGGCTGTCACCCAGAGCGATCACTGTGAGGTCCCGTGCAGCTAGTACGGCATGGGTGCACTGGGGGGCAAACGTGGTCTTGGCTTATCTGGCAGAGAGGCCCAGCCACCACTGTTGCAGGCGTGTTGCCCTGTGGGTAAGGGCACTTTGAAGGGCTCCAGGGCTGGCTGAGCCTGCCCATCACCTGGCAGGGAGCCCGAAGCCACATGGGAGGGGCTCCAGGCCCGTAGGGTGGGTTGGCAGATGACATCCTCAGGGGAACACCAGGGAGGCGGGAGCAGTGCTAGCCCAGTAGACATGGAGAAATGTGGGCTTCTAGGAGGAAGGTCAGTGCCCCCACCACCATCCCTAGAAAATGACGCCCACTGGTTCGTGCCTTAGCGGGGAACACTCCCACGGATGGATCCCCGCCCCTCTGCCAACGCCCCAAATTACTGAATGGATTTCTTTCACATGTAACCAGGGGCACTTTGCCAGCTGCTGCCTCTGTGCTGGGACCAGAGGGCGTGGCACGTGGGTTGGCCTTTGAGAGCAGTCTCCCTTCCCACTGCTCTTCCTGGGCAGGCCACCCCCTCTGTTCTCAAGCTAGGTGCCTTGGGGGCTCACTATCCTGGTGCAGGTCCCCGAGCAGTGGGGCCCAGACCACCTCCTGGTTCTTCAGGAGGAACCTCTGTGTCTGTACCTCTACATCCTTCATGTGACTTTCTCGAATCTCCTTAATTGGGTGTGATCTGTTCTGTGACCCTGGTCTTCCCACCCCCCCCCCCCGCCCCCCGAGCTGCTGAAGGAGCTGAGCTCTTTATGCTCTGCCCTGCCTTGATCCTGAGCTCTAGTTCCTGATAGTTTGTCATTAGTGTGTAGAAATGCCAGTTTTTTTTCCAGAGTTTTTGTATATTGATTATATATTGATTTTTGTGTCCTGCATCTTTACTGAATTTGTTTACTACTTCTAACAGATTTTGGATAGAGCCTTTAGTTTTCTCTATGTAATATCCTGTCATCTGCAAATACTGAATTTTACTTAAGTGGATGCTTTTTAATTTCTTTTTGCCTAATTTTTTTGGCCAGGACTCCCATACTACACTGATAGTGTGTATAGTGGGAAGAGGCTATCCTTATCCCTGATTTTAGAGGAAAAACTTTGAGCATTTCACCATTGACCATGATGTTAGCCATGGGCTCAGGGAACTTGCCTAAGGCCTTAGTAGCAGAATGAGAATTCAGACCCTGGCCTTTCTGACCATGCTGTTGCTATAATACTGTGTCTATGTCCTCAACTTCTTACCAATTTCTACCAGGAAATCTACTCTCAGAATCCATTATCAATTAACACACATGGAGCAGATTGTGAAATTTCCTTTAGCCATTTTGGTTTATTTTATCCACCCCACCCCACCTCTACCATCCTTCTAGAATAGGTTCTCAAGAGGCTTCACCTGGGGCAAGGTGGATTTGGGTGAAAGGTTTTCATAAATAGCAATCCTTGGGCAGCCCGGTGGCTCAGTGGTTTAGCGCCGCCTTCAGTCCAGGGTGTGATCACGGAGACCGGGGATGGAGTCCCGCGTTGGGCTCCCTGCATGTAGCCTGCTTCCCCCTCTGCCTGCGTCTCTGCCTCTCTCTCTGAATAAATAAAATCTAGAAAAGAAAGAAAAAGAACGAAAGAACGAAAGAAAGAAAGAAAAGAGAGAGGGAGGGGAAGGAAGGAAGGAAGGAAGGAAGGAAGGAAGGAAGGAAGGAAGGAAGGAAGGAAGGAAGGAAGGAAGGAAGGAAGGAAGGAAGGAAAAGGAAAAGGAAGAAAAAGAAAAAAAGAAAAAGAAAGCAATCCTTTACATTTTCTACCTAAACGTTTTGAAAGCCACCCTGGCATTCTAAGAGCTGCATTTTTCTGGGCACTGACTTTTGACAGGACTCCCACCTCCTAGTGCAAACCCCAGAACCATCTCGGAGGTTGGTTAATGAACTGTGTTATTTCCTTATCTTCCTCTTGACTAATGCTTTACAATTTAGGATGAGAAAACCTGATGTAGCAATTTATGAATTATGGTAACATTAAAATTAATCTCTTTTCTGTAAGGCAACAAACATATTCCTATAGAAAGATTTTTAATACTAAAATGAAGTGCTATAATTTCCAACTAATTACATTTTTCAGGCTCTTCTCTTTATCATTCCTGAGAAAAGTATCAATTGATTCTATGTAGGAAATCCCTCTGCCCAACCTGTTTACTATCTACCTACGTTATCTACCTCTCGTCTGTGCTGTTATACTAAGAGCTACACAAGGAGAATCACGTAAATCTGGACCTGCCTCCTAGGACCTCACATTCCAGGAGATATACTGAGATGTAAAAGTCTAATAAGAGAATTAGATTTAATAAACGTCTGAGCCCAAAAGATGAGTGTTCTGTGGAATCTGTAGCTCATGGCTAGGTGCAATGATGAAAGGCAGGCATCTGTGTGAACTTACAGGTGAAGATCTAGGATCTAAAGACCCAGTAAGAGACATGGTTAATGAGTTAAAGGTAGTAGAGCCAGAGAAGAGACCAGGAAAGCATAAATAGAATTTTAGGAGTTGCTGAAATGACTCAATTATAGGATAATTCTGTGAACTTAGAATTGCCCCTCGTTGGTACTAGTAACCTAAGGTACAAGACAGGACAGAGTCTCAGACCCTCCCTTCACATCCACAAAGAGGGAATCTTGTGGTCAAGAATGAGTCAAACTCTTGAGTCTGGCCAGGGCACCTGCAAGAAGCCATTCCCAGTCTGTGTATCGTGTGCACATTTCTCAATCTCTTCCTATGTTCACCCAGCAGATATTTTGGAGCCATCTGTGAGCTTGGTGTCATGCGAAATTCTGTGGAAACAAAGTTTTAAAGGACATAACCCCTTCCTCAAGGAAGGAAGAGCGTCAGGGGCACACATCTGAATGCTGGATGATGAATAGAGGTTATGAGCAGGCCAGGTGGGAGGGGGCAGGACACCCAAAGGGCCACGTAACAGGTGAAGGCAGTCTTTTAGGGCACAGCACCATAGGTCCGGATGTCATAGGGTGCCTGGGGTGGAGTTGAGGACACCCGCACCCAAGTGAGGCAGTGAAGAATACCAGTGTAAATGATAAAGAAGGGAGCCACTGAAGGCTACAAAGACACAATTTGTGGGTGGGTAACACTCACTATCCTCTCACACTTTGGCCTGAGACACTATGTGCTTGAAGATTTCTTACCCAAGTGTCAAGAAATAAGAGGATGGAAGAAGATTCACCAGTATGTAGAATGTGATAGACCAGAACAGTCTCTTTACAGCAGTGGGAGTGGAAGTTAAACCAAAACCCATTTAGCATCATGTTGAGAAATCTGTACTCCCTGGAGTCCACAGGAGACTTCACCCAGGACACTGAAAAGGTCAAGGAAATGTGTCTCTCCAACCAGAGCTATTTTAAGGACCAAGACATCTGACTCCAGTAGACAATTCTCTCTCAAGAGAGCCGTTCTATGTGTAGCTTCCTTTTGGAATTACCATTCTCAAGAACCAAGATGAAGAATTAAAACCAGAGGGAGGAATCAAACTGATTTACACTGGGTATCACAGGATACTATCACCCCACTTCCTCATGTTCTACCCATGTCCCTTCCCATAAAAGGTTTTTATAATTTTCTTGTTCAAAATGGATGTTAACAGGGCAGCCCTGGTGGTGCAGCAGTTTAGTGCCGCCTGCAGCCAGGTGTGACCCTGGAGACCTGGGATGGAATCCCACATCGGGCTTCCTGTATGGAGCCTGCTTCTCCCTCTGCCTGTGTCTCTGCCCCTCTCTCCCTCTGTCTCTATGAATAAATAAAATCTTAAAAAAAAAAAAAAAAAAAAAAAAGGATGTTAACAGCCAAAAAACATAATCTTGGATATTGAGAATTTTGAAGGTCCTGAATTTTCCTCCCAAAGTGATTTTTAACAGTGCAGTTTCAACAGTTATTTACAGTAAATACTAGAACTCTGTTGAGAAACTGAAGTTTCCCACTTAAAAATATCTTCTAGTTTAAACTGCTTACTGTTCTAATCTTGTAAACTTTACAAAGACTACTGCTTTATATCAATTAAGAAAATAGGAATGTTCCATCCCATACCTCTCCTTCATTTCCAAATTCACAAAAATTAGCTTCCAGAGAAAATTATTTGCAGCATTTGAGTGCAGTCAGGGGGGAAAAAAACCGGCTTCAATTCTATCAAAAACACACCAGGGTAGCATTTCTGGACAAGACAGGACATCAAGGTGTTTCCTGCAGTTAATTGTAAGTCTGTCTTTTTCATAAGTTGTTGGGTAATCACATGAGAAATTTTTTTCATTTCCAACATTGCAAAATAAGCAAAAGAACCAATAGGTATCATTAATGGAAAATAACAATTGCTAACTATTCACATCATGGTATTCACATTCGCTATCAAGACAGGATCTGTTCAACAGCAGACTGAGTCAGGAGGACCTGTCAATTCCAATGTTGTCATCTTCCTAGCAGTTTACTGCTAAGTGTTCTCTCTGTGAAATGACAAGCTGTTTTAGACCTAGTTTCTGTTATAGCAAACTTGTGTTAATTTTCTGCTTCAGTAACTGTAATCACTATGAAAATGCAACTGTCCATCAGTGAAGGGTCATCTCTTACATATCGAGGGCCAATAGTTTTTTTTTTTTTTAAATACTGGACCAGGATTTACAAAAGTACAGAATGCTTCTCCCCTGTACTTAAGAACCCTCAGGATACCAAGACAAGTAGTCTAAGAACCTAGCCAGAAAAACCAAACTGTATGGTTTAAGGCACAAAGGAAGACGTAATATAATTAAACTTAAGATCTTTCTTCTCTTTATTTGCAAGATAATTTGATTAACCTCAATTATTAATAGCCAGAATTTGGGACTCACAAGTAGCTCTATACTGTAGTGAAATACACTTAAACTCTCATAGTTAATTATGCACCTTAAATTTCTGTTAAAAAAATAATTAGCCAACAATAAAACTTGTTTCATGACTATAGCAAGTTTTCACTTTCTGGTTTTCTCCAGCTATTCAATATAACCTTGTTTTTGGTACCACAAGTTAGAATTTATGGAGGACTAAGCAAGAGAGAAGCAGGCACATAGTGCTTGTTAGACACTCAGTTAAAGTAGATGATACTTAAAATAGTATCCTTTCCTGGGGATGGATTTTTAAATTCACATTTGCAAACACATTATTCAGTTAAGTTCCAAAAGCTTATTAAAAAAAAAAAAAAGTGAGGGTGTGTGACATTAAAGTATTTGTTTTCATTTCCCTAAAAGAATTTTAGCACACCTAAGACAATAAAAAGAACCTATTTAAAAGTACTGTTGTAACAAGGGAATAGCTGATGGTCCTTTGGCCAAGTATTTATTTAGGAACCACCACTTACAACTCCAGCTGGTATTCCAAAGGGAATAGTTAAAAAAAAAAAAAAAAAAAGGAAACATACAACTAATACAATTTCTCTTACTCTTCACTTTTCTTTTTATTATTCAAAAGTCAAATGTTATTTTTAAATCATCCAGCCTCAATTTTGATTTAATGTACCGTCATTTTCCCAAGATATGAAATTTCAGAATCTCTTTGGAATACTAATTTCACGTTTCTAGTTTTAACAAAACTGTTGAAATTTTAAATTCCACTCTATTTCCCTGAATTCTCGAGACAGTTGCTGATGTAAATTTTAATATAAAATATTTAGTCACAAAATAGTATTGCTTTTGTATGCACATAGTTGTAAGATTACTTTGTTTTTGTCAATAAAAACTATACCATCTTTCATAAAACTCTAAACAAATTAAGAACTGTGATGTAGAACAAAAATTACACATGGTAAAACAGGTACCAGCACAACGTTAGGTTATATTACATCAAAAAAAGTTTTAATGGTCCCAAATATATATACTCAACAACTAAGCATACACTCAGGGGAGAAAAAAATCAAAAACAAAATGAAACAAAAAAAATTATGACACAAATGACCACATCTAGAATTCCACTCAATCTTTAATCAAGTAGGGACAGATCCCCACTTTAAAAAAAAAATCTGCAGTTTGAAGGGCAAAGGGAACAGATAAAAAAGAGGAAACTTTATATTCGCCCCTCCCCCAAAGAGGTTTTCCAAACCTGTTGTAGCTTGACTAAAATGTTCAGAATGTATGATTTTAAAGGCAGGTCTCTTTATACAAAGAAACTGCTGGCATTCTTAACTAGTGAAGAATTATGGCACAAAAGCCTATTCTTCTGAGTCTCAAACATGGTCCGAGAAAGCATATTCTGATTGTAGCAACTGACCAGTCAATCCAGAGTTCCACTTACAAAACCCCTGCCCTGTTGGCTTTTTGTTTCCATTTCCTTCCCTGAGAAAAGGGCAATGTGTGGTCCAGGCTGGAGAGCTCAAAGGCTTAAGTCTTTCCCCTAAATGTATAGTATCCCCTCCTCCTGCTCCTTTGAATTGGCACTTGATGAGCAGAAGTCAAGTGTGCGAGGCTGATCTGGATCAGTCCTTCACAAGAGACCACTGCTTTGTTGTGGATTTTGTAGGGGGGAGGGGTGGAGAACCAGTTTTCTCAACAGGTACTGATCACAGGCCGTTGCCACTATTAGGACTCAAACTTTGCTTTCTTTGACAATGGTAGCGTGTCTTCCTTGTCTTCATCCTCGTCATCATCTTCGTCGTCATCGGGATAATCTACCAGACCCACGAGGCCTCCCTGTTCAGAAAGAAGGTTAATTTCTCAAAAACTGTATTTTTAACACATATTTAAAATCTAGATAAAGGATACAGATCCCCCAACCCCGATATACTAAGTATGGTTATTTCCGGATGGTGAGATTATATGCGAGAGTCCCTGTATTTTTCCTGTATATTCCATAATAAAATTTAAAAAAATAAAATTTTGAGTTTATAAATTTAGCAAATGAGCCAGGAGATAAAACTTTTTCAATTTAGTAATTACTGTTTGTAAGACCTCATGCATTAGCAAAATCTTGAAAACTACAGCAGATAAGCAGGCCACTAGAAATGAGGGCCGACTGGCTGTTAGAAGTTAGGAAGGTGATTCGGCCTTGCCTCCTGGCACCCTTGCAGACCTCTGCCTTCGCCAGAAACCACTGCAGCTCTTCTGTGCGTGTGGCTCTGCAAAAACTCACCACCCCCCTCTGCCCTCAGCCTGCCCCTTCGTTGTAGCATTTCTTATATTCACTTCTTGGCCTTCAGAGGTTTCGTGCCCATGTCAAAGTAAAAGGAACTGTGTGTGCGGCAGTATATTCCTGGTCTAGAGCAACCAATCCCAAATGCCAGCCTGTTAACTGCTAGTCCAAAGGCAGCAAGCAGGACATGGCCAAAAGAACTGGTTTTTATTCCGAGATTGTCTTATCCACATTTTTGGTGTTAAAACTATGATCCTTTCTTATATGAAATGGTAATGATAGAGGATGGTTAATTCTGTTTTATAACTCTTCCTTGGCAAAATAGTGTTAGGAGTGTCCAGATATTGAGGTTTTCCCCTACACAAGTCTTTAGATGGGCTTTAATTAGGAAAGTTGGTAAGGAATAACTTTAAAATTTCTGTAAATGTTCTGACACAAATCTGAACCTGAGTTCTAAAATGCAAATAACCAAAATCATTCATTCAGCTTTTTGTGTTGGTCATAAAAACCTTTCAAAAATTGCTTCGGTTTTCCAGACATTCAGGTAAGTAGGGGGAGAATTATTCTCTCTCATTCACAAAGGTTAGATCAGTTCCAAGAGACCGTAACCAAAGGAAATCTCAGTCACAATTACTGTTGGGACCTGGTTAAATGTGATAGGCCCAGAAGTCAGACTGTACCTTGGTAGTAATAGCTGCCGTCTGAGATGTACTTTTAGGGACAGAGCCAGGAGAGCCTGGAGATCCTGGGGATCCCGGGGAGCCTGGCGAACCAGGCAGATTGGTTGAAGGTGACTGGCTGGTGAGAGAAGTCTTGGTTCCACTAGAGAGGGAAAGCTTGAAACTTGGGCTCTGCCGACCAGAAAGATTCGTTTTCAGAAGCACCTCTTTTTCCTCACTTTCTTTTACTAAAACGAAGAATAGTGTCAATAGTTATCACCCATCCTGCTCTTTTGTAAATCCCCCACCCCCACCCCACCATGAAGTGGCACTAAAACACAATGGACTAGCTTACTCCTTTGCTCTGGAGAAAAGCACAAGCTCAGTACAGAACTGAGAAGGAACAAAACCTTCAGTATTCAGTGTCCTTCCCCTTCCTGAAATAACGTATTTCTCCTGAGTCAAGTCAGGTTAAGAAAATTTGGTCCATATTTTCACCCACAGCTATTAATTCACATTCTAGAAAGCAGCAAAGTCTCTAAAATCTATGTCATGTCAAAGTAGATACTCCTCATTTTGTCAAGAAACACAGAATAAGCCTCGAGTGAGAAAGCCACCATTTTTTCCTTGCCCAGCTTTCAACATACATTTCTTCCTTTCCATGAATTTACTTATTGGATCCATAATATCATCATCATTTTTAGTTTTGTCAGATGGAGACACGACAGCTTCTCCATCTTCCATGTCATCTTCATCTGTGTTAAACCACATTTCCTCTTCATCTTCTAGTGTTCTGGCATCTCTTCGATATCTATGATTCCTCAAAATGGAACGCATACTAGGAATAAAGAGAAGAAAGTAAATAGACCTGGGGCACCCACGTGGCTCAGTCAGTTAAGCATCTGCCTTCAGCTCAGGTCATGATCTCAGAGTCGTAGGCTTGAGCCCTGCATGGCTCTCTGCTCAGCAGGGAGTCTGCTTCTCTCTCTCAAATAAAATCTTAAATAGATTTTGTCCAAAGATGGTCTTCAAGTGGTGCTCCAAATTAAATAGATCAAGGAGATTACAGATTTATATACAGAGAGGAGAATGAAAAAACAGACTTTTCACAGAACTAAAAAAACACTCCATCATATTTCATGTTAACTAGTAGAATCAAACTATTATGGAAACAGTACTGTTATGGAGCAGTTATTCAACTTATTAACATTAGAAACAAGTCCTAATTCATGGACTTTAAAATATCCCCTAAGGAAAAAAAAAAATACATATATCCCCTAAGTATATGAAGTCACATGATTCAAAGCAAATGCTATTTTTATTTTACTTTGAATATATGAAGCCCTGCTGCCACATACCTGTTGGGTTTTGCTTTTATCTAGCTTGATATATGCCTGAGGAGGAATCTAAAGATCCTACTAATACCACATGCGCCTTCAGGAAAACATTCACATTGGCTCAGAGAGAAAGCTACAACCACCCCCTCCCCCAGCCAAGCCAAATAATAGGAAACAAGCAAAAGAGGCACCACCATACAACTTGAATAGGTTTAAAAATATGGTAATTTACCTGTCAAGTTTGGGATTATCTTGCCTTTCTCTTTGTTGTTCAAATCTCAGTTTCAATCCTTTAAATGTCTGTACATAATCTACATCTTCCAGTGCTTTCCAGTAATTTTCGATTACATGAGCAGTTAATGATTTTATATCTTCCTATAGAAAAGAATTATAATGAAAAATACAATATGAAAAATGTTATTTTAACAAGATGGGAGGCTTAATTGTAGGGAATTCATAAACCTGCCCAAAGTAGTTTAACTTTTATTATTAGCCTATCTTAGAGATAAAACAATGAAAACAGGCATAACTAGCTACTCAGCAGTCTCCAATTTTTGATGTATCCCAGAGTTAACCATGGGCCTTCCTAAAATAAATGCCCAGGTCCCACCCCAGATAATTCTTACTCAGGTGAGGGTGAGTGTGGGGGTGGGACCAGCACACCACAGTAAGTGCTAGATGGACAGTGGTGAGAGTTGCACAACAGTGTGGATGTCCTTAATGCCAACGAATTGTACACTTAAAAAGGCAAATTTACAGGATAAATATTTTACCATAATTTAAGAAAAGCGTAATTCTGATACACACTGGTGGGAGAACCACAAGCCTACTACTATTAGTAAAGAATCGAGTCTGTTATGTAATTGTTCTTTAAAAATAAAGAGGGCAAAGTCCAAAGTCAGAAAACCTCAAAGTTAAAATAATACTCTGTCAGCTGTCATTCTACTTTCTTATAATGAGTTAAAGTACCATGACAGGATTAGATCAGTTTTCTTTCAAGCCATCCTACGAGGGATTCACAGCTGCCAAGAGAAGACTGTTTTGGTTTTCATTACTTTGAACTTAATTTCCCACAAGCCGCTTTTAAAATTTTTTTCAAACGTAATCAAGCCAAAAAATACCAATAACACATTCAGTATTCTCAGTTAAAACCAACACTCTAACAAATACAGAACCTACCACTCTAATAAATTCAAACATCTCTATAATGGCAGAGTTCATCAGATTGTAGCGGGATCCATTGTTGAGAAATGCTTTGACTACCGGTTCAAACAAAAAACTTTTCATTATGTAGCGGTTGTAAAACTCATCTTTTAATCCAATAATCTTTCTCTTAAAACGAAGAGCACCTGAAACACAGAGGCATTTATTGTTCAAATTACACACCACACTTCCATATTTCAGACTTATTAAAAAAATAAACCTGCTTAATAAATACAATTCTTCGTGCAGTGATATGTTACTGCTTCCAGAAGTATGAACCTAAAGATAAGGATTGCAAAGTATTGTCAGAAAAATGTATCCTAGAAGTAGCGTATGTCATTATAGAACACAAGTCTTGGAGAGCCAGAAAAATTCTGGAATTTACTAATGACCAAAATGTACTTTACATCTAAAGTAAGAGCTAAACTAGGGCTAACCAATGAATTTAACTTCATACTACTGAAGATGAGGAAAGTCTAAATAGATCCTTTTACACACACCTTAAAAACAATAGAAAAACCACTGTTTATTAGGGCAATCCACTGTATAATTTGATCGTTATTTTTGGACACTCTTAACTATTTTGCATTAGAGTTCTGGGTTTATGCCAGTTGGTTTGAGGATGTTTTGGGAGAACTACTATAAAAACCCACAAAACTGCATGACCCAAAACTTGCCTTCCCATGGTTTAGAAATAAATTTAGAGGATGTTGCGTTTAAAATGTGGTCCTCTATGCTTATTGCAGCGAGTATGCTTTTTAATTTTTTTTCCTGGTTTTCCTTTTTACAATTAATTAGGCTTTAACTTACAGATTAAAAAGGTATATTTACATCTTGAGGTATGGGGAGTTACTTAAGTCACCATTCGTCAAGATCCAAATATACTCAAACAGCTAGACAAAGCCCTCTTTACCTACATGGAGTTTGTCAGTAAGTTAATGCCCCACTTATTGTAAACAGTTCAAAAAAGCATACTCACTTCATGCAGTCACATCGTCTTCGGTTGGCAAGATTAAATATTGTGTTTGTATTTTGGTTTCTTTGGAGATCATGGAAGTGGCTCGTTAAATTGCCAATTGGTTATTAATCAAGTCCTTCATGAGCAGGTAGCCAGGCAACCATGCTGACACGGTTTCTGGGTGGGAAGGCAGAGGAGTAAAGCAGCTCAATGTTTCTTTAGTTGGCAGAAAAGAGGTCCACAAGTGAATGCCCAATTAGGTACAGTTGGCTATAAACTGCCTTAACAATGCAACTTATTTAAGAGTGTCTCTTTCTAAAAGGACACTCTGGGCAGGGAATTTCAAAATAATTTATAGAATAATAATTGCATTTTTTTAGAAATTGAAACTACTGAGTTATTTTCAAATACAGAAGCATGGTGAAATAAGACATTTTAAACATTAAGAGGCACCTGTGTGTTAAGTCAAAGCCTAACAAGGGTTTATCGTCCCAAAACAATGATTTCAGAGTTTGTTTCTTTTGTGATGGCACTTGACAAAGGAACTAGGGAGGCAGTTCCATTTGTAAGAATAAAAATCAATAGTTTAGAGCTCAGGCCACCTGTTAAATTTTTAGTAATTGAGGCAAGAGCTATTATTTTAAGAGGTGGTATTCCTAACTATGCAGGCTTCGTAGAGACTTGTGTCCTACCATAACACACACTAGCTGAACCCTGTGGGCTGCATGCAGTTCCTGGATAGTGAAGAGACTCCCTTCCTAGAATTCACTAAGGTATGCAGTGGCACCACTATCTCTTAACAGCAGTTCTGTCCAGAAACTTCTGGTGTCAGACAGAAGGTGGTTCTAATGGTCTTTGTTTCACTCCTCATTTCCATTTGCCCTCACTTATTTATATCCGGAACTGGGTTATTTCCACTCAAACCCTCCCCGCAAAAGAAACCTGCATCAGAAATAGCCAACCACTACTTGCTGTTGAATGAAAGTTGCTTTCAAAAATTTACCAGCGAGTTCTAGGAAGTCAAGTTGCTCAAAGGAAATTAAGAGAAAGCTTTTGGAATAGGTCACATTAGCAGAACCTTAGGACTTCCAATGTAAAGTGCACTCTGCTTCCCTTCTTATCTCTAACCTTCACATGCCAGGAATCTTTGGTGCTTCATTTCAACCATCTCTAAAACAAGTAATTCATCTTTACCTCACACAACATGAGATTTCATGTCACAAGTTGAGACTTTTTGCCTCATATGTAACTTACAATAGCTGAATAAAATTATCTACAATAAAAAAATTTTTATTTCATTCCTGTTGTAGATTTCTGTATTTTTAACAAAAGACCAGACAACATGAATCCTAAAAGGCCAAGGAAGTTAAGACTGTTAAAACTGGTATATGTATATATCTAACCTTAAATAGACCTAAATTTTGAAAGGATCGCTGGTCTCCCCTACAGATCTGATTGTCTTTAAATAGCATAAAAGCATTCTGATATGTTCTCTAAGTCCCCAAACTGTTTACATTTAACCATTCATCATCTGTTGTCCTTATAATAGGGCATCTAAATTAACTTATAAAACTCTCTAATATTCTCAGTGTAATCTTAGAAGACTGAAAATATCCTAAATCTCCCACTTAGCTTTTTTAGAAATCATTGATCAAAACCTCCTATTGTATGCTCTACAGCCAGTCCTAGAGTACTTGTTCCTAATGACTGGCATCTTCTTCCAGAAACTACTCATGTTCTCAATCTGGGAAGACAGCCACACTGTGAATCATTTGAGAAAGAGTCAGCATTTTCCAAACTGAGTTATCATTAAAACTAACAATAATAAAACATAACTAAAATTTTGCTAGCATGCTTAGTTTCCTATAATATATCCTTCCTTCTAATAAATCTCTTCCTAGTTCTCATTAAATTTTAAGAAAATTTCTTTAGAATACTGCAAGCCAAATAATGAGATGAACTGAACTGAAAGCCTTTTCCTTTCCTGACACTCTCCCACTGGACTAGTGTTCTATCTACACCAAACCATTATCATGCTACACTTTTCCCACATTTGTACATCAACTGTACCTTCAACCAAGAAGGTCACATTCTCCCAGGACCAAGCCACAACCCAATTTACTACCTCTCTTGTGAAATTTTCCTGCTCTGATTCATTCATGTAGAATAAACTATTTCCACTATGCTTCCAAACACCGCAATATAGCACTTTTGACATTTTCATTTTTACATGACTATCTCCTCCTAACAAAACTCAGAATCCCTTGACAGCTGAGTTTAGATCTTATTGCTCTGTGTTTTCCTTGTACCAGGTATCCAGCATCCTTCATCAAATAGAAGATCCCCCGATTGCAAAAAACTTTTTCTACTAAGGAAACCAAACAGAACTTTCAATCACAATGACATGTCATCAACTATAAGACTCACCTTGATTTGAGAGATGATAAATGCCTAAAATGCAGAGCTTAGAATTGATAGAATATGGTGTTTAATACATTTCTTGAAATAAAACTTTTTCATTTACTTAGTTTTTCATTCTGTCCTAACCTCCCTTTCCCACACTCGAACAAAACTTTCTGTATGTTAACACGAAAGAAATGTTTGAAATGTTTGGTACAAACACCCTCTAAACTTGGTCGAGGGGCTCTCATTTTTGCTGAAGTAGGTATATAAGGAAAACTGATGTTTAAAACCCCTTCTTTTGCAAGTGCTAAGTTCATGGATATATTAGTAGGGCATATCAATAATCCATTTATTTTTGCTGTCCTTAGCAGTGTAGGTTGATGCCACAAAGTGCTACCTGTTACCCTTTGGCTGAAAAAGATTACCAAGGTAACATCAACATTCTTGGACAATCGACAGAAAGTAACTGCACTAAATATCTGAAAGTTGGAAAGTGAAAATACACCATGACTACGTGTTTTCTCAGTCCATCCTGCAGTATGTACATTAGCCTGAAAAAACTAAGGCAATTAAAACTGTAACCTGATAGAAAGTTTAATGTTTTTAGAAGGAAAACTACTTCTAATACTATTTTAAAGATAAAATATTATAGAGCAAATCAACATCAGAAACATCCTTGTAAACAGTGTTTTTAAAATTTTAGGATATTTTAAAAAATCCATTAAATTAAAAAATTGCAAATGAGTTTAAAAATAGCAAAAATGGATACATATATATGTTCAGGCCTCTAATTAGTGAATGACTGTGATGCCTTCAAACCTACCACCAAAAAACAACCAAACTTACCTATAAAAACCAAAAGGCAGAAGTTATCAGCAGACATTATTTTACTGAGCCTCTAAGGTACCCCCCAAATTTGGTCAACTTACCACAGAAGGCTGGCTGCTACGTGATCAAGAATATTCTTAAATAACCTATTTCCAATTCTGAAACATGTTTTACTTCAACAAACTAGGGCCTTAAAAACACAGTTTTTAAATTATATATGAATTATATGAATATTATATATGAAATATATATAAAAATTATATAAATTTTTAAGTTACATATAAATTATATATGAAAAACACATATAATCAAGAATGACCTATCTGTTGCTCTAAATTAAGAGCAAACCTTTCCATTAAACATGGTTTACAAGTACACATTTTAGGCTTCATAGGCCACATATGGCCTCTGTAGTTTGTTGTTTTTAAACAACCCTTTAAAAAAAAAGAAAAAAAAAACTAAAAACCACTTTTCATCTTGCAGGTTGTACAAAAATAGAGCACAGGCTGGATCTGGACACTTACGTTTGGCACCTTTGCTCTAAAATATGTGAGATAAAATGTGTTATGGCAAATATATCTCAATAAAATGGAAAAAATATGTGTGCAATTAATGAATGGACCACCTATAGACATTTGTGCTGGGCATTCTGTAACTTCTCTGAATATGTTTTAGGAACTCAGTGCTATCTATCAGTTATAGATTTTCCAAATTACAAAAATGTTCTTCATGATTTAATGTCACAAGAATGCCTAATGTAATGAGGAAGGCGGTACTAAAAATATAACTGAGGTAAAATGATCTTAGGTGCCATTTTAATAATGGAATAGGATACTTATATTTTGTAGATACATATGCTAAGCCCTTTATTGTAGATGAAGAAAGATGCAAATGAGGAAAATTATCTCCAAATGTGGTGAAACTACATCATTGGTGGTGTCCTGTTAGAATCTAGGTCAACTGACTTGATGAAATCAGTGATCTTCTGAGGCAATAAAACCCAAAGGTACCAACAACATGATAATAGATAATAAATAATTCTACCAGAAGCAACACTTACATAATGCCAAGAAAGCATGCTTTGAGGCCATGAGAACTAGCACTCTCCGGAGAATGTCCTTATTAATAATGTAGTTCTTTATATGGTAGGTATGGTGCTCCACACAAAATGTTAACAATTCCAGTACAAGTGCCAACAACTGCGCAGTCTGAAAATCATCTAAAAACAAAACACAATTATATTTGATGACCAATATTCTTCTCCTTTCTAAATCTAAGTATCCAGGTTCCAACAAAGTAAAATCCTATCAACCCCAAATTTTAAAGTTAAAGAAAAGAGAAAGAGCACTGAATTCCTTCCGTGTGCCAAGATCTGCGCTTTACGTTTTCTTGACTCTATGAGAAATTAGTTTCAAAAAACCCAAGTCTGAATAGGAAGGCAGAGCTGGAACACCGATCTATTAGATCTGCTCTATTCTAAAGTGCAAGAATGCTCTACCATGTCTTAACACATCCCTCGTAAGATATGCACATAGCAACAGGAGATCCGGAAAGATCCCATGCGGTCTGGTGCAATTCCTCCCCTGCTCCTATGATTCCAGTGTTTTGTGGCTCCTTTATTACACAGGATGAACCCACACTGGATTATAATTATTGGCTTACCTTTCTTCCTCCCCAGGCAGCAAGCCTCTGGAAATATTTTACTTACTTTTTTCATTTCCCCCATTTAGTCCCTAAAGATTATAGCACAGTGCCTCCCATATAATGGGTTTTTAATAAATGTTTGGAGAACTTAAATATGTGTGTTTGGAAAGAAGCCTCAAGCTTTACCTAATATGAATACAGTAGATAGGAAAAATGAATATCATGTTTCCAAGACTTGATTCTAGAATTACAAAAAAGGATAAATTTAACATTTACTTTCTAAGTGGTGTTTTAAGTTATACCATACTGATAATTCATATGACAAACTAATATTCTTGAAATGTCAATAAGGGATTACCCACTGAAGACCCTAAAACTACTTTCTGAATTAAACACACATGTAAGCTAAAGCTATAAAATGCAGAAATAAGAATAATTCCTATCCTCGACACAAATAAAAAGTTTAATAGTAAGCAGCTTTGTTCTACACATCTGAAGTGCAAATAATTTAAAATTATTTTTTTCACAATTACTTCCTATTTAATGTATGTAAATACAAATATTACTTTTTAACAGAATTGTTTTTAAATTCTGAAAACAACAATCTCCTCTTTTACATTTTATCATCTCCAATTATAGCACTTTAAAGAAATTCTACCTTGAACACCTCTTTTGTTTTTGTTTTTTTTTTGAACACCTCTTTTGAAAATATATTACACCTCTGTGTAAACCAAATGAATGGCTCGGAATTTTTTTTTTTTTTTTAAGATTTATTTATTCATGAGAGACACACAGAGAAAGAGAGAGAGAGGCAGAGACATAGGCAGAGGGAGAAGCAGGCTCCCTGCAGGGAGCCTGATGCAGGACTTGATCCCAGAACCCTGGGATCATGACCTGAGCCGAAGGCAGATCATGACTCAACCACTGGGCCACCCAGACACCCCTGGCTTGAACTTTTAAATTTTAAAGACTATTACTTAACATCAATTTTGAGTTTCAGAATTCAAGAACAAAGAACCTCACTACTGACCAGCATTATCTTACCTTTGCTAGGTTTGTCTTCTGTTGTATTTGCCAGTAAGGGAGCAGTGAGGACATGCATACAGTGCTTGTAAAAGAAACCCAGAAATTCAGTCTTCTCTGTTTTCTAAGGATCAAAAATACTTCCATGAATTTTAACTGCATTGGTTCCTCCCAGCAATAAGCAACATAGTAGTATGAAAAAGAGAAAAAGGCCTGTGGCTTACATTGGCAGTAGCTAACATATTCTCTGGGTCAACTAAAGTTCGGAGCAGGCCCATAAGCTGGACTGCCCCTCCAAGTTCAGGGTCTGTGTCACAAATCATATGTTCTATAATGAGGTTGATGAGCAAAATATCCTGGTGAGAAAAAGGACACACAGTAAGGATCACTTATTATGAAAATGGAAAAGTGCACACTATGACATGTTACAGCATTATGCCTAGCTCTAGCTGGTTTGTTAACTGCAATCAAAATGAAATGACTAACTTCTTTCATAGGATATATAGCAGAGTTTCCCTAAAGTGTGGTACAGATTCATTTACACTAATACAAAAAAAGAATTTTTTTCTCTATTATCGTTAAGTCCCTTTGATTACAGCAAAAACAAAGTTAGTTTGGTGCTTAAAGATCTTTGTACTTCTTGATAACAAAATCTCCCTTCTGAAGAAAGCTAACGGGCCTTCAGCTTAAGAGAATATATAGCCAGAGTTTATAACATTGTTCTACTTGCGCTGCATTTCTACGAATTCCTTCTATTTATGGCAAATGAGATCTGTATCTGTTCTCCATTTATGGAAATGATAGCGTTTCCATTTAAAATAAATTTAGTTGGTACCCAAATGTGTGAAAATTGGGAGAAACAAGATTATGGTATTTAGATAGCACAGAGCACAGAGAACATATGTATTCTATAGATTCCAAATGTCACAGAAAATCGATTACTAGTTTTCCTGAGGCTCTATGACTGGTGTTCCCGGCCCAGGGAGTAACTACAAACAGAAAGGGATGCAGCAGGGAAATCTCTGCTCTTGTATGTACATGCAGTGGTAGGATGGACATAAAGACAGACACTGGAAATCAAAAGGCCTACTGCATGTGAGTGAAGTACATCAATGTATGTGCAACTAGTGGGTTCCAGGCCAAGCAAGAATAGCCTTTATTTTTAATTAATACAGGTATTTTGGTTTTCTGGATAAGACTACTTTATTAAAGAAAATGGTGACACAATATTCAACAGCTCAAACTTTTACTTTTCTACATTTAACCTTACACTACAATTTAAAAAGAACCTTAAATACAGAAGTTGCTGGACATTCCACTTCACTCTGACACACATTAAGATTTTTTTTGTACAAGATAGAAGATCTATCTTCTCATTTTGTAAAAATACGATAGGAATTCTGCATAATTTTTTTTTTCAAAGAGGACACCCCTGTCCCCTATTAATATGCATTTGAGGGCAAATATATCTGTTTATCCTTAAAAGTTACTTGTAAGATTTTGGGGGAAGGAGGAAAAAAAATGGTATCATTAGTTTAATTCTCTACAACTGAAAGGGAAGAGCACACACATTTGGGGCTGCCATGGACACGTGCCATGTCCTCCAAGAGCATCCTCCATATTATCAGGACAGAGACCCCCACGTACTTTAAAACTGATGTGTGTGTGTGTGTGTGTGAACAAGACAACAGCTTGTTCCTTATGGTTACAGGCAGTAAAGCAAGCACCCTAAATACTTTTCCAAGGGACTGTGCTTCATTTCTTCATTCTTCATGATTTTGAGAATCTATCCCTAGCAAAATTAATGTTTTCCTAAGGAAGTTACTTATAGTTCCACATATATAGAGGAATAATTTATTAAATGATTAAAACAAGACATTATCAAGTTAATGAGAGAATTAAGAAATGTGATCTCAAAAACTTAAGACATTTTACTTGAGCATTAACAACTGCTATAAGACACAATCTGTAAATGGAGATAGAAGCCAGTTTAGGGAAAAATAAGCCATTCGACATTCTGGCTACACTTTCCCCAAATATCAGCTATTTAAATCTTTAAAAATAAATAATAAATACAGTTATAGCTCCCCATGTATTAATACTTACTGTTAGTGCAAATAATATTTACCTTGTTGGTTATTTTTTGCTCTGTTAACTTCTTACTTACATCATCATTCTGTTGTGCCTCCTGCATGACAAACTCTCGTACCATGGATGGATTATATTCAACCAAGTATGAGAATATATCAGTAGCAGCACTTCGCACCTGTGTATCATCCATGCCCTGCAGATAAAAAGCACTTATTTCTCCCATAGTTATAAAAATATGGACCTTATAGATATGTAAATCCAAAATCTAACAAATTATAACAAAAACACTGCAACAAGAAAGATCAAGGAAATGTGGCATGTAAAACTTGTTTTATGGATAAAGTTATTTTCTTTTATTCCTGTTTACTTTTCTTCTTTAACATTTTAACAGGCTGCAAAGTTAATTTATTTTTAAAAACATGGAAAATTCATCTGAATATTCTTTCAGTAGCGTAAGGGCTCTCTAATACTAAATTTGTATAGCTTTTCTACTTTATGTAATACACAGCTAATATTAAATACTGGGTATAATCAAACACTTGGATGTTACATAAAAATAAATTTTTGTGGATTAAAAATATAATGGTAATTGGGAGCGCCTGGGCAGCTCATATGGTAAAGCATCTGCCTTTGGCTCAGGTTATGATGTGGAGTACCTGCATAGCAGGATGTCTACTTTCTCTCCCTCTGCCCCTCCCCCTGCTCCTGCTCTCCTGCTGTCTCTTAAATAAAATCTTAAAAAAGAAATTAAAATAATAATAATAATAATATATAATGGTAATTAAATATCATGAGAAACAAACTTACAAGGATGACTTCTAGAGCTGGTAATATGCCCATATTTGACAAAGTCTTGAAAAAAGCATCTCTGTTTTGAGGTTGTAGCGTTTGGGAAAACGCACAAAATTCTTTTAAAAAGTTAACCTAAAATAAGGAAAAGAACAAATGAATATAAAAGACCTGTCGTTTTAGCTCTATGCACCTTTCAGAAGTATCAAATTTCTTACCAATTCCTGTCTTTTTTCCTCATCTGTTGCTTCATCTGTTAGTTGTGCAAACAAATCTGTCAGAAATTTTTCATCTTCCTGTTAAATCAAAGGATAATTTTATGCTAATGGTAAGAATATATTAAAACATAATTTCAGATACTTTAGAAGATATAAATTGCACTAAACTGGAAAAAGGAAAGATGATACTGGCAATGGTGTTTTTTAAAAGACAGAAGGAAAAACCAAACTATTAAAGAATAAACTGGCGATTTATACAAGATTATTCTTTGTATTTTGCCAAGACTTTTTCCTAAACCTATTTAAGGGCTACATTGTGGGTATTTTAGGCTTTGACCATACGGTCTCTACCACAACTATTCAACTCTGTTGTTACAGTAGGAAACAGCCAGACAATATGCAAATAAGTGTGACTATGTTCAAATAAAACTTTATAAAAATAGATAGGAGCCATAGTTTGCAAACCCCTCGTTTATAGAGTTTTAAAATCTTACTTTTAGAAGTTAAGGTTCTACCCACCTCTCAAAAGACGGTAAAAATTAAGATAAAGCTTCTTTCACATTTTAAAGACACAGAAAATGATTCAATTATTTAAAAAGCTAAATGCAGAGCTTTAAAAGAAACACTTATTATTTGAAGATATGCCATACAGACACACACAATATGCATTATTTTGAAAAAGATTAAAGAGGTACTCTCCTAGGATACTAATCTGGTTAAGTCAATACAGAACTTAGAACTTCAAATGTTATAACTGAGACAGTTAAGACATTTACCCAAAGACCAACTACAGGAGGTGGCAGACACCTTCCTATCTGTTCAATTTTTTTCCATTACTATTTTTAAGATTGTGTTATACTTTAATACCATACTATCTCAGCTAGTAATAGATTCAACACTAGTTCAGCCCTACAGATATGCCTAAGTCTAAATATATATATGTATATATAAATGTATGTTTATGTGTGTATGTAATCCCCCACTAGATTATAAACTCCATCTTCACTGTTGCAGGTACTTAGCAAATATTTTCTGTGATACTAAATTGGTTATTCCTACTTTTACTTTTTCTAAAATGTACAAATAAGCCATACCTCAAATGGCATGTAATTTCAAGATGATCCCAGATATAATATATCCCACCAACTGGAAATCAAAAGACTGAAAAAGAGTCTCTGAACTGCTGCATTTGGGGCTACAGAAGTTGAGAGAATAAAAATGTTTTTTAAAAAAAGAATTTTTAATAGTATTAAATACAGAGCAGTTAAAACTAAAGGGAGGGTATGACTGTGTACACAAGGGGGCTAAGAGTCTGCTTTAAATTCTATCTCAATCACCCATCATCACAAATTTATAAAATTCTCTTTCCTTCATAGCAGCACTTTGAATATAAGTACCTGCATCAAGAGAAACAACTACAGTATTGACAGCCAGGATTCACAAAGCATAATATGGGGAAACAAAGACTTAACAACTTGAAATTATTCATATTTAATGAGTAAAGCTGGCATATAACAGGTATGATGACCAAGAAACCACACAAGTGACAAATCTCTGCATAACAAAATGAGAACCACGTGGAGCTTAAGGACCAGATGCACTCAGGACTATCCAAGGAAACCAGGAATCAAAAGTGGACCAGAACAGAGGCTCTACTAGGTAGCCAGTAAAAACTAGATGCTTCTCAAAGAATAGAAAGTACCAGAATCACCTCTCTCCTCCATTATCAATCATAATACACTGTATAGAGATCACTGTTGTCCTTACCAGACTGTATTGCCTATATTACTTATTTACATGTCAGTCTTAAATGAATGGGAACCACATCAAATTAGTCAAAATGAACAGGAATTATTCCTAGCTCCAGGACAACAGTATTGGTAAAACTGATTTTTCTATTTGAATTCATGGTTTTTCTAAGATGACAAAGGCAAGGACTCTGAAAATACAGCAATTTTCTAAAAAGGAACAGCCACACAAATTAAACTCACTGCTTTATTCATAACATGTCCTACCAAACAGCTCTGACATTTATTTGCCTCTTTTATTTAAATCGAGGTTTCAAATAATTACTTTATTTGTAGATCTGAGGTAAGGTCTTAAGTCTTTCCAAGTCATATCATCTGTTATTCTTCCAATATCATTAGCATCAAGAAATAAACAACATGAGGAGGTGAGGTGTGCAACTCACAAATCTTTGCACCATGCAAACTTCAAAGTTCCATTTCAGCTAGAACAGACTAATTCCTACACTATGGGATAATATACTGAGAGGTTTTCTAACTTTGGGAATGTTACAAATGCAGATCACTGGCCAGCTCTCACAGATTTTGATTGCTGTGTTTTGTGCAGAATCCAGGAAACTACACCCTAGGCAATTCTGATACAAGCACCCTTAAAACACCAGACCTGGGGATCCCTGGGTGGCTCGGCGGTTTGGCGCCTGCCTTTGGCCCAGGGCGCGATCCTGTAGTCCCGGGATCGAGTCCCGAGTCTCCCTCCTCCTGTGTCTCTGCCTATCATTCATAAATAAAATAAAATATAAATGAATGAATGAATGAATGAATGAATGAATGAATGAATCTAAGAAAAACAAAAACAAAAACACCAGACCTGAGAGACTGGGCATATTGTAGAAAGAAAATTTGGAGCTTAATATAGCAATTATTTATTTTCTTTAATATTTATTTATTTATTTATGAGACACAGAAAGGCAGAGACACAGGCAGAGGGAGAAATAGGCTCCCCACAAGGAGCCTGATGTGGGACTCAATGCTGGATCCCAGGATCACGCCCTGAGCTAAAGGAAGATGCTCAGTCGCTGAGTCACCCAGGCTCAGTAATATAGCAATTACTAAAAGATACTTTAAAATAATCCTCGGGGTGCCTGGGTGGTTCAGCTGGGTTAAGCCTCTGACTCTTGATTTGGGCTCAAGTCATGATCTCAGGGTTGTTGCATGCTGAGCGTGCAGCCTGCTTAAAAGTGTGCATGTGTGTGTGTCTCTCTCCCCCTCTACTCCTCCCCCCACCTCCACTTGCACACATGGGTGCTCCAAAATAATGCTCAAGAGTCTTGCACTGTGTTCATGCATGATCTTCTTTAATTTTCAGATGACTTACAGGGTTGATACTAATATCACCATCCTTCAGATCAGGAAGCTAAAGCTTCTTAAAAGGTTAAGAAAATTGCCCAAGTCACATAGCTATTAAATAACAAGAGCCATAGCTCCTTACTCACATCCAACTTCCCCATACTCTCATCTGGTACAAAAGCATGCCTTTTGGTAAGGAGACCTGCAACTATAATTTTCCAATATCTGCTGTATTCCCTTGACCCTAAAACTAAACCTTTAATATTAATGATCTGACAGTGCTACCAATTCTACAGATTTATATTCTGTATTTAATGACATACTTCTTGTCTCATTATACCTTTCTCTTTGAATCCACTCTATGCATAATTGACATATCAATATACCTAAAATTCTACATTCATTTGTTAAGAACATTCATTCCCTCTAATTTCTCCAAGCTAGACTTCTTTATCACATTTACGTTCCCTGCTGGAAACCTAACAACCTTCTGGTCCCACAGTAGTATATATTATAATCTCTTCTAATATCAACCAAAAACTTACCCTTAGACAGAAATCAAAACTCAATTTAGGTATTTAAAAGGAACAGAAATTCCTTCTGCTAAATCAGTTAACAGATTAACTGATTACTGCTAACAGTTAATGGGATCAAGAAGGTATCTTTGTAAGTAGGAAAAAGATGATCTAACTCACCTGTAACATACCAACAATTTCTACCTTATTGAAAAAGATAAAGGAGTGAAGTGTTGATAACATATTTTCTTCAAAGACCGAGGGAGTAGGTAGAACCATATCCTGGATATACTGAACTCGGTACGTCTGATGAATTTTTTGTTTCAGCTCAGGATCTGATATGGGAATCACTTCTTTAAACTTAGCTGTTTTTGTTAGAAATTCCCTGTGTTTTCGTGGTTGTGATAAAGCAGGATCGTATTCTAAGCATCCAATGACGTCCATTATACATTCCTCAGAGAACATAACTTCGAAAAGAGCAGTTCGATTCAAGAGGAAGATGCCTTTGATAATTTCATACAAGTGGTGAAGTCCTTCAATATTTTCCAAATCCTCACACACATGAAAAAGCTCTAAGAGCTTTTTTATATAACCCTCATTTTCCAGTGCTAGTGCAAGTTTTTCACGACGCAGGGGGGAAGGTAAAGATGATGCCACAAGTTCTGCAATTTCCTCAAGGCGACCTAATTCACAAGATGGCAATTCTAAACCTGGTGATGACATATCATCAAAACGTTCCTCTTCAGATTCATCTACAAGGTCCTGAGTGATGTCCACTGAAGGGTCCTTTCCTTGAACCTGTAACAAAATTTATGATAGCTGATAGAATATATAATCAAGCAAATCCAAATTATATTCTTAGATGAATACAAGAGATGTTATAAGAATCCGAGTATCTGTATTCTAGGACAGCCACCACCAAAACCCTTCAAAGTTGAAGTAAAATTCAAATAAACACCAAATATCATGTGATCACAGAAAATACATATAATTCTAAGTGACAAGAAAAACTTTTAACATCAATTCCAGAAAGCAAGGGCCAAATAACATGTACAAACTGACTTTGAACCAAAGTCACTGATGTTCTATGAATGGTGGCTGGTGGCCCAAAAATATGAATAAGAAAAACTGTGGGAAACAAGTGTACTCACACAAAAATGAAGCCATATAAAAAGTAACTGCAACATACATGTAGCAGAGTATACTACATTAGATCCCAAGACTATCTACTAAAAGTAACCAAACCATGGAAGTTTTCCTTTCTATTCAAACTCTTGATCCCTCCAGGAACCCTAAAAGTTTGTCATAAACCCCAACTTTATGTCGGTATAGAGGCTCTAATGATAAAAACATAATTTAGAAGTTTTTACGGATACATTTTGAGATAAAAGAATATTTTTACCCAAAGTAAAGGACTTATTTCGAAATAAAATGAGTTTTGCTATCTTGGCCCTATAATTTGAGACATCATCACTAAAATACGCTAAGTTCAATGGTTTATAAAGAAATGGAAAAATTAGACCTTATATGAAATGGCCAAGAAACTTAAATTGCTTAGCATGGTTAGAGACTTTTAATGGATACTGGAAGGGAAGAAGTCCTGGAATAGGTCTTGAAATATGCTGCAAGTTGATATCGTCTTGACCTTAACCCAGTGGGCAGTAACACTGAAAGGCAGCTAGGCACATTCACACACTGTACCCAGCTTGGTCTCAAGTTGGCTCTGGATTTGTTAACTACATAAACTCTCAATATAGCTTTAGATCCCTGGAACTCAGACTATGGCTTTACCTACAGAAATGTAGTAGCATTTGATTAAAAAGCCAAATGTAAAGGGACAAGAGCCCTTATTGTAATGAAAATGCTATCTTTTTGGGTTTATGTGCAAATATGAAGGCGAGGAAGGTAATCAAAAAGGCCTGTGGTTGGGCAGCCTGAGTGGCTCAGTGGTTTGGTGCCTGCCTTTGGCCCAGGGCATGATCCTGGAGACCTGGGATTGAGTCCCATATAGGTAGGGCTCCCTGCATGGAGCCTGCTTCTCCCTCTGCCTGTGTCTCTGCCTCTCTCTCTCTCTGTGTCTCTCATGAATAAATAAATAAAATCTTAAAAAAAATAAAAATAAAAAGGCCTGTGGTTAGGATTTTTCTTGCAATCTGATCTGTTCAGTGAATCACAGCGGAAATGCAATGATTTGACTGACAATGTTTTAGGAATGAAAACAAAAGAAAGGTACAACAAACTAGAAGAATCTTAAGACAAAGGATAAGTCTTAGCAGTCCGTCTGGACAAATATAAAGAAAATGAGAATGTGAAGGCCATGAAAGATCTAGAAGAAAAAATAGATACACACAGACCTAATAACTGTTATCAAGGAGGATACTAGAAAACAGAGAGACCTTTTGTTGTTTCTAGATCAAAAAATGAGTAGGGTTCAAGAAATAGACATGTAAGATCTCAAAGAATAAAATTTAATGAATTCCCTAGAATAAGCCAGGATCCAGAGATTGGTATGTACAGACAGAATCATAAAAGACTAGTAAAACATCTTACAAGTTGAAGGGTAAGATCAGAAAATAAGAGCCAATGTTTCCTAGAGGAGTTACTCTAGAGAAAGTATACAAGTACTACTACCCATGCCCCAAGTGTAAATGAAGAACTACAGACTAAGTGAAAGTATAATAAAGATTCAACAATTTACTAAAAAGAGCCAGGCACGATGGCAATGCACTGAGTCCAGGTCTGAGTTAAATATTGGCTTAACAGAAGATTCTGTCCAGGGTGGGAGTGTTAACTCAGAAAAGGGAAGGAGAACAATATCTATCTGAGCAATTGGTGCTTTTAGCATACCCAAGCTCTTCAATCTCCTCTCTCTATGGGAGAACTCCACAGGACAAAATCTAGAAGTAGGCTATGAAAACAAAGAACAAGTATGAAGAAAGAGGCATTCAGATATAAATTTCAGCCTTTCACATGCTTGCAGAAGGAAAGGGACAGTTCAATAGACAGGTTACTATATAAGAAACACATCTGAGTAGACTATCTAGCAGAAATAAATTCTACAGGGTAAGGAAACACTGTGCCCCAAGGACATGTAGCTTTTTAAGGCAGTGGCTCTTAAACTTCAGGGTTCATGAAAACAGCTAAAGCAGAAATTGACAAACGTGGCCTGCCATCAATTTTCATAAGTATAATTTTACTGTAAGAGAGCCATGGCTATTTATGTGTTACATACGGCTACTTTCATATTACAACAGCAAAAATGAACAGCTGTTAAACTGTATGGGCCACAAGGCCTACAATATTTACTATTCTTGCCCTTTAGAGAGAAAATCTGACCTAGAGGGCTTGTTCAAATATAATACAAATACAATTACTGGGACCTACTCAAAGAAATTCTGACTCAGTAAATCCGGGATACAGTCCCCAGAATCTGCATTTGTCAGTTCCCAGGTTACACTGCTGGTCTGACGACCACACTTTGAAAACCAATGAATTAAAGAATCTGCTGAAGGGGGCACCTAGGCAGTTCAGTCATTTGAGGGTCTGACTCTTGGGTTTCAGCTTGGGTCGTGGGATTGGCCCTGAATCAGACTCCGAGCTCAGCAAGAAGTTGGTTTGAAATTCTCTCCCTCCGCCCCTCCCCCATCTCTCTAACATTCATATTCACTCTCAAATAAATCTTAAAAAAAAAAAAAAAAAAGACAAAAAAAAAAAAAACTAAAGGAAGATTATTCTCTAATTAAAGTAAATGTGGGGATCCCTGGGTGGCGCAGCGGTTTGGTGCCTGCCTTTGGCCCAGGGCGCGATCCTGGAGACCCGGGATCGAATCCCACATCGGGCTCCCGGTGCATGGAGCCTGCTTCTCCCTCTGCCTGTGTCTCTGCGCCTCTCTCTCTCTCTGTGACTATCATAAATAAATAAAAATAAAAAAAATTTTAAAGTAAATGTGGAGATAGAGAAACTGTCCTTAGGATGCCATGGTTTAAATGAGTCTATAACAAGAGCCTATGGCTTCAGTATATGATAAATGCAAAATAGAATACATAATAAATGTATACGCCTAAGATACATGGAGATTATGTGGAGATTATGTCACTAGACTGAGGTACTAGTCACTAGGAAACTCCAGAATCAACTGAAAAAATGCAAGAGAAGTCTGAAGAGATAGTCAAGAGTCACAAGAAATTACTGAACATAGTGGTATATATGATCAGGTTGGCATTCTTAAAAAGATCATTTTAGCTATGGTAGGGATTTGGAAAGACCAGTCACGATGAAAGCGATAAATCATGCAAGAAATGATGGTGGTTAGGCAACTAACAGTGATAGCAGTGAAAACAACAATATGTAAATGAATATAAGATTTATAACTAAAAAAAAAAAAAAAGATTTATAACTAAAGGAGTGAATGGATGTAAGTAATGAAGGAAGGATAAATATAACCCTCAAGTTTCTGATGACGTTTACTGAGATGAGGGAGATGGGAGAATGAACAGATCTAGAGGAGATTATGTTTGGTTCTGGACTACTAAATTTGAAATACCAGTGAGCACTTGTGAAGGAGCTCTCATAGGCAGCTGGATATAAAGCATGGAGTTTAGCAAAGGTCTTGGCTGGACAGTTTGGTGTCAATAAATTGCACTTTCCTATAAATCAAGCTTTTTACAGACAACAGTGAATTTAAGAGATCAGTATAAAATGCCATTTATTTAAAATCTTGGGCATTAGCAAAAAGCTCAGCAAAAAACAAAATACTTAGCATGTTGATTTCTAGTTTTTTAAAATTACCTGACATATTTTCTCCCAAATTTCATCACATCCAGCTTTTTCTTGAAAGCTAAGGGCCAAGTCATAATTTTCTGCTTCAGACCACACAATCAAAGTGTCCTTGAGAGAAAAGAAAAAGTCTGATTAACATCCATTGATTACTTCAAAGTATAAGGCAAATGAACAAAGCAATAAGGAACTGAGGACAGTACTGAGCAACACTGATATTGTAATTGCCAGTGCCTTTTCACACCTAGCTCTGTTCAATCTATAAAAAGAAAACAATATTTTCCTTAAGGAGAAGTTAACCAGTATATGAAAAGCACCACAAAGTGAGCAATCTAAATGTACTAAAAGATACAAACTAAACATTATATCAATCTTTTGCTTACATATTAGGTTATATTTTATGCTCTAATCAAATTGCCCAGAGAAAGTAGCATTTAATACCTAGGGGATGTCAAGAGAATATAATTAATAACCCTTTCTCTCATCTCTATTGTCAGCATTGGATGATCTTGACCAGAGACACACGAGGCCCATGAAATTATCGGCTAAATTTGTAATATGGGAAATTTTATCTGGATAGATTTTTGTTTTAAACTTTCACCAAAGTGCTGTGGTTCAAGAAGATGCTCCTACAACCCACAGCCCCTTCACTCCTATTCAGGCAGACTTTTGTTTAATGACAGTAAGTTTAATGAACAATTCAGGTTTTTGTTAAGATGTCATCTCTGCAAGACACTACACTTAAAATATTGACACCATTTTATATTCCCTATAGTATAGTCTGTATTCCTCAATAGTATAATTGTATAATCTACATAGTATAATAAAAGTCTGTATTCTACAATATATATAATATAGTAAAAATATTTATAGTCGAAGATATCCTTTCAAACTTATAGTAAATAAACACTATTTACTGTACTACAGTAAATAAGCACTATTTACTGCACTACAGCAAATATACACTATTACAGAGCCATTAACCATTTCAAAAAAGAGCCCTCTCACTGTAAGAGCTTTGTGAATCTTCTTATATATGAAATACTGAATGGTACTAGGGAGAGTTACACTTAAAAAGAAGGCTGGGGCACCTGGGTGGCTCAGTCAGTTAGGTGTCTGACTCTTGGTTTTGGCTCAGGACATGGTCTCAGGGTGGTGAGATTGAGCCCCTCTCTCATCAGGCTCTGGGCTCAGTGCAGAGTCTGCCAGAGATTCTTATTCCTCTTCCTTTGGCCCTCCTGGCTCATGAGCACCCACTCCTTCTCTAATAAATAATTCTTTTTTTAAAGGAGCCTAACATAACAGCTATCATGTAGCAGTTTTTCAGGCTGGTCCAAAGAGAAGAATTAGGAGAAGTGAGAGAAAGACATGAGTACAATATACAGAAAAAATAATTCAATCTAGTAAATAACTGAATGGAGCCAAGCAAAAGCTAGGTGAGCATTTACAGGGATGATAAATGTTCCTATATGAAGAAGGAAACAGGACTAGACCATCTTTAAGGTACCTTAAAAGATATGTTTACTTGGAGGCAGTTTCTAATACTTTTCACTATCAGAGATAAATCTTATTATACACAAACAGTCCCGGTTTTGTCTGCTAAACTGTATATTAATTCTTTTCAGTCAATTCTGTAACTGTCAATCACAAGGACCAGTAGTCTCTCTCTGAACTAAAGAGATGGCAGCCAGAAGTAAATAAATGATAATTTGATTTGGCTGCACAGCATTACTAATAAAATGAATCTACAACTTTCACTCAGGATTTTTAAAAAGACCTCAAAGACACTTTACTATTTTCTTGAATTTCTAGAGATCATAGAAACCAGGCAGACATCTGTTCCACAGTGAGTTAAGTAGCTGTTCAAACTCAAAATAATTTACATTAACATTGTAAGATCAACACACCGCAAATTAGTCCGCTGTGTAGACTCCCTAAGTCAGGGTCTTCATCTTTAAAATTGGTATCCTATAGTTATGAGAAATGGTGATAAAGACCCACGGAAACAAGCCTGAAACCAGTATCATATTAGTAACAAGACAGATTTAATACAACTGTAAGCAATCACTTTAGTGCAATGTAAATTCAGAATCATCTGCAGGCTTAAAATGGGGCACAACTAGACCTATGTTCTTAATTGCCCATTTGACAAACTTAGAAGTTTGAAAATTTTTAGAAATTGCTGTTCTGTTTCCTTGGAAAAGTCTAATTTTCACCAAATCATCTTATTTATCATCCAACAACCTACAGCTTAAGACAGGGATTTTAAAACAGATGATCTTCTTTTTCTTCTGTCTTTACTCTTCCACTGACTTAAACCTCAAAACACAAATGTATATATTCACATATAGAATATCAAAGGCAAATACTCTAGTCTCCAGCCACTCCAATCAAACCTAACAGTTTTTTTAAGAACACTAAATGCAACAAAGTATTAGCAGACCATTAGACTATCAAAATATTTCATATTGTACCAAATGTTTTTTGGACAAATAATCACCATTAAATAGATTTAGAAGTTCTTATCAGCTTTCCTATACACTGTGTGACCTCAAGCAAGTCACAATCTTTAGGGATCGTCTAATGTACAAAATAAAGTAGACACTAACTTCTAGTAATAGTTTAATGGTCAATGATGAAGTTATAATTTTATTTATAGAGTAATATACTTATAAAGTAATATATACATATGAATGTGTTGGTAGCATTCTTGATTCTAAATTACTTTATATCTGTACCTTCAGGGCACTGAGGGATCTGATATTGTCTTCACTGACCTTGTACAGCACTCAGTAACTGTGTGTGTATGTGTTCTGAATAAATATACCTTCTGATGATAGTGCTAGTAGGTCTAGCAGGTAGATAAAGATTTACTCTCAGGTATCGCTTATTCACCCGAAGGGTACAAAGAAAGAGTGTACCAAACCTGAATGTTGCCTTAACAAACTGCATCATTATTATCGTGTTATTATAAGGTCCTATTCAGGCCAGGTAAGAAATCAGATTTTCCTACACCAGGCTGCTGTATAGGGACAGAAATGCCCCTTCTACACAAGCATCTACAATAGCAAAAGAAGTAATTTCTACCATTCTGTTGTGTTAATAGCTGATTATTTTATCAGCTGGTCATTTTTTTTTTCCTCTAGGTAGAAACAAAACTGTATTTAGTTTTAACTTTTGAGAATTAAGTCTTTGTTGTAAGAATATGTGGAACAAAACTTGGAGTGATTTTTTAAAATTTAAAATGATTGCTTTATACACTATAGAGATTGGCTGAAAGCATATTTTAGAATTAGGGTAGGAAAGTATGTTGTAACCTGTTTTGAACTTTTCACTGTAAGGGATTGATGGTAAATTTTCATTTAATCACCAAATTGAGAGGATAGTATACAAGGTAAAACACAACATTTTCAAAATTTTACCTGTTGTTTCTGATATGCAGTGTTAGGATTTATTTTGGACTCTAAAAGTAGAGAACCTAGGAAACAGAAAAACAAAACATTCCATTATGTCATTGCAAAGCAGCACAATTACGTTCCATCACATACACACACACTTCCTTTCCTGAACACTTGATACACATGTAACTTCAGTTAAGGAAATATTTTAAAAACAAGTTTAAATATAATAAAACTTGTAACCCAAGAAATGTTTATTTTATGCATATTTACTTTTAACAAGAAGGACACAATTATCTGAAGAGTAAAGGGCTAGATAGGAATAGAGTAAAGGGCTGGATAGGAATAGAAACCTAACAACTTATGAGCAGCATAAAGTATTGAAACAGCACAGCATGAAGCCCAATGATCTGGGTTTCAATCTCTGACATACATTATGACTTAGATCTAATCCATTGCCCCAGTACATCCCCACATTACACTTCACCTCAGAAAGTCTTACTTCAGAATTATCATATTTCATCTTCAAATGATCAATTTTTCTTATAGTAAACTAATTTTCATTTTTTCCCTGGCCATATAAGGCTCATCATACTACAAAATTAACTATTACTTTATAACAAAGAGCAAATTTTAAGACCACCTATATGCCTCTCCCCTCCGTAAGTTCCAGTTTATCCCCTATATACTATCTAAAGGCAAATTCTGGCCCAAAATGCTTAAGCAGCAGTCCATCTGAAATTTTCATTTCTTCTCCTATTACGTTTAACCATTACTTCCAATTCCAAATAGTGGCTAGGCAGCTGAGAAAAGGGTCCTTTTTAACATTTCCAGGTTTAATTAGTTTGCTTCTATGTTAAAATTCATCTACTAATCTTATGATACTGCCCCATTTAGTGATTTACTGACTGTTCACTTGTCTGTGCTCAGAACAGTGCTAAGTGATACTGAATACGGTAAAATACCAGCATTTACCAAGATGTGATGAGTTAATTTGCGAACACCCTGTACACACAAACAGCCTCCTGCTTCACTCGAATCTTCCTACTGTGTCCAGTACAGGTGAAGTTAACTCCAAATGTATTTCTTATTCTTTCTGTACTGAAAATAACTAAACAGTCTCCATATTTTTCCCACCTGTACCCAACACCCTATTTCTTTAGGTTCTCTTATTTATTTCGATTTCTGGCTCACTGAGGTTCAGACAAGTATTCTCAGATTCTAGAGGAAATCTGTTTTAATCTTCCTCCTCTTCTCCCTACTTTTGTCATATTATTAATTAAAATAAATTTCTAGTACTTCAATTTTCTTTATGTGCAATTACCAGATTTTTTATTTTGGTAATTATTAAGAGTTGTTTAGTGATGCATTCATAACAAGAAAAAGCAGCAAGCAAATGAACTTGATGTTGAGAGTCTCTCAAAAGTACTAAAAGTCTCCAACTATCTTTATAAATATTCTTCCAGGGGCAACCCTGGTGGTGCAGCAATTTAGCACCGCCTGCAGCCCAGGGTGTGATCCTGGAGACCCGGGATCGAGTCCCACGTCAGGCTCCCTACATGGAGCCTGCTTCTCCCTCTGCCTGTGTCTCTAAGAACAAATAATAAATAAATAAATAAACAAACAAACAAATAAATAAATAATAAAATCTTAAAAAATAAATATTCTTCCATTGTTTCTTGTAAATATAAGAACAAAAATCACAAACTATCATTTCTCAATGAAATGAGAGTATGTCAGGAACATTATGGATCAAATTTACTTTTTGTGGCATATAATTATACTCAAAATGTGGTTTCTAGGAGAAAATACATTCCAAAAAAATCTACTTTGAAATATATATCCTAAAAAACCATCGATTTCTAGAAAACTACATAATAGAATGAAACTGAATTACTTTGTAACATTCAGAAGATGTAAGAGGTCTAATGTCCTATAACTAAAGGGTGTGATCCTGGAGTCCCAGGATCGAGTCCCACATCAGGCTCCCTACATGCAGCCTGCTTCTCTTTCTGCCCACGTCTCTCCTCTCTCTCCTGAATAAATGAAATATTTTTTAAAAGAATAAATAAAATCTTAAAAAAAAAAAGAGGGGGATCCCTGGGTGCCTTAGCAGTTTAGCATCTGCCTTCAGCCCGGGGCATAATCCTGGAGTCCTGGGACTGAGTCCTGCATCAAGCTCCCTGCGTGTGACCTGCTTCTGTGCCTGTGTCTATGCCTCTCTCTCTCTGTGTATGTCTCTCATGAATAAATAAATAAAATCTTTAAAAAGAATGTAAAAAGACAATCCATGAAAATGGAAGAAAATATTTATAAATCATTTATCTGATAAGGAATTTATATACAGGAATCTGTATTTAAAAATGGGTTGGGGGGGGGATCCCTGGGTGGCGCAGCGGTTTGGCGCCTGCCTTTGGCCCGGGGCGCGATCCTGGAGACCCGGGATCGAATCCCACGTTGGGCTCCCGGTGCATGGAGCCTGCTTCTCCCTCTGCCTGTGTCTCTGCCTCTCTCTCTCTCTCTCTCTCTGTATGACTATCGTAGATAAATTAAAAAAAAAAAAAATGGGTGGGGATCCCTGGGTGGCTCAGCAGTTTAGCGCCTGCCTTTGGCCCAGGGCATGATCCTGGAGTCCCGGGATCGAGTCCCGCGTCGGGCTCCGGCATGGAGCCTACTTCTCCCTCTGCTTGTGTCTCTGCCCCCCCCCCAATCATGAATAAATAAATAAATAAATAAATAACTTTAAAAAATAAAATAAATAAAAATAAAAATAAAATAAAAACGAGCAATAGATCTGAATAGGTATTTCTCCAAAGAAGATATACAAATGGACAACAAACATATGAAAAGATGTTCAACATCATTAGCCCTTAAGGAAATGCAAATCAAAACCACAAATAAGGGGCACGCACCCAGGTGGCTTAGTGGTTGAGCGTTTTGCCTTCGGCTCAGGTTGTGACCCTGGAGTCCCAAGATCGAGTCCTACATCAGGCTCCCTGAGTGGAGCCTACTTCTCCCTCTGCCTGTGTCTCTGTCTCTCTCTCATGAATAAATAAAATCTTAAAAAAAAAAAAAACCCACATAAGATACCATTTAATACACCTACTGAGATGCCTATAATCAAAGACAGTGTTGCCAATTACAGTGTTGGTAACCACATGGAGAAACTGGAATCCTCATACATTTTGCTTGTAGGTAAAAAGGCATTCACTTTGTAAAAGTTTGGCAGTTACTCAATTGCTAGTAATTCTAGCAATTCCAAACCTAGGTTTATACCCAAGAGAAATGAAAACATGTTCATTCAAACATATGTACGTACAGAGTCTACGGCCATACCACCCTGAACGCGCCCGATCTCATCTGATCTCGGAAGCTAAGCAGGGTCGGGCCTGGTTAGTACTTGGATGGGAGACATATGTACGTACATGTCCTTAGCAGCCTATTTCATAATAGCAAAAAAATACAAATAATCCAAATGTCCAAAACCTAATGAATAAAATACTATTCAACTACACAGAGAAAAATACATGCTATAACATGGGTGAACCTTGAAAACATTTCATGTGAAAGAAGTCAGTCACAAGAAGTCTATATATGACTGACTTTATATGAAATGTACAGTGTGCAAATTAGAGAAAGATGTGTAGATTAGTGGTGGTTTAGGGAGGAAGGGCAGTGAATGGGGTAGTAATTGTTAACAGGTACATGATTCCTTTCAGAGAGAACAAAATATTCTAAAATTAGATTGTGGTGGGGTGCCTGGCTAGCTCAGGCAGTAGACCATGCAACTCTTGACCTTCGGGTTGTTAAGTTCAAGCCCCACGTTGGATGTAGAGATTACTTTAAAAATTAAAAAAAAAAAAAATGTGGTGAGTTGCAAGATCCTGTGAATATGCTTAAAAAAAAAAAAAAAGAACTATATGCTTTGAATGGGTGAATTATACTGCATGTAAACCCTGTTTAAAAAGGTGTAAATAGGGGATCCCTGGGTAGCTCAGCGGTTAAGCGCCTGCCTTCAGCCCAGGGCATGATCGTGGAGTCCCTGGATCCAGACTCACATCGGGCTCCCTGCATGGAACCTGCTTCTCCCTCTGCCTGTATCTCTGCCTCTCTCTCTCTCTCTCTCCCCCCTACCCCCGTGTCTCTCATGAATAAATAAATAAAATCTTTAAAAAAAAAAAAAAAGGTGTTAAGTATTCATAGAGGCAAATACCACATAGAAATGTTAATGAACCAAATATGTGAATGCAACATATACGAATCTTACAAACATGAATGAAAGAAACCTCAGAGAAAAATATATACCATATAATTCTACTTACATAAAGTCAAAAAGTAGCAAAAACTAATCTATGGTGCTAGTAGGCAGGGAGAGATAGTGACTGTGAAGGGACATGAAGCAGGGTTCTAGAGTGTTGGTTATTTTGTGAAAATTCACCAAGATGAATAATTACCATTTGTGTAACTTTTTGACCCATTACACTTCAAAAGTTTTTTAAAAAAAGTTTAAGAGTAGGGGTTAAACATATGGCACAGAGCGGTGGAGTTATCATTTCAAATTGTGCTTCCAAGAAACACAGCTGTAACACTGTCAATTATAATTAAAAAAAGGAAAAAGGACAAGGCATCTAGGTGGCTCAGTCCGTTAAGCATCTGACTTGATCTCAGCTCAGGTCTTAATTTCAGGGTCATGAGTTCTAGCCCCAGGTTGGGCTCCACACTGGGTGTTGGGCACTTAAAAAAAAAGAAAAGAAAAGAAAAAGAAAAAAAGGAAAGAAAAAACACACTTGACTTGGCTGTTACTAAAACAAAATGAAAATTTGCATTTGCTTCAAAACTGTCCATAAAGTTACAGGGTCAGGGTAATTAGAAAGGAAAAAGTCATAAACTGAAAGCTTGAAGTGATCCCTCCCAAAGCCCTAGCTAAAAGAGAAGAAGTATAGAACTGAATGCTTCTGGTATTGGCAACTTTTTCTTTACTGGACCATTCAAGATGTTAAAGTGAAGTATCTCTGCTGAAACACATCGCAGCCATATCCCATGGCTTTGGTTTAAGACATTACCCAGTCAAGTTTTATCATGCATTAACACAATCCTTTCTCCCAACAAGTTTACTTGTATCAGTTGCTATAGCTACAGTACTAGGAACAACAATTCCATTCTAGTAATATATGGGTATCTGGGGATGTAGAGTTCAACTGTAGGTGAGAGGCATTTATCATGGTAACAAAGACAACAGGGGAGATATGAGGAAGATGATCCTTAGTAGCAGACCTTACCCAACATCATGGGAGGTAGAGATGGTTCTCATTAAGGAGAACACATGCTTTAGATATGGGACAGGTTCAGTTTATCTTAATACCTGCAGTTTATCTTAATACCTGAAGTACAGGTACACAACAGCCCCCACCCAAACTTATTTAAGAAACATACCCATCCTCTCCAATAAAACATCCCCCAGGAACAATTCACTCTCACCCTCTCCATGACACCTCCTCTTCACCAACTGACAAAGACACTCTATCACACAGACCAAAGAGACAAGCCTACACAGTAAACCCCAATATCAACACTTGAGAAAGGCCTTCCCACTTTCAACCTAAACACTTGGATAGGAAATAAGAGACACAAAGAAATATCAAGACACTGATCAAACTAAAGGGAATGATCAATACATGTAATTCACTTGGTCACTGCAGAATCTATTCAATCAGACCACTAGCAAAATCAACCATCTTCAGATGAACTAAAAAGTATTCCTGCACAAGTGCATGTAAGTCTGTTCCACAGAAGTTCTGATTGATAGGCCTACCAGTCCATATTTGCACAGGTATTTTTCAAAAAATAAAGAGGCTTTTGTTTACTAATAACAAGACTACAATCACCACAACTTTTGAGGAGGGTCATTTTATCTTTATCTATCAAGCTTTTAAAACATAGGCCTCAGGGACGCCTGGGTGGCTCAGTGGTTGAGCATCTGCCTTTGGCCCAGGGCGTGATCCTGAGTCACGGGATCGAGTCCCACATCAGGTTCCCTGCATGGAGCCTGCTCCTCCTTTCTGCCTATGTCTCTGCCTCTCTCTCTAATAAATAAATAAAATCTTTAAAAAAATAAAAATAAAAAAACAAAACATAGGCCTCTGGGCAGCCCGGGTGGCTCAGCGGTTTAGCACCGCCTTCAGCCCAAGGTGTGATCCTGGAGTCTCAGGATCAAGTCCCATGTCAGGCTCCCTGCATGGAGCCTGCTTCTCCTTCTGCCTGTGTCTCTGCCTCTCTCTCTCTCTGGGTCTCTCATGAATAAGTAAAATCTTAAAAAAATAAAACAAAACATTGTTTTGCCCTCTTTGATCCAACAGTTCTAGGAAATTAGACTACATCTTCACACAGTGCCAAGGATATGAACAAGTAAGTTACTAGCACTGTTTGTAATGGTAAAAATCTAGAAACAATCTCTATGGCAGCTGTTAATGTATGGGACCTCAGGGAGTCTGGAAAATCAAAACTGTTTTCATAGTATTACTACTAAGAAGCTGTTTGCCTTTTTCACCCTTATTTTTTCAGTGTCTACACTGTTACTGCAAAATTTTGAATGCATAAGATTAAGAATCCTTTTTAAAAAATTAAACCCAACATTAAAGAGATTTGTAAAATTGTAAAACAGTGACACCCTTCTCACTAAATTCTGACTTATCAAAAGCTTTTTGAAGGCTTAGTTTTAAATTGTAATGTGGCAAATACCAGTAGATACAACTCATATGAACAAAAGCTTTTGGGAATCCCCAATTGTAAGAGTATAAAGATATCCTGAGGAAAGTTTCAGAAATGCTACTCTAATGCCACCAGTGTACTATGTGAATATATACAGTAAAATACTATGCTACTCTTAGATGACACATCTGTGTATCCTGACATAAATAGATGCCCCAAGTATACAGACAAAAAGGAAGTCTGTACAGTCAGGAAATGGGCGAGCAATAGTATTGGAGGGAAAATGCCACTCAGAACATCACCAAGACATCACCAAGACAATTGCAAGTAGAAGCTGTCAAACATAGATAAGCAAGAAAGATGGACAATAAAAGATTTAGTACAAGTATACATGATTTTAGGTCATTAAAAATATTCCCTCTCTGCTTCACAACATCTTTGTTCTTCCATGTAAAATGAAATGTGAGAGCTTTTCTTGTATTCTGTTGCCAATCCCCAACACCTCTATCAAAACAAACACCTCCAGGGAGCAGGGTGATAAGTAGCTGGTAGCGTAGAGAGTGAAGTATCATTCCAGTAGTGTTTAAATCAGACAACTACAACTAGGGCCTGCAGCCTGGATCTAGCCAGCAGACAGCTTGAGTCGTAGTCTAACACACACACTCATATGATGAATTCATGCAAATATTTTTAAATAGCAAGACTGTACATTTTTAAAAATCTAGATTTCTGGCTGAGTGCTGGAAAAAAGGATCACAAAACTAAACTGTCCAATCAAATAATCAATCAGGAAGACTTAGGTTTAGAAAAAAAAATAATACCCCATAGGGATACTGTATTAACTAAAAATTCATATTAAAGTGGCTATCCAGACATCTACTACAAAATCAGCATTCATTATTTTTTCTTAGAGCGTAGACAAAATACCATTTCACAGGCATCATTGTGCTGTTGAAAAATACAAAAATTAGTAATGACAACAATGATCCAGAAACATTATATAACAAAAGCTTAAACAGGTTTATTACACTGCTTAAGAAAAACATTTTAGAAAAAAAAAGAAAAAGAAAAACATTTTAGCATACAATATTTAGGAAACATTCCAAGAAAACTGCTAAGATTTTGATACAGTGTTACCTAGCGAGAAATTTCACTTGTTCAGAAGATATCATTTCCTTTCACTGGAGAAATGAGATATAGAGTTTCTGTAACTTTTATGGTTTTATTTTCAGTATCAACCAACCAATCAGATTCAGGTAGGTAAAGAAACATAGGTCCTGGTCTTAGTTTAGATTTGGATAAAAACTTATGGATTTCAGAACTACTAAGTCCAGTTCTGTCACTCCACAGTAAGCAATTTAACATCTAAAGCATTGCTGGCATATACTCCGTATCAATGCTCAAAACTAAGGGCAGGAGCTTAGGTACTATGCTTCATTAGTAGGAAGAAAACATCATCAAAAATGAAATTAATGGAAGTTCAAAATATCATCTGGACAGGACACCAGTGTAGGCTTTAAACCTAGTGTGTGTTCCCAGTCCCTTTCTCCTGATTGTGGCTCAAGATTACATACAGCATTTAAAAACTGAAATGGGGCAGCCGGGGGGACTCAGCGGTTTAGCGCTGCCTTTGGCCTAGGGTGTGATTCTGGAAACCCGGGATCGAGTCCCATTTCGGGCTCCCCGCATGGAGCCTGCTTTCTCCCTCTGCCTCTCTGCCTGTGTGTGTGTGTGTGTGTGTGTGTGTGTGTGTGTGTCTGTCATGAATAAATAAAATCTTTAAAAAAAATAAAAAATAAATAAAAACAAATGAAGGTTCAGTGGAGGAGGAGGAAAGGGTAGCCTTATATTAAAAGGTCCAATACCTGCATCAGGCCTTTACTACACTCTGGCCCTACTACCTATACCCAGAGTGGCTGATGGACTTCAAACTGTGAGAAGTTACCACACACAAAGTGACAAACAGGGTTTGCTTACCTAGTAAGGCCTAATAATTTTTTACAAAATAGGTCTACATGAGAAGAAAAAAAAAAGAGTTTAAATGAATTGTTCAAAGTGAAGGATTTCTTGCAGTACTGACACTGAGCTCTTCTCAGTAGCTAAATCTGGAATGCTTACTGTATGCAATATTCTACAACGCTTACTAATTTATGAGAAAAAAAAATTGCTGATACTTATCTCTGTTCATTTCTTTCACCACAACAGCCCAAACAAAACAAAAAAGGCTTTCCACCTTAAGTGTTCTGACCTCCTTTTCTAATTATAGTGGAGGTGAGGCACTACTTACAACCAAGTTCTACAACAGGCAGAGAGGTACAAGATTCTGGTTTTTACCATTAGCTACTAGTGCTAACTTGAACAAAAACATTTCCCCGTGTCTCATTTTCTTCGTGCCTCAAATGACACTGAAAATTTAACCTTTTAAACTCCGAAAAAGGTAACTCAGATAATAGATAAAACTATTTTGAAATATAAAAATTACTTTATTCAACTTAAGGTAAAAATCAAAATATAAGAACACTATTCTTGATGCTTGGCAAGTAATCCAGAATAAAGAGCATGGATATGATTTTTCATGTTAAATAGACATCCTTCAGTGTGTGGAGAAATTCCAAAGTCTTTATCAATTCTAAAATTAGAAGGTGGAAATAGTAAAAACCATAATGCAGTAGACTGATTTAAATATAAAGTGAGAGGGCAAGTTAGGGATTACATTATTACCCTTAATGCAACTTAAAAGGTATAGCATAAACTGAAAGAAGAAAAAAAGTAAATTTTTTGTTTGTTTGTTAGATGGAACTTTGTTGGTACCTGGCTATGACAAAAACCTTAGAAATGCGGTAATCTATCTTCATTGGAGAAAAGGCTATGTTCCCACAATACCCTTTGCCAGTAGGAACCTACTGAACAAGGATAAAACCTAGAGAGCGGGCTCAGTAGCTTGGCAGGACCTCTCTCTCCTCCAGAGTAAAGTGGGCTACAGATTTGCCAAATCATTCAGTTCAGAAGGGAAAGGCATACTTACTCAGAAAGTTGTGCCCTGTTAACAAGGAGGCCACAAGTACTTCCATTCAGAAATTGCCTTCCTGATTTTCAGTTTAGTGTATAAGCACCTCTAACAAGATAAATGACTCATTTTATGGAAAATCAGAAATACTTTCCACTTTGCTCACCACAATAAAAAGAAAATTCTCAATTATCCCATAATGGAGAATGGGAAAAGCATACAATAATGGATGACCGAAACTAGCAATCTGTACAAAAACTCCCATGTAGCTTGGAGATAAACTATAGTTTTAAATATCTTTAGGCTAAAAATTCTTTTCATGTTCTTTGAAATAAACTTTGAGCTTTTAAGTATAAAGTAGCAAACACAAGTAGACAGCAGTAAGGGAGTTTACGCTATAAACAGTTAATGATAATAATAGTCTCAAGTCAAAGGCTGTCTGAGCCTCAGTTTCCCCATCTGCAAAATATGGCTAATAATAGTACCTATACCAGCAGATAACAAGTAGAGTCTCTGGCACATAGTAGGGACTGGATAAATTTTTATTATTCCTATTTAGAGTTTTCCTGTCAGAAGACAGTACTAATCATCAAACGAGATTATTTCTGACAATATTTCGTAAGTATGCTGCAATCTTCTAAGCCCACTCCTTTGATTTAGTTTTCCTTACATCTTAAATTAACAAGGACAAATCAGTTACGTTTATTTCAGCTTTCTTTCTCTATCAATAAAAAATAAATAAAATAAAAATAAATAAAATAGATAAAACTTACGGCCTTTTTGTTTTTGCCATTCAACCTGTTTCATTGCAGGTTCCCAAAAATTCCCAAGGGAGGAAACGAGTTTAGGGGCTATTTTCCAAAGTGGTAACAATAAAAATGGGGAAAAAAAACAGATCCCAACACAAGTAGGTGGACAAGGATTCCCCAGGATAGTATGACATTGAAACGTAATGCTTAAAAATACTTTTTAAACAAAGGATCCATTCATAGAATGAGTCCAATTAAATATGTGATGTGACAGTTATACATGTTCTTTGAAGTTAGGAAATTTCAAAGAATTGGTCTCACATCTACACACACTTTCATCTGGAAGTTAACTGAACCTACAAAGCCCACGCTTTTCAACTCATTATGTAAGTTTTCCAAACAGGCAAAGGAAAAGAGGATATGTGAGAGTAACTGGTGACTATGTGAGAGACACAAAAGCACACTAACACATTCAAACTTGTATTTTTAAGAGGCAAATAAATAGGCCTCAGAAAAATAAACTCAAGGTATTCAAAATCCTTTAAACGCCTCTAAAGGAAATAATTTCTAAGTTATTTTCAGCAGCCTTATGAAGTTAACCTGTGGGCAATATAGCTCTAAAGTACAATTTTTCAATTCAAATTGAAAATCAATGTCCCTAGAGTCTTTAATCACAGAGGGGTGAGTCTTGTTTGTTTTTCATGGAACGGAGAGTTCTGGGTTGAAAGTCCAATTAAAATTCCTTGAGACCCGCTGCAATAATTCAGATACAGAACAACTACAATCCTAATAAACTGAAGCGCCTAAAGTGAAATTACAGACTAATGTAACAAGACAAGTTTTCCACTTCAAAAGTAACAATTTGGAAATACTTTCACCTGATGTGGACATTTTAAGCGAAACTCCGAAATACGTCACAGAGGGAGGCGGCAAACACTGAACCTTGAAAAATGTGCAACACTCATTTTCAAACTAGGTCTCTGAAACTTGAGGGCCGTTTCAAAATAATGGGAACCACAAGCACTATGGCAGATACCAAAGGTTTCAAACTTATCTGCCAACTTCTCCCCACCTGTTAACTGAACCAAATTGTGATCACACATTTAAGCGGTCCAAAAAAAAAAAAAAAAAAAAAAAAAACCCGCGAATAAAATGGTTCCACCCTTGCAAGACGCCTACACAAACTATACACAGAATTCTGCATTACTGGGGGGGAAAAAAAAAAAAGACAACACCAGGTAACACAAATCCATCTTCTTTCTCGAGGCAAAGAAGCATTTCTCTGCCATCCATGAACCGGAGTTGCCAACCTGCTGCAACAGGATCAAAGAGATGTAGCAGAAAAATAGTTTAAAGGGGGGAGTGCGGGGGGAGGGGGGGGGGTGGCGGCACAGCAAGCACAACGTTCTCCAAAGAGTGACACCTAAGAACTTTCTTCGCTCCCAGAAAGTTTCACGCCTGCTTCACAGATGAGTGAACTAAGGCAGAAGATCGGATTAATCAGTGCCTTTCTCAAGGTCACTCTGGTGCAACAGAACGGCACCGTCCAGGCCGCCGATCTAGGCCCCCGCCCTCGGCACACGCCCGGGGGGCTCCGCTCCAACGAGCCGGGCTCCCCTCGTCGCCCAAACGCTACCGGGCGCGGGGAAGAAAACGAGACCCTCCGAGCGCTGGCGGTGGCGGTGGCGGTGGCGCTGCAGCGAGCTCCGGGAGGACCCGGGCGCCGGCGGTCCGCCCTCCCCCGGGGCGGCGGCCGCCCCCTCCGACCTCGCAGGGAAGCCTCTGGCCCCCAACACCCAGCGATGTGGCCCGGGGCCGCCGGCGCCGGCGAGGGTCCCGCCGCCAGGGGCCTCGCTTACCGTCGCTCTCGGCCCTGACAAGCAGGGACATGCCCTTCAGCCGCTCCACGTAGCCGGACGACACATGCCCGGTGCCCCGGTCGTCCCACTGCCGGTCCTCGTTGAGCGTGTAGACCTTCACCCGCCGCCGGGTGTCGGTCATCGTGCCGCCCGCGGGCCGGGGCACAGGCCCCGCTGCAGTCGCCCAGGAACGGGGGCCGGCGCCGGCGGGAGGACGCCTGCAGGCGGGGCGCTCCCGGGCTCACTGCCGCCGCTGGCCGCCGCGGGGCCGCGGGGCCGCCCGCATGGCCCGCTCCCCGGCCCGAGCTCTGGGCCCCGGTGCTCCTCGCCTCCGACTCCCACTTCTGGGCGCTATTGTCCGCGCGCGGGGAGCCCGGCCGCCCCGAGAGGGGCGCGCAGCGCTTCGCAGCCTCCCGGGCCGATGCGGTAGGACCTCGGGGCGCCGCTCACTGCCCCGCCGCCGCCTCCGCCATGATCTCCGCGAAGCCGCTTCCCGCGCCGCCGCCGCCTCCTCAGGCCGCCGCCGCCATGTTTTCCTTCCTTCTACCTGGCCCTGCCGCGGCCGCCAGCGGCTCCGCGCTCCGCTCCCCGGCTTCAAACGTCCCAAGCCGAGGGGCACCTCCTCCTGCTGCAACTGCTACCGCTGCGCCGGAGCCTGCGAGAGCCCCCCCGGCGCGCGAGCGCTCCTGCCTCCTGGAAGTCCCTTTCCCCTCGCCGCTGCCGCCGCCTCTTCCGTCTTCCTCACGGAGCCAAAGCCGCCGCCATCTTGGTTCGCCCCTCAATAGCGGCGCGCGGGGCCACCCAGGCAGCAGCTGCAGGGGCGGCCCGTTGGCCCCACCATTTAAAGAGACAGGAGCGAGGCCGGGAGCCTCGCTGCGGCGGAGGCCTCGGACGGAGGCGGGAGGCGGGCGCCGAGCTGCCGAGGTGGCGGGAGCGCAGGGAGCGGAGGAGGCGGAACGCTGGTCGCGCCGCTGACGGCCCGGGGCTCCCTCGCGCTCCCTGCACGCACTGTCGTGCGAGCGCGGGGCGGCGTGTGCGCCGTCGCGCCCTGTGTTCGTCATCAGCCCCGCTCGGGGACTCGGAAGGGGCGTGGAGCCCGCGTCCGGCCTCGGCGCGCCCGCCGGCCGCGCGCCCGGCGTCTCGGGGTGCGGGGGCCGCCGCGGCCTCGGCCTGTCGGGCTGCGGGCGCCGGGCCCCCCCGCCTCCCCCTCCACCGGCGTCCTGTGCCGCGCGCCGGGAGCGCACCGTCGGGGAGGCGCCGGAGCCCAGGCGATGTCAGGCGCCTTCCTCGGGGAGAAACGGAAAGGCTTCCGGGGACGGCCCCAGGTTTGCGCGGCGAGGGCGGCCGCCCGCCCGGGAGCCGCCGTGGGGCGCGTCTGCAGAGCGGACGGACGGACGGCCGCAGGCCCGGGGGCGCGGCTACACCCGCCCCGCCGCGCCCGCCGACCGCCCGCGCGCTCTCCCGCTCCTCCGTGTTGCAAGGAAAGCAAGACCCGAGGGACGCACGAAGCCCGGTCGCCGTGCGATGCTGTGCAGCCGCGCTGAGCAGTTCTCAACGGGGGCTGTGAGGGCCTGAAGATCCTCACAAAGGAATCGGACCCCCCCCCCAGATTCTCACCCTCGTGCAAGCAAGAGCCGCCGTTTGGGGGCTTTCCCTGTGTCCACTAGACGTGACACGAGCCACGTGTAATTCAGAATTTTACAGTAGCCGCTCTCCGAGAAAGTACAAAGAAGCCGCTGAAATGTATCTTCATAATGTATTTTATTGGATGCGGTATCTTCAAAGTTTTAATCCTCAGTATGACGTCAATGATTTTTTTCCATTCCTTTTTTTTTTTTTTTTTCCTTCGTACCTGAGTTCAAGACGCGATGTGTGTTTTGCCCCTCGGCGTTTTCCCCCTTAGCTTCTCCTTGGAAGCTAAATCTCCTTTGCAAATAACCTAATCTGTACTTAGAGTGTATTAAGCTTACAGTGGGAAAAGGATATTCGCATATTCAAGTTATTTTCTTCCAAAAGTATCCATTTTTAAAATGTAAAAGTTTAAAATTCAGTTCCTTATTCATTCGCACTAGCCCCATTTCAAGGGCTCAGTAAGCCCCTGTCTAGTGGCCACCATTATGGCAGGTCCAGGTGCTTGACATCACCAGGAATCTCCCATCAAACCTGCAAATGCATCTATCAGGAAGAGGCCCTGACAGCAACACCAGTACTGAGAAACGGGTTGCCCAGGATATGGGATTTTTCTGTTTTAAATCAGAAGTTGGGGCAGCCCGGGTGGCTCAGCGGTTTAGCGCCGCCTTCAGCCCAGGGCCTGATCTTGGAGACCCAGGATGGAGTCCCGTGTCGGGCTCCCTGCGTGGAGCCTGCTTCTCCCCCTCTGCCTGTGTCTCTGCCTCTCTCTCTCTCTGTGTGTGTCTCTTATGAATAAATAAATAAGATCTTTTGAAAAAAATTAAAACTAAATAAAAATAAGATAAATCAGAAGTTGGGACAGTCCTCCCCCACTGACAAATACAAAGAGGTGCTTACAAAGAACAGTCGGAGACTTTCCTCTTTTGCCAACAAAAGGGGAAAATTATAAAAAATAAAACTGTTGTCTAAAAAATAAAACACAGTAATGTCAAGCATCAGGGGGTGACAGCAATTTTGTCCACTTTTGATCCAGTAAGACATCATTAAATTTATTGTTCCTACTTACTTGAACCGCAAACCAAACATGAAATAATTTGTGGAAAAAAAATCAACTGGACTCACTCCTATCACTCTTATCTCCCTTCTAAAACTCTCTATAAAGCTGGTGGTGCTTTTTTTCCCTACTCAAAGTAAGAGAAAGAACTTGAGCCACTGAAAGAAAAAAAGCCACTCTCCCTTCTGAGGCCACCAGTGAAAATCAGATCTTGCCGTGATGGCAGGTATTGGTAGGAGGGGACCTGGGGAGTGGAGCACTATGAAACTTGGTGTCTACTCAGGAGGCAGGTGCTGCTCTGATGTATAGTGTGCTCCTTGAGTGGATTCCTTCAGAGCCAAGCCAACTTCCCAGGTAAGAACAACCACACACTTGAAAAAAGAGATCTAGAATGAACTATATCACAGTTCCTTGAAAAAGGCCTGTCACTCACCTTTGCACTTCTGTCTTGAAAAAGAAGATCCAGAGGATGCCTGGGTGGCTCAGCTGTTGCGTGTTGTCTGCCTTTGGCTCAGGGTGTGATCCCGGGTGCGGGAGTCAAGTCCTACATTGGACTCTCTGCCGGAAACCTGCTTCTCCCTCTGCCTGTGTCTCTGTGTCTCTCATGAATAAGTAAATAAAATCTTGGAAGGAAGGAAGGAAGGAAGGAATGAAGAAGGAAGGAAGGAAGGAAGGAAGGAAGGAAGGAAGGAAGGAAGGAAGGAAGGAAGGAAGGAAAAAAAAAAAAAAAAAAGAAGAAGACTCAGCTCCTGAGACTGCTTTCTATCTAGGGGAGGGAAATCAGGTTGGGCCAGTATATGCTTTCCTTGTTCTCTGCCACAGCTGACAAGTCTCCTCTCTCACCCTTTTTTGAGATGGGTGTCAAAGATTGCTTAGTTGGTTGACATGCACACGTGGTTAATGAAGATTTGAAATGAGGTATCTGCAAGACAAGCTAGTCCACAGACATTTTCTAAGACTTCAGATAAAAATTTGAGTCATTTTCACTTTTGCCCCCACCTTTGTACTTGGCCCCTCCCCAAGGCCTACTAACTTTCTTCTCTTTCCTATCCCCTGATTTGATTCTGCTATTTTATTTCTTTGGTCATCATCTTAGGATTTGTTGTAACTGAAGTTCTCCGACTCAGTTACAGAAGGTGACTCCAGAAACTGGAGTCTCGTACTCTGAAATGGCAGGGCTCAGAGCCCTGCAAAGAACACAACCAGGCACTGGCAGAAAATAGCAGCATTAACATCAGCATTTATGTTAGTTTGCAGGGCCGTGAGGAACCCAGAGAGTCCCCTGCCTGTCTCCCAAGACCCCCCCCCATGAAGGAATTCCCATGCACCCAGAAGTAAAACCAAGTGTTCCTGTAGGCCAGCCAAAGGAAGTCATTATAGCAATAAAGAGAAAGGGGAGATGGGTATTGGAATTATCCATGGGGAATTTCAACCTACACATGCTTTCTCAATTTCGTACTTCCCTCAGGGATGGGTACTTAAAATACACAGCCCCCATCAGCATCTCCCTAGGTGTCCAAGTAGCTCTAGCTCTGCATATTATTCAAGGGATGGCAAATGTGGCAGTCATGAGAACATGCCTCACTGACTTTTGTTTAAGATTTTATTTATTAGAGAAGGCATGGGTGGGGGGAGTGACAGAAGGAGAAGCAGACTCCCCACTGATGTAGGGCTCCATATAGGGCTCCATCCCAAGACCCTGAGATCTTGGCCTGAGCTGAAGTCAGACCCTTAACTGACTGAGCCACCAAGGCGCCCCCCTTTACAGACCTCATTTTCCAAGGAGCATAATTCACCTGAGCCCCGAGTTGCTACACTCTGAAATGCATCACTGCTTTTGTAAAGGACACCTGTCTGTCATAGGCTGCTCCCCTCCAAGGACAATGCAGCAGGATCCTAAGGCAGATAGTCCTGGGAAGCGTCTCTTCTATAGGCTGACTTTGGCTCAACAACCCCTTTACCAGCTTTGTCAAACCTTCCTTAGAGTGCCCTGCATTCTAGGATGCTTTCACCCAACCCTCTTTTCCTCTTTCTTCGCTCAGAGTTGGACTCATGCCTCTCCCAATCATTCTGGCTATTTCCTTTTATATAAGGGTTTCCTCCAGTAAATTCCTTATGTGCTTAATCTCAACTCGGTGTGTGCTCTTTGGAGAGCTCAGACTAGTGCTAAATTCAGCTCTAAGGTCCAGTAAATCTTCAAATGTAAAAAGAGCTAAATCTTGATTTATCCATAATATAAGATTTTAACTAGAAATGAGAAAACTAAAATTTACTTACAGCTACCCCTATGTTGAGGCCTGCTGAATTATATACTGAGAGCTAATATGTATGTTCTTAATGAATTTGATTTTTATGTTTCCTAAAGTTCTACAGAATAAGAACAATTTTTCTTATACAACTATCACTTTGTTCTTTCTCAGATTTTTCCTAATAATTCTGATTTCTCTCAAATATGAAAGGTTTGCAATACAAAAAGATATTCTTTTTTCAAATTTATATCTTTCTGAGTTTTGAGAAGGACTTCAGAATGAAAAGAACATGTACATCCTCCCTGCTCTCATCTGAGTAGACCAGATTCCTTTTAAATCATGTCAAATCTGGATTTTTTTTTTTAACTGTCTGACACTTTACTCATCCCCAAAGGGACTGAGTAATATCTTTGGTGACCAGATCACAAGGGTTTCCTATTTGTAGGGAGTGCTTTGTGGTAGATAATTTTTTTCAGATAATTTTTGGCATAGAATAAATAAGTATAATCTGAATGTAAAAATGCATCCACACATTCATTATTCCAAAACAAAAACAAAATTTGTTTTTCCACAATTTGATAACCAGAAAGCATATGTGGCCAAGGATGATGGTATCAACATGAAAGCATGAAATTTATTTAGCTATACCTAAATCAGAAATGAAATGCTTGTGACTTTGTTTTTGCCATTCCAAATATTCTAACCTTGTATTTGAGAATTAGATAGTTATACTTAAGTATAACCAAAAATTCTGTCCCTTACCCCTTTGGCCACAGCAAAAATTCTGTCCCTTACCCCTCGGCCACAGCAGTTAGGTCAGTTAGTACTTGACATAAGCCAGGACAATCAAAATGTTGCCTGGATTTTTCAGGCTATCACTGGGTGAAAACGTTCTTACCTCCTGACCATGACAGCTGGAAGGGTGTGGTATAGGACTGCCCACCCTTGGTGCTCCCTGCTGCCCTACCCCACCCCCAATGTGGGCAACTATGTCTGCATCAGGGAAAATAGCAGAACATTCTCTTGGGAGTCCAGTTATCTCCCAAACCAGACCAGTGCTGTTGGGGTTCTGAGGTCTGGTAAGAAGGGAAATGAACATGGGCCACCTAGATGGCTCAGTCAGTTAAACCTCCAATTCTTTTAGCTCAGGTCATGATCTCAGGATGGTGAGTTGGGCTCTCTGCTTAGCAGGGAGCCTGCTGGAGATTCTCTCTCTCCCTCTCCCTCTGACCACTGCCCATTCTCTCTCTCTCTCTCTCTCTCTGTCTCTCTAAAAAAAAAAAAAAAAAAAAAATTAAAGCGAGATGAAGTTGTCCTTTCATCTATACCCTACCTTGGCCTCTGAAACTTAATCTTGTATTACTCGTCATGAATGCAAGCTCTTTCCTTAGAGTTCCATGAGTAAACATCATCTAACATGGTTTAAAAACTTACTCTCAAGGTCTTTGACATTTTTCCCCACTAAAAATAGAATCTCTGCCTCTTTCTTTTAAATCTGAGCTGGCCTTGATAACATGTTTGTAATCAATAAAATGAAGAAAAAGTGACACTGGAAGCTAGACAACATCTACCTGTTTGTTTGGTTTTGGTTAAGATTTATTTACTCATTGGAGAGAGAGAGAGAGAGAGATTGAGCAAGAGCATGAGCAGGAGAGGCAGAGGCAGAGGGAATCTCAGCCGACTCTGCTTTAAGTGCAGATTCTGATGTGGGGTTGGATCATTACCAGAGCTGAAGCCAAGAATCAGATGCGTGACCAACTGTTCCACTCAGGCACCCCAGCCTGGTTTTCTTAGAAGGCTTCCTGAGCTGCCAGGTAAGAAACTCAACACCCTTAACACCCTTATTAGGCCACATGTAGCTGCTCCTATAGACAGTTGATATTGAAAAGGCTCACAGCCTATAAATGTTTCATTGTAGACAAGGGGAACTCTTGGAGGACAGCAGCACAACCCTCCAACTGCAACTGTGCGACAACCTTCAAATGGGAACTGCCCAGCCAAGCCATTCCCCAATTCCTGATCTTATAAAACTGAGAGCAAAGTAAAATGGCTACTTTAAAACCACTCAACTTTGAGGTCATTTGTCACATAGTAACAGTAACTAGAACATAGGTTTGCTTGGGTCATTTGTTCTAACCTCAAAGAGATGTAGTCATTTTCCCAGGGTGGAATAGATGGTGATGTAAATAGTTTTGTATTTTAAACAAGTCTCCTCTGATAGGTTCCTTATCTCTCATAGAAAGAACTCTTAGGATTCCTGGGTGGCTCAGTGGCTTAGTGCCTGCCTTTGGCCCAGGGCGTGATCCTGGAGTCCCGGAATCAAGTCCCATGTCAGGCTCCCTCCATGCAGCCTGCTTCTCACTCTGCCTGTGTCTCTGCCTCTCACTGTGTGTGTGTCTCTCATGAATAAATAAAATCTTTAAAAAAAGAAAGAAGGAAGGACAGAAGAAAGAAAAAAAGAAAGGAAAGAAGAAAGAAAGAAAGAAAGAAAGAAAGAAAGAAAGAAAGAAAGAAAGAAAGAAAGAAGAAAGAAAGAAAGAAAGAAAGAAAGAAAGAAAGAAAGAAAGAAAGAAAAAGAAAGAAAGGAAAGAAAGAAAGAAAGAAAGAAAGAAATAAAGAAAGAAAGAAAGAAAGAAAGAAAGAAAGAAAGAAAGAAAGAAAGAAAGAAAGAAAAAACTCTTAATTAGATACAATGACTAGATAAAGTGGAATGTTGGGCACATTTGAGATCTCTAATAGCTGACTCTGGTTCTAAAATTTAATTTGGGAAATAGATAACAGATCTTAAATCAACCTTACAGGAACTGTATGGATATTTTGTAATACTGAAATTCCTTAGCTTTGGGTTTTGTTGTTGTTCCTTTTTTTTTTTTTTTTTCTTTTTTTACATGTAGGTGGCCTTGCAATTTTTATTTCATTAAACTTAACGTTTACTTACATTATTATTTCTATCTGAAGTTGGATCAAAGTAGAAAACAATGGAAGGGGGAGAGGATGATAAAAAGTGGAGGTAGGACCTTCTCTCTATGGGTGATGCTGGAAACACTGTATTTTCTCCAAGAGGCGGTGAAAGGTCAGCATTAACTTTCTCAGGTTCTATGCAGGACCGATTGAAACCAGGATGGTGGGCTTGCAAGATGGGTGTGAGAAAGGAGAGAGAGAATGGAAGCATGGTTGAAGCTCAGGCGTATCCGAGAAAGCAGAGCCTGAGACGAAGACCTGGTAAGGAGTATCTTGGCTGGGGAATGGGAGCTTCTGGAGAAAAGCAAGGAAGAGGGGGTAGGAGGCAGAGAAGGAGGAGCAACCAATACAAAGAGAGAAGTGTTCCTCACCCCCAATGCCACTGCCGGATGTGAACTAGTCTCTGTTCCACAAGACCATTAACCTGGGAGGGGAAGAGGAAAGCATTTATCCCTAGCTCCCATGTCCTGCAGTCAAAAGTTTGCCCCTTACAGCATTACTTCCCCTGCATGTCTGGGCTGGGTATGACGGGATGTGGGGCAGTTTCTCAGGACCCCCCAGCTGCTGCACCAGAGAAGCCCTGGGGAAGGAAGGGAGAAGCACCTGATACACAGCTGTGGTGAGGCCATTGGGTTGCACCCATGGGAATCCAGTCCAAAAATCTTGCTTTCACCTTTATTGACCATGTAAGTACTTAATATTCACTTTTTAAATATCAAGAGTTATTTTTAAAATACATTTTTATATATACACAGCTATGGTGAAACCTATAACTAACTATACATAATGGTAAGGATACCTATTTGTCTAAAACCCATTGGGTAGATTGAAGCTTTTCTGCTGAAAAATAACTCCCCCCCCCCCACCTCTGAAAATCAGAAAAAAACTTTTTATATTCTAAGAAATGGCTATTGTAAATGGGTTGGAAAGATGTTTTGGTCAGTGAGAATACTTACTTAGGCATATATTTAACCATCTGTATTATACCAACCAGATTCTGATTACGGGTGTAATTAGCTAATTCCTTTTTGAGCTATGAAGAAGTTTAAATCCACAGAGAGCAAAGCTCTCTATCCACAGCTTTATCCATAAAATAAATAATGGAATTTTGTATAACACATTTAATATTATTTAAATTGAGATCTGGGGTGCTGGTATTCACACAGATGAACTCTTGCCAGAAAATTTCATGATAAGAATGGGGATTTGGCAAGATAAGACTTTTGGTTTATAGCCACTCTAGGCCTTAGCTTGGCTTGCGGTTCAATGTGCTAGGTATTCTTCATCTGACTGCTTCCTCTGGATCTGTGGCCTGGGAACTGATCCCCAGAGAGTATTTCACCCAGGCTCTCTTGCCCCATGGCTTCTTTTATCTAGTTGGGCTCAGTCAATAGGAAGAATAGGAAGAATTGCATGAGATTGTTGGGGGTTGCAGAGAGATACGAGGAAAAAGTGATTGTGATATTTTTTCTTTTGTCCTCTTTTTTTCTCCTCGGTTCTGTCAGGGACAAGTAGTTTGATATGGCTGGAGTGCAGGGGTCTTTAGTGGAGCGAGATGGTGCTGGAATCGGTGAGGATCAAATCCTGAAGGCTTCTCTTTGTTTTGGACTTTATTTTGGAGGGCACAGGGATTCGAAGTAGGGGGCTGTGATGACTGGATTTGTGTTTTTTCAAGATCACTCTGGAAGCAATGTGGAGGACCAATTAGAGAGAGGTGATATCAAAGTAGGAGGGTCCCTTTGTAACTTAACAGCCCCAAATTAGGCAAGAAATGACAAATTATTGAATTAAAGCAGTTCCAGTGAGTAGAGAGGGGAAGGAATGGATTTCAAGTAATCTTACCCTTCCCATAGGGAAAGTATCAGTGGGATGCTGGAAGTCCATTACCCAGCAGTAATGAAGACCATCCCAGCTTGGAACTCAGAGAAGGTCAAGTAGGATCCTGTATTTTCATCCCCACCTGGCAGTAATGAGACAGCACTCCCTTCCCCTGGTGAAGTGGGGTCTGAAAAACCAGATAAAAAGAGGGTTTGGGCCCCTGGGTGGTTCAGTGGTTGAGCGTCTACCTTCAGCTCAGGGCGTGATCCTGGGGTCCTGGGATTGAGTCCTGCATTGGGCTCCCCAGAGGGAGCCTGCTTCTCCCTCTGCCTGTCTCTGCCTCTTTATCTGTGTCTCTCATGAATAAATAAATAAATCTTAAAAAAAAAGAGAGTCCAAGTAAGAGCCAGAGTTTCATAACATATTATGCAAAGTATCCTGATTTAGTTACAAAATATTGTCATATCAAGAACCAGGCAGAGCTCAAATTGAAGGAAAAAATACATCTAATAGATGCCAACATTGAGATGACAGAGATATTAGAATTATCTGACAGGGCACCTGGGTGGCTCAGTCAGTTAAGTGTCTGCCTCTAGCTCAGGTGATACCAGCGTCCAGAGATTTAGTCCCACATCAGGGCTCCTTGCTCAGGGGGAAGTCTGCTCCTCCCTCTCCCTCTACTCCTCCTCCCCTGCTCATGCGCTCACTGGAGCTCTCTCACTTTCTCTTTCAAATAAAATCTTTTAAAAAAGAGTTATCTGACAAAGATTATAAAGCAGTCATCATAAAAATGTTTCAACTAACAATGATGAATACACTTGAAACAAGTGAAAAAATAGTCTCAACAAAGAAGTAAAATACATAATGGAGATGAACCAATTAGAAATTTTTAGAAATAAAAAATATAGTGAAAAACTAAACTCAATGGATGAGCTCAGTATAAGCATCTAGGAAACACTGACCTTGGAGACAGAACAATAGAAATGACTCAATCTGAACAACAAAGAAAAATAGGCTGGGGGCGGGGAATGAGCAGAGTCTCAGAGACCTGTGACCATCACAATGATCTAACATTCATGTTATTGGAGACCTAAAAGGAGAGTCAAAAGAGAGGGAGTATTCAAGGAAACAGTGACCAAAAATTCCCCCCAGTATGGTAAAATACGTAAACCTGCAGATTCAGGAAGCTGAGGCTACTTCACACAGGGTAAACCTAAAGAAATCACACCATTTACATGAGAGTCAAGCTTCTGAAAACTACAGTTTTGAAAGCAGGGAGAGAGAAAGAACACCTAAAACGACAGGGGGAAAACAATTTGAAGGACAGCCAGTACATACAGAACAGCCACTAAAAAGCTTTACAAAGAGACACACTTAAAACACTATGGATCAATCAGAATAGAATTCTAAAAACTACTCAAGAAACCCCACAGAATAGCAGGAAAAGAAAGAAAACAGAACGGAGCACCAAAAAATGAAATAGCAGACTCAAGCCCCAGCACATCAACAATTATAAAATATAAATGGTCTAAATACACCAATTAAAAGACAGAGATTGGCAGAGTGGGTTAAAAATAGCCATACCATATGCATTTATAAGAATCTCCCTTTAAACATATCAGTGTAGGCAGCTCAAGAGACAGGGAGAGAAAAAAACATTTGTTGTGCAAATGAACAAAAGAAAGCCACCATGGCCACAGATCGGGGAAAGGGAGACTCAGAACAAAGAGAATTTCCCGAGACAGTGACTTGATATAATAGGGTCAATCCATCAAGAAGACAGAAATCCTAAATGTGTATGCTCCAAACAACAGAGCTTCGAATGTGTGGCTAGAACTGAAAGAAATAAACACCACTGCGATTACAGCTGGAAACTTCAACACCCCTCTCAAAATTGATAGAACAACTAGACAGGAAATCAGCAAGGCTGTAGAAGAGCTCAACGACACCATCAACCCACAGGATCTAATTGACATGTATAGAATTTCATCCAACAAAGTGAAGTGCCCACCAAATGTATCTACGTAGACCATATCCTGGGCCCTGAAACAAACGTCAGTAAACGTAAAAGAATAGAAATCATACAGTGTGTGTTCTGCAATCATAATGGACTCAAGCTAGAAATCGATAGCGAAAAGAGAATAGGTGTGTCTTCAGCAAATGGAGACAAACATTTATAAATAACCCAGGTATTAAAGAATAAGTCTCAAGGGAAATTTAAGAAATTGAACAGAGGGACAATAAAATACCTTATTTAATAACAATAAAAATGAGCTGAATGAAAATTTTTAAATTTTTTTAATAATAAATTTATTTTCTATTGGTGTTCAATTTGCCAACATACAGAATAACACCCAGTGCTCATCCCGTCAAGTGCCCCACTCAGTGCCCGTCACCCATTCACCCCCACCCCCACCCTCCTCCCCTTCCACCACCCCTAGTTCATTTCCCAGAGTTAGGAGTCTTTATGTTCTGTCTCCCTTTCTGATATTTCCCACACATTTCTTCTCCCTTCCCTTCTATTCCCTTTCACTATTATTTATATTCCCCAAGAGCTGAATGAAAATTAAAATACAAATTTTCATAGCATGTTACAATGTATAGGACATGGCTAAGGCAGAGTGGAGGGGAAATTTATAGTTATGCATATCTTAGAAAAGAAGAAGTTTCTCACATCAATCATCTAACCTCTCACCTCAAGACCTAGCAAAAGAAGAACAAAATAAATCCACAGCATGTGGGAAAGAGGAAGGAATAGAGATTAGAGCCGAAATCAATAAAATTGAAAACAAAAATAATAGAGAAAAATCAATGAAAAAAGGGGCTGAATCTTTGAAAGGATCAGTTTAGTTGACAAACCTCTCAAAAGACTGACAAAGGAGGGAAAAAAAGACACAAATGATCAATATCAGGAATGAAATGGGATATCATTATAGACCCTGTGGGCATCCAAAGGGTAGTAGGGAGTACTGTGAACAACTCTATATACATAAATCTGACAACTTAGATGAAGTAGACCAATTCCTTGAAAAACACTAACTACTGCAACTTACCCAGTATGAAATAGATCATTTGAATAGCTCTGTGATAGTTAACCCTATGTATGTGTAATTAAAAGTCTCCCCCAAAAGAAATCTTCAGGCCCAGATGGTTTCACTGGAAACTTCCTGTCAAGATCCTTAACTCAATCACATCTTTTGTCATAAGATTATTCTTTTGTCGACTAAAGGGATATTTGTGGGTTCTGGGGATTAGGATGTGATCATTTCTTTTTTGGGAGCCACCATTCAGCCTTCTACATATAGCCACAGTAAGCAAGATTGTGTGGTGAAGGGACAAAGAGATTAATTGAAATATAGATGCAGAAAATAGACCCACACAAACATGTCCAACATATTGATATATTTTTTAAGTGGAAAAATAATTCAATGGAGGCGAGATACCCTTTTCAATAAATGATGCTGGAGCATTAGGACATGGAGACTGCTTCTCCCTCTGCCTGTGTCTCTGCCTCTGTCTCTCTGTCTCTCATGAATAAATAAAATCTTTTAAAAAAAGGATATCCATAGGGAAGAAGAAGAAGAAGAAGAAGAAGAAGAAGAAGAAGAAGAAGAAGAAGAAGAAGAAAAGAAGAAGGAGACGGAAGTCGAAAAGAAAGAAAAAGAGAACTTTGATCTAATTTTGACATCTTACAAAAAATTAACTAAAAATGGATCTTGTCCTTAAATGTAAAATGTAAAGCAATAAAACTTTTAGCAAAAAAACATATGAAAAATTCCTTGGGAACTAGGAGAAAGAAAAAAATTCTTGGACTCAACACCAAAAACACAATCTGTAAGAAGGAAAAAAATATCAATAAATAGGACTTCATCAAAATTAGAAACTTCCTCTGTGACAGATCCTGGATAAAAAGATAAGGTACAGACTAGGAGAATTTATTTGCAAACCACAATATTGGACAAAAGATTTTTTTCTAAAGTATATAAGAACACTCAAAACAGAGAAACACACACACACACACACACAGAAACACTGCACAATCCAACACAGCATAATTTTAAAAATGACCAAAGATATGAGCAGACATTTCACCAAAGAGGATGTACAGATGGGAAATACATAGATGTTCGCCATCATTAGCCATTAGGAAAATGCACATCAAATCTACAATGTGCTGTCTCTATATACTTAATGGCTAAGATGAAAAAGTAGTGACAACACCAAACATTGGTAAGGAGGCAGAGAGATGGGACCACTCATATCACTGCTGGAAAGCATTTTGTTATTTTCTTAAAAAAATAAAAACTAATTATGAGCCAGCAATTGCACTCCTGGATGTTTATTGTAGAGAACTGAAAGCTTATATTCACAAGTCTTTATAGCAATTTCTTTGTAATAACCCCAAACTATAAACAACCCTGATATTCTTGTATGGGTCAATGGTTAACCAAACCATGGTCCATCCCTACCTTGGAACAGCATTTGCCAATAGAAAGCAGGGCAATGACCTGTATGAATAGCCAGAGAGCTATGCTGGGTGAAAAAAGCCAATCCCAAAGCTTGCATACTCTAGGATCTCATTTATGGAACATTCTTGAAATGATACAGAGGTTGAAATGGAGAACAGAATAGGGATTGCCAGGGGCTAAAGAAGTGGGTGCGAGGAGCTGTAGGGAAGTGGGTGTGGTTATAAAGGAGCAAGAGCAGGGATCTCTGTGGTGATGGAAATGTTGTGTATCTTGACTGCATCTGTGTTAGTATCCTGATTGCGATATTGTACTATATATAACTTGCAAGTCATTTCCTTGGAGGAAAGTGGGTTTGGGGTTACACAGGATCCTTCTCTATTATTTCTTACAGTGGCTTGTAGATCTGTAAGTCTCTCAAAATAAAAATTTTAATAAAAATGCTAGTAAGAGGCAAACAACCCATGTAACCACCGTATACAGTTGGCTACAGTTCGTTAACATGCTATTTTCGATCACCTGTTGTGACATTCTTGATCATCATTCCTCAAGCATTGCCCTCTGCCCTCTTACTGTCCCCTTGGGGAACTCCATCTGACTCTCTCTTACCAGCACTTCTAGATCTACCATATTTTCTGTATTTTCCATCATGTTGCGTCTCTAATCTAGTCTGACATTCTTTGCTTTTTAACCGGACTGCTTAGTTATAACAATCTGTGATCCAGTTAATGAACTCTCCCTTTTCCTAGGGTTATCTCCAAACTTGCTCCTTACTTAGACTTAGCTTGCACAAGGTTTCATAGCCTGTGCCTGATAACTTCAATGCCTGAAAGGCTTTGTAGTTGCTTCATTTGTTTTTCTACTTTCTCTTGCTCAGAGAGTCTGATTTGGGGCCGGGGTGGTTCCTGATATTCTTTGGCTACAGTTTGTGCACTGTATTTGAAAATTATTTGTAGGGGCGCCTGGGTGGCTCAGCTGGTGGAGCATCCAACTCTTGGTTTCAGCTCAGGTCAGGATCTCAGGGTCGTAAGAGCCCACGTTGTGCTCTGTGCTTAGTATGGAGTCTGTTTCAGATTCTCTATCCCTCTCCCTCCTTCCTTCTCTCTCTCTCTCTGAAATAAATAAATAAAATCTTCAAAAAATTATTTGTAGATATAACTTGAGGCCAAGGGATGCCTGGGTGGCTCAGTGATTGAGCGTCTGCCTTCAACTCAGGGTGTGATCCCAGAATCCTGGAATCGAGTCCTACATCAGGCTCCCCACAGGGAGTCTGCTTCTCCCTCTGCCTATGTCTCTGCCCCTCTCTCTGTGTCTCTCATGATTTTTTTTTAATCTTTTAAAAAAATAATTTGAGGCCAAGAATGGAGGTACTTTAAGAAGAGCTGCATTTGCCTCTGTCAGGTTCCTCAGTTCCTACCAATTAAGAAGGACCTTAAAGGAAGTTTAGGGCTTTAGAAACACTTTGTCAAACAGAGTGACTTGAAAACTGGCTACAATCCTGTGAAGGATGTTCCACTTACAGTCCATCCTGTCCCTTGCGACTTCCTCCTAATGTTCTGGGCTTTGATTCTGTCCTTTTCCGAGGAATTGGTTTCTCTTCCCTTTGGCTTTATAATTTCTTACTCTATTATCATTGGTTATGCTATTAAGATTTTTTTTCTTAAAGATTTTTATTTATTTGTTCATTAGAGACACAGAGAGAGAGAGGCAGAGATACAGGCAGAGGGAGAAGCAGGCTCCCTGCAGGAGCCTGACGTGGGACTCGATCCCAGGACTCTGGAATCATGCCCTGAGCCGAAGGCAGATGCTCAACCACTGAGCCACCCAGGTGCCCCTGCCATTGAGATTTTAAAAAAATGTTTACTCACCAATTTTTAGTTGTTTTCACCATATAAATTAGCTTTCTGTGATAGGATAACATATGGTATCTTTTTATTTTTTAATTAATAGATACAACATTCTTAGTAGCTACCAAGTTCTACATAGTGAAACAATGTGATCTGAAGAAACAATGCACAATTGAAACCTCACTTGGTAAGATCTGGAAATATTACAATTTCTTGTCACGGATTAAATCATCTTTGAATCCAGAACATAATAGTCCTTTCTTAAGTACTATTTTAAAGCTTCTGTTATTAAGACAAATAAAGATAAGCAACAATGGGGAGCAGACAATTTTAAAGCAGCGGATGTCCTACAAACGCGTCTGAAAGTGCTCTGAGATAATGCATGAATTTCCTGGAGCCGCCACAACAAATCACTGCAAACTGGCTTAAAACAGAAATCCATCTCTTACAGGTCTGGAGGCCAGAAGTCCAAAATCAAGGTGTCAGCAGAGTGGTGCTCCTTCTAGAGGCACTAGGACAGGGAACCTGTTTCTTGCCCCTTCTAGCTTCTAGTGACCGGACCACTCCGCTCCCATCTCCGAGCCGGGGACACACTGCTTAGTCCCCTTCCATGTGGATCAAATCTCCCTTTGTTTCCTCTTACGAAGACACTTGTGATGGCACTTAAGTCTCATTCAGGTAACCCAGGGTAATCCCCCATCTCAAAATACTTAACTTCATTACATCACAGGTTCCAGGGATTAGGACATGGATATATATTTTTAAGGAACACCGTGGAGCCCACTATAGGTGATATGATACGAAATAAAATTAGGTATCATCTGTCTTGTAATAACATCTTCTTAGGATGAATAATAGTCATTTAAAAATTCATTTGAATATTGTTTTATCATTATTTCTGCCTGGCTAAATTGCAAGTGTTAAAAAGTCTCTCTCTCTGGGATGCCTGGGTAGCTCAATAGTTGAGCATTTGCCTTGAGCTCAGAGTGTGACCCCGGGGTCCTGGGATCGAGTTCCGCATCGGGCTCCCCGGAGGGAGCCTGCTTCTCCCTCTGCCTGTGTCTCTGCCTCTCTCTGTGTATCTCTCATGAATTACGAAATACAATCTTAAAAAAAAAAGTCTCAGGGCAGCCCAGGTGGCTCAGCGGTTTAGCACCTGCCTCGGCCCAGGGCGTGATCCTGGAGACCCGAGATCGAGTCCCACATCAGGCTCCCGGCATGGAGCCTGCTTCTCCCTCTGCCTGTGTCTCTGCCTCTCTCTCTCTCTCTCTCTGTGCATCTCTCAGGAATAAACAAATAAAATCTTTAAAAATTGTTTTAAAAGTCTCTATACATACTATATATGTGTATATATATATATATACACACATGCATAGACTCTATAATAATAATATAAATAAAATATAAAATAGTCATAAAGGATTTTAAGCATCTCAGAGAAAAGGGACTAGATTAGAATGGCTTACTATTTACATCACCAATACGCATTGTTTACTTAAATCTAATTTACTTCTTTTTTTTTTTAAAGATTTTTATTTATTTATTCGACAGAGAGTGCACAAGCTGAGGGAGAGGCAGAGAGAGAATGGGAGAAACAGGTTCCCTTCTGAGCAGGGAGCCTGATGCGGAACTCGATCCCAGGACCCCAGGATCATGGCCTGAGCCGAAGGCAGATGCTTAACCATCTAAGCCAACTAGGTGCCCTAATTTACTTAAATTCTTACTGACAGTGGTTTTCATCATATTGAAACAATTACAGTCTTGGTGTACGCCCCTCTCCCAATCATTTAAAAGAGAAGACTATCTGAAAATGAAATGTAAAGTTTTAACATTAACTATAGATACTTTTTAAGTTTCAGGCAATTGATGCAAAGCATTCAGGTGATACCCTTCTGTAACTAAGGGAAGTGATGTTAAGCCCTGGGAAAAAGTCATACTTGAACTACATTCGATGCCAACTAAAGAGGACAAAGTTCAGTATACAAATTTTTACTGTAAGGATATCTTTCAGACTATTTATAATGAAAAAGGTGAAGTCTTTTTTTTTTTTTTTAGGAAAAAAGGATGTTAAATGCTAAACATCAGCAGACTGTAAGATCAAATAGAATATTGATGAACTGGAATTTGAATGCTAGCATTAACTGCTAAGATTGCATAGAATCCTGTCTCTATAAACACAATTTTTTATAAATATGGTTTGTTAAAATAGTGACATGTCTTTGAGCAGTCTAAATTACACAGCCACATTAGGCAAAGACCAATTCGCTGACCTACCTAAATGAGAAACCCAATAAACATATACAGGAGAAATGTGTTTGAAAGTTGTCATTGTATTAGTAGCATGTCTGTGAATGACAGGAATTTATGTTCAGCAACTGTTTGCATATTTGAAAAGGTTCATATTCGGTTTAATTTAAACAATTTTTAAATATTAAACTTTTTTTTTTTTTTTACAGATCTTATTTATTTATTTTGGGAGAGAGAGAATGCATGAGGTAGGAGGAAGGGCAGAAGGGGGGAGAGAAACTCAAGCAGACTCCCCACTGAGCAAGGAGACTGACTCAGGGCTCAATCTCATGACCCTAAGATCATGGACTGAGCTAAAACCAAGAGTTGGACGCTTCACCGACTGAGCCACCCAGATGCCCCTAAATATTAATTTTAAATAGAATTTTTTTAAAAATCGGAGTCAACGCACAACTTACATTAGTTTCAGGTGTACAACATGGGGATTAGTCAAGTGCATATATTATGCTCTGCTCAACACAAGTGTAGCCACCATTTGTCACCAAGCAGCACTGTTACAATATCATTGACTATATATTCCCTGACCTGTGTCTTTTATTCTCATGACTTATTATTCCATAACTGGAAGTCTGTGTCTCCCATGTTTAATTTTAGATTTTGCATCTTGGAAGATTATTTGAAAATACTGTAACTTCTGAAGAGGAATTTATTTATTTATTTTTTAAATATTTTATTTATTTATTTGAGAAAGAGAGTGCACACATGTGGGCAGAGGGAGAAGGAGAAGCAGACTTTTCCCCCTGAGCAAGGAGCCTGATGCAGGGCTCGATCCCAGGATCTTGGGATCATGACCTGAGCCAAAGGCAGATGCTTAACTGACTGAGCCACTCAGGTGCCTGAAGGAATTTAAATTATATGTAAAGCATGGCATTCCTCCTAAAATTATTGTATTTCAAAGTTTCTAGGGATATGATGGTTCACAGGATAACTCTGTATTTAAAGGGATTTTCCCAATTTCATATGCTATGTGTTGTCTGCTGAAAAAGGATTGGTATTTTATTAATTTACAGTTTTTGTCAAATAGACTTGACAATATTTAAGAAACACTCTTAAGAATAAAAAATCTAATAAAAGCTGGTTACGGCAGGATTGAACCCCAGAAATCATAAATCCAAGCCTCTTGTTTTAGTGATGATTAAAATGATGTTGAAAGAGAACTGAGACTTGCCCGAGGTTCTCCTAGCTGGTGAGAGAGAAGATGAAGCTGGAAGCCTGAAGCTTGAAGGTGGGGCTCTGCACTCTGAATTCATTGTTCTTTCTACCATGGGAAGCTACTCATCAAAAAGGCGTATAACTTTTCTTCTTCAAGTAACAAATACAATACCTCTAAAGGAGCCCTCTTATTAAGAGCCTGTGGTAATACATTGAGGAGAGCTAACTATATTCTGTTATTTTTTTTTCTTCTTTTTTAAAAGATTTATTTGAGGGGGAGAGGGAGAAAGAGAGAGAGAGAGAGCGCACCTGAGTGGGAGGGGCAGAAGGAGAGGGAGAAAGAATCTCAAGCAGACTCTACGCCAAGTGCAGAGCTTGACATGGGGCTCGATCCCCAGCCCCAAGATTGGGATCTGAGCTGAAACCAAGAGTCTGGCGCTTAACCCACTAAGCCATCCATGTGCCTCTGTTACTTTTTTTTGAACCGTATTTATGTTTGTTTCCTAACAGGATATATAGAGGGAATGTCAAATATTTATTTTAAAGATTAAAAAAAGTTTGTCTCACTCTACCATACAATTTAGCAACAGATTTACTTTTTTATTTTATTTTTATTTATCTGGTTTTTTGGGAGAGTCAGGGCAATGGGGGAGGGAGACACAATTTTAAGCAGTCCCCACACCCAGCACAGAGCCCTGCATGGGGTCAATCTCACAACCATGCGATTATAACCTGAGCTGAAATAGAGTTGGATTCTTAACTGAATGAGCCCCCAGGCGCCCCCAGATTTAGTTTTATAACAGAATATGGACCTGATAAAGACAGTTTTGCTACCGACTAGGTGTTTAATATTGGGATTCTACTTATACTAGATAATTTTAAAGCTAAAATGTCTTGAATAGTCCTGAAGAATACAGGATAAAATTGAAAAAAAATCATAGGATTACAAGCAAGGAATAGTACTTGGATATCCTTTATCTTCTGTCTTCTTTAATTTCTAGACCTTTATTTCTCTGCGAAAAGAGAAAAAAGGAATAAAATAAAAATGGCACAGTTGAAAAAATACAGAATGCATCACGAATTTGCGTATCATCCTCATGCAGGGGCCATGCTAATCTACTCTGTAACGTTCCAATTTTAGTCTATGTGCTGCCAAAGCAAGCACTATCTTCTGTCTTTTATTTTTAAAGATTTTATTTCTTTATTTGAGAGAAAGAGTGAAGGAGGAGAGAGCACAAGCTGAGGGAGGGAGCATACTCCTGTCTGAGCAGGGAGCCAGATGAGGCTCATCCCAGGACCCCGGGATCATGGCCTGAGCCAAAGGCAGACACTTAAGTGACTGGGCCACCCAGGTGCCCCTCTTCTGTCTTTTTGACAGAGACTGGCAACTAATGAAACACATGTTAAAATATTCACAAGATAATTTGTATGACATGGTCAGGCCTGCTCTAGGTCAAATTGCAATGTGTCTTAGGTTTTCCTTATTCTTTTTTCATTCCTCTACCTTCCCTAAGCATCACCTTCTAAAACCCCTGATCACATCCAGTTACCAAAGAAGAGAGAGTAATTACACGGGCACTGTGTTTTCCTTACAAAAGCAAATAAAGCTGTGTGGAAATTGGGCATGTTATCTCTGAAATGCTAGCAACACTTGCTCCAGAACTGGAGACCCATTGAGAACAGGCTGACGACCCTTCTATAGAACACAGATTGCCAGAGCAACCTGAATGTTCGTGCCGTCCTTGGAGCTTTTTCTATAAGCAGTTAATCAATGTGTATACATACTGAAATTCCAATTTTATACTCATTTCAAAACGATTTCTCTCCTTAAGTGCCTTGGCACACATGGCTCCCTGTACTGTTCTCTGTTGCATTCCTCTCTGAGCCAGAAAATGAAGATGGCTCTCATCAGAGTGGGTACCCCTCTATGCCCTCCACCAGCTCCCCAGAATTTCAACATTATCTTTTTTAATTTGACAGCTTTTTGAAAATTTATAATGGAATTGACTTTTTGAGTTTTAGACCATTAAGTAATAGAACCAACATTAAAGGAGTGTTGGCTCTTTTTGATAAACTATATGTAATAATGCTTGGCAAAGAGCTGCATTCTCAGGGCCCAAGTGGCTCAGTGGTTGAGCGTTTGCCTTTGGCTCAGGGCGTGATCCCAGGGTCCTGGGATCGAGTCCTGCATCAGCTCCCCACAGGGAGCCTGCTTCTCCCTCTGCCTGTGTTTCTGCCTCTCTCTGTGTGTCTCTCATGAATAAATAAATAAACTCTAGGGATCCCTGGGTGGTGCAGCAGGTTAGCGCCTGCCTTTGGCCCAGGGTGCGATCCTGGAGACCCGGGATCGAATCCCACATCGGGCTCTCATTGCATGGAGCCTGCTTCTCCTTCTGCCTGTGTCTCTGCCTCTCTCTCTCTCTGACTACCATTAATAAATAAAAATTAAAAAATGTTTAAAAATAAATAAATAAACTCTAAAAAAAAAAAAAAGAGAGCTGCATTCTCAAAAGACATTAGAAATTCAGGATGTCTTCACATTCCTAAATGGAGGAGAAGGTGATAAAGAACAGAGATTCTGGTCCTCCACCATGGGACCACTCATGTTAGGTTAAAGTCTAGTAACCAACATGCTTCTGCTTTCTGCATACTTACCTCGTAAGTTCTTTACCAGGAGAACCTTTTAACCCTTGATTAGGGGTTATGAACTACTAATCTAAGGGTCAGATCCAGTTCACTGACCTATTTACATTTGCCTGCAGAGTTTAAAAATTGGGAAATTCTACATAAAAAGCTGGACTTCTGACTTCTCTTGAGGGATTGGGAAATCTGGTCACGTTGCTCTCATTTCCACGAAAGGACAATAGGTAGGTGACACATAGTAGAAAGCAGCTTTAGAGAGGGTGCACACACCTGTCAGGGTTCACTTGTCCTGTTCCTTATCAAGGCCTGGCCCTAGAAGCCCTGACGTTTCTAACTATTCTTAGAAGAAGCAGTAAGTACCTTGCAGTTAAGACATAACTCTGTGCAGATGAGCTAGCAAGTGAAGAGCAATTTGAAGATATTTTGCGGGGGTGGGGTGGGCTCCTGGGTGGCTCAGTCAGTTGGGCATCTGCCTTCAGCTCAGGTCATGACTCTGGGGTCCTGAATCAGCCCCATGTCAGGCTCCCTGCTCAGTGAGGAGCCTGCTTCTCCCTCTCCCTCTGCCTGGGGCTCCCCCTGCATGTGCTCTCTCTCTCTCTCTCTGTGAAATGAGCATATAAAAAAATTATTAAAACAAACAAACATTTTGCAGGAAAATTAAGTTCCAGAAATTCAGCAGACTTCAAATGGATGAAAATTCTTCTAGGCTGTGTGATTTTTTTTTTTTAAATCACTTTTGAAGTTCCCTAATTCTTTTGCTTACCTAAATTCATTTTTCTTTTGCTAAGGATGTGAGAAAATCTAACTAAAACTAAAAATTGAATCAAAGTAATCCAAAATCCTTACCAAGGACATTTTTTTCTTTTTAAAATGAGAAATAGGGGGTTCGCTGGGTGGCTCAGTGGTTTAGTGCCTGCCTTTGGCCCAGGGCATGGTCCTGGGGTCCTAGGATCGAGTCCCGCTTGGGGCTCCCTGCGTGGAGCCTGCATCTCCCTCTGCCTGTGTCTCTGCCTCTCTCTCTCTATGTCTATCATGAATAAATTTTTAAAAATGAGAAATAAGTTTTTTCTTTTTAATATTGAGTTGTGAACCAGGCAGACAGGTTTCTGATGGTAGAGTTCACTAGAAGCTATTATTTTCACTATGTAGCTGGCAATATCATCCATATAATTTTTATTTTCTTGTTTTCTTAAGATTTCATTATTTATTTATTTGAGAGAGAAAGAGTGTGAGCGAGCTAGAAGAAGAGCATGAGCGGGGGAGAGAAGAGGGAGAAGCAGGGAGCCCAATATGAGGCTCCATCCCAGCACCTCAGGATCATGACGGGAGCCCAAGGCAGCCACTTAACCAACGAAGCTACCCAAGTGCCTCTAATCTTTCATTTTTATTTTAAGCACATTTAGATTTTCAACTAACACTTGAATACAATGCACCAGCAGCTGCTATGGAACATGGAACAACTATTAATGCTCACCTGGTAAGATAATGAAAAAAATAACTAAGTTTTAAAAAAGTCGACCTTATACTCAATTGCAAGATTCTAGAGTAGACGGTAAACTGGTGGTACTTCCACTACGTCTCGCTCACACACCCCATTCAAAAATTCTCTATTAATTGTGGACCCAGGGATCCCTGGGTGGCGCAGCGGTTTGGCGCCTGCCTTTGGCCCAGGGCGCGATCCTGGAGACCCGGGATCGAATCCCACATCGGGCTCCCGGTGCATGGAGCCTGCTTCTCCCTCTGCCTGTGTCTCTGCCTCATTCTCTCTCTCTCTCTGTGACTATCACAAATAAATAAAAATTAAAAAAAAAAAAAAATTGTGGACCCAGAAAATTGCAATGCCTGTATGAAGTTTCCACGAGGGGGCGCCTCCAGGACACTTGACTGGGCAAAATGATATGCTTGGCCCTGAAAGGAACTGGAGTTTGTGACCTGTGCTCCAAAGTTATTTCTTCTCAACTCAGAAAAAGTGCAAGGAAGCTCATTTTCACCATATTTTTTTTCCTGTTGTTTAAGAAGGATTTGTAATATATAAAGGCATAAAAACTACAAGAAGTAGCTGTTGGAAATGGTGAGGCTAAGATGTGACATCATTGTATTGAGCATACAACCCAAAGGAATCAGCAAATTCACAGAACTAACTAGAAGATTTAATACAATGACTGCGAACAAGATAAATACAGCTATTAAGGTCACTCAAGGATTTCAGAACGGAAAACCTAAGATTATGTCTCCCTTACCTCATCTTTTAAACCTGGATACTAAACACACATCAGTTCCCGTTATGTGTGCTGGACACATTCCTGAAGGTTGCCACAAACAGAGTTTATGAAGACTGAATCATTGCTTCCTCTTTTTTTTTTTTTTTTTTTTTTAAGAGACGGGGGAGTGGGAGTGGGGCAGAGAGAGAAGGAGAGAGTCCTAAGCCAGCTCCACACACAGCATGGAGCGTGATGCTGGGCTGGATCTCCTAATCCTGAGATCCTGACCAGGGAGGAATCAAGAGTCAGGCACTTAACCGACTAAGCCATCCGGGGGTCCCCTGAATCACCACTTCTAGAGGAATCATAGGCATAGGTTCCTGTGAGCCTCCGGTTACATTTTCATCAATTGATCATAACCTTGTGTTAGTGTATGTTTCTATCGATTGATTTGCAGTTATGATTACATTTTAGTAAGTAGGCAAATTGGAAAATATAGACACTGCAAATAATAAGAATTGACTATAGAGACACCTGGGGATCAATAGTTGAGCATCTGCCTTCGGCTCAGGGTGTGATCCTGGGGTCCTGGGATCAAGTCCCACATCAGGCTCCCCGCAGGGAACCTGCTTCTCCATCTGCCTGTGTCTCTGCCTGTGTCTTTCATTAATAAATAAAATCTTTAAAAAAATAAGAATAGACTATATATAAAATTATAAAACATCCACTTATGATTTTACAAAAATATGTACTTTTTTAAAAACTGCAGTATTTTCTTCAGCTTCTTGGTTGTTCCCCTTCTCATTCTCCTTCTTCTCCCCCACTACGTCCTTCCCTAGTTTACACCAGGGCCCATGGTAATTGATGTGGATGACTTAATTGATGTCATCCTGTCTTTTCCTTATGTTTAATCACATACAAAATAAACATACACTTGTAAACATATATTGTTTTACAAAACTAGAATGAAACACTCTTACCTCCGTCTTACGTTTCTTAATATCTCATGGAAATTCATCCAAGTTAGCCAGTATATCTCTACTTCAGCCTTTATAAAGGCTGTCTGATACTCCATGTTTTGGGGGATGTATCTATTTTCTTATTAACACACATTCACTTTGTTTTAATTCTGCTAACATAATGCTACAATAAAGTTCATAGAACATATATTCTTTTATTTCTATGGGCTGGGTCCCCAGGAAAGGGACTGCTGGCTGTTGTCAAATTATTTTCTAGAAAGTCTGATGCTAACATTTCTACCAGCAGTATCTGAGACTACTCCGACTGCATAGCCCTAAAAGGAATACATGCTGTATGTCTTCTTTACTTTTTGCCAGGCTGCTAATAAAAGGATCATTTGATTGTTATCTTAATTAGAATTTCCCTGAGTATCTTTAAATTTGAGCACTTTTTCATGTTTGTTGTCATTTGGATTTGCCTGTCTGTGAACAATCTACTTTTCCATTGGGCTGACTGATCCCTTTTTTTTTTTCTTTTTGTTGAAATGCAAGAGTTCTTTGTATATTCGAGATCATAAGTAATTTGTTCTCTGTTTTTAAGGTATTTTCTAAATTTTTTATTTTTTTAAATTGTTTAAATTCCAATTAGTTAACATACAGCGTAGTATTAGTTACAATGTAGTGACTTAATGTTTTCATACAATATCTAGCGCTCATCACAGCAAGTTTTGTCCCTAATCCCCATCACCTACCTGTTCAACCCACCCACCCTCACCCCTCTCCCCTCTGATAACCATCATGTTTCTTGGTTTGCCTCTATTTTATTCCCCCTTGGTTTGTTTGTTTTGTTTCTTAAATTACACATGAGTGAAATGATATGGTATTTGTCTTTTTCTGACTGTCTTATTTCACTTAGCATAATACTCTCTAGCTCCCTCTAAAGAATGAATGGCAAGGTTTCATTCTTTTTTATAACTGAGCAATATTCTATTATTATATATATATATATATATATATATATATGCCTCTTTTTCTTTATCCATTCATCAGTAGATGGACACTTAGGCTGTTTTCATAACTTGACTATCGTAGATACTGATGCTATAAGCATTAGGTGCATATATCCCTTTGAATTAGTATATTTGTATTTTGGGGGTAAGTACTTCATAGTGCAATTGCTGGATTGTAACAGGGTAGTTCTATTTTTCACTTTTCTGAGGAAATCCATACTGTTTTCCAGAGTAGCTGCACCAGTTTGCATTCCTGCCAAAAGTGCACAAGTATTCGTTTTTTCTCTACATCCCTGCCAACACTTGCTGTTGCTTGTGTGTGTGTGTGTGTTTCTTACTATTTTTTTTAAAGTAGTCTCCACGTCCAACATGGAGCCCAATGCAGGGCTTGAATTCATGACCCTGAGATCAAGGTCTGAGCTGAGATAGAGTCTGATGCTTAACCGACTGAGCCCACCCAGGTGCCTCATCTTGTGTTGTTGATTTTAGCCGTTCTGACAGGTGTGAGGTGATATTGTGGTTTTGATTTGTACTTCCCTGATGATTCTAAATTTGTTATATATGTATATATAATATGTATATATATAGACTTTGATTATAGTATTTTTCCCAAAGCATGATTTTAATTTCTATGTATTCAAAATGCTCACCTTTTCTTTATAGCTCTCATATCCCCAGTTTGGTTTATTGTCTTTCCTGGCCCTAGAGTATACACATGGAATTTTATATTTTCTTTTTTTTTAAAGATTTATTTATTTATTTATTTATTTATGATAGACAGAGAGAGAGAGAGAGGCAGACACACAGGAGGAGGGAGAAGCAGACTCCATGCCAGGAGCCTGACGTGGGACTCGATCCCGGGACTCCAGGATCGCACCCTGCGCCAAAGGCAGGAGCTAAACCACTGAGCCACCCAGGGATCCCGGAATTTTATGTTTTCTTGAAAGATATTTATGCTTTAGTCCATATAGAACTTATTTTTGGAGATGGTGCTAGGAAGGCTAGTGAGTTTCATCCAGGAGGCTAGCCAGTTATGCCAGCACCATTTAATAAACAATCCACTATTTTCACCTATTTTAAATAATACCTTTATCAATATGAATTCTATTATATTTATACTAGGGACAATACATTTTACTGATATATTTGTCTATTCCTTTGATGGGTTAAAGGATTGACATTTTTTATTTTTTCCCAGTCAAGAACATGATATGTATTTCCTTTTGCTCAAATCTTAGTTTTTGGCTCTCAAAAAGGTTTTTATAAGTTTCTCTCATATAGATTCTAATCCTGTTACATTTACTTTCAAGTATTTAATAGTTTTTGTTGCTACTATGAATGGGAAAAATCCCCCCATTTCTATTCCTAGGAAAGTATTACTAAAATAGAGAACAGCTATTTTGTGCATTTAACTTACAAGCCACCTTATGAATTTCATGAATTTTATTGATTCTAATACATTTTTCTTATCAGAATCTCTTGGCCTTCCTGGTTATAAGGTAATATCAGCAACAAACAGATGGTTTTTATCTTTGCTTTTCCAGGGTCATATCAGGTCCCTCACTTCCTTGTCCTAGAGCTCCTGTTACAACTTCCAAGAATATGTGGAGCATTAGAGTAGTAGCAGGTAGTCCTGCTTTGTTCTTAATGGTTTTCATCATCTGACCCACGTCCACTGAATGTTTGGTTTGCTGAGAGTCAGGCAGGGAGGGCTTGCAATATTTTTTTTTGCCTTCACATGTACAGATCAACAATACACCCTGCCCCATTTCTCCACCCTAAATGAAAACCCATAACCTTTTTCCCTTTATAAACATGAAAGGGAAGGACATGTTTTAAGCACCCTCACTCAAGAACACAACAAGCCACCAGACTTTATGATACCTTAATGTCACGTTAGACCTAGTGGCTCAAGTACTTCCCTATCTGTGAATAGTTCCCAAACTGGCCCACCCTCTCCATAATATTACATATTGTGATAGTGGAAGACTTTTAAAAAAATATATTTTATTTATTTATTCATGAGAGACACAGAGAGAGAGAGGCAGAGACATAGGCAGCGGGAGAAGCAGGCTCCATGCAGGGAACCTGACCTGGGACTCTATCCCCGGTTCCAGGATCACACCCTGGGCTGAAGGTGGCGCTAAACCACTGAGCCACCCAGGCTGCCCCATGAGAGTGAAAGTCTTAAAGGCCTCCACCACAAATGGATCTTCTCCAAAAAGAACGAGGACACTTCAGCTCTCATATTGAACAGGTAACCTCAATTTGTCCCATCTTCCAGAAACACAGTCGTGGTAAAAATGTAAAGATGAAGCAAGGATGACAGCCAGCTCCCTGATTCCCTTTCCCTGCTGGCAAATAGATTTGATTAAACTTCCAAAGTCTCATGGGTACAAATATATCCTAATGATAGTCTGCCTTTGAAAAAGGGTGTCTGGAAGCTTTTCCCTACAAATAGGCTATTGCCCTAACTTTGGCTAAGTCACTGCTAGAAAGAATTTTCCCCACTTGGGGGAATCCCTCTGTTGCTCTCTAGGGATAGAGGAACTCACCTCATTGTTCAGGTGGTTCTAGATATTCAATGAGTTTGTTCATTTACAAAAACTGCATGGTCCTTATCACTCTCTATCCCCTTAAATCAGAATGTGCCAAGGGTGCTCTTACACTTAAACCAGTCCACCTCTGAGGAACTCAACCTGACGTAGCCCAAGGTCTTGCCATGAACCTTTGGTCCTTTGATCCTCATTCTCTCAACATTGATTATCCCTTTATGAAATAATTACTGGCAAGCCAGTGAAGATTCCTTACTCTTGTTTGACCATAGAAAATTCAAAATCTGATCGCTTCTAATATTCTTAAATACTGCCAAGTCTTTATTCAATATTTATTGTTTATTTATTTTTAAATTGGTTTTATTTATTATTTTTTTAATTTATTATTTCTATTTATTACCAGTAGTTCAAGTCTATTTTTCCCCCAGTCATCTCACCTCAGCCCTTTAGGTTGAAGATCTAGTCTTCTGGAAGAGATATCACCAAAAGACCAATGTTGAATCTAATCTTAGGACTAATACAGTTAACCCTTGAACAATGTAGGGGGTTAGGGGCAATGATCTTCTCTCCTGTCAGAAATCCATGGGGTACTTTTGATTCCCCAAAAAACTTAATGACTAATAGCCTACAGTTGACTGGAAGCCTCACTAATAACATAGTCAATTAACACATAATTTATATGTTATATGTATAATATTATATACTGTATAATCTTACAGTAAAGCAAGTTAGAGAAAAATCTTATTAAGAAAATCATAAGGAAGAGAAAATACATTTGCAATACTGTACTGTACAGTTTGAAAAAAATCCGTGTACTAGAGAACCTGCATAGTGCAAACCGATATTGTTCAAGGATCAATTGTACTGTCTTCCTAACCACCAACTTCTATAAACTCTAAGGAGTACAACTTTGGGTTCATTTTTCACAATTTGAAAAACACAAGGCTTGGGGCACCTGGGCGGGTTAGTTAGTAAAGTGTCTGCCTTCAGCTCAGGTCATGATCTCAGGGTCCTGGGATTGAGCTCCACATCAGGCTCCCTGCTCAGTGGGGAGTCTGCTTCTCTCTCTCCCTCTCCCCACTTGTGTTCTCTCTCAAATAAGTAAATAGATAGATAGATAGATAGATAGATAGATAGATAGATAGATAGATAAATCTTAAAAAAAAAAAAACAACAACCCATGACTCTTAATTGGAGATTGGGGAAATTCACCCCAACAGGAGACCTTAAACTGATACTCTTTTGATAATGACATGAGACAGACTACTTTCTCACTAGATTTGGAACAAGTAGATGACATCAGAGTGGGGTCAGCTTCTGCCCACAAGTCCCTCAGATTCTCCCACTTAGTCTCTTTCATATCTTTGTCATTCATTGTGTACTGTCCATTAGTTCCAGGACTTCCTTGAGTCATGCCTTTCCTTTCTGTTTCATTTTTTCTCTATTCTTCATCTACCTACAAACATTCAAGGCCTCTGGTTGCTGCACATTTCTCTCCATGTTGCATATGTTCCCTCAAACCTCCCTGATCTCCACATCATAAGCAAGAACATTTGAGATGCTAACCGAGAAAGTCATTGGATGGCAACCGTGGTCCTGACCCATTATCAAAGGACCTCTCTACACTATTTTCTCTGAATCCACTAGATGCGTTCCCATTGGCCTCAAGTCTTGGGTTGCTTCTTAATACAGCCTCTATTGCTTCTCTCCTCTGTTTTGTAATTATCTTCCCAACCAAATGCCTTGCTTCCAGAACCCTTTCTCAGCTCCGGACCACCATCAGACCTCAACAAATGGTTTAGCCAGTGCTCCAACGAGAGTGCCAACAAGGAACTGCTGACTCTGTGGACAGCTTCACTGAGCCTTGACCAAGACTCCACAGAGATTATTCTAACCCCTAAGAGTGTTCTACGATGAATGATGTCTATCTTGCGCAAGAGGGGGCACTGGCAAGGCCAGACATTGTTCCTCCAACTCCCCATTCTTTGTCTCATGATAGATTTGCTAAGATTAAAACTGTCCCGCAAACTAGCTAACCACAGAGAAAAACATTTCCTGTTCATATAACTGACTGAGACTTCTGCTTGAAAAACAACCCCAACTATAAATCACTCCATCTGCAACTTGTTTACTCCTCCCTATAAAAGTCTAAGGCAAAAACATCCTGCTGAGACACTCTGATCTTTGGATTTTGGATGTTCCACCCATTACCTGAAAAATGCCAATCTCCTTACCTGTCTAATTTTTATCTTGGACATAAATTGCATGAAAAAGTGATCAAAACCATAGAACTAGTGCAAAACCAACAAATGGACCAAGAAACAAAAATAAATCCATGTTATGTGGGAATCTGATGTGTGATAAATAAGGCACCACAAAGGAATGGCAAAAAATAAAAAATGGTTTAATTGATGGTATTGGCCAAATTAGCTCACTCTATGGAGAAAAATAAAGAAAATAAAGTTAAATCCCTACCTTATATTAAAATTAAAAAAGGGGGGAGATGTCTCAAAAAGTTAAACTTATAAATCAAATTGAAGAAAATGTAGGAAAATATCTATGAACTAGAAATGGAGGGAAACTTTCTAACCCAGACTCAAACGGTGGATGAATTTGAGCACAACAAAGTGAAACAATTTTTTTTTTCTGATAAACAATGTACCTGTCGGCAAAATTAACAGAGACATGACAGACTGACTAGGGATTACATCAAGGAGTACTGATTGTAGACTCTCATCTGTAGACCATTATTGGGGAACAAATTCAGTGTAGTGATTGCAATGAGTATTAAAAAATAAAGTAGAATAGAATGGAAAATGTCAGATTATAGTATTAGGAAAATATACTCATCAAATTTTAAGTTACATAAATAAAATGTAAATTAAAATGTACATCATACACAGTGTGTATTGGTGGAGAATATTATATTTACATATATACATGTAATATATTAATACATAGTAACATAATCACATTTAATTACAAAAATTTAATATACAATTATACATTGTTATAATCAATATATGCTATGTTAACATATTATCTTTATATGTACTAATATGATATATATTATAGATAATGTATATATGTTTATTATAATGTTAAATATCTTCTTACTGTCAATTATGAGCAAACCAGTGAAAACCATTTGATATTTGCTCAAGCAAATCACAGAGAAAACAATGATACTCAACAGAAAACTGAGCAAAGTATACCAATAGGCAATGAATAGAGAGAGAAGCCTGATTGGCTAACAAGTATATGAAGAGATACTCAAATTTATTAGTAATCTGGCAGATACATTTTAAAACTATGTTTGCAGCAGAATGACAAAAATAAAAAAGATGGATGCTACTCAGTGTTAAGGTATATGGAAACTCTTGTAGTATTGATGAAAGTATAAACTGGTTAGGACATTCTAGAAATAATCATTTGGAGGTAGTTAATGGAATTAAGAACACAAATTCTCTTTGATTCAGCAGAGAAAAATCCATGTCTAGGTGTGTATATCTGGGAGTGGTATATATAAGGGCACCTCTGCCCTTAAGGCAGCATAAAATTAGAATGCTTGCTGTGGTGGTGTTTATGGATTGCAACATTGCAGCCAAATCTAGGTTCTATCATTAGGGGAATGGATACCTAGAATGTGGTAAATGCACATTTATAATATGAATGACTATGCAACAGTTAGAAGTAACAGAGTTGGTGTATACCAAACAAAATCTGGAGTGATAAAGGAAGACACAGAATGAGATCTGCAGCATAATACCATTCAAGTCAAATATATATATGCACACGTTGCATATTTTAACACTTAAAACTAGTTATCTTTTTTTTTTTTTTTTTTTTTTGTTTTTTTTTTTTTTAATTTTTTTTTTTAATTTTTATTTATTTATGATAGTCACAGAGAGAGAGAGAGAGAGGCAGAGACACAGGCAGAGGGAGAAGCAGGCTCCATGCACCGGGAGCCTGACGTGGGATTCGATCCCGGGTCTCCAGGATCGCGCCCTGGGCCAAAGGCAGGCGCTAAACCACTGCGCCACCCAGGGATCCCAAAACTAGTTATCTTTAGGTAGTAGCAGTATGGATTTTTTCTCTTCTTTATTCTTTTCGGTATTTTTCAAGTTTTCCACAAGTTTATAGTTTTTAATAATGAGAACATATATAATAAATTTTACTATTAAAAGTCACCTATATGAAAAAATAGTCTTTCCAACAAATAGACATTTTTTCCAAAGAAGATATATAAATGGCCAATAAGCACACAAAACAATTCTCCACATTGTAGTCATTAGGCAAATGCAAATCAAAACTGCACTGAGATACTGTTTCACACACATTTGGATGTCAATAAAAAAGACAGACAATATAAAGTGTTGGCAAAGATGTGGAGAAATTGAAACCCTCTGCCCTGATCATGAGAATGCAAAAACAATGCAACCACTTTGAGAAACAGTAGGGCGCATCCTCAAAATATTAAACCTAGAGGTCCTATATGACTGAGCACTACTATTCCAAGGCATCTATCCAAGAGAGATGAAAACATACGCCCACACAAACACTTGCATGTTCACAGCAGTATGATTTATGAGAGCCAAAGGGTCCAAACAACCCAAATGTCCATGAACTGATGAGTAGCTAAATAGAATGTGGTATATCTATATAATAAGATACTATCTAGCAGCAAAAAGGAATCAAGTACTGAGTCATACACGAGCTTAAAAGGCATTTTGTTAACTGAAAGAAGCAAGTCTCACAAGATCACCGACTGTATGGTTCGATTTATAGAAAATGCCCAGAAAAAGCAACTATGGAGACAGAAAGTAGATTATTGGCTGCCCAGGGCTGGGGGTACAGAATGAAGGATGACTCCTAACAGGTATGAGCTTCCTTCTGAGGTGATGACATATTCTAAAATCAGACTATGGTGATGGTTACCCAATTCTTTATGCTCTTTAGACATTGTGATGAGTGTCAGAGCATTCTGCTTATCCCTGTTTTCAGCAATAAGGCGCTGTAACCAAGAATCACCATAATTTTCCCATCATCAATGTCTCCAAATAAAATCTGCTCATCTAGAGGAAAAAAAACTATGAAAAATATCTTTCATAATATTTTTAAATATACTTGTCTCTGGGCAGCCCCCGTGGCTCAGTGGTTTAGCACCGCCTTCAGCCCAGGGCGTGATCCTGGAGACCCGGGATCGAGTCCCACATCAGGCTTCCTGCATGGAGCCTGCTTCTCCCTCTGCCTGTGTCTCTGCCTGTGTGTGTGTGTGTGTGTGTGTGTGTGTGTGTCTCATGAATAAATAAATAAAATCTTTAAAAAAAAAACAGCTGTTTAAAAAAATAAATATACTTGTCTCATAAAATTAATACAAGCTGATTGTAAAATTTATGGAACATAACAAAATCAAACAGCTATTATTCTCAGTCAGAATATAATTGCTATTAATTTTCTGGTCTGTTTTCTCAGTTTTTATGTTTTATTTACTTTTTATTTTTTTAAGCATTTTATTTATTTATTCATGAGAGACACATGGAGAGGGAGAAGCAAGCTCTCTGCAGGAAGCCGGATGTGGGACTTGATCCCAGGACTCCGGGATCATGACCTGAGCTGAAGGCAGATGTTCAACCACTGAGCCACTAAGGCATCCCTCAGTTTTTGTTTTAAATAAACGTTGTATCTTATATTTGGATTACATATAATGCAGTATTTTATATTATTTTCTTAACTCTGATTTAGAAACCTAGATCTGGGCACTAGATGTGCTTATTCCTGGATTATTACTGGTTCTGTGACCTCTCAGGGGGCAGAGGTGGGGGAGGGGACACACTAATCCATCCATTTGCACATACCTATATGTGCACATTTCCATGGCACGTCCTCACCTATAGTGGAGCTAGGTTCTAACTCCCATCGGTGAGAGGCTAATTGAAAGCTGCATTCAAGGAATGCCTCTGAGAGTTGAGCACAGGGCCCTTCCATTGGGCCTCCACACCTAATGGGGACATAGGTTCTAACTCCCTTATGTTAGAGGCTTGTCAGAAGCTGACTACAAGGAATGCTTGTTTCTCAGAGTTAAGTAGACCAACATGTCCCTCTGAGCCTCCACAGGTTCTTTTGATGTAGGTTCTAATGCCAGTAGATGAGAGGATAGTGGAAAGGTGCACTCAAGGAACTGTGGTGTCCCAGAGGCCCACCAGCGCCCTGGGAACGCTCCTCCACAGTTTGTGGGGAGACAGGTTTGAACTCCCTTCATCAAGAAGCTATCCTTCTAGGAGGATCTTAGCCTCAGCACTCAAGCCAGCTCATTTCCCTTATGCCCCATACACCTGCTGAGGAGGCCGGGTCTCACAGGCCTCTAGGAGAGGGAGGCCTAGTGGTGAGCATATTCAGGGAGAGCTTGGTCCTCAGAGGAAAGTAGCCTGATTTCCTTTGGCACGGCACCACTCCTGAGACACCTGTTCCCATTCTCTGAGGTGAGAAGCTAGCCACTAGGGGACACTCCAGGAAGGCCTAGATCCCCTACAGGTGCACAGCCCCTTCCAAAGCCCATTGAAACTGCCTGAGAAGCTGGCTTCTCCAGCCCTTCTTGGAGACAGCCCTTCTTGGTGGAAAGCTGCCCTCCCTGGCCCCTTGGGTCCGGGGTTCAGGACAGCGAGTTCCTTTGGGTCTCTGACCTCAGGTGGGGCCAGGGCCTACCTCCCACCTGGGAGGGGCTCGCTGAAAGTTTCCCTCAAGGAATGGTAGTTCCTCAGCATTTAGGAGGTCCTGGGGTCATTTCACCTCCACAACCACTGTGGAGAGGCTGTGCCAACTCACCGCGGTGACAGATTCGTGGTCAGCTGCAGGCCAGGAAAGCTGCTTTCTCAGTGAGAAGTATCTGGCATCTCCCCTGCGCCTTCCCCACTGAGGGTGGAGCTAGCTGCTAACCTCCCTCAGCTGTGAGGGTGGGCATGCCGAAGGGTTCCCCCCAGGAGAGCCTGGTTCTGGGGGCCGGGGCAAGAAGGCGGAGGGGTAGGGTCCTCACCTCACTTGGCCCCACCAACTTACCTAGATAGCTTTCAAACCATCCTGAACACCTACGAATTTGACCTGAGATTTATTTTTTTTTTTAAGAATTGTTTTTGAAGATTTTATTTATTCATGAGAGAGAGAGAGAGAGAGGCAGAGACACAGGCAGAGGGAGAAGCCCTCAACCTGAGATTTTAAGAGAGAACAGCTGGAACGCCACAAAGAGAAGGGTTTTCACTTCTAGCAAGGTAGGAAGGCGGAAAAAAATAAAATAAAAAAGAATCGAGTGGGGGAGGGGCCCCGCGAGGAGCCGGGCTAAGGGGGGCGGCAAGAGCCTTGGGGACAGGAAAGTCCAGCCCCAGAGAAGTGGGAACTTTAAGAATCTGCACCAAATTTTTCCCGGGTGATAAAGCGCTCAGCAGGAAGGGAGAGGCAGGGGAGCCTCCAGTCTCCCAGGGTCACTAACAGAGGAGGGGCGCCCCGGGGAGAGCGCACCGCACACCTCGGGCCGAGCATGGTGAAGGGCTGGAGCCGCACGGGTGGGGCCTTGGGGAGAAGCCGGGGGTCAGGCGGGGGCTCCAGGCGGAGGGGGCTGCACCTGCTGCCTTCGGGAGCTGCACCCCGGGAGCGCAATTCCAGCAGCGCAGGCCCCGGAGCCCAGGGCGCCGGGGGACACAGCCCAGATCCCCCCGGGACAGGCGGAGGTGGAGGCAGGTGGACACAGGACAGCGAGGACGCTCCTGCCCCCGGGCGCCCCAGAGCTGTGCAGGTCAGCGCCCCCCGACACCCCGGGAGCATCCAGGCCAGTGTGGACAGGGAGCTGCGGTGGTTACTGCGGGAGCTGACTCCAGGGCTGGAGAGCTGGCTGCCGCCAGTGGTGTTGTTCCTTCTGGTGACACCGTGTGCTTGGGATGGAGTGGGGCCATCAGGGAACAGGGGCCTCACGGGGTAACCAGCTCCCACTGAGCCCGGCACCCAGCGGGGGGTGGGGCATCCCCCCAGGTGCACACACCTGAGAGTCAGCACAGCAGCCCCTCCCCCAGACCAGTTGGAAGGACAAGGGAAGAGCAAGTTCTTGACCCAGCAGCGCTGGAAAGCTTCAGGACCAAGGGGAAACCGAGAAAACATAGTATATAGAACTAGAGGGTCCCCCCTTTAAAAAATTTTTTTCCTTTTTCCATTACAATTCATTTTTTATATCAGAGTAAAAATTTCAATTATTTTTTTCTCTTTTCTCACCTTAGCTACAATAAATGACCAGGTCTTCATTTTTAAGTTTCTTCCTTTTTCACTTTCATATTTCTATAATTACATGTCTTAGATATATTTTTCACTTCTGGATTCCCTTCAACATACTCAACTTAATTTTGGGAGACATACGAGATATGGGTTTTTTGTTTTGTGTTTTTGCTTTCTCTGCGTCGTTTTGTTCTACAATGGCAGAAGTTAATACCTTCTAAAACATGACCAGCGTGCACTCAGAACCAAGTGGAATACCATGCTGGTTCATTCTGTGAGATTATATTCTCTCTTCATTCCTATTCTGCTCCCCCTGCCTTTTCTCTCGTTTATGTTTTGGTGGTCAGTGTTGGGGCTTTCTATAAGTATCTCTGCTTTATATAAATTTTGGACTGAGCATCTTCTAACATACAGAACTTAATACACTCAGAACCAAGAGGATCACCCTCTAGGACCCCTCAGGTAGACTACATTCTCCTGCCACTACAACTTCTTCACCACCACCATCTCCAAGTCCCCCCCCCCTTTTTTTTCTTTTTTCTCTTTTTCCTCTTTTAGTTTTTTCTTCTTCTTTAGGATTTTTGGCCTTTCATTTTTTACTACTTTGTTTTAAAATTTTTCACTTTAGTGGTCCTTTTGTTTTATTTTCTTCTGATCTTCATTTTCATTTTCTCGTCTCTGACCTTGTCAGAATCATCTAGGGTGAAATTTACTTAGGTTGTGGTTGATATTCTTGACTCAGCCTGCTCATACAGCCACTCTGCACTGAACAAAATGTTACAGAATATGGATTACAGTTTGATGTCAGCCAATTCAGAAGCATGATTATAAAGCTACTGGTGGCTCTGGAAAAAGCATACAGGACTCTAGAGACTTCGTTCCTGCAGAATTTAGATCTAATCAAGTCAAAATTAAAAATAAATGAGATGCAATCCAAACTGGATGTCCTAATGGCTAGGGTTAATGAGGTGGAAGAAAGAGTGAGTGACATAGAAGACAAGCTGATGGTAAGGAAGGAAGCTGAGGAAAAAAAAGAGAAAAACAAGAGACCATTAGGAAAGGCTAAGGGAAATAAATGATAGCCTCAGAAAGAAGAATCTATGTATAATTGGGGTCCCAGAAGATGTCGAGAGGGAGAAAGGACCAGAAAGTATATTTCAACAAATCATAGCTGAGAGCTTCCCTAATTTGGGGAAGGAAATGCATTCAGATCCAGGAGATAGGCTCCCCCCGCCCCCGCAAAAAAAATCAACATAAACCATTCAACACCTCCACACTTAATAGTGAAACTTGCAAATTCCAAGACAAAGAGAAAATCCTTAAAGTAGCAAGAGACGAGATTCTTAACTTATACGGAAAAAAATATTAGATTAACACCAGACCTCTCCACAGAGACCTGGCAGGCCAGAAAGGGCTGGCATGATATATTCAGGGTACTAAATGAAAATAACATGCAGCCAAGAATATTTTATCCAGCAAGGCTGTCATTCAGAATGGAAGGAGAGATAAAGAGCTTCCAAGATAGGCAGAAACTGAAAGAATATGGGACCACCAAACCAGCTCTGCAAGAAATATTAATGGGGACTCTGTAAAAGAAAGAGGAATCCCAAGGAAATAATTCACAAAACAGGGACTGAATAGGTATTACGATGACATTAAATTCATATCTTTCAACAGCTACTCTGAACGTGAATGGGCTAAATGATCCCATCAAAAGACGCAGGGTTTCAGACTGGATAAAAAAGCAAGACCCATATATTTGCTGTCCACAAGAGACTAATTTTAGACCTAAGGACACCTCCAACCTGAAAATGAAAGGGTGGAGAACCATTTACCATTCAAATGGTCCTCAAAAGAAAGCTGGAGTAGCAATCCTCATATCAGATATTAAACTTTATCCCAAAGACTGTAGTAAGTGATGAAGAGGGACACTGTATCATACTTAAATGGTCTATCCAACAAGAAGACCTAACAATCATGAATATTTATGCCTTTAATGTGGGAGCTGCCAAGTATATCAATCAATAACCAAAGTAAAGAGATACTTAGATAATAATACACTAATAGTGGGAGACTTCAACATAGCAGTCTCTGCAAATGACAGATTTCTAAGCACAACATCACCAAAGAAACAAGGGCCTTGAAAGATACACTGGGTCAGATGGATTTCACAGATATATACAGAACATTCCATCCAAATGCAACTGAATACACATTCTTCTCAAGTGCATGTGGAACATTCTCCAGAATAGACCATATACTGGGTCACAAATCAGGTCTCAATTGATACCAAAATATTGGGATTGTCCCCTGCATAGTTTCAGACCACAATGCTTTGAAACTAGAACTCAATCACAAGAAGAAATTTGGAAGAAACTAAAACACATGGAGGTTAAAGGGCATCCTACTAAAAGATAAATGGGTCAACCAGGAAAACAGAGAAGAATTAAAAAGATTCATGAAGGGATCCCTGGGTGGCGCAGCGGTTTGGCGCCTGCCTTTGGCCCAGGGCGCGATCCTGGAGACCCGGGATCGAATCCCACGTCGGGCTCCCGGTGCATGGAGCCTGCTTCTCCCTCTGCCTGTGTCTCTGCCTCTCTCTCTCTCTCTCTGTGACTATCATAAATAAATAAAAATTTAAAAAAATTAAAAAAAAGATTCATGGAAACTAATGAAAATTAGGATACAACCATTCAAAATCTTTGGGATACAGCAAGAGTGGTCCTTAGAGGGAAATACATTGCAATACAAGCCTCCCTCAAAGAATTGGAAAAAAACTCAAATACACAAGCTAACCTCACTCCTAAAGGAACTGGAGAAAGAACAGCAAGTAAAACCTACACCAAGCAGAAGAAGAGAGATAATAAAGATTCAAGCAAAACTCAATGAAATGTAGACCAGAAGAACTGTAGAATAGATCAACAAAACCAGGAGTTTGTTCTTTGAAAGAATTAATAATATAGATAAACCATTAGCCAGCCTTATTAAAAAGAAAAAAGACTCAATAAAATCATGAATGACGGAGGAGAGATCACAACCAATACCAAGGAAAAATAAACACTTAAAGAAACATTATGAGCAGCTATATGCCAATAAATTAGGCAATCTAGAAGAAATGGATGCATTTCTGCAAAATCACAAATTACCAGAACTGGAACAGAAAGAAATAGAAACCTGAACATGTCAATAACCACAAGGAAATTGAAGCAGTCAGCAAAAACCTCCCAAGAAACAAAAGTCCAGGGCCAGATGGTCTCCCAGGAGAATTCTAAAAACACTTAGAGAAGAATACCTAGTCTACTAAAGCTGTTCTGAAGGATAGAAAGTGAGGGATACTTCCAAACTCATTTTATGATGCCAGCATCACTTTGATTCCAAAACCAGACAAAGGCCCCATGAAGAAGGAGAATTATAGACCAATATCCCTGATGAACATGGATGCAAAAATTCTCAACAAGATACTTGCCAATAGGCTCCAACAGTACATTAAGAAGATTATTCACCATGACCAAATGGGATTTATCCCTGGGATGCAAGGTTGGTTCAACACTCGTAAAACAATCAATGTGGTAGATCACATCAACAAGAGAAAAAACAAGAACCATATGATCCTCTCATTAGATGCAGAGAAAGCATTTGACAAAATACCGCATCCATTCCTGATCAAAACTTTTCAGAGTGTGGAGATAGAACATTCCTCAGCATCTTAAAAGCCATCTGTGAGGGATGCCTGGGTGGCTCAGCAGTTGAACCTCTCTGCCTTTGGCCCAGGATGTGATCCTGGAGTCCCGGGACTGAGTTCCACATTGGGCTGCCTGCATGGAGTCTGCTTCTCTCTCTGCCTGTGTCTCTGCCTATCTCTCTGTGTCTCTCATGAATAAATAAATGTTTAAAAATCTTTAAAAATAATGAAAAAGAAAAAAGCCATCTGTGAAAAGCCCACAGCAAATATCATTCTCAATGGGGAAAAACTGAGAACCTTTCCCCTAAGATCAGGAGCACGACAGGGATGTCCACTCTCACCACTGCTATTCAACATAGTACTAGAAGTCTTAGCCTCAGCAATCAGACAACAAAAAGAAATAAAAGGCATTCAAATTGGCAAAGAAGAAGTTAAACTCTCCATCTTTGCAGATGACACGATACTGTATGTAGAAAACCCAAAAGACTCCACCCCAAGACTGCTAGAACTCATACAGCAATTCGGCAGTGTGGCAGGATACAAAATCAATGTCCAGAAGTCAGTGGCATTTCTATACACTAACGATGAGACTGAAGAAAGAGAAATTAAGGAGTCAATCCCATTTACCATTGCACCCAAAAGCATCAGATACCTAGGAATAAACCTAATCAAAGAATTAAAAGATCTATACCCTAAAAACTACAGAACACTTCTGAAAGAAATTGAGGAAGACACAAAGAGATGGAAAAATATTCCATGCTCATGGATTGGAAGAATATTGTGAAAATGTCTATGCTACCCAGGGCAATTTACATGTCCAATGCAATCCCTATCAAAATACCAGACTGTCTTCAGAGAGTTGGAACAAATAATCTTAAGATTTGTGTGGAATAAGAAAAGACCCCGAATAGCCAAGGGAATATTGAAAAAGAAAACCAGAGCCGGGGACATCACAATGCCAGATTTCAGGTTGTACTACAAAGCTGTGATCATCAAGACAGTGTGGTCCTGGTACAAAAACAGACATATAGATCAATGGAACAGAATAGAGAACCCAGAAATGGGCCCTCAACTCTATGGTCAACTAATATTTGACAAAGCAGGAAAGACCATCCACTGGAAAAAGGACAGTCCCTTCGATAAATGGTGCTGGGAAAATTGGACAGACATGTGCAGAAGAATGAAACTAGACCATTATCTTACACCAGACACAAAGATAAACTCAAAATAGATGAAAGATCTAAATGTGAGACAAGAATCCATCAAAATCCTAGAGGAGAACACAGGCAACACCCTTTTTGAACGAGGACACATCCACTTCTTCCAAGATACACCATTGAAGGCAAGAGAAACAGGCAAAAATGAACTACTGGGACATAATCAAGATAAAGAACTTCTGCACACCAAAAGACACAGTCAACAAAACTAAAAGATAACCTACAGAATGGGAGAAGTTATTTGCAAATGACATATCAGATAAAGGGCTAGTATCCAAGATCCATAAAGAACTTATTAAACTCAACACCCAGGAATCAAACAACCCAATCATGAAATGGGCAAAGGACATGAACAGAAATTTCACTAACAAAGACATACACATGGCCAACAAGCACATGAGAAAATGCTCTGGATCACTTGCCATCAGGGAAATACAAATCAAAACCACAATGAGATACCACCTCACACCAGTGAGAATGGTGACAATTAACAAGACAGGAAACAACATATGTTGGAGAGGATGTGGAGAAAGGGGAACCCTCTTGCACTATTGGTGGGAATGTGAACTGGCACAGCCACTCTGGAAAACTGTGTAGAGATTCCTCAAAGACTTAAAGATAGAGCTACCCTACAACCCAGCAATTGCACTGCTGGGGATTTACCACAAAGATACAGATGTAGTAAAAGACTGAGACACCTGCACCCCAATGTTGATAGCAGCAATGTCCACAATAGCCAAAATGTGGGAGGAGCCTCAGTGTCCATCGAAAGATGAATGGATAAAGATGATGTGGTCTAGGTATACAATGGAATATTCCTGAGCCATCAGAAATGACAAATACCCACCATTTGCCTCGACGTGGATGGAACTGGAGGGTATTATGCTGAGTGAAGTAAGTCCATCGGAGAAGGACAAGCATTATATGGTTTCACTCATATGGGGAATATAAGAAATAGTGAAAGAGATTATAGGGGAAAGGAGGGAAAGTGAGTGGGAAAAATGAGAGAGGGTGACAAACCATGAGATACTTTTAACTCTGGGAAATGAACAAGGAGTAGTGGAAGGGGAGGTGGGTGAGGGGATAGGGTACTGGGTGACAGGCACTGAGGAGGGCACTTGACAGGATGAGCACTGGGTGTTATACTATATGTTGGCAAATCGAACTTCAACAAAAATAAATAGATATATATAAAAGGAAAATCAGGAAAATCAACATCTCTAAAAGCAGAGTTAGGCTTGCCAGTAGTAGAGGCAGGATAGTATATTGGAAACCCACCATAATTAAAGGGAAGTTTCGACCTACATGTTATTCTCTTTAAAATAAGAGACTTTCAGAAGTTTAATTCTTTTTTTTTAAAGATATTTATTTATTTATTTATTCATTCATTCATTCATTCATTCATGATAGAGAGAGAAGCAGAGACACAGGCAGAGGGAGAAGCAGGCTCCATGCAGGGAGCCTGATACGGAACTCGATCCTGGAACTCCAGGATCACACCCCAGGCCAAAGGCAGGCGCTGAACCGCTGAGCCACCCAGGGATCCCCCAGAAGTTGAATTCTAAAACCATCCAGTTTCCAGTTTTATGAAATGTTCTGACTGGAAGTGAAATGGAATCCTCGAGGATGTTCTCATTTACATAGATGTATTCATTTGTCTAGGCCCGGCCTCTCAAGTTAATTAGAAGATTCGAGAAGTGTCACAGGGACTGAAGAGAAAGTCACTTCCTAGATTGAGTACTTAAATATTTTTCTACATAAAGGCTTGAGAAATTTTCCAGTCTTTGAAGGGAGAAGTGTGACTCCACTTATGTAAAAAATAATCCCTTTCTGTTTTGGCCTGGCTGTGGGCTACACTGAGTGCTACTGTCACCTGGTGGTGTTTAGATGAATAACCACTTTTAGGAAGGGTGGGTACTCCACAGTTATCCACTCCCTAGTGACTTATTTCACTGGTCGGCGTACCAGGTCATTTGTTATTTGCTTGTGCATGTATATATGTATGTATGTAAGTATCTGTGTGTGTATTTCAATGAACACATGGTTGATTGATTTTTAAGTTTATTTATTTAAGTAATCTCTACACCCAAGGCGGGGCTCCAACTCAACACAGAGACATCAAGAGTCACATGCTTTTCCAACTGAGCCAGCCCAGGGCCCCTCAATGAACATATTATTTTTGAATACTTTAGACTTACAGAAAAGTTATACAGTTAGTACAGAGAGTTCCTGTATACTCACCTAGATTCACCTTCTCATTAACGTCTTACATTACCATGGTACATTTGTCACCTCCAAGAAGCCAACATTGAGGGGGTCCCTGAGTGGCTCAGCAGTTTAGCCCTGCCCTCAGCCCAGGGCGTGATCCTGGAGTTCTGGGATCGAGTCCCACATCGGCCTCCCTGCATGGGGCCTGCTTCTCCCTCTGCCTGTGTCTCTCCCTCTCTCTCTATGTCTCTCATGAATAAATAAATAAATTTTTTTAAAAAAGAAGCCAACATTGATATAGTACTAGTTATTAAACTCCAGACTATTTCTGGATTTTACTTTTGCACTAAAGTCCTTTACCTGTCCCAAAAGCCCTTCCAGGATACCAGATTCTATATAGCTACCATGATTCCTTAGTCTTCTCTAGTCTGTCAGTTTTTCAGTCTTTCCTTATTTTTCATGATCTTGATAGTTTTGAAGACTGTTGGTCGGATATTTTGTAGAATGTCCTTCAATTTGGGTTTGTCTGATAAATTTTTCACAATAGACTAGACTGCATTCTCTGACATTAATCTTGATGTTAACTAGCCAAGCTAGTACTTGCCAGGTTTCTCCCCCGAAAAGTGACTCTTTCGCCCTTTCATTACTCCATTCCTAAATTCAGCCTAACTTAAGGGGGAGAAGAGGATAAACTCCACTTCCTTCTTTTTAAGATTTTATGTATGTATGTTTGTATGTATGTATGTATGTATTTATTTATTTTTAAGATTTTATTTACTTATTCATGAGAGACACACACACACACACAGAGGGACAGACACAAGCAGAGGGAGAAGCAGGCTCCCTCTAGGAAGTCCTATGTGGGACTTGGTCCCAGGACCCTGGGATCATGACCTGAGCCAAAGGTAGGCATTCAACCACTGAGCCACCCAGACATCCCTAGACTCCACTTCCTGAAGGGGAAGCATCCATATAAATGGTTTGAAATTCTTTTAAGGAAAATCTAACTCTTCTCCCACGTTTATTCATTCATGTATTTATATCAGCATGAACTTGTAGATATTTATTTTACACTTTGGGTTATAATCCAATGTAATCCTATTGGTTTTGTTCAAATTGCACCTTTTACCAGTGGGAGCTCTTTCAGGCTGGTTCTTGTCTCTTTGACATTCTACCTCCCTTTTGTTTTCTGAGTACTTCCTTTGCATATGTATTTTTCATTTAAAAAAACACTTTTATTTTTTATATATACTTTTTTATTGTTCAATTTGCCAACATACAGTATAACACCCAGTGCTCATCCTGTCAAGTGCCCTCCTCAGTGCCTGTCATCCAGTCACCCCATCCCCCCACCCGCCTCCCCTTCCACTACCCCTTGTTCATTTCCCAGAGTTAGGAGTCTCTCATGGTTTGTCACCCTCTCTCATTTTTCCCACTCATTTTCCCTCCTTTCCCCTATAATCTCTTTCACTATTTCTTATATTCCCTGTATGAGTGAAACCATATAATGTTTGTCCTTCTCCGATGGACTTACTTCACTCAGCATAATACCCTCCAGTTCCCTCCACGTCGAAGCAAATGGTGGGTATTTGTCATTTCTGATGGCTGAGGAATATTCCATTGTATGCATAGACCACATCTTATTTATCCATTCATCTTTCGATGGACACTGAGGCTCCTTCCACAGTTTGGCTATTGTGGACATTGCTGCTATAAACATCGGGGTGCAGGTGTCCCGGCATTTCATTGCATCTGTATCTTTGTGGTAAATCCCCAGCAGTGCAATTGCTGGGTCGTAGGGCAGGTCGATTTTTAACTCTTTGAGGAACCTCCACATGGTTTTCCAGAGTGGCTATGCCAGTTCACATTCCCACCAACAGTGCAAGAGGGTTCCCCTTTCTCCACATCCTCTCCAACATATGTTGTTTTCTGTCTTGTTAATTGTCACCATTCTCACTGGTATGAGGTGAGAGGCATCTGGCTGGCTCAGTCAGGAGAGCATGTGACTCTTGTTCTCAGGGTCATGAGTTCAAGCCTCATGTTTGGCGTGGAGCCTACTTAAAAAAAAAGAAAGAAAAAAATACTTTTAGGAAGCAAGAAAACTATCTTTATAATTCCATCATCCCAACACAACCAGTTAGCATTTTAGTATTTTGTTGTTCACATTTTTGAAACATAGTTTTTATTTTATTATTTTTTTAAAGATTTTATTTATTCATGAGAGACACAGAGAGAGAAGCAGAGACATAGGCAGAGGGAGAAGCAGGCTCCCTGCATGGAGCGCGATGCGGGACTTGATCCCAGGACCTTGAGATCACATTCTGAGCTGAAGACAGATGCTCAACCACTGAGCCACCCATGTGCCCACATAACCTAAATTTCACTATACAGTCTAAACCCTCCAGCTCAGTGCTTCACGTAGAGAGGTGCAGTGTGTATTAACACCCAAGTGTGCACACACAGTATCTATCAGCAAAATGCAGGTATACCACTTCCCACTACTAAGGTATCAAAGTAAGTATCTTACATGTACCAACAAGATCAGTTATACGTTTGAATGTATCTAGTCTACGCCATCTATTATTTAGCTTCTTTTTCCTTACCTTTTTGAGGTACATTTGACCAGTAAAAATCACATATATCTAAGGGGCATAATGTGACGGCTTGATCTGTGTTTAGCTTCCCATAGTGGGAGGACTTAATAAAGAATGAAACCATGATATTCAGTCTTAACAGAAATACTCTGCAATGCCTCTAAATCTAAACCAATGGTGTATATCCCAAATTTGGTTCTTTGGGGTATTTTTATTAAAGAGGAAGACGTTACTTTTCCGCAATTTTCAAGCTTTCTTCATACTGACTTTTTTTTTTTTAGGGACCAAATCATTAAATCATGCCCAACCTCCTGGCTGCCTGGTTTTACAGGTTCTCATACTCCCCGCTTCTCATAATGTCTAGTTTGTAGTAATGATTCAGAATAACAAACTCTACACTAACGCATACAAGACAGGTACGAAATATGGTTAACATCTGTTGTGTTTCTGCCGTGTTTGTGAGGCTGTTGGGTTCTCATACCCTTGTGATTGCTTCTCTTCTTTGGCAATGGAAGACTATGGGCCTTGCAGCAGGGCAGAGGATACACTTCTGGACCTGCCGCTTACTAGTTGTTTTGCCCTGGACAAGTATTTTTTAACCTTTCTGTGCCCATTTCTACAAGTGAGAAATTGAGTTCTCCTATATTGCAAGATTTTTAAGAGGATTCAATTGAGAAAGTACACGGGAAAGCTTTCATTTAGTCTAGTCTGTCATAGACAAGCATACAACCTTTATTTCTTCCCTATCACTTTCCAAACTCGACACTGATGCATTTGGACCTACTCCTTGCATTAATTTGTGTTTGATCTTCTTTCATTCCCCCATGTCAGAAGGTCCCTTCAGCAATCTCAGTTAGAAAACTACTCCTTAGGGGTGCCTGGATGGCTCACCAGTTAAGCATCCAACTTTTGGTTTTGGCTCAGGTCATGATCTCATGATTGTGGGGTTAAGCTTTGCATCGGGCTCTGTGCTCAGCAAGGAGACTGCTTAAGATTCTCTCCCCCTCCGTCCCTCCCCCTGGTCAGGCTCTTTCTCTCTCTCTCTCTGTCAAATAAATAAATAAATCTTAAAAAAAAATGAAAAAGAACTACTCTCTATCCTCTGGTCACTAAGAGGAAAATATGCAAGGGACTAAGATTATGTGACCTCAGTGGTTTTCAGTTTTATGTTTTTGGAACCCTCTGTTCAAATGAAATATCTCTTGGAATTGTGATGTATAAGTAAGACATTTTAAGAAGGTCATTTTATTAGCATTCCTTTATTTTATAAGTTCACATAGATCATTTTATAACACTTATTAGAATGACGTTCAGAACTGAATGTTCTGATGACACATATCAGAAATCCAGGGTTAGAGTTGACAGCTGCAAACTTATCAACCTCAGCATTTGATTCTGCCTCTTGTTTTGATTGCACAGAATCAGTACAGTTGTGATTCAAACAGAAAATAACTTAGCATCTTAACCACTGGCTCATATTTTGATAATAAATATAGGGCAATACACACCTAAAAACCATCTATGATACATCATCACATCCAACATGCTATGGTTGCACCTGTTATCACATAAGCTGACATCTCTCAGAGCATCATACATATGTAGCGACAGACCCTCTGGACAATTTTGTATGGTAAATTCACAGATGTAAATTTAAATACATAAATGCTAGTGCAGAACTACATCCTTCCTAGTCTGTGACACATTAGGGAAACATTAAATAGGCACAGAAATGACAAAGGAGGGCAGCCCGGGTGGCTCAGTGGTTTGGTGCCTGAGCCACACCTTCAGCACAGGGCATGATCCTGGAGATCCAGGATAGAGTTCCACATAGGGCTCCCTGCAGGGAGCCTGCTTCTTCCTCTGCCTGTGTCTCTGCCTCTCTCTCTCTCTCTGTGTCTCTCATGAATAAATAAATAATCTTAAAAAAAAGAAATGACAAAGGATTTAGACAGGGAACTGTACAGAATGAATTCCTCAGCAGCACAAGGAAGGGACTGATTAATATCTATCATGAGTACACTGACTGTTCTACCTTCATGCTCTGCTTGCTGCCAGCTACCCCTTCCTGGTTGCCTAAGATTCAGGAGAAATGCCCTTCTAATACTGCCTGAAAAAGGGCCTCCTCCTCCTCAGCTGCTTCTTCATCCTTTATCAGTAAGCCAGGGGCTGGGCCGGCCTGTGGCAGAGCAAGCTTCCTGCGAAGGGTTCCGTGGATGGCTGCAGCCAGGAATTGGTCTAGGTGAGCCTGATTCACATCTTTCTCAATTGCTCCTCTCTCTACCAGTTTCTGTAATAAAGGCTCCAACCTTAGCAGGTAAGCAGACAATTTATCTTCATCTCTCTGATGAGTGGTCAGATACTTGATCTGCAATTCCCTAGGATTCTCAATAACCCCAAACACGAGCCTGTTTGGGGTTATTGCTCAAGAGCCTGCAGGCATCAAGCAACTGTAACGAAAGGACTGTTTATCTTGAGGAAACAAATAACATCAAATGCTGGGCCTCTGAGGCTCTCTAGCCATGGCCTTCTTTTCTCTGCATCTGACACCGGCCATGTCTTCGTCATCTGAGGAGTATGAAGAAACTGCCGGGATTCGAATTCTTCTTCTCCTGGTTCTGGAGGCTCACTGCCTGAGAACACTCTCAGCTTTTTGTACAGGCTGAAGGGCTCCCTCTAATGCTTGTGTCAACATAGGGGTCTGTATTTCTGGGATCATGTTCTGGCCTAGGTCAAAAGGGTCGTTTCCATATCCAAGAGCTCTGGTCAACTCAACGTTGTGCCCTCTCCCTCTAAGAATCCGTTTAATCTGCTTAAAAACTCATTATCCAGGTCTGGCGGCTTAAAGATCACTCTCCAGACACCCCCTCGTCCGGTATCTCCTTAGGGACCAGAGAACGAGTAGTCTCTCCTCGGTCAGCCCGACCAGGGCTACGTTCCTGTTCTCGTCCCGCCGGAACAGCCTCCCGCGCAGTCCGTGCTCGCCCAAGTGCGCCAAAGCGGCCCGCAGAGCCTCCTCGCTTTCCGCCATGGCACAGGTCGGGGTGGGGAGCGGGATGCCCTCCGAGGGCGCACATCCGTCCCCCCGCGCCAGTCCTCAGCCTCGCGTCGTGGTGCCCCAAGCAGCGGATGCCGAGTCTAATCCGGCCGGGGCACAGGTGGCGCCGCGCCAGCCCCCAGGTGAGGTCCGGGTCGGAGGCCTGCGAGCGCCGGGCAGTCGGGTCAGCGGCGGGGGCCGGTGACCCCGCCCCCGCCAGGCCCCCCGGAGGGCGACCTCCGGGCCGTCTCCCCCTCGGCCGTGCAGCCGTCCGCGCCCGCGCCCCTCGCCGGCGCAGCGGGGGCCGGCCTCCCCGCACTCGGAGGGCGACCGGGGGGACGGCGGCCCGCGGCGAGGCGCCGGGCGAGGACGCGGAGCCGGACCGAGCAGCTCCGGGCAAGACGCCCGCGGCCTCCGCCCCGGTCCCCACCTGAGCCGGCCGGGCGCGCGCGCCGGGAGGAGACCCGGCGTCACGACGGGCGGAGCGCGCGGCTTCCGGCCCGAGCCGGAAGTCCCGACTGTGGCAGCATCCGGGACGGCGGGCGGGCGGGCCAAACGGGACAGGAAGGTGAGATCCGGGAGCTGCCGGTCTCCGCAGGCTCGGTGGGTGGCCGCTGCCCGGCCCCGGGCTCCCGGCGCTGCGAGGCGGAGAGGCCCGGGCCCGGCGCCGCCCGCGCGCCTCTGGTCGCGGCCGCGGGCGCTGCGGCGCGGCGGGGGGCGGGGCCGGCTGCCGGGGAGGCCCGCGGGGGGGCTGGGGAGCCTCCGGGCCCGGCCCGCTGACACGGCTCGGGGGGGCTCCGGCCGCCGCCACAGGGGCCGGGCCGCCGCGTGACTGGCGCGGTCACGCTGTGCTTGATCACAATTAGCTTGTGCTCCGGGCCGGCCGCGCTCCCGTGTCTCCCAGCCGGTGACCCCGGGGGTTTCTCTTAGGGTGGCTTTCTCTGAAATGCCCAAACCGCCCGATTATTCAGAACTGAGTGACTCTTTAACGCTTGCCGTGGGGACAGGAAGATTTTCGGGACCACTGTAAGTGTTTAAGAGTTGCGGTCTTACCGTGGGGGCTCCGACTTTGGTTTGACTTGCAGCATCGAGCGTTCACGTCCAAAACAGGACTGTTCAGTCAGAAACTACTGGGACTGTAGGAGCGAAGTCTTCTGAGGAAACCAGTTTAGTCCCAGTTCCTCACGGAAGGTGTGCTGGACCTGTTTCAGCCGGATGTTCGGTGATTGGTCTATTCTGTGGGATTCACATAGAAAGCACTGTCCATATATATATATATATATACTGAAACTTCACTTTTTCATAACTATTACCTAAAACAAGCTGTGAGTTGTTTACATTTCTTAGTAAATGTCGATTTAGTTATTTCCCAGCTTAAATGCATTAATGGGGACTAGTTGCCCTGACACCATTTACTACACCCTAACTTTTTTTTTTTTTTTTTTTCTTAATGTGAAGGCACAGAGCATGGAGAATGATGAACTTCCGCCAGAGGATGGGATGGATTGGAGTGGGATTGTATTTGTTAGCAAGCGCAGGAGCGTTTTACTATGTTTTTGAAATCAATGAGACTTACAACAGGCTGGCCTTGGAACACATTCAGCAGCACCCGGAGGAGCCCCTTGAAGGAACCACATGGACACACTCCTTGAAAGCTCGCTTACTCTCCCTGCCTTTTTGGTTTTGGACAGTTATTTTTCTGATACCTTACTTACAGATGTTTTTGTTCCTTTATTCTTGTACGAGAGCTGACCCCAAAACAGTGGGCTACTGTATTATCCCCATATGCTTGGCAGTTATTTGCAATCGCCACCAGGCATTTGTCAAGGCTTCTAATCAGATCAGCAGACTACAACTGATTGACACGTAAAATCAGTCACCATTTTTTCATTACAGTTAAAAAACTGCCAGTACCATATGGAGCCCGATCACAAGACTGCAGTTTCTTTGCAGACCTCAGGAAGTTGTGGTGGGACAGCGGCTTTCTAAAAAGTGTGACTAGGGGGCTGTCTTTATCTGAATAATAATGAATTTTTAAGTGAAGCCCGAGATACAGTACTACAAAATCATGTTGATGACTTCAGATTTTGGAAGTAAAATCGTGTCTGTTATTTGCATTCTTTAGAAACTTGAATAAGTACCTGAACTCCTATTTTTATTCTACTGTGCAACATAGTGATGATTCAGAAATTTTTCCTATGGGGAAAAATGAATATGAACATTTCCATTGTGCTTAATGTAAAAAGGTCCAAACATGGTCATAAAATTTAAATTTTATACAATTACTTGGCTTGCTTTAAAATTCTTCAGGCTAAAACACCACATCAACCTGTTGTAACTAGGCCAACTATTTATGCTTGCTTACTGTCAGTTTGTGAGAAATTGGTATAAAATTATTGAGGTGATGGCTGTACTGATAAGCAAAGTTTGTGCTTCCTTTTGGTAATGCTACTGGCACTATCAGCATTATTAATGCTACTAGTTTTTTAAAAGATTACTTGGGAAGAAAGTAAATGTTTGAAAGTTGAGAAATCTTACACAGAGAAGATGGAAACGAGGTATTCAGTTAAAATATTTAGTCTGGTCCTTGTCAGATGTGAGACACTCCTCTAAAATATTACCAAGTCATCATCCTTCTGATTTTCTTTTCTGGCCTAAGGTCCAGTCTTCCGGTCTTCAGGCAACAGGTTAATTGCATAAAGATGTGATCATTGTACTTCTTCCTTTGCTTCTGTACTTACTACCTCATGTCTGGTACCAATACAATTAACTAAAACATGGAAATACCAGATTTTAGGATTTTTTTTTTTCTGGGTGAGATCAAGATGTATTTTTTATACAGTTAATGTCATTAACACCAAGGAAATGTTTTACACTGATGGATTTTAATAATAATCATAACCTTTTTTGGTGCTTATTCTTTCGGGTCCTGTTCTAAGAGGTTTACATGAATGAACTCCTTTAATCCTCTCAACAACCCTAAGAAACAATTATTATCCAGATTTTATAGATAAGGACACTGAGGTAGAGAAGTTAAGTAACTTGCCTGTTAAGGTCACACACCTGGTGAGCAGCAGAGCCAGAGGTATGACCAGGCATCTGATGCCTTTGTTCCTAACCACTGAGTTGTAGTGCTTCTCACAAATGACATATTTCAGGATATTGTCTGCCTAGCCATGCCAAAGAATGGAAATGGCATTACTTAAAGGTTTTTCTCAATTCATAGGAGCTATTGAAAATTGAAGTGTTTTAACAACCTCAGCATTTAAATCTGATTTGACTAGAATGGAAGGTTGAACATTTCACAGCAAGCTTTACTCGAAAGATGGAGCAGGTACCTTTGTAACTCAAAAGCAGCAAGATCAGGTCCTTCTCCAGGTAATCAATCTCACTTTCCCTTCACTTCTTCCAGAGGGCTAGAGACTGAAATTATCTATCTTTTGCTATAATACACTGAATCTCCAAAGTAGGCAGCAGTTTGAAATACCGTTTCTGTGAGGGTCAGATAACCAAATCACTTGGCATCTTTTGAGTACTTAACTAGTAGTATGCACATTGCAGGCACTGTGTTCTGAGTGATTTACATTTTTCAAAACAGGCCTGTGGGGAGGTTTGTGCTGCTGCTAGTGCGCCATTTTACAGAAGAGGAAGCACAGGAATTAGCTTGCCTGTAGTCACACAACAAGGACATGGAAGAGCCAGGATTTGAACCCATGTCTGGCTTCAGATCTCTAGCTCTATTACTCCATTATACTGCTTCTCAGGAAAAAAAAAAAATAATAATTTGAGGAAAATCACTGAGCAGTTTTCTTGCTTGATTTGATTACTCTTGAGGCAGTGGTATTTTAAAAATGATTTAAGAGAATTATTTCAGTTTTTTCATTTCATAAATGCTTGATATAATGCAAGGTTTTTGAGTTTGTCATTTGTCTTATAAAGTAGTAATTCCTTTTTATTGAAGTGGACTTTTATCTTTTATACTTCAAATTCTAGCATTTTGAGATTTGCTAAGTAAGTGCTTGGTCCATTTCTAGTTTTCAAGACCAGATTGCTTTGGTAGTAAAAATATTAAAATAGGGGCTTCTGGGTGGCTCAGTCAGTTAAGCATCTGCTTTGGCTCAGGTCATGATCCCAGGGTCCTGGGATGGAGGCCCACATGATCCCAGGGTCCTGGGATGAAGCAGGCAGAGCAGGGAGCCTGCTTCTCACTCTCTACCACTTGTGTTCTCTTTCTCAAATAAATAAATTTTTTAAAAAAGAAGTAGAGTGGGAGTAATTCAGTATTTCCAAATAAAATTATTAGGTTTCAGATTGCAGGGTTAATCTAGCTCTGTTAGATTGAGGGGGAGATTAAGCTGGTGGAGAGGAGACCCGTGTATTATGTCAGGTTATTTATTTCAAATGCACATCATAGTACAATAAGCAGTGAGTACAGGATTAGATAAATGGCAAATACAGGAAATTCTTCAGGGATTTCAGAGAAAGGACAAGCATCCTAGTATCCATGCTAGTCAATAATATCTGCTTCTAGAAATGAGAAAAATAATTATGTACCCTAGTTGCTTAATAAGTCACCTTACTTGTAACCACATCTGAAATAAAGCCTGTTGTGTTTTTCATGGAAAATGCCCAGGATTGAGTCCTGCATCAGGCTCCCTGTGGGGAGGCTGCCTCTCCCTCTGCCTATGTCTCTGTCTCTCTGTGTCTCTCATGAATAAATAAATGCAATCTTAAAAAAAAAAAAAAAGTGCGAGGATAGAGAATAGGCAACTAAATTGGAGAAACATCTAATTCATGGAGTCACCATGTAACTTCTAGTTTTAAAGATGCCACCGTTTTTTTTTTTTTTTTAATTTTTTTGGGGGCGGCACAGGAGAGGGAGAGACCTCAAGCTGCTGCCACAATGAGCCCAACATGGGGCCTGATCTCATGACCCTGAGATCATGACCTGAGCCAAAATCAAGAGTTGGACATTTAACCGACTGGTAGCATCTAAGGGTGCCACCTTAAGGTGGCCTGGGTAGCACCCTTAGATGCTACCAGATTTAAAGTAAAAAATATGATTTCCTAAGTTTAGAATTTTTGATTCTATTTCAAAGCTTTTATAATTAATAAAAAGCTTTTCTTTGGGGAATCATCAGATAAAGCACTCCTATGAGAGTAATTGCACACATATAATAATCAAACTGGTTTGTCTGTTCACAATGGGAAGTGTTATAGTCTTTATTATCTAGTGTTGATTTCCTTCTTGAGGACTTAATAATCTCAATCTCCAAAACACTGTTAGAAAGCTTACTATGATACCGCATGATTCACTTTTGGATCAAGCATGTGCCATCACTTTATAAATTCTCCAACATATTTGTAAAGTTCCATCAAGTTCTGGACCATGATTGGGAATCCTGCATTAGTATTTTTGTTTTGGCCTAAGACAGTGCATAGGTCTTGAACTAGAGCTGTATCATAGAATCATCCAAATGAAAAACAAAGCAAAACTCCTCACATAATGCCAAGGTCCCTTCCCAATTTTATCAATCTCTGGGAGGGGAGAAGAGGCCAATTGTGTTTTTAGAGCTCTTCACATGATTGCTTTGGAATCATTGGTTGAGAATCACTGGGCCATGGATTTTTATGTACCATAAAGATTGAACTGTTTGTCATCTCAGCTGTGTTTGTCTTTGGAGCAGCTTCAACAAATATTTTGCAGCAAGCTCACCCAGCTATTTGAATTGCAAATCTTTAGAGAGATGTCTGTATGTTTGTTTGTTTTTGAGGCTTAAATAGACTTTATTGTTACAAGCAGGGCCCTACAGAGTGGGACCTTATAAAGTGATATATGTGGTCCCAGGATATCACTATGGAGAAATAAAGATGTCGTGATTGTAGAAGAGGTCACTGTAATTGAAGGCCATGATCCTAGGAGGCCAGCTAAGAATTCAGCAGGTATGATCAGGACTAAGCATGGTCAAGTGACAAGGTGAAGGAGAGGACAGTCCCCTTCACTCCTGCTTCCTGTAGCTCTCCAAATGTGACAAGACCCAGCCCCATGGCAGGAGAAAACAAAGCAAGAGGTGAGTCCTCTGGTGATAGTCATGGTCCTGAGGTGTTCCTAGGGCAGCGTGGGATGATCTGGAGCACCGGAAGCTCCATGCTGGGCCTATCGGGCCCTCTAGTCTAGGAGCAGTGTCAGCGTGGACATGACCATACAGACAGCTAGCTGCCTGCCAGAGCCCAAGGTCAAGGAAAAGTGTGTTTTCTAGTTCTAGTTCCTCTCCTACAGATGATCTTTTTTTTTTTTTTTTTTTTTTTTTTTTCCCCTACAGATGATCTTGAACATACTTCTATCAGGCTTTTTCCTTCCACTCTACCAGAACTGCTCTCTTGTAAAGAGGTCCCTGGTCACTTGCACCCAACTAAACCCAGTGGTCAAGGCTCAGTAGCCTCATTAGCCGTTTTTGATACCCTCCTTGAGACAGTTTCCTGAATTAGTTTCCAGACCAGTACTCCCCAGTAGGGCTTTAGTGATGATGGAAATGTTTGATATCTATCTGTACTGTCCAAATCAGTAGCCACTAGCTACATGAAATGAGCCCTTGAGATGCGGCTAGTGTGACTAAGGAACTGAATTTTAATTTTTAATTGGTTCAAATAGCCACATGCGGTTAGCAGCTACCAGATGTTACCCCACTTCTAGACACTCTCCTGGTTTGCCTTCTTCCTCACTAGCTTTTCCTGTCTCCTTTGCTGGTTCCTCTCTGTGGGCTGTGCCCAGCTTGTGAATGTTGACATACCCCAGTTCTCATTTCTATACCTACTCCCCTTGCTCATCCTATCCAGGTTCATGGCTTTAAGTGCCCATATTTATGTTACTATCTTGAGTCTCTCCTGAGCTCCAGACTTGGATATTCAACCATCTATTTGATATTTACTAAGATGTCTTGCCAGGAATCTGAGATTTAACCTGTCCTAAACCAAGCTCCTCATCTCTCTACCCACCAAAATCTGATCAAGGCCCCTTTAAGCTCTATCAGACAAGTGGCAAGGGATTCTTTTAAAATGTTACTCCTCTCAAAAATCCTCCTATTTGCTTCCCTTCTGAGAATAAAAGGCAAAGTTAACATGGCTTACAAAGTCCTGAATAAGTGGCCCTCGACAATTTTCGTTTTCTACCACTTTCCATCCCTCACTCCACTCTAGCCACTGATCTTCCTGCTGATTCTAGAACACGCCAGAAAAGCCTGTTTCAGGACTTCTACACTGCACGGACCTTCTGTTTGAGTGCTCAGCCCTGGCCTGCTTGATCACATCTTCAGACCTTTGTTCAGTTGTCAAGTTTCACGAGGCTGCCTCTGACCAGCTATTTTAAATTATCCTCCTTCCCTGTTTTTCTCCACAGCACTTACCATCATGTGACACTTTACACATTTTGTCAGAATCTAAACTCCAGGATGCCTGGGTGGCTCAGCGGTTGAGTGTCTGCCTTCGACTCAGGGTGTGACCTCGGGGTCCCGGGATTGAGTCCCACACTGGGCTCCCCACAGGGTGCCTGCTTCTCCCTCTACCTGTGTGTCTCATGAATAAATAAATAAAATCCTAAAAAAAAAAAAAAGAAGAATCTAAACTCCACGAGTGCAGCAATTTTGTCTATTCACTGTTGTACACCCCATGCCTAGGACAGTGCCTGGCACATAGGTGCTCATAATTAATTCTCCCATGAGTGATTCTTATTGCCACTGGATACCTCTTTCATTAGACTGCAAAACAATCTAGCTTGCTCTCCAGAGAGAATAAAGGTTAAAGATAACATTTTCTAAGTGCATAGTCTAATCTTTCACATGTTCAAGTTTAGTGGTTAAGCTTTCTCAGGTTTCAGCATGTAGTGATATATTTTGAGGCCAAGATTTAAAATGAGTCCATTTATTTTTGCCAATGGTTGTGATGGTTGTCCTGGGATTTTCCTCATTCATGCAGAAAAATACATAAACCACATTCACAAACAAGTGGTGGTTACAGCCTTGAGCAATTCTCAAGTTACGATCTTTAAGATAAGTTTTCTAAACCCCTAACATATGCATCAAGTGTCATGCCAACCTCTTAGAGCTACAGCACACAACTGCAGTACTCTGGTGTTTAAGGCAATACTTTGGGCCTGTAAATCACTCATTTAAAGTGGTAACATGTTTTACAAGTTAGGGACACCTGAGTGGCTTCAGCAGTTGAGCATCTGCCTTTGGTTCGGGTCGTGAACCCGTGGTCGTGGGATCAAGTCCGCATTGGGCTCCCTGCATGGAGCCTGCTTCTCCCTCTGCCTCCCTCTTTGTGTCTCTCATGAATAAATAAAATTTTAAAAAGAAGACAAGTCTTTCCAGCATAATTTTGAGTATTGGAGTAAATTTGTTTTTCTTTTTGCATTGGAGTAAATTTCTATTTAAAACTGTACCCCGGGGGATCCCTGGATGGCTCACTGGTTTAGCACCTGCCTTTGGCCCAGGGTGCGATCCTGGAGTCCCAGGATCGAGTCCCGCATCAAGCTTCCGGCATGGAGCCTGCTTATTCCTCTGCCTGTGTCTCTGCCTCTCTCTCTATATCATAAATAAATAAATAAATAAATCTTTAAAAAAAACCCACAAACATTAAAAAAATAAAATAAAAATAAAACTGTACCTCAATGGCCTCGCTGCTGCCCCAATGTGAGCTGCCACTTCTTAAAAAAAATTTAAATAGGGAACCCCGGGTGGCGCAGCGGTTTAGCGCCTGCCTTTGGCCCAGGGCGCGATCCTGGAGACCCGGGATCGAATCCCACGTCGGGCTCCCGGTGCATGGAGCCTGCTTCTCCCTCTGCCTATGTCTCTGCCTCTCTCTCTCTCTGTGTGTGTGACTATCATAAATAAATAAATAAAAATTTAAATAGAGGCTTACATTCTAGCATTCACTGTTTTCTGGGCCATGTCTTTAGGGCAATTCTGATCCTAAAGGTCACCTGAGAACTGGAATAGTTAGGGCAACACTGTTAAATTCATTTTATATTTTGAGAATAATGCACTGGGTAGAGGGCATTTTTTTCAAGGTGAAAGCTAGGCACATCAGTTTTAGAAACCCCTCCTCCCTTTTTTTTAAACGTTAGCTCAGTTTCTTAATCTCCTTAGAGGTCATGTTCTCCCTTTTCGACAGAGTAGTAGTCATATGGGAAATGTGGATTTCTTTTAAAAGATTATTTATTTGAGAGAGAGAGAGTATGCACACGCATAAGCCGGGGAGTGGGGGAGGGCAGAGGGAGAGGGAGAGAATTTCAAGCAGGCTCTGCACTAAGCGTGGAGCCCATGACCCTGAGATCATGGCCTGAGCCAAAATCAAGGAGTCGGCCGCTTACCAAAGAGCCACCCAGGCACCCCAGCTGTTTTTTGTGTTTTGGGTTTTTTTTTGGAGAGGGAGAGGAAAAGAGAGAATCATAAGCAGGCTCCATGCCCAGCAAAGAGCCCAACCTGGGGCTCAGTCTCATGACCTAAGCCAAAATCCAGCCAGATGCTTAATTGATTGATCCATCCAGGCACTCCTGTTTTGATTTTTAAAGTCTAGATTAGCTAATTTTTGCCCTGAATTACTCACATGACAAATGTTTTAAACTATTCATTTGGCTGGTCTGCCCTTATTAAATGTAAAGCATGACTTTTTAAAATAAAAAATTGGGCCACCGGCCTGGCTCAGTCAGTAGAGCATGTGACTCTTGATCTCCGGGTCATGAGATTGAGCCTCATGTTGAGTATACAGCTTAAAAAAAAAATGTTTAGTTTCAGTAACTTTGCAGGAACAGTAACTTTTTCTGTATTTGTATAGAAAAATACAAAATATGCTTACTTTTTAAAAAGATTTTATTTGTCCATGAGAGACACACAGAGAGAGGAAGAGACATAGGCAGAGGAAGAAGCAGGCTCCCTATGGGAAGCTGGATGCAGGATTTGATCCCACGACCCCGGGATCATGACCTGAGCCAAAGGCAGATGCCCAACCATTGAGCCACCCAGGTGCTTCCAAAATATGTTAAATGCAAAGAGAACAAGAGTGTTCTTGTTCTCTCTTTAAGAATATCCCCCCTCTTATTCTCAACCCAACTCTCTGCTCAGCAGCAGTCTGGCTATCCTTTTAGATACCACATGTGTATCTATTCTCCAATAGTAGCATTCAACACACTAGTCTGTATCTTGCTAGTTTTCATTTAACATTATATTTTAGAGATTGGTCTCTAACACACAGAGCTATACTTTGGTCTTTTATCATGGCTGCACAAAATTATTGTATTAATCTTCTATTTTTACTTAATTAACTAAAGTCTTCTGTGAACGGACACTTAGGTTCTTTACAGTAGTAATACCTAGAATAAATGCTACAATGAATAGTGCTATAGAACTGTGCACATGTATTCTGTTATCACTGGATAAATTTCTATAAGTGAAATTGCTCAAAGAACAGTACATCTAACATTTTGTACTGTACAAGAAGTGTCAATTTGACTTTCAAAGAGCTTATACCAAATCACACCATCAGTACTACATAACCCTCAAGTCCTTTCCAGCTCAATATTGCATCAAAACTTTTGATCTTTCAGTCTGAAAAGTAAAAAGTGGTATTCATTTTATTGAAGTAGCATCTTTTTTCATTTAAAAGTCATGTGTATTTTTCTTGTGATCTCCCTATCCCCTTCCTTTGTCCACTTCTATGGTCTGATAAAAGGCAATAGTTCTTAGTCATTTGTGCTGAAAATACAAAATACCTTTTCCCTCTCTTTTTAAAGATTTTATTTATTTATTCATGAGAGACACACACACACAGAGGGAGAGAGAGGCAGAGACACAGGCAGAGGGAGAAGCAAGCTGCATGCAGGGAGCCTGACGTGGGACTTGATCCCAGGTCTCCAGGATCATGCCCTGGGCTGAAGGCGGCACTAAACCGCTGAGCCACCCGGGCTGCCCCTTTTCCCTCTTTGTATTTCGACCTTATAGAATGTTCTGTTTTTCATTATGGTATAGTCATATTAACCAATCTCTTCTATTATGGTTTCTGGATTTAAAAAAAATCTTGCTTAGGAAACCTTCCTCACTTTGAGACTGTAAAAACTATTACTCCATTTTAATACTTTTGTGTTTTATTTTTTACATTAAAAATCTTGATTCTAGGGGCACCTGGGTGGCTCAAACATCTGCCTTTGGTTCAGGTCATGATCCCAGGGTCCTGGGGTGGAGCCCCTGCATCAGGCTCCTCACACAGTGGGGAGTCTGTTTCTCCCTCTCCCCCTCCTGCCTGCAACTCTCCCTGCTTGTGCTCTCAAATAAACAAAATCTTAAAAAAAAATACATATTATTTCTTAATGTAACCCAAAAGCACTTCAAGAAAAACCATTATGTTGCATATATCCATGTATTTCACACTCCACACTCCATGTCTCAAATTTTAAAAGATTACTGAACTAAGTCTAGTGTCAAGCTTATTTTTAGCTAGTATCGTGAGGCTGACTTTCCTTTACAAAAGTAAATTCAAAAGAAATTCAGATTAACTCTCCTGCTTACCTGTGGCTTATGTTTGTACCCTTAGAAGGCAGCAGATCAGAAAACCTGGCAAGGCATTTCTTCTATACTGGTCACATATGTAGCTCACTTATGAAGAAGACAGTATTAGAGTTAGAATCAGTATTAAAATTAAGGAAAAGATCAAACCTATAACCCAGACCTTAAAGCACTGGACCACAAGCTCAAATATCTTGAAGTTTCTTCTTTATAAATATATTTACTAAACAAAGAAGGGAACAATATTCAGGAGCAAAGTTCAGCTATTACTTCAAAAATAGGAACAATTTTTTTTTTAAAGATTTTATTTATTCCCCAGGATCACAACCTGAGCCAAAGGCAGACGCTCAACCACTAAGCCACCAAGGTACCCCAAAATATGAACTATTTTAGGGGCACCTGGCTGACTTAGATGATCATATGACTATTGATCTCAGGGCCATGAGTCTGAGCCCCACGTTGGGTGTGGAGGTTACTAAAAAAAAAAAAATAAATAAACTTTTAAAAAAGAAAAAATCTAAAAAAATATATATATGAACTATTTTAACAATGTTGGTAGGTTTTAAGGATTGTATGAAGAAAACAATTATGTCAATAACTGAGTCAAAGTGCCAACATTAGAAACATTATCACAAACTAAACGAGGAAACTTCTATTTATAAAACTTTTCTAGTTGGTATTTTGATTACATAAGAGCACTTAGTGGAAGGCTGATGTAAAACAATACTTTAAAGATAAGAAAAGGTACCTAAGTTCAGTTTCCTCAATAGCATGTACTTTGTAAGCTATAGATTTCAGAATGTGTACCTGGGAAAGTACTATGGTAATCTTTTTTTTTTCTTTTGGTACTCTTTTAAAGGCTATGTGTACGACCCAGCTCTGCAAATGATTAGCTCAAATTCAGGGCCAACATCTATTTCAAGATTCAATTCACCTCGGAAATGAATCATATAATCTGTAAGGTTACTTCCAGCTCTAAAATTCTGTAACTATTTGCATTTCCTTAGGTACATGCCACTTGATTTCTTTGCGATCTAAATGAATCAGGAAACATGCACAGTAAATAATAAATGCCTTAGTCCCACCGACAAGCAGAAAAGGAAAACACATACGCATTTTAGAAATATATATGTATTTTAAAGGATTCAATAGTACTTCAGTAAACAAAATCAAAGCATAGATACAGGATGAGAATATCTTAAGTTATAGTCAATATCTATGGTTTAAAGACTTGTATTTGTGTTTATATACATAACATGCTTATATATATAACATGTTACAGCATAAAAGCACACCCAACTTTGTTCTCTTAAGGTAGAAGTTAAATACATATTTGTTGAGTGATATTATCTCTGGGTGTCTGTTTATTCGTTTGAGTGTGGGTTCCAGGTTTCCTTGGGTCTCTCTCAAGGGCTCATTTCCTTCTTCAGTACTTCTCTCTCTTCCTGTTTTCCTTCTTCTTACACAGAACTGCCATTCTCAAATTTAATATCCAATTTTCACCACTTGCTCATGTCACATGGCTCTTTGAAATGTTACTAAGATCTGACAAGTACTTTTAATAACAAGCAGAAGCCAAAAGATCACACAATTCAGTAGCTATTTAAAAAGTAGAAAACAATAAAAATTCAGTTGCCAACTTAGAGGATTTTATACATCATTGAGTGTTCTATTTTATTTCCATGGTCTGAAATTTCTCACTCAAGACAGATTAATTTCTAAACATTTATTTTATCTCTGCTGGAAAGAAACAATTTTTTCTTTGACAAACTGTCCTAGGGGAATAAAACAAATGCTTTTCCAAACCAGAGCACAAGTCTTTCCTAATGTCAGTGTGTGATAATTCAGATATAGTAGCAGTCTTTAAAATTTCATAAAAGCTACTGTTAAGATGGTGGTTTGGGCCGTTTTGCAGATGGTCCATCTGAGTTAGTTCTGTTATCAATGTTATTTTCATCTTCTGCATCATCTTCATCATCACCTTTTAAAATAAACATTTGTTGTATGACAATATGTTCAGTAGCTCAAAGAAACAGATTGCTAAAATGGTTGATAATGAGACCATTTCACTTTTAAGGATTAATAAAATCATACATACATCAGATTCAAAGTGTATGGATAAAAAGATTTCAAGAATTTTGGTGTTTAAAATTTTAAGTATCGGGCAGCCCGGGTGGCTCAGTGGTTTAGCGCCGCCTTCAGCCCAGGGTGTGACCCTGGAGGCATGGGATTGAGTCCCACGTCAGGCTCCCTGCAAGGAGCCTGCTTCTCCCTCTGCTTGTGTCTCTGCCTCTCTTTCTCTCTGTGTCTCTCATGAATAAATAAATTTTTAAAATAATAATAATAAATAAATAAAATCTTATGTATCACTTTTTTTTTGAGATGTAATTCACATACTACAAAATTCACTCTTTTAAAGTGTTCAATTTATTGATTTGTAGTATATTCCCTAGGTTCAGCACTGTCACCACTATGTAATTCTGGAACATTTTTATCATCCTAGAAAGAAATCCCACACCCATTAACAATCACTTCCCATTTCCCTTGGCAATCTGTAATCTACTTTCTATCTCCAGAGATTTGTCTATTCTGGATATTTCATATAAATGGAATCATAAGACATGTGGCCTTTTTGTCTGCCTTCCCTCACTCAACATGTTTTTGAGGCTCATTCACGTTGTATTGTTTATTGGCAGACACTCAGCCACTGAGCCATCCAGGTGCCCCCAACCTAAGCTTTATGAGGTCTTCATTTAATATACAAAAACATGTCCTCCAATACAAAGATACTACTGACCTGCCATTAATAGAATAGGTCATTTTTCTGATAAGTAATGATATTTTAAGAAATGGTTCTAGTTGGGGGCACCTGGGTGGCTCAGCTGGTTAACCGTCTGCCTTTGGCTCAGGTCATGATCTCTGGGTCCTGGGATCAGACCCTGCATCAGGCTCCCAGCTCTGCAGGGAGTCTACTTCTCTCTCTCCCTCTGCCTGCTTGTGCTCTCTCTCATTCCCTGTCAAAGAAATAAAATCTCTAAAAGAGAGAGAGAGAGAGAGAGAGAGGAGGAGGGAGGGAGGAAGGAAGAAAAATGGTTCTAGCTACACTCATCCTATTCCAATAACATTTTCAACAGAGAGAAGTAATTCTGGAGCCAAGAAATAGGATTTCACTTTTTTTTTTTTTTTTAGATTTTATTTATTTATTCATGAGAGACACACAGAGAGAGAGAGAGAGAGAGAGAAAGAGGGGCAGAGACACAGGCAGAGGGAGAAGCAGGCTCCATGCAGGGGGAGTGTGGGACTCGATCTGGAGTCTCCAGGATCACGCCCTGGGCTGAAGGCAGCGCTAAACTGCTGAGCCACCAGGGCTGGCCAGGATTTCACTTTCAACCCATGTGGCAACACCCAATTAACAATTCATGGAACCAATGTATTCTCTGAACTCAGTGTAATGGTCTGAGTTCACATTATCTGGAACTATCAAGATGTAAACAAGATGGAATGAAAAAGGAAAGTATAGTACAGTTTAAGACCCTCTTTAGAGGAGTTAAGTCCTGACTCCAATAATTAATTCATAGGTTCTTCAGGTTGGGACAGAAAATGTACCTACCTCTTTTTCTATTCACTTAACTTTCATATTTCTCCTTCCAAATTGTACTTTCTAAAATGTGATCTGGGGGGAGACCCGGGTGGCTCAGCGGTTGAGTACCTGCCGTCGCTCAGGGCGTGATCCCGGGGTCCTGGGATCGAGTTCCGCATCGGGCTCCCTGCAGGGAGCCTGCTTCTCCCTCTGCCTGTGTCTCTGCCTCTCTCTTGTGTCTCTCATGAATAAATAAATATAATCTCAAAAATAAAATAAAATGGGATATGGGAAACGAGTGCCTGGGAGTTAGAGGGGAGTTGATTCCTTCAACTGAAATCTTCAGAACCTATTGTGCGATGATGGTTGGCAGTCTAACTGGTCTGTAATTTCACCCCCGGTAATAACACTCGTTTTCATCCTTCAACACGCAGCTCAGAAGTCATGCCGTCTCTAAAACTCTAAAGCCTTCCTGGGTCCTCTTTTCAATAGTTGGAGGGCCCCGGGGTCATACTTCCAATCTGTAGTGAGTGTTCGCTTGTCTAACTCCCACCAGCCTGAGAGTTCCACAAAGAACTGCGTGGCATTCACCTCATTCTAACTCCAGAGCACAGCCCAGGGCCCGGCACAGAGGAGTAGGCATTTGGCACGTTTATTGTGATACAGATGGAAAGAGTCGCGAAAACGCTTAAGTAGGAGGAGACCAGATAATATGGCGGTTAAGTGCCGGCCAACGATATTTTTTTTCTTTTTTTTTTTTTTTTTTTTACTTTTTAAAAACTTTTATTTATTCATGAGAGACGCAGAGCGAGACAGGCAGAGGGAGAAGCAGGCTCCGTGCAGGGAGCCCGACGTAGGCCTCGATCCCGGGTCTCCAGGGTCACGCCCTGGGCCGAAGGCGGCGCTAAACCGCTGAGCCATCCGCGCTGCCCTAGTGCCAACGATGTTTAGCTGGATTCCTCCTTCCCCGAGGCTCACTTTCCCCAGGCCGCCCCCTCCCCCGGGCCCCCTGCCCCGCCCCCCGCCGCTCCTGCACCTTCTCAGGGCTCACCGTCCATGGCCTCTTCCGCAGCCGCCGCCTCCCGGTCTTGCGCTTCCTGCTGTACCAAGGGGTCGAAAAGCTCGGCCACCAGCTCTCTCATCTGGGCTACGCCAGACAACAGGCCCTGGAAAGGGTCAGCGTCGGCCGGCGCCTCACAGGGCACCCGCAACAGCCGCTGCTGCCCATCCAGCCCGACGTACTCGCCCAGCAGCTCCATGACGACCGCAGGGCTTCCACAGCCAGCGACCGAGAAGCGCCACCCGGAAGCGGAAACCGGCGCGCAGGCCGGAGGAGGGAGAGGAGTGACTTCCGTTTGCCGGGGTCGCTCCTCCCCCTTCCTTCGCTTCCCTCCTTCGGGATTGGCTCTTGGGACGGGGCCCCGCCTCCTCCGGCCCCGCCTCTCGCAGCCGCTTTTCCCGCCTCCGCCGGGCCGAGCGGCGGTCCCTCTGACAGTTGAGGATGGCTGGGGCGGAGGGGCCCGCGGGGCGACAGTCGGAACTGGAGCCCGTGGTGTCGTTGGTCGACGTTCTAGAGGAGGACGAGGAGCTGGAGAACGAGGCGTGCGCCGTACTGGGCGGCAGCGACTCCGAGAAGTGCTCCTACTCTCAGGTGGGCGCGCGGCCCGGGCCTCGGCTCCGCGGGCTCCCGCCGAACCCCGGTTGGCCGACCCGACTCTCCCTCCTCCCGGTGGAGGTGCGGGGCCGCCGATGGTCGGAGGCGCTCCCTTCCCAGGCCCAGCTGCCCTGAAACCTCCGCCTCCCGGGCCCTCCTTCTCAGCCTGTGACCCGCAGGGCTCCCCTCCTCCCTCGGTCTTCCCCGGTCCGGCCCCTTAGGATTCTCCGGGCTTTGGCCCTGGGGCGCCTACTCTTTCCTTCCTCTCCCGTCTCTCCTTGGTGCCTCGGCTGCTGTGACCTCTCGGATCCCGACATCTTTGTTCTTACTTTTCCCATCCCGAGAGTGTTTATTTAGGAACCTAGTGGGAGAGCCGATCCAGAGTTAAAGGAGAGAGCTCTGGATTTGAAAATCCGCCCCCCCCCCCCCCTCGGCTGGGCTCCTTGACGCCTAATCCCCTACAATTTAGTTGGACAAGTGCTGGCTCGTGGCTTTCTTAGGTGAGACGAAGCAAGTACAGAGTCTCTGCAGCCTCCCCCCTCCCGCCATGGGAATAGACCGGAACCACGACAGCAGGTGGCACTGGCAAAGGAGGGGAGGGGAGGGGGGGGACTCGCTTGAAGGGTAAATTTGGCATTTGGAAGACGTTATGAATCAGGACTTGAGGGGGTGCCTGGTAGTGTTGGGTGACTCACGTTGTATTTCTAGGTACAAAAATGGAGCAAGGTGGGTAGAAGGAAACTACACAGGATGAGAATTGGTAGGAAGAATAAGGTTATGGGAGGAGGGGGTGCGGCGTGGAACATTGGGGGATGCGGTGAGAGACCTGGGGCCATTATGTGGTGCGGCCTGAGTTCATAATACTAGTTGTCATTGTTGGCCCGTGGAGCTTACCCTGCACAGGGGTTAGGTGGTTGAATTAGCCTGGTATCTACAGATAGTCCCAGATGTTGGTGGGTATTTTAAAAACCTTTGGTCACCACTACAACAACTTCTTTTCCTGCTTTCCTTTGAAGGGGGGAAAGTGTGTATAAGCCCTTCTTGAAATGTAGTTAGCTTTATGAAACGGACTTCCTAAAAATTCTCCTTTTATTGTAGGAAAATACGTGAAAATTGCACAAATCCTGTCTCTGGCTTGGGGAAAAAAGTGAACACATGCATGTACCTACCCCCTCTAGATTAAGAACATCATGGGCATCCCAGAAGCTTCTCTGTCTCCCTCCTCTCTAGAGGAGGGTAACCATTGTCAAGACTTCTAAAAGTTTTGCCTGTTTTTTCTCCCAACTTTTGATTTTGAAAGATTTTAAATCTACAGATAAGTTGAAAGAATATACGAACAGTTTTGCACCTCTCACATGTATTCACTTTTTGCCACACTTGTTTTATCGCTCTTCTCTATATAATACATATATTTCCCCCTGAATCATTTGAAAATACACTGCAGACATCGGGGCATGCTAAATATTTCAGCATGCTTCTCCTGAAATCAAAAGGATTCTTTTAATGCATTGATTTCCTCTTTGGTGGAGTCACAAGTATGATATTGCTAACATAAACCTATACACATTCTCCTATATTTTCATGTCTTAAAATGTTGATGCAGGCCAGCTTATTCTTATTTTCAACTGGCTGGGAATTTTAAACTATCAATTTTAAGAAAAAAAAAGATGAAAATAAGCACTAATATAGGACATACGTAATGATTTGAAACATGTGACAGTGTTTTGGCATTCTTGTGTAATTATTCTCTCTTTCCATTTTGGGGCTGTCTTTTAGGGCTCAGTAAAGAGACAAGCACTATATGCCTGTAGTACCTGCACCCCAGAGGGAGAAGAACCAGCAGGGATTTGCCTAGCTTGCAGTTATGAATGTCATGGAAGTCACAAACTATTTGAGCTATACACAAAAAGGTAAAGACAGTCAGAGATTGGTACTGAATGTCTTTTAAATGTTTTGATTCTTTCCCACCTGCACTTTTTTTCTTGTTTTTCCATATAAAGTAGTTGTGCACTGGTAAAATTTAATATAATCGTTTTCTATAACTGGAGAGAACAGTTTTTCCAGAGGGCCTTTTTAAAATTTATTTATTAAGATTTTATTCATTTATTCATGAGAGACACAGAGAGAGGCAGAGACATAGGCAGAGGGAGAAGCAGGCTCCCCATGGGGACCCCGATGCAGGAGTCCATCCCAGGACCCCAGGATCACACCCTGAGCCGAAGGCAGACACTCAACTGCTGAGCCCACCCAGGCATTCCTCCTCCAAAGGGCCTTTTAAAATATAATTATTGTACAAACTCAAAGTAGTCATCTTTCTCTGCCATTATTTTACTTTTGTGTATGTGTGTGATAATAAATATTTGTCTCTGCATGTTAATTTCCAGAATTATTAAATCTTTTATTGTTATGTGCTTGGAGAAGTTTCAAAGTGGATCCATGAACAGCAACCAAGGTCACTTTTTAGATCCTAGAAACGCATTGAAAGGGAAGGGGCTATGATAATGATTTAAAGAGTAACTCATTAGATTTAAAAGAAAAGTTTAAACTGGCTCTTCCTCATTTTTTTTTCCCAGAAACTTTCGTTGTGATTGTGGAAACAGCAAGTTTAAAAATTTGGAATGCAAATTATTTCCTGTAAGTAAGCACTGTAACTTAAAATGCATTGAAAATAGCTCAGGTTGATATTTGCCAGAGTGGATAAAAACCATACATTTCCGAAAAAAGAAGTTCTCATGCTTATTCTTTGCAAATAAGCAAGTCAGTATTAGACTGTATTCCATTTTTTATTTTGTTGGAAAACTAACCTATTCAGAGCCTACATTACAGATTGCAATTAATATGAAAGATTTTGGTAGGAATGTTCTTTAAAGTAACTCAGGCTTGATTATGTTGTCCTCATGGTTTAAGGCTTTTAAAGCAAAGGGTATGACCTTAAATACAATTAATAAAAAAAACTTGAAAATAATGAACGTGAGCTAGATGGACACAGGATTTTTTTCACTGCTTTTTGTATAATAAAAACTATACTTATAGTAACATTTATGGAAGTAATAGAAATTAAGTAGAAAGTAAGGGATTTTATATTGTTTGGTCATAATTGCTATTTCCCTCCTTTGAAAGTTATTTTTGGACAATTTCCTTGCCTGCTTTTTACTTTCTAGTAATGTGGGAGCTTTGGCTATCAAAGCTGGGCATTAAGAAGTATTTAGAAATTCTAGGTCAATGTTAGTTTATATAGGCCAATCATTAATAATTATAATACATTTTTATGAGCATTTCATTATTGATATATTTGGTTTCCCTCAATTACTACAAAGAAGGTACAAAAGATTAATTGTATTGATTCTCTGTATCCTGGAAAAAGTATCCTTTTAATAGGAGTGAATTCTTTTTCTTTGAAAGTTAAAGACCAACTTTTGGGGAGGAAGATATTTAGTGCAGAAATTTATTGAATGCATTAACTTCATGCAACATGACATTTACAACATTTATGATATTATATTCATATTACTTGTATCTTACTGTATTATACTGATAATATATTATAAGTGTAATATGTCATATATATGATATTTATATGAAAGTAATTTATACTTTCATGATACTTGAAATTATAGTTAAAATTAGACCATATTATATATTGAAATTAATTTCTTTCAGGACAAAGCAAAGATAAATTCTGGCAATAAGTACAATGACAACTTTTTTGGATTATATTGCATTTGTAAGAGACCTTATCCTGATCCTGATGATGAGGTAAGAGACTGGGAGGTTAATTGGAGGTTAATACCTTCAGTTTGCACTCCTCGTCCTGTTGTCCAGTCTGGATCTCTGTAGCTGTTCAGAGGGGATTTGGGGGATTGTGAAAGGATTCTAGGTTTATCCTTTCTTGGGAGTCTGGGCTGGAGCTGTAACTGGTACAGATCTCAACTATTCTTCTCACTCTACAGCATGAGAATGAAATACCAGACAGGACTTTTTCAAGGCCAGCACTTTCTTCCTTCTTCTTTCTTGTCGCCTGCCTGCTCCACTCCCCCAAACACTGTCCAGAAAATGACCTTCAACTTCTTGCTTCCCTAAAAGAATAGAAATGTGGTTTACAGACTGGATCCTCTAAAAAATTTCAATATATACAAAATTTTTTAAAATTTTAAATTAAAAAGAAAATATACACAGAATTTTATAAAAAGTTTTTCTTCTTCCTCACTCCACCTTCTTATTTCCTCGGTATAACCACTGTTAACACTTTTTTGGGGTATATGTTTTTACCCTATTTCTGTGCGCACATAAGTGGATGTGTGTTTCAATTTGTAATTTTAACAAAAGCGAAAATTCGGTATATTCAGTTCTACAACTTGCTTTTCTCACTTATGTATATCATAGACATCTGTCCATGCAAAACAGCACAAATCCACCTTATTCTGATTGCAACCAGTATTCTTAATGCGACACGCTGTAAGTTAGTTACCTAAACGTCCTGTAGCAGACTGATGGTGTCTCATTTCTGTATTGTAAAGAAAGCTGCAGTGAACATCCTTATACAGTAATATGACTGAGCATCTTCCTGCCGGTATTTATGGATACCTAGACATAAAACTGGTAAGACATAGGATATTTATATTTCAAATTGCAGTCATGTCTGTCAAAAGAGTTCAGTCACCAACAGTAGGTGATAGTGTATCTTTCCCCACATTCTTTGTCAGCCCTACATACTCGCAATCTTTTAAAATTTTGCCATCTTGATAGGTGAAGAGCAGTTATCTTTTAAAATTTTTCTCTCCCTGATCATAAGTGAGGTTATGGATCTTTCATGAGCTTATTGAACATTTGTAATTACCTATCTGAAATGTCCTTTCACATTCTTGGCGCATATTTTGACTGGCTTGGATTTTGTTTGTGTATTTACAGATTTGAAGGAGTGTTTTTATGCTTAGAGAAATTAACCTTCTGCCTTCTTCTTGCTTTCTAGTTGTCTTGGAACTGTAATTATTGAACCAAATTATATAGAGGAACAAGTTGAAGATACGCGTTTTTCCCCTTTGAGGAGTTATAATAGGGAAAAGACAGAACAGTGTTGGGATATTAATCCGTAGATGCGAAAGCCTGGGAATGAAAGGAAAACCAACCCAAAAACAGTCTATGCCCTTTGGAATCTCATATTCCTAGCATAATTTAATTACTTAATGATTTAACTAATTCAAGTGAGGGAAATTGCTGTCCATGTTATCAAAAGACTTAATAATATTCACTTTTCGGTTTCAGTGAAATGAAGGAGTTGACGAATATAGGGTTGCCACATTCTACATTGGTCAGTTCACCTTACCTTTCTGGGTCTTGGTTTACATATAAAATGAGAAGACATTACTTAAACAGTTTTGTAAGAGTTAGATGCCAAGTAACCGAAGTGAATGAGCTTTGATGGTTGTTTCCATAATTTTTTTTTTAAGATTTTATTTATTTATTCGTGAGAGATACAGAGAGAGAGGCAGAGACAGACAGAGGGAGAAGCAAGCTCCCTTCAGGGAGCCCAAGGTGGGACTCAATCCCAGGACCCCAGGATCACGACCTGAGCCAAAGGCAGACACTCAACCACTGAACCACCCAGCTGTCCCATGACGGTTGCTTCCAAAGTGCTCATCCCAATGTAACCCTTCTGCAACACCAGTTCCTGTAAAGTGAGCTTTTTTGGCCTTGTGACCTGCTCTTTCTCCCTGTCTTCTTGACTGTTGGCATGTGGATAGCAGTTTCACAGAATCAGTAGACAATTATTTAATATCTAGTTCTACTCTTGGGCAGATTTACTTGCATCCCAGAATTCATTGTATGTACTCCTTAACATACAAACTGCTTTTCCATGTTAGATTCCGGATGAGATGATCCAGTGTGTAGTCTGTGAAGACTGGTTTCATGGAAGGGTAAGGAAAGCTTTTACTTTTTAAGGCTATTGTCTTCATAGAAAGAGAAAAGTTCTTTTCTTTATGAATTGTGCTATATTTTACATTATAATTACTCTTCTAAAAATAAACTATGAAGATATGATCAGTGTTCTATTGCAATATTTGTTTATTAATTAATGAGTATTTTGGACACTTGGAGACCACAAGAAAAATACTCAGTTTTTTGTATTCACAGCATCTTGGTGCCACTCCTCCCGAGAGTGGGGATTTCCAGGAGATGGTATGCCAGGCTTGTATGAAGCGCTGCTCCTTCTTGTGGGCTTATGCTGCACAATTGGCAGGTAGGTGTCTCTATGGCATTGGTGTGCCACAGACTTGTGCTTGTGAAATTCCTACATTCAGTCCAGAATTTTTAGCCACTGTTTTTTTTTTTTTTTAATTTAAATTCAGTTAATTTACATATAGTGTCTTATTCATGTCAAAGGGTAGTGATTCATCAGTCTTATATAACACCCAGTGCTCATCACATCATGTGCCCTCCTTAATGCCCATCACCCAGTTACCCCATCCTCCCCTCCAACAACCCTCGGTTTGTTTCCTATAATGGAGAGTCTTTTATGGGGCCTAAGTGGCTCAGTTGGTTAAGCAACTTCCTTTGGCTCAAGTTATGATGTCAGAGTCCTGGGATCGAGCCCCATGTCAGGCTCTCCACTCAGTCGGAGTCTCCCACTCCCTCTGTGCTCTGGTTCTCAAATAAATAAAATTAAAAAAAAAAGTCTTTTAGCAACTTTTTTTTTTTTTTTTTTAGATTGATTGATTGATTTGAGAGAGCACGAGCAGTGGGAGGGCAGAGAGAGAAGCAGACTCCGACACAGGGCTTTGTCCCAGGACACTGAGATCACAACGTGAGCCGAAGGCAGATTCCCAGGCACCCCTTAGCAACTGTTTTTATTTTTTTATTTTAATTTTTTTAGCAACTGTTTTTAATAGGACTCTGAGGTATAGAAAAAGTGTAAGATACACCACAAAGTGCTTCTAGATTGCTTGGGAAACTACCAAGAACAAATTTGTACTTAAGTAGCATGATAACAGAGGCTGGAGGAGACCAGAATTAGGGAAAAATGGAGGAGGCAGTTTTTGAATGGGACTTTGAAAGATAAATAGAACCAAAAGAAATGGTTCTTAAATGTAAGACATGTTATTGGTTGGGAAGGGTGGAGTAAAGTTTGTTATGTAGTGTTTTATTATACACTAAGGAATTGGCCCCAAACAACTAACTAATCAGCAATGAATGATCTTGAGGCAGTAAATAATTTAATTCAAATGCATTACTTAATTTATTTTTAGAGTGGCAGTTACTCATAGTATCTGCTGCTCTGCCCTCATGTCTTGCCCTTCTCACCTTTAAGGGAACATTTACCATATGAACTACAAACAACATAGCCATGCCTAAAATCTCACCCTACTCTTTGGTTGTGTCTCAAAATTCTTAAATTCATCGCACCTTCTTTCTGTTCATACTCTTTTCCATTACATCTCCCACTTTCCACTAGACCTGTATCTATTTCTTACTCGTTGGGTTTTTTTTGATGGATCCTCCCCATCTCCCATCTCTTCGTTTACTTCCCTATCAACAGATGACCTAGTGTTCTGTTGAATTGAAATACCAATTGGAATAGCTCCCTTATCATTCTTCTTCTCTTTTTTAAAGATTTATTTATTTGTTTATTAGAGAGAGAGAGAAGGAGAGAGAGAGAGACAGAATGTGCCAGTGTGGGGAGGGACAGAGGGAGAGAATCCCAAGCAGACTCCCCTGCTGTGCACAGAGCCTGACTAGGGCTTCAGGACCCTGAGATCATGATCTGAACCGAAACCAAGAGTCAGAAGCTTAACCTGCTGAGCCACTCAGGTGCCTTTCTTGTCTTTTTGACAGTATTTCTGCCTCTATATCCATCCATTTTTATTTCTTGCTCTCATAGAGAAGCTGGTTGTTTTTCAAAACTACCCTACCACCTGTGTTTGCAGTTAAACTTCTCCCTGCTTCTTGCTTCTTGAGATACCCCACCTCCTTTTACCATCTGCAATGTTTTTTTTTCCTTTACATATAAAGTGCTTAAGTATTGATCGACATTTTGATTGATTATTTATTTATTTATTTATTTATTTATTTATTTATTTTATGATAGTCACACACAGAGAGAGAAAGAGAGAGAGAGAGGCAGAGACACAGGCAGAGGGAGAAGCAGGCTCCATGCACCGGGAGCCCGATGTGGGATTCGATTCTGGGTCTCCAGGATCACGCCCTGGGCCAAAGGCAGGCGCCAAACTGCTGCGCCACCCAGGGATCCCTGATTTTTTTTTAAGATTTATTTATTCATGAGAGACAGGGAGAGAGGCAGAGACATAGGCAGAGGGAGAAGCAGGCTCCTCAGAGGAAGCCCAATATGGGACTCCATCCTGGGACCCCGGGATCACAACACCTGAGCCAAAGAAAGACGCTCAACCACTGAGCCACCCAGGCGCCCCATATTCTGAAATATTTTTCAATCAGACTAAGTGATTTCACTGTTTAATAAATAGGTCTGTGGATATGTATGTTTCTTTTCATTGAACCCACAGTAACCAAAGTATCTGCAGAGGATGATGGGTTGGTGCTGAATGTTGATGGAATAGGTGATCAGGAAGTCCTCAAACCTGAAAATGGAGATCATCAAGATAGTACCCTCAAAGAGGATGTTCCAGAACATGGAAAGGATGCTGTCAAGGAAGTTAAAGCAGAACAGACTAGTGAACCCTGTACCAGCTCTAGTTCTGAATCTGATCTCCAGGTAACCAATGAAATAAGAGCCACAAAAGAAATAAAGCTTTAAGCAAAATTAATTCTGTAAGCTCTATAGCTTTGGATTTCAACTGTACCCTTTGTCTCAAGAAATTCCTCTCTACAATCTAAGCTAAGAAAACTGTTAAACTGTAAAAAAACATACTTCAAAACTTAATTTTATTTCAGACAGCATTTAAGAATCAACATCTCAACATGGAATCACAGTCTAGCTGCAAACTTCAGGAGCTTAATGCTAAGCAGTTTATAAAGAAAGACACTGCCACCTATTGGCCCGTGAACTGGCGTAGCAAGTTATGTACCTGCAAAGACTGCATGGTGAGTACCTCATCAGGGTCAATGTCACTGTGTTTATTATGGACCGATGCCTCAAATAAGGCCATCTGAAAAATATATTTATGAAAGTGATGCTAGGACTATTGAGAACAGTGAGATATTTTATTATTTTGTTTATTTATTTATTTTTAAAGATTTATTTATTTATGATAGACATAGAGAGAGAGAGAGAGAGAGGCAGGCTCCATGCCGGGAGCCTGACATGGGACTCGATCCCGGGACTCCAGGATCATGCCCTGGGCCAAAGGCAGGCGCTAAACCGCTGAGCCATCCAGGGATCCCGAGATATATTATATTAAGCAAATTTATGGAATGCTACTGGCAATCGCTTGTGTAAGTAATTAAGACTCATACGGTACTTTTTATTTACTTATCTTCATTTTAGTGGAAAATAGAAATTATCATTTTTATATCATAGAATTTACTTGGAAATAAAAATTGGGGGAAACCTGGGTGGCTCAGTGGTTGAGCATTTGCCTTTGGCCCAGGGCGTGATCCCGGGATCGAGTCCTACACCAGGCTCCTTGCAGGGAACCTGCTTCTCCCTCTGCCTGTGTCTCTGACTCTCTCTCTCTCTGTGTCCCTCATGAATAAATAAATAAAATAAAATTTTAAAAAGAAATGAAAATTGGCTGAAAGTTACAGTAAGTCAGTGGTTTTTAAGTAAAGATCTCTTAGACTATACAACACCTACTGGGAAGTTGAGGAGATTTCTAGAAGAGATTTGGGCAAAAAGAAGAAATCACTCCAATTCTGTACTAAGGTTCAGGTTTTCTGGAAGTTCATCTAAAAACATTAAATGACTTTTTAGTGATTCTCATGAAGTTGACCTCCCAAGAATGACATACAGTTCTAATGGGAAACTGGTTTTATTTTTTGAAGAAAATGTATGGCGAGCTAGATGTCCTGTTCCTGACAGATGAACATGACACAGTTCTGGCTTATGAAAACAAGGGCAAGGTCGACCAAGCAGCTGACAGGAGAGACCCTTTAATGGACACCCTTAACAGCATGGACAGAGTCCAGCAAGTGGAACTTATTTGTGGTAAATGCTGTTTGAACCAAAATTCATGAAGTACATAGTTTCCTTCACTCTTAAAATATGTATAAGGAGGACCACTAATACCTGTCATTTTTGTTTAATAACAAAATTTAAAATCGGAAATGCAGAGTAGGCCTCAATTACACTTGCCTAATTGTAGTGTTGCTGGGTATTTAGCTGTTGTCAGCACTGAGTCCGAGTTCTGTACTAGGATAATTATTACATGCTTGAGAAACCTTAACATATGCTGTTTTGATTCATAGTAGATGTACAAGTAAAGAATAATAAGAAAATCGGTGTCTTTTCCATCCATTGAAATAGTTTTCACTGAACATTACAGGTCCTCTTTTCTGACGGTCCCTCAGGCTGCTCCAGGGAACCGCCAGAGGGGAAAAGCATCCCTAAGCCCTTCATTGCAGGCGTTTGCATATTTCCCCCAGCATACCCGACATATTTTAGTAATTTCCATCCCAGACAGATTTTAGTAATTTCCATCCCAGCCGGTCTCTACTTGGATGCCAACACCTCTGTGGCATTGATCATTTCTGTCTTTTATTTTTAACAATTTAATTTCCTTTGCCTGTATTAGACTAAAAGCTTTTCAAGGATGGAGGCTGCATCTGAAAGATTTTGTAGCCCTCAGGGTGCCTCATACATAATAGAAACTATTAAGTGAGTGAATGAGTTTTAAATTTAGTATTTGACAAGTTCAGGATTATTTCAACTATTAGAATTCCAGAGAGATAGGGGAGCCTGCTTCTCCCTTTCCCTCTGCCTGCCGCTCCCCCTGCTTGTGCTGTGTGTCAAATAAATACAATCTTTAAAAAAAAAAAAAATTTTCTTAGCTAATCTTTTTGGACCTGAGGATTTTTTTTTTCCTAAGAAGTAGAGTTCTAGATATCAAAGTGAAAGAACTTGGGAGAAATTAGGAGCAAGTTTCTATGCATGTTTCACTTAGAAAAAAATTTAAGGTATTAACAATACTCAAATGTTAGTGGGAAAGTACTTTGTTTTTTGTTTGTTTTGTTTTTTAGTACTTTGTTTCTAAAAGCAAATGACTTGCCTAAAGTCTACTCCCTTTTTTGTTGTTTTGATTTAGAATACAATGACTTGAAGACTGAACTCAAAGACTATCTCAAGAGATTTGCTGATGAAGGCACGGTATGTTAAGTTAAAGAACTTTAATCATATCCCTATATGTTTTAAATAAACTGTTTATTTTCTCGGATGAAGAAATGACGGTGCATCTTAAACTGGATGCTCAGGAGGTGAATGCGGGCAGAGCTAAAGGAAATCAGTGAGAGGTGGTGAAGGAATGGCCTGGCCACGCTGAAAGACCAGAGGGAAGGAGGGGTGAAGGGGCCACACGGGTCTGGAGAGAGTACATGTAGCTGAAGAGAAGGCCATCAGCCATCCTGACTCGGCCTATCCTAACCTTCAGGCAGAGATCCTTGGATGAAGAAGGAAAAATGACCAGGCAGGGAAAAGTTAATGCCAGACCCCTTTTTTGGATTATAGATTCTATAGTTGAGAATAAAAGAATTTCAAAACTGGGACTAAAACTTTTTTCTTGCTAGTAAGAGGATCTATACACTTTTAAGGGTGACACTGATTCTAAGATGTGTATATTTAAAATAGTGTTTCAGAGGTGCCTCGGTGACTCGGTTGGGCGTCTGCTTTCAGCTCAGGTCATGATCCCAGGGTCCTGGATCAAGCCCTGCATCCAGCTCCCTACTCAGTGAGGAGTCTCCTTCTCCCTCTCCCTGCTCATGTTCTCTCTTGCTCAAATAAACAAAATCTTTAAAAATTAAATTAAATAGTCTCCCTGAGGAGTTTACAGATACCTCCTGGCTCTTTACTATTCATACACTGGTGACAAAAAATTTTCTTTCTCTTTTGTTTTTTTTTAGATTTTATTTATTTATTCATGAGAGACACAGATACATAGGCAGAGGAAGAAACAGGCTCCCTGAGGAGGCAGGGGGACCCGAAGTGGGACTTGATCCCAGCACCCCAGGATCATGACCTGGGCCAAAGGCAGATGTTCAACCACTTAGCCACCCAGGCATCCCAACAAAAAGTGTTTCTGAAATACTTTTCTATCTTCCAAAGGCAGATATTAAACAAAATTTAACTTTTCTTTTCTTGGCCTAAAAGTATCCTTATAGTTGGTTTGCTCTCTGTGTTTAGACACAACTTAAGTCAGGCATGGGCCTAACAGCTGCTGAGGAAGTGTGCTGATACTTGCTGTCTTGGAAGGAGACTTGGCCAGCTCGCTTGAGGCCACTTTCTCCTTGCTCATAAATGTGGCAAGAACTTGGAGCTGCCTGGATGTCTGGACAGGGTCACAGCCCTGCCTTTCTGCAAAATGAGTTGTAAAGTCAGAAGTTTCCTAGTTGGTGTTCTCATGTTTTAGGGAATGCTCTTCACGGACCCTATGAACATCATCCTGCCTCTCAGCAGTTCTTAAACTACAGTTATTGCTGTTCCTCTGGTTAATGTAGACTCATGTTTCTCTTTTGCTAGAACTGAGAACATTCATGGGGTTCCTGGATGGCCTAGTCAGTTAAACATTTGATTCTTGATCTCAGGTCAGGTCCTAATATCTGGGTTGTGAGTTCAGGCCCCATATTGGGCTCCACACCAGGTGTGGAGCCTACTTTAAAAAAAAAAAAAAAAAAAAAAAGGAACTAAGAATGTTCACAGGTGTAACTATTTTAACCTTGGCACTATTTTTTTATATTGTAGTTGACATACAATGTTACATTTATTTCAGATGTTTATTAACCTCTGCACTATAAATAGAAATTTGAGGTCTTTCACATGTGCCAAAATATTTTTTTTTTTATTGTTTGTTCCATGACATTACTAACTAGATCTTTACAAAAACAAATAAGAGCTTTCAGCTACAATCAAGTTAATCTGCTTTGGTTGTATTTGTCCACATAAGATAAAAAGTTCTAGATGTTCTCAGATGATGGACTGCCTTTTATTTTATGTTTGTGTTTGACTATAAAAGAACACTTAGAAACTACACAATTTCTTTTTTTTTTTTTAATATTTTATTTACTTATTCATGAAAGACAGAGAGAGAGAGAGAGACAGAGACAGAGAGAGAGAAGCAGGCTCCATGCCAGGAGCCCGATGTGGGACTTGATCCCAGGACTCCAGGATCATGCCCTGGGCCAAAGGCAGGCATTCAACCGCTGAGCCACCTAGGCATCCCAAAACTACACAATTTCTGAGACAAACCAAGAAAATGATTTATCATTGTTTATTCTTTAACATTTCTACTGTGCATGTTGGCTATGACCATTTGAGAGTCTAGAAGCTAAAAATTGCACCCTCTAATTTGCTTGCTCCCCTCTCCCAATATCCTTGTAGGTAAAATTCTTTTTTTTTTTTTTTAATGCCTTTCAGTGTTTAGTGTTGGTAATGCAGCATAGGGATAGATCCTTTGAGTTGGAATTTCTACATGTCCTGTATATTAGCATTTTTATAAGTGAATTCCCAAGCCATTTAGCAAATGTATTAGAGCTTTGAGCTTCCGTGTCTCGAGTGGATTAGCTACCTAGATCTTGAATCAGGGGTTCTGATTCCTCACTAGTTGACCAGCTGTCTCACTCTTGGTGCTTGCAAAACTGGTGTATCAGTTACTAGTCTGTGTCGTTCTTTCATTTAGAGGATTAATAAGTATCCTGTCATCCCAAGGAAGTTATCCAAGTAGGCATGGCTGTTTGTGTACTTTAGCCACACTTACCTTTGGGGAGTGAGAAGGAGAGTTTCAGTTAATACACAAGTATTTATCTACTTTCTTACCTTTCCCCCCTCTCTCCCTCTTGCTCACCTGTATTCCCTGGGCTTTCTTTTCCTCTTTTTCTTTCCCTCTGTTCCTTCATAACAGTAAGAATGTGTTACCTTTGTACTTAAAAAGTAAATGAACAACCTGTCTCTTTTGATGGACTTCAGGCAACAGGTAGGTCCCATCAGCTGGCTAGACACTCTTGTGAGCAGAGACTCCTTCCAGGGTGTCCCACTTCTTCATCCATATTACCCCACTTACTTTATTTTCTCATTTCTAGTATCTTATTTTGCTAATATCATAAACACCTTTGTATGATGTCCTAATAATCCTTTTTCCAAGGAAATGGAAGATAAATTTCTCTTTGCATAAAATGGATATTCCATTTCCTAAGAGTAACACTTCTTTATTTTTGGCCAGTTACTCTTTTTATGTAGCAAACATTTCTAATTTTGGACTCATGAAGAGGGCGACATTTTTGGTTCCTTTTTTCCAGTAAAGGAGAAAACACAAATCTCAAAGCAAAACAGACTCTGTTTTCTGTGGGCACTCACACGGAGCTGAAGGATCTTCCCAAGAGACAGCTGTGGTCACGAGAGAGGGCGCTGGTCTTGAGAGACCTTCAGGGTGCTCGGTTATATGCTGACTTTGCCACTTTCTCTTCAGCCAAAGGACTTACTATGGGCCAGGCCATGTTTTACAGGCATTAAATCTGATCTGATCTCTCAACAACCCTGTTAGTCAGATAGGTGCTGCTTTTACCTCATTTCATGTGAAGGGGCCAGAGTGGGTGATGGCACCCGTGATCAGCCCTGCTCTCCTCTTCCTCTTTACTGTGTGACTCTGACCAGGCCTGCGTCTGTGCACCTGGAGAGGCTCTCTATAAGATGGAGACAGTATAATCACAGATTAAAATAATTTTTTGTGTGTGGAAAGGACATTTATTTATCAAACTGTAAATCAGAAGGGGTAGGCAGGGTATAATAGGAGGAGCTGAGTGGTCACGTGTTAGGCATCTGTTCCTTCTCTCTGTCCTCCTGGGCCTGGATCCTGAGCTCCTCAGCTCAGGCCACCTTGGACCACAGGTAGGAGCCACCCACAGATACATCATTCGCTTTGAATAGGTGTTCATAGTTCTTCTGGATCTCCTTGGGGCTCAGCTTGAGACTTGGGGACTCTGCTGGGCCTCCTGGAGGCTGAGGCTGGACAGGTTGGAGGTAGCCACAGATTGGTGTCAAGCCCATCCTGGCTGCAAACTCCTGCCACAGGGCTCCATGCAAAGGCCGCGCCTACCACTGCACCCCCATCACGATGATCTGGGCCAGGTGTTTGGCCCTGGTGGCTGCTCTACCTCAGCATCACAGGCTCCGGCCTTCTGGCCCCGTGGCCCCAGCTCAAGGGTGGCCGGTGTGTCCAAGGTCAAGGGAGAGATCACATTAAAATAATTCATATCAGCAGTATTGTTCACCTTGTCTGTGACTATTATGACCAGTTATTGCCAACCTGTAATGCGTGCCCCTTTCCTAATCTGTGCTTCCCATCAACAGGTTGTTAAGAGAGAGGACATCCAGCAGTTCTTTGAAGAATTTCAGTCGAAAAAGAGAAGAAGAGTGGATGGGATGCAGTACTATTGTAGCTAGAGTGGGGGTTGGCGCCTTCTCAGCGCGGCCAACTCGAAGGCCATTTACTGTGCCAGGAATAAAAGAGGCGTATCTCACATCTGGTCCTGTTCCAGCCTCTCCCTAAAGAGGCCTCCCCTCCGACCTTGAGCTTCCTTTTCTCCCCAGTTCCAGTTAGCCACACGGTGTATGCCGATCTGACAACCAGCACCCTGACTCCGCCAAACACGGCTCATTCCTCAGACTGCAGGCCCGCCACCCGACTACCAAATAACCCCCAGGTTATTTGCTTAGAAGTTTGAAGAAGTTTGATTGGGTTTTGAGAAAGTAAACTAGTTTCTTTTCTAACGACTGGTTCTTTAACTCCTGACGTGTCCGCCCTGCCACAGAGCTGTTGTCTCCGGGACCTGCTGTGCGGGGCAGGCGGGGCACCCTTCCTGTCCGCAGAACCCTGCCCGGTGCCTTGGGTTGGAGCCTCCTCGGGCCTGGTCTGCCTCCTCCCACACCCCTGCTCTCTCGAGTGTGGTCACAGTGGGAGGCATCTCGAAACTTGCTTCTCCTGGGCCCAGCCTCCAGGAGAGCCCAGGCTGAGGGTTTTCTGGGCTGGTTGCCTGTCACAGGCAGGGAGGTTGGCCCATGGCAGGATCGAGGAAACCAACCTTTGTTACAATTTTTACTAATAAATTCAAAGTGAAATTTTCCTTCACAGTTCTCCTGGCACTAGAACATTAGGATTTCAGTACTGTAGTGCTCGCAGGGCTTCCTGGAGAAAATTCGCCCGTGTGCTAGTCCCTCATCTGCTGCTTAGAAAACAGACCGGGTACTACCCTGTGAAATCTTGGTGGTTTACGAAGTCCTCTGGATTTCTTTCTATTATCAGGGATATTCATAAGCGTATAGTAAAAACGGACCTATTTTGATATTGTTCTGTTATGAAAATGTTATTAGAACCCCAGTAAATTATTATTTTTCCCTTTAAATCTGTGTTGAAGAAAAAAGATCCTGGTTTAGCTTGTAGCGAGCAGGGCGGTGAGTGCCCTGTTCCGGAAGAGGCAGACTTGTGTAAGAGATTCCAGACTAGACCCCAGCTGCACAAATGATGAGCTTTATGTAAATAAATGTTCGTGTCCACAGCTGGTTCTCTAATGACCATGAAATCTGCTTTTGAAGAACCTTGTGGAATGTTGTATAAAACCCCATGTTTGAGGGGAAGTCTCCTTTCAGTTAGTAGGAAATCTCTCTACGGCCCTCAGTCTATGTGGACAACAGCTTTGCTAAACACAGCCCTCAGTTGCCCTCCGTGTGGAGCAACACGGTCTCTTGTGACAATAGATGACAAGCCTTCAGGTATGTGGCCCTAAGTACTGGAGGCATTGAGGCCATAAAGTACATTAATTTTCCTTCATGTGTCCAGTTGCAAATACCAATCCCTGGATGAGATGAATTTGGCCTAGAGAACCTCAAAGAAAATGGTCCAACCCCCAGTTTTCTGCATCAAGCCTCCTAATTCCAGATCCCCTTGTGTGATGTGTAGAGCTGGAAGGTCTTGTGGCCCAGGAGATGCTGGTGTGCCCTGAGCTGGCCGTGTAGACCCGTGAAGTTGCCAAGCTCAGGGCATCTGGGAGATCGTGAACAGTCAGCCCCAGCTTGGGAACTCCTTTCCAAGCCTGAGGAATTCCGCGGGCCCTCTGCAGGGTTGTGCCAGCACACAGCCATGGCTTGTAACTTACCGTCTTCACAGACATTTGCTCTAACTGCCATGAAGTTCCTGGCACCTGTGACAGGTCGGGGCCAAGTCTCAGAGGCCACGCGTTACTGCACAGCCCAACGTACGCATCACCCAGTGCAGAAGGGCTCTTTTAGAAAGGTACTGATCCTTCTTTTACATTAACCAGAAAACCTCTTTTTTTTTTCTTACCTATGTTCACAACTAGTTTTCTTATTGACCATAATGGACGGTCTCTTCTTGTAGAGACTGATTCTGGCCAACATGTGGCAGTTGAGATAAATGCATGTTTTATGCAAAACAAGAATACGATAGTTGCTTTTAAGGAATTCTGGCATTGTATGTGCATTTTTGTAGAATTGTTACTGGACTTACATACTTTAATCAGGTTTCTGTAAAATTTAAATAAAGCCAGTTCAACAAAATAGCAGCCTTACAGGTTGTTTGTATTCAATCTTGAAATGTGCGCAGCCTCCCTCTGCAGGTTATAAGAAAAAATGAATGTAACGTGAGTGTCATAGCAGCCATTCCCGCCCTGGGGTCCTGCTCAGGCAGGGACTTCTCTCCTGCTGTTCTAGGAGACGTGGCCCGATCTGAGGTCCGGCCGCAGGCTTCCTGGACTGCCCGGGCTTTACAACCTCCTCCTTATTTCAAAAGCAAACATGAAAACAACCCAAAAAGCCAATGTAGAGGCCCATGTTTGGCCTCTCCCCTGCTCTTGCTTCCATGGGAATTCTTCAGACCGGTGTGGTCATCACCATGGTGAGCCGAGCGCAGCTAAAGTGCTGTCTCCAGTCCTGAAGCTGCCACATGTCTGAAGACGCAGGATTATATAATCCTCAATGCCAGCAAAGCTGCAGTTCTCCTGCTCCCAGACCAAAGGACCCTAGTGGGGCGGAAGGAAATTGAGAGCAATCCAAGTACCGCAGGACCTTGGTGGTGACCTTGGTCAGCTCCCCAGTGAAGAGGAGTGTGGTCTGGGGAACGTGGGAAGTACAGCAAGCCAGCCCGGTTCCCAGAGGCCGGCGAGACTGTCTCCCAGTCAGGTCACCTTGAAGTGGCTGCTGGATGCAAGCCTTGGTCTGAGGAGGCATCTGGCATCTGGCACTGGGCCAAAGCCAGATGGACCTCACTTGCCCCCTGCCGAACCACGGGGTGTTAGATGTGTGTCCTCCGCTTACAATCCCAGGATCACTCAGTTGGAAGGGACCTGAGAAGTGCCCCAGTCTCACCTTCTGTCAGGACAGGAGGCCCTCATTCACGGATGTACCTCATAGGCGACCTGTGCTGCTCGTTGCCACTGGGTCCCAAGGTCTCCCATGCTTTGGGTGGCAGTGGCCCAAGGTGGCCTGGCAGTGGCCAGGTGGTCTCTGGCCTGCCACGCCTGCCACATGATCTGAGGGGCATTGACCACAGCGCTCTCAGCTGCTGGCATCTATCGTGTGGGCACTGCAGGGGGTCAACACCATGGAAGGCGAAGAGAAAGATTCGGTGATTTAGACATCGAGCCGCTGGGCTAAGCCTTTCCCAAGGCTTGTGCAACCAGCAGACCTTTCTACGTTTGCTTGTAGTGTCAGAGTGCTCACGGCCTCACATGGCACTCCTCCTCTTTCTCCCAGTCCTTGATGTATCTTCCTGGACAGAAAGGCTAGCTGCTGCTTCTGGACTTTTCCACTGGCTTCCCATCCAAATCTTTGGTGTTTCCCCAGGGATTGCTCTGGCTGGAGTTGGGAGAGCTGTTCCTGGCACTCTCGGGCACCTGTGCTGGTGGCTCCGCCCTGATTCCCCCAGCTGGAGACTCCCCCTTGGGTTTCCCCTCAGCCATCTTTCCTCCTGTAAGGGCTCCTGTGGCTCCTGCTCCCCCACTCGCATCTCAGTCCCCTGGCTTCCCTCTCTTGCCTCTGCCTCAGGCCTGAAGCCTCCTCAATACAGCTCACCTGTAATTAGATTGAAAAGTTTTACCACTGTGTTAGGGTTCTCTGGAGAAATATATCCTATGGGGTCTCTAGGTATGTATGTCTACATATGTGTGTGCATGTATTTATCTATATGAGATATATTATCCTATATATATCACAAGAAACTGGCTCACACAGGCTGAGAAGTCCCGCGATTTGCTGTCAGCTGCAGGCCCAGGAAAGCTGGTGTAGTTCCAGTCCAAGCCTTAAAACCCAGGAACCAAGGGGAGAGCTCATGGACTCTCCCAGTTCAGGAGAAGATCAGTGTTCCAGCTCCGTCAGACCAAGAGGACATTTTTTTCCTTCCTCCGCCCTTTTGTTCATATATATATATACACGAGAGAGAGAGAGAGAGAGAGAGAGAGAGAGAGAGAGAGAGAGTCAGACACACAGGCAGAGGGAGAAGCAGGCTCCATGCCAGGAGCTCGATGCAGGACTTGATCCCGGAACTCCAGGACTATGCCCTGGCCCAAAGGCAGACGCTAAACCGCTGAGCCACCCAGGGATCCCCCTTTTGTTCTATTCCAAATCTCAACAGATGGGATCATACCCGCATCCCACCCTGGGGAGGGCCCGCTGCTGTACTCAGTTCCTCCATTCTAATGCTAACGTCATCTGGAAGCACCCTAGGAGCCCCCCAGATATCATGTTGGTCAGGCATCTGGGCACCTCTCGGCTGAGTCAAGTTGATGCAAAATTAACCGTCACGACAGCCAACCTGTCTAGCTTGTCTCACACCACCCCACGGCCCATCTGTGGAGTAATGGAGGCCCCCGGGGCCTGCGGGGTCCTGGGGGCTGTACCCTGGGATGAACGGAGGCCTGGGCTCTGCCTATTGTCACATTCGCTCTTGCCCCAGCTCTTCCCATTGTAAGAGGCCCACTGGGGGCTCCTCAGGTGTGTGGGGTAGCGGGTCCCTCAGGTCCTTCAGGAGGGCGCCCCCTAGTCTAGGCCTGGAGCTATGAGTAAAATGGAAGCAACTGGGAAAATGAGCCACTTTGGAAGCACAGATGCACCTTCTCCACAGGTTTATTTACTGCAGAGTCAAAGGTCCCTCATTTCATGACATCTCGGTGGGGGATGGAGAGATGTGAGGCGCTATTCACGATCTCACGTCGTCCTGGCATCAGGGCAGGCAGCAGGGAGCTACTTGGGAGTTCCTGGGTCTAATATCTGCCCTCCCCGCTAAGCCCTAAGTCGGTGAGCCAGGGACTGTCTTTCCAGCTCATTAGGAAAGTGCTGGAGCCTGGCCCGATGCCTGGCCCGACGCCTGGCCCATGGCAGGGCCCCACCATGGCGCACACAGACTGGAAAGCTCGCAGGCGCCTGGCAGCGCTGAGCAGGGCCACGAGCTGGAAGCTTCTGCGAACGCCATCTCACTTGCCCCTCACGGTGGCCTTAAGAACATGAGTTCCTCCTCGTCCTGAGATGTGGGAACAGAGGCTCTGAGAAGTGGAGGCTCCCCGAGGGGTCCAAGACCCGGTATCAAAGGCAGGCCTGACCCCAGGCCCGCCCGGCCCACCGCTGCTTCCTGGGAGCAGGGGAGCCTCCGGGGAGAACCGCAGGGCGGAGCAGCTTCCCTCAGGCCAGCGTGCCACGTTTTGGTCCCAGGGCACGAGGGACACTGACGCTTTTCTTGTTTGGTTTTGGTAAAACGACTTAGACTCACGTGCCAGAATGGACTTGCTTCCTCCTTCCAGGAGGGCCCGGGGTTTGGGGTGCACAGGCCCTGGCCCCCCGCTAAGAGAGAAAGCGGCCTGGGGGGGGGCAGAAGCTGCCACTCACCACCTTCGAGGAAGCGCTGAGAGAGCAGCATCCTTTCAGGGGGTGAGGCTCCCGTGAGGACCCGGGACGAGGGCAGCGGCTGGACAGACCCGTCCCCAGTTCACCCTGGCCGTTGAGCTCCGAGCCTTAAACCGGGGTCAGGATACTTAGGTGCCTCACCGGGTTGTGACAAGTGGGGGCCTGGCGCAGACGGTAACGGTTAGCGGTTAACCAGGTGGTAACCATCACTTAGCTGGCGAGGCAACAAGGTAAAGGAACAGAGACCGGCCCAAGGTAACTCGGTGGGGCGGCGCAGGCCCCAGGGCCCTTGCACGGATTCCATACAGTGAGTTGGTGTTTTATTTTATTTGTTTATTTGAGAGAGAGCACAAGCCGGCAGAGGGAGAGGGAGGAGCAGACTCCTTGCTGAATGGGAGGCTGACGTGGGGCTCAGTCCCGACCCTGAGATCGTAGCCTGAGCCAAGGGCAGACGCTTAACTGACTGAGCCGGCCAGGTGCACCTTGCTCAGTGTTTTTAGTAGAGGAAGCAGAGTCCACGACATAATCAGGGTAAAAGCACTTTGAAAACGAAAATGTGTGGGGCGCCTGGGTGGCTCAGGGCGTTGGGCATCTGACTCTTGATTTCCACTCAGGTCATGATCTCAGGGTGGTGAGATCCAGCCCTGCACTGGGCTCCGTGTGGAGTCTGCTTGGGGTCCTCTCTCTCTGTCCCCATGTCCCGCTGACTGTCTCACTCTCTAAAAGAAGAAAGAAAGAAAATGTGCTCCACCGAGTCCTTCAGCTCTTTGTCTCCAGCTCGGGGCCTGGCGTGCAGGCAGCACACAGTAAGTGCTTCTAAATGACCCAATGAGCACCCTACAGAGCGGGTGCGGCCTACACAGGCCTCCCCTCTCCAAGGGCGGCAGCTTTTGTCATACTGGGCGCTTGAGCCTTTGTAGCCCACAGCCCGACGAGACCTGGGGGACGTGTCTCCACAGCCCGTCACGGTATCCTGAGGGTGTTCGCACAGACAGTGCTGCGTGTTCCACGAGCATAACTCCGTCTACCTGGTGGGGAAGGGGAAGGGACTCATGGAAGACGGGGCTGAGGTGCTTGTCAACATGCCCTTGTCCTCAGGGCGCTGGAGGCTGCACGAAGTCCTACCACGATTAAGTGGGGGGGTCAATGGAGCTCGCGGCATGTGAGATCTGGGGACACAGGGTCTGTCGGAGTCCAGGGTGTCCAAGGAAGACCGCGATGTCTGCTAGTGACTTGGGAGTCCTGGTGGGACACTGTGGGGATCAAGCCTCCACCTTGCATGGCAGCCGGGGCTTTGAGTGGGCAAGAGTGTGGGAAGGACCCCAGGTCCTGGGGTGGCACAGGGTAGGCCTGGGAGGAACAGGGAGGTGCTGGGTTGGGTGCAGGCACTTGCTGGACATCGGAGAGGAGGTGCCATCTATGGGCCTGAAGTCCAGGGGTCAAGGCCGGGGGTAGATCTGTGAGTTCTCAGCACGCTTAGTTATGGCAGCCGTGGTGACGGATGAGCTCTTCCTCACGGACGGATGTAAGGAGTAGGAGAGAGGATGCCAGGGAATGCCAAGGGTGAAAGGAGGAGCCTGAAACAGGAAGCCAAGAGGCTGCCAAAGTGGTGAGAGCAGACCCAGGAGTCATGGCACAGAAGCTAGGGCTGTCATGGGGTCAATGTTGCCAAATCACATAAGGTATAAAGTGTCTGTTGAGATCTAGACAAGCTCTAAGCCAATCGAGGAAAGAGACAAAGAGATAAGATGGGTGGATTTCTGCCCCCCGGCCACCCCCTCATTCCTCATAAAGCTTATTTGGGTGATGTGGCTTTCTTTGTGGAGTTATGGGCTCCTGGGCCAGAGCCCCAGGATGGGCCACTTAGCCACTGGCAGGCAACCCCCTGCAGGACAAGCAAGCAGGGTCGCCTACTGCTTGGCTGGCTGGCCCCATTGCCTGGGGACTTTTGAGAGTTTCTGCTCTCTTTGGGTAGCTGGTTCCTGAGAAAGGAAGGAGAGGAGAGGCGGGCCCGCAGGCAGAGCCTTGCCTGCCTGTTCCCTAACACCAACTCCCAGCAGTCAACAGTGCTCCCAAGTGCCCTCCACATGGGGAAAACGAGGTGGGTAGTGTCCACCCTAATTTATTGACCTGAGGGCGGCTGGGGACCAGGCCAGGTGTGGTGGGTCTGGGTAGCCCTGGGGTGGTGGGAAGTGGGGGCACTCTGGCCTCTCAGGAGTTTGGGTGCACCTATTGGAATATACAGAAATTAGTTCAGGCACAGAGGGTGAGGAAGTATTTATGGTACCTTCGAGAGAAGATTCTGGATACGCAGGATATTTGTGTAGCTGAAGAGTGTAGGGTGAAGGGTTTCAGGAGGAGTGTGCCCTAGGCAGCAGCTGCCCACGGTACCTCACAGCAGCCCTTGCTCTGCGAACGGGAACAAGAAGACTTTGGCTCAGGTGCCTTAGGATTATGAGGCCCCATAAAGGGCTCAAGGAGTAAACTGCTGTCGCCCCATTGAAGGATGAGGATCTTAGGGTTAGGTGCTTAGCTCTAGGTCCCTCAGGCCCGGACGTGCCCTGGTGGGCGCTCTGGTTCCTTCCTTGGGAACACAAGCCCTTCTTCCCTCGGGTTTTCCTGGCTTTGGCTTCCTCACTCCCTCTGAAGCCCAGCCACCATCCAGCAGATTCCCCAGGGTGGAGACATATGATGCTCGCCCCCAGATCCCGGGCTCTCCCACACTGGGGAGACCTCAGAGGCGGGCAACCTCGCCCTGGCGTTGACACAAAGCCCAGGGCTGGCATCTGGGGAAATGCACACGGCTATGTGGGCCGGCCAGCTCCAGGGGGGTTCCAGAGACTGAATAAAAAGGGGTCCCTGGGCCAGAAATAGGCAGATGGAGGTCACTGAAAGGAAGCCCATGAAAGATCCCGATGTCATTATCAGTGTCACGCATAAGGCTGTGTTTGGAGCAGGGACAGTGCAAGGTTAGCAGGTGACGGACAGCAGAACCATGCCCCTCGCTTCCATCCTTTGTCAAAGGGAATGCCCTCCAAACCCTAATGAGCTGAGCAAATGTGACAGGGAGGGTCTGGGGACCCTGAGGGTCACTACTTGGGAAGTGGCACGTGACTGTCATCTGTACAGGATGAGCGAATAGTAGAAGTGACCAAATGTCTCAGTTCACATGCCTAGGGCCTGGGAAGGGGCGGGAGGATAGGTTCTGGTGACTGGGACGGGCCGCTGTCATCCGTGTTCCCTCGGGGATTCTAAGACGAGCCACCAGCTGGTGCTGAATGATCTCCGTACTCGGGCCGAAAGCAGCTGGGTTAGGAATGGGGTCTTTTGAGAACAAATTGTGCTGAGTTGGCCTCCTTTCCCATGCTGATGGGGTCAGCAGTCCTCGAGTGGGGGACATGCCCCAGCCAGGCTGCACCCGCCGTCACAAGCGGAGATGAAGAGCAGGGCAGCCGGGAGGACAGCGCCACTCTGCAGCGTCCCAGTCAGCCCACAGCTCGGGCCCTGCACCCCTTCCTCCGCGCTGCCAGCCCAGAGCAGCTTCGGGCCCGGCCTCCCCGACCCTCTGAACAGCAGCCGTTGGGTTTTGAGGAGGGCTGGGATTGGTCCCCGATCTCGTGTGTGTAATTAGCTGGAAAAGGTAATACGTGGGCAGCCCTGGTGGCTCAGCGGTTTAGCGCCACCTTCAGCCCAGGGCGTGATCCTGTAGACCCAGGATCGAGTCCCACGTCGGGCTCCCTGCATGGAGCCTGCTTTTCCCTTTGCCTGTGTCTCTGCCTCTCTCTCTGTGTGAGTCTCTCATGAATAAATAAAATCTTTTTTTTTTTTAAAAGGTAATATGTGCACATACCTTGAAAATTCAACCAGGACTTAAAGTGTGCAATTGAGCCCCCACCTGACGACGGTGCCCCTCGAGGCTGTCCTGGGGACGTCGCACGGTGCTTGCAGACATGTTCACGTCCCTGCGAGTGGGCTGCGGACCCCTTCTGTCTTCTCGAGTGGGAGCAGATTCATGCGCTCTTTTGTCCTTCACTTCTTTCACTTCCTGTATTCTGAAGGTCATATTCCCTGCTCCCTGAGCGCGTCCCCCCACCTGGCCTCCGGGTGCCCCACATGCTGCTTTCCTTCCACCTGCTGGGCTGCCCTGGCTGGAAACTCCCTCTAGCTGAACTGTAAAGGTTGGAGCTCCTCCAATTGATTCCTGGGCCTTCTTTGCATCTTAAACCTTCCCCCGAAGCCACGCTATCTACTCCCGAGGTGGACAGCTACCACCTAGCACCCCCACCCCCTTTGGACCCTCTCCTCTGAGCTCCTAGCTTGCACCCAACTGCCAAGCACACATGATCACCATTAAACTCTCATCTTCCTGCCGACCCGACTTCTCTTGCTCTCCCCCAAACCAGCGGGCGCTGCTGGTACCTGCAGTTGTCACAGGGTACTCAGGATCCTATCCAGAACCTTCCTCGTCTTCGGTCAGCCGTCTGGGCTCTTCTAGGGAGGGCTGCACCAGCCTCCTGCCTCACAACTCTGGCAGGGAAGCTTCCTGTTGCTGCTAAGGTCAAGATGCCCGATGTGCCTCTCACTCCCTGAAGCTTATTTCCTCAGTGCTCCGCATCTTCCTGGAAACCCTCCCCCGAAACTCCCTCCTCCCAGCCTTGCGGTTCTGGCTTTCCCCTGACCTGCACTTCAAAGGTCACTTCCACATTAAGTCTTCCCCATCCTGGGGCCAGTTAGATCCCCAGCCTTACCTCTGTAATAATCTAGTGTCTTTTATTCCTTGACACCCTAAAATTGTTGTGGGCAGGACTGTGTCTTGCTCATTACTGTCACCACAGGACTTGGCAGTGTCTGGCAGTTAGAAGTTACTTATTGAATAAGTCAATGTTTGTGAAACAAACGATTACCATGCCTGTGCCTGCTTGGGCCACCATCCTTTCTGGATTTGAGCCTAGGCTCTACCAACTTACTAGGTGTGTGACCTTGGAGAAGTTACTGGATGTCTCTGTGCTTTGGTTCCTGATCTGTAATAAAATGGCACTAATAATAGTATGTAATTCACAGGGGATTAAAGGAAATAATGTCGAATTCATTGATTAAAAAAAAAAAAGTGCCGGGATTGAATCTGGCATGTATTCCTCCTCCCATCCATTCCTGAGCCATGTCAAGCCAGTCTTCTCAGCCATGATAATCTCCTACTGCTCTATACTGCTTTGTTTCTGGGACAAAACTCCTTTCCATCGAGAGTCCAGAGTTTCTGAGAGTAGGTATCCTGTTGGCTCTGTCTGCTGGAAAGAGGAGATCGAGAGATATCCCTCAATGCACTGAGGAAAGGTTAAGGCCTGCCATGGCTAAGGAGGTGGCCTGAACCCACTATCCCAGGGGTCATCTGCGAGTACAGGAGTGAAAGTTGACTTACTCAATTTTCTTTTTTAGATTTTTAAGCAATTCACATACAAAAACGCCCTTAGATTTTATCTTGAGAGTCCACAGTCAAACCTAAGATGGTTACAAGATATAGTCAGTCACCTTAGTGAGACATGCAAGGGGAAATGCTAGAAGGGAACTTATTAGTGAAATGATTACAATATAAAATGACATTGATTGTATAGCAACTGAAAAAATGGAAACTAGAAAACTTCCTATTTCACATTTTTCAGAAACTTAGACTAGATCATGACTCTCTTACCCTTTCAAATAGTAAGTGAATGGACCCCGAGTTTGAAAGAGGAAAAAAGCTCAGATACTTGGGAGACCTGAGTCTTGGATGTATCTGGGTATCTTGCTGCTGGACCAATGCCTGGCACCTTCCAGGCTTGGGTCCAGGTGGGCAGAATGCTGGACTTCCTTTGGAGACCCCTGTGCAAATTAATTCTCTGCTAGAATTTGTAAACTGAAGTCTCTCAGAAGTGTCCTACTGAAATAATAGAAAAGAATCTGGAAAACTCCCAATTCTACCCTTAGTGGAGTACAATCGCCTCTAGAATTGAGGTCTGCATGCTATAGGGCTAAAACAGACTGTATCCAACTCAGCAGGTTCTATACAAGCCATTTATTTGAAATGCCAACTATGTGTAGGATAAAGTCAGTGCTACATGCTTATCAGTAACAGTAGAAAAATAGAACCAGTGGAAACCTTTGTACAACCGTAATGATACTCAAAAGAGAAATCTATCGTTTTACAATGCTTCACACAGACGAATTCAAGTTTGGAGGTACCTAAATAAAAATACTATATATTTCTTTAAAAAACACTATGTACAATTGAAGCGTAAACAAGTTTTACAAAGTACTGGTTATGCAGGTTGTAGAAAACACTTGCATAGGACATGAAATCAGTTTAAGAAAAATTTCTGAGCCTTTAGCATTGAAGGCACTTGACTTTATACCAGTAACAGCACAACCACAAGAAATGCAGTGTTGTAGAAGATACCACCTCTCTGAAGTACAGATGTGGTACATAAACAGCAAGTGGGGTTCAGGAATCTTTAGCTTTCAGCCACCCCATCTAAGAGCAGGATTCCATACCACCTGCCCATGGAACCCAGATACACAGTCACGTGTAGGTACACAATGAAGCTTCCAGAGCTTATCTTGTCTCTTAGAACCCACATAAACACACAAACACGAGAGGTTATTTTCAAGACACACACCTGCAAGTAATCTTTCTATAGGAACAGCCACAGCATTATAATATTCAGAATGTGGAAGAATGACACATGGTCTGAGGGTTTTCTAGAGGAAAAAAAAAAAAGATCTGAAGACTTGCCAATAAAACAAGTATATAACAGCTACTGCAATCTACAGGACAAAAAGACAACTTAACATTTCATAAAACATTGTTCATACAACAGTGTTAATGGAAAAGAGTAAAATATCTTTTAGTGTGTGATGATAACTCTTTTAGTAACGTTATGTGTAATGAGGTTTGAAAGTAAACCACTTAGTAGACAAAGTAAACCACTGCAGAACCGGGAATAGCACCCATCACTGCTGCTTTAATAGTAACTTTCAACTGAAAGTTGAAGGTCAACAAAATAATAATTAAAAAAAAAAAAAGAGTCAAATAAACATTTCCCTTTGAGTTCGTTCCTAAGGTAAAAACATGAATGCCTCAGAACTGGAAAACAAGTGTCTTACAAGTGTTTCATGAAACGCGTTTCCCCATGAATGGTGGATTACACATATGAAAATCCCTATTTTGCTGAGTAGTTACTGAGAAACATTCACCCTTCCCCTGTGGAGATTGGGACATGGCAATGTCAGCCGTGAGCTCCTGTGGCCCCTGCTGCCCCCCAGGCCCTGCAGCACCACCCACACATTCTCATGGACAAGGGCTGCCCGCTGGCGGAAGGTGAACAGCCAGTCAAAAGAAAACCCAATTAATAGGTGGCAATTGCAATAAAAAGTTATTGAGGACGCAAAACCAAGAATTAGGTAAAGTTTTACAGCTCTACAAAAAAGACTCAAATATAAAGATCTTGTTAAAAATCCTTAATATCCAACTGGTTCTGGAAATGCAGGGAGAGCTTAGGTCTAGGGGCGTGTGCCTAGAATGAGCTAATGGGGCACAGGCCATGGTGCGTGGGAATCTGAAACAGCTGCTTTTCACTGATAATTTTTGCCTTTCATGCTGCTATTTCTTTTTGAGCCACAGGGGACTTTGAACTTAGCCATCAAAATCACAAAACTAAAACCAAAAATGTAAGTAGAGGACCAAAAGCTTCTTGAAGAAACATGGACCTTCTCTTCCCTCTCCAGGAGCTAAATGGTAGTTCTCTAAACCACGAAGGTGGTGATTGACTGACAGCCTGATTGTCTGCAGCCTTGAGAGGAGATCTGGTATTTTGAGATATAGTTCTCCTGAAATTTCTAAACCAAGGGAAATGCCAGGTCCTACAGCCTAAATTTTATATTATACATACACTTTTTTCCTAAGAGCAATCTTACCCAGACTTCACATTTATCTTAGTACAGCATTAACAGATTTTAATGCCAAGTAAGCAATACAGAAGATTGGAGAGGTGGGTTCCAAACCCAGAGGCACACAGCTAATCTACCCTAGCCACCACACTTCACAAGATATATTAGAAGTCCACTGACGCCTACCCTAGCACACACACACCTGCTTACCTTCTCCAAGTCACACCAGTCCACAATCCCACAGATTAAAGCAAGTTCCTCTCTGTACACAATTTAGTCAGATCAGCTACTACATTATTAAAAACAAACCTCATAAATTAAAGTAGGAACAGTGGTCACTTATTTTTATGTTTGGGGGATATGAAAGAATATTTAATAAGTTTTCAGGAAAATGAGTCTGTGACATCAAATAGCTCTTGTCTAACATTTTAAAAAATACAGGTCAGAGATGAGAATACTTTTTCCCACCCAATTTAGCTCTACTCACTCTTATTTGCAGTACCAGCACAGTACAGTCTGAATTCAGAAATTTAAAACTGCATCAATATAATTCATGTCAACACATGTATATAAATACACCTTAAAGAATATCATGGAATTAATTTTTGTTTCTGAAGAGAGATGGACTCAGATTGGCTTCAAAAGACACCATCATCTATAATAAAGAGTCAAACCTCCGAAAAATGAGAACAGAGTCCTATGTTTTTCTATCTTTTAAAAAAAAGGAGCCTCAGAGGCAATGCTAGCCGGCCTCCTAGGGGATGAATGTTCACTCTGGGAGGCATGGAGCTCAGCATACAACACTGCTGGCATCGCCAGACACGCTGGCAGCAGCTAACTAGGCAGGCAGCAGGACGCGGGGCAGCGGTTTGCCGGTGTAACCAGATGGATGTGGTCCCCGTCTTTGAGACTACCTACTGTTAGGATTTTTTAAAATGTCAGATTATTCCTGAGTGTATATCCACAGGGTAAAGTAGGAAAGACTGTTAAGAGAAACTACAGCTTCGGGAGAAATCAGAGTTGTTGACGCCCAATAGAAACCTATTTACTTAAAAGTGCATGTAATTCATTTATATGGTAGCTTGTATAAGGCTCCCTAGCCCTGCATAGTTTTAGAGTGAGTGTGATTCATAGTTATATATATATATATATATGTGTGTGTGTGTGTGTGTGTATATGTGTGTGTGTGTGTATATATGTATATATACACACATACGTAGAAAAGAGGCTCCCAGACATCCTTCACACAAAGGAATGTTCAGCAGGTCTCTTTTCTTCTAAGTGCTACGGCTGTGTGTGTATGTGTTTGTAAAAATACAAAGTGAATGCTCAAATAATGTTGAAGTGATTTAAAAACTCAAATACTAATATATTTACATTGGAGAGTAAGAAAAAAAAAACAGTCCTTAGCTCACACATTGCCCTTCCAAGGGAGAGGATCTTACAAGATCCCATGTGCTCAGTGGTTCAGTAAAATCCTAAACCAGCGTCCCCAGTGGAGTTCAAGTAGGACATGTAGTGTTTCACTGGGAAAAAAAAAAGAAAGAAAGAAAGAAAAAGTTTCTTTTTCTTTTTTGGTGACAAAGCATTATGCATTCTACAACTTTTTAGGACACCAAAATTCAGACAAACTTTGAAAAACATTTAAAAGAAAACACAGGCTTACAAACACCAAAATGACATCCGTAAGACTGAAGCCCTTTTGGTTTTTTTTTTTTTTCCCACAGAGAGCAAGACAACTGAAGGCAGCAAGCAGTCATTTCCCATCTCAGCTGGAGAGTCGAAGCTCAGAACCAGAAATCCCGTCGGGCAACCTTTAAGTTACTTCGCTATTTCCACTGCCTTAGGATTCCAAGAAATCCAATGTCTTTGAAACCTCCTCTAGGGCTACGCTAATGCACATGACCAGCACCTGCAGTGATTCTGGCAGCGTCCACACTGTGAACAAAGCTACGGCGTTAGCCCGGGCACAAAAGGCTTTGCTCCTTTCGGTTCTTTACCGAACCAGAAAACTTCAGGATCCTGACTGGACTCTCTCGCTGGAGGAATGAAGACCAGCTCCCAAGACTTGTTAAGAAAAGAATGATATTAGATTTATGGAGACTGAGCAGGAAGATTTCTGAACTAAAACAATTACCGAAGAGAGAGGAGCATTTTGATGTGCTGTTCTTTGGAATTTCTATAATTAAAAAATAAGCACAGAACTATTTCATAAGAAAATACATCTCAGTGTGCAGTCCAATGCACGTGGAAACTGGTAGATGAAAGGTAAAATGCAAAAAAGTATGAAAATACGGTTCCTTTAAATGTGGCAATAAAGTTTGACATACTGATATAAAATCAATACAGGTAAAATAAATGTACAAGTGCAAAAAAATTCCATCATTTGTAAAGAGGGAAAAAAAAGTGCCAGCTTGCTTGCTCTTAAAAATGCTTCCCCACACAACTGTTCAAACACAAAATAGACAGATGCAGCATTCAAAAGAACCCTCGTAGCATGCCACGTCTCATAAACATGTATATACAAAAACTAGAATAAAATAATGTGAAACTGAGTTAGCTGGCATCAATAAACTGGTCTCTAAGTTGTCGGGTTACATCATAAAATGGGATGTTTCACATCTCAGGCACAGACGACTTGGAGGTTGCTCTCAGAGGGCAGACTTTTTGTAGAGGAAGTCTGGCTTGCTAGGTGACCTCCTTCCCCTGCTTATTGAATCTTCCCTTTCTAAATCAGTATTTTGCTGAGCTCCGCGGCCCAGGGACTCACTGTCCGCCAGTCTCCTACTGGATCTCTCTTCCGGAGCTTCAGAGCTGCATGCAGGATGTGAGGGTCTGTTGGGAGTCAGCCCAAAAGTCAAGTCAGTTTCTACTGCTGTTCGTCCCCTGACGTGGGCTGGACCATTGCCATTTTCGGGGGCCGCCAAAGGAAAGTCTGACCGCTGGGGAGGTTGTTCAACGACGTCAAGGTGGATAGACTCATTCTTTTGTCTGTGAAGGTGCCCATCAGGGGAAAGTGGATATTCTCTCCTACCTTCTTCCTGCTTTTTAGGAGAGGTCTGGCTAGGTAGGTAGGCTGACTTTAAGCCACTTGGTGATGCCTTATTGTGGCTATACAAATCGGGACCAAAATATCCACCTTGTGAAGGGGAAGGGGTGCGTCTGCCAGGAGCTGGAGTAGAAGGTCTGCATGCAGCATTTGAGAAGTCATAGAAATCCGGATATTCCTGCTGATTTTCTCGAGCATCTGCTTTTTGCTCTAGTGTGTGTTTCTTTCGAGACGTGTGTGTATGCCTCTGTGGAATACATGACAGATGCTGGGGAGGCCCTGGTCCTACTTCAGAAACTGATTGGCTTAATTCTGTGTCTACAGCCAGTTCTGGAAGCCTCCTGTCCTTGAGTGACAGTGTGGACACACCCATGGCGATGTCTGGCATTAGGTCATTTAGCACAGGTTGTGTACACTGCAAACAAGAGACAAGAGAAGGGAGGGTTAAAAGAAAAAGACCCACGACTCCCTCTTTGTAAAAATGATGTTCACCAATTTTGGTTCTTCATTATGAAAGTGATACATGCTTATTTTTAAGAATGGTAACACTATAGGGGCCACTGGGTGGCTCAGTATGTTAAGTGTCTGACTCCTGATTTTGGCTCAGGTGGTGATCTCAGGGTTGTGAGACTGAAACCCCTGTCAGGCTCCAAGGGCAGCCCAGAGCCTGCTTGTCTCTTCCTCTGCTCTGTTGCTTGCCCCCCTCCCTGCTTGCTCTTGTGCTCTCAAATAAATTAAAAAAAAAAAAAAAAACTTAAAAAAGAAACAATAACAATATAGAAAACCATAAAGGTAAAAAAACAAAACAAAAACCCACTAATCTTCCCTATGAGATAGTCAATATTAACATTTTGAGGTATTTTTCTCATTTTTTCTCTGCTCATATATTAATTTTCATAAAATGTAGTGAATATTAAGCCTGTCAATAAGTTTTGAGATTACTATTTAAATTGTAGCATAATATTCCACTGTATTGAGGAGTCATGGGTTATTTAGCCATTCTTCTTCCACTGTTGACATTAAAGTTGTTTCCAATTTCTTATTATTATAACCAATACTGTAATGGGGTGCCTGGCTGGCTCAGTTGGTGGAATGTGTGACTCTTGACCTTGAGGTCCTGAGTTTGAGTCCCACGCTGAATGTAGAGATTACTTAAAAATCAAATCTTAAAAAAAAAAAAAAAAAAAGACTGCAATGAACTTACAAATAAATTACCTTTAAAGGGAATTTTATTTAAAATAAATAGTAGTAGAACTTTTGAAATTGTAAAATCGAGGGCAAGGCCAATAGGGTGGGAATTTGGCTTATCTAACATTATCAATCTCTGTTGTTTCTTCTTTTTTAGAGGGGAGACTGCAGGCAAAGTAGGTAGAAGGGTGTAAGGTAAGGAAGGATCATAATTTGTTCTGAAGTGTATACTAGTCCAGTTTCCAAATATTTTAATAAATATTCCCTGAAGTAATATATGTATCTTTTGTTTTTTTATTGAAGGCCACCGACAATGTGTGTGACTGAGCAGGAAGACTTAAAAATCACTACTTTTCCCCAAAGGTATTATATAAACAGAAATTGAACCTCTAATACAATGCAAAATTGATCAAGGAATTCTTGCTTAATTTATTAGCTACTAACACTAGCTACTGCGGTTCCCAGTCAAATGAGTGCTCAGATGGAACAGCCTGCCAGAGGCAGACACAGGCATGAGGACTGATTATCTGTCCATTTTCTGAACAGGAGTCTTCCCCACATTGCTCCTGACAGTATATACAGCTATAAATAACTTCCCTTTCCCGCCCCATCAAAGCATCTGATAGAAGAGTAGATTCTACAGAAGTTAGGGCAGATTCTAGACATGTGCTTGAATGGAGCATCACAAAACTGGTAAGATCCACTGGCACTGCCCTGTGTCACTACCCCTTCTGAGTACCTGCAATGAGCACTAAGACGAAGAAGGTACCAACTACTTCCAACACACATCCCATCTCTCCCCCTGGCTCTCGCTCTGGTCCACTATCCTTCTCTCTTTCCCTGCAGTCTAGGTTTTTAGCCTGTCAGTAACACTTCTGGGCACTGCCGAGTCCCAGTACGGCTCCTAGGGTCAGGGAAATTGCTTCTAATTTTCCATGAACATTTTATTTTAGGTAAATTAGCGAAGTGCTAACTTACCACTTGTTTCTCACATGCTACTGTTGCTGAGGTGGTGGTGGCGGCGGCGGCAGCGGCCACTGTCTGTCTCCCTAGTCCTGTGGTGTTGGTGCAATCAGGTGCTGCTGCTTTAACACCTGGCAAGTAGACTGGAGGGGGACCAGCTTTAGGGGCTGTTCTGGAGTGAAACAGTGAATGATTACAGGGATAAGAGAATGAGCGTGAAGGGTGCTGGCTGGGAGGTCTTTGTTTCCAGCCTGCTTTGAGTTGGTTATGGATTGGGGTGGCTGGGGGGTGGTATGGAGGTGGTGGTGGGGGCAAGGGTGGATGGAAGGCCACAAAAGAGTCCAGATCTGTAAACATGGTTTCTGCAGGGGGGGTGCTGTTAACTCGACATCTCCCAGACTGTCTCATTGTCAAGAGTGGACTTTCGTCCCCGAAGCGTTCATCCGGAAAGAACTTGTGAGGATTCTAAGAAAGATTTAAACAAAGAAACAAATAAACAAAAAGGACATTTATTAGCAAATTTCCTAGATAGAAATTTACAGGCTGAGAGCGTTAAATGAGATCCTGCATTAAGTGTAGAGATTACTTAAAAATAAAATCTTGAAAAAAAAAAAAGATGGCAATAAACATACATTTGGCAAGAGAAAAAGGCACAACATATTTCTCTAGGCCAGAAGCCCAAGGAAAATAACAGCACAAAAGGATACAGCAGAGTCTCTGTAGCCTAAGACAGAGCTATCAAGGAGAGCTGTTTAACTAAATATTCCAGCAAGCAGGTCAGTAATCCCTTGCAAGATTATGTGATAATGCAAAAGTAGGAAATAAAACTTAATTCAAATGTCTTTGCTGAGAAAATAAAATTAAATACCAAAGGAAAAAAAGGCATACAAGTGAGGATCTTCCTAGAATTTTCTGACAAAGCATCGCACTCTGTCTGAAATAAAACCTATAAAATACTAATCCTTACCTGTTTATTACATATCACTCAGTTTGATTAGTATTTTGATAAATACTATATAGTAATTAACTTATAAAACTTTTATACAATTTAAGATATCAAGTTAAGATACAATTTAGAATGGCGAAGACTTAAAAGAAAGGAATAGGAAACAAGACTCTATTTCAGGGATGGAAACCATGGTAAAAAATAAAAATCAAGAACGGCCTGCTGCCCTGCCTAGAAACACCACACTACATTCCTCTTTGAAAACTCAGGCTAAACAAGTCTGGAGTCAGTGGCAAAAAAAAAAAAAAAAAAAAAAATGCAATCACTTAACCAGACAAAATTAAATTTTATTTTAGGCTCTGATTTAGCGGCTGTGAACAGACTACTTTACACGTTCTTTCTTCATTGCAAAACTGACGCTACTGCTCTTGTACTTGGTAAGAAATTAGGTTTTTTCCCCCTGCTTATTAAAAAAAAAAATTCATTCCTTGATTCTCATGCCTACAGGATTTGTAACTTCATGCAAAAACATTTTTATTACATGGAGGAGGAGAGAGGAAGAAGAAGGGCACCTGGCAGATCTGTTAAGTCTGGTAGTAGGCCACAAACTGAAACCTAGAGACCCAATGAGGGACAGAGAGCAGTGGAGGGTCAGAATTTCCTACTTCTTCTTTCACCTTTGATGAGGATGCACGCTATTAACTTTTAGCAAGCCTATTAGGCACTGGAGACACAGTTGCTTACATACAGCACCTCTTATCTTCACAACATCCACTCTACTGGTGAGGAAACTGATATTCAGAGTGCTTATGTGGTTGGCCCTGGTTAACTAACTAATTGATAAGCAGCAGAGCCAAGATATAAGTTCAGCTCTCCCTCCAAAGTCTGTGTGCTCCATCTCCATCCACTCGACACACTGCCTCTACCTGGGAGGCGGTGGTTGGGAGTGGGGGTGGGGGTACAGAGGACGACTTCCAGGCTATCACAGACCCTCAAGGCAGTGAAAGGGCATGCGCTAAGAAACAGATGCACATGCTGTGAGGGCTCCTTAAGATGTCTGAACTACTGTCTGCACAATGATCAAGGCTCCCTATCACACATTGTCAAAAGCCATCCCACCTGTAAGAGCTCAGCAGCAGCGTCCGCAAGACCAAATTCTCTTAACACTCGAATCTGTATCTCATAGCTGACCGTGGCACCTTCTCCACAGTTGAGTGCGTAGGCTCTCTGCACCTGCTCAGTATGCCGTAGTTCCTGCAGACGCCTGACCATGTCTTTCATAATGAGGAGACGAGGAACTGAAAAAAGAAAAGGTTGGTAGGCAAAATATCTGAGCTGCATGAAAACCCACTCACTGAGCATGAGAAAGAAAGCATGTGTTCTGCTTAGAATCTTCTTAAATATTTGGTGATAGCCTTTTAATTTCCTGGAAACATAGTAACTTATATGCTGCCTAGAGAAGGGGGACCCTGAATGGAGTCTCGAAAAATGAGAGAAAACCAGTCAGGTAAAGTAGCATGAAGGCATGTGTCTCAAGCAGAAGGACCAGGCATATGTCAAACAGGCAGGTGACAGCATGGCATGAGTAGCTGGTACCACTAGTAGAACTTAGGGTTCAAAGGTACAAGCAGGAAGAGTATTAAGAGAAGGCGAGACAGATAGGTAGGAGCAGATCACAAATGACCCAGCATATCATAAGGAATTTACATCCTGGAGGTTGAACCAAGCCTGCGGCCTAGTTTGTAAATAAAGTTTTACTGGCACACAGCTACATCCACTCGTTCAGGCAGTGTCTGTGGCTGCTTCTGATGGCAGAGTTGAGTAGCTTCGATGGAGACTGCAGAGCCCACAAAGCCTAAAATATCTACCAAGTGGCCCTACCAGAAAATGTCTGCTGAGTCCTGGTGTAAAAGCCAGAGTGGGAGTAAGGTTAGAGGCAGGAAGAGCAGTTAGGAACCTAGACTAAGGCTGTAACAGGGGGCTGAGGAATAGGGGACACAGTCTACAAATATCTAAGAGACAAACTGACCAGACTGGCCACCGGCTCTTTTTTCTGGGGAAAGGCGAGCTACCACTTCCTGAGTGCTTACTCTGTGCCAGGCAAACTCCTAAGCATCTTACTCACAGTACTTCCTCAAATCTTCATAACAACCCTAGAAAGGAGATATATCCATTTTGTAGACAAGGAAATTAATGCTCTGGGAAGTTATCTTGTCAAAAGTCACACAAATAAAGTGGCAGAGCCAGAATATGAGCCCATGAGTCTTCTCCAAGAGGCTATATTGTCTTCTTTAGAGTGAGGTGGGCAAGGAAGAGAGAAGAATCAGAGAACACCAGAATAGGACCGGGTCTTGTTAAATAAGACAACAAAGCCAAGTCTTCTTGTGAACATCTCTGGGCTTTTTAGATTCAGTTCTAAGATTAAATTATGCTGCTATTCAATTGTATTAACTCAAGCTGATAAAAACTGGGCTAGTGACCATAGCTTCAATATCTGCACAAATCAGCTATTAGTGATATTTCTCTTCTGTTGTCCAATGTATACTTTAAATAAATGATTGTCAGTGTTTTGTCAGTAGTGGCCAAATCTGATAAGGCCAGCAACTGAACAGACATTAGTCCCAGAATAAAATATATGTGTTCAATTAAAAGTTGTTATTCTTCTATTTGTCCTTAATTGAAACAGACATTTATAAGCAGAAAATGAATGATACCATTTCTAATAATGCTATAATTTGCTGATCTTTTTGAATCTTCCAGTGGTAATTGGCAAGAGCTATAAATTTCTGACCCCCAGATCACTGCGGATTTTCTTACCTTAAAAACTAACACTAGAGCCCTTTGGTTAAAATCAACATTAACTGATGCTCAGAAATTTTTGGGTGTAACAATTATGTATCTCTATCTATGGTCACTTTTCTCAAAGTCAAGACATAAGCCTGTATGTACTACAACAGAATTCACAGAGCAGATCCTGGGAGGCTGAATGGATCTCTAGGAAACCAACAGTGATCACATTTGGGGGCACAAGCCTAGACTCAAATATACAAGTTTATAACTCTCTTCAAAGTGTCTTATGTGAGCAATGGTTTATGGATATGAAAAATCAGAATTCCTCTGAACTAGTGGTTCTCAACAGGAAGCGATTTTACCCCACACAGCATATTTAGCAATGTCTAGAAACAGAAAAATGTTTCCGAAAAGTTGTCATAAAGGATGTGTGTGCGTGTGTTTTTGCACACACATGCTACTGGCATCTAGTGAGTATAGGCCAGGGCTGCTGCTGAACTCTCTACAGTGTGCAGGACAGCCCCTTCAACAAAGAATTATGTCAAGATGGCATGGTTGAGAAACCCTGGGCTAACCAGAAAACCTGTACATACTTGTTACAGGAAAATAAAATATGAAACAAAAACCCTAGCTTATTAAGTATTAATTCTTTAATTAGAACAATGCATAATGGGTATTGGAAAGAAGAGAGAATTAGCACATGTAAAAAGGCTACAAAAATGATCAGATTAATCATTTAAATATAAATGCCTGACACAAAGCTACTGCCTCACCTGGAATTTCATTGGCTACGACTGAAGGAGGGCTTGACTGGTGACTGCTGATCTGCTGGTGGCTCATCATGTGACAGCACTGTGGTACAGCGGTATTGACCATGTAAAGTGTGTCTGGCACATTGGACATTCTAACCATTCGCAAACGCACAAGATCTGTTTGCTCAACCATCATCTCGTCCAGCACTGACTGAAATAACAATTCAGTATTAAGAGAATCCATCAACTCATCTCTGGAAATCATGTTTGGAGAAAGATTATAACCTTTATCATATAAAAAAGGAACTAGTTTATTGTTTTCAGTGAATGAAGCTTAAAATTAATAGTGAAAGGAGAAAGAACCCCTACTTCTTTAATTTTTAAAGAATCTTTCTGTATCATCTTTGAAAAGAAATAATCATCTTCTGGTTGTTTGCTTTTAATTAAAGTATTCAAAATTTGAAGGAAGGTATAAAATTATTCAGAAGTAAATTATACCTAAAGTTACTAGAAGGAAAACAATCTATACATGGGCTAAGTATCAGATCCAACATGAAATGGTCAAAACACAAAATACTGAAGATCAATTTTAAATTCAACAGACGTATATAAACCCAACTGTTTAGTTTCAGATGAATCTCAACAAACTGCAGAGTGGCCAAAATGATGTAATGTATAAACCTCTTCCACATTTTCTGAGGGCAATTACCTACTGATGTGTGGGTTCAGCTGTCGGGGAACAGGAAGTCCCAGGAGGACTATGTGATTAGCTCCCCTCTGCCACATTCTGAGACAGAGGAGAATGCAGGGTCATTTCTTACAGACCTTTGTTTACCATATACCACCTCTGCTAAAGGCCTCTGCTAGTTGCATGCTGTTAAGCACTGAACTTATTTCCAAAAAACCAGACCCAATCATTTAGTTTTTTTCTTATTTTGGACTATTTATATTGTCAATCACTCAGTAAGAGGTAGATTATCCACCTAGCCAATAAAATTAACTTCTCACAAATCCTTTTACATAACTTAAGCTAGGAGGAGCTCTAAACATCAAAATGAGAAAAAAATTAAGGTAACTTCATTCTATATCCAAACACATTTTGCCTGTTAATTTGTTTCACAAAGCTTAAGGGTGATTTCTGACTTTCAAAGAGTTCCTCAAAAGTCCATCGCAAAGTTCTAATGGCCAAATATGGCTAATAAATATCACAGTATTCCATTTTTACATTACCACATTTTCTTGGAGTTCTTCATATTATGATACACAATTTACTTAATAAGCCTGAAATTTTCTCTTAGTTTTGTGCACTTATTCTAAAACTAAATAAAATTTCCAACAGTCAGCCACTACAGAAACACATTACAAGAAATCATGTCATTTCTTTAGTTTAATAAAGACAAAATGTGTGCAATCTTCTTTTAGAACATTTTTCCCATCCTGAAGATCACAATATACTGATAATAATTTCAGTTAAATTAATTTTTTTTCCAAATTAACAATTTGCAATGCAACTAAGATGAGAAAAATATAAAATGCAATTCAACATGACCTAAGTTATAAAAACATGCTTGATAATTAAACATTTCAGAAAAATATTCTCATGAGTAGTCACACTAGAGTTTATTTCACTTTTCCTATTATTGGATATTTAGGTGACTTCTATATACTTTTACAATACCACAATGAGTATCTTTGTGCTTATAGTTCATAAAATGTATTCCAATATCTTAAAATGGTTTTCATTACCTTTGCTTCCTCCACATAGGGAGAGAATAGTCGAGGACGAACATATATTCCAGCATTTTTTTGCCGTAACCAAGCATTGGACTTTCCACCTTCTGTTGTAGGAAGCATATCTGATGGAGGAGTACTAATCAAGCCTCTTTTCATCTTGAAAAAAAAAATTTTTTTAGATGAACTAATGATTTATGTAGACCTAGAATACTACTAAGATGAAAAATTACACCTATAAATCATGAAAACTTAGGAATATACACGAAATTTCAAAATACTCCAAATGTTTGAGATTATTTAAAAGACTCAGCAATAAAGAGGTACTACAATATACCACTTTTCTTTATATAGAGGAATGATGTTTTTATTTTTTTAAAGGTTTTTTTAAAAATTTTTATTTATTTATGATAGTCTCACACACACACACACACACACAGACACACAGAGAGGCAGAGACACAGGCAGAGGGAGGAGCAGGCTCCATGCACCGGGAGCCTGACGTGGGATTCGATCCCGGGTCTCCAGGATCACGCCCTGGGCCAAAGGTAGGCGCTAAACCGCTGCACCACCCAGGGATCCCCAGGAATGATGTTTTTAAAACAAGAGCTATAGTAATTAAAAATATAATTAGTTGGATTAACTTTCAGAACTTTCAATGAAAACCAATTTCTACCTTTTTTTACTTACTCATCTAGAGGATTCCATACCCATTCCACCCCCCCCAAAACAAAACAAGGACATCTTCTTGGGCCTGTATCTACAATACAAGGATGCACGTGGTCTGCCTGGTGGTTAAGGGAAAGGAGCTCTTGGGGAGGCAGATTGGACACAAATATCAAACTCCCCATTTAACAGGTGCATGACCATGGATATGTCCTTTTAGGCTAGACCTGACTTTAAAGGGCTCCCCGATGGCCCTGGAGATGGGACCCTGCATGACTAAATGTGGTGGCCCTGTTGTTTCCTCGTGTATGCTAGGAGAAAATAAATCAAATACCTACAGCTCATAAAGTGGTTGTGAGGATTAATGACAGTAATGCACAGTGCTTAGCACACACTAGGAGTGTTTTATGCTTAACAGCCATTATTAGCAAACTTTCACCAGGGACTTCTGTGTGAAGCACAGAATTAAGAATAGAGATATGTATTTTCTAAGTCTACTAAACAAAGTTCTAAATTATTTTTCTAAACCAAATTCAGGGTTCAATTTGGCTTGTGTCCCATGTTTTAAACAAAACCAAACATTGTAAAACAGGCAAAACAAAAACTAAACATTTTTTTTAAAGATTTTATTTATTTATTGAGACAGAGAGAGAGAGAGAGAGAAAGAGAGAGAGAGAGACAGGCAGAGGGAGAAGCAGGCTCCATGCAGAGAGCCTGACGTGGGACTCGATCCAGGGTCTCCAGGATCACGCCCTGGGCTGCAGGCGGCGCTAAACCGCTGCGCCACCGGGGCTGCCCTCAACGTTGTTTTGTGTCTAATATTACTCTTGTTAATTCTTCCATTAGTTAAAATTGTTTTTAACTAATAAAATACAGCATTAGATAGTATTAAAAGCAGAAAAGCTCATAACTCTAACCTACTCTAACTGTAATAACGCTGATATATTTCCTGTCAGTCTTGTTCAATGGATTTTTACATAACTGAATTCTAGAATACATAAAAACACATTAGTTTGTATTATTCTTTCTGAAATTATATTCTATCATTAGCATTTTTCATTGTTGCTATATTAGTCTTTATAATCATTGTTCAGGGCAGCAAAATATTCTGAGTAGTGTACTACAGTTTACTTTTATTTTTTCTGTTATTAAACATTCGAGCAGGTTTCAAATATTTAAGGATATGCTACTAATGTACCAGCTATACTTCTCCTATGGGATGGTAATATTATTTCAAAATATACTGACTTGGGGCGCCTGGGTGGCTCAGATGGTTAAGTGTCTGCCTTCGACTGAGGTCATGATCCCAGGGTCCTGGGATCAAACCCTATGTCAGGCTCCTGCTCGGCTTCTCCCTTTCCCTCTGCTCCCTCACCCAACTCTCTCTCACTCTGTCTTGTTCTATCTCAAATAAATAAATAAAATCTTGGAAAAAAAAGATAATTCCTACTAAAATAAAAACAGTGACTTAATAGGTGAAAAAAATGGTAACCTATGGTTTTACTTTGCCTTCTTTGGTGTGTGTGATTACTAGTGAGACTGAACACTTTTTTCTAATTAGAAATATAAATATTTAATTATTTTCTTCTAGTTTTCCCATGTTTCAATTTAATATTTAATTCTGCAATCTAATAGCGATTAATTTTGTGTGCAAGTGAAATGAGGTTTTAACTTTAAACAAATTCCCCCCTAACTCACCATCTAGTCCAGCAAAATGATTCACTGATTTCTGATAGATTATGATATGTTTAATTCTTATATATTAATGAGGAATTTTTTTTTAATGAGGATTTTTTTCTGGGCTATTTGGTCTTGTCTGTTTTGCTAGCATCACAGATCAGAATTTTTTTTTGTTTCTGTTTTTGTTTTTTAAAGCTCTAGGCCCAATGTGGGCCCTGAACTCACAAACCTGAGATCAAGAGTTACGTGCTTTACCAACTGAGCCAGACAGGCATCCCTAGAGTTTTTAAATTTTATTTATTTACTTATTTTATTATTATTATTATTATTATTATTATTATTATTCATGAGAGACCCACATAGAGAGAGAGAAGCAGAGACACAGGCAGAGGGAGAAGCACGCCCCATGCAGGGAGCCTAACGTGGGACTCCATCCCGGGTCTCCAGGATCACACCCCGGGCCGAAGGCAACGCTAAACCGCTGAGCCACCCAGGCTGCCCCATCCCTAGAGTTTTAAAATATATTTTAAATTCTGGAATAGTTATCCTTCCTTCATTATATTCGCTTTACAGAACTTAAAAAAAAATTCTTATCAAACAAATAAATGAATATGGAAGAGGGAGGGAGGAAAACCAAAAAACAAACTCTTAACAGAGAACAAAGTGAAGCTAACCAGACAGGAGGTAGAAGGGGGAGAGGGGAAACAAGTGATGGGGGTTAAGAAGGGCACTTGTTGTGATGAGCACCGGGTGTTGTATATAAGTGCTGAATCATGAAATTCCTCACCGGAAATGAATATTACACTGTATGATAACTAACAGGAATTTCAACAAAAACTTGGAAAGAAAATAAATAAATGAAACAGTCGCATGCAATGAAAAAAAAAATTCTTATCAGTTTTTTTCCAGATGATTTTGTTTCTGAGCAGCTGAAAAAACTGTCTATAAGCATTGCAATAAAGTTATAGATCAATGTGTGAAGAAGTAATATTTATAATACTTATTTCTCACATCCATTAATTCAAGCAATTCTATTAGTTTAAGAAATTCACTTTAAAAAAGCTATGAAAGTAATATGATCAGCTCCATTAATTTTTAACTGAAATACGATCATAAGATTCAGTCATCCCTTTCACACTGAACCCTTCTCTTCTCCCTGATTTACTGCTGTGTTTGAGAAGTCTCCAGAGGTAATTTCTACCCTTTTCTTTGTGAACAGGATCTACTTGATCTACACTGATCCTCCTACACTACCTTTTGCAAAAGTAAGACGGCTCTACCCACTTAACTCTCATTCACCAAGCATTTATTTGTGCCATTGGCCAACATGAGGGACACAATATGGTACAAAACACACATCTGTCTCTGTTCTCATGGACTTTGTGGATTTACAATACTTTATTAGTAGAAATTACGTAAAATGATAAAAAAAAGAAGTCTTTACATTTTGGCGCATTTTCTTTTCATGAAAGAGATAAATGAACAAACGTACTTACCGCATCACTTAGGACTTCACTGTTTATAGGTAAGATATGTTCAATTCGCACAAAAGGTAAGAGAGAAGAAAGGATCTCTCTAAGCTCTTCGATGTCTAGGTCTCGTCTTTTTACGCCTCTTCTGTTTACACTATGGGCAGTGCCACTTAGTAAGTTTGGCTCTATGGGACAGAAAACGAAAAGTCTCCTACCAAATACAAATTTTTACCTTTTTTTCTCTAGTACACTTTTAGTAACATGCTTTATACTTAAGTGCATCTGCTTTAAAAAGGATTATAAATTACTTTTGTGTCTTAAGTTTTCTTAATAGAGATGTTCTTCTACAAAGATAAAGCATGTCAACAGTATAACTTTTTTTTTATTGTTTTGCACTAAAGAATAAGAAGAATTCTTTTCCACATACTAACACAAAGGAGAAAAGATGACAATCTATTAGAATCTAGTTTGACCAAGGGCTTTTTCTTAAGCTTTTACACTGCTGTGACCAGTTTTTAGTACAATTAAGGGCATTACATGGCAAATGCTATTTCTGGTAACTGTGGGTTATCAGGATACTGATTAGGCTACCATATGTTTACCAGCAATTTAATAAAATACTAATTACCTGGTATCTAAAGCAGCAAACTAAGGCACCTGGGTGGCTCAGTCAGTTGAGCATCTGCCTTCGGCTCAGGTCATGATCCCAGGGTCCTCAGATGGAGCCCCATATCGAGCTCCCTGCTCAGCGGGGAGTCTATGCTTCTCCATACCCTGCCACCCTCACTCCCCCTGCTTGTGCACTTTTGCTCTCTGTCTCAAATAAATAAAATCTTTTTTTTTTAAGTGAAATCTAATGTGCACTGTATTTAACTTTGATTTTTATGATAGTCTCCTAAATCTCCCTAATATGGGAATGTTACTGCATAAAAGTGAACACTTTGATCTCTGACACAAAATATATTCCCACTGTCCAGAGCAGAGAGTAAAGGTTTTCTTCATTAGGTATCAATGAAAGAAGATCTTAAGTATATATAAGCTTACAACATTGAGTGGAAAACAAAAATTACTAAAATTTTGGGAATCTTTAATCATATCTATAATCTAGTGGTTATATATTTTTTCTTTAAAAAGTAAGATCCTTATCATTCCCAAATATAAGTGTATTTTTTGCAAACACTCTATAGGCAAACAAGTATTTCCCTTAAATCATGTGTAAATCCCATCAAATCTCTCATGGATAGAGAGATAAGAAATAATTGTTTTTGAGAAGCTAAGCTTCTTCTGGCATCATTCAATATAAAACTGTTGCAAGCATGTGGAAAAGGGTTTTTTTTCCTTGCCTTGCTATGATTTGGCTTCATACTTATTATACAAAGCACTGCTTTTCGAAAAAAAATTTTTCCCCCCTTAAAATAGTGGCATCCTGTTTTCATACGAAATCTTACATAAAACTCCCAAGTAAGTAATGGGTAAGGGCAGAACCTTATACAGAAAGGAGGCTGAAAAGAGCTGCCTGGTATGCTCAGGTTCCTGCTCATTCCTGGAAGAGCCTTCTGCTCCAACCCCATTGGGAAACTACTATTTAAGGGAAATCTTATCAAGGATGCTCATTATCTGCTCATAAACATGGCATTTTATCATAACCAACCTTACACCAGTGAACAGGCCTATGGCCTACAATGATTATGCAGCATCATATACAATTAATTCTTGTTGTTGGAGGAATCCTGTTCTATAAAGTCACCGTCAACAATCAGCAAACACTTAACCACTGCTCCTAAGGGAAACACAGGGTGAGATTCCTATAAGCCTCTGGTTCCAGTTTTATTACCTGGTCAAGACAAAAACGTTGTTTTAGGTGTGTTTCTGTTTAAAGACACCTTATTACTATATATTGTTGATTTGCCCTCGCAGCCAACAAGCACTGCCACTCATATCTGAATGAAGCTGAATTTAACTCCTAGTTTCTCTGTGAAGGGACATCACAGCCTTCCTGTGCCTGGAAACACCATACAGCACTAGAAGTTATAATGGGAGGCCAGCTGGATCAGTGAGGTCACCAAAAACAACACCCACCCATAAAATATGAAAAACTTGGCACTGAATGGAATGAAAAGGACACTTGTTTGCAGTATGAGAAGTGAAATGAGAAGGCAGAGCGGCACCTTGTTCCACCCGAAGCTGGGAATACGTGCATCAGGGGACTCCAATGTTTTGTCACTCTGAGCATGTCTGTAGTTGACCATGAAAGTGTTGTGGGTACTGGTTTTGGGGTTATAAATAAATTTTAGCAGGTAGATGAATTTGCAAATACAGAGTCTGCAAGTAAAGACAGATGGTATATTGGCATTTCAAAAAGACCTAAATTAAAACTAGTGGCTTTAATATTCAACACAATTCTATTTTTTTTTAAGATTTTATTTATTTATTAGAGACACAGAAAGAGAGAGAGAGAGATTGGGAGAGAGAGGCAGAAACACAAACAGAGGGAGAAGTAGGCTCCATGCAGGGAGCCTGACGTGGGACTCGATCCTGGGTCCCCAGGATCACACTCCGGGCCGAAGGCAGGCGCTAAACTGCTGAGCCACTGCGGCTGCCCTTCAACACAATTCTTATCTGAGAATTACTAAAAGGCTTTTGCAGGCCATAGAGAAATAAATTAGTAGGAGAAATTAGAGGTTTTGAAAGTCAGATTTAGTTTGAAATTTTTATGTATTTTAAAACATGACAGACAAACCCTATAAATGCACTAAAAATTTATCATTGACCTAAACACTTTTTTCAAAAGATTTTATTTATTTATTTGACAGAGAGTTAAGCATAAACAGGATGAGTAGCAGAGGGAAAGGGAGAAGCAGGCTCTCTGCTGAGCAAGGAGCCCAATGTGGGGCCCAATCCCTGAGTCAAAAGCTTAACCGACTTAGCCACCCAGGTGTCCCAACTTGAACACTTTATAAATAGGTGAACTTCATGGTATGAAAAGTATATCTAAAAAAGCCAACAAGAAATGACAGGCAACAGAAATCTCTATTTAATTTTTCTAGTTAAAATGTTTTGAAAGGAAATGTTTTGATTTGGATTTGCTATATAGAGGCATACAAACATTCTGAGGGAAGGAGCATGCGTGCGATGTTTCTACCTCTTCTGCAGTATCCCCAGTTGGAAGCCATCCAAAAGCATTATTTTTCCTTTACCTTCCACAAAAAAATTTCTTTTAAAGATTTTATTTATTTATTCATGAGACACACACACACACACACACACACACACACACACACACAGGCAGAAACACAGGCAGTGGGAGAAGCAGGCCCTGCAAGGAGCCTGATGCAGGACTGTATCCTAGACCCCAGGATCAGGCACTGAGTCAAAGGCAGACACTCAACCACTGAGCTACTCAGGTGTCCCTACCTTCCACAAAATTTAAAAATAAACAAGCATGCTTTTTGGGCCGGGGTAGGAGGTGGGGAGATCAGTCATACATTTTTTAATTGAGGTAAAGTTCGCATAAACCTCACCATTTTAGCCATTTTAAAGTATACAATTCAGTCAGTAGTTTTTAGTATATTTAAAATGTTATACACACATTACTATCTAATTCCTAAACATTTTCATCAGCAATATGCTTTTGTAATACTTTAATCATTAAATGAAAAATTTCACTCTAATACTTGTATAAATCAGTAAACATTTATTATTAGCACATAGATAATTCCTAAACATTGCCATCAGCAATATGCTTTTGTAATACTTTAATCATTAAATGAAAAATTTCACTCTAATACTTCTATAAATCAGTCAACATTTCTTATTAGCACATAGATAACATTAAAAGTACACTTTTAAAATTGTAAAATAAAAATTTCTGGTATATTTGTTTCTAATAAAGTATACCCTTCTCCACTAAAGGATTTTACAGATCATAAAAATTTCTATTTCCAGCAGGTAATAGTGGCTACTGTCAAGACTGACACATAGCATGTCTCTGAATAAAAAAACTTACAGTATAAACTAATTTTGTAAGCTTACCTCTGTCAGCTATTCTTTTCATCAATTGATGCTCACCCCATTTAATCAGATATTTAAGGATATCTTGTTCACTTGCCTAGAATAAAAAATGATTTATATTCATTTTAGTGAAATTAGACAAATGGCAAATTTCATTAATGACTTCCTAGGTCATAATTTACACACAGTATGCAACTTACCACATTTCATGCTACACTGGCTGTTTGAAATGTTCCACTAAAGCTGAGGTCCACCAGCAGCAAACACACAACTGCTTTCCATGTGTTTTGTCCAGTAACTTACCTCTTGGCTCCAACTAAATTTTTTATTCTTGCTTTCATCTTTATGTTTTGTTTATCCTATTCTCTTCACCTATTTTAAACTTATTTTATTCTACTATATGGTCTCTATACAGCTGCCTTAAATTCTTCTTGGGATAGGAAGAGATGAATAGATGAAAGTAAATGTATATAGATACCAAGTGATTCTGTTGCAAGAACAGAAAATACAGATACAGAGACTTGTTTTGACAGAGAAACTACAATCTGCACAAGGTATGCTACTGACTGGTGAGGGCCCTTCAAGCAGTCTGTGAAATGGCAAGGTGCCCCTCAAATCTTTGTACTTTACTGAAAATCTTAGAGCAAATCTAGGCTGCAGTCCAAGGTTTTTACTTTCTAAATAGAAATGCAAAACTTTCTAAAGACAATAATCTGAGAGAACTGACAAATCCTAATCCCCATAATGCATGCAGTCTGGATCAGGACAATGAAACGAGGTTAATGAACACAGAGCCTAAATAAATCAAATCCAATTACGACATCATTTGTATTGCAATCAAAGCACAGATGCTACGTTGATTATTTAACTTGTCACTTAATTTTTTTTTAAAGATTTTATTTATTTATTCAAGACAGACACAAAGGGGTGGGGGGCAGAGACACAGGCAGAGGGAGAAGCAGGCTCCATGCAGGGAGCCCAATGTGACTCGATCCCGGGACTCCAGGATCACGCCCTGGGCCAAAGGCGGGCACTGAACCAATGAGCCACAGGGATCCCCACGTCACTGAATTTCTAACTGGGATGGAAGCATTTTATAATTTTCCTAGTATAAATATAAAGAAATAGGTAATGGCTCAGTGGGTTTATATTTTTATAACATTAAAACTGTTGTATAGTTTTCGGCATAAAATTCGTATAACAATGCCAAAAAAATTAAACTTGAACATATGTTACTTCAAAGTATTTTTTGCAATATTTTAAATCTATTGTTAGTTTAAGTTACCAAATTATATTGACATATAAGTCAATGACAGAAGAATTTGCTAAAAACTACTTCTGATTAAAAATAAGTAGTTCAAAACATTACTGTATTTTGGTAAAACACATATACTAAATTTTTATAAGCATTTGAGTAGTCAGAAATTGAATACTACTCTTACTTTGTGCTGAGTAAGCTACTGTCTATAGTCCAAGTACCTGATACTCCATCAAAAACAAGAAAGTGTGATAATGAATTGATGGAAGCCAAGAAAATCATTGTTGGGATATGCTTCTGACCTCGCCTACTGCCTCAACCCCATTGGTGTATAGTTGGTTGAGACCAGAACTTGTTCACAGTGCGGAGTTAGAGCAGCAAGTGCACAAAGGGCCAGAGAGCCAGAAGGCTTTTCCTGTACAAATCTGAAAAGGGCATACCTGGCTGGGCTGATCTCCCTAGATGGTAGAATAACAGAGTATAGATGGGTTTCCTGGTGAACACATGGATGACAATTACTTTGACAAGTATATATAAATGATTACCTGTAGGTAGTCAGACTGGATAGCAGTGAGCAGATGGTCTTTGCTGAGTTCATAAAAAACATCCGAAGTCATGACCTGGGAAAACTCCTCACAGAGGAAATGTAAAGCTTGTCGGTGTACCCATTTAGAGCCATATGGATGAGAGCTCCACTTGAGGATGGCAATTAAGGTATCTAATGAGATGCTCTCAGCAATGATATCCTCACAGCCTAAAAGAGAAGGCAAATACTTCTTAAAATTAATCATAAATATTCCTTATTGAACATTAGTATGTTAGATAATATATTTAAAAGTAGCAATAGTAAAAAAAAGAACAAGGAGATAAATAAAATTTCAAGAGAAATTACCAAGACCTGGTAGGATGGGGTAACAACAGGTAACAATAGACTATGACATCTATAGGAAACCTGCTGTCCAGTAGAGACAAATCCATAGAAAGAGGCAGAGAATCCTCATAATTGTTTAAGAAAATCAGTATCTATGTGCAAATCCAACAACCTAAAGTAAGACACTACAGCAGAGAGGACTGGATCATAAGGGAAAGAAGAGAAGGGAAAACTGACACAGTTGTGGGAATTGGCCAGAGAATGGGTACGGATGACACCTGACGGATAGAGAATCCGTCTCTATCCGGATAGAGAAGACAAGTAGGCTATCTTCTTTGAACTAGGAGAATATATGTTCTAATAAAACAACAATTTGCATTGTTGATAGCTTAAACTCTCAGAATAGAGACAATATAGTTTTATGCTCATCTGAGATGAATTCTGGTGGATTTAAAAGAAATAAGTAGTTTAAGGAAAAGAACCAGGCTTCTGGAGAAAGTGATTATGACACTGTAAGGACTCAAAAAAGTGAAGATAACCTGAGGATAGTCAACTATTTTCCTTAGGAGAGATCATTTCAAAATATAAAGATAAAAAATGTAAAATCTGAGTGATAAAAACTGTGGAAGGGAAAATGATTGAAGTTGGACAGAAATTCTTTATAATTGTTTACAAGAAACCCTGATAATTTGGGGGAGAAAAGAGGCATTTACCACTAAAGAGGCTGCTCTCTAATGAGCTCACAGCTTTGAAAGATACAGCCAAAATAAAGACCATCAATGAACTCCAGAGACTTGCAAAGTTCAATGTTACTGTGAAACCATGAAAGGCAAAAAGTGAAAGGTAATGACTGATTACCCTTTTTTCAGGTGACATGAGATCATCAGCAGACAATACAGGGTACAAGAAGTCATGCTTCATTCTCTTTTCTGATACAGTACCAGATAACCAGACTATCATAAAGAATGGTGTAACCTGACTTCTGCAAAGCATTTAACAAAATACTTTATGAAGTCTCTAGAAGACAGGGATGCTGTCTTCACTGTATGTCTAGCACCTTCTTGCACATGGGAGGTGCTACATAAAAATTTGTTGAGTGTGCAAACGAGATCTTTGCAGATAAGATAAAGAGCAGTATATGGGTGACAGAACAGTGGTTACCGGAACCGTTTGCAAGTAGCACTGATTAACCTGGGGGATGGGAGTGGGGAGTCTCTGTTTTTGTGATATTAATTAAGAACTTGAATGAAGATGGGGAAAATATGCTTCAAAATCTCCAGATGATGGGCAGCTCCAGTGGCACAGTGGTTTAGCTCTGCCTGCAGCCCGGGGTGTGATCCTGGAGACCTGGGATCGAGTCCCACGTCAGGCTCCCTGCATAGAGCCTGGTTCTCCCTCTGCCTGTGTCTCTGTCTTTCTCTCTCTCTGTGTGTCTCTATGAATAAATAAATAAGTAAATCTTAAAATCTCCAGATGAGGGGATCCCTGGGTGGCTCAGCGGTTTAGGGCCTGCCTTCGGCCCAGGGCGTGACCGTGGAGTTCTAGGATCGAGTCCCACTTTGGGCTCCCTCCATGGAGCCTGCTTCTCCCTCTGCCTGTGTCTCTCATGAATAAATAAAATCTTTAAAAAAAAATCTTCAGATGATCTAAAACTGGGAAACACTGGATGACAGGATCAAAACCGGCTAAACAGATGGGTCAAAATGAAGGTGAAATAGAACCAGGAAAATTAGGAAGTTCTATATATTAGTGAAAGAAAATCAACGGCACAAAAGATGATGGGAGAGCTACCTCAGCCATAACCCATGCTGAATGGGTACAAACTGTGATATGGCTGCTGTAGAGCTGAAACAAGCTCAAGCTTTTATGATTAAAGCAGAGTCCTAATCAATGGTACAATGTCACACTGCTGTCATGTGAGGTGCTGTGTTCTGTTCCAGGCCCTATGTTTTAGATGGGGCACTGACAGATGCAGGATTTCTCAGAGGAGGGCAAAAGAACAGTAGAGAGTTTGAGAACTGTAACAGGAGAAGCACTCTGAGCAACCAAGATTACTAGGCTTACGGAAGAGAAACCTGAGGGGAGACCATAGGCCGCTATCTTTAAATGTCTGACAGACCTTCATGAGGCAGAGGAGAAATGACAGACTTCCCTGCTGTTCCAAGGGCAGGTCCTGGATGTTAAATGGATGTTGGAAGAAGGGAGATATTGCCTCAATATTAAGAAATCTCTAACAATTAGATTGCTCTCCTCTTGTCCCCTCTGACAAAAAAAGAATAGAAAAATATAGGAGCAAAGGCTGGCTCATCACATATGAGATAGAGTACCAAGAACCCCTATGCTGGATATGGAGCTAACATTAGATAGCATCCAAGTTGCTTCTATCACAAAGATAAAATCATTTTTTAGAAAAGTGGTGACAGAGTATCAATGAGAGAGTAACTTAATCTAAAGATTAAAGATTAATTGACTTAATCTCAATATTAACCTGAGATCCTGATAAGGACATGGAGACCACCACAATGGAATCTGCATGTAAACAACACCCAAAGAGGTGAGTATGTACTGATGAAGAGTGAGGAATATGGAAAAGCTGTAAGCTGCCCGCATGATCTTATGGTGAGCCTTGAATGCCAGTAGCCAGAGGAAGACTTGTCAGTCTGCTGCTTTAAAGGAGGCAGGGGAGGAGAATGAAGCAATATAATGGATATGTTTGGGCACGAAACACGTGAAGTTAGAGAAAAAGTGGTTATTCAAAAAGATGTATCACGATCCTACGAAACCAAGATATTGGCAGAGGGAAGAAAAGAGAATTAATAACAACATCATATATTTAAACTTCTGAGGTTTTCAAAGAAGTGAGATGTGATAAGAAAAAGTGGGCTTTGCAATCAACAGATCGAAATCCCACCTTGGCCTCTCAGAAGCAAAGTCATTTGCTTAAATCCTTAGCCTCTTTGAGCCTGAAGTGTTCTCATTTGTAAAGCTAAGTTTATACTCCTAAATCAGGGTTGTTATGAGATTTAAATGAGATGGTACCCTTGACATTCTTCATTTGTTCAAACATTCTGCAGTACCTACTTGCCAAGCACTATGAATACACTCTTTTTACTGCACACTTTCCTGGGTGATATTATCTCGCCCACATGGCCTTAATTCCCAAAGCATTCTCATGACTTGTAAGTCTGTATTACAGTTCTGGGGTGCCTCGCCATGTCGGAGGAGCATGCAACTCTTGATCTTGGGTTGTGAGTTCAAGCTCTACAAAAAAGTTTACATACAGTTCCAACCCAGAGCTCTCTCCTGACTCCCAGACTCAGTCCAACTTCCCATTGGAGTGTTCCATGGGGATGTTCTGCAGACCTCTTAAAGGCAAATCAATTCGTTTCCTCTGAGAAACCTAGTATCCCCCTCTGACTTCTTACCCCTGCTTCCTCCCAAAGCCAGCAATCTTAGTACTATTAGTGATTCCTTCTCTTGAAGCCCACATCCAATCACCATCATATGCTTTTCATTCTATTCTTAAATACATCCCCTCAAAAAAAAAAAAAAATACATCCCCTCCACTGAAACTCTACCACCTCCCCATTTCAGAATCTGATACTTTCTAAACCCTGCATCACTGAAATAGCCTCAAAAAGTTCCCATCTTTCTCCCTTCCAATCTGTTCTCCATACTGTTGCCAGATGATCTTTTAAAATGTAAATTAGATTATATATGTAACAAATTATTCAATAGCTTGCAAATAACTTCAAGATAAAATCCAAACTACATATTCTTGATAGTCTGGTCATTGCCAACTTTTCCAGCCCCATTCCTGTTCATAGCAATCATTCATCACTTAGCATTTCCTAGAGTTCCAACAAACTGTCTCACCTCCAGGCCTTTGCATATGTTGTTCCATTTTTCTGAAATGCTCTTAATTCTCTTTATTAACTCATCCACTTTTTTTAGACTTAGCTTAGATGTTGCCTCTTTCAAAACCCTATCTTGATCTTGTTCCCCAAAAGCTGAGGTCAGGTGTTCCTCCTACCTAAAAAAAAGCAGCCCTATTTCTCTATATATACAATAGCATTAAATTCTCATAGTATTTTATATTTCTGTAATATTTATCTGAATCCTCTACCAGACTAAGAGCTCTTTTGGGGTGGAGGCCCCCCACCTTGTCATTCTACAATGCCGGACATCTAGTAGCTAATCAATTAAAAACAAACATAATAGGGGGTCCCTGGGTGGCTCAGCAGTTGAGCGTCTGCCTCTGGCTCAGGGCGTGATCCTGGAGTCCCGGGATCAAGTCCCACATCAGGCTTCCTGCATGGAGCCTGCTTCTCCCTCTGCCTATGTCTCTGCCTCTCTGTCTTTCATGAATAAATAAATAAAATCTTTAAAAACAAACATAATAGCTAATACTTTTGAAACTTACTATGTGCCAAGTCTATACTTAACTTAGAATATTTAATTTCTGCACTCCTATTCAAAGAAGGTAGTTTTATTATTCCCATTTTACAGATGAGAAAACTAAGATTCACAAAGATTAATATACTTGCTCAAAGTCGTACAGCTAGGAAGAAGACAAGTTGTACTTAACTAAACATAGCCTTCCCCTCCTGCCAAAAAATTTCCCTCTTTTTTATGTCTCTAAGCTTAGGTCTTACCTGGATTAATGCTCCTTAGAACTTTTTCATTTATAACCACTCTTCTTATAAGCAGAAAAGCATCTTATAAATACCAAACATGGTGACATTAACTCACAAATGTGAAAGGAAGGCAATTAGGCAAAAAATTGGAATGCTGAAAGGTATGTTTTACTTTCATTTTTTTAAAGATTTTATTTATTTATTCAAGAGAGATACAGAGAGAGAGGCAGAGACATAAGCAAAGGGAGAAGCAGGCTCCCTGTAGGGAGCCTGATGTGGGACTCGATCCCAGGACCCTGGGATCACGACCTGAGCCAAAGGCAGAAGCTCAACCACGGAGTCACCCAGGTGTCCCTGAAAGGTATATTTTAAAAAGAAATTTATCTAATATCGTCAAATATAATATTTTCATATTACAGTAAAGGATTTCAATTAGTGGTAATTTGCACTTTGTCACGGTTATCAATACTGGAATGAAAATGTAAATACAGCAACAAGGCCAAAGGGGTGCTGGCAGAGAAAGGCCAGTAAGAAAGATGCAAAAAGGCTTCATGCAATGTCATTTCCTTGATAAATTTTGGACCAGTCTCGTTGGTCCAGAAACATTACCAGCACACTATCGAAGGTGGCTGACAAAGTCATACTAACCCAAACCCCACAAGACCAATGTATAAATCAAAAGGTCCACTTATGTGCAGTGCAACTATTTATTTAGTTCACTTCTAGTGAGCAGAATGCCATGTTTCAAACTATCTTGGGTCAAGAAATATTTGTTATTGCTTGCTTTTTTTTAAGTTTCTAATCTGTCATGGACCAATACTTTAGTGGAAACCAGTAAAAATGCTGCTTGAATACTGTGGCGATGTCAAATTGCCAAAAAGTTTCTATATGCTTACTCTCAGTAACTGTACTTCCCTCACTACAGACATACTTTGAGAAGCACTGCTCTGGCTAGACTTCCTTCTCTTTCTCTATGCCAGTTTCAGGATATATGAAGGTTAAGTTTATTTCCTCCCATTTGGTACTAATAAACTCTCAGAAGGACCTCTTTTTCCCTCTTCTGGTTTCTTATAGAGTTTACTGACTCCATAGATAAAACAGTATCTGTATTTCTTTAAAGACAACTAAATACACAATCAGAATGACTACTTTTTTTTATTTTTTAAATAGGCTCCATGCCCAGTGTGCAGCCCAATGCAGGCCCCGAACTCACAACCCTGAAATCAAGACCTGAGCTGAGACCACGAGTTGGATGTTTAACCCTGACAGGGCCGCCGAGGTACCCTACTTTTTCTTTTTCTTTTTTTTTTTAAACTAGAAATAGGGCAACCCTGTCAGGACCCCTCTCACTCCTGAGAGCTTTCTCTGTATCTTTACTTAATAAACTTCTGTCCCTTTACTCACACACACAAAAATAAATAAATAAAAATAAAAATAAACTAGAAATATAGTGCTTAAGACTATTATCCAAATACGGCACAACACTGTACATATTCACCAACACCAGTCCTCCGATTCAACCCCTACCCATGTGCAGAGTACACATCCCCAGCCCAAGACTTTGGGACTGGCCATGAGATCTGCTTTGACCAATGAAACGTTAGTGGATATGATGTGAAAAAAAGCTTCAAAAGTACTTTTGGGAACTGGGCTTGCCCTCTTGCCTTCTCCACCACCATGGTAAGAAGATACTGTGTGTGGCTAGCTTGTTGATCATAGGAGAAAAATAAGCAGTAGCAGAAACAGAGCCAGCCAGCTCTGCTAAACCACAGTGGCAATCAGGATAACCCCAGATGCTACAAACTTAAATTTGTAATTTTAGCTGACCTGGAGATTTGTAGGAAATACATGTTCATGTCATATACCACTGAGATTCCCCAGTTGTTTGTTACATAGCAGTGATTGACTAATACACCACATACATTTTTAGATGAACTCAAAAGCCTTTATCAGTTTCCTTGTAACAGAAAAATTCATCTGTAGGCAAGACATTGAATGGCTCAAAGGTGCTCATGCATTCTGCTCAGGTAGTAGATTTTCAATGATGCAGTTGTGAGATTGGCAGATGAAATATGAAGTTAACGTTTCATGACTTTTTTTTTGCTTCTGTGAAAACTACATTTTACAGATCCACTGCTTACTTGATTAATCCCTTCTTCTATTTTTTTTTACCAGAATATTTTCTTTCTGATACTTAATGTTGGCAAAAATGCCTCTTTTTAAAAATGTGAGCTAAACACTATGAATGATCAAGGCAGAGATATGAAGTACAACGTATTAATTTGACATTTAGTAATACAAATGATTGTTCATTTAGTAATACAAATGCTGCATGTTGAATAGGACCATTTTCTGTTTTTACTATTAACATTTTCCCCCCTTTATGTTCCTCTGATGACTATAAAATAAGCTTCAATATATACAGATTTCCTGAAAACAGTCAGGATTTGTCTTTTTTGCCACTCTCATACTCTCTCCACCAGCACTAGTGGGAAACTTTTTCACTAACTCAGGTCTATCAGGAAACATGTAATCAGCTTCTAGATTCAGAGTTTCATATTGGGGCTGAGGTAGGAAGAGGAAGAACATAGGCAAGGGGAAAGAAGTGAAGGGAACAGTGGAGGGTGATCACAGCTTGCTAAGCAACACACACTGTATAATAAGTTTAGAGGAAGGCTGGTCTTACAGCAGGCATGGTGGCTCTTCAGTGGCCTGTTAGAAATAGAAGACTTCAAGTGCAAGCAGGCTTGAGAAAAAAGTTTCTTTAATTCTTTCCAACTAACCTGTATGGAACTGATTCCAGTTCCCAAGGAAATGGAATCATGAAATGAGAGGGAACTGAGGACAGTGTAAAGAGCTTATAGGCTTTGAATTCGGGCAGTTATCTTACTAACTCTTGACTCTCCCTTAGAGTCCTGTGCAGGATCAGAGCACACCCTCTGTGAGTCTCATTTCCTCATAGAGAGGATGAAATAATCCCATCAGAGTTCTAAGGATTATGTTAAATAACATCAGGGAGCCCGTGTGTCCATCGACACTACCGTTCTAGGCTAGAAATCTTCAATCAGCTTGCCAACTCCACCTCCTTTGACATATAGATAGAACTAGTCGATGCGTCCTACTGATTCTTCCTTCAAGATGCTCTTTGATTAGCCTCTTTATTTTCCATCCCCAGGAATGCAACCTCTGTCCAAATCCTTAGTACTTCACACATCAAACACTGAGAAGCTTCCTGCTGTCTACCTCCCTCAGTCTTCCAATCCATACAGAGCACACGGCAGAAAGGTTTTCCACCATCATCCCTGCATCTTCTCTATTTTAAACAGGCAACCAGAATTCCAGAGCCAAGGCAGAAAATGAGAGTCAGACATGTAAGAATTAGAAGACAAGTCAATCTGTGCTGCAGTGTTTTTAACTGCCAGTCCTTGGACTCTGCAACTTGTGAGTGCTAATTGGATAAATATTCCTCTCTGCTACTCCTCAGGAGGACCATTCTAAAGATTTTACAGAGCTCCTCAGAGCATCCTGGCAGGGTTAAAACCCTGGTGTCTCCAGCGGCAACCAGCCCAAGACCTTTCTCTCCTCCTCTATCTCATTCTCTCTAAGCCTACACTCCTGTACAAGGGCTTACTTAGCAGATAAGCTCATGCAAGCAAGCCTTTGTTTTAGGCAGCCTCAGCAGAGCTTGTGGGGCAATGGGAAGAGATACCCATACATGAGAGGAACAGAAGAGGCCCTAGAAAACAAGATTCTCCAGTGAGATTGTGGAACTAGCTCACTCACTGAAGAAACAGCAAAAAGGACTCCGATTGCTAATGGTAAGGGGGTGGGGGGGGGGTAAGTGACTCCTGCATGCAGCAGCATCACAATACTATGGATTCCCCTAAGTGAAGTATTAGTTTAGTAGTAGAGGAGGCACTTGAATGGAATGGGAACATTAGGAATTATAGGGACCTGAAATTGGTTGGCTTTAGCTAATTGCTTATCAAGTCGAGAAAAAAGGAAACAGGCTCCGGTTAGCCACCCCTCAATATAGGCATTCTGTCAAAGTCAGAAGACTTCTAGGTTGGTGTTTAAAACAATCCTTATTCCCTGCAGGTGCAGAACAGACTGTCAAAACTCAGGCTCCAGATTTAATTTTAAAGATATCAGACCTACAAAGACTTGAATGTAAAGCCTTGACAAATCTATGATCAAATCTGGGTCTGCATACAAATAGTTGGTGACAGAAATCTGGAATGGGGCTATTTGGATAGAAGAGCGAGGAATGTGAAACCCCAAGATTTGGTGAACTTTCTAGATTGGGAAACACAGCTCTCCTCATTCTTTGTAGAGGACAGTAGCCTCCTCCTGTCAGGAGACCCAACAGGTACCTGCAAAGACAGTGCTTGCCCTCTTCAAGGTCTGCCTCTGCCTCTGCTCACTAGCTCCAAACCAATAATCAGGATCTGATCACTCATGATCACAGTCTGAACAAGAAAGTACAGTCTCTGTTCTGGGAGGAAAGACTACACACACCCAAGAATTGCAAGACCTAGTGATATGTACTGGCAGGGTCTCTAAGACCTTTTGTGGGAGTGACTCTTGAGGGTGCTGGACAAGGGTGCTACTAGGTCTGTGGCAATACAACAAGAGCAGGAAGGTATTTGTCTGGAATCCAAGGGATTCACCAGGGCATCTTGTGTTGCTTCTCTGCCCAGTGATAACAGAGACTGAGCCACTATAGCAACCATGGATAAAGCAACTAAGAGCTTAGACACCTCTGGGATGAAAATCTGGGTTACCCTACCTGGCAGGCCACCCAGATCTGTTGAAATATTTGGCAAAGGATAATGAAAATCTAGGTTGGGGGATAGAAGAGGGAGATTGTGGTAATTTGTACTGTTCCAACTTGCTTAAGCCTAGAACCGCTTCCTACAATCTCCATTCCTACAGGGTTCCAAGCAAAGTTGGTCAAAAGAGAAATGTGTGAAACTGGGAGGGCAGAAGCAGCCAGTCACCATAACTAGATGTGGTGACAGGCAGTCACAGAGGCATCTGTGGATGCTAGCTTATCCTTGCTTTCCCTTGTTCCAAGTCTAGTTCTCCCTCCCACTTGCAGCCCTGGTGACAACACTGACCCCAGGCCACCACCAGATGCTTGGCTGAAGAGCCACAAACCAAAGAGCCACTCTCTCCCCTCCCCTGAACAGCCTCCTGTCAGTGGCTCAGTGTGCCTGGCTTCTCAGGGTGACTGGCTGGTAGCTCCTCTGCATTCTACTACTCTCCCATTCACATCTTCCCTTCCCTAGCTACCCCCACCCCCTGCCGTGTGTGAGGCTCAATTCCTAAAAGAATTCCCCTATACCATAAGTCATAGTTGTTCTGCTTCCCTAACTGAACTCAGCGATAGAGGTTGTTTTTATTTTTTTAAAGATTTTATTCATTCATGAGAGACGCATAGAGAGAGGCAGAGACATAGGCAGAGGGAGAAGCAGGCTCCCTGCGGGACTCAATCCCAGGACTCTGGGATCACGACCTGAGCCAAAGGCAGATGTTCAACCACTGAGCCACCTAGGCATCCCTGTTTCATTTCGTTTTTTTTTTTTTTTTTTTTTTAATTTAAAGATTTTATTTATTTATTTGAGAGAGAATGAGCTGGGAGAGGGGCAGAGGGACAGGGAAAAGCAGGAAGCCTAATGTGGGGCTTGATCCCAGGACTCAGATTATGACCCAAGCTGAAGGCAGCTGCTTAACCAACTGAGCCACCCAGGCACCCAAATGATAAAGTTTTGATGAAAATATCAATTATAGTCTCCAGTCAGCTGCAGCAGTGGGGACTGTGGCTAATTGCACCATCTTTCCTGAACTGAGTCTTTTGTAGAGGTGTGGCTGGTAATCACCTTGAAGGCTCTGTGATGAACTGGATCTAAATTATTGTTTTCTCCTCATTAATTTAAATCACATCAAATTGTTGATATTAAACCATTTTGACCTATGAAAATAACCTCAGATGATTAAATAATGTATTAATTTTCCACTGGTATGTAACAAATTACCACAACAGGTTAAAACAACTCATCTCCTGTTTTCTGTGGGTCAGGAATCTGGGCACAGGTCACACGGGCCCTCAGTCAGGGTCTCATCAGGCTGCAATCAGGTGTCAACTGGACTTGCCTTCTCATCTGAAGAACTGGGGAAGAATTTGTTTCCAAGCTCATTCAGGTTGACAGAAATCCTTTCCTTGTGCCCGCAGAAGGGCCCAGCATCCTGTGGCTGTGGGAGGGGGTGGTTCACACACAGCTCCTAGAGACTTCCTGAACTTCCTGTCCTGTGGTCTGCTCAACAACAGATAGCTTACTTCTTTAAAGCCGGCAAGGGAAGTCTCTAGAGCAAGTGTACTTTTAAGATGGAGTCTTCTCTAATGTAATGTAATTACGGGAATGACATCCCACCTCTGCCATACTGCACTGGTTAGAAATAAGACAGAAGCTGTGCTTACACTAAAGCAGAAGGGACTGCATGAAGGGTATAAATACCAGAAGATGGGGATCATTAGGCGTCACCTTAGGGTCTCCTTGTCACAGTAAGTTTATGACCATTCCAGTAATACTGCTTCTGACATACCGGACAATCCTAATCATTTTAATCTGTCTTGAGTGTTCCTTTCTTTGATCTACTTCAGGTCTTTTCTCAGATCATATCTAATTTTACCACTTCTCTGAATAGGAGTAAGAAAAACTTCTATCAATATTTTAGGCAAAGGTGCATTATAATTTGGCCAAAAAAGAAAAAAGAAAAAGAGAGAGAGAGAGGCACTAACTGATAAGGGAGTCAAGAATACTCAATGGGGAAAAAACTGTTCGTTCAATAAATGGCACTGGGAAAACGAGATTTCCATATGCAAAGTCAAACTGGACTCTGTCTTACACCCCTCACAAAAACTAACTCAAAATGGATTAAGGACTTAAATGTAAGACCTGAAACATTAAACTCCTAGAAGAAAGATTAGGACTAAAGCTCCTTAATATGGGTCTTGGTAATGATTTTTTGGATAGGATACCTAATGCACAAGCAACAACAAAAAAAATAAACAAGTGGGACTGCATCAAACTAAAAAGCTTCTGCCTAGCCAAAGAAACATTTGATAAGATTAAAATACAGAATGAGAGAAAATATTTGCAAACCATGTATCAGATAGGGTGTTAATATCCAAAGCATATAAGGAACTCCTACAACTCAAAAGCAAGCAATCTGATTAAAAAGCAGGCACAAGACTTGAATATTTTCCAAAGAAGACCTACAGATGGCCAAAAGTGCATGAAAAGGTGCCCAGCGTAACTCATCATCAGGAAAATGCAAATCAAAACCACGGTATACCACCTCACACTTGTCAGAATGGCTGTTAGCAAAAAACAAGAGATAACAAAAGCCAGCAAGGATGTAGAAACCTGGGTGCCCTGTTGGTGGGAAAACAAACTGGTACAGCCATGACAGACAGAGTATGGAGGTTCCTCACAAAATTAAAAACAGAATTACCATATGATTCAGCAGTCTTACTTCTAGGTATGTATTCTGAGGATGATGAAATCACTACTTCAAAGAGATGTCTGCACTCCATTGTTCACTGCAGCATTATTAAAGATAGTCAAGATGTAGAAACAAATGAATGGCTGAAGTATGGTATATATACAATGGAATATTATTCAGCTATAAAAAAGAAGGAAATCCTGCTACTTGGAACAACATGGATGAACCCTAGAATATCATGCTAAGTGAAATAAGAAAGACAAATACTGTATGACCTCATTTACCTGTGGAATCTAAAAACGTCAAACTCACAGAGAGAGAACAGAACGGTGGTTTCCAGGGGCTGAGGGATGAAGAAATGGGGAGAGCCTTGTCAAAGGGTACAGACTTTCAGTTATATGATGAATAAGGCCCAGAGTGCTAATGTGCAGCATGGCGACTATAGTTAATATTGTACTGTATACTTGAAAGTTGCTTTGAGAGTACAGCTCCAGCATTCTCACCACCACCACTGCAAAATGTTAACTGTGTGATGGAAAGGAAGCATCAACCAACCTTACCAGTGGTGAACATTTCACTATATATATGTATAGTGAAATGTGTGTGTGTGTGTATATATACACACACACGTATCAAATCATTACACTGTGCACGTTAAACTTAACACAATGCTATATGCCAATTACATCTCATTGAAGGGGGGGAGGGAGAAAAACAAAAAGAAATCTAGATTAAAATCTTATTTTCAGGGGCACCAGGGTGGCTTAGTTGGTTAAGCATCTGCCTGCAGCTCAGGTCATGATCCTGGAGTCTCAGGACTGAGCCCCACGTTGGGCTCTGTGCTCAGCGGGGAGCCTGCTTCTTCCTCTCCCTCTGCCCTTTCCCACTTGTGGTCTCTCTCTCTCTCATGGTCTCTCAAATAGTAAATAAAATCTTTAAAAAAAATTATTTTCAGTGCAAAAAAAAGAGGAAAAGTAAGTTGAATTTTTCTGGGTTTTATTTCTCATACTTTTTTGGCTAGTGTTCAGAATTCATTGTTCCTGTTGGTAGATACCAAAAATATCCTCTAAATATAAAATAGAGGCAGAGTCTTAAAGTGTAATATATTTATTTACACAGAAGGATATCTTCCAAGTTTCTATCTCTTTTAATAGTGTTACAAGTTCCTTGCAATCGTTAAATGCCAGAGGGCATTAGTAATATTATAGATCTATTCCAAATATCTTATGTTTTCTTTCAATATATTTTAAAAGTTATATACTTAGACTACCTCTGGATTGTCAGTGCCAATATAAAATCAATCACTGACCACAGAATCCAAGCAAATATTGGGAAGGAAATGAGAAGGTTCTCTGTTTTGAGAACATTACTCCCTTTTCTTTCTTTCTTTTTTTAATATTTTATTTATTCATAGAGACAGAGAGAGAGAGAGGCAGAGACACTGGCAGAGGGAGAAGCAGGCTCCATACAGGAAGCCTGACGTGGGACTCAATCCCGGGTCCCCAGGATCACACACCAGGCCACAGGCGACGCTAAACTGCTGCGCCACTGGGGCTGCCCCACTACTCCTTTTCCGATGGGAAAGAGGCAATCACAGATTCATGTTGCTTGTGTATGAAAATGTATCCGGAGCGCTTGAATTCTTTACTCTGATTCTTTTGCCAAGCTGTGTGAAAAGAAAGGACAGAGAGGAAGATAGGAAACAGGTTACTGTAGTAACTTGGTACATAAAGGAAGAGGCTAAAGGAAGAGGCTAACAGAAAGATTTCTCGAAGACATAAAAGGAAAAAGACAAGACTAAGAACTCTTGATACCTATTTGAATATATATTTATATTGTTTTAATGTTTACTTCATAAATTAATATTTGATATGGTATGTTCAATATTTAGGCTTAAGTGTTTTTTGGGATAAGTGAAAACAGCACGATGAAAGGGATGTCAGTTCTCTAAACACAGACACCCTACTTAAGCTTCTGCTATACTAGAAGCAGGGGGATTGAGTTCTGGAAGAGGACACCCAAACTCCTTGAAACTGAACACACATTCTGAGGTCATCTGACTAGAGATGTGGCATACTAACAGTCAGACTGACCAGAGACTCGACCCCAATTCCCGTTACTGTGCGATGTATGAAATTTCATCTGTTTCCTCATCTGAAAAAATGTTCCCTACTCCTCAAAAATCTCTTACTGTAATTAAGTTTCCTTGAGTACCATTATACTGGTATATTCTAATTCAGAAGCAAGCACAGGATCTGTGGGGACTTGGAGAGGGTAGGAGGAGAGGAGAGCAACTCAAAGATAATAAAGGGAACAGAGGGGATCCCCTGGGTGGCTCAGCCGTTTAGTGCCACCTTTGGTCCAGGGCCTGATCCTGGGGTCCCGGGATCAAGTCCCACATCGGACTCCCTGCATGGAGCCTGCTTCTCCCTCTGCCTGTGTCTCTGCCTTTCTCTCTCCCTGTGTCTCTCATGAATAAATAAATAAAATATTATAAATACATAAATACATACATACATATATACATACATACATAAATAAATGGAACCAAAATGCTGATGACCTGAAAGTACTGTTTACTTTCCACTCACACGTCACTTATTCAAATGTTAAATAAAAACAATTCTAGAGGCACCTGGGTGGCTCAGTTGGTTAAGTGTCCGACTTGATTTTGGCTCAGGTCATGATCTCAGGGTGCTATGCTAGGATCAAGCCCCATGTCTGGCTCCGCGCTCAGTGCAGTCTACTTGTCCCTTCCCTTCCCTCTGCTTGCACATTCTCTCTCTCTCTCTAAAATAAATAAAATCTTAAACATTCTAGTAGTCTCAGAACTGTGAAAAACTCAGAGGTTCACATACCTTTAACTAAAAAACAAAACCCACCCATCTATACCTATAGTTTGTTTACCATCCTTAAACCATTTTCCCACTGTGACACAATAGTAAGTTAGTATCCTTAATTCTGTTACAATAGGAAAACTCCAAAGGTTTTGGGATAGAGCCATGTTGATTTTCAGAAAACTTTTTGGTATTTACTGGTTAGTTATCTCTTAAATATAATTGTGTCTCCCTTCCAAACAATGTACATCACAGATGATCTCTTCTCATGGAGACCATTCTCTCTCTTCCCCCATGATGGGAATAAGTAAGCCCTGCAGTTCAAAAGACCAGGATTCAAGTTTTGGACTTCACATTTTCTAGCTGAAACCCCAGGTAACAATACATTCAAGCATCTGTTTACCTATAAAATGGAGAGAATACTTAGCACAGACAATGTGAGTTAGGAGCCTAGCAACAGTGCCTGGCAAAAAGCAGGTGCCCAAAAATTCTACTAAATAAATTAATAAATATAGCAAGAAACCTTAAAAACGAATTAGTAGTTTTTGATGAGTAATTTATAGACTGTATCTGCTTAAAGGATGTATGTATTTTAAAAAAATCCCACTATTTCTGGAACATTTCTCATGGTGTCTACATGTTGATTACCGTCTCAGCCAGAGATCTTTCAGAAAATGCACATGTAATCAGGCCATATTACTTGCTGTGCTCAGGATAAAGCCCAATGGCTCCACATGGTATATATACCAAGCTCTCTAATGCACAGCCCTACTGGTCTCTGGATCTTCGTTTCTCATCACACTTCTATTATCTCTGCCCCCCATCCCAACCCAAAGTGCCTGGCTCTTATTTATCTCTGGGCCTTTCTACCTGTTTTCCTTCTGCCTAACCTTTATCTCCAATCTTTAACTCCCATTCATTCTCCAGGTTTCAGCTTCTCTGGGAAGCTCCTGATATGGTTTCCCTTCCCTAAATTGAGGTCTGAGGCTCATCTTCCTGTGTGCTCCCCTACTACCTAGAGCATTGCTCTACACTTAATACTGTAACTGCCTATTGGTACTTAGCACTAGACGATCTTACTCATTACTTCAATCTCAGGTTCTGGCATACAGTAAGTACTAAATGGATAAAGTATAGGAGTGACAGAGCTAATTCTATAAAAAGGTCTATTTGAATCAACAGGTTATTTTCTTCATTCTCCTCTATAACATCCCATTTTCACCTTTATTTGCTGAAGATTCATGCAGCTACCATTCTCTCAGGTTTACAGACCTATTATCAGATTTATAACACTATATCCATCCATTTCTATTTAACTTAGTATCTCTAAAAATTTGACATCAAAACTTGTTTTAGAAGGAGGGGCTCCTACCAATGAAGACTTTAGATACTTAATATTTTTACTGCTTACATTTATATACAAAAAAACTATCAATCTGAAAGTTAAGATGATGCATTAGAGTAACAAGTTATTTAATCATAGGCTAGTTTAGAAATTCTTCTGAACCTCTTACAATTAGATACCAGCTTAAATATCAATAGGTTTAGAGAACCAATGTGATGCCCGTGTATCTTCTAAAAATATCTGAGTGAATCAGTCTCAAAATTCAGCATTGTTCTTCAATATAAGTTTCCATTAGGAAGAAACACAGACAGTGGAAACAGTATTAAAACCAACCCATTTTGGAAAAGGTCTAATGCCATTATGGTTGAAGAGGAATATGGTTAGAAACAAAGATGTGTAAGGGTGCAAACTGTTTTTGGGTTTTTGGCACAACTTTCAGATGTGTGGATATTTCACCTTCAAGTGCCATGACATGTAAAGCATATACAAGAAGTTTTATAGCCATGTTAATGGTACAAGGTATATAAAGTACAAGGTATATAAAAATGTTATAGTGAAGAGAACCAAAACAGAGCTCAAAGTCTTTTAATAAATCAAAGTCATTCCCTTCGTAGAGATATATTTAGTGAGGCTAGCCCATGTTAATTTGTAATAGAAACTGGTTTTTTTTTTTACCTAAATATATGAAAAAATAGTTGGAGGCAAAACTTTTTGGTCAGTTACATACACTCCAAACTCAGACTCAGTCTTTAGGAGGTATTTATAGGGTGATACTATTTGTTAGCAGTATTTTTCACTGGAAAGAGACAAAAAGGTTCTTAAACACCTTTTGCATTTGTATTATCTCAATATCTAAACATTAGTATATCTTATATTTTTAGAAACAAAACATTAAAATAACCACACACATCGATATAATTTTTGCAAAGCTAGGTGTGAAAAAGGCAAGACAATAATAAGTATAGTGTGGTGCTATTTATGCTACAACAGAACAAGTTATGCATGTGAAATACACACACACATTCATATACATATAAAGTAGATGTGATCAGTAGAAGTAGCCTTGGGGAAGAAACAACATAAGTATTTGTTTCCACATCTCTATGATGGGAAGAACGATGGGAGCTATCATATGAGTTACTGTAAAGATTAAGTGGGGTATTCCACACAGTAATAGCTAAATAAGGTCATTATTAATCTATCTTAATTCTTGGAGTAACTTCTAGTTACTTCCAAAAACAGAAGGAGACAAACACCTGTGTCTGGTCAAAGTCCCTTCTATCCTAGACTTTTCAGGAGATAAGTGTAATATTTGGTGTTAAGGCAGAAACTTCCAACTCTGTATCTCAATACTGAGTTTGAAAAGCCAGGATATCTGTATAATGCTGAGGTTCTTCCATATATCATTTTCCTTCCTTGATCATTAATGCCTTCCCCCAAATAACCTGCAGCTTGGATTGCCTTAGTTTGTTGTACTCCTTGGCAATAGAAGGTATAAGAGTAGTCAAAATTTGACTAAGGCAGAATCAGAAAAACAAAAATAAGTTGGGTCTTCAGGAAAAGGCCACAATTAGGCCACTTCTCTTAGGGTTTCAAAGAGAAAAAGGGACCATAATCAAATCAAAGTGGAATGGGAATTTATACCAAATAGCCTACTACCATGGGAAAGCTCTATGGGGCCATTTTTTATGGTTTTGTTTTGCCATCCAACGTTGAATGTTCTCTGCAATTGTAATCCTATGTATCACTGTTTAAATCAAGTCTGAATTTGGTAATTTTTTAGACTTTGGAAACTTGGAACCATGCTATCAGATGATGTGTCAATTCTTAACTTTAGAAATTGTTTGCCAAAGAATTAACGTAATACAGTTAAAAAAAAAAAGATTTATTTGAGAGTGAGAGAGAGCGTGAATACAAGTGGAGGGGAGATGGGGAGGGAGAAGCAGACTCTCTACTAAGCAGGAGCTGACCATGGCGGATCCCGGGACCCCAAGATCATGACCTGAGTCAAAGGCAGATGCTTAACAGACTGAGCTACCCAGGTACCCTGTAAATTCAGTTTTAAAAACATTTGTTAAGCCCCTCCCAGCTGCAAGTCAGGCATAGTGCTTGACGCCCACACTTCTATGAAGAGAAAGGAACAAAATCAAGTTGAGGAACCCAGGAGAATTTATATGGTGAGTATGTAGCAGAACCAGGTTTGGAGCACAGATCTAACCCCAGGCTTCGTATTTATAAAATACCATTAAGTTTGGATACCGTTCTTTATCTCTGAACCTGAGCAAATCTCCAAATTCCATGGGGCTGTTGTGAAGACGAAATAAAAAGACATATATGGGGTGCCCATCATGAAGCTAGTTTGAATGTTAGTGACATTCAAACATGGCTCCTTTTAATTCTCTTCTCCCTGGTATTGCATCTTGTATAGTAATGGTGTTCAAAAAATGCTAATCTGAAATCAAGTTTCTCTCTACTTCAGAATACACTGCAGATGCTTTCTGCTATCTTCATGGTGTCTAGAGTTCCATATACTCTTCAAATAATAAATGCTCAGCTCTTTCTTGTCCCTATGTTGTTCAGTTTTGTGTTCATATCCATAATGACCTGAATATAACATTTCATCTTTTGTCTGATTATGTTAATGTCTATACATTTCTAATTAAATCTCTCAGATCTTAACTATAACCAACATATGCTTTGTGCTGGGGAATAAAATCAAATCAAACCAAGCAAGTCTTTCTGTTTTATCATTTTCCTTGACTGTGGCATCCTTGGGATTTTAGTATGACAGAGAAAAGATTTTGCTTATTGTTGAGAAAACCTCCTAATTGTCCTTATATTAAACTTTATGGCTTCAAAAGATTAATAATAGCCTTGACTGGCTTCCAAGAATATGTTAAATTCAACTGATATTACATATCAATAGACAATAAAATAAAGAGTTGATAAGATTTTATTTGAAATTTTTAAATATTTATTTATTCATGAGAGAGGGGGGGGGGGCAGAGGGAGAAGCAGGCTCCATGCAGGGAACCTGATGTGGGACTCAATCCTGGGACTCCAGGATCATGCCCTGAGCTGAAGGCAGGCGCTGAACTGCTGAGCCACCCAGGGATCCCCCTTTATTTGAAATTTAACTTAAAATTGAGTTCAGGGCAGCCCGAGTGGCTCAGCGGTTTGGCGCCGCCTTCAGCCCAGGGCCTGATCCTGGAGACCAGGGATCGAGTCCCTCGTCAGGCTCCCTGCATGGAGCCTGCTTCTCCCTCTGCCTGTGTCTCTGCTTCTCTCTCTCTGTCTCCTGAATAAATAAATAAAATCTTTAATAAAAAAAAAATTGAGTTCAATGGTACAGAATTACATACCATTTAGATCACTTCTAAACTTATTTTTAAAAATAAGGCTTCATATCTCCAAGATGGAAATGCAACTTATACAGTTAAATGTTTATTACGCACACCCCCTTTTAAAAAGAAAAAGTCATTCAGTTTTCCTAAGTATTAAGATAACTCAAAATATGTAACTCATTGAGTTCTAACACTGGAACTAATAACAGTGTATGTTAATTAAATTTAATTTAAATAAAACATTTTAAAAAATGTAACGGAGAGTCTACTAAGAGAGCAAAGCACTGTGCTAGGTTCTTGGGGTGATTCAGGATGATGAGGATTTTGACCTTGTCATTAGGGAATATATAATACACTAACTGACAGAGGAAATGAGACAGGTACATTGGTAATTACAAAATAAGTTATATGTAAGAACCTAAAAGAAAAGTAAAAGTAGTTTGCAGGAAGTGGAAAATGCTTTTAACTTGGAATACTAAGACAAAACAAAAGGAAGTAGCATGTAAATTTCGTCTTTAAGAGTAAGGTAGAACTGGGACATTTAGTGGTCAAAGGCAAAGATATTCTAAGACAAAAGCAAAGTGTGAGCAGAGGGTCAGAGGTGAAGAGTTTATAGTCTATATGAAAAATGGTTTAAATTCTAAAATAAAAAATGCAATATATTATTACACTTTAGAGCTCACCCATAATTTTGAGTAAAGACTTTCTTAAGTGCTAAGTGTCATTATGACTAGAGATGTATAATTTGAGAGTTGTTTGAATTATCATTCCTGAAACTGAGATTAATTCTTCATCTATGTTGTATAGTTAACTGAAATCTTCACTTAGTATTCTGATCTGTTGATAATGGTCTTTAACTTAGCTCCATTATTCTCTAGAAAGCATATTCAGACTAATTTGCTGAAAAGGAAACAATTACAGACAGAAGCAAAATGAACTGCCAAGTCAACTGAACTGAAACAGAAGATGAGTGTCAACACAAGGACAATGGAGAGGATGGGAAGAGGGACGAAGGGCTTAGTGAGTCTGGACAGTTAGTCTTTACTACTTTGCATTTGTTTCAAGTCACACACACTCTTGAAATCTGACCAAGTTGCTAGGGGAAAAATTAGGTCACTCACTGCTTTCAGTTGTTTCTGTTAGATTTTTTTAATTCAATAAAATATAATCACATGCACTATGACTAAAAATATGGGCAATGCATTAGAGTCTACTTTAGAACTAATGTTATATATAATTTTCATATTCCAAAGACTGAAAAGTACACATTTGATCAAGATGAAAAAATAAAATCTGCAGTTTAAAGTATACTACTGTAAAGTGTCCTAAATTGGAATATACATGTAGATACTGATGCTAATTCTGGGCTGTTTTGTTCTGAGGTCAATAATATTTATGACAAGGTAACAGAAGTTTGTTTTTTTTTTTTTTTAAGATTTTATTTTTTTGAGAGAAAGAGACAGGGAGAGAGCAAGAGCACGAGGGGGGTAGGGCAGAGGGAGAAGCAGACATGGGACCTGATCCCAGGAGATCATGACCTGAGCTGCAGGCAGACACTTAACTGACTGAGCCACCGAGGCACCTGGAAACATAAGTTCATATGGTAGGCCCAAGAGTTGTTAAAATTCGTAAGAAAACCTGTAGTTCTCCTAAAGAGTGGATTTTTACTAAAAAAATTAGAAGTCAGGGATGCCTGGGTGGCTCAGTGGTTTAGCGCCTGCCTTTGGCCCAGGGCATGATCCTGGAGTCCTGGGATCAAGTCCCACATTGGGCTCATTGCATAGAGCCTGCTTCTCCCTCTGCCTGTGTCTCTTATGAATAAATAAATTAAGTCTTTAAAAAAAAATTAGGAATCAGTATATATTCTCATCATGGTACTCACATTTTCAGAGGTGTTTTTTACACAGTATAGTGCATGCTAAAATCATTATGAAAGTCAGTACTCAAAACACCTGGTCCTTCTTTTGAGGCTTTTCCAATCTAGCCATCTATTTTGGAATTTTATACACTGGTCTTTTTAATATAGGTACTGTTTTCAACCAGGCTTTCAAGCTGCAACTGCAGAAAACAACTCTAGCTGGCTTAAACAGAAAAGGAGTTTATCTGAAAGGATACTGTTAGCCCACAGTTGCTGAGAAAGTGAAGACCAGACTCAGAAAACAACAAAGAGCAGAGAAAGGCTGTAAGGTGAGGCTTACGTCAGGAAAAGAGCTTATCCTGGGTCCCTGGCCACACAGTTCCTGCTCGGTGTACAGATGGTGGATGCTGTCAGTGGAATCACTGCCACTGACCTCTCTCCTTTCCCACTAGATGTTGCTGCTTCCACCCTGCTTACAGAAAGAGTTCTCTACAGTCCCTGCTTTCCTGTCCTATCAGTTCCTAACTCAAAAAGCCTAGGTCATGTGCTTAAACATTAACCACTGAGAGGCTGAGAAACCAAGTATGTAACCTTTTGAGTTTTTATGCTGGGGGTTGGGCTCTGCCATCCAAAAAGACCTGTACAGTGAGGAATTTCTCAAAACTAGGAAGGTTGTAACGCTGATAGCCAAAAAAGTCAAATAACTGATACAAGAACACTCATCTATTCAGGAGAGAATGGCCTACTCAATACAAAGCCCTCTGTTCTCTGGTTAAGTGTTCTGAAGCAGTCTGGGTGGTGACCTACTCAGGCCCCTGCCCCTCTCCCTGTCCCCCCTCCCCCTGTTTTTAAAACCTCTTAGCTGGGCCCACATTTGCCTCAAGTATTCCTGCCCAAGTGGTTCAGCACAAACCAGGCTCATGGCTGAGACTCTTGAATTGATGCTTCAATCACTAGTCTGCTATTTCATTCTTACAACTAGGTCACAGTGGCTTCCCACCTTCAGCCCTGGAAAATGGTTCTCATATTGCTCCCCTCTCTCAAAATGCCCACATTTCTGGGGTTGGGGTCAGAGGGGCTGGTATGAGTCACAACCTTATCATTCATAATCTCAAGAAAAGGCTAGTTATTCATCTCTGTGCCCCACCATACTCAGGTTGTCAGGGCAACCAAATGAGAAAGTAAAAGCCCTTTGTAACCTAAAATGATAAGCATGATCTTATTAGTTAACATTATTGATACATATGACAAATCCCCCAGTTCTTTAGGATTAAGGCCTATTCTATCTAGTTCTCTCTGGTTCTTCTGAGCACAGATGTCATTCATATCTTTATTGTATTAAAAATTATAATCAAAGCAGTATATGCTCATAATCTAAAAAGTACTGTAGCTAGTAGTAACAAAAAACTTATTCTAAAAACAAAACTCTCTCCTCTCTCTTTTCTACTCCCAGTCCTGCTCCTCAGAGGCAACTACTCTCAATTCTTAGTTGTTTCTTCTGGTATTCACCACTCTGTATTATAATTTTTATTAAATCAATATTCAGTGTCCTTATTTAAATACTGATTACTGCTGAGCCAAGCAGTGTACCAGAATCATATTTTCTTCCATGTGTAATTTTAAATATTTCTCAGTTTTAATTTTTTTCTTTTCCCATTTGCTTCATTTTCTTAACTCTATTGTTAATTCTTTATAAAAGTATCATAAGATAAATAAAATCTCTTTCAATGCCCCTTGTCATTTAATGTTTCTGGAGTCTTTGGCCCTCCTGGTCCAGTCTAGACATGATGCCTACTACACCTATTATACAGCGAATACTAAGATTTCCCTTTCTTATTTTCTGTGTTTGATGCCATTTCCTGGATCTCAGATTTCATCAATTAGTGGAACACATCCTTAGTAACTTCCTCAGTAGGGCAGCAGGGGAGATCAGTTCTTTGAGGCAAGACTGAAAAAAATGCCTTTATCTAGCCTTACACTTGACTGACAGTTTGGCTAAATAGAATTTTGCGTTGAAAATAATTTTCTACCGGCTTTTTAAAGGCACTATGCCACTGTACTAGAGTGTTTTAGCTGGTGCTATTGAAAAGTTCAATACTATTTGGAGTCCTGTTTCTTTGTATGGAATCTAATTTTTTCCTTTCTGCAACATTTTAGAATCTTCTCTTTTTCCCTATGGCTCCCTAGGGGAAGGGATAAGCTCCTCCCCTCCCCTCCCCTTCCCTCCCCTCCCCTCCTCTCCTCTCCTCTTCTCCTTTCTCTCTTCCTCTCTTTCTCTCTTTCTTTCTTTCTAGTAGAAGCCCAGCACGGAGCCCAACACATGGCTTGAACTCACAACCCCAAGAGCAAGATTCAGGCTGAGATCAAGAGTTGGAGGCTTAGCTGATTGAGCTACCCAGGCGCCCCAGGATGAAGCTTTTAATAAATTCCTTTAGCTTTAACAGTATTTCTTACATTACTCCTTAGATACTGCTGCTCTTCCATTTTCTCTGGTGTGTTTCTAAGACCACCATTTGTTAAATTGTTATATCTTCTGGACCAATACTATACTTTGCTGTCCATCTCTGTTGTTTTACTTTACAGATTTCTTCAATTATATCTTTCAATTCTTCTATTTTTCATTTCTGCTACCTTATTTCCAAGAGCTCCTGTCTTTACTCTTACAGCATCCTACTTATATCTCATTGATGCAACAGCTCTCTAACTTAAGGGCATTTCTGCTTCTGCTGAAGTTCTCTTCTGCTTTCTTGAAGGTTTCTGCTAACACTTTGTTCTTTTTGTTCTGACCTCTGTCTCAATTTGGAAGCTTTTTTCAAAAGTCCAGTGAGCCTTAGATGGGTTTTCATATCTAAGAATGAAGCACTCAACTACTGTGTGGAAGCTCTGTTGCAAAAGCAGGACTGCTGACTATGGTTTTCTCTGTAGAAAAACTGGAAGGCAAACTGGTTTTGTCACCATATAACTCCTGAGCATAAACTTCTTCATGGAACTCCACCATATCAGTCTCCACCAGTCTATATACCCTTGGGCTGTTCACTATTTCTAAAGTTTCAATTTTTTATCTTGTATCTGCCTGGCGTGAACGAGAGCAGAGGAAGAGGAAAGATTTTGCCATTTACTTTGTAAGTTTTCACATAAATTCAGATTTTAACCTTGTGCTTTACCCCACACCTCCACTCTCCTTCTTTGTAGCTATTTCCAGATTTGAAATCTCTCTAGTTCAATTTCTTTAGAAAATAAATCTCAAGGTTTCTTGTGTTTGGTTGCTATGGGCAGGGTTGGGGGGAAGGGGAGCAGTGGTAGAGAAGGGAATTAAAGGGGCAGGTTAGGATTTGCCACCTTGCACACGTGATACTGATGGAGGGACAGACAGGCTATTGAAACAAAATGGAAAAAGTAGTGACCCATACATACTGGGGAACTTTAAAAAAAAGCACACAACAGAGGAGAATATGGATTGTTAAATAGAGGGTATTCAGAAAACCAGCTCACTATACGGGGAAAACAAAATCTCATTCCTTTCTGACACCACCTATAAAGGTGAATTCCAGAGTGGAGGAAGGGGTTGATCCAGTCAGTATTCAGACTTATCAAATCTCTCTTTTCAGTTAATTTGCTTCACTTATTCCTTCTTTCCAGTGTACTAAGTACTGTGAACTGCCTCTCTTATCCTCAGTGGTTCCCTCTATAGGCTCTAGAGTTCTCCTCTGTGTTAAGCCAGTGATAAGTCCTTATCTACTTTCTGGCTTCTAAAAATTTCAGTATTTCTCCACTGTTGTTTTCTTCTTGGATATGTTTGTCCTTAAGGGTTTATATTTACTTTAGTTCTTTACTATACCATTAGGGCTTTGGAGGAGCCAGAAATAAACTTATATTTAATCTGCTATGTAGGAAATCAAATGAAATTAAAGCTTATCCTAAAATGCCAGGCCAGTAAGTTGAGGCCCCCCATTACCTATTGATTGACCTCCCTAATGTGACTGCCTACTTGTCTGAATAAAACGAATTCTCAGTGTAGGTCAGGAATCTGTCCTTTGATCCAAACCATTTTGGCTGTCTGCCTATTATCACTTCTTTTTACAATGCTCTTGAAACTATTAAATCACCTCTCCGTCTTGAAGGACATATTTAGTCTCAAGGTCCCCAGCCTCCCTTGACAGAATTTGTTTCCTTCTAAAACTTGGCTTTAACTTTGGAAGTTAAATCTGTTTAGGGATAAAAAGTAACCATCATTAATTCAGAATCATTTACTGAATGCCCACTATTCAGCATAGGGGACACAAAGATGAGAACAATAAGGTCCTAGCTTCACACTGCCCACCAGGCTAGTCTCACAGCATCTCTTAACTGGAAGTTAAGCCCTTGTCTGCATCATAGAACACAGATGATTTTAGTGATTATTTTCTTAATTCTCTCCAAAATGGTACATAACTATAACCATGCTGGATGCATCAGAGAGATGCTAATTCATTATATATAATAGATGCCTCAGAGTACTATAGGCTTAATCTACTTGTAGAACTCCTGCTGAGAAAAACCAAATAGCCAGATATTTACAATACTTTGATAAGTGGCATGTACCATCTCACTAGTGATAAAATTATAAGAAAGTTTTAAAATTAGTAATAACTTAGTAAAAATCTGTGAAATATGCTGAGTATTAAGTTTAATCAATAGAATTATAAAACTGAAATGTGTTCTGAAGACTATCATTTAGCAGCTAATATTTATTGAATGCTAACTTTGTATCAGGTGCCAGTCAGATCACTTAACATACATCATTTCCTTTAATTCTCACAATCCTACTTCAAGGGTTACTATTCTTATTTTATAGACAAAACAGAAGCTTAGAAAGGGTGATTTGCTCTGAGGTCAAGCACATTAAAAATTGGTAGTGAAGGATTCAAATCCAGTTTGTCTGGTTCCAGAGCCTGAACTGAGCTTCTAAACTTCATAGTATAAAATTCCTCTCCAAGTGACCGAATATTCTTCTTCCCAGAGAAATGGGGTAAAAATTATGCTGCAGGTATGGTCTGTTATAAACACTAATATGAACAGTATTATGGTCATGGGGGGAAACATAAGGCCTACATAAGGCCTACAATCAAAAATCAAAACACCAAATAACCTAAACTCTGTATTTTGAATAATGAAACAGAGAACCATGTATATATTAAGGGAATATACATACAGTTTTTACAGTAACCAAAACTACGGTAATACAAGGAGTATTGTTTTATATCTTTAAATGTACTCAAGAAATATAATTTCTAGCTAAATCATAAAAAAAATATTTAAACTCATGTAACATAAAAATAATTTTAGATCAAGTATTACCTAAGATCCAAGAGCAGGCTCACAATTTTACTTTTCATTTTAATTTTCATTACTTTCATTTCATTCAACAAAAACAACAAACTCCCAAAGAAGTGTATTAAGGGATGTTTTCCTGTTTTTTAAAAACAGGAAAAGTGTATACAATACACTTTGGTTTCTTAGTATTTAAACATGTCAAAAAACAAAGCCAATTTGAGAAAATAGATGTTATTACACCTTTTAGGGAACGTTGCAACCTTCAAACTTTCTGATGAATTTGGTTTTACAGAAATAAAATAGTGGTAGGTCAAGCTGCTAGGTTATTTTGATAACATTATTTTCCTATAGTCTGACATCAAAATAGACTACTATCATCAATGTAATGATTCTTGTTTTAAACAAAAATATTTTAACAACACTTTGTGGTAACAAAACTAAATTAGTACTATCACTAGAAATATCATGGTAAAATAAGATTTTATTTTTTTTAAGATTTTAAAAATTTATTTATTCATGAGAGACACACACACACAAAGAGAGAGAGAGAGAGAAAGAGAGAGAGAGACGCAGAGACACAGGCAGAGGGAGAAGCAGGCTCCATGCAGGGAGCCCTACGTGGGACTCGATCCCAGGTCCCCAGGATGAGGCCCCGCGCTGAAGGCGGCACTAAACCGCTGAGCCACCAGGGCTGCCCCTAAAATAAGATTTTAAAAGATCCTTTATGTAAACCTTTTCAACCTTTTCTACTCAGGTTTATCAATAACTTCTGTATAATTCCTCTCATGAAATTAATTATTGCAATTTAGCTGGGGCTTTTATTTCTCAAAGTCCTATTAATTTGTTGGTTGAGCCATACAACACACATTTTTATTTTCAAGTTAGAAAAATGTAGCTTTCATGATTCCTTATTTCATTAAATTCCTGTCTTTTGCCATAGACATTAACATTTTCTTTTAATTATATTTATTTTTTTAAAGATTTATTTATTCATGAGAGACAGAGAGAGAGAGGCAGAGACATAGGCAGAGGGAGAAGCAGGCTCCCCATAGGGAGCCCAACAGTGGGACTTGATCCTGGATCCCGGGATTACACCCTGAACCGAAGGTAGATGCTCAACTGCTGAGCCACCCAGGCATCCCAACATTTTCTTTTAATTGGCAACTTCTAATGTTCTTTTAGGAAATACTCATTGGCTAAATTTCTTAAGTAATTTCATGTCATATAGCTTGTTTTCTTTTAACATATGGCCACAGAAAGCAAAGAGTGCATTCTTTCAAGACCACAAATTCCCTTTGCTCTGTGTGGAAGGTCTCTTTCCAGCTCTGATAAGTTAAGATTCTAATGTTTACCAATAGATACATAATTCTTTTGATGTTATCTTCATGTATTTATTTGCCTGTAGCCCCAGAAATGTGCTTTCATAACCTAAAAGTTTTAGTTTAGATTAAATAAAGAAGGCTCGAGTCTAGCACTGACCTTGCCTTACCCACTGGAGGCTGTTGGTTAATGTAAAATTAAGCTTGAAAAGAAGATACATAATGCCTAAAAATTTAAATCAGAAACTGCCTAATTCTTTGGTTCAAATAAACTTGTATCCAAATGTGACTATTTTCATTTTTGGAAGGAATTTTCATTCTCTTTCTAAACATTTAAACATCAGTAAGTTACAGAGTATAAAAATGACAACCTAAGTTATCCCAGGAGTCATAAAATCAAGAATAACCATGATATCTGGGAAACGAGGCTAGTTCAAAGCTTGAGTGCAGACAGTGCAGGTGGTAGTTAGATATCCCATACCTACTGTCTTACATTAGAGAATTAAGAGTCTCTCATCTCATCTATTGCTCTTAGCAGTTTTGAATGCTTGGTTTTAGTACTAAATGAACACACATATTAATACTGACTTTCAATTGTTTCTCAGATTTCATAACTACAGATTCAAAATAACAACCTGGCACATCCCAAACAGCCAAATCATGGAACCTACTGGCTGTGTTTTGAATTTGGAAAACAATTATGTAATTCTAGGAATCAAAATTAAAAGCCAGAATTTCATACCTTGTGCAAGCATGTTAAATTCCAAGAACAGTGCTATGTGGTAAAGTTCCATGGCTTCTTCTGCCCTGGTCATGTTTGGCTTCCCTGCGACGAGAGCCTGAACCTCACTGAGACTCCCCACAGAGGGGCTACAGTGCAAGACGGAAAGGTCCACCATATCAGTATACATACAGTGTAATATAACTTTCGCATATTTTTTTGGTATAATAGACTCATCTAATATAATTCTTGTGGGAGTCCTCAAAGTTCGGTCTGTGATTTCTTCACCAGTCCGTATCCTCCTTTGTAATAAATTCCGAAAAAATGGGGACCGTGCTGAAATAATAGCCTTGTGAGCTTTGAGCTCTTCATCTAAACAGTTCTGATTTCCACCAAAAGCTTCAACCAGTTCAGAGTCTGAAGAAAAACTAAGGACAACATCATAATAACACATGTAATCAAAAAGTCCACGCATATCTACATCAAGGGAATTTGGTGTTCCAAATTCTTCACTAAGCTGAACGAGGATATCAACATTTTGAAACCTTGAGTCCTCCATTCCGAACTCTCCTGTATAAAGGTAGTGTAGCAAAGCAGAAAACATGGGCATGTCTATACCAGCTGTATTGATGTCCATAATGATCTCTGCCCCATACTCCGGTGAGGAAGAAAGCAGTGTTTTAAAAAACGGACACCTTGCTGCCAAAATGGCACGATGAACAGGAAAACAAGTTTCTTGAAATATTAAGTCTACATCGGTACAATACTTGTACTCATAAAGATCGGCCATATCTTTCTGCAATGTCCGAGCTTCTGGTCTAGCCAAACTGGCTTGTAGAGAAAGCTCCTTTAAGGCTGAAGTTCCCTCATATTCCTCCACTAAAGCATTAACATCTCTAACATCCCACCCAGAGAGGAGTTCTCGCATCTGCTTGGCATGATCGGCAGACCTATTAGATTTTCGACGCTTGATAAACTTCTTTTTGAGGGTGGCAAGGCCAGAGGTTCTCTTTTTTTTGTCTTGTGGTTTCTCATGGCCATGGTCAAGGCTATATAATTTTGATTCACAACCATAGCCTTGCTGAGAGTAGGATGATGTCCCTAAGAAGGAAATCAAACAAATGAAAATGTTTGTTCTCAACATTTATTTTCAACGTCACTTTAACACATATTTTATGCTAAAATTTTTATAAACAGACATTCCTGAACCATTCAAATAAAACTGACTTTTATTTCTATAAATTTCAAATAATTCCCTTCTATATTAAATAAGAAATAGAGACTGACAGTTTATTCTTTAGTTGACAAAATGCTTTTGGTTCTCTGGCTATCAAAAACCAGATACTAACAGATTTTAATCATGGATCTTTAGGAAATGAGAGTTAAGCAGATCTGTAAATTAAGAATACTATTTGTATATAATTGTGACTTTTTTTTTTAACTAGCAGTGGTTTGTACTAGAGAAAATAAATGGACCAGGACATAAGGATGTCCTGTATTTCACTATTTTTACACCAATGGAGATTGCCAGTTTTCCGAGGGCAATGGCAATTATGGTTAAGACACCGAAGAAAAGATCAATGGTGCTATAGCAGCTTGGTCAGAATAAAAATCATACAAGCCAGATTTACATTTGTTTCGGAAAAAATCTGGATGTTGCAGAATTATTATCTATAATAACTTTTTCACAGTTTCATCCAGAAAGGCCACTGAAAACAAATTCTATTTATAATATTCACAAAAGCAAGTGAAATTAGAAAAACGGAAACAGTTACCTATAAAAGTCTGTTGGGCTTGAGAATTTCCCCCTACCCTCGGGGAACATGAATGAGGATAGTTAGATGCATTAGCACCCATTTTCTTCAGTCACTCAGGCATTCCATCTGCTGGTTCTTCAGAGTGTAATCCCAGAGGCCTTTACGAACTTTCAACCCTGGATCCAGCAGCCTCTTTTCATCCATTTCTTGATATGAAACAAAAATAATTTTATTCATTTTTTTCAAATGTATTTCAAATTACACAGTTAAAAAAAAAAAGCAGGCTACTGAAAACTGCTTTTATTTGCAAATGACAGGCTGTCAAATTCACATGTAAAAATTTCAGAAAATGTAAACAAATAGTTAAGCTTGAATTATGAATCAGTGTTAGCTGCAATTTTGAACCATAAAATGTACCAATTACATACTTTCTAAGGCAGGATAAAGTAACAAATCAGACTAATTTAAATATATAATTATGGAAGGAGTATTTCAAATTACAGGGAAAAGTATTTAGAGGACTAAAATTTTTTTCAATTTTTTTCTTACTTCTTAGAGGCAACTGCCAGTCATTATAATCTAACATTCTAAGCAATTTATATACATTAAAGAGGTTGATATTAGAGGTTATCCTCTTCGTGAACCCCTGAAATTAAAATATGGCTTTCTATTACCTGATATTAGACTTAACACAGACAAAGCAGTACCAGTAAGAGACAATTTGAACAATTACAGAGTAAATTCCATACCATGGAACCTTAACTATCAGAACTACCAGCAAAAGATATATGCACAAAAACAAAACACTCTAAGATTAGAGAACAGGGTTAATAGGACATATATTGGTATTGGTATAGCATCAGGACATACAAAGTTTATCTGACTAAAAAGGATAATGGTTTTAAGAGAAAACACAATTCAAAATCTATTATTGGAATTATTATGAAACCAATCAGGACATAATCTAGTCTCAAAATGAAGGAAGAAATGATTTAACAAATAGAGTTAAACACACACAAGCAAAATCACAAAAAAATCTGCTAGAAACAGAAGTGTGTCAAGATTCTTGAAATTTTTAATCTCTGTTACTGATACAGCATAACCATAGGAATTCAAGTTTAAGAAAATCACTGTTAACATCTGTGCTTCCTTCAACTTTTCCACTATAAATATGAAAATTTAAGCATAGAATGATCTACCTATAGTGTTCAAGACTGGGAAACATTCTACAAAGTGGGTATTATGCAAAGTGGAGGTAAGTGTATGATCCAATCAAATCATACATTCACACAAACAAATTTCCTAGTTGAAATTCACCTACCTACCAAGGAAAACACAGCATGTCATTCAACTTTTTACTCTGGGTGCCTGCTACTGAAGTCAGAAAGGCTACGAGTAGACAGAGATGTGACAGTGCATTCTATAAGAAATAACCAGCAAGGAACCCAAAGAGTTTAATGTATTATTTTTGTAAACATTAAATTGTCAAAATTATTTCTTCTACCAAAGTCAGTTTTTTTTTTAAAGTCTGATGCTTAGTGTAAGTAAATACAGTTTTTTATTCTTAAATATTAGAAATGTAAAAAAAAAAAGCTGCTTTTTGGGGTAATTTTGAACACTGTCAAAAAAATTTATCATTATAGTTAATATTGTCAATTCTTGTAAAACAGAAATTAAATCTGCCTGTGTTAATTTCAGTTCAAACTTAAACAGTAAGTCTAATAAATCTTAGTTTTCAAATTGAGCTTCTTAAAAGTTTTAAGGTTCTATCAGGTACGTTTAGTAGTTCTTTAGAAGAAACTAGGGTCCTGGAAGCCAAGTTTGTGGCTTCATTTACAAGTCAAATCCTTTTATCACTGAAAATTTGTAGTTAAAAACAGCACAGAGAATTCTTTCTCAAATTTATTTGAGATTAAGAAAATATATTAAGAAAATATTTTAAGAAATTAAGAAAAATGCAGAACAAAAAATTATGTAAAATAAAAGCCTTTTACTAAAATGAGAGAAAAAAGGATTAAAAAGATGAGCTTTGAACCTGGGTAAAAAGTGCTGGTAAAGTGTCCCTCCTATGGTAGGTCTCTTTTCATTTCCTTCTTTACTCCTTCTTAAAGTTACATTTATTTTGTTTGCTTTTTAATTCTTTTGGGTGGGGGGGGGGTGCAAACAGGGGGAAGGAGAAAGAATCTCCAACAGATTCCACACTGAGTGTGGAGCCTGACTTTGGGCTCCATCTCCCAACTCAGATCATGGCCTGAACTGAAATTGAGTAGGACACTTAACCAACTGAGCCAACCAGGTGGTTTGCTTTTTAATTTTTAAGGACTACAGAGTAAACTCACTAACATCGCACAAAATATGTGGCTGAAACAAACAAATATGGCGTCACGCTTCCAGATTAAGAATAATCAGTGTCTACAGTAATGGACAGAGTTCCTACTCTCACTTTGTCACACTGTGACAAAGTATGCACATACATCTAGAATTATTTTCGTCTGAGAATTCTGCAAGGTTTATAGGGACACAAAATGGTTACCCTGGTCTGTTTGAAATTTAAATCATGTCAAAAACACCTTTTTTCTTTTTTCTTTCTTCTTTTTTAAAAAAGCTCAATTTTATAAGTATAATTATAAATTCTAAAGCAACCATACAAAACATCATCAACCCCACTGGAGACATAAGACCATATAGCAAGCATTAGGGAAGTCATGAGCTGAGATAAGGATGTTTGGCTAACTGCCACTGTCATTAGCACCACAGGGACAGCTGGGGTCTCACTCTGGTGAGGTGACTTGAAACAAAAATGTTCTGGGGACTTTGGGACAGAGTCTCTTTCTAGCAGCTCCTAGTCATTGGGAATTCCCTTCAAGATGAACTGATTTGGACAACATGCATATTTCCTACTGGAGCTCTTATACTAAAATAAACATACGTCTTGGAAAGACTTAGTGGGAGAGATTTCTTAGGATTAGATATAACTCTTAAATCCACCTTGTGTCCCTAGTTTCAAATCTTGGAAGAAATCCTGACTGTACAGTTATACTACTAAAACCGTATTTCTCAAAATTCTCAGGGAACAATTTTATTTATTAAGTAACCAAACCCCTATACCATATGGAACATAGCGTTAAGCTATTTAGTTCTTAATCTAACCCACTGCCTTTAAATGCTGGAAATAAGTCACAGCTAAATCTCTCCAAGGATGTTTTCATTCTAGGCAAGCAACGTCGGTTTCTTATATAAATCAGGATGAAATCCAATCTTTGGATGATATGGCAGGGAAAGAAAGGAAAAGAGAGGGCTCAGGATGCAAATGGCCCTAGAAAGCTGATAAATGGTGATTTAGAATCACCATTCTATGAGAGATCCCTCTGTTAATATGACCAATCTCAATCAAATGATCTAACTGGCTTAAAACAAGTTTCAGTGATTATAGCAGATTCCCCCCCAAATGAGGGGGTGGGGGAGAAATGATACCAAAGGCAACAGAATTAACAATCCCATGGAAATATTTTTAGAAAAAAACAAAACAAAATAAAACAAAACATCAACCTCTCTGCCTTTCAAAAAACCCTTAGACCAACATTTCCAAAGTTTACCCAAGGTCCGGAAAATGCAGGATTAAACAAAAACTGATAGGTCTCTTTACTCCAGAATGTTTTAGCATCTTTAAAGTGCTAAGGTGTATTGTGAACCTCCAAGAGGAAGTATTTGGCATAATCTAAGGGAGCCCCTTTGCCCCACAGAGCATTAAAGGAATGTGCTTATATGATACACTTTGGAAAACCTTAATCTTTGCCATAAAAACACTTTTTATTGTTTTACTCAGTAGAGAGAACAATCGACATCAAGCGTCCTGGGATAGTGTAATCTTGTCACTAATGTATCACGTACACGGGATAAGTCACATTTAACTTCTATGAATCCTAAAACTGAGATGTATGGGTCTCAGCATCTGTAAAATAAAAAGTTGACATAGAGTTCCTAAAATTCAATGAAGTTGTATGACTTACTGGTTTGGAAAATGAGGATGGGGAAGGGAGTAATTTTTATATTAAATGTTAGTGTATAGGGGGTGGGGAGGCAATTGGATTTTGCGTTTTAAACACGTTTTCTTCCTAGACTGATTATTAACTATGGTTAATAGAAAGATAGGAATGTGGGGCACATATAAATATAAAAAACAATTCATAATGAAAGAGAAATGCAAACCTATGGTAATCCTTCAGCCCTGTCAAATCTAAGGTGATCACATAACATACCATCACACCAGGATGCTTGAGAGTGAAAAGGGGGTACAAATCAGACAAGATGCCAGAACATGTATAGCCTGGGTCTAGTGGGGCCAAGTGGTTTGAATGGACACCCCTACAGACAAGTCTCACACTTCCAGAGCTAGAAATAAGGCAAAGTTTAAAAAGAAAAAAAATTCCTAAGTTAGAAGTGTAAGACTTTTTATGTCCACCTCATTCCCCAAGCATGTTTTACCCAATATAACAACTCATATTTATTGAAGTTTTATTCTTTAAAAAAAAAAAAAAAATATATATATATATATATATTTTTTTTTTATTCATGAGAGACAGAGAGAGAGAGAGGCAGAGACACAGGCAGAGGGAGAAGCAGGCTCCATGCAGGGAGCCCCATGTGGTACTTGACCCCGGGACTCCAGGATTACTCCCTGGGCCAAAGGTAGGTGCTAAACTACTGAGCCACCCAGGGATCCCCTTATTGAGATTTTAATACATGCCAGACTCTGTTCTTAGAGCTTCACATATACTAACATCTCCCAGTAACTTTTACTGATGAGGCTGAGAAGTTAGTAACTTGCCCAAGGTCTCAGAGATACTAAGTGAAAGAGCCAGGATTACTTTGTAAATCTTCAATTCTATCCTTGGATACATTTTAAGAACAAAACAAAAGGCAACTGTGAACAGTTAAGTGAGAAGCAGAGTCAGCAATAGACCCTTGCTGTTTGAAGATCTCTTCAAAATGGTGAGACCAGATTGGAAGGGAGTTCAGAAAGCCATGAACTAGGCTCATATGTGTCCTCTGGGGCCATCTAATACAGAGGCAGAGGATCTCCACCCAGCACCACAAACCTCAGTCATTCCAATAACAGAAAACAAGTGTTTATAGCAGCAACTTATTAAACAAAAGCAAAACTATGTTTCATTAAACATATTTATTAAGGCAGAGATGCCAGAGTTATGGAGCTGGAAAGGGCCTTCAATTTTCTTTTGGTCAACCTTGTTTTTGAAAGTGAACTATAACCTCACAGAATGAGAGAAAATATTTGCATGCTATATATTTGATAAGAGATTAATATCCAGAATGCATAGAGAATTCCTACAACTCAATACCCCCCCCCAAAAAAAAAAACCCAAAACAAACCCATTAAAAAATGGGAAAGGGTCTTAAATAGATATTTCGTCAAAGAAGATACATGGATCACCAAATAAGCACATGAAAACATATCACTAATTATTAGGGAAATGCAAATCATTAAACCACAATGAGATATCACCTCACTCCTATTAGGAGTGATATTTTATTGATATTATCAATAAAAAACAGAAGACAAGTGTTGGCAAGGAGAAATTGGAACTTTTGTGTATACTTCGTGAGAACAAACGTATGTTATGGAAATGGCCACTGTGAAAAACAGTTTGAAAAATTCCTCAAAAAATTAAATTGGATTTACCATATGATATAGCAGTTTCACTTCTGGCTATATACTCAAAAGAAATGAAAGCAGGGGACATGTCCACCCATGTTCATAGTAGCATTATGCTAAAATGTGGAAGCAACCCAAAAGTCCAACAACAAATGGATGAATAAGCAAAATGGGGTGTATATACATGGAATATTATTCAGCAGATGAATAAGCAAAGTGTAGTATGTACGTAAAATGGAGTATTATTCAGCCTTAAATTAAAGGAAATTCTGATCTAGGCTTCAACACAGAAGAACCTTGAGGACATTATGAGAAGTGAAGTAAGACAGTTACAAAATAACTAATATTCTATGATTCCTTTTATATAAGACACTCAGAGGGCAGCCCTGGTGGCTCGGCGGTTTAGCGCCGCCTTCAGTCCGGGGCGTGATCCTTCGGGCTCCCTACGTGAAGCCTGCTTCTCCCTCTGCCTGTGTGTCTCTGCCTCTCTTTCTCTCGGTGTCTCTTTATGAATAAATAAATAAAATCTTAAAAAAAAGAGACAGTAATCAAAATCATAGAGACATAAGCAGAATGATAGCTGTCAGGGGCTGGAAGGAGGGAGAGTGTAGGGAGTCAGTGTTTAATGGGTAGAGTTTCAGCTGGGAAAGATAAAAGAGCTTTGGAGATAGATGGTGGTGACAGTTATACAATACAAATATACGTGATACCACTGAACTGTACAGTTAAAATAGGATGGCAAATTTTATACATATATGTATTATACAGTCTACAATTTAAAAAAGAATTATAAACATTGCCATCAAAAAACTATTGTCATCAAAAAACATTCACTTTTGAAGTTTATGGTTAAGGTTCAAAACTGACTTATCTAAGGAAATTCCTTTTCCAGATAAAGTAAAACAGATTAATTATTACTATATTTCTCTTCAAGCATCAGAGAATTCATTTGAAAAAAAATTAGGAAAAATCTTTTCATTTCAGGACTGTTTCACTGTATCAACCATTAATAAAATATACACAAATATTCCTAGGTCATGGCCAGTAGGCACATGAGAAAATGCTCCACATCACTTGTCATCAGGAAAATACAAATCAAAACCACAATGCAATACCACACAGTGAGAATGGCTAAATTTAACAAGACAGGAAACAACAAATGGCGAACATGTGGAGAAAGGGGAACCCTCTTACACTATTGGGAATGCAAACTGGTGCAGCCACTCTGGAAAACAGTGTGTGGGTTCCTCAAGAAGTCACAAATAGAGTTATCCTACAACCCAGCAACTGGACTATTTGGGGTATTTAAGCCAAAGATATAGATGTAGTGAAACGACAGGACATTCACACTCCAATGTTCATGGCAGCAATGTCTACAATAGCCAAACTGTGGAGGAGCCAAGATGTCCTTAGATGAATGGATAAAAAAGATACACACACACACACATACACACACACTGGAATGTTACTCAGCCATCAGAAAGGATGAATACTTACCATTCATATCAACGTGGATGGAACTGGAGAGTTATGCTGAGTGAGATAAGTCAATTGGAGAAAGACAATTATCATATGGTTTCACTCATATGTGGATTATAAGAAATAGTGAAAGGTGAAAGGGACCATAAGGGAAGGAAGGGAAACTGAGTGAGGAAAAATTAGAGAGGAAGACAAACTATGAGAGACTCCTGATTCTGGGAAACAAACGGAGGTTTGCTGAAGGGGAGGTGGGTGGGGGGATGGGGTAACTGGGTAACAAGGCATTAGGAGAGCACATGATGTCATAAGCACTGGATGTTACACTATATGCTTGCATATTGAATTTAAATTAAAAAAAGGAAAAAATATTTCAATGTCAAATGAAATAAACAATATTTCATAAAATTATATTTGCCAGAAATAATGTATTATACTTTAACTAACTTTTATATTTAGAAAATATTATTTGTGGGGATCCCTGGGTGGCTCAGTGGTTTAGCGCCTGGTTTTGGCCCAGGGCGCGATCCTGGAGTCCCGGGATCGAGTCCCACATCGGGCTCCCAGCATGGAGCCTGCTTCTCCCTCTGCCTGTATCTCTGCCTCTCTCTTTCTATGTCTATCATGAATAAATAAATAAAATCTTTAAAAAAATAATAAAAAAATATTATTTGTATTTATTTACACATTTCTGATTTTAAATATCATACAAGTTTTCAAAAATATACCAAAGGTAATAGTATACTGAGCCCCCAAACCTGTATCACTCAGATCCCAGAATTATCAAAATTGTTTTGGCTTATATTTAAATCCTTAAATTTGATATGTAAAGTTTATTGCTAGAATTTAAATGTCTGTTATCAGCTTCTTATAGAAATAAAAATCTGACTAAATATATGTATGATTACAATTATCGTAACTATTAACTACTATAAGCCAACCATTCTTAAGCAGTGTGCCTGCATTAATCCTTTAATTTCTTCATTCATGTGAGGTGTGGGTCTATTATTATTTCCCCCTTGCATAAGGAAAAACTGGGAGGTTAGGAAAATGAGGCATGGAAGGCTTAGTTACTTCCTCAATGTCACAGAACTGGTAAGTTCCAGAAATGGGCTTGACATTCAGGCTTTTTATCTATGAACAATGTTATCTTTGCAAAAATTTCCCCCCAAACGTTTGAAGGAAAAATTTCCAGAGCAGACAAATATAGTTCCATTCCAGAAATGGGAAGTGAGTACACACCTGACAGTATTACTTTTGGCACTTAAAAGGATCTCTCATATAAAGCAAAAAAAATGACTTAACTGAAAGGGTAGCTTATAAAATCAGAGCAAAAGTGCCTTTCTGAATATTTACATTAGACTGCATGTTCTTTGATGGCAGGACAACACTTGTTTATGCCTGATCAACCATTCATCCACCCATCCAATTCTGAGCACCTGACGTGTGCAAGGCACTTTGATAGGCCTGGGAATATAGCAGTGGTTATATATTGAGTAGGAGGATTCCTCATGAAATTAAAAGAAAGGCTACTATTTTGGCTTCCTAGTTTAGAGTCAGACCTTCAAGAATTAACAGGAGTGCACCAAGTAAAAAAGGAAAGGGCATTCAACGTAGATAAAAAAAAGGATGAATAAGTGGGAGTAACTCCAGTCCCAGTCAGTGTCCCACCCCAGCCCCACACCTCAATTATCTGGCTAATACTGCAGCATAATTACATTTCCACTGAACTGTATGCTTCCCAACGGTATGTGCTCAGCAGCTTTATCTTTTTTACCATCTACCAAAGAACACAAAGATGATACATTTGACAAATAAATGTTAGCTATTATCACTAACATTGATAAATAATGTGTCTAAGGCCTTAAGGAGTATATATGTTAAAGTACATGGGTAGGAGTTGGATAAAAAAGCTTCAAATTCCACACTGAAGTGTTGAGTCTTTATTCAGAACACAATGGGGGAACTACTGGAACAAAGAAAAAAAATAGTAGGAAAGAAGCACACTTAGTATTTGTATTAAAAGACTACTAGATGGTCTGAAGGCAGAAGATACTCGATGCAGGAAGACTTATTAGAGGATTCTTGCTATAATCCAGGAAAGAGTAAATAAGGACCTAGCCTTCCTAATCCCTAAAATGAGGACACTATCAACGTGCTTCACGTTAAGAATTAAATAAGATAATATGGACTGACAGTGGAAAGCAGAAGTAGCCCATCATAAGGGTTTTCATGACGGGCCTGGCCTGGTCTTGTGCCAGGTCTGACCTGGCCTGAATTCTCATTCTACATCTTAGAGATGTTGAGGTATCCTGAAATACTCAGTGTCTCGACATTTAAAGCTGAGGCCAATTCCTAGAAAGAGGTGGATAAAGGACCCATGTGGCTGCAGAGTGAAGATGTGAATAAGCCTCTTACTCTGTATCCTTTACTTCAGGGCTCACATTCAAAATGCTTCATCTAGGGATCCCTGAGTGGCTTAGCAGTTTAGCGCCTGCCTTTGGCCCAGGGCGTGATCCTGGAGTCCTGGGATCAAATCCCACATCAGGCTCCCTGCATGGAGCCTGCTTCTCCCTCTGCCTATGTCTCTGCCTCTCTCTGTGTCTCTCATGAATAAATAAAATCTTAAAAAAACAAACAAACAAAATGCTTCATCTAGACCTAAAACCTCAGAATAAAAGCCTCCTGAAGTAATTGGTGGAAAAATGGGTAATAGGGCTGAAAAGGTTTGGAAGCCTGACTCTCAGCTCCTGGGCTTTTGCTTATTCCCCTTGTCTGTGCCTCTGGCAGTGGTGACTGAGACCTGATGGGGCAGCCTGAGCCAGAGTAGTAACATCCACAGCAACCAGAGCAGGAGCTGCGTGGCCCCAGCCATCCTTGACACCCAAGCCTTTGCTGCCTTCTCCTAGTAGCTATATCCCCAGACTGATGTACCTCTCAAAGGAATGGGAAAATTTTTCTCCAACAGCTAGGAACAAGGGCCTGTAACCCAAAGGTGGAAATGATTACGAGGCCCTCTAAGACAGATTACAGAACTGCCCAATCAACTGTATTATAAGATAATGGTGCAATTTAGTACTTTTGTGTTCATGACAGGGAGACTAGTTTTGAGCTAAGTATACAATATTTGGGTGAATAAATAAAATCACAATTTTAATCAGGGACAACTGTTTTTACTGTTGGCTTAATGGTGTATTAAAAAGCAGTCTGGGTGGCTCAGCGGTTTAGCGCCGCCTTTGGACCAGGGCGTGATCCTGGAGACCCAGGATTGAGTCCCACATCAGGCTCCCTGCACGGAGCCTGCTTCTCCCTCTGCCTGTGTCTCTGCCTCTGTGTGTGTGTGTGTCTCTCATGAATAAATAAATAAAATCTTAAAAAAAAAATCTGAATCTAGATTTGAGTTTATAAAGGAAGTACACAGAGAAATAGAACTGAAACCAGACAATATATTTGAAGCAACTGAATTTAAAGAAAAACACGGAATTTCTCATAAATTCCATTCAAAGCCAATATCTCACATTTTCTGAAAACCAACTTATGAAAATTTTAAACAAACAAAAAATACAAGACGTATTTCTTGTTGATGAGTTTCTGTGGGCTCCAGCAGTAGGGCTGGAGAGATAGGAAAACATGCTGAGTGAGCCCGACAGTAAGCTATGGGACTTTGGCTCCACATGGAAAAAAGCAGAATACAGAACAAAACAGAAACGTGAGGCCAAATACTCAAAGGTATCCTCATCCAAGGCAGTCTTCTTAAAGGCATCAAATTCTAAAGTACTAGATCATCAAGGGAATAGTCACGTGAATGGTCCCACAAATTATTCAAGTTGTTATAAATTGGAAGATAATAACAGTTTATAAGTTAGAGAGAATTCTGTACTAAAATTTTATTTTTCCTCACACGGCTCAGACTAAGAGAGTACAAATATATAGAAGAAAACCCTATTATTTTAAATTTTCAGTGAAAAGGGATAGCAAGCTATCTATAATGGGACATTAGCCTTAATGAGGGCCTCTCCATTCTGAACCTTACAGAAACTTTGTTGGCATGACGAATGAAGAGTGTTCCTCCTAAGTATCTTCCGAAGTCTATAGAAAGAATCTTGTATGGAGGTGGCAGTAGAAGAAGTGGGTTTGATGATGAACAAGTTTTGAGAAATGTCAGTTATGAAGGACCTTTAGCAGAGACACAAAAAAACGCCTCTTAGGTAAAACGAGAAGTAGAAAGTTAGACAAAACTCTTACTCTCATAATGTTTAGTAGAGACTTTCTTGGAACTGTGATAAAAATTTTTCCTATCTCTTTCCTCAACCCCATGGCTCATCCTGTGCCACCCGCTTGCTGTAATAGAAACACAGGAAGAGGATATTGCAGTCCAGATATATAAAACTGAAACATATATTCTAGGTCCAGTTTCTGCATGTTAAAACACTATTTCGCATTTGCTTAAGATATCTATACTAAAAAATTAAGATAATCCTTATTATAAAACATAGCACAAAACTGGTGAGGGGATAAATGGAAAGGAAAAAGGGAATGATCATGTCTCTACCTTGCATGACCGGGTGGTTAGCAATGCTATAAATGAAGAAGAAACACAGGACATGTAATTTATGGGTGAACTGGGAGTAATAAGGATAACAGGTTTGGGGTTCCAGAGAGACATACCAAGGAAGAAGTAATGCAAACAGAGCAGATGTAAAGGAAGAAGTCTGAAAACAAGAGCTTCCTAATACTAATATTTTCAACTCTAGAGGTAACACTCAAATACATACTACAATATGGCATTCTTTGGAGATTGGCAATTCATTTACTCCCTTTTTAAAAAAAGATTTGAGAGAGAAAGAGAATGTGTAGGGGAGAGGGGCAAAGGGAGAAGGAGAGAATCTCAAGCAGACTCCCCACTGAATGCAGAGCCTGATACAGCACTCTGTCTCATGACCCTGAGATCATGACCCAAGCCAAAATCAAGAGTCGGATGCTAAACTGACTGAGCCACCCAGGCACTCCATAATTCATTTATTTCTGACTGGGGATATGATTTATAAAGGTCCTATCGATGTTCACAAAGATAGAGCATCTAAGAAGTGACAGGTTTTTTTTAAACTCTACACCCAATGTGGGGTTTCTACTCATACCCTCATGATCAAGAGTCACATGCTCTACCAACTGAGTCAGCCAGGTGCCCTGACACTGTTCATTTTTTGAGGCCTAAGGCCATTTTGGGCATAACAGCATTATTGCATAGTGCCTGGTGAAACAATGGTGATACTGAAGTTCTCTTCCAATCCTTAGCATGTCTGAGTCCATGTGTTCTCCTAATACTATCTGTGTAATAGTCATATATGCTATCACTAAGATATATTGGATATTTTTTAAAAAGATTTTATTCATTTATTCATAGACACAGAGAGAGAGAGAGATGGGCAGAGATACAGGCTTTAGAAGAAGCAGGCACCATGCAGGTAGCCTAACGTGGGACTCGATCCAGGGTCTCCAGGATCACACCCTGGGCTGCAGGCGGCGCTAAACTGCTGTGCCACCGGGGCTGCCTGATATACTGGATATTAAAACATTTTATTAACTAAGATTTTTAGACATCACTTCTTGAAACACATTCTCTTTATCAGTCTCATTTCTACCTTCTCTGAACAAAGATAATACCTTTCGGGTTCACTGTGCCAAGAAAATTATACCTTAGAGGAAGAGGATATGTCTTCCATGTGGTAATCATTATTGGAATGAATGTCTTGTCAGCAGTAATATTTTGCCAGCATCTTTCACCTCACAAATGAATAGATATATATTTTCTAGAATCATTAACAGAATATACAAATAAATTTCCCTAACATTTTTCCATCTTAAGTTTTCCCTTACTTTTCTTTCTAATAAGATATCTTAAACCTACCCATTTCTTTAGATGAGTACTAGATACCGGTTGAGATACACAGGTCTTCATTTGACTTCTGATTTCGTCTTTTTACATTTCCTGCCCCTACCTCAGGGCCTGCTATTCCCTATGCCTAGAAAACTTTCCCACAAAGTCCTCAAATGGTTCGTGTCCTCATTTTTTTTTTTTAATTTACTTATTCATGAGAAACACAGAGAGAGAGAGAGAGAGAGAGGGAGAGAGGCAGAGACACAGGCAGAGGGAAAAGCAGGCTCCATGCAGGGAGCCCGATGTGGGACTCAATCCCAGATCTCCAGAATCACGTCCTGGGCCAAAGGCAGGCACCAAACCACTGAGCCACCCAGGGATCCCCTCATGTCCTCATTTTATTCAGATCTTTGCTCAAGTGTCATGCCCTCAAAGAGACTTTCCCTAATCATCGTCTAAAAAATAACATGCCATCTTAGCCCATCATTCTCTATCCCCTTTCTTCAGCTTATTTTTCTCTACATCACTTTGCAGCACTTGAAACTATATACTTATTTTTTGCTAATAGCCTCACACTAAGCTCCAGGAAAGCCAGGATTTCATTTAGTCAACATTAAATTCTCAGCACATAGAACAATGCCTGACAAATATGAAGTATTGAGTTAAAAACTGCTGAATGAAATCAGTTTTTTAAAAATAAAAGACGTGTTTGTAATTATTCTTCAAGCTTTTCAATCCAAAAACTGTCTCTCAGATCCACTGGATATAATCTAAGCCTCATAGAAGACTGTGATTTAAAAACTGTACTAGTATTTGGGAGGGAAAACCCCCCAACATTTCCCCTGAATCACAGGATATATACACAGCCTTAAATATGACATTCTTGGGATGTTTCAAAATACACAATTATTTTAAAAACCCATACTTATTCCTCAAAAAATTAAACACAGAATTACCATATGATCTAGCAATTCCACTTCTGGCTATTAAAAAAATGAAAACAGGGACTCAAACAGCTATTTGTATACCCATCTTCACAGCAACATTATTCACAATAGCCAAAAGGTGGAGCCAAATTAACTGTCCATTGACAGATAATCGGATGAACAAAATGATACATAAGATACAATGGAATATTACTCAGCCTTTAAAAGGGAGGAAATTCTGATACCTGCTACAATATGCATAAACCTTGACATTATGTTAAGTAAAATAAGCCAGTCAACGAAGAACAAATTGTATGATCCTATTTTATTTATTTATTTTTAAAAATTTTATTTATTCGAGAGGGGGTTGGCAAAGACACAGGGAGAGGGAGAAGCAGGCTCCATGCAGGGAGCCCAATGTGGGACTTGATCCCGGGACCCCAGGATCCTGTCCTGGGCCAAAGGCAGGTGCTAAACTGCTGAGCCACCCAGGGATCCCTGATCCTATTTTATATGAGGTACTCAGAGTAGTCAAAATCATAGAGACAGAAGGTAGAATGGTGGTCACCAGGGGCTGAGGAGTTAGTATTTAATGGTTAGTTTCATTTGGGAAAGAAAAAAAGTTCTGGAGATTGATGGTGGTGATGTTGGCACAACAATGTGAATATACTTAAAGCCACAGAACTATACACTTAAAGCTAGTTAAAATGGTAAATATGTTACTTATATAATACATATATATATATTAATTTATATGTATTTTTAACCATAATTTTTAAAAAGTCGAAAAATCTCCATTGAAACAAAAACAATGTCTTGCCTTTCCTTATATTCTTTTAATAACTATAGTGGGAGTATTTTATAAGAGGACCATACAGTTTACAAAGTGCTTTTCACACAGCAATTCATTTTATTCTCACATTACAGGATAGGCTTCATTCTCTGACTGATGAATGAGGCAGGGAAGGCAGAAAGGTGAAGTGACTTATCCAAAGTAAAATATATTGTAAAATGACAAAGCCAAAACTAGATCCTAGGCATTCTGATCTCTAACCTACTGTTTTTGTCTCAATAAGAAAGCATCTCAAGTCTTCAGTCCCGTATCAACCTTTCCAAGGAGAACAGCCATGTCTTCTTTAAGCTTCTCTATATCTACTGCATACAATTCTTGCTACTCAAGTCTTAAATTGTTAGTTTCTACTTTATCACTCAATGAAGGTTAAGGGACAATCTTAAATTAATTTCAGTGTTCTGCAGTGTTGGTGAACACTAAAAGTTTTTGGATTGTGGATTATACTCCATAAACATCAACCCTCCCTAGTGTCTATGCTTCTATTTTCAATCCTTCCTATTGTTTTTTTTCTTCTTTGCAGAAGATACTTTTGCAACTTCTGTACTAAAGAAAAAAATTTATACAAGTAGAAGAGAATAGTAAAACAATCTCATTCCATCACCAAGTTTCAATAATTACCAATCTGTGGCAGTCTTGTATCACTATATCCCAACTCATTCTCTACGCAATCCCTCTGGATTATTTGAAACAAATTCCAGATAGCATATATTATTCCACTTGTAAATATATCTTTATACATCTCTAAGAGAAAAGATACAAGGACAACTGTAGTACCATTATTACATCTAAAGTAATGAATAGTAATTCCATAATATGAACTTCCCACTCAGTGTTCACATTTCTCCAACTAGGTTATTTCTTCTTAGTTTGACTCAGGATCCAAATAAGGTCTATACATTGTGACTGCATGACTATGTTTCTTAAATAGGTTCCTTCACTCACTCATTCTTTTTCCCCCTCTTGCCATTTTGTTGTTGTTGTTGTTGAAAAAAATCAGATTATCTAGAGTTTCCAGGTGTGGATTTTGCCAAATGCATCACCATGATATAGTTTAGTATGTTCCTCTGGATCTGTATTTACTGTAATTGATAGAACTAGTGACTTGATCAGATTCAGGATCATTTTTATACTTCTTAAAGCTTATTTTCTCAAGACTACTCCACAGGTGGTGGTGTGTAATTCCAACAATAGGTACAAAATGTCTACTTCTCTGTCTGTGATATTAACAATTACCAATGATCACCAACTAGGGTCATTAATTAATGAGGAGTTGCAACATGGTGATATTCTATCATCCCTTCTTTGTTCATTAGCTGGAAAACTTCTGAAAGAGAAATTAATCAACTATTCAGTTTTCTGATACATACTTTGTGTAGAAGAAGCAGAATAATCAATGATTCCTTACCTTTATTTACTAATTTTCAAAGCAATGAACTTCCCAGTATTTTCTAAAGATCATCAGCAGCAAGATTAAAGGAGATTTATGGATCTAAATATATTTGATGGGTTTCAATCCTTTGCAGTTATCCTTATTGAGGCTCAAATTATCCCATATTTGGACACTGGAAACTTATTCAAATTGCTTCCTGGGACCTTATGACACATCCTACTGGTCTCTTGTAGCTTCTTTGCTTTCTGGGGTTACATCTCATTCCAGACATATCTTTTATTTTCTTGCTTTAGACCTGGAATCAACCATCTCTTTATTATTAAAAAATATTTTACTTATTGGGATGCCTAGATGGCTAAGTTATTAAGCTTTGCTTTTGGCTCAGGGCCGAGGTTCCCTCGGGGCCTAAGGTTCAGGAATTGAGTCCTGTATTGGGCTCCCTGAGGGGAGCCTGCTTCTCCCTCTGCCTGTGTCTCTGCCTCTCTCTCTCTGTGTCTCTCATGAATAAATAAATAAAACTCTTAAAAAAAAAAAAAGATTTTACTTATTTATTTGAGGAGCTAGCATGAGCTGGGGGAGGAGCAGAGGGACAGGGACAAGCAAGCTCCTTGCTGAGCAGGGAACCTGAGGCAGGGCTTGATCCCAGGACCTTGAGATCATGACATGACCTAAGATCAAGGCAGATGCTTAACCAATTGAGTTGAGGCGCCCCTCAACCATCTCTTTAAAGAAGCTCTAATTTCTTTCAGTGGGAAATGGTATTTAGAAACCACAATCTGAGTGCTAGGGGAGCTAAGTGCCTTTTTAGTACATAGAGACAGGTAATTTTATGCACATATATCTATATAAGCACATACATAGATCCAAACATATATAGGAGTTTATATTGATGCTTCTAACTCAAATTCAGATTTATAAGACTTTTACTTAATCTCATCAATCTTTCTTCTGTTTCTCCTTTTTTACATGTCAAAGTTGCCTACACAACTGTTCATTGACTAATCAGCTGAGAATTAAAATGTCAGTACTATCTACCATCAACAATATGATAAAATCATTTTATGTTTATTTTTTGCAATTCTTTCTACCCTTAGGATACTATCCAACTCAAGATATCCTACAATTACCTACAAATGCATGTGAGTCACTTGAGTAGTTTATTCTTTTTTTTTTTTTTGAGTAGTTTAGTCTGTGTGATTATATCACTAACTAGAAGAACATTTGATAAGTTTTATGTTACTTTTGATTTTTAGGCATTTCATTTTTAATTTAACTATTACATAATTCTGTAAAATATTTAGTTGGGTTTAAAGTCAAAACCACAGGGGTGCCTGAGTAGCTCAATGGTTGAGCATCTGCCTTTGGCTAATTAAATACATTTGGCTTAGGTCGTGATCCTGGGATCCTGGGGTCCTAGGATTGAGTCCCTCATCAGGCTCCTGGTAGGGAACCTGCTTCTCCCTCTGTCTGTGTCTCTGCCTTTCTTTCTGTGTCACTCGTGAATAAATAAATCTTAAAAAAAAAAAAAGTCAAAACCACAAAACAAAATATATTCAAAGACTAGATGCTCTCCCTGTCTACTCTAACTCCCTGCTCCATAGGTAACTTCATTAATACTTTTTTCCACCCACAAATGTAAGAGTTCTAGGTCAGACTTGAAAACACTCTAAAAAAAACAGGTCCTTGCAACCTTCAAATTACTCTTGATGACCCTAATATTCCTCTGCCCATAATCTTGAGACCAGAGGCAGCCCCGGTGGCCCAGTGGTTTGGCGCTGCCTTCAGCCTGGGGTGTGATCCTGGAGAACCAGGATCGAGTCCCACATCAGGCTCCCTGCATGGAGCCTGCTTCTCGCCCTCTGCCTGTGTCTCTGCCTCTCTCTCTCTGTCTGTCATGAATAATTAAAATCTTTTAAAAAAATAATCTTGGGACCAGATGAGCATATAAAAGTCACCTTTACTAACACTTCCATACAATACCCCAAATTCCCTCTTTTTTGTCTACTATCCACTGGCTCTCTACTAGGAGCAATAATGAAATTATCTAGTAACTTCCTTCTCCTGTCTACTCCAGCATCTAATTTTATTTTATTCCTTTATCTTTTAAAAAATTTTATTTGAATTCAATTAATTAACATATATTATTAGTTTCAAAGGTAGAGATCAGTGATTCATCAGTCTTATATAATATCCAGTACTCATTACATCATGTGCCCTCCTTAATGTCCATCACCTAGTTACTCCGTCTCCCCACTCCTCTATCCTCCAGCAACCCTTGGTTTATTTCCTATGATTAAGAGTCTCTTATGGTTTGTCTCCTTCTCTGATTTTGTCTTGTTTTATTTTTTCCTCTTTCCTTATGATCTTCTGTTTTCCTTCTTAAATTCCACACATGAGTAAGATCACATAATTATCTTTCTCTGATCGACTTATTTCACTTAGCATAATAACCATAATACCCTCTAGTTCCATCTACATTATTGCAAATGGTAAGATTTCATTCTTTGATGGCGGAGTAGTATTCTATTTTGTGTGTGTATACACACACACACACACACACACACACACCACTCCAGCATCTGATTTTATTTATTTTTAAAGATTTTATTTATTTATTCATGAGACACACACACACACACACACAGAGGCAGGGACATAGGCAAAGGGAAAAGCAGGTTCCCCACGGGGAGCCCAAAGTGGGACTTGATCCCAGGATCACGACCTAAGCCAAAGGCAGACACTCAACCACTGAGCCACCCAGGTGCCCCAGCATCTAATTTTAAATAATATATTTTTTACTTACAGTTAAACCAATGAGGTAATCAGTGAGTTTATTCTACTTTTTACATATTCTCCCTACATTCTGGTTAAATAAACTTTATCAACAATTAAACTACTGAGTGTTACATACTATACTGTCTTTTGATCTTAGTTCCACCATTAACAAATTAAATATATTGAATGTCCATTACCAGTTTAAATGTATTATTCAGAATACAGGGTCATAATCTCTTATCAGGCAGAAATCTCTAGAGCTGGATATGTTCTTTAATTTAGACCTTTCTTCCTCTTTCTTAAGAAAGTAATGAGGTATGTGAATTATTTACTGTATAGTATGTAAACATGCCCAGTTAGTTTTAGCATAGTACCCCATAATCAAACAAATTAATATTTCACAGTATATTAAATATTTAAACTAATCTATGTTAATTTTATTTTTTAAAAAAGATTTATTTATTTATTCATTCAGAGAGAGCAAGAGAGAGGCAGAGGGAGAAGCAGGCCCCATGCTGGAAGCCTGATGTGGGACTCGATCCCGGGTCTCCAGGATCACACCCCAGGCTGCAGAAGGAGCTAAACCGCTGCGCCACCGGGGCTGCCCTCTATGTTAGTTTAGATCAGGTTTCATTGCCAAATGAATCCAGGTCATATCAGTGTTTGCCATCAAATGAGTCTCCCTAAAAAATGGTTTTCAGAACTTTTGGAAATTCAAATTATAAATAAAAGAGTGTGGACCTATAGTTAGTAGCTAACATGATCATCTATTAAAAATAGTTATTTTGAAAAAAAAAAAAAAAAAAAAAAAAAAAAAAAAAAAAAAAAAAAAAAAAAAAAATAGTTATTTTGGGAGTGCCTGGGTGGCTCAGTCAGTTGAACCTCTGCCTTCGGCATGGGTCATGAATCTAGGGTCCTGGAATCAATTCCAGCGTCAGGCTCCCTGCTCAGCAAGGAGTCTGCTTCTCCCTTTCCTGCTGCCCTCCCCCCTCACAGCTCATGTTCAGGCATGCAAGTTCTTTCTCTGGCTCTGCTCTTTCTCAGATAAATAAAATATTTTTTTAAAAAAATGATACTTCCCGGGCAGCCCTGGTGGCTCAGCGGTTTAGCGCCGCCTTTCAGCCCAGGGCGTGATCCTGGAGACCCGGGATTAAGTCCTGTGTCGGGCTCCCTGCATGGAGCCTGCTTCTCCCTCTGCCTGTGTCTCTCATGAATAAATAAATAGTTTTTTTAAAATGGTACTTCCCCTAACCAACCATCACCTAAAAAGTCAAGTCAGAAAACATTTTTATTTTTATTAAATGAAAAATTTAATGACATACATATTAATTCAGGTGTTCAACATAGTGAGTTGACAATTCTGTACATTACCCAATGTTCACCATGGTAAGTGTAGTTACCATGAAGATATCTTTTAAAATGGCATTTTTCTATAAAATTCCAGGGTATTACTGTACATGGAGATTACGTGCTAGAGTTTTGCTTAGGAGAATCTTATTAAGCCCATGTGGGCTTTTTCTAATATAACCTATTGTAATTCAAAACAGCTGTCAGTTCCTGCTGATACTTTTATTTCCTATTAAAAATGCATTCTTAAAAGAATATAAAAGTACATCACATTCCACTAATCTATGCAACATTCTTTTAAGTGTAACCATTAAAAATTTTAAACTAGAAACTGAGAGAAAAAAATGCAGAGATGAGGAGATGAGCCTGGTTCTTAGAACTTTGGCTCTACTAGAGAGTCATAGTTTGACTTTGGGGGTGGGGGTATTTGAGTTTTGTTTTTTTTTAAATATTTTATTTATTTATTCATGAGAGACACAGAGAGAGAGAGAGAGAGAGAGAGAGAGGCAGAGACATAGGCAGAGGGAGAAGCAGGCTCTATGCAGGGAGCCCCACGTGGGACTCGATCCCAGAACTCCAGGATCACTCCCTGAGCCGAAGGCAGACACTTAACCGCTGAGCCATCCAGGTGTCCCGGTATTTGAGTTTTTGATAACAAAACAAAACTATATATTTAGTGTTCTCTTAGAATTTCTAGTTGTGAAATACTTTTTTTTTTTTTTTTTTTTTAAGATTTTATTTATTTACTCATGAGAGACACAGAGAAAGTCAGAGACACAGGCAGAGGGAGAAGCAGGCTCCATGCAGGGAACCCAATGCAGGACTCGATCCTGGGTCCCCAGGATCACACCCTGGGCCAAAGGCGGCGCTAAACCACTGAGCCACCCGGGCTGCCCCCAGTTATGAAATACTTCTTAAATAAAATGGCTACTTTAAAAAAAATGGCTACTTTATAAATGTATATCTCACATGGTCTAAAATTTGTTATCTCTTAGCTGTTTAAGTGATTTAAAGATAATCTCCGAGGAGTCATGAACCACCTAGGAATAGTCACAATGGAAATCTCACAGATCATCATTCAATTAAGAATACTAAACCAGCCCCAGTGGCCCAGCGGTTTAGCGCCCCTTTCAGCCTGGGGTGTGATCCTGGAGGCCCGGGATTGAGTCCCACGTCAGGCTCCCTGCATGGAGCCTGCTTCTCCCTCTGCCTGTGTCTCTGCCTCTCTCTCTCTCTCTCTCTCTCTCTCTCTCTCTCTCTCTCTCTGTGTTTGTCATGAATAAATAAATGAAATCTTAAAAAAAAAACAAACACTAAACCAGTAAAAGAATCATTAAAAGAGATATTCAATTATTAGAAATAATTTTTAAGCATAGCTACAGTAGCTTATCCATGGATTCACTTTCCAAAGCGTATCATCAGAAGGTAAACACCAGCTTAATGCTGCATCATAATGCCTATGTCCCTCACCTCACTTCATCTCATCACACAGGCATTTTTATCATCTCATATCATCACTAGGGTGAGTACAATAGAATAAGATATATCAAAGGAGGGAGGGACCACATTCACATAACTTTCATTACAGTATATTGTTAAAATTGTTCTATTATTGTTGTTGACCAGTTCTTGGCCTTTTGGCTAAGATCAAGTATATTATTGTTCATCTCTTAGTGTGCCTAATTTATAAATTAAATATCATCCCAGGTATGTATATATAAGAAAAAATTTAATATATGTATGGTTATATGTAGGGTTCTATCTACACTTTTAGGCATCCACCAAGGGTCTAGGAACATATCCCCTGTGGACAAGGGTGGGGATGGCTACTGTAACTACAAATTACTATGTTGAAGTTTAATTTATTTGACTCAAGCCAACAAATGGTGAAGTATACTGAGACAGGAATCTTAACTCTCCTTTCCCATCTTTCCTCTTCTGTTAGACTTCATTGTGGGAGCATGCGACAAAACTATGACTTTGTAATTAAGGCTATAATGAGATCTCTCTGTCGTAAGCTATTACTAACATTTGCTACAATTCATCTAGTTCTGCCACAAAGCTTTTTTTTTTTTTTTTGCTTACCAGAAAATTCTCATGTAGTCTCAAGCAAGTAAGAAATATTTTGGGAAAGTCTGAAGACAAGAATAAGTAGGTCTTATGAACCATATTATGGAATTTTTCTTTAAAGAACAATTCACAAATAAATCCCAGATAAAACAGACCTGAATATGCTTTCAAAATACAGGGGAAAAATACAGATATTATACTTCAAGTTAGTTCTGGCATTCAAGTCTCGGAAGGAAGGAAGGAAGGAAGGAAGGAAGGAAGGAAGGAAGGAAGGAAACTGCACAGTAACAACACAATTCATTATTGCTCCTTCCAGGGCTCTGACACTAGTAAGATTTTTCATAAATTTAAGGGACTGTGGTCAGAAGAAACTGTCAAACTTTTTATCTAAGTGAACATTTTTAGAAAATAATTAAGGGCAAGCAAAGAACACTTTGTATATCTAGTCTAATTGATTTCTCCATTTCTCTTTAAAGACAATGACATACCTCATGTTTATTTAAAAATTGTTTACAAAAACCCTTTTTCATGCTTCTATTTTATCCAAAAACTCATTGCTGAGTATCTATAATGTAGCAGATACTACGCTCCATCCAGTAGGCTTTGGCTCAAAGTAAACAGAGTTAAGTGCAGGAGTCAGACATATAAGCAAGTGATTACAGTACAGTGCAATAGAGCTCGAAGTGGGCCAAAGAAGTAAGGGAGTGAGTGTATGAGTGAGTACTGGGTAAAGGTCATATTTGAACCGGGTCCTGAAGCATAAACATGACTGTATCAATAAGGTGATTTTTGATGGCAAATAACTCCAAAGGAATGGCTTCAACATAAGGATTTTATCTGTCAGGTGACGAAATGCCATGGAAGGGAAAGCCCCAGGCTCCAGTACAAGTACAGTATGTGTCTAAAATGATGTTATCATGGACCTACGTGCATTCTCTCTGATCTACCATTCTCCAGGCATTTTTATCATCCCTTGCAGTCACAAGACAGCTGCCAGTGGCAACTGGGATCACGTATTCTCTTGTTCATATACAATAGGGGGAAAAAAGTCCTCGTCCCCAGAAATAAAAATGTCTCCTTCCCTTCAATCTGACTGGGACAAATAAGAGTTTACAGGGAAATGCCTTGAGCTGACTGGCTTGGAGTAATCAAAATCTACCCCTGGAGTAGGTGATGAATCATCTTCTCAGAGTTTCCTGGATGACAAAGAAAAAGAACTCCAAGCACTGGAATAAACACATGAAAAACACAAGCACAGGAAACAAGAAAGAGCTTAGTATGTCTGGAGTGATGGGAAATCTAAGGCTGGAGACAGTCTACAAACTCTTGTGAGTTTGGACTTTGTCCTATAAGCAGTGGGACGTTTTAACAAGGTTTTTCTTAAGTAGGGAGATTACCTAACCCAATTGGGTTTTTTAGAAACATAAATGTGGTAGCAATATAGAGAATATAGAAGGAGAGGGAGAGTGGGAGAACAAACGGCAGAGAAGTGGTCAGTAGGATGTTCAATAGTTCACACTAATAAGAAAGTGACAACAGGACGGGGAAGAATTAAATAGCAAAAACAAGATGGCTTTGTAAACTATTGTATTTTATGTATCGATGTATAACACACACACACACACACACACACACACACTGGAGGATAATTAAGCCCCAGACAGATTAAATGGCTTGCTTAAGATCAAACCTATAAACCATAGTCAGAATCTGAACAGAGATTTGATTTCCAGTACAATGTTCTTTTACTTAACTATACCTAAAAATTCCAACAATGCTCAAAAAACTTTCTTGAATCTGTAATGTAAAGGATGCTCTATGTATTGGATTAAAGTGATTCCTATTTATTCCAATCCTAACATATTGTTCACTACAAGGATTCACTATCAATTTACATAACAGTACATTATACGTTTTTGAAGTTTCTGTATTATTTGAGATAAGGATGTTAATGAAAACTCAATTTGTAATGTCAAATTTGCAGACTGTCAAAATTTTAAAAATTAAAAAAAAAGGATACTAAAAACCACTGCAGTGTGCATTAAAAGAATTTTGAACTTGTTCTGCAAATAAACTAAGTACTAAATATTTGAAATGCATTATAAATCTGGAGTCAACAGGCAGCTGAAAAGTCACTTCTAAGTTATGTCTCCCTTTGAAACCTTGGCTTGGATTCTTTTTTTTTTTTTTTTTTTTTTTTAAGATTTTACTTATTCATGAGAGAGACAGAGACATAGGCAGAGGGAGAAACAGGCTCCCCTCAGGGACCCTGGGATCACAACCTGAGCCAAAAGCACTCAACCACTGAGCCACGCAAGTGCCCCTGAAATCTTGGATTCTGATAACCAACTTCCACTACCATCAACTTAAAAAGATGTTGCCTCACTTTTAAAGACACTTGTTTTAGAAAAAGTCACTTGCTTGTTCCTTTTTAGAGAAGTCTAAAAAAAAATAATAAAAAAAAAAAAAAGAGTAGAGAAGTCTGATTTTATTTTACTACTGTACCAAGACTGGGTTAACAGGAAAGACAGTTTAAAATAAAAATAAATGCATTTCTATTAAAAAATTATTCGCAATACAGTTTTTAGCTTATTGGGTTAAATCTTAAGTTTTCTGCTTCTGAATTCAATGAATAGCTGTAGGGAGCACCTGTGTGCCTGGAACTATGCTAGATGCTGGGAATACAGCTGTGAGCAAAATCATACTATAGTTATTCAGGCATATACTTGTATGATTATTTGATTAGTGTCAGTCCTCCCTGCTGAATTAACTGTAGTACTACTTTTCTTCAGCCAAAACATAACTGCAAATGTACACAGATGCCTAAAACATCAGCTGAGCATTAATGTTATTTTGCCAATGACAGCAGAATTTGCCCTGTCACTAGGCTAGAGACACTATCAGCACCCTTAACTGAGGTTTTTTTTTTTTCTTTCATTAAAACACACCTGCTAAAACATTTAGCAAACCAAGAAATATAAGGAAACTTTCAACATAATAAAGGAAAACTCACAACTATCATCATACTGAATGGTCAAAGACTGAAAATTTTTCCTCTAAGATCAGGACAAGACAAGGATGTATATTTTCACCACTTTATTCAATATAGTACTGGAAGTCCTAGTCAGAACAATTAGGCAAGAAAAAGAAATAAAAGGCATTCAAATCAGAAGGAAAAAGTAAAATTATCTTTGTTCAAAAAGACATTATACGTAGAAAATTTGAGATCATGTGTGTGATCACACCTGTTTGAATAAATGCTTTCAGTAAAGCTGCAGAAAACAAAATTAACACACAAAAATGAGCTATGTACATTAACAATCCAAAAAGGAAATTAAGAGATCAATCCTATTTATTATAGCATCAAAAAAAATAAAATACTGGGCATCCAGGGATCTAGTCCCGCATCAGGTTCCCTGCGTGGAGCCTGCCTCTCTCTCTGTGTCTCTCATGAATCAATAAATGAAATCTTAAAAAAAATAGATAAATAAGAAATAAAATACTTAGGAATAAACTCAACCAAGGAGATGAAAGACTTTTACACTGAAATCCATAAAATGTTGTGGGAAGAAATTAAAGATACAAGTAAATTGAAAGATATCTGGTGTTTAGGGACTATAAGATTTAATATGTCAACACTGCTCCAATCTATAGATTCAATACAATCCCTATTTAAAAAATCCCAATGGCATTAAAAAAAGTTGTTTTTTTTTTTTTTTTTTTTTTTTTTTTTTTTTGCAGAAATTGAAAAATGCATCCTGGAATTCATTTGGAATCTCAAAGGATCACAAACAGGCAAAACAATCTTGAATTAGAACAAGGTTGGAGGTCTCACACCTCCAGATTTCAAAAATTACTATAAAGCTACAGTAAGCAAAATAATGTGATACTGGCATAAAGACGGACTCACACACCAATAGAATAGAGTTCAGAAATAAACCCTTGCAGGGTATAATCAAGTCATTTTCAGTAAGGATACCAGAACCATTCAATGGAAAAAAGACAGTCTCTTCAACAAATGGTGCTGGGAAAAACTGGATATCTGCATGCAAAGACCTAAACGTAAGGGTTTTTTCAGGAGAAAGCTTCATAACTTTGGGTTTGGCACACAATTTCTTGGATATAACACTAAAAACATAAGCAACAAAAAAGAACTATGTAAGCTAGACTTCATCAAAATTAAAAACTTGTGCTTCAAAGGACATTCAACAGAGTGAAAAGGTAATGCAAGGAATCACAGACAATATTTGCAAATCCTGTACCTGATAAGAGATTGATATCCAGAATATATAAAGAATTCCTACAACTCAACAACAAAAAAAGCAAACAACTACACTAAAAAATGGTAAAAGAACTTAATACATATTTCTCTTTTTTAGAAGTAGAAAACTTAATAAGACTATTACAATATGGCATGAGACATTAATGGTTGATGAGTATCTGAAGAACCTGAAAAATATGCTGCCATCAGTTACCAGAAATCAGATCCTTGAAGTATTTGTTTAATCATTTCATGTATTTGTGCAAGTCCTGGGCACAATGAAGTGAGCAAGACACACAACAGTCCAAACACTTCATGAATTTGTGTGTCATCTTTGTGCAGGGGCCATGCTAATCTTCTCTGTATCATTCCAATTTTAATCTATGTGCTGCCAAAACAAGCACAATAGATATTTCTCCAAAGAAGATATACAAAAAGCTGATAAGCACCAGAAGAGATCATTAAACATTAGAAAAATACAAATAAAAACTACAATGGGGGCATCTGGCTGGCTTTGTCAGTGGATCACTGGACTCTTGGTCATGAGTTCTGAGTTAGAGCCCCACGTTGTGTGTAGCAATTACTTAAAAAAAAAAAAACCACAAATCTACAATGACAAACCACTTCATACCCATTAGGATTGCTATTATCAAAAGAACAGAAAACAAGTCTTGGTGAGAATATGGAGAAATTGGAGCCTGTGTGCATGGTGGGAATGTAAAATTAGGGGAGTATATACCCCAAAGAAATGAAAAGTATAGACTCAAACGGACATTTGAACACCCATATTCATGGCAACATTATCCTTGATAGCCAAAATGTAGAAGCAAACCAAGAATCCATTGACAGATAAACAAAAATGGATGTACATACATACCATGAAATAATATTCAGCCTTAAGATGAAGCAAATTCTGACAAATACAACACAAATGAACCTTAAAAACATCATGCCAGCCACAAAATGATAAATATGTATGATTCCACTTACATGAAGTACCTAGAGTACTCAAATTCATAGACAGGGATCCCTGGGTGGCGCAGCGGTTTGGCGCCTGCCTTTGGCCCAGGGCGCGATCCTGGAGACCCGGGATCGAATCCCACATCAGGCTCCCGGTGCATGGAGCCTGCTTCTCCCTCTGCCTGTTGTGTCTCTGCCTCTCTCTCTCTCTGTATGACTATCATAAATAAATAAAAAAATGTTAAAAAAAAAAATTCATAGACAAAAAATATATAATGGTTGCCGGGGGTTAGGGGTATAGGTAAATGGGGTGTTAGTATTTAACAGGTGTAGAGTTTCAGGTGGGGAAAATAGAGTTCTGGGGATGGAAGGCGGCGATGGTTGAACGACAATGTAGATGTACTTAATGCCACAGAACTGTACACTTAAAACTGGTAATGTCAAATTTTATGTTTATGTATATTTTACCACAATAAAAACAAAAACAACAATTGCCATGGATCCCTCCTACTGACTATCCTAGTCCAGAGTCTCATCTCTTCATATTTAATTAACTACAACAGCTACTTAGTCATTGGTGGTTCGTTCCATTCTCTCCCTGATGGAACTCAATCTGTAGATCACTGACAGGTTCATCTTGCTGGTTTATCACACTAATATCTGGCTTCTAACCTTTCAAAGGCTCCCCATATCTCGCCCAAGAAGATGCAAATCCAAGTCTCCTCAATCTAGTAATCAAACTCTTCCACAGACAGATATCCTTCCAACTGTGTGATTTTTTCTTTTTAGCCTTTCAAATTCAGGTATCAGCTCATCCAAGTTTCCCTCCATTCCCCTCACCCAAAGCTAATCTCCACATCATACTCTCACTTTTCCCTCAGAGTAACTGCTCCAGCATCTCTGTAAATCTAAACCTTCATAGGCTAGCTCAAGTCCCAAGTGTTCAGGAAGTTCTTTAGACTCCTGAGGCCTCACTCATCTCCCTCTAACCAGAACACCTACAGCATTCTTTGTATTCAGAGAATGTAGAAGATTGTCTCCTACACTCATAAGGGTAAACCTTATCTTTCCTGAGGGCAAAGTCTATATATTATACTTCTTTCTGTTCTCCTCTAGCGACTAATATAATGTAAAACGCAAAGCAGATTTTCAATAATCACCAGGGTAACTGAACACAAGGTACAACTTTGATACGTGAATTTCATTGACTAGAACATGATCAGAATTAATTGACATTATTGCATTTCTGAAGGTTAATTTGTGACACACAACAAAGAAAACTGTTGTAATTCAAAAAGAAAATACATGAAAGGTAGGTGGTATAACCTAGCAAATGCAACAAAGGTGTTTTAAATCTTAAAATCAGAGTCTGATACAAAACTTGTTTAAATGCTGGTGTTGGGGCACAGAACAATAGAGCAGTTAAGGCTTTGTGGGACAGAATATTGACCTATGGATTTTACTGAATGCATGCAAGAATGAACCGTGCCTGTAATTGGGTGAAACTATAGTTACTGGCCTATGAAAATTCTAAATGAAATGTCAGTTTTATTAAATTCAGGTTAGGGAAAAAAATAAATCTCATCAGCTAACTTGTGGTAACTGAGGGTAGCTGTCAGAATCAGAGTGAGGCTCTCTCGTTTCTGCTTTCAACTTTACTGCACAAAGACCTAGGGACGGGCACTAGTACTGGTGGTGAAGAATGCAATCAACGAAGAATAAGAGGCTCGGGACTGGAGTGAAAAGAGTTCTCTAAAATGGTAACATAAGGCAGCCCGGGTGGCTCAGCGATCCCGGAGACCTGGGATCGAGTCCACCTCGGGCTCCCTGCATGGAGCCTGCTTCTCCCTCTGCCTGTGTCTCGGTCTCTCTCTCTCTCTCTCTCTCTGTGTGTCTCTCATGAATAAATAAATAGAATCTTAAAAAAATAATAAATAAATAAATAGGAACGTAGAGAAGCCCAGATCCTAGTTTTGGCCCAATCCTCGGCCAGTTGTAGGACCCACGGCTAGTCACTCATCTCCTTGGGCCTAATTTCTCGGCTCTAAAACAAGTCATACCAGATTTCTAAAGGTTCTCCTGACTCCAAAATTCCAAGACAAATTTAATCATAGCTTCTATTAACATGTATGGCTCTCGCTATTTCAGATCTTTCTCCCCCAGTTCCAGAAGAAAGTAATGTATTTCAACAATCTGAAAGAAATGGATGCTATTCAGAGACAAAAGATTCTGCTCGTTGAAAACAAAACAAAACAAAACAAAACAAAACACGAAGTACTTCTGTAAAAAATGCCCATTTCCTCATTACAGGAAGATGTTTTGGGCAGAGGGAACAGTTCTCTGGTAAAGATAACCAAGAGCGCTTCTGTAAATATGACCTAATCCAGAGTATTATCTGAGCTGGTGTGTGAAGAGGGTGCTACTGTAGTTCAAAGCAGAAGCAACACTCAGAGCTTCTCCAAAAAGACGGTGAGAAAGTTCCCATCCTCGGGGTAAGGCTGGTAAACAGCCGTGCGAAACGACAGGGCACTGGAAACGCACGCTCTTCGCCACTCGAGCACTCCCAGCTCACCGTCCTTTATCAAACACCAGGCATTGTCTTCCTCCCAACCTGTCAAAACGCGATTCCAGTTGGATCCCGGGCCAGTAACTTACCCGGACGGTCTAACTTCTGCCCCTCCCCGCAGCCGCCGTCCGCAGGCCCGCTCCCCCGCCTACTCCGGCCGGCCGCTCTCACGCCCACCCCGGGGCGGCAGCAGCCCCGCCGCCGGGTAAACACGCGCCCCAGTCTCGGGAGCGGTTTCCCGGCGTCCTGGGAGCGGCGGGTCCCGCCCCTTGGAGCCCGGAGCCGGCCGAGCCGCCGTCGCGGCCACCTCGGGCCGCTCTCCCCGCCCCAGGCGCCACACCTCGCGCCTCCGTCCCCGGGACGACGGCGCACAGCCCAGTCCGCCCCTGGGAGCGCGCGGGGACCGGTCAGTCCGCCGCCGCCTCAGCCGCCTCAGCCGCCTCAGCCCCAGACGGACGACTGCCCCCTCCCCGCCCGCGGCCCGGCGCCCCCCGCGGCGGCCCAGCCCCAGCCCCAGCCCCAGCCCCAGCCCCAGCCCGGCGCCCCCACCTCCTCGGCACGGCCCCTTCCGTGCCGGGACTCCCGCCCCGCGCCGCGCCGGGCACAGCCGCGGCTCCCAGCCTCACAGACACCGAGGGACGCTCACCCCGGAGGCTCCTCCCGCCGCTGCTGCTGCTGCTGCCGCCGCTGCGACCGCGGCCGCCGCCCCCGCCGCCGCCACCAGCACCGCGGTCCGCACCGGCGCCAGCGCCCCCGGCCATCCTCCTCCTGCCGCCGCCGCCCTCTCCGCTCCTGTCAGTGGCTCAGGCTCCGGGGCTGCTCCAGGTTCCCCTCGCCGCCATTTTGACTCCTAGAGGGAGCAGGAGGGGCTCGGCTCGGCGCGGCCCTGGGGCGCCTGCGCGGCGCTGCGGAGCCGGCCCGAGCCCCCGCCCGCCCCCGCCAGTCGCCTCGCCTAGGGTCACGTGGGCCGGCGGCGCGCCCGCGGCCGCGCGCGCCCGGGCCGGGCCGGAGAGGCGGGCTCGCGCGCAGGGGAGCGGCCGGGCCCGAGTGCGCGCGCATTATTCCCTCCCGGCTCCGGGAGCGCGGCGCGGGACGCTCCGAGTTTGAAGCGCCGCGCGGCCCCCTGCCTACTCCGGGGAGTTGTGACACGTCACTCAAGGCATCAGAACGGAATTGTAATAACCGCGTTACTGGACGACCGGTTTTACCAATTCACGCTGCCGTTCGGCCGCCGGCGTCCTGATGGAGCGCGCGTCTTGCATCCTTGCCGAAGAGACGACAGCGCTTCCGCGGAAAACTCCTTCCTGACGGTCTTGGCGCTTGGGTGACGACTGGGCGGTTTATCTTCACCTCTCAGGGGTACTTTTACAGACAGCGCCTTGCTCCTTGCTATAAGCCGATTTAAAACAACAACAACAACAACAACACCTCAAAAACACAGAAAAGTTTTCCTCCTCAAGATGCTTCCGTAAGCGAGGGACAAGAAATGGTGCAAGCGCACCGATCTCTGCCTGGCAGGACCCAAATCGCGCTTCCCTCCAGGCCCCGCGTCTGGGAGTTTGCGATCATTCCAGCCAACGCCGTAACCAAAACACCTTATATTTATGAAGCACCTCGTAGTACTTTAAAACACCGCTAAATACATGGCTTCGTTTGAACACCAAACCACCCTTTGAAGTAGCCGCGACGGGTATTACGGCTGTGGCCGGTTTACAGCTGAGACGTGGGCTAAGAAATACTCAGTCGTTTGCCCCGGGGCACACGCGCAGCATGAGGGAGTCGTCGTGGCAAGCCCAGACTAGAGCTCCAGACAGCCTGACCCTGGTCGCCAGGCGCATCACCCCTCACAGTTCTCAGGGAGGTCTTAGAGATACCTGATGTATTTGTTTATTTAAAATCCTTTTTAAAATATTTGCGTTTTTAATCTCTACCCATCCTCTGAGAAACAAGTTTTCCAAGTAACATTGAGTCTGTTGTTCTCAAACCACCTCTAAGCTGCAAAGAATAAGAGCAATTTCGAATTTTGTGATGTGTTTAATCATCTCTTGGTCCTTTATTATTTTATCCATTTCATGTGTGTTTGGAGAATTTAAGTTTTTTTTTTTTAAGATTTTATTTATCCATTCATGAGAGACACACAGAGGGAGAGAGAGAGAGAGGCAGAGACACAGGCAGAGGGAGGCAGGCTCCATGCAGGTGAGACTCGATCCCGGGTCCTTTATTATTTTATCCATTTCATGTGTGTTTGAAAAATTTAAGGTTGTTTTTTTTTTTTTTTTAAGATTTTATTTATCCATTCATGAGAGACACACAGAGGGAGAGAGAGAGGCAGAGACACAGGCAGAGGGAGGCAGGCTCCATGCAGGTGAGACTCGATCCCGGGTCCCCAGTATCAGGCCCTGGGCGGAAGGTGGAGATAAACCCCTGAGCCACCAGGGCTGCCCAAGTTGTTGTTGTTTCTGACATCCTTCAATGGATGGACTTTATCTCTGTGAATATCGTTGTTTTTCTCTGAACTTCCTTCAGATTTGTTATATCTTTTTTGTGCTCATACCATTCCCTCTTTACTTCCTTAAAAAGTTATTTCTTTCCAATCTGTATTACTCCATTTTACCCCATCACCCCATACATCTCCCCTCCCCCAATCCTTGAAGGTTCTGAGATTGTAGTATTCCCTTGTCCAAAATAGAATTCTCCTCTAGCCAGTAAGGGTCTCTTCAACTGAGCACGTAGGTGTAGGCAGTGGACAAAATACATGGAAAACTGAGAAAATACAAGGGAAATAAGTCCGTCTAGTAGGACCAAACACTCTGGGGATCCCTGGGTGGCTCAGCAGTTTAGTGTCTGCCTTTGGCCCAGGGCGCGATGGGGCTCCTGGAATGGAGCCTGCTTCTTCCTCCTCCTGTGTCTCTGCAAAAAACAAACAAACAAAAAAACCCAAAAAACCCCTGGATGCCACTTCCTATTAGCCACACTTTTATACTCATCATAAATGCATAATGGAACCTTATTTAAATTCAAGCCACCTATTGTCATTTTCCTGTTTTGCAAACAAAACAAAACCCATACCACTTTATTCCAACCTTTATCAAAAAATGTAAAAAGTGTTAAAAATGTGTAATCCTGAGCTTCAGATGCTGACCTCTAAATTCATAGCAAATGGGGAGAGAGGATCAGGATAGAATTTCAGAGTTCCTTCTACTCCAGTAAAAAAGAGAAGCCCCAGGCATGGTATAAGATTAGTAGAACACCAGGGTCCTATAGAGAATGAGACCTTCTTCTCTTCTGAGCTCAATCCCACCACCTCCCACCCTTCTCTTCAATGGAGAAGACTCATTTAAAATTACTGAAACTTGCATAGAAATCTGGTCCGTGGCATATGTGACAGGCAGCTAGCTGACCAAAGAGGCCTATGCCCTTGCTTCTTGGCAGGCAAAATGGGGGACAACTCAGCTTCCACCTCCTTACTACCCTCTTATTTGCTCTCTTCCTCAGAAACGTCATTGCTTACAGCAATAACCTGGTGCTACTGCATGAACTACATGGGACCAAAATTGGACTTCAGGCAGAAGGTTATAGGTGGTTGGAGCTGGAAGTCCACCCAACTGAGCATGAGTTGGCAGGACAACTTGAGGTTGGTCACAGGGACTGCAATCTTCTGGTGGTCATGATTCTGGGCCATGACTTCTATCACATCACACTTATCTTTGGCCCCTTCCGTGAGGCAAAGCATGGTCAAAGCCAGCACATGCCCCGTGTTACCCTCTTCATCACCAAAGAAACAATGGAGCGGGGACCTGCAGACCCTTGACATACGTGGCCTGGCTGGGTTGTCCTGACTTAAGAATGCTAAGGGGGGGGGGGGGCATATTGCAAGGTATTTTCTATCAGTTTATCTTTGTCTTAATCAGCTAAATAGTGCACTAACTGAAAGAGTTGTTACATGCAAACTAAAAATTCCATTGTCCATACCCTTCTTGATAATTCATTAAAATGTTAAATAAGATCAGTGCCCATCATTGACACTTTTTCACTTATTCCTGACCCTCCTTATTTGACTTTGGTTCTGTTTCCTAGACAAAAATTTAAAAACAATTAACAAAACCAACAACGATAGAAATCTAAAATTCCAGGATAATATCAGTTTTCTAAAAGCCTTTGATGTGGGAATCTATCAAAGGCTTTTTGTTTTTGTTTCTAAGGGATGGGGGGAAAAGAGAGAGAGAGAGAGAAAGAAAATGAATCTCAAGCAAGCTCTACACCCAGCATAGAGCAGAGGCAAGGGCTGGATCTCACCATCCTGAGATCATGATCTGAGGAGAAATTGAGAGTCAGATGCTTACCTGACTGAGCCACACAGGCACCCCTATCAGAGGCTTTTTGAAACACCAAGTAAGGTCTGCTGGTTCTACCTTGTCCTTCTGTCCATCTATACATTCAGAGAACTCTAGTAGACTAGTTGGGTATGATTCACCTTCACAGAACCCAAGCATAAGAGTACCATGATTTTTTTCCACTTTAATTCATCCACCTTTTAGTTTCTTATTATACCACTTAGCTACACTCTCAAGATGCTTAATTAACTCATTTTATACATCCTTCAGAATTTGTATGTGTCTAATTTTAGTTCCAATACATTTTTTTAAAACCTCCAATACCATGTGCAAGAACAGTGTCCATGCCCGGGCTAAAAAGTAAATGATTATTTGCCTTTGAGGAGTTTAAGAGTCTGAGTAGGAAGACAGACTGGGGGAAAAAGAAAGGCTAATACTAAGATAATATTCAGTAGTGGTTAACAGAATGGGTGCTAGAAACATGCAGATTTGGGTGGACATCTGACACAAACCAGGCCAATCAAAATCATTTCTGGAAATTTCTGCCAGACTATCCTAGAATATGTTTCCTCTTAATCTATTTCTCTGGGATTATGACTTTAGAGGACAATGTAGATTTTCTTCTTCAGCTCTGAGGAGAAAGTCAAGAGCAGTAGGAATGAAGACCACAAGAAGAAACAGCTTACTAGAGGGGAAGCCATGACATCATGTGAACTCTCCGGCATGGCTGTGCCCTACACCAATCCACCTCCGATTTTCTCATGTTTATGAGCCATTTAGTTACCCTTACTTCCTCCTTTTTAAAATCTTAAAATGGTTGGGAGTGGGTAAAAATAGTGGGATTCTGTCACTTGGCATCAAGAGTCCTGAATTTGTGTTCTGTTCCTCCTTCTGCTCCCTCCATCAACAAATGGTACCCCATCCACCTGGACACCTGTGCTGAAAACCTGAGTCATTCCTTGCATTAACTGTGTATTCTGTTTTCTGCTATTCCATTCTGTTCCATACTTTTTCTACCATACATAACAATTCACTGAAGCCCCTCCTAAGGCTTCTTTCTGGAATACAGTATGGAAGCTGTTTTCTGTTTGCTTGTTTTTTCAGATGGAGAAAGAGAGTGAACAAATGAGGGAAGGGACAAAGGAAAAGGGAGACAGAGAATCCTAACCAGGCTCCATGCTCTCATTGTGGAGCCAACATGGGGTTCAATCTCATAACCCTAAGATCACAACCTAAGTTGAAATCAAGAGTTGGATGCTTAACTGACTCAGCCGCTATCCAGGCACCTGAGGAATCTGAGTTTTTGAAATCATGATAAAAAGGAAAATTCTACTTCTTCTTATAGTTTGCTTATAATGATTTTGTTTGCAAGGGTTTTTATGAATCTCCTGGAGTCTAAAATATTAAGTGAAATAAAAACACACGTGTCAAAGTGCCCAGGAGAGTGACTGGTACCTTGAAAGTTGTAAAAGATTTCTTCCCTATCCTAGGAGGAAAGAAACATTCTTATCACCAGAGACAGAAAGTTCAAAGAGTAAAAGATTGGGGGAACTGTATACAAACAAATCTTGTTCAACTAAACCTTATCTTTCTAGTCATTTTATAATTAACTGCTCTAACTCAAGATACTTTGTCTTGTCCTATTTTCTCTATTTACTACTCGTTGTCCAGGTTAGTATGTGGGTGTTTGGCTCCAACCGCTTCTTTGGGTCTTCACATTCCTAAATCAGCTCCCATGTACATGTTTCATGTACATGAAAACTTTCTCTTGTTGATCTGTTTATTTGATTTAATTCTTAGTCCCAGCCAGAGATCCTAAGGAGGTAGAGGTAAAGTTTTGCCTACCCTACACATGAATGCAACTACACTTAAATATGAACTTCAGTTCAACAAAATACACAATAAGGAGAGTGAAAAGACAAACCATCCAACAGGAAAAGAGATTTGCACTACATAAAAACAAAAAGGCTTATATCCAAAATATATAAAGAATTCCTCCAATTCAGTAAGAAAAAGGCATCCCAATAATAATAATTTTAAAAAGGACCAATAATTGGAACAAATGGTTATAGGAGACTGGTAAGATGATGGAAGAGTAGGGGCCCTCAATTCATCTGGTCCCACAGCCTTACCTAGATATCTTTCAAAACATCCTGAACACCTACAAATTCAACCTAAGATGTAAAGAGAGAACAGCTGAAATGCTACAGAGAGAAAAGTTTTTACTTCTAACAAGGTAGGAAGGTGAAAAAATTTTAAAAGAAATAAAGTGGGGGAGGGGAACCATGACTAGCAGGGCTAAAGTGGAATGGCAAAAGCCTCCAGGTCATGGAAACTCAGCCCTGGACAAGCGGTAACTTTAAAAATCCGTGCTTTGTCTGTGCCTCTCTCTGTGTCTCTCATGAATAAATAAATAAATCTAAAAAAAAAGGGGGGGGGGATGCCTGGGTGGCTTAGCGGTTGAGCATCTGCCTTTGGCTCAGGGCATGATCCCATAGTCCTGGGATTGAGTCCTGCATCAGGCTCCCTGTGAAGAGCCTGCTTCTCCCTCTGTCTATGTCTCTGCCTCACTCTGTGTCTCTCACGAATAAATAAATAAATTTTAAAAATACTCACCTGAGTTTTCCCTGATGGAAAAGTGCTTATCAGGGAAATCGGGCAGAATCACAAGAGGGGCCGTGAAGCATGAAGATTCCCAGAGACAGTATAAGACTGGAGCGCCGGGGAAAAAGTTCACTGCAAACCACGGACCGATCTCGGTAAAGAGCTGGAGCGCCACAGCCCTCCAGGACATTTGGGAGAAGCCTGCTGGTTACACAGGCCAGCCCCAAAGCTACCTTTACCCTAGAGCCCGGCGATGGACACAGTAGTCACCAGGAGCACAGGTCCAGCGGCACAGGGCCCTGGATCTGAAGGCGCTGAAGCGGACAAAGCCAGCTGTCTTCCGTTCCCCCTGGGACAGGTGGAAGCAGGGAGGGCACAGGAAAGCAAAAACTCTCCTGCTGCTGGGCGCCTGACAAGCTGTGCAGATCAGAGCACCCACACCTGCCCCCAGGAGCATCTAGGTCAGTGTAGACTGGGAGACTGTGGTTAGTTACTCGAGGGGAGCTCAAATCCAGAGCTACTGCCTATTTTTGTTTTTTCTCTTTGTTTCACCTTGCTCCTGGGAGGGGCAGAGACTCTAGGGAACAAAGGTTTCAAAGGATAAACAGTTCATACTGAGCCCAGCACCTGGCAATGGGTGGGGCATCTCTGCCCAGGCACAGACACCTGAGAATCAGTGCAGCAGACCCTACTCCCAGAAGAACTGCTCGAAGAACAAGGGAAAAAAAAGTTTACTGAACAAGCAGCAGTGGATAGCACCAGGACTGAGGGAAAATAGTATCTAGAACTGGAGGGTCTTTTTAACGACTCATTTTATATCAGGCTAAAAATGTCCAATATATTTTCTCATTTTCTACCTTAACTACAATATTTTACCAACTCTTCGTTTTTAAGTTTTTTCCCTTTTTGACTTTCATATTTCCACAATTACATGTCTTAGATATATAGATGTATTTTTCACTTCTGGATTCCCTTCAACATATTTGGTTTAATTTTGGTGGATATATGAGATATGGATTTTTGTTTTTTGTATTTTCTGTCTTGTTTTGTCTTACAATGATGGAAGTTAGTACCTTCTAACACATAACTGAAATACACCCAGAACCAAGCACCGTTCATTCATTCTGTGTTGGTTCATTCTGTGAGACTATATTCTCTCTTCCTTCCTATTTTGCCCCCATCTTTTATCTGGTTTATGTTTTTGTGGTCGATGTTGAGTCTTTATATAAGTATTGCTGGTTTATATAAATTTGGGATTGAGCATCTTCTAACGTATAGAACAAAATACCCTCAGAACCAGGAGAATCGTCCTCTAAGTTCCCTCAGAGGGAGACTACATTCTCTCTCCACTACCACTTCCTCACCACCATCATCCCTACCTTTTTTCTTTTCTTTTCTTCTTTGTTTTTGGTTTCTGGTTTTTTATTTTTATTACTTTGTTTTAAAATTTGTTTTACACTTTTGTGGTCCTTCTGTTTGATTTTGTTCTGTTCTGTTCTTTTTTTTTTTTTTTTTTCTGGCCTCTTTGGAATCATCCAGGGTATATTTCACTTAGGTCTTGGTTGATATTTTTTAATCGGTTCACTCATATAGCCACTCTGCACTAGACAAAATGACTAGAAGGAAGAATTCACCACAAAAGAAAGAACCAGAAGCAATACTCTCTGCCACAGAGTTACAGAATGTGGATTTAAGTACAATGAGAAATTCAATTCAGCAGCACACTTATAAAGTTACTGTTGGCTTTGGAAAAAAAGTGTGAAGTACTCTAGAGACTTTGTTACTGCAGAATTGAGATCTAACCAGGCCAAAATTAAAAATACTTTAACTGAGATGCAATCCAAACTGGATGCTCTAACTGCTAGGGTTAATGAGGTGGAAGAGAGAGTGACTGACATAGAAGACAAGTTGATGGAAAGGAAGGAAGCTGAAAAAAAAATGAGAAAAACAATTAAGAACCCAGGAGGAGGGATCCCTGGGTGGCACAGCGGTTTGGCGCCTGCCTTTGGCCCAGGGTGCGATCCTGGAGACCCGGGATCGAATCCCACATCGGGCTCCCGGTGCATGGAGCCTACTTCTCCCTCTGCCTATGTCTCTGCCTCTCTCTCTCTCTCTCTCTCTCTCTGTGTGTGTGTGACTATCATAAAGAAAGAAAGAAAGAAAGAAAGAAAGAAAGAAAGAAAGAAAGAAAGAAAGAAAGAACACAGGAGGAAAGGCTTAGGGAAATAAATGATAGCTTGAGAAGGAAGAATATATGTCTAGTTGGGATTCCAGAAAAGGCTGAGAGAGAGAGAGAGAGAGAGAGAGAGGACCACAAAATATATTTGAACAACTCATAGCTGAGAACTTCCCTAATCTGTGTAAGGAAACAGGCATATTTTCAGACCACAGTGCTTTGAAGCTAGAACTCAATCACAAGAAGAAATTTGGAAGAAACTCAAACACATGGAGGTTAAAGGTCATCCTACTAAAAGATAAATGGGTCATCAGGAAAACAGAGAAGAATTTTAAAAATTCATGGAAACTAATGAAAATGAAGATACAACCATTCAAAATCTTTGGGATACAGCAAAAGCAGCCCTAAGAGGGAAATACATCGCAATCCAAGCCTCCCTCAAAAACTTGGAAAAACTCAAATACACAAGCTAAACTCTCACCTAAAGGAACTGGAGAAAGAACAGCAAATAAAGCCTACACCAAGCAGAAGAAGAGACATAATAAACATTCGAGCAGAACTCAATGAAATAGAGACCAGAAGAAATGTAGAACAGATCAAGAAAACCAGGAGTTTGTTCTTTGAAAGAATGAATAAGATAGATAAACCACTAGCTAGACTTATTAAAAAGAAAAAAGACTCAATAAAATTATGAATGAAAGAGGAGAGATCACAACCAATACCAAGAAACACAAACAATTTTAAAAACCTATTATGAGCAACTATATGCCAACAAATTAGGCAATCTAGAAGAAATGGATGCATTTCTGGAAATCCACAAATGACCAAAACTGGAACAGGAAGACATAGAAAACCTGAACAGGCCAATAACCAGCAAGGAAGTTGAAGCAGTCATCAAAAACCTCCCAAGGCCCAGGGCCAGATGGCTTCCCAGGGGAATTCTATCAAACGTTGAAAGAAGAAATAATACCTATTCTACTAAAGCTGTTTCAAAGGATAGAAAGGGAGGGATACTTCCAAACTCGTTTTATTACCTTGATTCCAAAACAGACAAAGACCTCACCAAAAAGAATTATAGACCAATATCCCTGATGAAGATGGATGCAAAAATTCTCACCAAGATACTAGTCAACGGGATCCAACAATACATTAAGAGGATTATTCAGCATGACCAAGCAGGATTTATATCTGGGATGCAAGGGTGGTTCAACACTCATAAAACAACCAGTGATAGATCACATCAATAAGAGAAAAAACAAGAACCATATGATCCTCTCAATAGATGCAGAGAAAGTATTTGACAAAATACATCATCCATTCCTGATTAAAACTCTTCAAAGTACAGGGATAGAGGGAACATTCCTCAATATTTTAAAAGCCATTTATGAAAAGTCCATAGTGAATATCATTCTCAGTGGGGAAAAACTGAGAGCCTTTCCCCTAAGATCAGGAACGTGACAGGGACGTCCACTCTCACCACTGTTATTCAACATAGTACTAGAAGTCCTAGCCTCAGCAATCAGACAACAAAAAGAAATAAAAGACATTCAAATTGGCAAACAAGAAGTCAAACTCTCCACCTTTGCAGATGGTATGATACTGTATATAGAAAACTCAAAAGACTCCACCCCAAGAATGCTGAACTCATACAGCAATTTGGCAATGTCGCAGGATACAAATCAATGCACGGAAATCAGTAGCATTTCTATACACTAACAATGAGACTGAAGAAAGAGAAATTAAGGAGTCAATCCTATTTACAACTGCACCCAAAACCATAAGATACCTAAGAATAAACCTAACCAAAGAGTAAAGGATCTATACCCTAAAAACTACAGAACACTTCTGAAAGAAATTGAGGAAGACATAAAGAGATGGAAAAACATTTCATGCTCATGGATTGGAAGAATTAATATTGTGAAAATGTCTATGCTACCCAGGGCAATGTACATGTTCAATGCAATCCCTATCAAAATACCATGGACATCCTTCACAGAGTTGGAACAAATAAGATTTGTATGATTCTATACAAATCTGAATAGCCGGAGGAATATTGAAAAAGAAAACCAATGCCAGTGGCATCACAATGCTGGAATTCAAGCTTGTATTACAAAGCTGTGATCATCAAGACAGTATGGTACTGGCACAAAAATAGACACATAGATCAATGGAACAGAATAGAAAGCCCAGAAATGGGTACTCAACTCTATGGCCAACTAATATTTGACAAAGCAGGAAAGAATATCCACTGGAAAAAGGACAGTATCTTCAATAAATTGTGTTGGGAAAATTGACTGTCACATGCAGAAGAATGAAACTGGAGCATTCTCTTACACCATACACAAAGATAAACTCAAAATGGTTGAAAGATCTAAATGTGAGACAAGAATCCATCAAAATCCTAGAGGAAAACACAGGCAACAACCTTTTTGAACTTGGCCACAGCAACTTCTTGCAAGATACATCTATGAAGGCAAGGGAAACAAAAGCAAAAATGAACTATTGTGACTTAATAAGATAAAAAGCTTCTGTACAGCAAAGGAAACAGTCAACAAAACTAAAAGACAATGTACAGAATGGGAGAAGGTATTTGCAAATGACATATCAGGTAAAGGGCTATTATCCAAGATCTATATAGATCTAAAATTCTTTTTAGAAAAAGAAAAAAAAATTGGCTTGTTCTATGGCTCAGAAATTCTAACATTAGGTATATAGAGAAACTAAGCCCATGTACACAAGAGATATAATAGGAAGGTTCATAGCAGCATTGCTTATATGAGTCAAAAACTGATAGCAATTTAAATATCTATAAATAAGAGCAAGGATAAAAATGTAGTATATTCATGCATTACATGAAATTAAGCTATAAAAAAACAGATGAATCTTAAAAACATGATGTTAAGCCAAAGAAGCAAGATACAGAGGTGATCATACAAGATAATGCCATGTGTTTTTTTTTTTTTGCCATGTTTGTATTATTGTGTTCCATCCTAAGATATGCTTTTTTATTGTTTGTTTTTTACATTTTTTAATGTAAAAAAATAAAATTGATGACCTCTTAGCATTTAGGTCCTGATTTGGTTAAGGTATTTTCCTTTTTCTGAGTGAGATATTAAATAATAGCATCTTAAATTCTATAAAATTAAAAAAAAAAAAAAAGCAAAGCTTGGGGCACCTGGCTGGCTCATTTGGAAGAGTGGGTGATTCTTGACCTTGGGGTTGTGAATTCAAATCCCATGTTGGGTAAAGATTACTTAAATAAATCTAAAAATTTTTAAAATAAAACTTAGCATTGTGTTTAAAAAAGAACAGGTGAAGCTAAACCATTTGGTTTATAGATTATATAAACCCTAAATTATATGGAAAAGCAAGGATGAGTAATGGTAACAAAATCTCAAGTATTGAAGATGCCATGGAATATTCTGAAGGTCTAATTAGCAAGGTTGAGGCCAATCCTTAATCCTTTGGAAGGATATCTTTCCCTCACAAAACCTAGAGATGGAATTCACCTCAGTTTACTCAGCATCCTACCTCTAGGTGCATTCTCACACATTGTCATAATCTTACATCCATTTCCCACCTTCCTTTTTCTTCATAACTCCTCATTTTTCCCAATCAAGAGTTCTGAGTGGGATCAATCCCATGTTTTATACCTGGTTTCCTGATTTGAAATTTTCAGCAAAAACTATTCCCATGACTTTAAAGATCAGGTCAGAGGAGGATAATGTAACCCCATCAAGAACCAGGATGTGGTGAAACATTTGCTAGGGCTTCTGGAAGAGAAAATCTCTTCTTCCACAGGAGACGCTGGAAGAGTCTTCCCCTCTTCCATTGAATATGACTGAAAAACGGTGTGGCCCCAGGAGCTCTTTGCAACCATCTTGCTACCAAGGGAAGTCTGTCTAAGATAATAAGAAAAACTGACATCATTAGAGATACTTAAAATCAGGCTTTACCTGAAACTAGTCCTACTTTTGGCCTTTGAGACTATCTGAGCCTAATTTTATTATTAGGTTTTCTGTAACATTCATTCAAAGTAATCTTGACTGATATATATATAATAATAGTTCTCTTAGAATGCTAAGATAGAGATGATGTTCATTTCATCTCTATCTTAGCATTCTAAGAGAACTATTATTATACCAACTTTGTCTGAGACTTTGCAACTAGCAAATTATAATGCTCAGGACTGACCTTCGGTCTTTTGGCTTCAACAGCCAAGGTCTTTCCACTCTAGCATAACAGAAATCCATTGAGAATTTTTGGGTATGGTTAGGAGAGGAAAAGGAATGTCAAATTTAAAAACAAAAAGGTGATAGAAAAAAATTTAAAAAGTTTTCATCACATGTAATTTTTTGCCAAAAAAATAGAGTAGTTCTTTCTCAGGGTTTTTTGTAATAATGGATAGAGGCTTTTGTTGGCTCTCTCATTAGGGCTGTGCTGGCAATTCAAAAGTATGTTACTGATGCTACCAATTGCATAACTCTGTTTTCCCCACCTTTGTGACTCTTCTGCTTTTGTTGCTTGCTTATTTGAGTTTCTCTGTCTTTGAGGTCATGCAATGGTAAAGACAGACACAAATAGACCCAGAGGGATGCACTGCATTCTGCAAAGACCTTTGGTCCTTGAAAGCAATTAAATGTATTCTTCTAGAAAGAGAGAAGTCAAGATGTTTGGACCTGAGGTAGTGCAGTCTTAATTCATTATACAATTTTTTAGAACCTTAACACCCGTTTGTTTAGAGCATGAACATTTATAAAAATCACATTAAAAAGAAATCAGTGGGCGAGTGTGTCTTTCTTATTCATTATATACATAGAGCTCAAAAAAAAAAAAAACTGATCTCTAGGCGACAGCTCTAATTAGGTCCTTTTATACAACTGCAGCAGGAAGGTCCCATGTTGTATAGGTCGCTGAGAATATATTGAATCCAGGGCCCACTAAGCCCTTTATTGAAAATTGTAGAGGTTTGAGTTAACAGTGCTAGTCTTTTGTGACTTGGAAAAATTAAACTAAGGAAGGTTGCTTGAACCTATAATTTGAGAAGCTAAAAGTGCCACCTCCTGGGGTAGGGGTAGGCGGCAGGGAGCTTAATTGTGTTGTGGCTGAATTTGGAGTCAGATTTACCGACACTGTCAAAGTAATTTAAAGTTTTGTCACAGAGGAAGACCTAAAATGTTTGATTCTCACATCAACAGCATTCTAGTCTAAACTTTTTAAGATTGGGATTAGTTCAGCCAGGGTTGTCTCTTATGGAGCTTGTTCTTCGCTTCTTTCAGCATTGTTTGTCACTTTTTTTTAATTAAAAAAGAGCAAAAAGGGGCGCCTGAGTGGCTCAGTGGTTAAACATCTGCCTTCAGCTCAGGTCGTGATCCTGAGGTCCTGGGATCAAGTCTCACATCAGGCTCCCTAGAGGGAGCCTACTTCTCCCTCTGCCTATGTCTCTGCCTCTCTCTGTGTGTCTCTCATGAATAAATAAAATCTTTTTTTTTTTTTTTGAGAAAAAAAAAGAGGGAACAACCTGGAGAAAAAGACTTGATTAATATAGTCCATTAAGACTCTCTTGGTTGCAAGTGATAGAAATCCAGCTCCTACTAGTTTAAGCCCGAAGTGGGATTCCTATAAAGAAAATAAAGAGTGGCCCAAAACATGAGGACGAGACACTCCTCCTGGCTTTAAGAACAGTAAGAACCAGGGATTTGAATATGGTCTGAATGTTCCTTCTGTCCCTTATCTCTGCTTCTTTCAGTGGCCTGCCTTCATTATTAACTCACCATGAAAGGGCTTTCTCCACAGGTAGGAAAAAACCCAAACAAATAGCACATGGCTCCTAAATTAAACCATGCATTGCATAAAGCAGTCTGAGTTCTAGCCTGCTGGTCCCAAGCATAACATCCTTGGAGAAGGGCTCTTTGGCCTGGTCTTTGTCAGGAACCCAGCTTTAAGCTAATCAACCAAGGCCAGGAAATGGGGCAAGGCTATACTAAATCAGGTCTTTGGGATTCATTATGTAACCTAGTGTTTAAACTATATCTGGGGATTTAGGAGTCCCCCATACTTTTATGGGGGTCTTACAATGTCAAAATTATTTTCATTAAAAACAAATAAAAAATTACTTTTTAAATAATACTAAGATATTTGACTTTTTCACTCATTCTCTGAAGAGTATGCAGTGGAATTTTCCAGATGCTGCATGATATAGGCTATCAGAATAGATTGAATGCAAAAGCAGATGTGAGAAATCAGGTGGACTCATCTTCTGTTAAGTTGGACATTAAAGAGATTTTAGAAATTAAAAATATGCTATGCTTCTCACTATTGCCAATGCAAAATGAACTAGCCTTTTATAATTTCTTTTAAAAAAGGAAGAGGGTTTTATTGAAACCCAAGTGAGGATAGCTGCCTAGGATACATAATCTTCACACGTAAGAGAGAGCTCCAGAGGGATGCCTGGGTGGCTCAGCGGTTGAGCTTCTGCCTTTGACTCAGGACCTGATTCCGGGGTCCTGGGATCTAGTCCTGCATTGAGGTCCCCACAAGGAGCCTGCTTCTACCTCGCCTATGTTTCTGCCTCTCTCTCTCTGTGTCTCTCATGAATAAATAAAATCTTGAGAGAGAGAGAGAGAGAGATGGAGAGAGAATGATCCAGAGAAGGAATGTTTAATACAGGGTTATATATGTTTTTTGTTACATCAAGAGTTACAAGTCATCAGGATGAAGGACATTCCAGAAAATTATAAACTTTATCTTATGCTTTTAGTTTGTGCAAGGTTACAGGCTCTGAGAGTATGGGAATGGAACTTAGGGAGATTTTTACTCTTATCTTTAGTTTGAAATGTTTCTTTTAGGTTATTTGCTAACAAAGCAGATGTACAGTGTGTGCTTGGGCAGAAATAGAGCTCATGCTTTGAAGTCATTCTGACCCTGGTAAAAGTTAAAGTATAGCTTCCCTGGGGTCCCAGGAGCAGCGCCCACAAAATGCAAAAAGTTGAAAATGTTCCTTTACACTATTAAAAAAATTGCATTTCATAAAATGTTAGTTATATTACTATGTGATGGGTTTGTTACTGTTATTTTTTTTTTAGATTTTATTTTATTTTATTTTATTTTATTTTATTTTATTTTATTTATTTATGATAGTCACGGAGAGAGAGAGAGAGAGGCAGAGACACAGGCAGAGGGAGAAGCAGGCTCCATGCACCAGGAGCCTGACGTGGGATTCGATCCCAGGTCTCCAGGACTGCGCCCTGGGCCAAAGGCAGGCGCCAAACCGCTGCGCCACCCAGGGATCCCCTTTTAGATTTTATTTTTAAGTAATCTCTACACCCAGTGTGGTCTTAAACTTACAACACTGAAGTCAAGAGTCCCATGCTCTACCAACTAAGCCAGCCAGGTAGGCACCCTGTTACTGTTATTTTTAAGTGATTATTTAAACATTTCTTAATTTTTATTTCTAGTATGGTAAATATTAAAAGTTATAACCTACATAAATGAAAGCTCTTTAGAATAATTTTTAAGGTAATAATTTTTGAGGTAATCCTGAGCTCAGTAAGTTTGTGAATCATGAATGTATCCATGGAAACTTTAAGCCTCAATTTCTTTATCTGTAAATGGGGGTAATAACAATGCTTATCTCATAGGGATATTGGAGGATGAAAACAGTTAATTATAAAGTACTTAGAGCAGTGTTGTAGGAGGGTTAAATCATAATAATAATAGCCTCCACCACCTTGTGGGTGGGAGAGAGGCAGTTTTCAGAAGAGAGAGGCTCACAGACTATGTGAAATGTCAACAACATTGGAATCAAAATATAACCATTCAGAGAAATCATACAAAAGTATCAAGGATCCTGTGTTAAGGCACTACACAAAAAGAAGTGCAAGGGTGGAAATTTTCTCATTACTTGGGTTCTATATCTTGATTCAGTAATTTGAGTTTCTCTGACAATGATGTGATAGCTAAAGCTAAGTGTCAGGGTTCCAACTTTCCCCATGTGGCTTCCCTTTACATCTCCTTTGAGTATTTGCTGTCCCTAACCCTCAATTGGCCCTCCCTGTTAGTGATACACAGATTGAGTATGATGCACACTTGTAGGTGACACTCTAGGTGCCAAAGACAGCGGTTAGTCCTCTTGGCAATCCTGAATGGTAAACATAGATTTTTAAAATATTTTATTTATTTATTCATAGACAGAGAGAGAGGCAGAGGGAGAAGCAGGCTCCACGTAGGGAGCCCGACCTGGGACTCGATCCTGGGGCTCCAGGATCACACCCCGGGCTGCAGGCAGCACCAAACCGCTGAGCCACCGGGGCTACTCGAATGGTAAACATATTAACTCAATTTCACAAAGGAGGAATCAGAGGCTGAGAAGGAATGTGAGTGGCTCAATGTGATACAATTAAAAAGGAACAGGGCCAGGAATTAAACCTGGATTTGTCAGACCATGGAGTCCAACATCTTCCCAGTATCCCATCCCATTTGCTACTAAAGAGAGGGAAATAAATAGTCCTTCTATTTCACAGTTAGAGATGAAAGGCTTAATCACACCTTTCCTCTTTTCTTTTTTTTTAAATTGAGATTTAATTTACATCATTGTATAAAATTAAGGTGTTCAGTGTGTTGATTTGATGCATTTATATACCGCAGTATGATCATCACCATAGCTTTAGCTAACACCTCTGTTGCATTGCATAATGATCGTTTCTTCCTTATGGTGAGACATTTAGTCTTTTAGCAAATTTGAAGTGTGTAATGCAGTGTTGTTGACTATAATCACTGTGTTGTGCATTAGATCTCCAGAACTTACTCATCCTTTAGTCGCAAGCTTGTATCCTTTATCAGCATCTTCCCAATTTCCCTAGCCGCCAGCCCCTGGTAACCCCCATTTTACCCTCTGTTTCTATGAATTCAGCTCTTTTTAGATACCATGTGAGATAGCCTATGTTATCTGTCTTTCTCTGTCTGGCTTATCTCACTAAGCATAATGTTCTCCAGTTCCATCCAGGTAGCTGTGAATAGCAGGATTTCCTTCTTTCTCATGGCTGAATAATAATCCATTGTGTGTGTGTGTGTGTGTGTGTGTGTGTGTGTGTATCACCATCTCTATCCATTCATCCTTTGACAGGCACTTAGGTTGTCCATATTTCCATATTAAATAATGCTTCAATAATTGAGAGTGCAGATACCTCTTCAGATTCCTCTTTTCATTTCATTTGGGTAAATACCCAGAAGTAGGATTGCTGGATCATGTGGTAGTTGTATTTTAATTCCATGGTGGCTAAACCAATTTACATTCCCACCACCAGTGCACAAGGTTCCCTTTCTCCACATCCTCACCAACACTTATTTTCTTTTGTCTTCTCGATGATAGCTATTTTAATGGGTGTGAGGAGCTATCTCATTGTGGGGTTTTTTTTGAGATTTTATTTTTAAGAATACTCAAAATGGGAGTCTAACACCTAGATGGAGTCATGTTTTACCAACTGAGCCAGCCAGGTGCCTCTCATTGTGGTTTTCATTTGCATTTCCCAGTAATTAGTGATGTTCAGCATCTTTTCATGTATCTTCGTCCTTTCTGATATATGCATTTAATGCCAAAAATTTCCCTCTGAGTACTGCTTCAGCTGTATCCCACAAAGTTTGGTGTGTTGCGTTTTAATTTTTATTCAGTTGTAAATATTTTCTAATTTCCCTTGTGGTTTCTTCTTTCACAATGGGTTACTTGGAAGTGTGTTGTTTAATTTTCAAACACTTAAGGATTTTTTTCAGGTACCTTTCTGGTTTTGATTTATAACTTAATTCCATTGTAGTCAAAGAATATACTGTGCCTGAATTCAATCCTCTTAACTTATTGTGACTTGTTTTATGGCATTGAATATGTTCTGTCTTGGAATATATTGTATGTACACTTGAAAAGAAGTGTGTGTTTGAGTATGGTTAAGTGGAGAGTTCTATAAATGTCAATTACTTCAATGTGATGGTGGTGATCACATTGTTTTATCAGCTATTGAGAGAGGATTTTTGAATTCTCTAACTATATTTTATTTACTTATTTGTTTGTTTATTCATTTATTAAAAGCAAACTCTATGTCTAATGTGGGGCTTGAACTCATGACCCCAAGATAAGAGTTGCATGCTCTGTCTACTGAGCCAGCCTGGTACCCCACCAACTATATTTTCAGCTTTGTTTATTTTTCCTTTTGGTTCCTTCAGTTTTTTCTTCAAATATTTTGAAATTTTGTTATTAATGCATACACATTTACATCCTCTTATGAACTGTTCTCCCTTAATCTGTGCTAATATTCCTTGTTCTGATATTTACTTTGTCTAACAGTATAGTCACTCCAGTTTTCTCTAATCACTATTTGCATGAGGGGCTTGATCCCAGGACCCTGGGATCATGACCCAAGCTGAAGGCAGACGCTGAACCAAGCCAGGTGCCCTATATCTTCATCTTTTAGACAATATATAGTTGGGTTTTTTAAAAAATCTAATCTGACAGCCTTTGCTTTTTATAACTTATATTTATTTGTGTTTAATATAAAGGTCTAAACATACATAACTTTTATAGTCATCAACCATGTGGTCCAGGCTCAGATATGTCAGTTGAGACCTAGAATTTGAAAAAAAATCAAAATTTCAAGTTTTCCATTTCAATTTTTCAGATATCCAAAAGGGGACTCATAGACTATAGCAATCCTTCTCAAAATTCTCCTTTTTTCCTTCTGTGTTACAAAGTGTAACTGTTCACACTCCTTTCTTTTCAACTCTTCAGAAGATTGCTCCCAACAGTATCTTCAAAAGAGTGTTTCTGACCCTCTTGGAGGGTGATAGAGGGAAAGAAATTGAGTAGGCAAAGCTAGAGTCCTCTTTGGTCCATAGAAGGAGAGAAACATCTGGGAGCAATTATACATTAATAGACTGCATCGGGTTGTGTTCTCCCGCAGTTAATCTTACGGCTGTAAAGAGATGACCAATGTTTAAATTCCCACCATGCATTCATTCCCTCTTTTCACAATCCAGTATGTCCCTTGCCTATTTAACAGCGTCTGCTGTGTGGGAGAGGGTATAATTCCTCTCAGTATTTAATCCTCCACTCTCTCCAGACAATGTCTTTAGTAAAGAAAGAAAAAGAGCACAGAGGTGTGAGCTTTCATTCATTCAACAAACTTTTACTGGGTACCCACTATGTGTAAAGTGCTTTTTGGAGTGCTTTCTGGTAAGCAAGTCAGACAGAACTCCTGCCATCACAACACTTACCTCCTAGCCAAAGAGATGTACAATGAACAAACAAAATGTGTAAGTTCAAATGGTGCTTACGGGCCATGAAGAAAGTCAAGCAGAGAAGGGGAAAGAGAACAGTTGGGAGTAAGGTTAGGGGTGTTTTTTGCAAGTAGTCCAGGGACTTAATGATTTAAGGTAGCGAGCTGTGAGAATGTGTTGGGGAGATTTTCCAGGGAGGGACCAGCAAGCAAGACAGAAGAAGCTAAATGGATTCAAGAGGCTAGTGCGGATTGGACATGAGCAATAAAGGAGAGAGTGGAGACAGGAAGATGAGGTTAGGGAAGTGGCCAGGTACTTTTATTTTTTTATTTGTTTTAAAGATTTTATTTATTCATGAGAGACACACAGAGAGGGGCAGAGACATAGGCAGAAGAAGAAGCAGGCCCCGTAAGGAGCCTGATGCGGGACTTGATCCCAGGATCCCAAGATCAAAGGCAGATGCCCAAACGCTGAGCCACCTAGGTGTCCCAGCCAGGTACTTTTATATGGGGCCTGAACTGTTCAGGGTAAGATTCTAGAGCAGAGCTGTCCAAGAGAAATGTGTGAATTCTATTTATAATTTTAAACCTTCTAGCAGCCATGTTAAAAGAACTAAAAAGAAATGGCTATAATTAATATTTATAGTGTATTTTAAACCAAATATATCTAAAATTGTATCACATCAAATATGTAATCAATATAAAAACTTTATTAATGATATATTTGCATTATTTTTTCTTACTAAATGCAGTGGACTGAATGCTTGCATTCCCCTCCCTCAGTTTCATATGTTGAAATCCTGACTCTTAATGAGATGATATTTGAAGGTGGGGCCTCTGGAAAGTGATTAGCTTATGAGGGTAGAGTCCTCATGAATGGGATCCATACCTTTATAGAAGAGATCCCAGAGAGTTCCCATCCCCTTTCTCCCCTGTGTAGACACGGTCTGACAGCTTTCCATGAACCAGGAAGTGAGCTTTCACCAGACACCAAATCTGCCTATGCCTTGATATTGGACTTCCCAGCCTCTAGGACCATAAGGAAAAAATGTTTGTTACTTAAGCCTCCCAGCCTGCAGTACTTTGTTATAACAGCCTGAACAGCCTAAGGCACCAAATTTTTGTACTTGGCAGTAACAGTCACAGTTCAATTTGGAAGCTAGTTTTCATCCAAAATACTTCCACTATATTTAGATTTCATAAAATGTATAGCTGAAAAAGTAGACTGAAATGCCCACAGTCTTACCAATATAGAAGTTCTCTAATAAATTAATCAGGTATAAAATTAAAATTAAGTAATATTCAAATTCAAATTCAATAATATGAAAAATTCTGTTCTTTAGTGGTATTTGCCACATTCCAAGGGCTCAGAAGGCACAGAAAGCTAGTAGATATTGTATAGCACATGTGGCTAGTGGGTATCAATTACTGCAATGATTTCTCACTCTATATATCTCCACAGAACAGCCAGGGCGATTGTCCCTGGTTAGAGCCCTTAGTGGCTTCCCATGACATTTAGTAAATCCCAATGGCTCAAGTGGGACATTCACTTTGAGGCAGATGAAAAGCTCCCATGTTTACCAATATTTCTTCCTTCCATTACAATGATAGTAAAGAAGTATAAGAGGAAATCAATCCATGAGTGAAAGTAGATGTGGAAGAGCAGGGCTATATTAGCAAATCAAGTTTTGGTGAGCTTCTCTAAGATTGAAGGCAAATCAACAAAATTGATTGGTAAAGCAGAGAAGAAGGAGCCACAGCTTCAAGTACACAAGAAGCTGCAGGGGAAAAGAGAGATGCCTTCCATTTAAATGATCTCAGATACTTAAATGATTGGCTACAAAGACCTAGAGTGGGAAGAAAGGCACAAGTTCAAGGTAACTGATGGAAAACAGTGTGTAGGAGGTATGTGTGGATCAGCTGCTTCTCTTCTCTTCCCTCAACTTTGTGCATATTTTGGCAGTGTTTGTCCTAGGCAGTAGCTAGAGAACTCTTCTAAAGAAACCAAGTTATGTCCTGGGATGGCAGTAGTTAAAAGCCCAGAGTAGAACCTTATGCACTTGGGACACCTGGGTGGCTCAGTGGTTGAGTATTGGCCTTTGGCTTCGGGCATGAACCCAGAATCCCAGGGTCGAGTCCCACATCAGGGCCCGTGTAGAGCCTGCTTCTCCTTCTGCTTATGTCTCTGCCTCTCTCTCTCTCTCTCTCTCTGTGTGTGTGTGTCTCATGAATAAATAAATAAAATCTTAAAAAAAAAAAAAAGGAAGCTTTAGCATGGGGGTGAGAGAGGAAGTCTTCCTGCCTGCCTGTTGAAGTAGTCAGCCTGCACATACAGATCACATAATCAGCATTTTCATTCTGGAAAGAGATTGGTGATAGAAAAGAACCCAAGTAATTCATCTGGCTCCTCATATTCAAAAACACAAAAGGAAAAAAAAACACAAAAGGACAACCAAGGGCCATAAGATAGTTGCACAAAACCAACAGAGCCAAAATGAAGAAGACTTCACCCTAGGAGAACAGAAATAGTTCAGGGAACAGTGGTGAACTTTTTAAAAAGTTAAAATTGGGCAGTCCCGGTGGCGCAGCGGTTTAGCGCCGCCTGCAGCCCAGGGCGTGATCTGGAGACCCTGGATGGAGTCCCACGTCCGGCTCTCTGCATGGAGCCTGCTTTTCCCTCTGCCTGTGTCTCTGCCTCTCTCTCTCTCTCTCTCTCTCTGCATCTCTATGAATAAATAAATAAAATCTTTAAAAAATAAAAAGTTAAAATTAATATTCTCAGAGAAATTTGAGGAGACAGTGCATCTATAAAATATAAATAGGAGACTCTTAAAAAATACCCCATATAGGGGTGCCTGGCTGGCTCAGTCAGAAGAGCATGTGACCCTTGATCTCAGGGTCATGAATTTGAGCCCCACAGTAGGTGGAGAGATTACTTAAAAACCCAAATAAGTAATAAGTATTGGAAATATAATTCTAAAATGGAAAACTCAACAGAAAGGCTAGAGAAAAAAGTCAAGGGAATTTCTCAGAATGTAGAGCAAGAGGACAAAAAGAAATATTGAAATGCAGAGATGACCCACAAAGAAGAGCCAACATACATCTAATAGGAGTTTCAGATTGAGAGTAGAGAAAAAGTAGATCTCCCAGAAAGGAAAGCTCCATGTCTTCAAATAGAAAGGTCTCACCCTGTGCTAATCCATTTGAATGATAGCCATATCTTGGAGAAACTTCACAAGTCCAAAGATAAAAGAGTCCTAAAAAGATTCCAAAAAGAAAAATAAATCAGAAGTTGAGAACAATATTGGCATCACACTTCTTATCAGTTACACTATATACTAGAACACAAGGGAATAATGCCTTTAAAATTTCTGGGGGACAATGAGTTTGAGCCTCGAATTTTATAGCCAGGCAAATTAGCATTTAAGTGAGGAGCAGACTAAAGTTGTCTTTTTTTACTTCCAAGGACTGAGGAAATTTATCACTTATAGATCACTCCTAAAAGAACTGTTTAAGGGTATACTACAGGAAAATGAAATAGGCATCTAAAAAAGAGGAAGATAATTAGGTTGAAGGAGTTGGGCAATCATAGGAAATCCTAGAATGCAATAGGCTTGAAAAGGAAATAGTGTGAAGAAATCAGATCTTCTTAGAGACTGAAACAGGTTTATTACAGTATTACATTTAAAAAACCTCAGTATATTCCATTTTTCCTTCCAGAGCTACAAGTGTAGTGATGCCACCTTCTCCACTAGGTCCACACTCTTATTTGATCCTGTCACGAATGTTTTTTTTATATTATCAGTGCACTAGAGGTAATTCTTCTTTGGTTTTCAATGTTGGGAATTAAATTATAGACAAAAGTATGGAAAATGTAGCTAACATTAGAGAACAGAATATAAATGTTACAAACTCTGCCAATGAGAAGTAATGCTCGTTGAGAGGTACAAGTGCCGAGGACAGAAAGACAAAGGGAAGTTAAGTGAAGGGTGTTGAATCTTTTGCCTTACCGAGCAGAAAATTAAGACATACTGTGCGCGGGGTTGGAGGACTGGGCAGGGAGAACAGGGGAGAGGGCAGCTTGGGAAGGGTAAGACACTGAGCTCAGGTGCACAGGGATGAGGGCTAACGGGTGTGATCTGCAGGGAGGCGGGTGTCAAACGGCAGCAAACGAGTGTGAGGCTTGGGTTGAGCGGAAGGAGTGGGGACATGGGCGGAGCTTAGCATATTTCTGAGCGGAAGGGGCGGGGCAAGGGGAAAAGATGAACAGGGGGGAGGGGAGGGATGCCCTTTGCATCCAGCGCGCCTGCGCAAACCAGATGTGTGGGAGCTCACGCCGTCCTGCCTTCCCTCGCTTGGCCTGGCGCGTGCGGTGTCGTCGGCCTCGCCTCGCCTCGGCGGCGCCCGCCTGTTGGTTCTTTGTCGGCTTCCCAGCTGCCGCGTGACCCCCCGGGCCTGCAGCCCCGCCGCCGCCTGGTCCACTTGCAGCCCCTCCGCCGCCGCCAGCGCCCCAAATAGTCCTTGGTGAGGGGAAGGCCCACGCTTCAGGGCGGCGCGGAGCGGGGTGCGGGCGGGCGAGGGGCGCCCCAACGGGCGGGGACCTGAGGGCCCGGGGCTCCTGTGGGGCGGGGGTGCCCGGGAGGCCGCCTCCCAGCGGCGCAGACGGTAAGGGCAGAGCCGTGGCCGCCCCGCCCCGCCCCGCCCCGCCCGCCCGGCGCCTGCCGCCCCCGAATGCCCCTCAGCGGTGCGGACGCCCGTTACCTGCCCTCTCACCGGGGGACTCCTGGGCAGCCTCTGCGCTCCGGGGTTCCGAGGTCGGAGCTGTGGGGGAACCGTTAGAAGAGAGAGGCGCTGCCTTCCAAAGATCGAGGTTGGGTCGTCTGGAAAAGGAGGTCCTGCCCCCGAGGCTCTCCCTGAGGCGGCCTGAGGAGCACGGCGGGCGGCCCCGCTTCCTCAGGTGGACGCGGACGCGGTTGGGCCGCGAGTGGCCGGGCCGGTGAGCCGCACGCACCGACGTGGCTTCCGGTCTTCCCTCCCAGGACGGCACCGGCGGGCGGGCTCGAGGTGCTGTTTGTGACCTCCTCAGCGCCTACCCGCACGGTGGGTGGCAGATGCGAGGCCGTGGGGTGCCGCCCCGCCCATCCGGCGGCTGTCAGTGAGTAACCCTGCTTAGCGGGGGTGACGGCACGACCACTGTGGGGATCCGGCTTCATGACTGTGCGTGTCTGGTCCCTGTTTCGCACTTCTCTGGTACTGTGCCTTGCGTGAAGATGAGTGTGTATACCCACTTAAAAATGTTTAAATCAAGCCGAACCATTCATGCACGGTCTGTGATCACAGATTATTTTCTGAGCGTCCTGAAAGCTGATAAAGAATTTCAGGATGATGACCACGACCGTGGGAACAGCAGCGAGAGGGCAGACTGGGTGACGGAGATCCGGACATCAAGTGTATTTTATAGGAGTGAATGCATGTATCTTAGTGACACCAGCATTAGGAGGGTATGTATATAACGGTAAGGTAAGTTTATTTATTTATTTATTTTTTGGTAAGGTAAGTTTAGTTAAATGATTTTCTTTTTTAAAAAAGTTTATTTAGGGCAGCCCCCGTGGCTCAGGGATTTGACCCCGGCTCCGGCCCAGGGCGTGATCCTGGAGTCCTGGGATGGAGTCCACATGGGGCTCCCTGCATGGAACCTGCTTCTCCCTCTGCCTGTGTCTCTGCCTCTCTCTCTCTCTCTCTCTCTGTGTCTCTCATGAATAAAGAAATAAAATCCTAAATAAGTAAACAAATAAATAAATATTTATTTATTTGAGAGAGAGAGAGAATGAGCAGCGGGGAGGGGTAGAGGGAGAGAGAGAGAAGCAGACTCCCTGCTGACCAGGAAGTACAATTCAGGGCTGCCTCGCAGGAGGAGGAGATTATGACCTGAGCAGAAGGCAGACGCTTAACCAACTGAGCCATAGGGGGGTGGGGGGTGGCGGTGAGAGTTAAAAGAATCTTAACTAGTTTTATGTTCCATTAGTACTACCCCTTATTCTAATGAGATCCAGACTTTACTTTTCACTGTGAAAATACAAGTTTTTATTAATTTGCCTTCAATTTACCTGTACATTCTGGGATTTAGTCTCATTGTACTTTATTTGTACCTCTCATTGTTTATTGATTTTGTTATTCTAAATTGCCTTTCAAGTTTGAAGAATCACATACACCTTTGAATTTTATGTTATTCACTTTTTTTTTTAAAGTAGGCTTCATGCCCAGCATGGAGCCCAGTGCAGGGCTTGAACTCATGACCCTGAGATGAACACCTGAGATGAGATCAAGAGCTAGACGTTTAACCAGCTGAGCCGCCCAGGGGCCCCATACCTTTATTTGAATTTTGGTCACTTTGCCCATTATGGTGACTGTGGGCGACCGACCTAAACTCTGAACCTGTTTCCTTATCTATATAATGGGAACTTAAAATTACTCTCTTGAAGGGATGTTGTGGGGGAATAAAACACTGAACAAAGATAAAACACCCCCCAGCATAGTGCCTGAAACAGAGTAATCAATAGAAGTTATTGTTAAGAAATATGTGTATGTTAATATTCATTCATCAAGTATCATATTTATGTTATGTACCAAGTATTGTCAATGAACTGAAAATAGATCTCTGTCTTTATAGAGTGTAGAGGACTTGGATTCTGTTTACTTCAATATTGTATTTGCATTTTGAAATTTATGTTGGTGTGTTACGTTTCTCTAGAGAAACTGAGCCAATTGTGTATATTTATATATATATAGAGAGAGAGAGTGAGAGATTGACTGATTTTAAGGAATTGGCTTACAATTGTGGATGCTGGCAAGTTCAAAATCTAGGTAGAGGTCTCTGGCAGGCTGGAGACAGGAAAGAGTTGCAGTTTGAATCTGAAGTCAGTTAGCTGGTGGAATTAAACTCTCAGAAGAAGTCAGGGTTTTTCTTAAGACCTTCAATTGCTTGGATGTGGCTTACCCGCATCATGAGGGCAATCTGGATTAGTTAGAGTCTACTGATCTAAATGTTATTCCTGTCCAAAAATTACCTTCACAGATCTAGTATGGCATTTGACCAAATATCTGGGTATTGCAGCCTACCTAAGTTGACAGAATTAAACTGTCATGATGGAGTAAAATAAATTTTCAGAGGGAAACCATGAAAAGGATTTGATACCTCTAAAATTTAGAAGTATGAATACAGTGGGAAATTGAAATCTTATCCATTTAAGATTCACCTTCTCAGGACATGTGGGTGGCTTGGTTGGGCCTCCATTCTTTTTTTTTTTAATATTTTATTTATTTATTCATGAGAGACACAGAGAGAGAGAGAGAGGCAGAGACACAGGCAGAGGGAGAAGCAGGCTCCATGCAGGGAGCCGGGACGTGGGACTCGATCCCGGGTCTCCAGGATCACACCCTGGGCTGCAGGTGGCGCTAAACTGCTGCGCCACCAGGGTTGCCCTTGGGCTTCCATTCTTAATTTCAGCTTGGGTCGTGATCTCAGGGTTAGGAGAGTAAGCCCTGCATCAGGCTCTGCGCTCAGTGGGTTGTCTGCTTGGAATTCTCTCACTCCCTCTCTACCTCCTACCCATGCATATGTCCACACACTCTCTTGCTAAATAAATAAAATCTTAAAGAAACAAAAAGATTTACCTTCTTTGTTCACTGGTGGTAAGTCCACTCTTAGACCCTTTAAAGAACTCTGGCCCATCAGGACACAGACTTAATATTTTGGTTTCTTGTTCCACCAAGACCATGTTCTGCTGTCCATTTTGAACCTTTTTCTTCTCTGACTTGGATGACTTTGTGCTTAAGCTTCTGATGCCTGCCTCTATGTGTTCCAGCTAATGACAGGAAAATGGTTTATCTTTGTCTTGGTTAGGGAGGACTATTGAACTATAGGAGTCTTTACCGTAAAAAAGACTTTAGCACCTAATTTTCTGAACCATTTATTTGACATTTATCATTTTCATGGAATAATGCTGTGTTGGGAAGTGGTAGCTCATTTTGATGACTGAACTCTATTGCCCTATCATGTGACTTAAGTTTTAGCACATAAAGTTGTCACATTCAAAGTAAAGTTGATTCTTATTACTTGGGGTAGTTGTGTTTTATAAAGTTACCATGAACACTGAATTAGTGAATACTGAACCATTGCTCCTAGGAGAAATACCAGGTTACATTCCTGTGAGCCTCTGGTCAACATTTTTGTCAATCTATCAATATATAACCTTGTTTTATGTGTGTTTCTGTTAAAAGTTACCTTATTTAATATGTATTAATGGGACGCCTGGGTGATTCAGCGCCTGAGCATCTGCCTTCAGCTCGGGGCGTGGTCCCGGAGTCCCGGGATCGAGTCCCGCATTGGGCTCCCTGCATGGAGCCTGTTTCTCCCTCTGCCTGTGTCTCTGCCTTTTTCTGTCTGTGTCTCTCATGAATAGATAAATAAAATCTTTTTTAAAAACCCCCAAAAACCCAAAATGCTATTTGACCTCAACATTGCATGATTCAAAATTTTTTGTCACTCTGCATGTCTGTGAGTGATGTGAAAAGTGTTGCATTGGTTTTGGGTTTGAAAATAGTTTTAGTGAGTTTAGGAGTATTTGTAGACATAGTACCTACAAATAATGACGATTAAGTTTTATTCTTATTTTTAATGATTTTATTTATTTATTCATGAGAGACACAGAGAGAGAGAGAGAGAGGCAGAGACACAGGCAGAGGGAGAAGCAGGCTCCATGCAGGAAGCCCAAAGTGGGACTTGATCCCGGGTCCCAAGGATCACACCCTGGGCTGAAGGCGGCACTAAACCACTGAGCCACCTGGGCTGCCCAGGTTTTATTTTTAAATAAAACTTCTTTTGAGAAGAAGTAAGTGGAGAAACCTCATCCCCTGAGGTTGGATTTTTGAGAACTAACTTTAAAAATGTGAGTTTGACTTTGGGGAATAAATGAAATAGTGCAATTTTTGGCTTAAAATGATATTTAAAAGATATTTTATTTATTTATTCATGAGAGACACACAGAGAGAGAGGCAGAGACATAGGCAGAGGAGCAGGCTCCGCTCAGGGAGCCCAATGTGGGACTCCATCTCAGAACTCCAGGATCATGCTGTGAGCCAAAAGCAGAGCTTAACCACTGAGCCATCCAGGTGTCCCAAAATGAAGTTTTTTAAAACAAACTTTTATTTATTTACTTCTTAAAGATTTTATTTATTCATGAGAGACACAGAGAGAGGCAGAGACATAGGCAGAGGGAGAAGCAGGCTCCTTACAGGGAGCTAGTTGTGGGACTTGATCCCCAGACCTAGGATCATTCCCTGAGCTGAAAGCAGACACTCAACCACTCAGCCACCCAGGTGTCCCTAAAATGAGATTTGATAATGACCTGGTGAAACTGACAGAGGGAAACTACAAAACGATTGTAAAATATTTTGATAGTGGTATCATTGGTGGATTAGATAGAACTTTCACTATCCATTTCCCGGAGATGTACTTTATTGGCCTACGTTTGAAAAACAGTTACTCGTTAGTGGTTATATATATTGCCTATCTGTCTCATATTCACAGCCAGATTTAAAATTCCTTGAGGAAGGGTAAGGTATGATAATGTTTTTAATCCTTAGGTGTAGCATTGTGAATAAATAAAAATACTTGCTTTGATCAGAAGACTGAAATGACTCCCTCTTTGCTATAAACAGGTATTTATTGAGCTTCTATTATGTAGTCTATACATAGGAGTATGGATAGTTCCTATTCTGTTGTTTTTATAGCACATAGCTGAAAACTATGTGAGATTTGTTTTGTTTGTTTGTTTTTTAATATACCAATTGAGTGGTTAAGCTGCTGGTAAGACAAATAGGATTCATCTCACTTGCCAAATTCATCTTTTCTAGTAATGGCTCTCTGTAGTGCTGTGTTGAGGAAGATTATAAAAGAAATGGAATAACTTCAATCAGCAGTGTAAATAAAATATATCATCTATACTGATTCAGCATATCAATTTTTCTTTGATAACGTTTGGCAAAGAAATTCATAGAGATTGTAAATTAAGGTCTTTATGTAAGGACTTAGAATTGCATAATTTATTAATTTTTAAGCGTAATGAACACAGTAAGTTTTAAGCATGGTGTATACACAGTATTTGTGGTAGATATTCTTAGATTCTTAAAAGAAAGGTTGATAATTATGAAATATTTCTATTTAGAAGGGTAAAGTGAGTTATTTTTCAATACAGAAAAACCATTTTCTGTAGAAAGTTCTATTTATTTTTAAAGTTCTGTTGCTATGGCAAATTGCTGAATTTGGGTAAATCACTTCTAGAATTCTGTTTCCTTTTCTGTAAAATGAACAGGTTGACCTAGACCAGTGATTTTTAACTTTCTTCTTTATTCGAATTGATATATCATTATTGAAATATTTTGCAATTTTCCATGTGAACAGGGCATTTTGATTTTTTAAAATAGTAACCCGGGATCCCTGGGTGGCGCAGTGGTTTGGCGCCTGCCTTTGGCCCAGGGCACCATCCTGGAGACCCGGGATCGAATCCCACGTCGGGCTCTGGGTGCATGGAGCCTGCTTCTCCCTCTGCCTGTGTCTCTGCCTCTCTCTCTCTCTGTGACTATAATAAATAAAATAAAAAAAAAATAAAATAAAATAGTAACCCGAGTTAGTAAGAATTAAACTTTGTAAATCAAGTATTAATGTATTTAAAAGTATTTAAGAATTAATAATTATATAAAATTGATCCTATTTACAATTCTTCATGAATAAACATGTATGCATAATATTATAATAGTTGGGTTGGCCCTACAGTGGGTAAAATGACTTCTCTAATGTCATCTATATTATGTTAGCCTTCATTTTCTCATGTTCATCACTACACTGTTGCCATCATACTTTTACTTGGCATCACTTAGACTTCCACTCGATTCTCCTCCATCAAGACCTTGCTTTCTTTTTTTTTTTTTTTTAACTTTTTCAGCCTTTCTACCTTATCCACTTTATTTAAATGTTCTATTGCCAATACCTTTAAATTATTTGCCCTTTTATTTTTTTTTGTTTGTGTGCCCTCCAAAATACAAACCATGGGTAAATCGTAGTCCCTCAATTTTGGCTTGGGCAAGTGCTGCACAGGAGATCACAGAATCAGACTATTAGTGCTATTAGAAATCCATTGTCTCTAAACTCATAACCCTGCAGTGCTTCTTAAAACTCTTTTCTGTTTTTCTTTTGGTCAAAGTGGCTAATTTAAATCTCACGTATCTTGACTTTTTATTTTATTAGCTTTCTATTCAATCTTAGCGAACTATTTCATTTTCTTATTTATAGAGAAGTTGTAACTATTCCTTAGTTATTGCCCCCTATTTATAAATATAGTTGAATTCTACCCATCTTTCCTCTAGTGGCAGTAGAAGGAGAATTACCATTATAAGGCTGATCTGTTTGCCTATGCTGGGTCCTACATCTTTATCCTATGGGATACAAAGCTCTAGAAATTGTCTAAATTTGATTCCTCACTACTGATTCTATCTCATATAATTTAAGTATGCTCAGCTTCCAGTCTTTAAAAAAGAAGAAAAAGCCCTAAGATCCCCCTTTAATATAAGGATCCAAGTTTTTTGGTAGCTTTATTGTAATACTTGCTTTATTATGGTGGCCTGGAAGTGAAGCCAAAATATCCAGTTAGCCTGTAATTGAAAATTTATTTCTGCTTCTATCATTCCATTGATGCTGCTATCCAAAGTCATCAGTGGTTCTGTCACTAAATCTAGTAGATAGTTTTTAGTCCTTTTTTGCAGTAGTTGGTATTATTTATTCTGTTTTTGAAATATAGGCATACCTCAGAGATATTAAGGGTTTGATTCTAGACCATCACAATAAAATAAGCCAAATGAATTTTCTGATTTTCCAGCTCATAATGAAATTTATGTTTACACTTCACTGTAGTTTATTAAATGTTCAGTAGTATTACATCTTTAAAAACAATGCACATACCTTAATGTAAAAAATAATATTGCAAAAAAAAATCCTATAATCTCAGCTTTCAGCAAGTCAAAATCTTTTTGTTGGTGAGGAGGGTCTTACCTCAATGTGAATGGTTGCTGACCAGGGTGCTGGTACTTAAGTATGGAGTGGCTGTGGCAACTTCTAAAATAAGATAACAGTGAAGTTTGTCCCACTGATTGGCTCTTCTGTTCACAATTTCTCTGTAGCATGTGATGTTTTTTGATAGCATTATTCTCAAAATAGAATTTCTTTTGAAACTGGATTCATTCTTCTGTAATGCTGCCACTGCTTTATCAACTAAGTTTATGTAATATTCTAAACTTTTTGTTATCTTTTCAACAATCTTCACTGGGGTAGATTCCATCTTAAGAAGTCACTTTCTTTGCCTATCCATAAGCAGCAACTCTTCATTTTTTTAAAACTTTAATCATAAGATTGCAGGAATTCAGTCACATCTTCAGGCTCCACTTTTAATTCTAATTCTTTTGCTGTTTCCACCATATCTTCAGTTTCTTCCTCCACTGAAGTCTTGAACTCCTCAAAGTCATCAATAAGGGTTGGAATCCACTTCTTTCAAACTCCTGTGAATGTTGATATTTTGACCTTTTCCAATGAATCATGAATGTTCTTAATGGCAAAGAATAATGAATCCTTTCCAGGTTTTCAATTTATTTTTCCCAGATTCATCACAGGAATCATTGTCTGTGGCATCTGCAGCTTGTCATGTTATTAAGTAGTAAGACTTGAAACTCATAATTATTCCTTGACCCATGGACTGCAGAATGGATGTTATGTTAGCAGTTATGAAAACAACATTCATGTCCTTGTACACCTCCATCAGAGCTGTGGCTGACCAGTTGCATTGTCAATGAGCAGTAATATTGTGAAAGAAATTTTTTTTCCCTGAGCAGTAATTCCTAGCAATGTGCCTAAAATACTCAGAAAACCATGTTGTAAACAGATGTGCCTTCATCCACGCTTTGTTTATAAACACTGGCAGAGTTGGCCTGGGACAGAAAGCCAAGATATGGTTAAGTCTCTATTAATTATGCAGTAAGAGGGAATCAGAATAATGTGGTATACTCTGAAGGTAAGCTTAGCTCCAAGGGACTAGGAATTCTCAACTTACTGCTCACTGGTTCCCTTTAATGGTTTTCCAGATCTGCTGTCAAATTTTGATTCATGTACACAATGCGTTTTGATTATAGCTAAGTGTTCAAGCATACCTTGGAGATATTGTCTGTTTGTTTCCAAACCACTGCAATAAAGCAAGTCAAATTTTTTGGTTTCACAGTGCATGAAAAAGTTATGTTTATATTATAGTGTAGTCTCTTAAATGTGCCATTGCATTATGTCTAAAAATACAATGTATATACCTTAATTAAAAGATATGTTATTGCCAAAAATGTTAACAACTGGGGCCTTTGGGTGGTGCAGTTGGTTAAGCCTCCAGCTCTTGGTTTTGGCTCAGGTCATGATCTCAGGATTGTGAGATTGAGCTCTGCATCAGACTTTGCTCTCAGTGCAGAGTCTGGTTAAGACCCTCTTCTTCTGCCCCTACCTCTTGCACACTCACTCTCTCTCAAATAGATAAATAAATCTTTAAGAAAAATGCTTACCATCATTTGAGCTTTCAGTGAGTCAATCTTTTTGCTGGTGAAGGGTTTCGCTTCAATGGCTGCTGAAAGTTGGGGTGGCAGTGGCAACAGTGAAGTTTGCCTCATTGATAGGCTCTTTCTTTTACAAATCATTACTCTGTAGCATGCAGTGAGTAATAATATTTTGAAATATTACCAAGCAGTAGATCTCAATAGTGGGCTTAAAACATTCAGTAAACCATCTTGTAAACAAATGGGCTGTTATCCAGGCTTTGTTGATCCATTTATAGAATAGAGCATAGGCATGGTAGATTTAGAATAATTCTTAAATGCCCTGGGATTTTGAGAATGGTAAATGAACATTGGCTTCAACTTAAAGTCATCAGCCCCATTTGCCCCTAACAAGAGAAGAGCCATCCTGTGGTTTGAAGCCTTTTATTTTTTTAAAAAATTTTTTATTGGTGTTCAATTTACTAACATACAGAATAACCCCCAGTGCCCGTCACCCATTCACTCCCACCCCCAACCCTCCTCCCCTTCTACCACCCCTAGTTCGTTTCCCAGAGTTAGCAGTCTTTACGTTCTGTCTCCCTTTCTGATATTTCCCACACATTTCTTCTCCCTTCCCTTATATTCCCTTTCACTATTATTTATATTCCCCAAATGAATGAGAACATATAATGTTTGTCCTTCTCCGACTGACTTACTTCACTCAGCATAATACCCTCCAGTTCCATCCACATTGAAGCAGATGGTGGGTATTTGTCATTTCTAATAGCTGAGTAATATTCCATTGTATACATAAACCACATCTTCTTTATCCATTCATCTTTCGTTGGACACCAAGGCTCCTTCCACAGTTTGGCTGTCGTGGCCATTGCTGCTATAAACATCGGGGTGCAGGTGTCCCGGCGTTTCACTGCATCTGTATCTTTGGGGTAAATCCCCAATAGTGCAATTGCTGGGTTGTAGGGCAAGTCTATTTTTAACTCTTTGAGGAACCTCCACACAGTTTTCCAGAGTGGCTGCACCAGTTCACATTCCCACCAACAGTGTAAGAGGGTTCCCTTTTCTCCGCATCCCCTCCAACATTTGTTGTTTCCTGCCTTATTAATTTGCCCCATTCTCACCAGTGTGAGGTGGTATCTCATTGTGGTTTTGATTTGTATTTCCCTGATGGCAAGTGATGCAGGGCATTTTCTCATATGCATGTTGGCCATGTCTATGTCTTCCTCTGTGAGATTTCTGTTCATGTCTTTTGCCCATTTCATGATTGGATTGTTTGTTTCTTTGGTGTTGAGTTTAATAAGTTCTTTATAGATCTTGGAAACTAGCCCTTTATCTGATATGTCATTTGCAAATATCTTCTCCCATTCTGTAGGTTGTCTTTGAGTTTTGTTGACTGTATCCTTTGCTGTGCAAAAGCTTCTTATCTTGATGAAGTCCCAATAGTTCATTTTTGCTTTTGTTTCTTTTGCCTTCGTGGATGTATCTTGCAAGAAGTTACTGTGGCCGAGTTCAAAAAGGGTGTTGCCTGTGTTCTTCTCTAGGATTTTGATGGAATCTTGTCTCACATTTAGATCTTTCATCCATTTTGAGTTTATCTTTGTGTATGGTGCAAGAGAGTGGTCTAGTTTCATTCTTCTGCATGTGGATGTCCAATTTTCCCAGCACCATTTATTGAAGAGACTGTCTTTCTTCCAATGGATAGTCTTTCCTCCTTTATCGAATATTAGTTGACCATAAAGTTCAGGGTCCACTTCTGGGTTCTCTATTCTGTTCCACTGATCTATGTGTCTGTTTTTGTGCCAGTACCACACTGTCTTGATTACCACAGCTTTGTAGTACAACCTGAAATCTGGCATTGTGATGCCCCCAGATATGGTTTTCTTTTTTAAAATTCCCCTGGCTATTCGGGGTCTTTTCTGATTCCACACAAATCTTAAAATAATTTGTTCTAACTCTCTGGAGAAAGTCCATGGTATTTTGATAGGGATTGCATTAAACGTGTATATTGCCCTGGGTAACATTGACATTTTCACAATATTAATTCTGCCAATCCATGAGCATGGAATATTTTTCCATCTCTTTGTGTCTTCCTCAATTTCTTTCAGAAGTGTTCTATAGTTTTGAGGGTATAGATCCTTTACATCTTTGGTTAGGTTTATTCCTAGGTATCTTATGCTTTTGGGTGCAATTGTAAATGGGATTGACTCCTTAATTTCTCTTTCTTCAGTCTCATTGTTAGTGTATAGAAATGCCACTGATTTCTGGGCATTGATTTTGTATCCTGCCACGCTACCGAATTGCTGTATGAGTTCTAGCAATCTTGGGGTGGAGACTTTTGGGTTTTCTATGTAGAGTATCATGTCATCGGCGAAGAGGGAGAGTTTGACTTCTTCTTTGCCAATTTGAATGCCTTTAATGTCTTTTTTGTTGTCTGATTGCTGAGGCTAGGACTTCCAGTACTATGTTGAATAGCAGTGGTGAGAGTGGACATCCCTGTCTTGTTCCTGATTTTAGGGGAAAGGCTCCCAGTGCTTCCCCATTGAGAATGATATTTGCTGTGGGCTTTTCATAGATGGCTTTTAAGATGTCGAGGAATGTTCCCTCTATCCCTACACTCTGAAGAGTTTTGATCAGGAATGGATGCTGTATTTTGTCAAATGCTTTCTCTGCATCTAATGAGAGGATCATATGGTTCTTGGTTTTTCTCTTGCTGATATGATGAATCACATTGATTGTTTTACGGGTGTTGAACCAGCCTTGTGTCCCAGGGATAAATCCTACTTGGTCATGGTGAATAATTTTCTTAATGTACTGTTGGATCCTATTGGCTAGTATCTTGTTGAGAATTTTTGCATCCATGTTCATCAGGGATATTGGTCTGTAATTCTCCTTTTTGGTGGGGTCTTTGTCTGGTTTTGGAATTAAGGTGATGCTGGCCTCATAGAACGAATTTGGAAGTACTCCATCTCTTTCTATCTTTCCAAACAGCTTTAGGAGAATAGGTATGGTTTCTTCTTTAAACGTTTGATAAAATTCCCCTGGGAAGCCATCTGGCCCTGGACTCTTGTGTCTTGGGAGGTTTTTGATGACTGTGAAGCCTTTTAAAACAAATGTTAGGGCAGCCCTGGTGGCGCAGCAGTTTGGCGCCGCCTGCAGCCCGGGGCGTGATCCTGGGGACCCTGGATCGAGTCCCACGTCGGGCTCTCTGCATGGAACCTGCTTTTCCCTCTGCCTGTGTCTCTGCCTCTCTCTCTCTGCATCTCTGTGAATAAATAAATAAATAAAATATTTTTAAAAATGTAAAAAAAACAAAAACAAAAAACAAATTTTAAATTCAAGTTAATGTATAGTTTTGGTTTCAGGAGTAGAGTTTAGTGATTCATCTCTTATATATTACCCAATGGTCATCCCAACAAGTGTCCTCCTTAATGCCCATCACCCATTTAGCCCATCCCCTACCTGCCTCCCATCCTGCAACCCTCAGTTTGCTCTCTAAGGTTAAGAGTCTCTTATGGTTTGCCTCCCTCTCTGTCTTTATTTTTCCTTTCCTTCCCCTATTTCATCTATTTTGTTTCTTTTTTTTTTAAAGATTTATTTATTTATTTATTCAGAGAGAGCGAAGAGAGAGGCAGAGAAGCAGGCTCCATGCAGGAAGCCCGACGTGGGACTCGATCCCGGGTCTCCAGGATCACACCCCGGGCTGCAGGCGGCGCTAAACTGCTGCGCCACTGGGGCTGCCCTCTGTTTTGTTTCTTAAATTCCACATATGAGTGTAATCATGTGATATTTGTCTTCCTCTGACTGACTTATTTCACCTAACATAATAACCTCTAGTTCCATCCACATTCTTGCAAATGGCAAGATTTCATTCTTTTTGAGGACTGAGTAATATTCCATGGTGTGTGTGTATGTGTGTGTGTGTGTGTATATATATATATATATACACACATCTTCTTTATCCATTTATCTTTTGATGGACATCTGGGCTCTTTTCATAGTTTGGCTATTGGAGACATTGCTGCTATAAACATTGGGGTACATATGCCCCTTCAGATCACTACATTTGTATCTTTGGGGTCAATACCTAGTAATGCAATTGCTGGGTCATAGGGTAGTTCTATTTTTAACTTTTGGAGGAACCTCCATGCTGTTTTCCAGAATGGCTGTACCAGTTTGCATTTCCCACCAACAGTGCAAAAGTTTCCCTTCTCCACGTCTTCACCTACATCTGTTGTTTCCTGAGCTGTTAACTTCAGTCATTCTGCCAGGTGTGACGTGGTATCTCATCATGATTTTGATGTGTATTTCTCTGATTATGTGTGATGTTCATCTTTTCATTTGTCTGTTAGTCATTTGTATGGCTTCTTTGGAGAAATGTTCATGTCTTCTGCCCATTTCTTAACTGGATTATTTATTTTTTCAGGTGTTAATTTTGATGAGTTCTTTATAGATCCTGGATACCTGCCCTTTATCCAATACATCATTTGCAAATATCTTCTCCCATTCAATTGGGTGCCTTTTAGTTTTTTTTATCATATGGGAAAAACAAAACTTTTTTGAATGACATTTAAAAAGAACTAAATGAGGGACGCCTGGGTGGCTCAGCAGTTGGGCATCTGCCTTTGGCTCAGGGCGTGATCCCAGAATCCTGGGATCGAGTCCCACATCAGGCTTCCTGCATGGAGCCTGCTTCTCTCTCCGCCTAGGTCTCTGCCTCTCTCTCTGTCTCAATAAATAAATAAATAAATAAATAAAAATCTTTAAAAAAAAGAACTAAATGAATGAGAAGGAATATCATGCTTGTTGATGGAAAGATGATATTGTAAAGATATGTGTGATATCATAAAGAGATATATATTTAGATACTAAGATATAGACATTTGAATTCCTAATTGATAGTACAATCCCCGTTAAATTCTAAAAGGTGTGTGTGTTGAATTCAAAGATATTCTAAACTTTTCATGTAAGTGAAAAAGGCCAAGCATAGCCAAGAAGAGAATAAAGTAGAGTCACTTGTTTTCCCACATAAAACTTATAATAGACCTGTAGCTGTCAAGATAGTGGTTATTAGTGGAGAGATGAACAACAAAAAAATAAAACATTGGAGCAAATTGCAAAGCCTGGTATCAGACCCACTCATATATGGAAGCTTGATTTTTAACAAGGTTATACCACAGAGCATTGGCCACAAGGGCATTGTTAGATATTGTTGGATAAACCCCTTTATTATGATATACTGTTCTGCATTTCTTATTACGGTCTTTGGTTTAAAATCTAGTTTGTATAAGTATGGCCACTCTAGCTATCTTTTGATGTCCATTAACATAAATGCCTTCCCCCCCCCTTTCAATCTGGAGGTGTCTTGAGTCTAAAATGAGTCTCTTGTAAGCAGCATATTGATGGGTCCTGTTTTTCACTTATTCTGATACCTCTTTGTCTTTTGACTGGAGCATTTAGTCCATTTCCATTTAGCATAATTATCGATAGACATGAATTTAGTGCCATTGTGTTACTTGTAAAGTCACTGCTTCTGTAGATCATCTCTATTCCATTCTAGGCTTTGCTGCTTTTGGTCTCTCTTTCCCACTCAGAGGGTCCTCTTTAATATTTATTGCAGGGATGGTTTAGTGTTCATGAACTCCTTTAGTTTTTGCTTGTCTTGGAAACTCTTTTTTATATCTCCTATTCTGAATGATAGCTTTGCTTGATATAGTATTCTTGCCTGCATAATTTTCCTATTCATCATGTTGAATATATCATGCCACTTTCTTCTGGCCTGTCAAGTTTCTGTAGACAGGTCTGCTGCTAAACTTATGTGTGTACCCTTGTAGGTTAAGGACCTTTTGTCCTAGGTGCTTTCAGGAGTCTCTCTTTATCTTTGTATTTTGCAGGTTTCACTATAGGTCTTGGTGTTGACCTCTTTTTGTTTATTTTGAGGAATATTCTCTTTGCATCTTGGACTTGAATGCCTGTCCTTTTCCAGATTAGGGAAGTTCTCAGATATAATTTGTTCAAATAAACCTTCTGCCCCTTTTTCCTGCTCTTCTTCTGGGACTCCTATGATATGGATATTAACATGCTTTGTAGAATCAGTGAATTCCTTAAGTCTATATTCGTGATCTAATAGTCTTCTTTCCCTCTTCAGCTTCATTATTTTCTATAATTTTATCTTCTGTATCCCTATTAAATTCTCTGCTTCTTCCATCCTTGTGATTACATCCAGTTGGTTTTGCATCTTGGTTTTTTAAATTTCAGCCTGACTAGTTCTTAGGTCTTTTATCTCTGCAGTCAGAGTTTCTCTGGTGTCTTCTGTGCTTCTTTCAAGCATAGCTAGTATTTTCATGACTGTTGTAAGTACTTGTTCAGATATATTGCTTATATCTATTTTGAGCAAATCCTTGGCTATGATTTCTTCTTGATCTTTCGTTTTGGAGAATTCCTCTGTCTCATCATTATGTCTAGGTTTCTGCCTTTTGTGTGTTTTGAAAGCTTATTAATGTTTCTTGCTCCTGAGAGTATACTGTGTCAGGAAGGGGTCATATACTGTCCATGGCCTGCTGCTTCAGGAAGTGTTTCTGATGTGTGCTGTGTGCACTCTGTTGTTGTGTTTTGGCTACTCTTTCCCACAGGTTAGTCCTCTGCAGAGTTCCTCCTTGCTTGCAGTAGGGAGTGTTTGGACCTTTCCCTAGGTGCACTTCGATTTGTTAAGGTAAGTCTGATTAAAACAAAACAAAACACCTGATCCAAGGAAAACGAAAAGGCAAGCAAAGAAAACTATAAGCCTGATATCAAAGAAAAAGGAAAAAGGAAAAAAGAAAAAAGAAAAAGAAGCCTGATTCAAAAAATGAGAAAAGGAAACCAATCAACAAACAAAACCAATAAGCCTGATTCCAGAGAAAAATAATACAACAAAATTAAACTTAATAAAATTTAAAAAAGAAAAAAGCCTGGTCATATTTCCACCAGAACTGAAGCTGAAATTTTGGAGCATTCTGTGATCAGTTGACTTAGTACATGCTGGGGGGCCTAGGTCATCTTGAGGGAGAGAGGCCTGCTGTGTTGGTTCAGCCTTTGTAAAGCCTTTGCCTTTGTAAAGATGCCCTGTGGGGTGCAGGGGGATGGGGTTTGTTGTAAGCAACTCCAGCCTCTCCTGGAGGCACTGTTTCTCTTTGAAGTCCAACTGTGCTTGTGGGCAGAGGGGTGGAAGATGGTATTACCTTGCCCTTTTGTTCCCAGGGAGGGGAACTCACCTCAGCCACTGTTCAGGAGGCCCTCACAGTAAAGTGAACAATCACCTCTACTGTGTTCCAGGCTTTCATCAGATCCCTACTCTAAACCTGTCTGTGTCTGTTAAGTTTCTTTCCTTAAATTAAATGAACTAATGTCTGCTAGTTTCAGACTTTTCTTCTACAGCTTCCTCACCTCTCTCAGCTTATTTATAGGATTGAACAGGGTTAGGGCCTTGGTTTGGATTAGGTTTTGGCTTAAAGGAATGTTGTGGCTGGTTTTGATTTTTTAAAGATTTTATTTATTTGAGAGGAGAGAGCAGGAGTATGGAGGAGGGACAGTGGGAGAGGGAGAAGCAGACTCTCTACTGAGCAGGGAGCCCGATGTTGGGCTCTATCCCAGGACCCTGAGTTCATGACTTGAGTTGAAGGCAGCCACTTAACCAACTGAGCCACATAGGCACCCCTGGTTTGATGTTGTATCCAGACCACTAAAACTTTATCCATATCAGCAATAAGGCTGTTTTGTTTTCTCATTATTCATGTATTTATTGAAGTAGTGCTTTTAATTTCTTCAAAAACTTTTCCTTTTAATGCATAACTTTGCTAACTAGCACAAGAGGCCTAGCTTTGGTCTGTCTCAGCTTTTAACATACCTTCCACACTAAGCTTAATACTTTCTATCTTTTGGTATGAAGTAAGAGATGTGTGACTCTTCCTTTCTCTTAAACACTTAGAGCCTATTGTAGGGTTATCAAAATGGCCAAATTTAAGTATTGTTGTGTGTCAGAAAATAGGGAGGTACAAGGGGAGGAAGAAAATGAGGGGGGAACAGCCCATCAGTGGAACAGTCTATACACACACATTTATTGATTAAGTTTGGCATCTTATATGGGTATGGTTCATGGTATCCCCAAACAATTACAATAGAAACGTCAAAGATCACTGATCACAGACAATGACCATAACAAATGGCAATAACGTGGTACGCCTGGGTGGCTCAGTGGTTGAGTGTCTGCCTTTGGCTCAGGGCGTGATCCTGGAGTCCCAGGATCAAGTCCCACATCAGGCTTCCGGCATGGAGCCTGCTTCTCCCTCTGCCTATATCTCTGCCTCTTTCTCTCTGTGTCTCTCATGAATAAATAAATAAATAAATAAATAAATAAATAAATAAATAAATTAAATAAATAAATAAAGTCTTTTTAAAAAACTGCATTAACAATGAAAAAGTGAAATAGGGATGCCTGGGTGCCTCAGTGGTTTGGCACCTGCCTTTGGCCCAGGGCATGATCCTGGAGTCCAGAGATCAAGTCCTGCATCGGGCTCCCTGCATGGAGCCTGCTTCTACCTCTGCCTGTGTCTCTGCTTCTCTCTCTCTCTCTGTGTCTCATGAATAAATAAAATCTTAAAAAAAGAAAAAGAAAAAGTGAAATATTGTGAGAATTACCAAAATGTGACAGAGATATGAAGTGAGCAAATCTATTGGAAAAACGATACTGATAGACTTGCTTGATGCAGGGTTGCTGCAAACTTCCCAATTTGTAAAAAAAACACGGTATCTGTGAAAGCATAATCTGAAGCACAGTAAAATGAGGTATGCCTGTAATATCTTCAGTGGTATCATATATATCACACTTTTTATTTACCTCCCATTATTTTGATTATTCTTTCTTTTTTTAAATTGAAATATAATTGACATATAACATTATATTAGTTTCAGGTGTACAACATAATGATTTGATACTTGGAAACACTGAAATCATCACCACAGTAAGTCTTGTTACCATCCATCACCATACAGAATCATAACATTTTTTTTTTCCTTATGACGGGAACTTTGAAGATCTGTTTTCTTAGCAACTTTCAGATATGCAGTACAATGTCATGGACTTTGGTCACCATGCTATATATTATATTTCCATGGCTATTTATAACTGGAATTTTGTACCTTTTTTTAAGATTTTATTTATTTATTTGAGACAGAGCATGCGTGAGTAATCACAAGAGAGCACAAGTGGTGGTGGGGAGGAACAGAGGGAAAGGGAGAAGCAGACTTTCTGCTGAGCAGGGAGCCTGATGCTGGGCTCAATCCCAGGACCCCATGATCATGACCTGAGCAGAAAGCATACACTTAACCAACTGAGTCACCTAGGCGCCCCTGGAATTTTGTATTTCTTGATCCTCTTCAGACATCCCTACAACCACAAATCTGTTTCCTGTATCTATGAATTTTGGTTTGTTTTGTTTCATTTGTTTTTGTAATCCACATATAAGTGAAATCAAACAGTATTTGGTTTTGTCTAACTTATTTCACTTAATAGCTTAAACCCTTAAAGTCCATCCATGTTGCACACAAATGGCAATATTTTATTGATTTTTAATGGCTGAATAGTATTTCATTGTATGTATTTATGTATATATACCATATCTCATATGCATATATACTTTATTTATTCATCTATCAATAGACACTTGGGATGTTTTCCTATCTTGGCTATTGTAAATAATGCTGCGTAGGGGTGCAAATTTATGATTGCATGTCTTGAAGTATTTACCTTTCCCTCAGATAAGTGCCCAAAAGTGGAATTCCTGGATTATATTGTAGTTCTATTTTTTTTAATTTATTTATAAATATTTTATTTATTTATTAGAGTATGAGTGCATGAGCAGGAGGTGGGGCAGAGGGAAAGGGAGGGAGAATCCCAAGCAGAATACCTACTGAACACAGAGCCCGATGTCAGCTCAGTCTCACAACCCTAAGATCATGACCTGAGCCAAAATCGAGTCAGGTGCTTACCTGATTGAGCCACCTAGGCTCAATCTAGCCACCCTGATAGTTCTATTTTTAACTTTTTAAGGAACCTCCGTGCTGTTTTCTGTAGTGGCTGTACCAATTTACACCCCGCCAATAGTGTGTGAGGGTTTCCTTTTCTCTACATCCTTGCCAACGCTTGTTATTTCTTATGTTTTTGATAATAGCCATTCCAACAGGTATGAGGTGATAGCTCATTGTGGCTGTAATTTGCTTCTCCCTGATGATTGGTGATGTTGAGAATCCTTTCATGTGCCTGTTGGCAATCTGTATGTCTTTTTTGGAAAAATTTTCATTCAGGTTCCCTACCCATTTTTAAATTGGATTGTTGTTGTATTGAGTTGTATGAGTTCTTTATATGCTTTTAATATTAACTTCTTATTGGATGTATTGTTTGCAGTTATCTTCTCCCATTCAGCAGGTAGGCTTTTCATTTTCTAGATGATTTGCTTTGTGCAGAGCTTTTTTAGTTTGATGTAGTCCCACTTGTTTGTGTTTGCTTTTGCTGACCTTGCCTTTGGAGCCATGTCCAAAAAGTCATCACCAAGACCAATGTTAAGGAGTTTTACTGCCTATGTTTACTTTACATAGGAGTTTTCTTTGTTTAGGAGTTTTATGATTTTAGGTCTTACATTAAAGTCCTTAATCCATTTTGAGTTAATTTTTGTGTATACTATAAGGTAGTGGTCTAGTTTCATTCTTTTGTGTGTGTGTGACAGTCCAGTTTTCCCAATACCATTTGTTGAAAAATCTCCTTTCTCCATTGTATATTCTTGCTTCCTTTGTCTTTAATTAATTGAGCACATATGCATGGATTTATTTCTGGGTTCTCTATTCTATTCCATTGATCTATGTGTTTATTCTTATGCTTATTACATAGTGTTTTGATTACCATAGCTTTGTAATAAAGTTTGAAATCAGGGAGCATGATGCCTCTAACTTTGTTATCCTTTCTCAGGATTGCTTTGGCTATTAGAGATCTCTTGTGTTTCCATCCAAATTTTGGGATTGTTCTATTTATGAAAGTGCCATTGGAATTGAGACAGCTTTGAAACTAGGTTGCTTTGGGTAATATGGACATTTGTATAATATAAGTTCTTCCCATTTATAGAAAAGGAATATCTTTCCATTTATTTGTGTCTTCATTTTTTTTCATCAATGTGTTACAGTTTTCAGTGTAAAGATCTTTTGCCTCCTTTGTTAAATTTATTCCTAGGTACTTATTTTTTTTGCGGTTATAAATGGGATTGTTCTTAATTTCTCTTCTGATAGTTCATTGTTAGTATATAAAAATGCAACAGATTTTGTATGTTGATTTTGTACCTTGTAACTTCACTGAATTTGTCTATTCTAACCATTTCTTGTGTGTGTATCTTCAGGGTTTTCTATACATAAAATCATTTGTCTGCAATTAGGAAGACTTTTACTTTTTCTTTTCAATTTTGAATGCCTCATTTTTTTTCCTTGCCTAATTGGTCTGGTTAGGACTTCCAATACTAAGTCAAATAAAAGTTTGATTATTCTGTTAGTCTTAGCCTCTCTTTCCTTCTGTTTAAAATTTATTCTATCTATATATTCTCATCCCTTTGGTGACTTAGTTACTATCTGTTAATTACTCCCAAATCAATTTTTCTTTTTTTTAAAGACTTATTTATTCATGAGAGACAGAGAGAGAGAGAGAGAGAGAGAGAGAGAGGCAGAGACACAGGCAGAGGGAGAAGCAGGCTCCATGCAGGGAGCCCGATGCGGGACTTGATTCTGGGACTCCAGGATCATGCCCTGGGCCAAAGGCAGGCGCTAAACCGCTGAGCCACCCAGGGATCCCCCCAAATCAATTTCTCTATCCTAGAACTTTCTTCTGAAATCCAGATAGTTATGTCTTTTGACCTAGCATTTTTCTTTTGGTTATTGCATAGATATTTCACATTAAAAATATCCAACCTGAAATCTTTCTCTCCTCTTCTTCCTGTATTCATTCATTCATTCATTCATTCATTCATTCATTCAGTATTTGAACACCTCATGTATACCACTGTTAGGTATTGGATATATAATAGGAATTAAATAAATAACATCATTGCCCTAACTCAGTTTAGAGGGGGAGACAGACAAACATGTAAACTTAAATATATAATCACAAATGAGATATGAAGAATAGCCAGGGGACCTAACAGAAGTTAGGGCAGGGGGAGTCATTGAAGATATGTTTGATGGAATGATAAATAATTTGAGACCTAAAAGATAAAGAGGTGGAGAGTGGAGGAGGAAGTTAAATTTTATACAGAAGGAACATCATGCAGGAAACACTGTGTAGCAAGATCTTGACATTTTATAGAACTTAAGAAAGCTATATAACCTAAAGTGTTTTGGTAAGAGGCAAAGTGTTGTGAGAAGGTGATATGGGGTAGGGGGGAGCCAAATCATAGATGGCCTTATAGATCATATTACAGATTTTAACATTTTTATTAAATGTACAAGAGAGCTATTTAAAGGGTTTTGAACACAAAAATGATAGGATCTGGTTTTAAGAATATAACACAAGTAATTTAAGCTTATTAAATATAATTAGAAGTTAATCATGTTTGCCTTGAAGCTCAAAAGCAAGATACCACGATTTCTCTTTTAGCTGCCTATACCAGAAATGAACATAAGAACTGTCCTTGAGGATCCCTGGGTGGCTCAGGGGTTTAGCGCCTGCTTTTGGCCCAGGGCACAATCCTGGAGTCCCAGGATCGAGTCCCATGTCGGGCTTCCTGCATGGAGCCTGCTTCTCCCTCCTCCTGTGTCTCTGCCTCTCTCTCTATGTCTATCATGAATAAATAAAAAAAAAAAAATATATATATATATAACTGTCCTTGATGGTCTTTTTCTTTTTCTTTCTTTTTTTTTTTTAAGATTTTATTTATTTATTCATGAGAGACACAAAGAGGGACAGAGACACAGGCAGAGGGAGAAGCAGGCTCTATGCAGGGAGCCCAATGTGGGACTCCATCCGGGACTCTAGGATCATCCCCTGAGCCAAAGGAGATGCCCAACGGCTGAGCCATCAAGACGTCCTGATGGTCTTTTTCTTTACTATAGCCCTAATCTCATCATGTCTTATTGGATTTACATTTTTAACTTACCTTACATTGGCCACTTTCACCCAGTTCCACCTTCACCTCATAACATCTCTTAACTGTCCTCCTAACTGTGCTCTAGTTATATTCAAATACTATCCTACTAGTATGTGAGTTTTTAGATTGTCTCCAGCCTTGACACAGATAACTACCGTCCCTAGAATGCTTTCTCCCTCCTTCTACTCTTTACCTCTCCAATTTCCAATTTGGTTTGGAAAATTACTCACTTCTGTTCCTCTCTCAAGTCTCAGATTTAACATGTCCTTTGGGAAACTTGTCCAGCTTCTGTTCCTATGATATCCTCAGCTTACTCTTAATATAGATGTACTCTGTTCAAGAACTTGTCTAATTCTGGTTTACTCTTTCTTATAGGTTGCAGTTCTTTGAAGTCTCATCCCAAATAAAGGGAGCTTCACCCATTTGCTTGATTCCCTTGTTTCCTCTGTGTTTCTCCTGTACCGCATTTCCTTTTTTGCTCTACCTTGGTTGATTCTGGGTTCTAGTTCCTATCTCCCTACTCCTGAGAGGGTGTCAAAAGCACCTCTTCCAGAATTGGCAAATGCAGGGGTTACCTCTCTTAATCTCCATATTTTGCAGTTTTTAATCTGGTAAGTCTTCAGAGTCTTCTACTTTCCTCAGTATCTTCAAACATGTTTAAAATATTTTGTTCCATTTGTCTACTTGCTCAGCAGAAATGTTGGTCTGACTTCACTATGTTGCCATTTCTAGAAGTAGAGGCTCTGGCATATGTTTTGCAGTATATAACCTTGTGATCTAATTTTCCAGATTTTGACATATTTATTAATCTGTTTTTTTCTTTTTCTCTTTTTTATTAATCTGTTTTTAAAACTATGGGTAAAGTAAGTGAAAAGTGCTCTCTAGGGACACCTGGGTAGCTCAGTGGTTGAGTGTCTGCCTTTGGCTCAGGGCATGATCCTGGGTTTGGGGATCGAGTCCCGAATCAGGGTCCCTGCAAGGAGCCTGCTTCTCCACCTGCCTGTGTCTCTGCCTCTTTCTGTGTGTCTCTCGTGAATAAATAAGTAAATCTTTTTTTTTTTTAATGTGGAGATTTTTTTTTATTGGAGTTCAATTTGCCGACATTAAATAAGTAAATCTTAAAAAAAAAGTGCTCTCTCTATAAAAAATGGAGAATTCAAAATTCTCTAAATTTTTTTTTAAGTTTTAATTGAAGTATAACATAAAAATGTACAAGTCATTAGTATATGTCTCATGTATTTTACAAAGTTAATATAGCTGTGTAACCAGCACTCAGAGAAACAGATTACCAAGTTCCAAGAAGCCCTTTTTGTTCTCCCTTCCAATCATTAGGCTCCTAAAGATAACTCCTATCCTAACATCTAACAGCATAGATTAGTTTTTTTTGTTTGAACTTTTTTTTTAAATTTTTATTTATTTATGATAGTCACAGAGAGAGAGAGAGAGAGAGAGAGAGAGGCAGAGACACAGGCAGAGGGAGAAGCAGGCTCCATGCACCGGGAGCCCGACGTGGGATTCGATCCTGGGTCTCAGGCAGGCGCTAAACTGCTGCGCCACCCAGGGATCCCTGTTTGTTTGAACTTTATGTGAATGAATAGTACAGAACATAATATATTACTCTGTCTTCATTAACTCAGTGTTATGTATGTGAAATTTATCCCATGTTGTCATTTAGGCCTTATCTAAATAGATTTACTGTAGGTGTAAGAAAATTAGATAAAGGTGGACTGCATACATATGTTCCAATTGCAAATAAATCTGCAGAAAAATTCACCTCAGTAGTCACAATAGATGGATGTTTTGGTAGTAGGGAATTCCAGGCTCAGTTTCAACATATACAAGGTGTGGGAAAAGGGTCTGGGATAATCTTCAGGGCGCTTTGGAGAGGAATTCCACTTAGCTGCTTAGCATGTCAGTCCCCTCCCCTCCCAATAGACTTTAAAGAAGCAGCTTTGTTGATACATAATTCACATACCATACAGTTGACTGGCATTGGCTTTTTGCTATAGCTGTAAACATGGTCACTGGGCCTAAAGAGACTGGGATTTTCTCCAGGTAGCTACTGACTTTTAGAGAGGATAGAGAGCTTCTACAATCACTGTTTGGCCCTAAATGTGACATACTCTGTCTCCCCCCCCCCCCCTTTTTAAGATTTTATTTATTCATGAGAGACAGAGGGAGAGAGAGAGGCAGAGACATAGGCAGAGGAAGAAGCAGGCTCCATGCAGGAAGCCTGATGTGAGACTTGATCCTGGGACTCTAGGATCACGCCCTGAGTCTAAGGCAGATGCTCATCCACTGAGCCACCCAGGCGTCCCTCCCCTTTCTTTATCAGAGTCAGGTCACAGTAAAAATAAAAGCATAGAAATCTTCAAGTATAGAAATGATCAGGCTACCAAGTTTCACCAAATACTTGAGAAAAATCAATACCATGAAAAAGAATTACCAACTTTAAGAAGTCAAAAAACTAATACAGAAAAACTCAGTTAATATAGCAAGCAGAGAAAGATTTTAGAACAACTGTATTCTTACAGATTTGAGAATGTTGCTTTCTTACAGATTTGAGAATATTGCATCTTTGACTATGAAACAGATCTTGGATATTGTGATTGTTAAGATGAACAATACCTGGGCTAAATAGCAGAGTGACACAAAGTATAAAATAGTTGTAAGAGCAAGCTGTGAAATTCTTTGAGAACATAGAGGAAAGGTCAAGGGATTAGAAATGGTGAAAAAAAAAAAAAAAGCACATGGAATATAGATTCAGGAATTCAGTATCTGTCTGATAGGAATTCCAGATAGAATAGAGAAAATGGAAGGGAGGAAAGAAAGGAATCAAAGAAGAAAATTTTCCCAGAGCTTGAAAGGACAAAATCTTCACACTACAACAATGCAACGAGTGCAAATAAGAATAAGTCATGAAAGGCCTACACCTAAATACATTATGGTGAAATCTGAGAAGACAAGGGATAAAGAGAAGTTTCTAAAAAGCTTTCAAACAGAAAAAAAAGGCATCTACAGAGAAATAATCAGTTGTCTTATTGTAACAGTCTTTGAAAGCAATGAAACAACATTTTTAAAGATAGGGAAAATTAGTTTTGAACTGATCAGAATATTGTACCTAGCTCCCAAATCACTTAAGTGGGAGGGAAAAATAAAGATTTTTAAAAAACGTACAAGGCCTCAAAGTTTACCACTCGGGGTATTTCAGTTGGGTTGTGGATTGTAGAAAATGATCCTTTCCTTTCTTGCTCATGCAAAGATCTTTTTTTAAGTTTCTAAATTAATTAAGGATACAGGTGATGTTATGAATGAGGTGATTGCACGGAGCAGAGCTGATGGAATATATCTTAGTGCATCATTTCATGGCCCTCAGATTCTTAATGGGATGTGCAGCTGTTGGAGATGATATTCAGGTAGAAAAAGGTTCTGTTGGATCTGGGAAAACTCAAGCCTTCCTGTGCATTTGCCCATTTATTCTTGAGGTTGAGGTTACCGTCAGAAATAATATATGTGCTTCCATCAGTGGGAACAAATACTTGGCTCTCTTGATTCTTAACCAAAAGATAGTATTACCAACATAAAATCTCCTCTGGGAAGAGGAAGCAGTGGTGTTCAATGTTCCTGAGCCTCTTATTTCATAGAAATTTTCTTTTTTCACAGCCCATCTAAATGTCCAGTAGACAAATGAAGAAATGTTCAGTGTTCAACTCATTAGTGACTAGAGAATTGCAAATTAAAAGAGAAACGTGCTACACAATTACTTGAATGACTTAAATTTTTAAAAACGTCTATATCCAGTAAGAAGCAAGGACATGGAGCAACAAGAGCAGATGGAAATATAATTGGTACAAACAGTTTAGTGTGTAGTAAAGATGAAAATGAGGCAGTCCTGTGACCAGAAATTTCACATTTAGGTATGTACCCAACTGAAATGTATCTACATTTGTCTAGGGAGACCTGAGTCATAATGTATATAGTGTTATTTATAATAGTTTCAAATTAAAATGACTCAAACACTTATCACCAAAAATTGAGAAGTAAGATTTTGGTATATTTGCACAATGAAACACAATATAGTAATGAAAATTAACAAAAGATAGTTGCATTCAACAACATGGAAGCATTTCAGAAACAGTGTTGAGGTATAAAGGCAAGACTGAAAAAAATATATACTTATATGCATTTATTTATGTGCATTTATTTAGGTAAGGTTAAAAATTAAGCAAAATGAAAATATCATGTTTAGAGATATATACTTAATGGGAGGGGTACAGGGTGATTAAAAAAATTGAACCTTTTAAAAAGTTATTACACAGTAACTGTATTATGTATTAGGATACACAGTACTCACCAAACTAGATTTTTTTCCTCTCATGTCTAAATATACACATAATGAGTCTTGAATACATTCTTTTTTTATAGAGAACATAGTGACAGGGATTCCATATTTAAACAAGGTAAAGAAGTATTTTCCTCCCATAGGCACAGGAAATCTCTAACAACTTGATTTTTCACCTCATTTCTATCACATCTTCTATTGGCTCCTTAATATCTTCTCTGAGAAAATGAATAAATACAAAAATAATATTTCACGGATTAGTATTGTATGTTCTATTTGAAACAGTGAGTGTGGATGAGTGGCAACCCAAATTTCTTGGGATACACTGAGAACTTTGTGTTGTATCACCCAATACTTACATCCTTGAAGATTGGAAGCACTGCATTATGGCCACCATTTCATCATTGGTGATAGGCTACAAAGAGTTTGGGCTAAATTAGCCCTCAGGATTGATATATATTATGGGAATAATTTTGAAGATTAGTAAAAGTATAAATGATATTGTGATAATTCCTTTATAATTTAGTTTTGACTTTATGTTCAAATATTTTTATTTAGTGACTAAATTTTCAATAAAATTCTGTTATTTAAAAATCACCCTTATGTCTCCTTACAAGGAGAAGCATGAAGGTAATTACTAAAAAAGTTAGGAAATTGTTACTTTTAGCGGGTGAGAAAGAGTTCTGATTCAAAAGGGCATTTTGCAGGCTTTTGTAGTGTTGGCAATATCCTATTTATGACCTGGATCATGATTACATGGGTGTTTGCTTGTGTAACAGTTCATTAAGCTGCACATTTATGTTTTACATACTTTCCTATATGTGTATTTTTAAAAAATATTTATTTATTTATTTATTTATTTGACAGGGTGTGCACAAGCAGGGGCAATGCCGGAAGGAGAAGGAGAAGCAGACTTCCCGCTGAGCAGGGAGCCCAGTGCAGGGCTCCGACCCAGGACCCTGAGATCATGACCTGAACTGAAGGCAGACACTTACTTAACTGACTTAGCAACCCAGGCGCCCCTGTATATGCATTTTTTTTCACAATACAGATGGCATTAAAGAACTTGGGAGGAAATAATTGCAGTTTATGTGTTTTATAAATATCTTTTTTTTTTTTTAAGATTTTATTTATTTATTCATGAGAGACACAGAGAGGGAGGGAGAGGGAGAAGCAGGCTCCATGCAGGGAGCCTGATGTAGGACTCAATCCCGGGACTGCAGGATCACGCCGTGAGCTGAAGGCAGGCACTAAACCGCTGAGCCACCCAGGGATCCCCTATAAATATCTTCTTAAAGATGACAATGTTAGAATGATCTTCTAGACCTTTGGTGAATTTGATTTATTAGAATTGGTTTCATTGAAGATAAAGAGATAGTATGGTTAGTATTTTTGAAATATTCTTTGAAGAAAAATATATAATAAGTAGCATACCAGTTTGTGGTTAGATACCTACATATCCAGTAGCAGAGAGAGACTTTGATTTTCCAGATAATGAGAAGCAGAATCTATTTCACATAGCAGGATTCAGTGTTTCTTGGACTAACCTAGGACTCAGTCATTAAATAGGGCTCTTTTCAGAAACTGGTCCTTACATTTGATGACTTTAGTTAATATTTTATTGAGAATAAACGTTAACAGTTCTTCATAATTAACATAGGAAATAAGATTCCCTTTTTTATTGAAGTGAGCCAAATGACATAGGCTTATTTCTAAGATTTTTACCTATAAGAATAATGTTGAGATAAAGACATTAAAGTATTGCTTAAGTATGCTTGCCATTTTTCTAGGTGAAATTACATTTCAGGAGCACAGTCATGTGAAGTATGCATGGATAAACTCTTCTAGGTAGGGACACCTGTCTGGCTCAGTTGATAGAGCATGTGACTCTTGATCCTAGGTTGTAAGTTCAGGCCCTGCGTTGGGTGTAGAGATCACTTAACAATAAAATCTAAAAGCAAAACAACAACTCTTCTGGGTAGACTTCAGAGAATCCTCAATTTTAGCATTTTCTTTAGAATCTTCTTTAGAAACAATTAAATTGAGCCAGTTTTTAAAAGCCACATTGTTATTAGAAATTCAAGAATTCTTTTTCTTGGAGGGCACTTGATAGCATAGATAACTATGTCTGGGTATTATATGTTGGCAAGTTGAATTTAAATAAAATATTTTTAAAAAAAGAATTATTTTTCTTTTGGTTGTGTGATTGGCTAGTTTTTCCCTAGAAAATATTTATACTTTGCCTGGCTTTCCTCTCATTCCTCAGTTTTCTTTAAAGTTTCAATCCTTGGTCCTCTGCTCTTCTCTATGCATGCTATTTCACTTAGGGAGCTACTGTTAAACCTTTACTCTTTCAAAAAAACTTTAAATATTCATTTGAGAGAGAGAAAAGAGAGAAAGTGTGCATGAGCAAAAGGAGAGGTAAAGGGAGAAGCAGACTCACCACTGAGCTGGGAGTCTAATGCGGGGCTCAGTCCCAAGACCAGAGATCATGCTGACTGAGCCACCTAGGCGCCTCTCAGCCATCACTTTTATGATCATCATTTCTAGGCTTTACCTCCCATTCAAACTCCAGTCCAATTTTTTTTTAGATTTCTTTGGGATGCGTAAATGTTCCATTCTACCATTACTTCAAGCTAAATGTCTTCTAAACAATTCTTATAACCCATGACTAATTTCTTTCAAACCCCCAGTTTCCACCAATAGTTCTATTCAATATGCTCAAGAGAGAAAGGCTGTTTGGCTATGAAATCTATTATCTCAGGGGCAGTCTGGGTGGCTCTGGTTTAGCGCTGCCTTCAGCCCAGGGCATGGCCCTGGAGACCTGGGATTGAGTCCCATGTTGGGTTCCCTGCATGGAGCCTGCTTCTCCCTCTGCCTGTGTCTCTGCCTCTCTCTCTCTCTCTCTGTCATGAATAAATAAATAAAATCTTTTAAAAAAATCTATTATCTCATTGATCATCAGTTTTGTTTAGCTTTTGCTAGCTAGGTAGTTATCTGCACTGAAGTTTCACACACACTGGAATAATAATAATAATAATGATACTTCATCATTAAGTACTTAATAAGTTACTTGTATTAACTCATTTTATCCTCATATCAATACAGATTGATGATTATTGCTTTATTCAGCTTCATTTTAAATTATATATGAGAAATAAGAGTTACAAACAAAAAAATGCAGTTTTGCTGCCCTTTGTATTTATCTATGTGATTACCTTTATAGTACTGTATTTCTTCTTGTGGATTTGAGTACTTTGTTTACTTTTCAAGGACTCTCTTTAATATTTCTGGGATGATTGCTAGTGGTGAATTCTTTAGGCTTTTGTTTATTTGTGAATATCTTCATTTCATCTTCATTTTTTTTTTAAAAAAGATTGTATTTATTTATTAGAGTGAGCACGAGCAGGGGGAGTGGCAGAGGAAAAAGGACAAGCAGACACACCATGGGGCTCAATCCCAGGACCTGAGCCAAAGTCAGACACTTTTTTAAAAAAGATTTTTTTTTTAAAGAAGGTTTCATCTTTTTTTTTTTTTAATTTTATTTATTTATTCATGAGAGACACAGAGAGAGAGAGAGGCAGAGACACAGGCAGAGGGAGAAGTAGGCTCCATGCAGGGAGCCTGACGTGGGACTCGATCCCGGGTCTCCAGGATCGCACCCTAGGCTGAAGGCGGCGCTAAACCGCTGAGCCACCTGGGCTGCCCTAAAAAAGATTTTATTTACTTATTCATAAGAGACAACACAAAGGCAGAGACAGAGGCAGAGAGAGAAGCAGGGTCCCTGTGAAGAGTCTGATGGCGGCACTGTATCCAGAAGCCCAGGATCATGACCTGAGCTGAAGGCAGACACTCAACCACTGAGCCACCTAGGTGCCCCAATGTTAAATGCTTAACTGACTGAGCCACCCAGATTCTTCTTACCTTTATTTTAGAAGATAGATTTCCTGGACATAGAATTTTTGGTTGACAGGGTGTTTTTTTTTTTTTTTTTCTTTCAGTTTCCGGTATACATGGTTTCTGATGAGAAATCAGCTGTTAATGTTATTGAGGCCCACATATAAGTGAGCCTCTTGCTACTTTCAAAATTCTGTTTATCTTTGGCTTTTGACAGTTTGACTGTAATGTATATGTCTAGGTGTGGATCTCTCTGAATTTATCCCACTAGGCGTTTGTTGAATTTCTTGGATGGGTATTAATATTTTACATCCTATTTGGGAAATTTTCAGCCATTATTTCTTCAAATATTTCTGTATTTTTTTATTCTCTTTTTGAGACTTCCATTATCCATATGTTGGTATGCTCAATGACGTCCCACATTATCTCTGAGGCAGTGCTCAGTTGTTTAAATTCCTTTTTTTGTTTTTCCCCATAATGGGCACTCTGAACTGACCTTTATCAAGCTACCTGATGTTTTTCTTCTGTCTCTTGAAATCTTTTCCTGAGATTGTGTAGTGAATTTTTCATTTCAGTTATTTAAAAATTTTAATTAATTAACTAATTAATTTATCACATGTGAGCAGAGGGAGGGGCAGTGGGAAAGGGAGAGAAAAAAATCTGAACCAGACTCCTTGCTGAGTGTGGAACCTGATGAAGTGGTTGATCTTACAACCCTTAGATCAGGACCTGAGCCAGAACCAAGAGTCAGACCCTCAATTGACTGAGCCAGCCAAGCACCCATGTTACTGTCACTTTCAACTCCAAAATTTCTCTTTGGCTCTTTCAAAGTTTTCCTTTTTATTGCTATTTTCTAATTAGTGAGACATTGTTCTCATACTTTCCTTTAGTCCTTTACATGTGGTTTCCCTAGTTCATTGAATATACTTAAAAGTGCTGATTTAAGTCTTTGTCTAGACATTGGGCTTTCTCAGGGCCAGTTTCTATTGGTTGCTTTTTCTTTCTTGTGTATGGGTCATACAGTCTTGTTTCTTGACTTGTCTCATAGTTTTTTTGTTGTTGAAAATTAGACACTTAAAATAACGTAGTAACTGTGAATCAGGTTTTTCTTCTTTCCAGGGTTCATTTTTGTCATTGTTTGTTATAGCTTGTTTAGCTAATGCATTTTCTTAATTAAATATGTAAAGTCTGTATTCTTTGTTGTATGTGGCCACTAAAGTCTCTTGTTAGCTTAGTGGTTAGCTAATTATTGGATGGAGATCTAACTATTTGGAACTAATAAGTCTCCCAGTCTTTGCTGAAGATGTGTGTGTGTGTGTGTGTGTGTGTGTGTGTGTGTGTTGGGAGTATACCTTTAACTCTCAGCTGGGCAATTGAAAACTCTATCTTAGCCTTAACCTCCTATATAAGGTCTTATGATCAGCCAGAAATTAGAGATTAGGGCCTTCTCAGGTATTTCCTGATCATGTGCACACCTTTTAGTATATGCACAGCTCTATATGTGTGGATGGTCTTCTAGATTCTTAAGAGTAGGTTGGAGCTTTTCAAAGCCCCTATATCACTTCATTCTCCATCTTTTCCTTTTAAGCTTTTTGGATAGTCTATTATTTGCCCCAAATGCTATACACCCCCTCAGGCATCAGTGAAATTAAACAGTTGCCAGAGATTGTTTTTGCCAAGTACCTCAGGAAAAATCTTTCTGAGTTTGTATTTGGGCAAGCTCCAAGTCAGGTCAAATCCAGAAAACTTTGTAAGTGGGATCTTCCAGGAAACCATCAGGCAGCTAAAATAATGAGATTCCTCTTGAATTGGGCTTTGAAGAAACCCCAGGCTGATTCTGCCCCATCCAGTGGCTGCCATCTGCTAGTTTTCACTATAGTTGCAGTCTGTTAGTTTTCATGGCTGCCTCAGAGCAGGAGTGGAGAAGGGCCCTAAGTCAAGTTAAAATGCCACAAAGCTCTCTGTTCTTACCTAGACTCAGGGTTTTTTTGTTTGTTTTGTTTTTGTTTTTAAATACTGCCCAGATTGCTGCAAACCTTTTACTTTCCAGAGTTCAGAAAATGATTCTGACCATTTTTGCTAGTTTTCTTCTTGCTTCTATGGAGAAGAATTTTTTTTAAAGATTTTATTTATTCATGATAGTCACACAGAGAGAGAAAGAGGCAGAGACACAGGCAGAGGGAGAAGCAGGCTCCATGCATGGAGCCCGACATGGGACTCGATCCCGGGCCTCCAGGATCACGCCCTGGGCCAAAGACAGGCACCAAACCACTGCGCCACCCAGGGATCCCTATGGAGAAGAATTTTTAGAAATTCTTACTCTGTCTTCAGAACTTCTTACTCCCTCTTTTCACCGACATCTTCTCTGTAACTATGGAGAACATAGCTGCTCTATTTTATATGATGTGGGTATATAGAAGCATAAGATACATATTTTTGTGTGCCATGAGAATCTTGTGATTTGGTCCTATCTACTGGATTGGGTTAAACGAGTTAGGTGGGATGTTGCCAGGCACAAGATTGAGTGTAACCAGAAGACTTTAGTTAGCCAAGGGAATTCAAGGTAAGGCATTGAGGATAGTGAAGCAGCAACATTATGGGGAAAGCCAAAATTGGTGCTTAGATTATAATATTGCACATAAATTTGGAAAGGCACATAAGTTTTACAAATAAACTTGGAAAGGTGGGCAGACATAGAAGAACATATCATGTAATTGGTAGAGCCTAATCACATAAGCAGGCCCAGTGATAAGTTTAAGTCTGAGACTTTGAGTAGTAGACTGGACTAGAGAGCTCTATGTACCTGATGTCCACTGCATGTTCTGGGGGGAAGTGTGGTACAGGTATTGTGGCTTATAGGAGTTGCAACAGGTTAATCACTCGTAGTTTGATTGTCAAGGCAAAACCATAACAAAGCATTGAATATTTTAGGATTTACTGAATTTTTTTGTCTATAAATGTTGAAGGGTTTTTATTTATTTATTTATTTATTTATTTATTTATTTATTTATTTTTAAAAAGATTTTATTTATTATTATTTTTTTAAATTTTATTTATTTATTCATGAGAGACACAGACAGAGAGGCAGAGACACAGGCAGAGGGAGAAGCAGGGCCCATGAAGGAAGCCTGACGTGGGACTCGATCCAGAAACTTCAGGATCACACCCTGAGCCAAAGGCAGGCACTTAACCGCTGAGCCACCCAGGCATCCCAGATTTTATTTATTTATTCATGAGACACACACACACACACACACACACACACACACACACACACACAGAGAAAGAGAGAGAGAGGGGGCAGAGACACAAGCAGAGGGAGAAGCAGGCTCTATGCAGGGATCCTGATGTGGGACTCGATCCCAGGACTCCAGGATCACACCCTGGGCTGAAGGCAGGTGCTAAACCACTGAGCCACCCAGGGATCCCCCGTGAAGGGTTTTAGAGGAGAGGGAAATCAATAATAGGTGCAGTAGTCAGGAGAGTGTTCATGTAGGAGTGAAAGCTATTCTTTGTGTGTGTGTGTGTTTTTAAGATTTTATTTGTTTTGACAGCACAAGCAGGGGGAGTGGGAGAGGGAGAATCCTGATGTGCTCAATCCCAGAATCCTGGGATCATGGCCTGAACAGGGAGCTCCATGTGATGCTCAGTCCCAGGACCCTGGGATCATGACCTGCGCCAAAGGCAGATGCTTAACGAGTGAGCCACTTAGGTGCCCCAAAACTGCTCTTTGTTTTTTTTTTTTTTTTTTTTTTTAATTTATTTTTTTATTGGTGTTCAATTTACTAACATACAGAATAACACCCAGTGCCCGTCACCCATTCACTCCCACCCCCCGCCCTCCTCCCCTTCTACCACCCCTAGTTCGTTTCCCAGAGTTAGCAGTCTTTATGTTCTGTCTCCCTTTCTGATATTTCCCACACATTTCTTCTCCCTTCCCTTATTTTCCCTTTCACTATTATTTATATTCCCCAAATGAATGAGAACATATAATGTTTGTCCTTCTCTGACTGACTTACTTCACTCAGCATAATACCCTCCAGTTCCATCCACGTTGAAGCAAATGGTGGGTATTTGTCATTTCTAATAGCTGAGTAATATTCCATTGTATACATAAACCACATCTTCTTTATCCATTCATCTTTCGTTGGACACCGAGGCTCCTTCCACAGTTTGGCTATCGTGGCCATTGCTGCTAGAAACATCGGGGTGCAGGTGTCCCGGCGTTTCATTGCATTTGTATCTTTGGGGTAAATCCCCAACAGTGGAATTGCTGGGTCGTAGGGCAGGTATATTTTTAACTGTTTGAGGAACCTCCACACAGTTTTCCAGAGTGGCTGCACCAGTTCACATTCCCACCAACAGTGTAAGAGGGTTCCCTTTTCTCCGCATCCTCTCCAACATTTGTTGTTTCCTGCCTTGTTAATTTTCCCCATTCTCACTGGTGTGAGGTGGTATCTCATTGTAGTTTTCATTTGTATTTCCCTGATGGCAAGTGATGCAGAGCATTTTCTCATATGCATGTTGGCCATGTCTATGTCTTCCTCTGTGAGATTTCTGTTCATGTCTTTTGCCCATTTCATGATTGGATTGTTTGTTTCTTTGGTGTTGAGTTTAATAAGTTCTTTATAGATCTTGGAAACTAGCCCTTTATCCGATATGTCATTTGCAAATATCTTCTCCCATTCTGTAGGTTGTCTTTGAGTTTTGTTGACTGTATCCTTTGCTGTGCAAAAGCTTCTTATCTTGATGAAGTCCCAATAGTTCATTTTTGCTTTTGTTTCTTTTGCCTTCGTGGATGTATCTTGCAAGAAGTTACTATGGCCGAGTTCAAAAAGGGTGTTGCCTGTGTTCTTCTCTAGGATTTTGATGGAATCTTGTCTCACATTTAGATCTTTCATCCACAAAACTGCTCTTTGAATAACACGGTTTGGATAGTCAAGAAGTTAAATTGCATTGCGTACCTGCAGACATAAAGGTAGAAATGAATATGAAATGGAAAGTGCATGGGAACTCATTTTGAGTTACATCAAATTTCTTGGTGAAATAGTATTGGAGAATAAGAAAGTTTTTTTTAAATAAAGATTTTATTTATTTATTCATGAGGATATACAGAGAGGAGAGAGAGGCAGAGGGAGAAACAGGCTCCATGCAGGGAGCCTGACATGGGACTCAATCCCAGGTCTCCAGGATCAGGCCCTGGGCTGAAGGTGGCACTAAACCGCTGAGCCACCAGGCTGCCCCAAGAATAAGAAAATTTTAAAATAGGAAATTGTCCAGAACAGAATGATGAAAGGCTACTATGTGAAATGATTGCTGGGCCCTATTCAAATTAGACAACATGAATTAATGGTAGGTCTGTTCTATACAGTAATGTTTATGGTATTGTTTTCCTGTTCATGTCCTACAATTTTTGAGGAAAACAGAGGACTGATTTTATTATTAGACACTTAGTATGTGCCAAGCACCATGCTAAGCACTTTACATGTGTATTTAATCCTCACATCTGACCTTTTGAGGTAGTCATCGTCACCCAGTTTATAGATATAAGTAATTTAGTGTGTTAGTATGGCCCCTTTGTTTCCATGGAACCAAAATTTACCATAAGTAGTGGCAGTTTTATTGTGGGGGGCAATCCAGGTATTAGTTGGGGTCTTTCTTTGCAGTAGAGATCTGGTCAAATTGAATAAATTAGCTTTTCTTTGGTACTTACTTGTTCCTTTGTCATGTTTCTCATCATGCTTCTCTCAGACTCTACCCTGACATCTCTGACATGTTTTACCTCATATTATACTGAGCACAAAGCCCAGACTCTTCTTTTCACAAAATATCTACTTGCACCAAGACTTTTTCTTCTTAGCTAACTTTATTGAAGATTCAGGGGAGCATAGAAAAGTAAGATCAAGCATTGGACTGACATTTTTTTTTGGATAGACTTCTATTTTTCTGTCTCCACCTTTTTCTTCTCTTTTCCTTCCCTTTATCATGAATAACAGGAAAATTCCTTTTTTCCATGGCAGGATAGTTCTCCCCATACCCAAATCTATTAGACTTTCCTTTCCCAAGCATTTGTCAGAGTATTTAGACTAGAGTAATATAATTGACTTCCCAAAGGGAATTGTGGCTCCACTTTTTTTTTTAAGTTTTATTTATTCATGATAGACACACACACACACAGAGGGGGGCAAGAGACACAGGCAGAGGGAGAAGCAGGCTCCATGCAGGGAGCCCGATGTGGGACTCAATCCCGGGACTCCAGGATCACGCCCTGGGCCGAAGGCAGGTGCTTAAACCGCTGAGCCAACCAGGCTGCCCATGGCTCCACTTTTTAATATAAAATATAATATATTATATCATAATATGTTAATAGTTTGATATAATAATATAACAATATTTGCACAACTATAAGAAGATATGCAAATATATTAAGGAAATGTGTGCGAGTGTGTAGGAAACAGGAATCTTAGTTAATGGTTGTCTAGGAAAAGCTAAATTACTAGGCCTCAGGAAGAATGGGAACCATGACAAGCTGAGATAGAGCCTGGAATGAGATGGTCATTCATAATTCTTGGGAGTTTTAGGGGCCTTAGAAACAGAGTCTGTGGGTCTTTGTGTGGTATTCAGTCATTGACCTATCTCAGGGATCCCTACTTGCTTATGAATGTATCTGTGCTCTTCACTTGCTGTGATTAACTTGCTGATCTTTTAAACATTTTTATTTACCTTTCTGTGAGGGGGAATCTTTTTGGAAGGAATGTCTTAAATTCCTTTAGTAGAGGCTTTTCTGAGTAAGTATACCTAAGAAGCTGCTGTGTATCAGGCACGGTATTTGACAGATTTAGTACTTAGAGAAATTTAATATGCTCAGAGTTAAGCAGTGGCTGAGCAAGCATTTGAATGACAATTTATCTCAAAGGTTATATTCTTTTTATGTTCTTTTTTTAGGTTTGATTTGGGTATATAAATGACCCTATCCCCAAGGAGCAAACAATAAGTAGATGGTATAAGTATGTAGAATAAGTTAGCAGATAAATGCCATATGAATAGCACAGGGAGAGCATTCTGGGAGTTCAGCTGAAGGAGAATTATTTTCTGAATGGATGCTGAAGATTATGGCTAAAATAATCAATTGAACAGCAGAGTTAGGCTTCTAATATGTAGGGATGTACAGAAAAGAATTCCAGGCAAAGGGAATGACATGAATAAAGGCTTAATGATGAGAAGTCACAATGATCAATTTGAGTATTGGATAGGGTACTGAAATCTGTGGTACATACTACTTTAGGATGATTAATCTGGGAATAGCATGAAGGATAGATTAGAATAGAGTGAGATTAACATTAGGGGAACTACTAAGGAAGAAGTTTCAATGACTCAGATGTGAGATGAATTAAGAAGAAATGAATTAGTCTTTTGGTAAAAAAATATGACAAGAAAGAATTGAACTCAAGGATGATTCTAGAAGAGAAATGATATTACTTAAAGCCTGTATTAGCCTGATAATACTATAGAATACCATAGATTGGATGGCTTAAACAATGGGAATTTATTTCTCATAATTCTGGAAGCTGAGAAGTCAAAGATCAAGTTGCTAGCAATTTAGTTCCCTGGTGAGGGTGGCTGAAGATAGCTACCTTCTTACTGTGTCCTCACATGTGTGAGAGAAATAGGGTGAAAGAGAGCAAACTCTGGTCTACCTCTTCCTGTTCTTATAAGAACACTAACATTGTCGTAAGAGCCCCACCCTCATGGCTTCATCTAATCCTAATTACCTCCCAGAGGCTCCACTTCCCAATACCATCACATTGGGGGTTAGAGCTTTAACATGTGGATTTTGGGGGGGACACCATTCAGTCCATAGCAAAGCCTGATTATAGAGTATATGAATGAAGTATAATGGAAAATAAAATAATGTTGAGATTTCAAATCTAAGGGACAGTGAGAATAATGGCCCCCTTATGATAAATAAAATCTGGAAGAGGTATTGATGGGGGTAGAATAATAATGCCTGGTTTGTGTATTTTGAATTTAAGTTACTGGGCATCCCTGGGTGGCTCAGCAGTTTAGCGCCTGCCTTCTGCCCAGGGCGTGAGCCTGGAGTCCTGGGATCCAGTCCCACATTGGGCTCCCTGCATGGAGCCTGCTTCTCCCTCTGCCTGTGTCTCTGCCTCTCTCATTCTCTCTCTCTCTCTCATTAGTAAATAAAATTTTTAAAAAAAGAATTTAAGGTACTAATGGGACATCCAGATATAAATATCTATCAAATAGTTGAAAATATAAGCTTGAAACTAGCAGAGTGGCTGGGGAAAAAGAAAGATTTGAGAATATTCAATTAGTTGTAGTTGAAGCATGAGAGTAGATGATATATCTGAAGGAGGGAGAGATTTAGAGGAAAGATAAGAATTCTAAGGGTGATGCTTTGAGAAATGACTCCTATTTGGGGAGGGGGCTAGGATGTGAAAGATGAAGGAATCAATGGAGAAGTAGTCAGATTCTGCTTGGCCAAGATGGTATGAATTTATGAATTCAGTCTAAACTTATAGTAATGATAGATAAAACATGGCTGAGTTCAAAACAGGATAAATCCCAATTTATACTGGAAACAACTGAAATACAAATTTGTGAATAGGGTTGATGTCACAAGTCTGCTGGATTCCAGGCTGAAAGTAGGCATTTGTACTTTGCCTGCTCTTGCAGGGTAATGGGGGTTAAAGTGTTTCATGTAAGACAGGAACTAGAACTAAACTTACTACTTGAAGTCTCCTGCTTTTCCCAGCCCTGCTCCACCTCAGGAAAAGAGTCTGGAAAACCTGTTGGCTTCTGCTTGGGATACATAGAGCTTAGAGCACATTGTAAGTATAGAGATTCAGAAAGATATTGATACAGCCTTGGGACTTGGACTGAATCAAAGCTGCCCAATTACTTGTTGCTAGATTTGTGATATCTCTATTTAATAATCTTATCTGCTGGCATACAAGCTGGCTCAGTTCTGGCTGTCCAGGAAGTTATGTAGAAACAAAGTACATATTGCTTAGATACGAAGGGTTGAACACAGAGGAAAAGAGAAAGAAAAAAATAAGGGGTGCCTGGGTGGCTCAGGCAGTTGAGCATCTGCCTTCGGCTCAGATTATGATCCCAGAGTCCTGGGATCAAGCCCCACATTGGGCTCCCTGCTCAGAGCCCAGCCTGCTTCTTCTCCCTCTGCCTGCTGTTCATCCTGCTTGTGCTTTGTCTCTCTCTCTGTCAAATAAATAAATAAAATCTAAAAAAAAAAAACAAACAAAGCCTCTTACATAAGCTACATTGAAACAAAGATTCCACAAATAAATCTAATAGCAGGAAAATGGCCAAAAAATAATAAGAGGAATTCAATATAAATAAAATTGTTATTTATGGAGCAAGCTGTCAAAAACCTTAAAGCAAGTAAGTTTAGGATTAAATGAAGGACTAAAATTCATAGATAGGAAAAAATTATGAGCAAAAATCAAAGATACATGAAATGAGTACAGGTGGATATGACTAATACAATTAAATGTATGAAAATGAAAAAATTACATCACTGAAATTAAAATTTCAGTAGAGATGCACACCAGATTGGACACAAAGAGAATCAGTGAATTAAAAGATAATTCTGAGGAATTCACTCAGAATGCGCCATGAATGGTAAAAAAAAAATGAGGAATATGAACAAGCAATTAGGAGATATGGATAGAATGAGAGGTTATGAAACATCAAATAGAAGTTCCACAACAAGGGGGTGCCTGGGTGACTCGGTTGAGCATTCAGTTCTTGGTTTCAGCTCAGATCATGATCTTGGGGTCATGAGATTGAGCTCTGTATCAGGCTCCATGTTCAGTGGGGAGTCTACTTGAGGATTCTGTCCCTTTCCCTCTGCCCCTCGCCCTTCTCACTCAGTCTCTCTCTAAAATGGATAAATGAATCTTAAAAAAGAGGAAAAGTTCCACAACAAGAAAAAGGAAGAGGCATTAAATAAATATTTAAGAGAAATGGCAGACAGTTTTCCAGAATTAAAACATATCACGACTTTTCAGAAAGTGTACTCTCAATACCAAACAGGATAAAATATTTATGTGTTGACACTTCATAGTAGATCTGTAGAACATTGATGATCAAAATAATGTCTTAAATGCTACTGGGAGGGAAAAATGGATTATTTAATAAAAGGCAATTAGAGTGACAGTAAACTTCTCATCAATAGAGGATCCCAGAAAGCAATGAAATAATATCCTCAAAATATTGAGAGGAAAATGAATCTTTTACCCAGCTAAATACATATAAGAGTGTGGGTCAAAAGAGAAACATTTCAGTCTATGGAAATTCTCTAGCCACATACTTAAAAAAAAATATATACTTCAGTGCGGTGCCTGGGGGGCTTCGTCGGTTAAGCATATGATTCCTGATTTTGGTTTGGGTCATGATCTCAGGGACATGAGATTGAGCCCCTTGTTAGGCTCCGTGCTCAGCCTAGAGTCTCGTTGTCTCTCTCCCTGCTCTCTCTTTCTTAAATAAATAAATAAATAAATAAATAAATAAATAAATAGATAAATCTTAGGAAAAAAAAGTGCTTCAGTAAGAAAGAAGAGTGAACTCAGAAATATGGCATGCAAAAAATAGTTGTGAGCATAGAAATTGATAAAATATATTGTTAAATATGTTGATGAAATGAGTAAGCTTTATTTTAATGAGTTCTTTTTTTAAAAATTGTATTTATTTATTAATGAGAAGCACAGAAAGGGAGAGAGAGGCAGAGACACAGGCAGAGGGAGAAGCAGGCTCCATGCAGGGAGCCCAACGTTAAGAAACTCTAAATAACAATAACAAAATGGGGGAATCATGTTCAATTGCAAAGATGATAGAAATATTGATAGTTTGAGTTTGTTAGAAAAATCGTTAGTTCTGCATTTCATTTTAAAATCTGAAAAAGTAATCGGTGAAAGACTAGAAGCAGATTCTATGAGCAGAGGGAAAAAGAATTTTTTTATTAAAGTCAGATGAGAGAAAAGGAGAAAACAGTCTCATGCATATATAAACAGTTGATTTATGATACAGTTGGCATGGGATTAGAATTTGTTAGGGAAGAATTTAATAAATAGTTCAGCATGATATTTATCCATATGGGAAAAGGTAGACCCTACCTCACAGTATACTTTCAAAACAAACTTAATTTGTAATAAACACTTAAATGTAAAAGCAAAACTTTAAAACTTTTAGAATGAAATATAGGAAAATCTTACAACCTTGGAGATAGGAAATAATTTCTTGAACTACAAAAGCACAAATTATAAAGAAAAACATTGATAGATTTGGCTAAATTTACATTTTAAAGCTTGTGTTCAATAAAGACTGTTTAAACAAACAAAAGGCAAGCAAGAGCCAGGGAGAATATCTGAGTTTTCAACTGGTATCATTTTTCATTAGCTTGAAGGACTTCTTTCAGTATTTCTTAGAGTACAAATCTGTTGCTGACAAATTCTTTTAATTCTCTTCTTTTCCTCTGTGCTCATTTTGTTTTTTTTTTTTAAAGATTTTATTTATTTATTCATGAGAGACACAGAAAGAGAGAGAGAGGCAGAGACATAGGCAGAGGGAGAAGCAGGCTCTATGCAGGGAGCCCGCCGTGGGACTTGATCCCTGGTCTCCAGGATTACACCCTGGGCTGCAGGTGGCGCTAAACCCGCTGCACCACTGGGGCTGCCCCCTTTGTGCTCATTTTGAAGGATATTTCTGTTGGGTGTAGAATATTGCACTGACTGTACTTCTTCTTTTCGGTACTTTGAAGATGTGATCTTCTGATCTCCATAAATTCTGACTAGAAACCAGTGACTAATAGAATTTGATATTTTCCTGTATGTATTTGTCATTTTCTCTGGTTGCTTCCAAGATTTCCTTTTTATCTTTGGTTTTTGTCACTTGAAATCTGATGTACCTGGACATGATTTTCTTTGTATTTCTCCTGCTTAGATGTTTTCAAGACTTCTTGGATCTGTAAATTTTATTTTACCAAGTTGGGGATATTTTTCAGCCATTTTTTCTTATTAAAGATTTTATTTATTATTTGAGAGGGAGAGAGAGCAGGGAGGAGAGGCAGAGGGAGAAGCAGACTCCCTGTGCAGTAGGGAACAGGACAGGGGCTCCATCACAGGATCTGAGATAATGACCTGAGGTGAAGGCAGACACTTCACCAACTGAGCTATTCAGGTTCCCCTAGCCATTATTTCGTTAAGTGGTTTTTTTTTTCTTCTGCCTGTTCTCTCTATCCTTTTCTTTTATGACTAATATCACACATATGTTAGACATTTTGCTATTGACTCAAAGGTCCCAAGGCTCTCTTATTTTGCTCCATTTTTATCCTCTCTCTGTTTTTCATATTGGATAATTTCCAGAGATCTATATGTAAATTTACTGACTGTTTCATCTATTTTCTGTCATTAAGCCTGTATTTTTATGTTCTAAAATTTCCAGCTGGCTCTTTAAAAACAAAATAATCGAACAATTTTTTCTCTGCTGGCATTCCTATCTTTTCACTCATAAAGAACATATTTTCTTTTACCTCACAGAGCAGAATCACGTTTCCAGATCTTTGTTAATTTCAACTCTGCGTCTTGTTTTTTTCTGTTGTCTTTTTTTCTTGAGAAAAGATCCTATTACTTTATATATGTCAAATAACTTTGAATTGTATTCTGGACACTGTGAATGTTATGCTGTGAAGACTCTGTGTTTTGTTACTTTCCTCTATAAGTTGTTTTTTTGTTTTAATAGACAATTTAAATAGACTTAAACTATAAACTAACTCAGGTGGTAGTTTATTTTTATTTTTTATTTATTTTCAGGTGGTAGTTTAAATCTGAGTTTAGTTCTTTTATCCCTAGTTGCAGTGTTGTTTGCACACAGTCCTGTATGTATGTGTATGGTTCAGGGATAAGCTAGAGATTTGTACAGAGACAGATAATTTATATTTCCTTCTCTCTGGTTCTCTCTTTCTAGTGATTTGCTTTCTGTTTCCAGTAGATATGGTTGTTGTAAGTTATGTGTTTTAGTAATTCAGACCAAAAAAAAAATCTGTGAGCAAGCTATTGGAATTTTAACCACATTGTGTTGAACAAATTAATGCCATTATCCCTCAGGCTAAAAGTGATAAAGAATGGAAACCCATATTCTTGTGCCATTCACTTCTTCCAAGTGTTAACACCTCTCCAGAATCTACAGCTTTTGGTTAGTCCCCAGTTGCTTCAGGTAGATTTTGTTTTGTTTTTGTACTTTATTTAATTTATAGAAGTTATCTTTGAAAGGATGGGTCCAGGAGTCATTTATTTAGTCATAGTGGAAGTGGGACCTGGAGAGAGTATAGGTTGACACAATCATTTCAGTAAATAATTTGGCAATATCTAGTAAAAGTTGAAGTTGAGAATTTCCTAGAACAATTTTTGCACATATACACATGTATAGGAACGATCACTACAGTGGTTTTGGTAATAGGAAAAAATTGCAAATAACCCACATGTTCATCAATAAGATAGTAGGTAAATAAATTGTGGGATAGTTATAAAATGAAATGCGATACAGTAGTGAAGATGAGTAAGTTAGTGCTATAGGTGCCAACATGATTAAAGTAAAATGTGATGTTGAGTAAAAAGTGTATCAGAAAGATATGTATGGTATAATATTAATTATATGATGTTAAGCATGTGAAACAATATATATCGTGTCTGTAGTTACCCTATGCAAAATTTTACCCATTCCAAAATACCAGTCTTTTTCCACATTTCCTATCTCTTTTCCCTGGTTTATTAGTATTTTTTTCTTTTATGTAATTATCAGTATTTAATGTACTATGTTTTACTCATTTAACTATTTTGTTTGTCTTCTCCACCAGACAAGTAGCTCAATAAAGGCAGAAATTGGTGTTTATTTGTTCACTGTAGTATCCCCAGGCATAAATATATAATAGGTACTCAATAAGTATTTGCTGAATGAACAAATGAATAGTATAAATATATGACGGTTTGATTAACCACAAATTTAGATAAGTTTTATGGGGGTGTCTCATGAATCTAAAATGTTTTTTTAATTTATTTTTTATTTTTATTTTTAAATTATTTATTCATGAGAGACACACAGAGAGAGAGGCAGAGACATAGGCAGAAGGAGAAGCAGGCTCCATGCAGGGAGCCCGATGTGGGACTCCATCCCTGGACTCCAGGATCACACCCTGAGCTAAAGGCAGACGCTTAACCATTGAGCTACCCAGGCATTCCTGAAATGTTTTATTTCTTAAAAATAAAGTATTTAATGAAAATGCTGGAAAGAAAGACTTAAAATGCTGGAAAGAAAGGACAATTCATGGGAGTACTTTTAATTAGAGGTATAGTTTTAGAAGAGAAGGGCATGCACCTGGCAATGACTCCTTTTGCAATAGAATAAAAGAAAGAAAGGTTGACACATACATGGAGACAAAGAGAGGGAGAAGTTCATCTTTGTTTCTTTGAAGTAGTAATTTAGGCCATCTGTTGTAGTTGAGAAACTGGATAATGGATACAATCTGGGTTAGTGAATTAGCTCAATGGACATGTTAGAAGGTGGAGATTATAAGAGCCTAGGTTGTTATTTAGGGTATCAATTATATGGATGATTTCAGTCTTGAAGGGTTTGAAAGAGGACTAACCTTAATGGAATGGGTGCATTTGAATGGCTTGAATAGTAATGCTAACAAAAGCAAACACTCATATGTGCCAGAAATTATTCTGGATTCTCATGTCATTTAAAATGTGTCAGGGGGATGCCTGGGTGGCTCAGTGGTTGAGTGCCTGCCTTTGTCCCAGAGCGTGATCCTGGAGTCCAGGAATCGAGTCCCACATCAGGCTTCCTGCATGGAGCCTGCTTCTCCTTCTGCCTGTGTCTCTGCCTCTCTCTCTCTGTCTCTCATGAATAAATAAATAAAATCTTAAAAAAAATTAAAAAAAATGTGTCAGGGATTGTTCTAGATTTTTTATGTAAATTCATTTAATACTGACAACCACCTTGAGGTAGGGATATTATTATGAGCATTTTGTAGGTGAGGAAATTGAGACATAGAGAAGTTAACTTGCTCAAGGTCACACTGAGGCAGACCTGGGATTCAAACTTAATGCTACCTAACTCGAGTCCATACCCCTTAACAATATTATACTCTTTAAATGGGGTAGTAGGAGATTTAACTGATGTCAAACATCAAAATTAGTAAGCAGGCCATGGGAGTAGTTTCCAACACATGCTTTGTTGCTTTATTTCTGGTTATTCAAGATACCATTAAATTGTTTTTCCAATTACTGTCTGCTTTATCAAAGTCTCAAGCCTCCCCCAAATTTCTGAATAAATCATTGAACTTATTTATTAAAAATTTTTTTAAAAAGATTTTATTTACTTATTCATGTGAGACAGAGAGAGAGAGAGAGGCAGAGACACAGGCAGAGGGAGAAGCAGGCTCCATGCAGGGAGCCCGACGTGGGACTTGATCCTGGATCTCCAGGATCACGCCCTGGGCCGAAGATGGCGCTAAACCGCTGAGCCACCGCGGCTGCCCTAAATTTAATTAAAAAAAAAAAAAGATTTATATATTTATTTATTAGAGAGAGAGGAGAGTGGAGATGTGAGGCAGAGGGAGATCAAGAGAGAGAATCCTAAGAAGACTCCCCTGATGAGTAAGGAGCTCATGTGGGGTCTTGATCTCAATACAGGAGCTGAAATCAAGAGTCAGATGCTCAACCAACTGAGTTACCAGGTGCCCCTGAGCTTTCTTTTAATCACACAGAATGTTTGACATCTTCAAAGCTTTATATTATATTCATGTTTTCTTTCAGAGTGATTCCAACTTTTTACCCCAAAATAACTCTTCACCATCTTTCTTTACATGACTATTTATCTTTGAAGAATGAACTTCTCTTCAGGATGTATTTTTGGGAATGAACAATGCCTGGTTAGCCAGACCAACCTGTCAATCAGTGAGGTGACATAGTCCAGTTGTGTATAAACCCTAAAGGTCTAAATCACTAAGATTTTATGAACATTTTTGCTAATATTATGAAGCTTGGCCACTTTGTGTATTATAATGGGCAGTTGCCTTGCTGTCTGAAGACTTTTTTTGGCTACTCAGAAACCTCTTTTCTTGATATGTGGCCACATAGTTTTTTAATTGTCACAGATTTATTTTGAATGTGTTTCACATATCATATAGAATTTATCGTTTCCCTAAAATAAGGATTATTCTTTATTTATTTTTTAAAGTTTTATTTATTTAAGTAATCTCTACACTCACCATGGGTCTTGAACCCAGGACTTCAGGATCAAGAGTCACATGCTCTTCCTGAGCCAGCCAAGCGTCCTAAAAATGAGGTGGAAAAACACTGATTTAGTCACCCACAGTTATTATTAAAGCTATTAAAAATTGTTGGTCAACTCTTACAGTATTATTTCCATAGCTTCTGTAAAATCAATCTGCTCAATAGCTTTCCCATAATTTAGGTTATTTGAATTAAGAGTGGCCATAACAGTTGGCAAATGTACAGTGCTTTAATTTTAAAAGGATTTTTGCATGGATGATACCATTTGATCTGCCCAATAACTCTTTAGTGGCACTCTTTAAGTGACAAAGCAGGGTTTTTTTTTTCTTTTGTTTTGTTTTTTTTTTTTCTCATTTTACAGATAAGAACCCGAGGCTGAGGGAGATTAAAAGATTGGTCTTAAAATGAGTAAGTAGTAGAACTGGATCCTGAAACTGTTTCTTCCGACTGCCAAGTGCAGGCTCAGAACGTCCCTCCACTCTAGTTGATTCTTTTAAGTATCTTCCTATTAATATGCATGATGCTCCTTTCCATTGGCTTCGTTGTTTTTTCAGCACAGGGGCTTCCTAACGTTCCTGTTTCCATCCTGGGTAGTTGAAAGGGAGCACACCTGGGTTCCTTCTGTCTCCAGTCTTTCGTTTTTCTTTCCTGTGGCCCTTCCAGCTTCACCATCCGTGGAAATCTCCTCCTTTCCCTAGCCCCAACTTCTAAAGTCTTCTCCCAGCCCCCAGGCAGTGGGACCTCCCATCCTAATCATCAGCAGGAGAGCCCATCAGAGAGGGGAGGCAGAGGGCATGGACCGCAGCACGCCGGGAAGCCATGCTGAGGGTTACTTCTGCATTTCCTTCCTCGCGGTCCTCAGGAGCGTCCTCGCCGCCCTCCGGCCCCGGCAGTCTCCAGCCCGCCCCGGATCCGCCTCCCCCTCCTTCCTCCCGAAGGTTGAGACCAAGCGTGGGACGCACCTGTGTCCCTCTCCGGTCGCCCCGTTGAGGCACACCGGGGGCTGCTCCCGGAGCAGGATTTACAGGCCCGGAGAACGCCAATGGGAGATCCAAATGGTCGGGGACTCCGGCACTTTAAGAGGCTTTTCTCTGGGAAACACCCGTCCCCTCCGAGCGTCTTATGAATGGAAATACTCCTCCCCCGGTCGAGCCCATTTTCCCATTTCACCAGGAGCCGCACCTTGCTCTCTCCTTTCGGTCTCCCCGCCCACATCAACTCGGGCAGCTCCAGGAGGGGACGGACAGGAAGCCTTTGGCCGCCTATTAAATCCCACCCATTTCTCCGGGGGCGATTTCCTAACCTTCCGGGACCGAATTCTGCAATTTGATGTGCGTTTTGTCCGAATGGTAGCGACACGGGCCTAAGGGAGGGGGAAAGCGAGGGGGTGGGGGGTGGGGGGTATGCGCTCTTTTCCTCGCAACATCGCTGGCGGAGCGAGGGAGCTCACACGACACAGATTTTGGGGCAAAGCCTTTCCATCTGGACAGCACCATGTCCACCAAAGCGGAGCAGTGTAAGTAGCAGCCGGCCCGGCGTTCCGGCCCGGCCTCCGGCTGGGAGCTATTGCAGTTGCGGCGTTTGCGGCTGCCGGGAGACCTTGGCATCGTGCTGGTGCGGGGGTGGGGGCTGAGGTTGGGGCGGGTGGGGGGCGGGGGGCGGAAGAGAAGGTGGGGGAGGGTGGACGTTAATGGCAACGCGGCGCTGTCCCCGGTGCTGAAAAATAATGCGGTCTTCCTCGGGCTTGTGGTGGGGTTTCGTAGGGCTGAAAGACCCTGCGAAATGAAATTAAAATGGGGTCCTTCTCGGGAGAAAGAAGCCTCATATCTTTCAGATAAACATTTCAGTATCTCTTGTTGGAGTGGGGGAAGGGGGGGCAGCGGCAAATCAGGGGCGGGGAACCGTCAATGTAACCAGAGCCTGCCTGGCCTTCTGAGCATGCCCAGTTCTAGGTGCTGGAGCCATAGGGGAGTTTTGAGTCTGCAGTTTCCACTTCGGGCTGGAGAGGCCAGAAAGGAGAGAAGGGGGAGGGAGCCAGGAGTCAGGCAGAATTCTGGACCAGGGCGAGGAAATCAACTCCGAAATACCTGCACTAATGCAAAAACTAAGCACACTCTTAGGTTAAAAGCAAGAGTTGTTGCTTTGCGTTGAGGTGAAAGGGGCTCTGGGAAAATGATCTAATTATTTTTCCAAAGAGGTTTCCTTTGTAGGACAGCTCACACAAGCTAAAACAAATAGCTGGGGGATTTTAGTTGTCCTAGTAATGATTGACTGTGTGTTTGGTTGGAGGCAACCAGCTAACTCCTTGTGGACAGAGGAAGTTTCTGATATGCTTTCTATATAGCCTCTCTTATTGTAGTGCGCATTTGTAGGCCGTTGTTATGTACTTGGTAGGTTGATTAATGTGAAACCTTTTCCTGACTGCTCTTGAGGGATTCAGGAACTTGTGTTTGTAAATAAAAGATGTTTTTATTAAGCAATGAGTTTGAATTTTTAACAAACATGCCAGAACTTGTTCATCTAATTGACTCATTTCTTTCAAAGAAGTACACAGTTATGTTGAAAATGCTGTCCTGTCACTACTTAAAAGTCTTTGTAATTCTTCTTTGGAATGGCTGTTAAGGCCATTTTGTGAGACACCCAAAATAGTACTCTCATTATTTTGGGGCAGTATGTTGTAAATGGTATGTATAAGGAGTGTGTCACTTATTCACCAGATAGATGCAATGAACTGAAGGCTCATAGAATTCCCAGACTGATAGTTCATTAGAGATAGTCTATGCCCACCTACCATTCAGTGCTTGTATTTCTTTACAATGTTATTTTTGGAATCTGGAACATCTGAGTTTGAATCCTAGTTCTGCCATTTACTATTTGACCTTGGGAAGATAATGGACTTCTCTAAACTTTATTTTCTCATCTGTAAACCTGTGGGTAATAGTGCAGATGGGGGGTTGTTGTGATTACAAGTGAGGGAATACATACAAAAGATTGAGTAGTGAGCCTAGCACATAGCAAGTATTCAATAAATCATAGTTATTTCCCTTTTAATAGTCCATCTCTTCTAAATAGAAAGTTCTTTTGTGATTTTTTGGGGCCTTTTTGGAAAATTAAATCTAAACCTCAAAGATAAATTTTGCTTCTACAGAGGCTTTCGAAAAAATTGAATGCATTATATTCTGAGTAATGGTAACATAGTTGGAATCAGTGTGAACTTCCCACTTGAGGATATCACACCCTTGAAGGTTTTATTATAGTATGTTGTTAAAAAACCACCACCTGTCATTTGATTTTATAGTTACCATTACGTAACTTCAGGTTGAAACCAGCGAGTATTTCTGCCTTCATTCTGTGTTTTCTCTTCCTTGTTATATTTTGAGATGCACTGAATGCTTTGTCTTATATCTTTCCTGGGCAGTTAATACCAGGATCGATAAAATCTACAAGTGGATTTGGTTGTGTAGTGCAGGTGGTTTGTAGTTAAGAAGCTATTTTATAATTGTTTATAAAACATTGTTTTTGCTCTGTAGATGATGGAAAGGACACCATATTTGAAACTAAAACATGTGGATTTGCATTTTGTATGCCCTTCTGATTAATTCTGAGACATCGGGCAATTAACTTAATACTTTTGTGCCTCAGAGTTTCCATCTATAAAGTAAGGAATAATAGTACCAGGTGTCTTTGTTTAATCCTAAATGTTGTAGAGGGCAAAGGTCGTAAATGTGAAAAGAATAACGGTGCTCTGAGTGTTTTTAGGTGTCTTTATTTAGAGTGAAGGGAAGTTAAGAATTTCTTTCTCTCTTACATGCATTAATATGAATGGATTGTCACTCTAGTGCACATATACCTGAAAATAGAGCAAACACAAGAAAAGCTGCATGGTGGTTGTTCATGAAGGGTGAATACTTTTTAATAAAAAGAAATTGCAGATCTGTGATCTTTTTTATTTGGACTTGTTAGGAATATGGTTAGGAGGAAGGAGAAAGAGAAGGGAAGGCCACGAGATTTTTCTCCTACTGGATGTGAAGACCACCAGAACGGGAGAGAACTAAAGAGTTCATTTATCCTCTGCGTTCAGGAGTATTATGCACAATACCACTCCCTGAGGACCAAAGGTGGAGAATTAGGTTTAATATAATGTCAAAATATTATTTCTGTTCTCTTCTTCCTGAGGCCTCTTGATGTAGGTAGAGGTTTCAGTGGTGCAGGAAGTGGACATAGTTTGGTTGAACCAGCAAGAGGAAGCACTTGCATTTCAACCCAAACAGATTACGTGATTTACCTTTGAAATGTAAAGTATCACAGATATGTGAAAAATGGTTTTCTTTTTATGTAGTGGTATTTTCTTGTATGAAATAAGTAATAATGATGAAAGGCTACTTTTAGCTAAGATATAGTTTGGAGCTGTTTTTATACATTCAGTCTGTTTCCTGTGTAATGTGCAGAACATCATAACAGAAGATGAAAGCTTCCTAGCAATTTCTTAGGCGATTGCACAGAGCTAAAACTTTTTTCCTCCAAATGTTCTTTTTCTTACAAAGTTCACTGTAGTGAAAATGTTTTTGTAGCTGATATGGAGTCTTAAATGATAAAAATAAGAAATTGTCATTCTTTTTTAGGGGGTTATAAGGAGTCCATCTCCTTTCCTTTCCTCTTGTCTCCTAAGAGTTAAAATTGAATAATCCCAAGTACTTTAGATGTGCTCTTTCACAAGAAGCTTGCTTTTAATAACAGCAGAAGTTAAGAGCTGGGGTTCTAGAATCTAGGTATGAATCCTGGCTCTGTTTCTTGCAATCTCTGTAGCCTTGGACAAGTTAACCTAAGCATCGACTACCTTATCTATAAAATGGGGATAGTCATAGTTGTAAAGATTAAATGAGGTGATCCACGAAAGTGCTTAGCACAGAATTCTGGCACATAAAGTGGAGTTAATAAATGTTAGCTATTAGTATCATCATTATCAAGTATAAAATCTTGTGCTTGCTGCTAAAATGAGGATAATTATAAATTTGGACATAGCCCCCCAGAGTGTAGCAGGAAAAAAAAGAGTAACCATGATATTACTTAAATGGGACATGGGCTATTGGACTATTTTTTATTCTCCTTTCCTCTTCTCTGAGTCTCCTCTATAGCAATAATCAGCCTAATCCATTTTTAGGTGGGAAGGAATCTCTGCACGGCAATTCCTTGACTTGGTATATCTAGCAAGGCACTGGCTAATCGCCTAAGCAGAACATTTCTAAAGCATGATTTACCTATCCATCAGCTTTTGTATTATGATGACAGTGTAGCAGCTGATAAACACAAATCACTTATGTAAATATCCATCAAAATGTTTGCCAAATTTAGAAATTAACCTCAAAGTTTGAATATAAGCTTAAAATAGCTAATTATAGAAATGCAAATAAATGTGATTTTTAATGTATTTATCCTACTCAACATCTTTATCTCAGTAACTAAAAATCTTTTTGATTATATGAAGAAGAAACACTTTTAAGAGTAGAGATAATTAGCACTATAATTTTAAGTTGAACTTAGCCCTTTCCCATGCATCTTTAAAGGCCATGTTTAGAGAAATCAATAGAGTATTTAAAAACATGTTTATACACATTATATTACTATATAGACTATCATTATATTGCTAATATTATAATAGAAAAGCGCTTTGAATAGCTCTGCAAACTGCAGCCATTTAGAAATCTGGGCACAGCAACATTGCTAATTTCTTGTATAGGAAAACTAGTTTTATTCATATATGCAGAAATTGGAGTAGGCTATTAACTATATTTGTGGTAGCAAAAAGAGCACATGGTTTTAGCTCTTGTCTTACATAGTTTCTCTGCATCATTTGACAGTAGTTGCCACATTTTTTATTTAAACTTTCCTTTTCTTTCTTTTCTGGCTGTTCCTACTCAGATTTTTTTTCTTGGGCTACTTTCTTCTACTTATCCTTTATGAACAGAATTCTGCAATTAGTTGTCCCCTCCTGTTTTAATTGCACAGATTCCTGGTTTCATTCGCTTTCATGGTATCAGCTATTGCCTCTATGTGGATGGCACTCAAATACAGTTTTCTAGTCTCAACATGTCTCTTGAACAAAAGCCTCTCTCGCCATCTAGGTATCTTATAAGGCATCTCAAACCCAAACTCATCGTCTTCCCCACCAAGCTTGTACTCCTTTATGTATTACTCTTATTAATGAATAGCACCACTGTCCGCTGAGTAGCACCACCACCTGCCCATTCACCCAAGTCAAAAAATTGAGTCTTCTTAAACTACTCCTACTGTCTGTTATTACTATTCAACAAATCACTAACACTTTTTGATTCTAGCCCATTCAACTAAATTGGTGCCCAACTCCTTAATCTACCTACATTGGATTTTTGTTTGTTTTTGTTTTTGTTTTTGTGTTTTTTTTGTTCCTCCAATGTACCATGTTCTTTTTGCCTGAAATGCTTTCTTTTCCTCCATGTCCTCTTCTTTGCCTTTCTTTAGTTCAATATTTAGCTTGGAAGCCCTGCCCGATTGCCAGTCTTCCCTCGTATGCCCCACTCATGTGCTCACACTGTATTGAATAATTTGTTTTCTGGTCAGGTGTGCTCATTTATTTTGTGTATAGACTGTATTATGTTTGTTTCTGTGTCTCCAGTGTGCAAACACTATCATCTAATGCACATGTATGTGCAAAAGACTGTTTCTTGAAAGTAAAAAATGATTGAAGATGAATTAAATGTCTTTTATAAGGAAGGATTACAAAGCCAATTTTTGGATATCATTAATTTGAAGACATCACATTTTTGTTAATGTGAAGGTCTGCTTTAATATAATATGAACATAAACTGTATAGAATGCATGCTTTTCAAATGGATTTACAAGTAAATAAAAATACTTAAAAAATATGTAAAACATTTGCCAAGATAAATTTTATGATATTTATATAACAAGTTACCCTTTTTTCTGAACATTGTGTTTTTATTTCTTATTAGCTAAAATTTTGTTACTATATTCAACATAATAATTATGATTCCTAATTTGTAGGCCATCTTAGCACGCAGCCAACTGTTTTTCTTATGAAAAAGTGACAGTACATTTGAAGTCAGGGACTCTTTATGCTGTAATTTGACGTGGATCTTTTGATAATACATCTGTTCAGGTTTTATGTATTGATTACTCAAGCAATAAGTAGGCTTTAAGTTGTATTTTCATTTTGTAGTGTTGTGTTACAAACTCGGATACATTCATTGCTTATATTCTGAAAAGATGTGGGTAGCTCTGTGTAAATGGGCATATATATTGGTTTAGAATTGAAATGTTTATTGCACCAAGAAGTACATTAAGCAAAATGTTTCCTTATCAATACACTTGCTTTCTGTAGTGTGGAAAGCTCAGCCATTTATTTTATTTAGAATTTTTAGCTTTTTTCAATTCATATGTTATATTTCTGTCTTGTTTTTCTCTTCTTTTGTGGTACCAAGCAATCTGTATTTCATCAACTTGTCCATTCATTTATTCAGCAAATATTTATTGGGTGTTTACAATGTTTCCGGCTCTGGAGGAGCTTACATTTAAGTACCCAGGGGCATCATACTTTGCTGAGCTGTAGATACTCTATTGTCAGCTTTCCATTGATATGCTTGTCTAGGTCCCTAAAACCAATAGGAAATTGAAGTGAATTTATCATTACTTATTCATAGAGAGCCAGTACTTGCTCCTTGTGACCTTATTGCTTTTTTTTTTCCCTATTGTAGGCTAAAAATTTTTTTAGAGATTGTTGTTAGAATCTGCCTTCCCCATTCAACGTTGTTCTTATTTTCCAGATTTTTCTGGTTATTCTTTTTCATTCTTCCAAGTTAATTTTATATTCAAATTATAGATCTCCATAAAAAGGTCTGATGGCATTTTTATAGGTATCACATTAAAATCAGGAACTAACTTACTTAGGGAGAACTAAAGTCTTTAGGATATTGAATCTTACTATCTAAGAACATGATATGTCTCCATTTGCTCACGTCTTTTGGTGCCTTTTCAGGGATGCTTTTAGAATTTTTTGTTAAAGCTTACTTTAGTATTTTCTTTTATCTTTTTCTATCGTAATTCGGGTCTGTCCTCCATCTTTTTACATGAAGGCCATTGATTTTTGTATGCCAATTTTATAACCTTCCTTTACTAAATTACTTTCTTTCTGTAGTGATTTACCATTTATTTTTTGGGTTTTCAAGATATATAATCTGTGAATAGGAAATACTTTTATCCTTTCTTTTCATCCAATTCTTATATATCATATTGCTTTCTCTTTTCTAATTGCATTGGTGAGTATCTCCAACACCATGTTAAATATGGCATAGAGAATGAGTATTCTTGTCTTATTTTTAATTTTAGTAGGAAAGCCTCAAGTATTTCTCTATTAAGTAAGGTATTATTTGGGGCTGAGGTAATATATTAAGGAAGTATCCATCAATTTCTTTGTTATTGAGTCTTAAAAAAACCTGACTGGTGCTGAATTTTCTGTATCTATGGAAACCATATGACTTCTCTTAATTTTATCAATATGCTGGATTTCGTCCTAATTTATTAATTTTTACATTGATATTCATGAGTTAGATTGGTTCACAGGTTTTTTCTATCTTTCTATCATCTATCTATCTATCTATCTATCTATCTATCTATCTATCTATCATCCACCTATCATCTATTTATGTAGGCAGTGGGGGTTGGGTGTAGATCTAGTCAGGACCTGAGAATAATGTTATTATTCACTGTGGAAAATGAGTTTGAAAGTTGTCCTTCTTTTTTATGCTTTGGAGTAATGAAAGTAACACTGAGGGTTATCTGATCCTTAAGTTTGCTTTAGTTCCCCTGTAAAACTGTCTGGTGTGGTGTACTTTTGTAGTGGAATTTTTTACTTCTTTCTGTATTTCTATGACCCTTGTTCTGTTTAGAATTTCTGTTTCTACTGGGGTCAATTTTGGTAAGTTTTATTTCTCTAAAACATAACTCATTTCATCTGAGTTTTCAAATTTGTATAGAATTATGCAAAAGAATTTTCATCAGATATTCAATTCAATCAGATATTTTCTCTATTTCCTTGTCATTGCTAATATTGTGCTTTTAATGCTGTATATTTGTGTTTTTTCTCTGCCCCATCCCCCCGCCCTGCCTGCTTCCAACCTCTCTTCTCTGGATAAAGTGAGTTAGCAGTTTGTACATTGTTAATTTCTTAAGGAACTAGATTTTGGATTTAGATATTGATTCTATTGTTTTTTGGTTTCTAAATTTCTGCCATTTATGATTAATTCTTTTTCTTGATTTCTTTGTTTTATTTTGGTGTTCTCTAGAAAGTTTTCGAGTTGGGTGTTAGTTTTAATATTTTTGATACAGGCATTTTATGCAATGTTTTTCTTTGATGCTTCCTTTAGCTCTAGCCTACATTCAGATAATGTCAGGTCTTTAGTATTATTGTCAAGAAATCATGCAGTTTAATTTTGTATTTTGACTTTGATCCAAGAGTTGTTCAAAAGTGGAAGGAAACTTAAAAAATTTTTTTGTTATTGATTTTTCTTTTTATTGTATTATAATCTGAGGATGACATTTGCATTATTTCTTTTCTTTGGAACTACTAAGGTTTTTTCTGTGGCCTAAGATTTTTGAGTTTTTGTGAGTGTTCTATGTGTGCTTGAAAAGAAGTTGTAATCTCTTTATCTGGGATTCAGAGTTTGATATAGATCTGTAAGATTTATCTTATTTATGTTGTTTAGGTCTTTTGTACCGTTATTAATTTTTTGTCTGCCTGATCTTGGATTGTGAGAGGTATGTTAAAGTCTATTATTAATGTGTTTTTGTCTATTTCTCCTTGCATCTCCTGTAGGTTGCTGCTTAATGAAGGCTATTGCTGTGTTATTGGGTACATAAATATTAATAACTGTAATATCTTCATTGTGAATCGTAGGCTTCAGCATTATAAAGTGTCCTTCTTTATATATTTTAATGCTTTAGGGTCTCAATTCCACCCTGTCAGATATCAAGATTATGAATCCTATTTCCTTTTTATTTGTGTTTGCCTAATATATCTTTTTCCATCCTTTTATTTTAACTCTTTTGAATCTCTTTGTTTTAGGTGTGTCTCTTGTATTCTGCATAGTGTTGGATTTTGCTTTATTAGCCAATCTGAAAATCCTTTTCTTTCAATAGGTGAGTTAAGCCCATTTACATCTATTGATATTATTAATATGTTTGGCCTCAGTTCTGTCACACTGTTTTATTTTTGTCTTTTGTATCTATGCTTTTGCATCATGTAATGGGTTTTATCTGCTTGTTTGTTTACTGGTTAACTTTTTACTAATACATTTATATACCATTAGTCCATTTTTTTGAGGGGGGTTACTTACTGGTTACCTACATTAAACAACACTGAAATTATCTGGTAACCTCTTCTCCTTTACTCCTTCCATCTCACGATCTGATCTAAAGCAATAGCCTTTTATTTCCAATTAATGTCTATTAGTCGTATTCATTTGCACTCCTTATTTCTCCACCCCTATTGTTGATAATTATACTATATCTACTATATTCTCTCCTTTATAGCCACAGTTTAGCTTTGTTCTACAGGTATATTTATATCCAGTGACCACCACTGATTCTTATGTTACTGTCTCTCAGTCTTTTCAATTGTCTGAATGTCCTTTTCTGATAGATTCTTTAGGAAGGGTTCACAGGACCAATGTACCCAAAAGTTTGGCAAGTTTATTGTAGTTTGCAGCTTTGTACTTGGAGATTGCTTTGGTTAGATATAAAATCCTTGACTCCTATTTCCCTACCTTGAGTATTTAAAATTTGTTAGACTGTTTTTTTGGGGGGAGGTGGGCATTAAGAATTGTTGAAAAGTCTGATGACAGTCTTACTTTCTTTCCCTTACAAGTACTTAAGCCTTTTTGCCTGATTGCCCAAAGGTTTTAAAATTTTCCTTTAAAATAGTTTTAACTAGGGCAGCCTGGGTGGCTCAGCGGTTTAGCGCTGCCTTCAGCCCAGGGCCTGATCCTGGAGACCCCGGATTGAGTCCTGCATCGGCTCCCTGCGTGGAGCCTGCTTCTCCCTCTGCCTGTGTCTCTGCATCTCTCTCTCTCTCTCTCTGTGTCTCTCATGAATAAATAAATAAAATCTTAAAAAAAAAAGTTTTAACTATAATATGATTCAGTGTTGGTCATGCTGAAATGCTGGTGTATCTTTTCAATATGTAATTTCAAGGTTTTTTTTTTTTAAGTTTTAGGAAAGGAGTGCCTGGGTGACTCAGTTGGTTAAGCATCTGCTTTCTGCTCAGGTCATGATCCTGGGGTCCTGGGATTGAGTTCTACATTAGGCTCCTTGCTCAGCGGGGAGTCTGTTTTTCCCTTTGCCTCTACTGCTCCCCCTGCTTATGCTCTCTCTCTCTGTTAAATAAATAAATAAAACCTTTAAAAAAAGTAAATTTTAGGAAGGTGTTCTAGAATTATAGTTTTAGTATTTATTTTGTTCTATTGTTGGACATTCTCTGTGGTCCCTATCATGTTTTGTTTTGTTTTGTTTTTGTTTTTGTTTGCTTATCTTCTATATGGATCACTTTTTGGGGAATATTTTAAAAATTGCTTTCTTCATTTCTTTTGAGCTTCTTAAGAGTTACTCATGCATTTTTATTACTCTATATGTGAACCAGCCTATTCATGGTGATTCTGCATATATATAGAAATATATTTATTTAACCCTTAATTTGAAATGTCAAATATAAATTAAAAAGTAAAACTATTCAGTTCAATATCATATTTCTCATACCTTATTCATTATAAGCAAGTACAAGCATCTGACTATGTCATTACAGTCTTTTAGTGTACACGTGCCCATATACCTACATATTGGAATACATGTTATTTTGTTTTTGTTTTCATGGAAATAATTATATATAAAATATTCTCCAATTTTCAAGTGAATTTTGCCAAGTATATACAAGAGTGTAACCACTACCCTAACCAGTATAAAGAATAGTCCCCTTATCTTAAAAAGATAACTTGTGGGATCCCCGGGTGGCTCAGTGGTTTAGCGCCTGCCTTTGGCCCAGGGCGCGATCCTGGAGTCCCGGGATCAAGTCCCACATCAGGCTCCCGGCATGGAGCCTGCTTCTCCCTCTGCCTGTGTCTCTGCCTCTCTCTCTCTCTCTGTCTATCATGAATAAATAAATAAAATTAAAAAAAAAGATAACTTGTGTGCCTTTGCTCTTTTTAAAATTATAGTTGACACACAATGTTACATTAGTTTCAGGGGTACAACATAGTGATTTGACAAGTTTATATGTTATGCTATGCTCCCCACAGGTGTCACTACCATCTATCACCATATAATGCTATTAAAGTGCCACTAACTATATTCCCCAAGCTGTACCTTTTAGTCTCTTCACTTATTCACACCATAAATGAAAACCTGTATCTTCTACTTCCCTTCACTCATGTTGCCCATCTCCCCCATTCCCTTTTCTTCTGGCAACCATCAGTTTGTTCTCTTTATCAATAGGTCTGTTTGTGATTTTTATTTGTTTATTCATTTGTTTTTATTTTAAAATTCCATATATTAATGAAATCATATGGCATTTTTCTTTTTCAGTTTAACTTATTTATCATAGTACCCTCTAGGTCCATCCATGTTGTCATAAATGGCAAGATCTCATCCTTTTATGTGGCTGAGTATTATTACATTACATATATATGTGTGTGTGTGTGTGTGTGTATATATATATATATATGTATATGCATATCATCTTTGTCCATTCTATGGATACTTGGGCTTCTTCCATGTCTTGGCTATTATAAATAATGCTGCAAAAACATACGGGTGAATATATCTTTTCAAATTAGTGTTTGTTTTCTTTGGGTAAATACTTGTTGGTAGAATTACTGGATCGTATGGTATTTCTATTTTTGATATTTTGAGGAATTTCCAATTCTGTTTTCCACAGTGGTTGCACCAATTTACCTGCACCTTTTTTTTTTTTTTTAAAGATTTTATTTATTTATTCATGAGAGACACAGAGAGAAAGGTAGAGACAGGCAGAGGGAACCTGATGCAGGATTAGATCCCAGGACTCTGGAATCATGCCCTGAGCCGAAGGCAGATGCTCATCCGCTGAGCCACACAGGAGTCCCTGCACCTTTGCTTTTGATCTCCTTCCTCTATGCTGGGTCTCAGACAGATGCTGATCGGGTTTCTGTTGCTGTAGTGTTGAGTTTTCAAGAATTTATATGAATGGAATAATTCAGAACATAGTCTTCTGTTTGACTTATTTAGCATAATGTTTTTGAGGTTAATTCATGTTATTCATTAATATTTTCCTCCTTTTTATTGCTCCATAATATTTCATGTATGCATATAATATTTGGATTGTTTTCAGTTTTTGGCTGTTACAAATAATGCTGCTAAAAGTACTTGCATATCTATTTCCATGTGTGCATATTTTTTTATTTCTCGAGAGTGAGTATCTAGGAGTAGAAATGCTTGACAGTATGGTCAGTGAATATTTAAAGTTTTAAGATACTGCCATATTATTTTTCAAAGTGGCTGTAACATTTTGCATTCTAACGAGCAATATAGGAGGGAGTTCTAGTTGTCCCACATCCTTACCAACATTTGATATTGATTTGGTATTAACTTTAGTTGTTCTAGTGGGTGTATGTAGTGGTATCTCATTAAGGTCTTCATTAGCATTTATCTGAGGACTACTAATCTCAAGCATCTTTTTGGTTTATTGGCCATTTCTATATTTTCTTATGGACATGTTTCTTTCAATCTTTTGTCACCTTTTATTAGATTTTTTGGTTTTCTCATTGAGTGTTTTTATATATTCTGTGTACAAGCTCTTTGTCTTGAAAATTTTTGCTTCCAGTCTGTGCCTTACCTTTGTGTGTTCTTAACTATGACTTTTGAGAAGCAAAACTTTCAAATCATGAAGTCCATTTTATCAATTTTTTTCTTTTGTTATTTTTAATGCTTTTGATATTCTGTTTAAGAAATATTGTCCTCTTCTAATGACACAAAGGTTTTCTCCTAGAAATATCGTCGTTTAATTTCTAACCTTTAGGTCTATGAACATTTTGAGTCAATTCTTCTGTTTGGAAAGAGGTAAGATTTGAGATTCATTATTTCCATATATAACATCCGGTTTTTCCAGCACCATTTGTTGTAAAAAAACTATCTTGTTTCCATTGAGTTAACTTGGTATCTTTGTTGAAAATCAACCAATTATATATGATTGTGTCTATCTCTAGACTTTATTCTGTTTATTCATTTATATGTCTATCCTTATGCCAGTGACATACTCTCTTTATTATTGCAAGTTTATAGCAAGGCTTGAAACCCAGTAGTATGTCTTCCAACTTTGTTCTTATTTTAAAAAATATTTTAATTATTTTAGGTCCTTTTCTTTCTATGGAAATTTAAAAACCAATGTGATTTTTTTTGAAAGAAACTTATTTGGATCTTTGGCCTAGATCAGTATTGGGAGGATTATTATTTTAGCAACTGGGTTTTCTGATCCTTGGAATGATTTGTATGTGCACTTATTTAGGCCTTGTTTAATTTCCCTTTCTAATGTCTTGCAATTATCACATCATTCATTAAATTTATTCCTTAGTATTTTTGTGGAGTTGTTTTCCAGATTTCATTTTCTAATTATTTGCTGTTAGTATAGAGAAATACAGTTAAGTTTTCTGTGTTGAGCTTATATTCTGCACTGCTGCAATGCTTGTTACTTATTAGCCTGATAACTTTTTTGTGAGGGGATTAGTTAAGGTTTTAAACACACATCATTATGTCATCTGTGAATAAAGAAAATTTTATATCTACCTTTCCAGTCTTTATGCCTTGTATTTCTTCTTATTGCCTTATTGCACTGGCCAGGACCTCCAGAACAATGTAAATGAAAGTTATGTGAGTATACATCTCTGCTTTATTATTCATGTTTAGGTAGAAAGCTTTGAGCCTTTCATGATATTAAACTAACCTTACATTCCTGAAATAAACCACATCTGGTTACTATGTATATCTTTAAAAAATGTTGTTGTATTCCCTTTGCTAATATTTTGTTAAAAGTTTTTCTATTTCATGATAGATATTGGTCTATGATCAATATGGGTCTTGTATCTTCGTCTGGTTTTGGTATCAGAATAAAATTGTCCTCATAAAATGAGTTGGGAAGGGTTCTCCTTTCCCATATTTTCTGAAAGAGTTTGTATAGAAGTGATACTCATTCTTCCTTAAATTTTTGATCAAATCCATGACTGAAGCCACTGGGCCTAAAGGCTGTTTTTCTTTCTTCTTTTTTTAGGAAGTTTCAAATTTTAAATTCAGTTTAATTGATTTGGAGGTGTTCAAGTTTTTTGTAACTGTTGTTTTAATTTCTTCTTTATACTTCTTTATGTCCCTCAGCGAATATATCCATTTTGTTCATTTGTCAGATTTGTCCAGTGGTCCATTTATTGGCATAAAGTTATTTGTAACCATCCTTTTATCCCTTTATCTTTTTAAAAAAATCTTACATTTCTGATATTGGCAATTTATATCTCTGTCTTTTTTCTTGACTTGTGTGGTTATAGGTTTATCAGTCTTTTCAAAGAACTAGCATTTGGCTTTATTTTGTCTAATGATTTTCTATTTTATTGATTTCTACACTTATCTATGCAGTGTCCTTCCTTTGGTTGCTTTGGATTTAATTTGCTCCTCTTTTTCTGTTTTTTTAGAGTGAAAGCTTGTATTATTGATTTGAGACCTTTCTGCTGTTCTGATGTAGGCACATAAAACCAGAGATTTCCTTGTATATCCTACTTTAGCTGCATTCCACAAATTATGATGGGTTATATTTTCATAATTGTTCAATTCAAAATATTCTCTAATTAATATTGTAATTTTTCTGTGACCCCAAGTTTCTTTAGTATTGTGTTAATTTCCAAATTTTTGGGATTTTTCCTGGTTATTTTATTTATTGTTTTTGAGTTCTAACTTAATTCCATTTTTGTCAGAGAACATAATCTATATGATTTTAGTCTTTTGGCATTAATTGAGACTTGTTTTATGGTCCAAAATGTGGTCTATACTGTAAGTATTCCATATACTTGAGAAGAATGAGTGTTCTGCAATTTTTGAGTGATGTGTCCAAATATATGCTCTTGCTGTTTGTTTTCTGTCAGTTGATGATAAAAGCATATTGCAGTTTTTAACTATGATGATCAAATTGTCTATTTTTCCCTTTAAATCTGTTGATTCTTGCTTCATGTATTTTGAAGCTCTGTTATTGGGTTTGTACTTATTTATAATTTTATGTTTTCCTGCTGAATCTTTTGTTTTATTATTATGAAGTATCTTCGTTATTCTTGTTAATATATTTTGTTTTGAAATCTATTTGTCTGATGTTAATAATGCTACTTTAGCCTATTTTGTTTGCTGTTTATGTGGTGTATATTTCCCATTCCTTTTTTTTGCAATCTAAAAATTTTCCATTAGCTTCTGAAGTATTGTATTTTGCATTTTTAAGTAAAGATAAACCCTAGCAATTAGAATGCACATTCCCTGGGGGCACCTGGCCAGCTCAGTCGGTGGAGCATGTGACCATGTTACTCTTGATCTCCAAGTTAGTTGTAAGTTCAAGCCCCATGTTGGGGGTAGAGATTGCTTAAAAATAAAATCTTAAAAAAAAAAGTTTAGAATGTACATCTTTAATTTTTCACAGTTAACATACAGTTAGTTATGTACATTACTTAATATATAGAAATCTTGCAACCTTAGACGCTTACATCACTATTTTATAGTTATAATATGTAATACAAATACATACATCTATATACACATTATATACCCCACAAGGCAATGTTACCATTTTACTTTTAAAATTATATGGTTAAAAAGAAAGAAGAAAAAGAAAATACATTCTTTTGTATTTACCAAGAGATTTGCCATGTCTGGTGCTCTTCATTGTTTTCTGAATGTTCAGGTTTCTATTTGGTATCATTTCTCTTCAGCCCCCAAACTTCCTTTATCCTTTTTTGTGGTGCAAGTTTGCTTGTGACCAAATTTCTTGGATTTCTTTTGTCTGAAAATGTCTTTATTTTGCCTTTATTCTTGAATAATATTTTTGCTGAAATTAGAATTCTGATTTGAGAGGTTTTTTTTTTAAGGTATTTTTAAATTCATGACAGTCACACAGAGAGAGAGGCAGGGACACAGGCCGAGGGAGAAGCAGGCTTCATGCGGGAGCCCGATGCGGGACTCAACCCGGGGTCTCCAGGATCACACCCTGGGCTGAAGGCGTCGTTAAATTGTTGGGCCACCAGGGCTGCCCCGAGAGTTTTTTTTTTTTTTCTTTTTTTTTTTTAAGATTTTATTTATTCATGAGAGACACACAGAGAGAGGCAGAGACATAGGCAGAGGGAAAAGCAGGCTCCATGCAGGGAGCCCATGTGGCACTCGATCCTGGGAGCTCGGGATCATGTCCTGAGCCAAAGGCAGACGCCCAACTGCTGAGCCACCCAGGCGCCCGAGAGTTATTATTTTTTTTTTCTTTCAGTACTGTAAAGATAATTTTCATCTGGCCTTCATGTTTCAGAGGGGAATTTAGCCATCAATCTCAATATGTCCATATTGTATATGTAATACATTGTTTTTCTCTTGCTGCTTTCAAGATACATTGTTTATCCTTGACTTTCAAGAGTTTGAATATCATATGGGTTTCTATTGGCCTGGGAAATCTTTGGCTGTTATTTCTTCATGTATTTTTTTTGCTCTATTTTTTGTTCTCTCCTTCCAATTACACATCCATAATTTTACTGTGTAGTGTTTATTATCTAATAGGTCTCTGAGGCTCTGTTCATCCCCCCCATCTTTTATTTTCTCTGTTCTTTAACCTTTAACCTTGCAGATCAACCTTGTTGATCTGTTTTCAAGTTCATGTACTCTCCTTTGTCATGTCCATTTAGCTGTTAAGTATATCCAGTGAATTTCTTTTATTTCAGAAATTCTATTTTTCAGTTCTAGGATTTCCATCTTGTTCTTTTTTTTAATTATTTTTATTTTCCTTCTGAGACTTCTTATTTCTCTGATGAGAGTTTAATGCATTAAAAACATGTTTTATTTTATTTCATTGAGGATAGTTTATAAAGCAGTCACATATACCTTGCCTGTTAGTTCCAGCATCTGTTTGATTTCATGATGGAACTAGACTGATTTTCTTTTCTTCTCAGAATGTGTTTCATTTTCTTGGTTCTTTGCATGTTGGATAATTTTGGATTGTATCCTGGACATTATAAATGTGCAGTTGTGGATACTTTGGATTCTGTCATTTTTCAGTGACGAATAGTTTTTTCTTTATTTTAGTGGGGCATATGCTTGGCTAGGCTTGGACTGCAGACATTGTTGCTTGTGCAGTAACTTCTTACTCTGTTCAGGTCTTTTGCCTTTAAGTAGGCTGCTTTGAATCGGCTCTGTATTTCTGTGGTTCAGGTGTCAGTCAGGGAAGGTGAGTATTTGGAATTTTCAGGTCCCCTGTCTAGCTCTTTTCTCTGGTGGGGCTCCCTCCCCTTGCTTCCCCAGGATTTAGGGTTTGCCAACATTCCTTCTCTGGGGTTCCTGGTCAGAAAAATTGTGGGTTTTCTATGTCTGCCTTCACCACTGTACATGCTGAGTGGACTGTGCTTAGCCCCAGGCTAAACGCCATGGAGATGGGAACTTAACTACTTCACTGCCTGTCTTTTCTTCTTCTTGGTGGCTGGAAATCCCTAGCAGAGTCTTTTTGAGTCTGTCCTTTCTCCTGTACATTCAGGCAGGGTTTTTTTTTTTTTTTTTTGTTGTTCCATTATGTCTAAGGTTTGTAGTTGTTTTCCGTGAAGAGGAAGAGGGATGGTTGGTAGAGGATTATTTATCATAACCAAGTCACTTCATTTCTTTTTAATTTTTAAGAGTCTCTCCTTTCCATGTCTTATTTTTTAAAGCATTATCCATTGTGTTTATTTATTATTATTATTTATTAATTTATTCCTGTGTTTCTACTGGTTTAATCTTCATTTAAAAAATTTCTTTTGGGGCAGCCTAGGTGGCTCAGTGGTTTAGTGCCACCTTCAGCCCAGGGCGTGATCTTGGAGACCCGGGATTGAGTCCCACATCAGGCTCCCTGCATGGAGCCTGCTTCTCCCTCTGCCTGTGTCTCTCTCTCTACTCTCTGTGTCTCTCATGAGTAAATAAATAAAATCTTAAAAAAAAATTTAAAAAATAAAAAATTTCTTTTGGCCATCTGGATGGCTTAGTCGGTCACTCATCTGACTCTTTTTGTTTTTCTTTCACTCATCTGACTCTTGATTTTGGCTCAGGTCATGATCTCAGGGGTGAGATTGAACCCTGTGATCTGCTCCCCACTCAGTGGGTAGTCTGCTTCTCTCCCTCTCTTTCCCTCTGCCTCTACCCCAGTTTGGGTGCACTCTCTCTCTAAAATAAATAAATAAATCTTAAAAACACATAAAAATCTTTTCTTATATTTCTAATTCTCTCCAGAGTTCTTTCACCTTTTTTCAAAATCTCTCTTTTTCTCTAATCACCTAATTTCATAGTGTTCAATAACACAGCTCAGTTTCCTTTAGCTTATTTTGAAATATTAGGTTATAGTTTTTATCTCTTTAGTGGATATGTCTCTGCTGCATATTCTCTCTTCCTATGATAAATTTGTATGGGATTTTTTTTTGCTCATTTTTTTTAAAGATTTTATTTATTTATTCATGACAGAGAGAGAGAGAGAGAGAGGCAGAGACACTGGCAGAGGAAGAAGCAGGCTCCCTGCAGGGAGCACACCTGGGACTCCATCCCAGGTCTTCAGGATCACACCCTGGGCTGAAGGTGGCACTAAACCAGGGCCACCGGGGCTGCCCCTGTTGCTCTTTTATTTTTTTAAGATAGATAGATAGATTGATTGATTGATTGATTGATTGATTTATTTATTCATTCATTCATTCATGATAGACATAGAGAGAGAGAGGCAGAGACACAGGCAGAGGGAGAAGCAGGCTCCATGCAGGGAGCCCAATGGTGGGACTCGATCCCGGGTCTTCAGGATTCCACCCTGGGCTGAAGGCGACGCTAAACCACTGAGCCACCTGGGCTGCCCATCATTTTTTAAGCAAAATGAGTTTTCGTATAACTTCAGGAGGGAGAGGAGGGATCAGGATAGCTTTAGCTTCTCTTCTTTTTTTGTTTTGTTTAGTTCTCTTTCATTTTGTTTTTGCAAAGTGATACAAAATATCCTCATGTACTTTCTGAGAACTGCTTTCCCATCCCCAGTTTTATTCAGATTTTCTCTTTGGCATCTAATATCCTTACAGTGTTCAGTTGGGATTCAGTTCCTTCTTTTGAGCTAGGGCTTTATCTTGAAGGTAGCCTTGGTTTGTTAGTTTTTAGAGCTGAGACTCTGTGCCATCTTCACTATCAGGTCTTATCATCTGAAAAACACTTTTCTTGCTTTGACTTTGATTTTCGGATTTGGCCACCACAGTTTCTAGTGAATATCTATCTGTACATAGTTTGGGAGTTCTCTTGTCCAGAGGACCATGAGAGATTCAAAGTTTTCCTTTTGGGTCTTCTAGCATGGATGCTGATACCATGTGGGCATGTAGCTGTCAGAATTGGTTCATGGGGCCACCTTGCCACTTAGTTTTGTTGTAGATATTGTCAGCCAGTCTGTGGGTTTGTCATCCTCATTGATCTGCCTGTTTTTAATGGAGAGGCTTGGGTAGATTTAAAAGAGGCACCATACTCTTCCCAGAATCCTCTTTTAACATACTTAATCTGACTTAAAAAAAAAAGATTTTATTTATTTGAGAGAGAGAGGGAATGAGAGTACACATGCAAGTAGGGGGAGGGTCAAAGGCAGAGGGAGAGAGAGAATCTTAAGCAGACTCCACGTTGAGTGTGGAGCCCGATGTGGGACTTGATCCCACAACTGTGAGATCATGACCTGAGATGAAATCAAGAATCAGACACTTAATTGACTGAGCCACTGAGGTGTTCTACCTGACTTTAAAAAAAAAACAAAACAAAAACAAAACCCTATTTTCTGGTATTTAAAGATCTATTTCTTGAATAAATGACTGCTGCTTTTAGAACCAGACTGTGACTGTTAATCCATTCTCTATGCTTGTGTCAAAATGAAGTTTTGAGAGCCCCTTTACTCTTTGTTTTTTCTTGTTGCCATTAAGAGATGACCATAGCCTGTAAATAGGGGAGTGTCCAAATCAATGGCAGTATTGTGCTCTCCTTTCACCACGGGGTTTGTGCTTGCTCTTCAATTTTTTTTGAAATTAAATAATGCAGTGTTTATATATAGCCTATACACATTCAGGGGATAAAATGATAAAGAAAGCCAAGTTAGAAAAGTATTGACTCCTGTGATGAGTGAGGGCGATGAATTTAGAGCTGAATACAGGTAAGACACAGGGAGTGTACGGCCCTTTAATCTGAGAGATTGGTACACCAGTTTGTATTGTTAATTTGAAATCATATACACAATTCTATGCCCACTTTCATATCATGAAGGTAAGCCAAACAGAGTGTCTAGGACATAGTGTGGATTCAGTATCCTTGAGAGCCCTTACTGAGACATCACCGAGCAAGGTCAGGAGTGAGTCCAAGGATAGCAGGGCTCACCACAGTTGGAGCTTTTGGCAGCTATGGCAGTGTGTGCCAGGTACTGGACTTCTTTCAAAAATATGATGAGAGAGTGGGTTATTCTGTGTTTTTTACTTAAACTCAACATGATCTCTTCCTATCTCTTAGAAGTAAGTCAAGGAAGAACACTTCTTTGGGAGTAAAAAGAGTGTCCTTAGCTGATTTAGGAGACTGGAAGTGAATATGAACTTTATTTACTCAAGAACAAATAAAATCTGGGCTACCATCACTCAACTATTCTGCTTGGGTTAAAAATCTAGTATATTGCTTTGGGACTCTTGGTGGTGACATCTTCCAACCATCTGTTTCTGGAACTACATACAGTGTTTTCATACTGATTGCCCTCTGTGCTGATGCACAACTGGGTCTTTCCCAGGAGTAAGGATGTGTGGGAAATACATGTTTTTTGAAACCATGAATGTCTAAATCTGCTTTATTGTTGATTTATAGTTTGCATGAATATAGAATTCTACTTTGCGAATTTTTTTTCAGAGTTTTAAAGCATCATTATTTGTTTTGCTTCCAGTATTGCTTTTGAGAAGTCCAAAGCCATTCTGATTTCTGATGTACGTTGGAAAAATAAAATCTTTAAAAGCCTGTAGAATATTTCCTCTGCCATCAGTTGCCTTTTTCTGGAACTACTTTATTCTGATGTTGGACCTCCTGGATTGATCATTTTTCTCTTATTTTTGTCTCTTTCTGCTGTACTTTGGGAAAATTTTCTCAACTATAACTTCTAGCCCTACTGTTAGTTATTATGTATTTTCTACATTGTGTTTTTTAATTTATAAGAACTCTGTTTTATTCTGTTCTGTGATTTTTTTTATAGCATGTCCACATTCATTCATGGGTAGAGCCTCTCATCGTTCTGATAGTAATAATAGTTTTTTTTTTTTCCCTTCTTTGATGTGCCTGGGTGGCTCAGTTGGCTAAGTGTCTGCCTTCGGCTCAGGTCCTGATCCCAGGGTCTTGGGATCAAGCCCTTTATCTGGTTCCATGCTTATTAGCAGGGAGTCTCTCCTTCTCTTTCTCTGTCTCCTTCTGTTCCTCCCCCTGCTCATGCTCTCTATCTCTTTCTCAAATAAGTAAATAAATAAATCAATCTTTAAAAAAATAGTCTTAAAGCTTTTCTTCTTCTACACAGATTCTTTTTCTCCAAGTTGATTTTTTTGTTCCTTCTGGTCTGTCTTCCATGTTAGAGACTTTTTAAAGGTAGTTGACCATTCCTTGCTATCTGCTCATGGTTAAGAGTTGGGACTACAAAGCTAACCTGTGCATGTCAATGAGCCATTCATTGGGGGAATCCCTCATATCACAGTCTATCTTTAGGTCTTTCCTCTTTGATTGGTCAGATTCACAGAAGGAAGGAGAAAAAAAAGAGGCTTCCATTCTCCAGCCTAAAGAGTAAGGATCTGGCTGCTAGGTATTGGGGGTCAGGAGTTGGTTTGGTTTTGTATTCTGTATTCACACTTCACATAGCCACCACATTTTCTTGGTTTAGATCAGTTACTCTGGTCTGACCATGTTTGATTTCTTCCATTCCAGAGACTGTCTGATGTATATTCTCTTTAGATAATACACCTCAGATCCACTGAGTTAGGGAGAGGTATCTCAGGGATGAGGTAGGGGAGAAAATGTAGGGACTCAAGTGCTTCTTTTTTTTTTTTTTAAGCTTTTATTTACTTATTCATGAGAGACACAGAGAAGCAGAGACACAGGCAGAGGGAGAAGCAGGCTTCCTGTGGGGAGCCCAGTGTGGGACTCAATCCCAGGACCCTGGGATCACGCCCTGAGCTGAAGGCAGAGGCTCAACCAACGGAGTCCCCCCAAGTGCTTCTTCAATAACCTTCAGCCAATCCCTTTTTTTATAGCTCCCATTCCTGCCCCACACCTCTAGTACCTGGGCTATCTGGTACTGGCAATTCCATGCTTTTAGAGAATTCTGAGATGCATGTCATTGGTTCTCAGCTTTCCTTGCTGCTGGCCTGGGATTGTGCCAAGCCAATTGTTTACCTGTTGTCTTTTAGGCTTCCAGAATTATGTTGCTGGTTGCCTTCTTGCCTGTTGTCCCTTATCTTCTTGTCTTTTTTTTTTTTTTTAAACTTTATTTTATTTTTTTATTATTATTTTTTTTTATTTATGATAGTCACAGAGAGAGAGAGAGAGGCAGAGACACAGGCAGAGGGAGAAGCAGGCTCCATGCACCGGGAGCCCGACGTGGGATTCGATCCCGGGTCTCCAGGATCGCGCCCTGGGCCAAAGGCAGGCGCCAAACCGCTGCGCCACCCAGGGATCCCTATCTTCTTGTCTTTAAAAAAATCTTCTAGGGGCACGTTGGTGGTGTAGTTGGTTAAGTGTCCGACTCCTGGTTTTGGCTCAGTCATGATCTGAGTCATGAGATTGAGCTGTGTGTCGGGTTCTGTGCTTAGCATCAAGTCTGCCTCAGGATTCTCTCTCTCTCTCTCCTTCTGCCTCTCCCCCCTGTCCTTTCACTCATAAATAAATGAATCTTAAATAAATCCTTTTTTTTTTAAGATTTATTTATTTATTCATTCAGAGAGAGCGAAGAGAGAGGCAGAGACACAGGCAGAGGGAGAAGCAGGCTCCCTGCAGGAAGCCGGATGTGGGACTCGATTCCGGGTCTCCAGGATCACACCCTGGACTGCAGGCGGCGCTAAACCACTGCGCCACCGGGGCTGCCCTTAAATAAATCCTTTTATTGTAGTTTGGTGGGGTTCTGGGTATTATGATTTGGATGATTGTGTTCACTTTGTGGTCTTGACCCAGAAACTTTCTCTTACTTTTTCATGCCCAGCATCTTCTCATTTTTATGTCCTAACTTCCGAATAATCTCTTCTGAGAAGCCTTTCCAAACCCCTATGTAAAGAAAGCATTCCTTGTCGCCACTTTTGTTCTCTATTGTAGTTCCTTGTGTGTTTCTTTTTTTCTTTTTATATGTTTCTTTATAGATGTGTAGAATAATTTTTTTTACCCTTCTGGTTTATCTTTCCCACTTTATCATAAGCATCATGAGGTCAAGGGCTGTAGTTGTCTCATGTACTGTTAGATCCCTCAGTATTTGGCACATCATTGACCCCCGCAATGAATATTTGCTGAGTGAGTGAAGGAACAAATTATTTATAGACTGCATGATTTTAAAAAATTGCTAATAAATTCTCCAGTTTTTCCATATGTAGAAAAAAGTACAGGGAGAATAAGATAACACCTACCTTATAGGCTTGTTGTGAGGCTTACAAGAGTTAAACGACTGAGATACTTAGAACAGTCCCTGGCACATAGTAAATACTAAAGAAATATTATAATTTTAAGAGTTTTTTTTTAAAAGTCTCTAAAGAGCTATGATTTTATATTTAATTGTCCTCATTTTTGGTCAAGTTAGAGAAAATGTTACATGATGGACTGAATTATTCTTGAGTATTGTGTCATATGTTCTGAGTCATAGCATGTCTAAATTTTTAACTCCTGATCGGTCATGAATTTCAGCTTGGACTTTAGCACTGTCATAGAATACAGTACTTTAAATAGGAAAGCAGGACCCCAGAAATTTCCCAGAATTTGTCCCACATAGCCAGATATTTACATTTTAAGACAATGGTGTCTATAATTCATCTTCTTATTTAGACAATTCTGAGTTATCTGTATCTTCTTAGGCAGTATAATTTATTTTTAGTGCAATCATTCTCTTTTGAAATGGAGCCACATTGATTGGATAGATGGTTGATAATTCGAATGTGTCTTGAGTATTGTGCTTAGATATAGAAACTTAAAGTATGATTCATAGTCATCAGCCTCTGTATATCTCTGAAATTATTTAATTTCCACCAAATAGCTCCTCAGTTCCTGAAAAATCTGATTATAGAGAGCTCAGTACAGTTTAGCAATGAGAGATTATAACATTCTCTAGTTTTCATCTGCTAAGTCTATGTTTGGATTTATATTTCCTTGAACAAATCAGTAATACTCCTGTTCCTCCCCAACCTCATCCTTTCAGTTTCAAGTATAGTCTTCAGATATCTTGTCACACCAAAAGGAAGGTACAAGTTTGTGAGTACTTTTTGGATCGGTTGGGAGGTACTTAAAATTTGGCCTCTTAGGTTCTTCAATTTCAAAATCTTGCTCTGAGGAGGTTGCCCAATAAAGTTTTATAAACAAGCTTCTATAACCAAACTTGATTGCATTAGTATAAAAAAGAGCTCCATATTCCTTGTCAAACCATTGTTAATATCCAAGAAACACTCAATATGAAGAAACTTCACCATCTTTATCATTTTCCCTATCACACCATGAAATCTGACTTTCACAGTTCTTAGAACAAGCTCTCCTGACCAGTACTGCAATAGAAACTGGAACAGCAATATTCTCTTTTGACTCAAATAAATAGTTTTTCCCCTTTTCTTTACTACAAGTGCCCCATCTTTGGCAAATGAAATATTTCCATGTTAAAGTTTTTCTAGGTGGAAAAAAAAGACTCTTTCCAGTTAGCAGGTGGTTAGGTCTCACTAATTTGTACATGGAAGCATAGGATGATTTTATGTATCTATTTGTTTTTTTTAGAATGTGCTAAAAAATGAATGGTGGGCCACAACTAGTTCAGTTGTTTCTCTTTATAGGTGACATGTCAGAAAGTGGCTTTATCATTTGTCTCCTTTGTGATCTTGGGCAAGTTACTTAACCTCTCCGAGCCTTTGTTTTCTCATCAGTAATATGGGAATAATAATTTGTTATTTTCGTGTTTATGTCACAAAGTAAACACTCAGAATTTAGAATTATTATTGGGATTATTATGACTCATAGGATGAGGATTATATCTTTTTTATTGTTGATTTATCTACACCTCAAAGTGCTTGGCACATAGTGAGTGTTCAATCAAAATCTGATGAACAAGTGAGAATATTGATACCTTTTCCTTCTCTTCTGCTGCTTAACTTTTACATGATGTCTGAAGTTCTCTATAACTCCTGACATATTGTTTCTTACAAGTTAATTGCTCAAAAATGTAACTGAATAATGTATGTGGAAATGTAAATGGCTATACTGAATGTAATTGATGATGATAATGTAATGATATACAATGTAACGATGTTGATGGTGTTGGCATCACTTGCCAAAGAATGGGAACGTTCTTCGCTGATCTCCCCTGTCTGCGAAAGCCCAGGTAAAGTTTGCCACCTGGAACTAAAACTGATTGAAGTACATATATGTAAGTATATGAATATTTGGACAAATTAACAATGAGATTTGTGGCATCTTTTTGCTTTCAAGGGGAGATTTGATGGATTTAGCTCTCTAAATAGGCGTATCCTTTCCCATCACCCTTCGTTTGTATCTTTTATGATGTTTTGCTTTCAGCTGAAGAGGATGACCTTCCACAAAGAAGAAGGATCATTCTTTGATCAAGGATTTGTGAAGAACTCTGGTTTCTCACTAGATCTCCCAAATAATTGTTCTTCCCACATCTCCTAAAACTGGATTTCAGTACCAAATGCAGTAGTAGATTGTGTACAGACATATGGGTGTGTGTGTGTGTGTGTGTGTGTGTAGGAGGTTATGCTTGATTTTGTTGTTGGAAGATCACTGCTGTGTTTTCCTTACTCCACAGGTTATTCAATTTTAAGATTCAGAGTATTGGACTGGGAAAAGGAAAGGAGAAGGATCACACATGTAACTGCTAATTATAGTAGTGATTTATTGTCTACCATGTGCCAATCATTGTGCTATGTGGTTTATTTACATAATATTTAAAAATCCTTATAGTAACCCTGTGAGATAGATATCATTATCCCCATTTTATAGGTCAGGAAATAGAGGCTCAGAGAAATTCATTGCTTTACCTGAGTTCTCATAGTAAGTAGAAGAGCCTGAATTCAAATGACAGCTGGGTTTTAGTTTTAGTTGACCCTAATTTTCTATATGTTTTAAATTCTTGGTCCTTCCATCTTTCTATCTGTAAAATGGGACTTTTTTGTGTGTGAGAAGCTCCAATTGTTGGGGGTGAGGTAAGGAAGAGGGTTGAATTGACTCTTGTAGTAGCTACAGAAAATTACAGATATATAATGAAAGGAATAATGAGAGGCTTGGAGAAGCTGGGATATGGGGCAGAAATGGAATAAAGAGACCACAGGCCCATATTCTCTGTGTTCTTGAGCCTCCCTTAGGAGCCTGGTGAGTGCACACTGAAGTTGTGATACCAGAAGGGATTGAGGAAGGGATTGAGCATGCAATTTGTGAAATGTTCCTCAAAAATCTTATTTGGCTTCTGATATTAAGGGATTTATTAGTTAATTTTATTGGATGTGCTAGTAGTATTGTGATTGTAAGTGTCTTTTTAGTTGTAGATTATACTTAACAATTTATTAGTGAAATGATCTGATGAAAATAACAAATGTGATAGTGAAGTTTAGTGTTGGGTACATGGCTTCATTTT